>NC_090232.1:37477854-38815354 GCF_024489055.1 Chanodichthys erythropterus | reverse complement strand
AAAAGAGCATTAATGGCTCATTCTCAGGACATTATGCAAAAATAAAATGTAAATAAAATATATAAACAAATACTATGTCCCAATTCTGTACCATTCTACCTAAAATTAGCCTTTATTTAGATTTTTGAATATGTTAAAAAAACAAAACTGTTACAATCTTTCAGTATTTTATCATGTTTATACTTGTATTTGCCTTGTAAAGCTAAAAATATACAAAATCATCATGTAATTTCATCCAATTATAACGTGATTTATTTCAAGGCAGCAACAAAACAACCAGATACTACCAAACTTTCCTCAGTTATCTATTCAAATTGTAAGCAAATTAATTTCCTACTGTGAGTGGGCTGAATAATGTAGTGCTTAAGGGTTATCGACAATAAATAGCTACTGGTACTTTGCAAGGCTGTAACCACATATTTAAGATCAGAGGTGGTAGTTTAAAAATGCATCACCACCAAAAAAAAAAAAAAAAAAAAAAAAAAAAAATCATTTTGGTTGACCACTAATCTCAAAACTGGGGAGACCTCTTGCTATGGAGGTTACAGTGCTGGTACATGGGCCTGAGGTGGGAAAAATATAGTTTCTTGGAAGTTGAGCAGTAACTTTTTCAAATGAAATAAAATGTTTTAGACAGAAACCGCTTCATTTCCTGAGAATGTGCCTAATGCTCACTCTGGAAAAAAAGTCCATTCAATGTCAGAACAAGGTGGTAACATTATCGTTCTGTGCCACAGGATGATCATAATATTCAGAGATACAAAAATAACTGCACATCATGACACCGCTCAATATAATTACCTGACCAAGATAGTAAGACAAGATACTGGAGATGCTTAAAACCACACTATAGGTCATTTAAAACCACAGTGGTTAAATGATCCCTTTATTGAATGACACATTATGAATGCAAGAGCTCTGAATCAGCTTTATAATTAAACTTGTAGGTGGAAAACAAGCAATTCATAGCTTTTTTTTTACCTTTCTGGTCCCCTTCATTGCTTGGCGTTCCTGTATCCCTTTGTTCGAATGACTCCACTGAAGTGCTCCTCTCTCTCTTAATCTTGCCTTTTGCACCATTGCCTGAACTCAGGCCTTGTCCATTTTTGAGTCCCATACTCCCTATGGGGCCTTGGGGACCTTTGGGTGTGTGGCTTCCACTCAGCGTCTTGGGGTCACAAGGAGACGACTGTGATTGGCTGCCGGCGCCCCCCTGCTTTCCCTGGTTGGGCAGTTTGGAGTCCATCTGTGCGGCGCTGGAGGGGGACATTACGGGTGGCGACCTCACCATGGCCTCCTGCTTGGATTTCGGACTGCTGAGAAAAGCGAAAAAAGTCTGTGAGAATAGCCCAGGGCACACGTGGATGGTCAAGATCTCTGATTTCAGAACTAATAAAACATTGGTACTGCTAAACTACTACATAAATCAGTGTTTCTCCACTCCAGTCCTGGGGATGCACCTGCCAGAATGATTTAGATGTCTCACTAATTAAAACACCTGATTCAACTCATCAGATTCTTAGTGTGTCTAATAGGGAAAACATCTAAAACATTCTGGGTAGTGGGTCTCGAGGAATGGAGCTGAGAAAGACTGACATAAATCAACATCTAGAATAGAGATAAATAAAATATTTCTCATATCTCAGGGAGAATTCGAGTGTGTTTCCGGTCAGCTAAAAGTAATGTAATTTGCTCTATTGGGCCAGCTGTGTTACAAACTCAAAACGTTTAGTTTTCTGTGAAAATTTGAGCATTGGTATTTGCAAACTATGCAACAATGTTATACTTTTTATTTAAGACTTAAATATGTAACAAAAAAATTAACACATACACTACCATTCAAAGGTTTTGGGGTCGGTATGATTTAAAAAAAAAAAAGTTTTTAAAATAAGTCTCTTATGCTCACCAAGTTTGCATTTACTGGATTAAAAATAGTCAAAAAAGTAATATGAAATACTTAAAAAAAAAAAAAAAAAAAACTAACATTTGAAAATAATGCTTCATATTTTAAAATATTTCAAATGTGTTCAAATTTTTTTAAAAGAAATAACTACAATCTAAATTCTTACTGACCTCAATCTTTTGTTGTGTTGGCATTTACTTTTTATAAATTTATTGTAGGGCTGCATGATCCAATCCAATTGCAATTTTTGAGGTTTAAAATTAATGGCACTGAAAATGCTATAATTTTTTTTTTTTTTTAAAAAAAGGACACTAGGTTTATTGTGCTTGTTTGTAGGGCTGCACAAGTTGACTAAAAATTTGTTTTTTATATGACTAATAATAATTATGATGATCATTAGAAAGGTCTAAGGTTTTGATAAAAAAAATATTGACAATTTCTTAATTTTTGTCAGGAAATCTTGTGTATCCACTTTATAAAAATAAACAAACAAAACAAAACAACAAAAAAAAAAACTCACTCCTGTACACTTCTCTACACTGGAGAAAAATTTATAGATTCACACATCTAAATTCGCATACATCTAAATTTCTTTAGAGAAAAATATTATTCCAATTTTTACCCAAAACAGTGACGTGAGCATTGAGTATACACATGTAATGTAATGACCGTTTCATTCATACTTGACGCCAGAGGGCGCCCTTGCACAGAAAGCCCAAAGTGAGACTCATAAAAGTAAAAAAAAAAAAAAAAAAACTTATGGAAATCCCTTAAATAAACAAAGTCATGCAGATATCAATGCAGCACCACCTGAATAAAACGCAGATAGACGCTTTTACTAATGAAAAATGAAGACAAACACAATTGCGACAATATATGGTTTGTCTGTTTTTCAAGCCATCTCGGGTATTTTCATAATAAAGTATATTTATAATGCAATGCTAATTGACAGTCTCGATCACTGTATACTATAAAATAATATATTTTCTGACTCTTTCTTTGGTAGGAAGCCATGTTAATCACAAAAGGAAGTTGTTTCAAACACACAGCTGAAGTTAATAAGTGAGTAGGAGCAAAAACATGTTGTTAAATGTTCTCTTTTGTCCCATTACAAGTTTAAAATGATGTTTGGCGCATGTTCCTTTTACAAAAAAAAAAAAAAAAAAAAAAAAATGTATGTTGTGACTCAGCATGTACGTTGTGCAGCAGCATTTACTGCGATCGAGCCGCTCTGAACACAGTGCTGTGTTTCAACATGAAACATGCTGCGCATACATTTAATTTAGAATCACAACCTTTGTGATTTCATAATCGCACTAAGCCAAATCACGATTTCGATTTTATTTCGGTTAATCATGCAGCCCTAATTTATTGTATATTGTGAGTTGTTAATTTATAACTGTCATAGATTGTAATCCATCAAAACAAGGCATCAAAATGCTTTCACTCAATAGTCTCACATGTTGCAGAATCAGAAATACAAAACAAGACCTTAAAAGAACAAGCAGCACTAAATGTTTCTGCAGTTTCCACTTCGTCTGTGGAAAAGAAGTGGGATCCTAAGTCATAACCATTACATTCCCTCGCTTTGGTAAAGAACCCACCAAAACACATAGGCCAGAGTGAAAAAACAGACAACTGAGTCATATCTTAGCAGCTGACCAGCCGATTGCAGTCACCACACCCTAAAAACATGCCATTCAATAATAGGAGGAAAATCTTGACATGTACCGGTGACGCAATTACAGTACTTCCACTGCCCTTATGTCCTAGCCCTGTTCTTTGTTGACAGAGTGCCAGGTTAATATTTAATCAAAACTCATCAAACCAGATCTCCTACAAGCTAGCCTCAATCCATACCCAAAGCAATGGGTCCACAGTGTCTGGTTACATGCCAACTGTAAGGAAACCAGGGGAAACTATTTACACGCCAACAGTAAGGGCTGGTCATTGTTGGACACCTTTGGGTTTGGCAGTAAAAATATTCCTTGTCCATTGCCACCATTTTGGATCTTGAATGTGTGCCCGAAAGCGCAAACCGCTTTCCAAAAGTTACCAGTTACACAGGCAATGGCTGTGTTTCAGAGCTCTGCACACTATAATGCAAAATATTTTCCAACATTCAGAGAAAATCCAAATGCCTTGGACAGCAGCTGCAAACATATACAAAATGGGGTGTGATTAGGCTGTGCGCCATAACGTTCACTGAAGGACTCCCAGGAGCCCCTCTGTCGACGCCTTAACCAGATCCAGATCTATGAATCAGCAAGAGCAGCCATTTTGGAACCAACGTCCAGCAGGGCGGGATATATAAGCTCTGGCTGAGTTGAAGTGGGTCAGTTTCTCATATGCTCAATGAGGTTCTGGAAGCTTTCCAGGTCCAGCTCTGCCTTTAGGGCACAGTTTCCCCTGCACTTCAGCCGCAGTTACTTCAGCTTGCGCTGGTTTCCTGTCCACAAGAGACAGCTCAATGGACATAAGCAGAGGGGGAATTGCAAGTAAGTGGGCAGCAAATGATTCGCTGGTGTGGTACATCTTCATTAAAAAGAAATTAAAACAACAACTCCTCATACGCTTAAGAATAGTTTAATATAAGATCACAGTGAATTCATTGCATCTACATTTGTCCTTCTGCATTAAAACTGTTTATTAACATTTACCCAGGCGATGCAATAAAACAAGGGATGCTTCATTAATATTAGGGATGTTCGAAACTACATATTTTCAAAACCAACTAGTCAAAGTGTTCAAAACAACTCTAGATAGAAATATCCACTAGTCATCTGTTGGACACCTAGTCAACTGTGGTGACATTCTTGTTGATTATTTCTTCAAGTAATTGATATTTTCAATAAAAATGTCAAATATTGTTTTCAGCATTACTGAAAATGCATGTTAATCCATATATTTCCCAATGCTCTCTTCACTCACTTCTATACATTTTTGCATGCCACACTGCACATTCCAAACTATTTTTATTAATCATAGCATTTTATTAATTTTATCATGTTGTCGTTGTATTGCTATATGCAATACCATTCAAAAAAAAGTTTGTAAGATTTTTTAATAATTTTGAAAGGAGCCTTCAGAAATCATTTGAATATGTTGATTTGCTGCTCAAGAAACATTTATTATTATTATCAATACTGGGCTGCTTAATTATTAAACAGTGATACTTTTTTCAGGATTTGTTTGGTGAATAGAAAGTTCATAGTTCATTAAATAAATTTTTGAAACACTAATTGTCTATACTGTCACTTTTGATCCAATTAATGCATCCTTGCTGAATAAAAGTATTAATTTTATTTAAAAAAAAAAAAAAAAAAACATTGATCTGTAGTGTACGTATACACATATAAAAGTTCCAGAAGGAATAGTACATACATGTACATGCATGCATGTAGGATTCTCTCACCTCTGAGTGTTAGCCGATGGAGAGTTCCTCACTTTGGGGTTGCTGGAATGCATTGACGTCAGTCCCAGTGCGACAGAGGCAGGAGCAGTAGAGTGCTGGTGGGGACTAGAGGTGTGTGTATGTGTGTGGGAGTGTGTATGTGTAGTGGTGGGCGTAGCTTTGGCCCGGGTGCTCCGGGGCCCGGTATTGGGGGTTGCGACAGGGCTGCTGCAGTCCTGGCCCTCTTCTTGCCGTTCTTTGGCCCTCTCCTTCCTGCCTGAAGCGTTTCCTGTGGTTCCGGTAGCTGCGGTGGTAGCCGTGGCTGCTGCTGCTGGTCTCTCCTCCTGCACCTCCAGCATTCTCTGTGTGGGCTTGTCTGGAGTCTCCCCAAGGAGCCCTCACAGCCCCTGGCCACACTAAACGCAAACAAACAGAGAACAGTTAGTTAATACCATGAAGGCAAGCAAACATTTACATTTGGTTGACTTCAATTAATTCAATATCAAAATAGAAGAGATTAAGGGGGAAAAAAACGTCAAAGTACAACATCCAAAAATCAACCTAAACCATATCCATTAAAAAAAAAACAAAAAAAAAAACAACATAACTGACAAACTTTCAGAAAATAAAAATGCAACAATGTTTAACATTTAGAAAATAAAAACAAATGAAACATTCAAAATAAATAGGGTGCCAAAAATGGGTGTTAAAATGATTAGAAATTTAGAAAGAAAAATCAAAATACAAGACACCACAACAAACCAACATTTAGTTTAAGAGCAATTTTGTATTTGTTTACTTTTTTTTTTTATTTATTGAAAAGTGAAAAGACACCATGCTCAGAAACACATCAAAAATACACGATTAGCCCATGTCTCAATAATGTAACATTTGCCCTTTTGTAATATACACTAACGATTGTGACCAAAAGTGGGTGTAGATTTTTTAAAAATATATATATATATATATATATATATATTTTTTTTTTTTTTTTTTTTTCAAAAAACAAGGATGCACTTATTTGATCAAAATTATAGTAAAGGCAATAATATTGTGAAATATTACAATTTAAAATGTTTTCTGTTAATGTATTTTAAGATTTCTTTGTGTGACGCAAAGCTGAATTTTCAGCATCATTACTCCAGTCTTCAGTGTCACATGATCCTTCAGAAATCAAATCATTCTAATATTATGATTGGCTGCTCAAGAAATGCTGCTTGGAAAACAGCATTTATTTGAAATAGTAAAGACATTCATAATTTTGCTAAA
This sequence comes from Chanodichthys erythropterus, assembly GCF_024489055.1. Lineage (NCBI taxonomy): Eukaryota > Metazoa > Chordata > Actinopteri > Cypriniformes > Xenocyprididae > Chanodichthys > Chanodichthys erythropterus. Next base: position 38,808,788 of record NC_090232.1, on the reverse strand, counting down.
GATCTGTACCTTTTGATCAATTTAATACATCCTGAATAGAAGTATTAGATTCTTCCCAAAAAAAAAAAAAAAAAAAAAAAAAAAAAAGAATGGCAGTGTATTTTAAATCTACTTATCTCTTTGCATTGCCACAGCTAAACTAGCTCTAGAGAAGTAACCAACTTCAGGTCACATGTTTACTTGTTTGTCCACCTGTGCAGACATGTTCCATAAGAGTCATGAATAACCTTAAGTGTCTATGAACATCCACACCAAATTACTACACCATGAAATCCACAGAACATTCCAATCACATCCAAGACAAATGTTCTCCAAAAATACCAGTCATGCCAAGAATATAAGAACATTTCAAAACACTGCACATTTGCCAAAACTCTGTGAAATAAAAGGTGAGAAAATGTGGAACTGTGAATCTGCCAGGCAGTGGCCATCATCCAAAACTGACTGAAGAGTCAGACTGAAGGCCACCAAAATAATGATTTGTTGAAAACAAGAAGTCATGTAACATCTCGGATGGAGGCGTGTGATAGACCGAAAACAGTTTGCTGGTGGATTTTGTTGTCTGAACCAGAACAACACACTGAGAACACATTAACAGGAAGGAGAACCACCATGTTTTAAAGGCAAGTGTCTGTAATAGGACTGGAAAACTTTAAAATCCAAGCAAAATGGATGGACCAGAAAGTTGGAGGATTCAAATATCCAACTTGACAATACTTTGAAACATTCAGCAAAAGCCAGTCTCAGATGAAATCTGCAGATGATGTACTCCAACTTCAAATGTTTGATTTGTTTATCTTGAGTTAAGTTTGGGGTCAGTATTTTTTCCTAAAGAAAATTTATATTTTTATTCAGCAAGGATGCATTAATTTGATCAAAAGTGATATTAAAGACACTTACAATGTTACAAAAGTTGTCCAAGTTGTCCAAAAGTTGTCCATACCATTTTAAATTTTAATATTTTTATCATAATATTACAGTTATTGTATTTTGATCAAATGGTAAAGAAACTTAATTTTTACATAAAAAAAAAAAAATAAATAAAAAAATCGTACCGACCCCAATCTTTTGAACAGTAACCCAAATTTGACCCCACGGTATATTTTAGAAATTTAAAAAGTCCAGATTACAAGTATAGAAAGAGAGAGAAGGTGAAACGTGTACCACTTCAAAAATTCTTCACAAAATCTTTTCAATAACCTACAAAAATCACAGGAGTGAGAATGATTGCATTTGTCTTTCAGGGTGTCCTAGTGCTTCTGTGTGTGAATGAGATTGTGTTAACATGTAGTGGCCTTCAGCTTTTACGCAAACACTAGCTTTCATAAGATACGAGAACCCTCTCAAAAAGCTGCAGTGTCAGACTGTGTTGTCATCCAGAAAATATTCAGGGCAGCTTCCAAAACACTCAAATGATGCAAGCATCTCACATATTCCCTCACATATTCCCTCCCAGCCTAACAGTGAGAACTGAAAGACATAACACTAAACCTAATGCTTTTATGAAGCTTCTCAGAAAAAAAGGGCAAATGTTTATTATAATGCTTATACTACAGGTAAATGATTTATTATAATATATAACATAATAGTTTATTATAATGCAGAGAAATTCCAAATAAAACATGCTAGTCATAGTTTTCAAACACCATCTAAACCCAGTCGCAATCCAGCTTAACCTTCTTTAAACAATTAAAACAACAACATATCCCACTAATATGTAATATGATTTAATATCAAGGCTCAACATTTGCATTTGCTTGCATTTGCAAGTTAAAATAATGCGTGAATGTGAGAAAATTATTTGCGCACATCAGTGACATGATTGAAACTTAATATCATCAGAATAAAAACTCCTTAATTCATTTAAGATGCAATTTGCTTCGCACACTTATTGGCTGCTATTCATTGCTTTCTATTCATGTCAACAGAGAAAGTAAGCATACATATGCTGTTAAGCATTAACGCTTGCTATCGACTTATTAAATTATGAAAGTGCTAACATATTTGTTCGCCTAAAGTGATCAGTCTGATGTAGTTTAGTTCCACCTGTAAAGATTACATTGACCTGATTATTTTTACAGTGCAAAAATAAGAAAATCACACTACCATTCAAGAGTTTGTGGTTGGTATGTTTTTAAAAGAAGTCTCTTATGCTCACCAAGGCTATATTTATTTGATCAAAAATACAGTAAAACAGTATTGTAAAATATTACAATAAAAAATAACCATTTTCTATTTTAAAGCATTTTAAAATGTAATTTATTTCTGTGATGCCAAAACTGAATTTTCAGCATCATTACTCCAGTCTTTAGTGTCACATGATCCTTCAGAAATCATTCCAATATGCTGATTTGCTGCTTAAAAAGGTGCTGTTTTTTGTTGTTTTGGGTTATTTTGACTGTATTAAAGCATAAAAATACCATAATATGTTTGCAGAGATTTAGGAAACATGCCAAGTTCGCTTTCTTATTTCTCCAAAACAAGACAAAACAATGCTACAGCCAGTTATTCTACTTTGAAATATGCGTTCTGTGTCGAAATGTCAGTTTTTGTTTTGGTCTGTGTGATCCTGCCCACTGCCAATTTACCCAATAGTATTTTGACAACCAGGGTTGCCAGTTGTTGGAAAACACAGCGTATTGCAACCATGCAACCATGCAACCAAGCAAACGAACTGGGTCAGAGATTGCAGTTGCATGTCCTCAATCTGGCAAACACGTGAGCCCCGACTCAGAAGACGAAAAAAAAAAAACCAATACTGTGACCCGTTTTAACAGCTAGCTGTCAATATTACATACTGTACCTTTAAGAAACATTTCATATATATATATATATGAAATGTATATATATGTGGAAACAGTGATCAGTGTGGGTTGATTTTTTTTCCATGGGTTGATTCCTACTGCCTCAATTTAGCTAAAAATGTGGCTCCCGACAAAATCGCAATGAACTATTTATGATTGGCCATTGGACTAGTTTTGTTATGCAGACCCTGGCAACCCTGACAGTGATATTTTACTGTCAGTATTCAGAATTTATAATATTATAAATGTCTTTACTATCCACTTTTGATCAGTTTAATGCATCTTTGCTGAATTAATTTCTTTCAAAGAAAACAAGCATAGAGCTCTGTTTAATATGAAAAAGTAAAAAGGAAACACAGAATGAGAAATTAACACGTCAATTGAGGCAGCCATTTCATTTTTTTGTCATTTAAAGCATGGTTTCCTTGCATGGCCCCTCTCTCTCCTCCTGAACCCACACTTGCATACTGACATTCTCAGATTTCACCGTTTGCAGTGTGAGAGGCCGCCAGGCCGGTGTGCTGCTCTAATGGCGTACAGCGGCAGCAGCATGGCCGTCAAGCCTTCTCCAGCCCGCCACAGACATTTCTCTTCGTGCACGCACACCCACCAACACCGTTGCCAAGGCAACCCCAACCGACAGGCCCTGGATCTACAACAGCCTCAAAAACACACACGCACCCACCAATCTGCTTGAAGAGTTACAACACTTGTGCGCTTAAAAGGTACAGACAGATACTTGCACACACAGTTTTACTACATTTCTAAATGCATCTAAAGGCTTTCAAGAGACACAGAGGAATTTCTCTTTGAAACAGCATGCACAGACAAATTTGAAACATGATTTTTTTTTTTTTTATGCAAAATTATTTAAAATGGAAAAAAAAAACAAAAAAAAATACACATTGATTCTAATAATAATAATAATAATAATAATAAAAAAACCCTGTTATACTCCATGCCCAATTGCGAGCATAAGAAGCCTGTGATGAGGTTTGAACTTGTGGGGCTAGAAATGGGTGAAGAGAATGCATGTTGTGCATTCAAGCTCAGACTCTTCCACTTCCTTCTCAGAAATGGACAAACATTCCAGAATGCGCTTACACTTCCTGTCCAGCCTTGAGTGAGTGGGCACAAGAAAGAGGTGAAAACAGTTGCCAGCGCAATGAGATATCCAGTTAAATCTGAAAAATCACAGCTTCAATAATGCAGGCTGAAAATATTCACACTTTAATATATTGCAAACAAAATAAAAATAATAAATAAATATATTTCAGTAATAAAGCTAAATTGAACTACATCATTTTTATTATTAGTATAACACACAAAAGAAAAAGAAAGAAAGAAAGAAAGAAAGCGAGAAAGAGAGACCAAAAGAAAGAAAAAAGACCAAAAGAAAAAGCGAAAAAAGAAAGCGAGAAAGAAAGAAAGCGAAAGAGAAAGCAAGACAAAGCGAGAAAAGAAAAAGAGAAAGAAAAAAGCGAGAAAGAAAAAGCGAAAAGACCGAAAGCAAGCAAAAAAAGCGAGAAAGAAACCAAAGACAAAGCCAAAGAGAAGAGAAAGCTAAAGCAAGCAAGAAAGAAAGAAAGAAAAAGAAAAGAGAAAGCGAGAAAGAAAGACCGAAAAAGTGAAAAAAGCAAGAGAAAGAAACCGAGAAAGACACAAAGCGAAAGAGAAAGCAAGAAAGAAAAAGTGAGAGAGAAAGAAAGATAAAGCAAAAGGGAAATAATGAGAAAGTGAGAAAGAAAGGAGAAAGGAAGAAAAAACAAAGAAACAAAGCGAGAAAGCACGAAAGAGACAAAAGAGATAGCAAGAGAAAAAAAGGGAGATCGAAAGTGAAAAAGAAAATGCGAGAGAGAGAAAGCGAGAAAGAAAAAGCGAAAGAGAAAGCAAGAGAAAAATCAAGGCCGAAGAACGTAAGGAAGAAGGAAAGAAAGCGTAAAATAAAGCGAAAAAGCAAGCAAGCAAGAAAGCAAGCTTCTTCTGTATCGCGCAGTGCTACAAGTAGATCAAGCCCGTTCGCTGTATATTTCCACAATCCATTACCTCAAAACTGGCACAGCAATATCAAGGATACACGGCAAGGCGCTCGGGATGCGGCCGGCCGGCGGTTCTGCTACAGGGCATCATCAGGAAAGCAAACAGGCAAATAGAAAAATAGCAGGAGGTGCGTTGTGCACACAGACAGCAGAGCTGGACGCCACAGAGCCGTGAGGCTTAAATGACTATATGAACTGTGTAATGGGCTGTTTACGGCAGAGGTCCTGCCACCCTTATTCAGTTAAAGCAAAGCTTCCTAAACTGCATTTCCATTTTGCATGGCTCAAGGGTTGTATACTCCCACTTATAAATCATAAAGAGAGTGTGCATGTGTGTAGGAGACGTGTGGGCTCGACCACTCACGTGCGGCATCATGGTGAAAAGGATTTTTTTATATTTTTTCCTCACACAGACAAAAAGAGCTGCTATAACCTTGAAAGCCATTGCCTTTGGGTGGAAAAAAATAAATAAACACATGCACACACATAAGTTGTCGTTTAATGCTAGCTGTGGTTTTCCGTACCCAAATCCTAGTCTTTACTAATACAGATGTCGTATGAAACTGCTATTATATTGCTCTTAGACGTAGCTTCTGTTAATATAATAAAGACAGCTAAAGAGATAGCTTGCATGATTTACGGCTAGGTACAGCAGCCAGAACAAACAGTCGACATAAAATCCATCAATCTGAACCGTTCAGAGTTACATGGTTATGGAGAAATCCTTTCATTCCTTATAAAAAGGCCAGACATATGCAAATCCCATTTATAATGCACAAATGACTGATAAGAAATGAGTCTAAACTGACCGTCTGCTTTGGCTGACTGCCTGCAGTGACAAAGACACAAACAAGCAGATCTGCCTGTAAATTGTAGATTATTGACTAACTGCTTCACAGACTGACTAGCCATCCGGACATTCATGCACCTGACAGACACTTTCACACAAAATGACTAGCAGTGCATTCAAACTATACAGTGTATTGCGTGAATCAAACTCACAACCTTCACGTTGCTAGCACCAGACTCAAGCTACAGGGATGTTTCAATGACTGCGTTTACATGTGCACCAATAATGCACTTTTCCACAGTTAATTTACTTGCGTCAAATGCAAAACGGATTTCTATAGTCGTATTGGATATTATTTTGTCCCGTGATGAACAAGGCAATGCCAATGTAATGCTGCAATCGCATTCATAGTATGAAGATACGGAGCAGAGACTGGAGGCGAGTTGTGTTGACAGAGTTCAGCGATTCATAGTAGAGCTGCATGATTAATCATAAAAAGATTGTGATCTCGAATCAAACACCCACGCAATCTTATTTTATTAATGACAACGATTCGCCTGTGTCTATTAAACCCAGAGGTGGGTAGAGTATCCAAAAACTGTACTCAAGTACATGTGTGTATTATATTATATTATATTATATTATATTATATTATATTATATATATATATATATATATATATATATATATATATATATTATATATATATATATATATATATATATATATAAATACACATACATATACACACACATATACTATATATATACACATACATATACACACACAGGAGCATGCCATTATTTAGATCGATAACTTTGCAACAAACACAGAAGAGACTAGCATTATTTCTGGCATCTGTAGCCCAAATAGCATTGCATGTCTTTTACTCTGTATAATAATAATGTAGGCTATAGCTACATTTGAAAAAAAGAGAAAACTCGCTGTGCTCGCGCTCATAACCACAAAACATCTGAACACAAACAATGATCAAATGCACATTGACGGATCTTCTTTGTCTGTTCTCCAAAATGTAATAAAATGAATATTTCTGCAGTAGGGGTGTAACGGTACACGTATTTGTACCGAACCGTTTCGGTACAGGGCTTTCGGTACGGTGCACGTGTGTACAGAAGCATTACATTGCAAACAATATTCACCACCAATAACCGCAATAAGCTCTGCGTTTTGTTACTTTCGATAAGAAACAAAGTGTCATCCTTCAAATTCTGTCCACGAAATCATGAAGTTTAAACAAGTGAATGCACAAGTGAATGTGTTCATCTCTTCCTCCTTAATACTAGTTACAGAATAAACATGAAAGAACATCTGAAGGTATGTTGCAAGATTCAGTACAACTTACTGAAACGGTCATAACTCATGTAATCGCTCATTCAGTGTTTCAACGGTGGAAAGACATCAATGAAAGCGTCCGTATTCAACAATATGTCATGATGCATTTACCTCAGAAAAGCCATTCAGTGTTCACAGCTTGTTAGTTCGCTAGAGAAATGAACTCTTTCGCTTAATATATGCACTGCATTAGCCAATATATATTTATTATTTTACTTAATCTTTTAGTGATATCCTGATTAGGCTATTTAATGTTTGTTTAAATAAATCTGATGTTAAAATAACAGCCACTGTGTAGAAATGATTATATTTCAGCAACGAATTGGAGTAAAAACATTTAGAAGTTAATGCAGAAACTGCCTTAGGTGCAGCTTACAGGTTTGCATACAATTTGTTATTTGAGTGTTGATTATTTTATCTAAAAATAAAAAGCAATTGAATTTAGGCTAATAGTTTGGGCTTTTTTCAAGTTAGGGCTCCCTACATAGTTTATAGCATTAGCAGAGATAATTTTTTTTATCCTTAAGAAACTTTGTTTTAATTTAATTTAATATATTGAAAGAAAAAAAAAACAATTTGTTCAGTAAACCTCTGTTTAATAATAAAAAAAAGCAATTTTATGTTTAGTTTTCTCTCCACCTGCTGTACCGAAAACTGTACCGAACCGTGACTTCAAAACCGAGGTATGTACTGAACCGTGAGTTTTGTGTACCGTTACACCCCTACTCTGCAGGCATGTGTAAACTGGTTAACTGTGTCTACGTAAAGGCGTTCATTTTCAAGAAGAACAGGTCGCTGGCGCCACCACTGTGCAACCGCGGGTGTTCATTTCATAATCTCTGAACAATGGTAGCCTATCTTATTTAATGTATAAATTAAGATATATGTCCATAAAAACAGTAAAGAAATGCTACATACTGTTATCGTGGCGTAATAATCTGCTTGGTTGTAAAATGTCGGCTATTGGCTGTATGAATTGAAATCAAATGAAATCGATACCTGTGTGGAATTGTTCACAGACAGCATACGCAGTTCAACTAATAAAGATCTTCATCGCTGGCAAACAATATAGGATGCATCTGCAGATTTGCTTTTGATTGACTGTAGGTCCACTTCATCCAACGCTCCGCTTCAGACGATTCAGTGCGTACAGGAACTGAACAAATCATTCAAACTGATTCGCGAACTAATTTAGTCAGTTTTGCCAACTTGTTTGATCAAGTCTTTGAACAGAATCGATTCAAGAGAGCGATTCATTTGTGAATGGGGCATCGTTCGTGAAAGAGACAGCGTGCTTAGCGAAGTAAAAGTACAGATTTTTCATTACAAATGTACTCAAGTTAAAGTACCCACATTTAAATCTATTCTAAAAACTACAAATTCTCCAAAAAACTACAAGTAAATGTAACAAATTAAATTTAATTCGTTACTACCCACCTCTAATTAAACCTTTGACAATATCATATCGGAACTTTCAAATGTGTGTTTGTGTTGCCATGCTGAGCCAGAGAGAGCAGTTTTGAAACCACACAGTAGTTATTTCTGTGTTGGAAATATTCAAATTATCACAGAAGTACTAAGATAACAGTTTAAATTTAGGATATAAACACTGATGTCAATGATAGTGATCAAAATGGAGAAAACCACCTTTTGAAACTAACTTGCTGCTTCAAATAACAGTTGTATTAATTACATCTAATGCCAAAATGTATTTTTCATATGGTGTGTCCCAATTCACATACTTCTGCACTATTCTATGATGTTTTTAAGTATAAATAGTGTGAGTAGTGCATTCACACAGAACCTCCCAAAAAAAAGAAAAAGAAAGTACACCTTAAAAACCCGGATGATGCACTAAATTAACGGAAAAAGCAAAGTGAGGAATGTTGGACACTTTATGCACTCAACCATCGTAGCTTTAATTAGGTAGCGGAGGGGGAGAGGCTATTAGACTTCGATGTTGAATGACAAAATAACCTTATTCATACACTACATGGATAAGTACATACAAAGTGCATACGTACATAGTGTATAGTGCTTAATTTGGGACACAACTATTGAATCATTAATTCAAAAGATTCATTCAAAAACACTCATTCATCCAGTAAAGAAACAAGTATTTATTAACGAGTCACTGAATTCATTCAAAACCATTTTTTTTTTAAACCATTCAATTAAATTAATTAAACATTTTTCCTGTAATTAGAGTCCAGCAATTAATACTTTGTCAGAACCTCTAATAAATTACATGTTATTTTGTTTAGTTTTATATTCAGAATTTCAGGAAAATCGGGATCTCCATTTGAAACCAAGAACAACAACAACAACAAAAAAACATGATTTTCATTTAATCCAGAAACGAGCAGCTCTAATTCATAGTGATGGGAAAATTAGAATAAAGTTAATTCTTGAAGTTGTGTGCACAGCATATGTCATCTGTGTATGTCCAAGCACGTGATTAATTGGATGGGAGGCACGCTACAATGTAGTGTTGTCAAAAGTTGGTACTGAAATTTTTAAAATGTGATGCTTTGGGCACTGTTGAGTGGATTCGTAAACACCTCTGATTGGCCATTTCGTTCATGCTCTCATCAGATATGTCTGTGATTGGCTACAATGATCAACGCACAGGAGAGAGATTGAAAGCACACTGAAGGGTATGAATGCGTTTTGAAAGCGGGAGCGTATGAAAGCAGACCCGTCCACTGATAAACGCCTGCTTTCTAACGCTCCCGTGTGTATCTGTGTAAACGCTCAATGAAGAGCATCACTGATGTCTATTTACAACATTTTTGAAGCGTTCATCATTGCAGCCAATCCCAGACATATCTGATGAGCGTGTGAACACAATGGCCAATCAGAGGCGTTTACAAATCTGCTCAACAGCGCTTAAAGCATCACATTTTTAAAATGTTACTACTGACTTAGTACCGAAGTCTTTACTTTTTACAACTCTACTACAATGTTCTGTTCATTCATCAACTGAAAACAGCAGACTAAAAGATCAATTCTTGGGATTTAGGAATTGTTATCAGCTATATAAAAATGAGAATCGATTAAAATAGAGCAGTGGTTCACAAACTTTTCAGAGTATTTACCATCCTTCTGCATACCTCCTCTCTTACTCTTAGACTGCACCTTTTCCATTAAGAAACAATATTTGCCCCCTAAATTGACTTTCCAGTGCATTTTTTTTAATCTTTATATAAATACCTTTATAACATTAACAATGTTTTAAATATATATAAAAAAAAAAAGAAAAATATACAATGATAAAACTTGAAAAGTGATTCTTGTAAATACTAAAAAACAAGTAGATGGCAGTAAGACACTGTCTTCTTTCAGGAAACACCTATGTGTGTTGTAGTTCTGCAGTGGCTTTCGTTGGAGCTATTATTTCGTTGCAAAATAGATCAAATACTGACAATACTGTGAAGAACATCACTCAATATTACCCTTTTGTTTGTTGAAATGTTGTATAAAAACAATGTCGCATTTGCAATCATGTGGGTATTTGGATTTGCATTCTTGCTCGTATAATATCAATATTAAAAAGAACACAAAAGGTATGTTTTGTATCAAGAGTTTTACAGGTACATTGTCGAGAATGATGGTAATGTAGCGCGATTTGCTCAGGCAGCAGACTCTGCGCGCAACCTATATGCACGCAGCTTATGTGGAAATGGACGCAGTCAGATTTGACCGCAAAAGATGTGGTATTTTGATTGGGTGTATTTATGTATTCATTCATGTAGTCATGTATTTACGGCATTGTGCCTGTTAGAAAACATATGGTCGGTTTTAGAAGAATTAAATGAATGGCAACATTTGGCAATTTGTTCGCGTATCCCCTCCGTCACCTCACGTACCCCAGTTTGGGAACCGCTGAAATAGAGAAATCAGTATTTTTTTTACCCAGCCCTTGGGTTTACATGCCTGTTTATGATGATTAAAATCGGCATACACCAGTTTAATGCATTTATGGTTGCAACGATTATGAGCTTAATTCCGTTAGTTTGATCGAAGTATTCTGTTTACATGAAGTGACATCAGGGTGCATGTAAACGCACTCATTGTATAGACACTTCTGAGACAAATCAGTAAAGATCATATTGTATTGTGTTTGAAAGCAAACAAAGTGAATAAATAATTTATGGCTTCGAGCAGTCAAACCTTTCCTCAGCTTACACTGTGATTCTAGATAGACTGAGAATCACTTTTTTTTTTTTTACGATTCTCCTATGATTCTGAATAGACAACTAAACAAAATAACATGTAATTTTAACATGCATCCTTCGAAGGACACAGACTTCATTAGGTCACACCTTCAAAGTCCGAGAAGGTCAAACCGTGCGTTGTTAAATGGGAGTTATATTATATTCAACAGTCTGAAAACAAAACAGGGTACACAACTTGTCTAAAGATTTTCACCCTGGTCCATTTAAGTATATAATAAAGAATATTAACTACTGGTTCACACATCGATTAACATGGAAACTCAAGGCCAATGTGGAAAAGACAGGATTTATCATCATACCTGGTTATGATATGGTTTTACACCACAGAGCTGCTGCAGAGATCTACAGAAACAGGTCCACCATAAATATGGCACACTTATGAACTGATAAGTGACTTCATGTAATTAGTCTATTTATCAGTCAGGAGGAGGACGTAGTCCTGCACCTGCAGATCTTTCTTCCAGCAGAGATCTGCTCTAACACCTGACTGTAATTTATAAGTGATGAAGTGAACCAAAGACCCTGATTAGCTCTTTCAGGTGCACGTTTAATTACAGCCGCAGCTCAAGTCTGCAAGGCAGATCTCCAGCAGCAGGACCGAACACCTATGATCTATTCTATGCACATGATAACACCCAAAAAAAAAAAAAAATCTAATAATATTTACAAATAAAAAGCTGGACTATATGCTCAATGCTCAATTAGGGATGTCAACAGTACTGGTATCGGTGTAACAGGTTCTACAATATCTGTAGTAGACAGGAAAAAAAAAATTGAGAGAACAGCACTTACTGCTCTACGCTAGGTAACTTTAATAAGATATAATACGATTTAATAAGTAGATTTAATAAGTCCTCTACAATCTAACATGAAACAAAGCTAATTTTAATTACAGGTCTCCTTCTCAGTCAAACCAATCAGTATTAAACAATCAGCATTAAATAAATCCTTACTAAATGATTTACAGCCAATAATCATGCCGTGAACACTATGCTAATAATTTAATTATTGCTTGAAGGCTAGTAGGCTATATTGCTTTGTTTAATTGTTTAAAGAGGAATGCGTGTTCAATTAGTATATTAGTTGTGGTATTAAAATGATCAGAATCAAATCAAATTTACCCACAACTATATAGCAACAAATGAAAGTGAGCCTATAAGCAAATGACAGAAGCATTGGACATCACTCAAGCAATCAAATTTTACAACCATTAATTGCAAGGCTAAAGTAAAGCTAAAAACAATTCAGTTCAGTCACTTCAAGCTCAGTTATTATCAGTGAATACTAAGAAGGGGGAAGGTTGAGATGTGTACACATTCTTACAGATAAAGGGATTCACTGGTAATAAACCAGCATTATTAGCTAAAAGTATATTAATTGGGGGTTTTCAATACATTGAACTTTATTTCTCTCTAAATTGACAAAAGAAGAGATACACTGTAAAAGAGGGGGTGGGGGGCATTGACTATTATTTGAAAGTTTCTTCAGAGCCAAACAAATAAATTCTGAACTATAATTATTGATTTTGGGAAGAGACCCAGAACATTTTGGGTGCACAGAGCCATTGTATTACAACATCCAGCCCAGTTGTTTTAGAGCCCAGATCCATCTGAGGATCCATCTGCTATACACTCCTATGGACCATACTGGAAAATGGCCCCTATGTACAAATGCTTAAATGTCTAATGCCCCAAACAGCATCATACTCATCCACATGTAGTGGATCCATTACTTAAACTGACTATTCGACTGTATCTAAAGTTGGTTCACAGGTTCATGTCTGGTGAACAAGAGTCCAAGGATCTGAACCTAAACAAGCCTACTGTTCTGCAAAACCATTTCTTTAAAATACCAATAGGGGTCCAACTATTAGTCCACCTGTGTGAATGAAGGTCATGAACAATGGCTACAGGTGATCACCACCAGTTGAACCAGTTGAGGATTTGTGGTCCAAAAATATCCCAACTCAGCAAACTCCAAACCAGCACTGGACATCAACTGTCCAGAACAGTTGCAACATGAATAGGGTAAGTGTTTTTTTTGTTTTTTTTTTTAATAAATTAAAACTTCTATTCAGTAAGGATGCATTAATTTGATCAAAGTGAAAGTAAAGACTAAAGATGCACCAAAATGAAAATTCTGGGCCGAAACAGAAAATTCAGGATGCACTTGGCCGAAAACCAATGATAATCAATTAATTAATCAAACTTTTTTAATAATCAGCACTCGAGTAGCTAAAATTGAGTTTTACAAACATTTAAACTGCACATAAGGTAGTTTTTAGATCAAAACATGCCATCTGAGAAGTGTTAAATAAACGTCTGTTTTGTTCACCGTTTAAGGCCTGAAACAGAAAAAAGCTGTAGCTGAAATTTAGGTGCATCCCTAGTAAAGACATTTATAATACAAAAAAAATGATCAATGTTGTTCTTTTGAACTTTCTATACATCAAAAAATCTAAAAAAAATAAAATAAAATCTATCACAGTTTCCACAAAGATGTGAAGCAGCACAAATGTATTCAACATTGATAATAAGAATTTAAAAATAAAATAATTAAAATAATTTCAGAACAGTTACTAAAAGTTCTGATTTGCCATCACAGAGGTAAATTATACTTTAACATATTTTAAACTTGAAAACAGATCTTTTAAATTGTAGTAATATTTCACAATATTACTGTCGTTACTGTATTTGTAATCAAATAAATGCAGCCTTGGTGGGAATAAGAGACTTCTTTTAAAAAAAAAATCTTACAGACCCCAAATCTTAAACAATACTGTATATGAAACCCATAAATACATCACAGCTGTTGTTTGACAGGGATGTGTTAACACAGGCGTGAAAATAAGATATGCAAGCTGCACTCACCATGTCCCTCTTTGTCACGATATAGCTGTGGCCATGACTGCACTGACTGCAACAGAACACCACCAACCGCACAACGATCTGAGAGCGAGAGAGAGACGGAGAATACACATTTATTAAACACACTCAGAGGGCCAATGTAACACTGCTGAGGAAATGCTTTAAGAGGCAAGAGTAGTGTGTTAAAGCCAAATCTGCAGAATGGAGTGAGGTAATGGCTTGATTAATAATAGATGGGTGAACCAGATTTTGATTGAATGACACTTGTTTGAAATGTGTATCATTATAAAGAACCTTTAGAACCGTCAAGCTTGTCAAACCCTCTCCCACACACTCTCTATATGCTGTAATATACCATTATGAAGCCTGTGAAAGGAATATTTCAACCAAATCACCATTTACTCCCTTATGTCATTTAATAACTGTATGATCTCTTTTTTTCATAGAAAACCCTGCCATCAGCAGTAGCTCTATAGCTCAAGATGTAAAGATCCAGGTTTGACATCAATGACAATAAATGCTATTGATTCTTGTGTTTTTTTGTTTGTTTGTTTTTTTTTTAAATAAGAAAAAGAAGGAATGACATTTGAAAGTGGATATCAAGAATTTAAATGAAGAGCCTAATTTTTTACCTTCTGTTTGGGGTCAGTACAGTTTTTGAAAGAAAGTAATAATTTTATTCAGCAAGCATGCATAAAATTGATCTAAAGTAAAAGATTTGTCACTTTAGTTTAGGGTCTAATTCTCACCATTAACTATCTATTAACTACAACTTTTGCTTCAAACTCCTAATAACTACGTTACTAACTATTAATAAGCAGTAAAGTTTAGGTATTGGGTAGATTAAGGGATGTAGAATATGGTCGTGCAGAATAAGGCAATAATGTGCTTTATAAGTACTAATAAACAGCTAATATCCTAGTAATACGCATGCTAATAATTAACTAGTTAATAATGACAATTGTGTTACCAAGATTTCTATTTCAAAACATGAGCATTTATTTGAACTTTCGGTAACACTTTAGTATAGGGAACACATATTCACTATTAACTACGACTTTTCCCTCAATAAACTCCTAATTTACTGTTTATTAATAGTTAGTAAGGTAGTTGTCAAGTTTAGGTATTGAGTAGGATTAAGAATGTAGAATAAGGTCATGTAGAATAAGGCATTAATATGTGCTTAATAAGTACTAATAAACAGCCAATATTCTAGCAATATGCATGCTAATAAGCAACTAGTTAAAAGACCCTAAAATAAAGCGTTACCGAACTTTCTATTCAAAGAAAAACAAAAACAACTATCATAGTTTCCACAAAAATTAAGCTGCACTGTTTTTAACATTAAGAAATATTTCTTGAGCAGCAAATCATCATATTAGAATGACTTCTGAAGGATCATGTGACACTTAAGACTAGAGTAAGGATACTGAAAATTTAACTTTGTAATAAATTAAATTACACTTTAAAATATATAAAAAGTTACTTTACACAATATTACTGTTTCTTACAGAAGAGGATTAGGGCCAAGCAATAATAAAAAAATAAAACCATCTCGAGATTAAAGTTGTTAAATTTCAATAAAAAAGTTGAGATAAAATGTTGAGAATAAACTCGTTAAATTATGAGAAAAAACTTGTTAAATTGAGAAAAAAAAGTCAAGAAAATTGAGAATAAAGTCGTTAAATTACGAGAAAAAAACGTGTTAAATTTAAAAAAAAAAAGTCGAGATAGAATGTTGAGAAGTAATTAAATTATGAGAAAAAAATCGTTAAATTACGAGAACAAATTCATTAAATTACGAATTTGTTCTCATAATTTAATAACTTTCTCGTAATTTAACGACATTTTTCCCATAATTTAACGAACTTGTTCTCGTATTTTAACGACTTCTTTCTCCTAATTTAATTAGTTTATTCTCAACATTTTGACTTTTTTCCTCAAAATTTAACACATTTCTCGAAATGTAACAACTTTAATCTCAAGATGGTTTTATTTTTTTTTATTATTGCTTGGCCCTAATCCTCTTCCGTAGTTTCGGGAGCATGTTGGCTAGGAGACACTATATGCTTCCATTGCAATGAAATGAGCAGCATGAATATTCTTCAAAATATTTCATTTTTAATTCAAATGGAACAAAGTTTGAGTGTATTATAAAAATTAAAAAAAAAAACACAATAACAGGTAAAATTGGAACAAACGCAAATACAGGCAAAGTAGACACATATAGATGCATTGACCAGGTGAGAGGCTCTTCTATTCCAAGCGTGATGAAGTCAGCAAGCTTGTACCTTTTAATTTAAGAGTAGGTGAATGAATGAAAGAAAGTGAAAGAGAAGGTGCAAGTCTGTGTGGGTGTCCCCAAATTTAATAAACTCAGAAATAAGACATGAAAGAACTTTATCAAAGGCTTCAAGCACTGATGCAAACACATGTCTCCCACAGTTATAAACTGAGCTTCAAAGCCCACAATCAGACAAAGAGCAGACGAATACAATGGTGTAAAGAAATGATGCATTGTTTTGTTTAAAAGTGACACTCTAAATCCCATCAGAAGCATCCTCATCTAATGAGGTCACTTCCTACTCCAAACAGGAGCTGAACAACATCCAGTTTCCTCTTTCCCCAAAGTCGTTAAAAGAATCTTCCTGCATCTGGTTCATTGTCATTGCCATGTCCAGTGAAGCATACGTTGATTATTATGACATTTTATTATTTGTATAACTTTTAACTGGATAATGGCAAGGGTGGGTGGTATATTGTGAACTAAAGTTTCCTGTGCGCTAGCATGCTCTATTCAACAGGCCTCGTCTCCCACATATGTGGGTTTTTAATAAATGTGAGCAACAATATAAAAAAAAAAAAAAAAGCATATAGTTGGGTCAGCAGAATATTACACCAAATCAAACCAGAAGAAACTGTGCATCTCCACATGAGAACCATTTCTGTGCTGTTTCTAACAGCGAAATTATTTCTCCTGATGTGACATCAATTGGCCATATCATCGGAGGAAGTCACATTTAGTACAAGCTTCAGTGTGATGTTGAGCCACTACCAGAGACCGAACGGCAGAGTTCAGATTATTCTATGGTCACCGCACAGTGTGACTTGAATGCGTTTAGGGCAGAGAGAGTGAGAGACAGACGTCGATCGGAAAGGCAGATTCTGTATGAGATAAACACATCAACACAATGTTGAATATTTCTCTTACACATACAAACACATGAAACAATTTTAACTTTCCAGACAAGAAAAAAAAAAAAAAAACGAAATTAACAGGAATAGTAATGAATAGGATAGTAATTATAAGAATAGTAATGGGGTGTTTACTGAGCAAAGAAAAAAAATAAATAAAAAAATAAAAAATAAAATAAAATAATAAAAAATACAAATTTAAATAAAATAAAAATAAAATTAAATAAAATAAAAAATAAAATTAAATAAAATAAAATCCCTGCCTATGGCCAGAGATGCTGCTCCAACATCCCTGTGTCCTTGAATAGGAAAAGCAATTTGGTGGAAACTAAAATTAAACAAAACAATTAAATCATCATCATCAAATAAAATTAAGTAAATAACTGTACTGCGCAAACTAGGGGTGGGAAAAAGGAAAAAAAGATTCTCCAATGCATTGTGATTCTCTCTTCAATAATTCTGGATTGATTCTGAAAATTTCAGAATCGATTCTGAGTTCTGAAACAGCTGCAGTCTGCTTACCTTCAATTCCACACACATACACAAAAAAAACACTTGAACCATCCATAAAATAGTCTTCCATAAAGTTTGAAAAGGTTGAAGCCAATTACAAGAGCAATCGCGTGCTTTATTTCATATGATAGCTTTGCTTGACGTTACACCTTCTTACAATGTGTGGTCTCGCTCGCCGGTATTCCAGCATTTTCCGTTTCCAAATGCAATATGAAGGCATCATTCATGCCGTTTGGAATGCAGTGAGCCTATTTCAATACACAAAACTCACTTACTGACAGATAGCCGCTTTCAAAAGCTCACATGCGCTTTGTGAAGAGCGCATACAGCATGCGGCTGTGTGCGACTCCGAGTAAGTAGTGAAATGCTCTTGCATTTCAAAATGCGTTTATGATTATTAATTAAATGTAAACACAGCTAGTTATTCCTTAAGGGATTAAACAGACAGGACAAAACATCTGAATTCAGCCGATAAGATCCGCCGCCTGTATATGATGTCATCAGAAATAGTCAGACTGCTCTTGACTGGAAAGTATTTAGAAACTTAAAGCACTCTTTGTTTATTGCTTGTAATATATTTCTTTGTTCCTCTTTATTGTTTACCATTTGCTTGTCTGTTTAGAAGCTATCTAGTATTTACAATTTAATTTTTAATTTGTAATTATTTTTTAGTACCTACTTTTAATTACATGAGTTGTTTAATAAGAAAAGAACAAATAACTAAGTCTAATTAAAGTAAATAATAAGAGAAAAAAAAAAGAAAAAAAATGAAAATCAAGAATCATTTTGGAATCTGATCGTGACTCCCAGAATCCGGATCATGAGGTGCCTAAAGATTTCCATCACTAGTGCAAACTGTCTAACACCTCAAGTACAGCAAGCTTTCAGCACATTAAGTCCTGTCAGTTAATTAAAAAAAATTAAAAAATAAATAGTCAACTATTACCTAATCAAATAGTCAGTTTAGTAAGTGTAGTTGTCCACTGTGATCAATTACCATTCACACACACACTCTTTTCAGTCTTCTAATACGATACAAAAGCAATACAACAGAAAAAAAAAATTGAACATTCCCACCTCAGCATTTAGTACATCATGAGGCTGAGTTATTAATGGAAGTTCTCATTATGGGGTGATTGCACCTTTATATCCGCAATGAAAGCATAAACAACACTTATAACTTTTTAACAATCTCGCAAAGCACAAAACATTTACGACTTTTCCGCACCATCCCCTGTTTTCTGTCAATCACTTCAAGGCTTTCCTTAGTCAGCACCTAAAAACATCCTTCAACCCGCCTGTGTCTACGCCCAGGGTTATGTTATCGTCAATCTTTATAACAGTTTTATATTTATGTGCTAATTAAAGGCTTACAAAATTTGTATCCGAACCGAGGTGACGGCAGACACGCACAAACACATGACGTGCACGAGATGCACTTCAACTGGGTGTCGTCATGAGTCTGTCAGATAATGTTGCCTCAAATTATAGGTTCTTTTGTGTGCGAACACACATACACCCTGCCTTCAATCAGAAGACGGTGACGCAAGCAGACATGGTACGACTTAACCTTTTGCTGCACAGAGCTTTCACAATAGCATTCCACACATGCTCCAACAAACCAGCTTATCTATTCAGAGAAGACTGGTGCAGAAACCTACACGCTTCCCTGCTGCTGGAAGGCAATGGTTGCATCTCTGTCCAGTACTGTAGAACAAAAATAAACCTTGCTCTCA
The DNA here is from genome assembly GCF_024489055.1 of Chanodichthys erythropterus. NCBI lineage: Eukaryota > Metazoa > Chordata > Actinopteri > Cypriniformes > Xenocyprididae > Chanodichthys > Chanodichthys erythropterus. The sequence goes on along the minus strand of NC_090232.1, from coordinate 38,789,253 downwards.
CTGCCAATCTGAACCAGAGTCTACTGTACCTCTCTGGCCCTCACAAAGGACATAGAACACTCTAGAAACTTGTATCAAAGATAGGAAATCTGATCAAACTCTTTCGAATACAGTAGGCATGTGACGGTATCAAATTTTCACATCGCGATTAATTGATGAAGCTTTTATCACAGTATACGGTATTATCACGATATTAAAATAAGTTGCAAAACCATTTTTGTCAGTTTAACAGGTTTAAGAACTCTTTTTGTAATAAAATAAAAACAACTCTGACTGAAATTTTAAAAAGATTAAAATGCAAAAAAAAAAATAGGCTATAAAGAACAACAGATAACACTTTAATGCATTAACTAAGATTGAGCAATAGCTACATTTGTTACAGAAAGTTATTTTTTGTTAATGTTAGTTTAGAAACACAACTGATCATTGTTAGTTTTATCTCAGGTCCATTAAATAAGTTATTTTGATTTTAGTAATGTTATTAAATAGTAACTAAGAAATTAACATTAATTAATAATAATTAATACTTTATAAGTATTTTATTGTCAGTTTAGTGATAATGAATTAACATGTTAACTAATGAAGCTGTATGTTTTTCTGAACAATAACAAATAATCAGAACATTTCTAATCATTAGGGCATGTTGTAGTCCAGATTAAAATATGAAAATGTTTAGGTTTGAAAAATATCATTAAGCCTTTTTTAAGTATTCAGTATTTGGTGCTGTGATGAAAAACACTGAGATTACAAAAAAATGAATGGCTGTTTGAAGCATTTTAAAAACTTCACTAGCGCAGTTACTTTGCGCGGTTTCCGTGGTAACCGCTGCACGCTGCTGTTCCATCACGATCGAATTAACGATCGAATATTGGCACAAGTCTAAAATACAGACAAAAAAAACTAATGTTCGTACAGTCAGTGTTTGGGATATTTCACTGATTCTTTAGGACTGGAGCAAATGCTAAAAAACTAGAACAAATAAAATGTGTCAACTTTTTTTTTTTTTATGAAACAGTTTTATTTGATCAAGAATACAGTAAAAACTAATATTGTGAATATTATTAGAATAATAAAAAGCTTCTCTATTTTAATATATTTTAAATTGTAATGTATTCCTGTGCTGCAAAGCTGAATTTTCAGCATCATTACTCCAATCTTCAGCATCACATGATCCTTCAGAAATCATTCTTTAGAATGGAACAGAATAGAATAGAATAGCTGATTTGCTGCTGAAGAAACATTTATTATTATCAATGATGAAATCAGTTGGGCTAGTGTTGGGCAATAATGCTCCATAGACATATCATCATTATTTTATTTGATCATTAATTTACTCATTTACCTAATTATTTACTTCGTTTTGTTATCGTGGCAAAGATATAATTTTGGTGATGAAGAAAAATGCCACTTCACATAGAAATGTTTTTCCCAAAAGGCATGCCCGTGGATATTACGCATACAATCTGCAAACTTTGTGTTTGCAAATGTGAAGGTGTCTCTATCCAGTCAATTATTCCCTGAAAGTGAAATCAAAAACTAACCAAGCTTTTGGCATCTGACGCTGCACGGCACATTGATTCTCTCAAACACAACAAGAGTTAAGTGCTGATAATGGTATATCTTCCATCTTAATTTATTTGCTTAATATTTCTCTTGTGGACCATACGTTAATGACAGTGGGGGGAGAAGAATCAATATTTCTTGTTAAACAAGTTTTTTGCTGATGAACATGGTGCCGTTTTTGCCTTTCTTAACAGCTGTATAAGAATAATGCTGTTTATAACGAGCACTCTTGATGATTTGTGAATAATAGATCACCTTGCGATTCAATTTTGATGTGGGATGTAGTATCGTAGTGTGTATTTAAACATTTCATTGAGGAGTTCTCGTTCTTTATATGCAAATTTCAATGTCGCAAGTGTGGTTATGAAATTAGGAAATACAATTCCTTTGCTTTCCCTGATATGAATTTGATAATACTAGCCTGGTAATAATAAATTAATACATGAATGGGAAAATGAGCCAATTATCATCTTGATATCATCAAAGGCATCAGCCATCTGAGATATCTCTGACTATTGCCGAGTCCATCAGCACAACCTTCAGTTGGGCTGCTTAATAGCATTTGTTGAAAGAGTGGTGCTTTTTTGTTTTTTTTAGAATTCTTTGATGAATAGAAAGTTTAAAAGAATAGCATTTAAAAAAAATAAATAGAAATCTTTTGTAACAATATAAAATGTCTCCACTATCAAGTCGTCCTAACTGAATAAAAGTATAAATAGAAAAATTATTTTTGTAAAACAATTTATCTATTTTTTAATCTATTTTTATATGCAATAAATGTGAATGCTGACAAAGAATGATGATGAAAACATGGCATTGCAAAACAGCAGATTGGATATTAAATATGGATATATTCTTTTGTGTTCTATGCTAGAAACAAAAGTTTGGAACGACATGGACCCTCATTTACTCACCCTTAACAGTTATTGATTAGTTGGCTCCAAAATGGCCAAACAATAGACTGACATATCATACAAACTGATTAATTGGCTACCAGAACAAGAACGCGATCAACAAGGAAATCAAATCAACCTCAAGAGACCTCATCCAAATCAAGAGTTTCACTGATGTTGAGGTCAAACTGTGGTATTTCTCATCTTCAAGTACTAGAGCAGAACGATTCTGGATAAATTGAGAATCAGGATTTTTTTTTGTATAAAACAGACAACTATTATGAACAGACAACTAAAAAAATTACGCAATTTACTAGAGGTTCTGATAAAATGTTAAGTGCTGCAGTCTGTTTAAAAAAATTAATTAATTTGAATAATTTTTTTCAAAATCACTTTCAATTAATAATTTAATGACTCAAAGACTTCACTGGATGAATCAGCATTTTTGAACGAATCTCTTTAATTATTCAATGACATACATTTTAACAGCCACTTGTCACCACCTACTGGTGTAACGATGTAATTGATACAATCTTTATTTGAAGTGTCAAGCTACATTTAAAAGGTGATTTACTCTACCATAGACATCACTGTTTATATCTGAACTGTAAACTTTTATCCCAGTACATCTGTGATAATATGAATTATTGTAACAGAAATAATGATACTGTGTGGTTGAAAAGACTTTTTGTGAAGCTGTTTCACACCTATACATCACAACCGCTGTTTCTGGGTCAGTGGCAGTGCCAACGCAGATTTGAATGTTCGCCGTTATCCTACACGTCAAAGGTTTAATAGACAGACGAATCGTTGTCATTTAAGAATAGGATCGTGTGGGTGTTTGAATCGAGATCATGATCTTTTAACAATTAATCATGCAGCTCTATAAAGTACATATATCCTTCTTACACCAGGATTTCTCTAACTTTTTTTTAAACCAAAGTCCCCAAACTGTTCACAGACCATGCAAACATGCATTTGCGAATGTATTTGACCATTTTGCTTTCTGCAGTGTGATTTTTTATTTTTCAATTTAACTAAAAAAGACCCAGCTTGAAAAACACAGTTCTACACAATACCCACAACATGCTGTTTGAATGTTCAAATGCCCATTTCCATCAGGCGTGTGTTTGTTTCCTCCATAGCACCTGAACATTTTCCAAACGCATTAGCCGTAAACTGTGCAGGCCTGGGCTGAACCCAGCGAACTTAAACAGTAGACAAATGTTCAGTGCCTCTATCCCTTCTCCTCCTCGTTCTCTCTAAATGCAGCGCTGCACTCTTGGCCGTGTATGTTCCTTTGTTCAGTGGAGTGTCTGTGTCTGTCTAGTGAAGTGAGCTCTCCTGATCTGAGACCACCGCTGGCATGGCTCACACTCGCTCCTGTGTGTATGTGTGTGTCTGTGGTAGAAGGCTCTCCTGCTTGGCTACCAGAGTTGGCATGGCGTTCCCGCTCCCTAAATGCAAGACTAAACTTCTGTTTCTGTGTGTGTGTTGTTGGCATGGTGCTGCAGGCTTCTACAGGCCGCCAAAGGCCTGGCGCCATGGTGACATGATGTCAGACGACCAGCTGGTGAGAAGGGTGATGTGCACTGGCACGTAAGTGTGTGCACGTGCATGCATGCATTCACACACAACTGGAGAAAACGAGCATGCTCACACATAATACAATACTTCATGTGCACAATGTACAGATGGCCAATACACATTTTCAAAATCGACTAGTCAGTATGGTTGCTTGAAAGGCTATAATAGGTCTTAAGAAAGCACTGAATAATTGGCTGTTGCAACATTACAATTGTGCAGTTGAAAAATTATTTGTTTTCACGCCATCTCATCACAAAGCTATTTTCATTGCAAGAATAGTTTAAAAATTGAAAATAAATATTTTAAAGGAGATAAAGGATGGACAAACAATACATATTTTACTCAGAGAAAGATAAAAACTTGCCTGATGACAAAACAACACAAAAGATATTTTAATAAATGTGTTTTTTTGGACCACAATTATTTTTATTGTATGGACCAAAAAACAAAAAGTTAATGGGATCTGATTAGGCTAATTCTTTTGAGCTCTGCAGAAGAAAACAAATAATTCAGGTCAGTAAATGACGACAATTTTATTTGATCATCATGACCCATACTTAAAGTACTATGGATAATATGAGTTACTTCACATTAAGTAGAAAAACGCAATCGTTTCGTATAGATTTCAGATTTTCAGGGCGCACACACACACACACACACACACACACACACACACACACACACACACACACACACGAGAACACAGACAGATGCCCAACAAAATGACACTGTTAATTTTGGGTCCATTTAGCAGGCTGGCACACAGGCCCCCCACATAAACTTATGAACTGGCACACAGATGCGCTGGCCCAAACTGCTCTTGGCTTGGTGGGTATAAGCTGGCACAGCTGGACCTCTCCATATCACACAGAGGCTGAAACTGTGAACACATTCACCGTAAATGACACAGCTTTAGGTCAGCAGTACCCAACCCACCAGAACCATATTCTTGCAAGAGGACTGAAAGAACTCAGTCTTGTTAGCACATGACATTAACTCTAAAAGAGAAAATGAGAATGAGGGAAGTAGAAAGATAAGGCAAAAGCCAATTAGAAACCTTATTAACACCTTTCCTCTGTACACTCAAGTATGGCCGATATGGTAAGCATGGCATTGGAGCAATGATGGATGCTACAATTATAAACAAAGTGTCCGCTCTGCTCCATACAGCACGACTTAAGAGTCACAGCACAGTGCAGCAAGAGTTAAGATTCCACTTATCACGTGACAAGAGTAAGAAGAGACGACTGACGAGACGATTGCGGAGGATTTGGTGCACAACAGATCCTGAGCGTCATTGACATATCTTATCTTGTAAAATGTGCAGTCAGTACCGCCGCTCCCTATACACAGAAAAGGAGTGTGACTGTAAATTCAAAAATCACAAATTCGATCACACTTACAAACCCTGCATATTGATAGCGGCAGCCTGATGCCTGCAAATTATATACAATATCCCCCACATATACAATATGTTACTCACATACATAAAAGCTTCAGCTCATGTGTTTTCTTTCTCAACCATTTATATTCACTGAAGACATAACCAACTATGTTGACGTGAATACTCACCAAGATGGACATTTTGTCCATTTTGTGTGTATTTAACAGTTTAAGTCAGGGCAGATGGAGCAATAATAACTGACATGATCCATGATATCATGATATTTTTATTGATATTTGTAAATTGTCTTTCTAAATGTTTGTTAGCATGTTGCTAATGTACTGTTAAATGTGGTTAAAGTTACTATCGTTTCTTACTGTATTCACGGAGACAAGAGCCGTCACCATTTTCATAAACACTTGCAGTCTGTATAATGCATAAACACAACTTCATTCTTTATAAATCTCTCCAACAGTGTGTAATGTTAGCTTTAGCCACAGAGCACTATCAAACTCGTTCAGAATCAAATATAAACATCCAAATAAATACTACACTCACATGATCCGAAGACACATTCAGGGGACACCTTAGACTTATATTACATCTTGTAAAAAAACATTCGATGGCACCTTTAAGACAATACATCTGCCAGTGTCAGTTCACTGCCATTCACAACTTCTCTACCCTGGGCTCTACAGTGCGACCATTTCAGTCGCATTTGCGACTAAAAATAACTGTGCGAGTGTGAAAAATATTTAGGCGCAATGGTGCGAGTGACCTGATCGATTCTCATGAACAGATCTATAATACAATCGGAATAAAATGCACAACTCCCAAAATGCATCTAAACTGAAAAACTGCTGCTTTTCATACTTTGCTTCAGTCAGCAGAGCAAGTGCAAAAGGTGTGCGCAAAGGACTACACTTCAAAGACTGTATAAAAGGTGAAATGGGTATGACACACTTACCAGACCGTCTCATGCTGCAGATGTTTCAGCCAAATTAACTGGAAATACTACATTTGGATTATCATAAGCAAGGTCGGAAATTAACGGGGGATTGGGGCAAAAATGCCACCAAACTTTTTTTTTTTTAAGTTGTTTGAATGTTTGCCATTCAGAAAAGTGAGGTGAAATGGGTGAAGTGAGGTGAAATCTGACTCCTGCTGCTAATCTGTGCTGCAACTCTCGTTCAGCTCACTGAATTGAGCAGACACGTTCCATTTTAACTGTAGTGTCTGTTCTCTAACTGAACTAAATGATAGGGGTGTCACGAGATCTCGCGAGACTAAACTGTGACGAGATTTCTCATCGAGGTGAAAAGTAGTCTTGTGATGTTGCCATGACAGAGTGGTCAGGATGATTAGGAAAAGAATATGCCACCACTATATTTACATTACACCTCCACTGTCTTTTTGCTTTTTATTTAAATAAACATTTAATTCAGTTGGATAATGGTCGCCGCCGCTCCATATTTACAGAGTTACGTGCGATCGTGAAAGTAAATGCGAGGGCGCATTCAAACGTGATTTCAGTACCCTGCATTTTGAAAGCGGCTCCCTGATGAATGCAAATATCTCTCAATATGAAAGCTATTTTAGGCTGGGCAGTGTAGTTGTAAGCATCTCTTAGCTCTGTATTAAAGAAAACTTTGGTTTTATTTGCACTTTGAATATTGAGAGAGTGCGATTATGGTTGCACTTATTGTAAAGTGTTACCATAAAAATGAACAACAGTTCTCTTAATCTTATTAAGCACAAACAATAAGGTTTCATTTGTTAACATTAGTTAATGCACTTTGAACTATCATGAACTAACAATGAATGACTATTTTTATCAATTAACATAAAGATTAATAAATACTGTAGCAAATATATTGCTCATTGTTAGTTGATGTTGGTTAATACATTAATGTTAATAAATGAGACCTTATTGTAAAGTGTTACCATTTTTATTTATACTGTTTTATTTCCAAGATCAGTTTTTGGAAAGGAGTTCAGTTAGGAGGTCAAAAGTTGAAGCTCATAAATCATGTACAGTAAGGTCTGAAGAGACTGAAATCATACAGAAGAGAAGTCAGTCAGTTGAGTTTGTGGCAAAACCTTTTACAGTGCTTGAGTATTGTCTTTTACTGCATATGATAATTCATACTCAGAAAGTAGAACTGAAATGACATTGATTGCAAGATGATTAGTTAAAACATTTCAAATACACCTGCAGAATATTTTTTCTAGTCATGTATTTCGCCATCTCATCTCGTCTCGTGAACTCAATCTCGAGTCTCGTCTCATCTCGTGAGATACCGGTCTCATTACACCCCTACTAAATGATTATTACTACTATATAAAAAAAATTAAAAAGACATTGGGGCGGTGCCGCGGTAATGGTGGGCAAGTGATATATATAACCGGTGTTGCTGCTGAACACTAATAACACCATCTATCGCAGCTGTTTCTCTGAGTATTGGCATGATTGCAAATGTGGTTCTTACTGATCTTATTGAAGTCCAATAAACAAGCTGATATTAAGTGACTTAACATAGCCACAATACTGTCTGTTTTTGCTCTATTTCGTGAAAATAGTTTCAAACAAAGCCACACCAAAACCGTTGCGTGTCTCAAAGCAACAGTGATTTTGAATGAACTGTACATAGACTGTTTTTACTTAAATATCCAACTTTTAAAGTTTAATTTTTTACATATTTCTAAATGCAAAAAAAAAAAATCTGTTTACCAATGAGCTGCATTACATGTAAATGTCCAAATAATACCACTTCAGAGAGCTTCTGTGCCACTTCTGCAGTGCAAAGATGGATTTTTTGATTATTTTGAGTGGTAACAGTCTCATTGGGTGTTATTGTTCTGAACTGAATTTATTGTTTAACATTTAAAAACAATTTTTCTATTTTAATTTAAGAAATTTATGAAATATGATGCATACATTTAATAAGTTTAGAAAAAAAAATGCTCTTATAAATGGTAAAAATGGTTATTGATCAGAAAGTGCTCCTAAATTTTTGACTTTGCTCCTAAATTTCTCATTAGGAGCACAAGTAATCCTAAAGTAAAATGTTAGTGTAGAGCCCTGCTATCGATAATTTGAATTATTGTAACATAGATATAATGATACTATGTTGTTGAAAAGATTGTTTGAGAAGCTGTTTTATTTCTAAACATGACAATTGCGCGCGCTCTCTCTCTCTCTCGGCACGCCAACACAGATTTGAATGTTCCGCTGTGATCGTACTTATCAAAGACTTAGGCTAATAGACATAGCCGGAACAATTTCATTTAGGAATAAGATCGCATGGGTGTTTAGATCGAGATAGCAATCTTTTAAAGATTAATCTTGCAACTTTAGTTAGAGTGGTTTGGTTCTTGACTCACTCCACTGTCTTACTGAATCACCTACAGAAACCTATTCAAAAAGAATAAAAGTGTTAAGGAATCAGAACCAGAATCATTCAAATCAATCGTTTTTGATTCCGATCCCTACTCTACTGTTCACCTGACACTCAAAAATCCACAGTGAATAAGGAAGCTAAGGCAGACAACCGGGTTGGGAGCATTGTCTACATAAATCAATGTCACTTCATAGTCCCATTGCACATTATCATAAACTATATGCAAACAACCACATGAATTTCACACAGCGTCTGTGCAGAAGGTAAAGGAGCATCCCCGATCTTAATACCCAATTCCAAAATTAAGCCAGGCAAAATAGTAAGCGCACCAAGATTAGCAGAGCAGTATGGTTTCGGCAGAGATTAAAAGAGCCTTTTTCGTTAAAGCTGCTCTGGATGACAGCTGTGAGGGTGGACAGATGGTGCACTGGCCTGTAGGGGAGAAGCCAGCGAGACTGTGTCAGGACAGGGTTACTTGGTCACCAGTGAGAAACCGTGAGACCAAAAAGCTTATAGCTGCAGCGCAGCACCCAGCGGCCATGATTAGCATTTAATGACGCTTGCATACTGAGAACACTACCCTCCGAGACAAATACGGTTACGTACAAAAGAGCCCTAAAAAGTCTTGAGACTGCGAATACAAATACTGTTACAACTACCGTTAGAAATAAAAACGTTTTTGAAAAATTTTTAGTGATATGAAAACTACAAAAGTAAAATGCTAACACAAATGCTGTTGTCAAGGAAGAAAAATAAAAGTGTGTGTCAATCTAGGACTATTTCGATATATATTGTTAAGAAATATCCAGGTAAACATTGCAAAAAACGTATTGCTAATATATGATGAGTATTGTTAGTGAACAAATGCAAAAAGAAGGATTGTGTATGTCTAGGATGTTTTAAAAACAGTTTTTACTGATATAAAAAGGTTCTCAGTTAAAATGCTAGAGCTTTGATCGTATGTGTGTGCTTTACCACTGTATAAAGTGGTTAGCAGGAGTTTGAAGCTCTTGCTCTCTTCATTCGCTTGAGGCTACAATTTGGCTAACAGAGTTGGTGAACTGCAGGTCGATTTAATGCTGCTAGATTCTGTCTGAAAACAGACAATGATTACACTATTACACAACACTACACTTCTAATCTGCAAATTTAAACTACAAAATTAAATTTCAGGGCATTTTCTGAACTGTTTAATAGATATACTCCCAAACACCTCACCAGCAAACCAACTACAATAAGGTAAAAGAAAATGACTGAAGAAATCACTTACAAAAACGTACTACAGCAGGGCCATAATCAGATATTACATTCATTTACACTATAGTAGTGACTTTTTACTACCATATTCATGCGTCTAGGTGGAGGAAAAAAAAAAAAAACAAAACAAAAAAAAAGTTAAAACCAGCCTAAGCTAGTTGGCTGATTTTAGAAGGTTTTTTGACCACTTTTTTTAAGCTGATCTCAAACGAGCTAAGACAAGCTAACCTGTGATAGCTTTTTTGCTTTGGTTTTTTTCTCCAGGAGGGACTGTACTTTAAAGAATGGTATTAAAGGAATAAATTTAAAAAAAAAAAAAAAATGCAATGGTAATACTATACAATTTGGTAGCACTATGAGGTAAATAAAAAAATGCAAATACAAGTACAGGCTTCTGCTTTGTCTAACATCAAGTGAATTAGATTACAATGAGTTCAATCTATGCCAGTCTACAAGAGAGTAATGCATCTTAGGCCCAGTTTACAGTCTCTGGTGATCCGATCGATTACAAGTGGTCAGACCTACATACACAGTGTCCAAAATGTTTTGCTTTTCCAAACCATGGTGTACACCAATGCATCCTGAATGATGCAGCCAAGAAAACAGCACAGCATCGCTTACTCATCTATCAACCATTGCACTAAAACAATGGTTTTAAAATTTGCCATTTATGTGTAGCTTAGAAATGGAAATAACGCTCCAAATGTAAAAAAAACAAAAAAAAAACAAGACCATACAATGCGCAAGATTTCACAGAAACTTCAGATGTGTGGAGCACACACATCTGAAGTTTAGCTTATGTAGAAGTTCAACTACAACAACTCTCAAACTATCAAAAACCAGAGACCATTTTGTGAGAAAATTCAATCACAAGTGATCACAGGGGACACATTTGGGACATATGCTACTACCAGGTATAAACAGAGCCTTCATTTACTCAGGAATGCCAACTTAATTTTGATTTCCAATGGTCATGAAAACAGTCACCAATTACAAATATGGTTGGGTATCATTTGAATTGTAAAGATTCCGATTCAGCTCATCGATTCCGATTCTTATTGATTCTACTTTCGATTCCAATAAGGTAAACTTGGATATTCACATTTATTCTAAGTCCTATTGCAAAACATTTAATTGTAGCTGAAAACGGAAAGCAAGTCTTCTTGCCCTTGAATGGTTTAAAAATCACATTAAAATGCACACACAGGAAATGCGCGTTTCTTATCGAATCACCGGGTCTTGGAAATTAAGAAACCGTTCTAAAATGGAACCGGTTCTTGATCCCCATCCCTGATTACAAAGCTCATTTAATTAAATCCCTGTTTAACAAAAACATATTTGAGACACATATTTAGCAAAGTGCAAAAAAGGATTTACATTAGAAATAATTTGATAGCTGGGCACTGATAGACAAATAAGGCAGTGTGGACCTTAAAGTTGGCATTAAATGAAAATACAACCCATTTCCTAAACGCATGTTATTAATTTGTGAACGATTCAGCCATGCATGAGTTAATTTTTTAATGTAATTTTAACTCGATAATAATTATAACATTCTTCCATTGGAATGACAGACTTCTCCAGTCATTTAGTTGGCTTAAACCACACACCTTTTTAAAATCAACTGCAAGCTCACATTCAGATCTGCCTCCATCCAATCAACACCCGATAGAGCCAAGTCCCCACCTTACTTTTATCCCCGATAATCCATTTCACTTGGATGCAATTCACAACGAAGATGTGCCGCTACATTGTGACTTTAAGGGACAGATTCTAATAAGTGTGTAATGCTTTATATTCTCAAAGGTAAATACCTCTCTATGAAAAGCAAAAACAGAGTCTGAACATTTACACATGCAAATCCTATTTCTCCAGGACAAACCAGCTCTTTTTTGGACAAGCAACCAGCTTGTTTGCTTCTACTTTATGCAAAACAAGCATGTGGGTTTTTGGTCAAAACTTTTGCAATGAACTCAATGTTATATCACATTAACCTACAGGTTAAGCTGTGACTATTATAAACATTTTTAAAAAAACAGGGCTTTAGAAGTTTGTCAGTGATAAATGGCACTCACAATTCAGTGAGGTAACCCTGGCAACAAGACAACCAGTAAAGAAAAGTATGACCCTCTCTGGTTAAAGGGCAGGATTTCCGCTATGGCCAGTGGGGTTTATAAAATCCTCCTGCACATTTATCAAAATCACCTTTAATTATGAATTGCAAAGGAAATGCAAACCACAAACTAACATACACAGGCCTGAAAGAGGGGACGGTTCTAATCAAAGAGCATGCAAGCAAATGAGCAATTCATTGCAAAGAATTCACACAAAAAAAACATTCACAGACAAACAAGCACTATAAACGTTTCTCACCATGCAGGTCCCAGACATACAGAGAGACCATCAAGCTCAAAACACATTAAAGGTCATTACATCTGCACAAAGACTGTAGCAATGTTTACAGGTTGCATTCTGCGTGAAGGAGTCCGAGGCTGTACAATATTATCTCACAATACTTAAGCCACGACTTTATTTTAAACATATTGTGACAACATTATTACCTTTTACAGCTGCAAATGTCCCAAAAGGAAAACTTCGTCCACATATATTTTTATTAAAGTACCGACCGCGATACCAAGTTGGTACTGAAATTTAAAAAATGTGATGCTTTGAGTGCTGTTGAGCAGATTCGTAAACACCAGATTGGCAATTGTGTTCACGTGCTCATCAGATATGTCTGTGATTGGCTACAATGATCAATGCTTCAAAAACATGTTGTAAATAGACAATAACGCTCTTCACCGAGCGCTTAGACAGATACCCACTATCAAAATACTTAAAGTCAAACACTTCTGTCTGCTTTCAAACGCTCCAGTGCGTTTGAAACAAAGGCCAATCATTGGTGTTCATAAATCTACTGAACAGTGCTCACATTTTTTAAATTTCAGTACAGACTTGGTATCACGGTCTGTACTTTTGACAACATTATCTAATAAGTAAGTTCTGTTCATTTCACATCTTAATATCCATCTCCATCCCTCCCTTGTTCAGCATTTTCCTTCCTCATGTTTTAGACATACTTTTGCACATTTCACACTCAATTCAATGTATTGGTTTTGTACAATAAATATTACTGTGCTAAAATATCAATCGAGCTAACTATAGCAATACTTATTTTCATGATAGTGTATTGATATTCCAACCTCTAGTATCGATAATTTTTTTCTTAAATCATGTTTTAAACGGATATAAAATGACGTTAAAATGAATAAAATCCCCCTGTGTGACAAATGACCACCTCCTCCGATCCTGTACATGTTGCTGACTCTGTCTACAAAGCTAACAATTGCCCGTCATTTACATATGGCCAGTGTCTCAGAAGTATGCGGGAGCGAGCATGGCGGAAAATATAAGAGCGCCTCTAGCTTTCAGAGCCGATGTGTGGGTGCACTTTGGTTTTAAAAATAAGTCAGGGAGTAATGAATTAGATAAAATAAATTCCATTTGTAAGCTTTTCCAGGCTACACTAAAATATTCAGGAAACACAACCAACTTGAGTTACCACTTTACAAGACACCACGCAGGTGAAATGGCGGCACTGCAACCTCAGCCAAAAAGTAAGTGTGTGGTGAACACTATGGAGCCACGCTATGTGATCCCGACTCACAGACACATAACGGACGTAGCAGTGCCAAGTATTTAACAGGTGTAAAAAAAAAACAACATTGCTTACATCTGCAGAGAGAGTGGCCCTGACGTGTGACGCATGGGCTTCTAGATTACAGTATGTTGTTGTTGTTTACAGCATAGCAGAGCATACTATTTCAGTTCTATTTATTGCACTTTTTTTTTTTTATTTACAAACTATTTTAGTTTTATAAATTTTGTATATATTTTTGTTTATACACTTTATTTTTATATGATTTTTGTGCCATCTACATTAATACCAAAATACCCCAAGTGGTACACAGCAAGTTGTATTTTCAGCTCTATTTTTATTATTTTTGATTTAAGTAGTAGGCTATTGCAATATATCACAATATGTATCGTATCACAATATATCGTGGCATATTGTATTGAAACTAGGGTTGCAAAGGGGCGGAAAGTTTCCAGTAAATTTGCAGAAACTTTCCGGAAATTTTCAACGGGAACTTAACCTGGGTAATTTTGGAAATGGTCCAATTTGGAAACTCAACAGGAATTTATGAGAATTCATTTCCAATTAATTGGAAATTTGGGAAAATGCATATAAATATATAATATTTATATAAAATGTATCATATTAAAACAAATATAAACATTTTGTTTGTTCATAACATGAAATAATAGTTATTTTTTCGCATTCAATTTAAATTTAGTAAATATGTAAAATATATATATTTTTATTGCAGCAATTGTTATGTGTTAATTATTTCAGTGTCACATGATCCTTCAGAAATCATTCTAATGTGCTGAACTGATACTCAGTTATCAATGTTGGAAACAGAATATTTTTTTGGAACCTGTGATACTTTTTTCAGGATTCACTCATTAATAAAAAGTTAAAAAGAACAGAAGTTATTCAAAATAAAAAGCCTTTTTTAACAACATTTTTTATAACTTTTTATCAATTTCACACATCCTTGCTGAATAAAAAGAAAAGAAAGAAAAAAATACTGATCCCAAAATTTTGAACAGTAGTGTATATCGTTACCAATTCTGTTCTTTAAATTTTTATTCAAAGAATCCTGAAAAAAAATATCACAGGTTATAAAAAATATTAAGGAGCACAACTGTTTCCAACATTGATAATTGAGTATCAAATTAGCATGTTAGAATGACTTCTGAAGGATCATACGACACTGAAGACTGGAGAAATGGTGCTTCAGCTTTGCATTACAGAAATAATGTATATATGTATATCTACAGAAATAATAATAAAACAAGTAGTGTGCTGTGTGTGATTGAGGAATGTGCAGGTAAAAATAAAAAATAAAAAAATCAACTAAAATTGCATTAAATCCAGTTATTTTAACCAAATTTATGCTGCAAGATGTTTTTTTTTTTCAAATATATTTAAGTACCCTGTTATAGGCTAACCTGCAGTTTTGCAAATTCCCTGTTTATTCCCATTAATTCCCATATATTTCCGTTAATTCCCATGGAAAGTTTCCAGCTTTGAAAATTCCCGGAGTTTTGCAACCCTAACTGAAACCCATGTATCGTGATATATATCGTATTGTGATGCCCTTGCCAATACACAGCCCTAATAAATATGGGGTTTAAGCAGTTTTACAAAGAACAACCTTACTAACACCCTAATGAACAAGACGAAGGTGACCGTATTCAGTGATGAAATGTAATTATGTGCTGAATCATATTTATATTGTTATAGGAAAAAACATAAATTTGCCATCTACAGCATTGTTAATGGCAAATTTATGCATTTTCCTATAACAACAGTAATATGATTCAGCACATAATTACATTTCATCACTGAATACGGTCACCTTCTAGCAACTTGGATGCTACATGGAGTTATTTTCATTGTGAAATGTTAGGCGCTTTGATTTCAAAAGAGTATATATCCAGTAACCTATCGCCAACCGTATGTAACAGTAATGCAACTGGTGAGCTCTCAGGTAATGATGATGCAGGCCGTTTTAAGTATCCTTCACCCTCTCATAGCATTAGACACATTTACTGCTGCTGCCGTCTTGTCAATCGTGTTGTATTATGAACAAGTGCACTGGTAGTGTAGATATGGCATTATATAGACAGCTTCTTTGATTAATCACAGAGAGCAGCTGGATTACATTTGTGAGTCAAATTAACACATTTAATTAACACAAACATGGACCAAGCGAGAACGCGCTTCCTGTACACACAGCTCACTGTGCACGTGAGAAAGAGAGAGATGTGCTGTTTGTAAAGTTGCAGTCCGAAAGAAATATTTCAAATGATTATTTCCCGTATCACAAGAACAGAGTTTAGGGTGAAATTATGCACAATAATCGCAAGCTGAAATTCACTGCCTGAAAATATCTATACTTGGCATCCGTGTATCGATACAATATCCCCATGCAAAATATCACGATACTTCTGCGGTATCGATTTTTTCCGCACCCCTAATACCTTCTGCACACTTCAAACAATCTTTTACATCCAGAAAATTATCTGCATTCACTCATATACTCACAAGTCAAGTACTTTTCAAGTAGATTAAAAATCACTCAACTTAGTTGTCAATTTGGACTCTTTCTTTGACCGTACAGCTTGCACACAGAGTACATGTGTTTTTATGCAGGCTTCACAAGATCTCATAGCTGGATTGGCCAAAGTTTGTGAAATTAAATGTTTATTCGATTTTGAAGACATAAATGATATAAACAAGTATTTGCCAAATTCTAACGCAGATGAGAAAGTATTATAGCATTTTCCCTTCCATCACCAACAATAGAAAAGCAAACACTATAATAGTTTTTCATATAGCGTTTACTTTGTTTAAAGCTTTGTCTAATAATTTAGACAATTGTTAGACAGCAAACTAATGAAGATGGAGAATGGAAGCTTGAAAGCTCAGTCGCTGGTGTTCTCAGCGCTTTCAAAATAAAAGTCATGCACACCGTAAAACAAAATTATATATATATATATATATATATATATATATATATATATATAATTCTTTTCTTTTGTCAAATCAGCTTATATTAATGGTTGTTCAGATAACATATTTTGAGTTACTACTGATTAAACCAATGTCTTTCTTTGCATTCACTGAAATTTTTAGTTTCAGTGAACTCAATTTTAAGGCAACAAGGTTACTTCAATTTAAACCAACAATAACTTTTTACAGTGCATGCTGTCAAAATAAATATCCTGCTTCTTTGCAACATGTCATCCATAATTAAAAAAAATGCCAAATGTCAGCCGATATATCAGCTTTGGAAATATATATATAGATCAACCACTACTTAAAATAAAAAAAATGTTTCACTTACACATTAAAGTTAATTATGTCTGGTACTCGTGGTTTCAAAACCAACATGAAAATAATTAGTTTATTAGTGCGTCACCAACACAATTCAAAGTTGTAAATGCCTACAGTTATCTTTGAGCAAAAGATGCTGCAATCATCAGTCACCTCTGGGCATACCACAACTACAGCCAAACCTGTGATACAAAATACTGAGAACATCTGCCAAATATTAGAATGGGACAGATATTAAAAGGAGCAAAACTCTAAAATTTGATCAAAGAAACAATCAAATCATTGTTTCTCATTAACTCTCTCACAAACTCATTTTCAATTAGTTGACATTTTAAATGTGGCAGGTAAATTCCACTCGTGCTTAGTAACATCTATAAAGCGAAAATAATCATTGTCAAAAGCAAAAGAAATTTAAGGTGCCCATGTTTTATTAGACTTAAAATTTAAAAAAAAAAAAAAAAAAAAACTGAGTGATGCTTGCCTATGCAAAACAGTCAGGTGTTGTTGTTTTTTTAGCATTTTGCTATGTGGTTACTTCCTACACCAGAGTCCAGTCTCTATAATATTCTGGTCAGTCACTTATTCAACGTAGACAAGATTTTTACATGTTTTATCCACCAGGAGGAAATCCACAAGTCTGACTGTTTAAAGGAATAGTCAAAAATGAACATTGTGTAATTTACTCTCATGTCATATTAAACCCATATGACATAATATAGGGAAATTTTAAACTGTAGTATTTGTAATTTTCTTCCATGCAATTGCAAATAATGGGGACTAGAGTTTTTAAGCTTCATCAAGAATGCAAATGCACCAAATGTGCAATATATCATAAATCTCTTAAAAGTCAAACAACAACAACAACAACAACAACAACAACAACAACAACAACAACATTATTCGAGCAAATATTTTGCAAAATAAACTGCTCCAGTTCTCGAGTTAAACTCAATGACTAAATGGAATTATAAGTGAATAACGAGTTAAATTTTGTGTTGTTCTACGTACAAAAATTTCATAAGAATTGGAATATAGTGCATGGCTACTTTTACTTGCTTTTTGTAGCCATTAATTGTAACAGCATGAAGAAAAAAATTGAATATTGCTCAAATTTGAAAAGTTTGGAATCTTTGCATGAACTATTCCTTTAAAGCAATAGCAAATCTCTCCTCAAGATGCACAAAATATGGTTTCAGTTATGTCTGTAAAACACACTCAAATCACAAGCATGAGGAACAGTAATGCATACTTATAAAAGCAAACTCCACTAATATCAATCAATGAATCAATCAATCCCATTCATATCAATCTACTGGGCTGTCTTACACCTCAAACAGATTACCAGGGTCGCCCATCGTCCAATGTGTAAAAGCACAATTGATTTTAAGTACAATAATATTGCAATTCATTCTCAGCAGCATACATAAATCAGAAAGTTCCTAAATACATTTCAGATCCGTGTAAAACAAGATGGTATGTGCACTGCAGTACAATTATCTTACCTTGAACACCCCTCAGGTTTCAGAGTCTCCTGTTCTCCCTCATCTGAAGAGCGTGCAAATAATTTCCACTGTAAATAGTGTTTGAATTTGTGTCTGCCTCTTCTCCTGTAGATTAAACCAGTGAGCTCAGGAGATCACAGACTCTATCCGAACACCTGTGGAGAAAAAAGAAGCCAGAGTCAGACCACATAACCACAGAAGATCTGAAGATAGTGGTAGATGTCTGTTGGTGGTAGAGATTGTTGTGTGATGTTCTTATTTTAACGCTTATTCTTGGGTGTCATGTAGAACTGGTTGCACTGAGATTATGTATAACTCAAAAGTGAGGATGAGATTTCACGGAAAATGCAGGAAACTAGGAAGCCTTTTTTTAGCGAGATTCCAAATAATGCAGTTCTGCAAGAAACCACGATTCAATAAAGAAAAACCAAGCTGTTCTCAAATATCACAGTATGTAATATTTTAGAAACCCCTAAATAAGTTTGGAGTTGGGCTTCACTTGCTGCACAGTGACCTGGGACAAATACCGGGCATTATTTCTGAATGCTGTGATGAGGCGAAGCCAAAACGAATAGAACGCCTGCCAGAATAAATCTAAGAAACAAGAACTTCCCTCCTTTCCAATCGTTCTAACGAACTTCACCACATGCTAATTCTTGACAAAACCAAACGGCAGCAATTACATGACTCACTTTGTGGATAGGTACAACAAGGATTCCATTATCTAAACACACACACACACACACACACACACACACACACACACACACACACTAGTTAAAGGAACAGGGGAAGATTTCCCTAAGGTTTACTATGGGTTAGTCTACAAGATTGGCAAAGTATACTCAAGGTTCAGATCAGAGGAAAACGTGTTGCAGTAGCACTTTTTAGAGTGTGGTAGAGTAAAAATGAACATACAAAGTGGTGCTTAGGTTCTCAAACACAGAAGTTAAGTTATAAAGTCTTATTTAATACACGCAACAACAAAATAGCATCTGCATCCAAAAGGTCAGTCCTTAACAAGAAAAACACTAATTTATTAGGTCTAATAGCATACAGTCAGCAATATAGTACACAACCTGTGTGCGCTTTTACTCTACTACAAAAACGACCATATTAATTCCTTATCAATATCTAAATTGTGGTCTTATGCCAAGTCTCAGCAAGTTCACAACACTATATAGGAAGACCAGTCTTTAACGTTCATACATAATGCACTAAAAGTCACTTAAGTTCAAACCAGGGTAACCAGAGGTTGCAACACCTATAAATAAAGCATTTAAGGTAATATATTCATGCTTGGCAAACCACACCCAGCAAACATGGGCTTTCCTTTTGAGTAATATTACAAATATGCAGAGTATGAGAGTATGAGAATGTGACAACCTTATCAAAAGCCAAAACCAAAACTTCCTTAAGTCATATACATTTTGACAATCTTCTGAATAATATGTAGTCCCAAAACACTTTGTTTTTGCCCATTTGTGATACACCCTGTTGAGTGCAGGCCTGGGCAGAGTGAACTAGCCTCTCTCGAGTGACCAAACACAGATACCTGCACACAGAGGAAGCTAATAGACAACAAATCACCGTTTATATCTGCAGTCGAGTTGCGTATCACGTTTAGCTGGATATACGGTTTCAAAACGAGGGTTTTAGCAACATTGTAAGAAAAGTAAATGGGGTTTGATGTAACAATGGAGAGCTGTAAAAACACGCAGCGGCGGCCTCACGAACTTCCTTGTAACCTGGTGGATTCTCTGAAGAGGACAAAAAACCGAGGAAAGTTGGAGAAGCAAAGGAGTTTACAAGAAGAACATAGGTGCTATAAACATGGTACACACGGAAATAAACGTTTTAAAATGAATTGTTGAGATTTGTTGCGATTAAAAGTAGGTATGAGAGAGGGAAAACCGCGGGGTTGGAAAAACAAGCTTCCTTTAGCATCTCCAGCCATAATGGTATTTGCAAGAAAGTTACACGCGTCTTACATATTGATACATATTGATAAAAGGGGAAAAAATACAACACAACCAAGGTAAATTAATAGTGCTTAGTCTATTTAAATGTGATGTTTAAAACCCTATAATATTACACAATGCATTCTTTGGGGTTTCCTAAGTATATTTCAATGGGAGCAAGGCCAATCGAGCATGGAAGAAAAGTAGGAACGAAAGCAAAACAAATCTTACCCATGTTGAGTACGGTAACAGCAAATATTCCACACAAAGCACTTTTCCCATTGCATTTGCAATTGATAAAAAAAATGTAAAAAAAATCAGGGCTCCGCGAATTCCATTCCCACTGAAAAAAAGTGAAGTTATTCCACAAGCGAGCGCGTTCCCCTCATTATAATCCTAGAGGTATCCCATTTTCCAAAAGAAAAATTCAAGAGCATGGATGCCCGAGCCTTCTCGCTAACAAAGGGCTCCTACAATCCAAGGTAAAAACCCAAAGAATCGGTACAGGGAAAAAAAAAATCTCAGCTCCAGACTACAAATGGCCAAACGGCTGATCCAAGACGTCCCAAACTTGTGCAGCCCTTTTTTCTCTCTCAAAGAAGTTGTTCCTGTTTCGCCAAAGCTTGGGGGAGGGGAGCTGTTTTATCAAGCTCCTGGCCAAAGAGAGCGAGCGAGAGAGCTTGAAATCCTGCAGGCTCTTGTGTGCATGAGATCCACCAGAACAAACGTTTTAAATCAAGTCTGCAGTGTATTTGTAGAGCGACTGATAGGCGTTAAATATAGCAGTGGATCAAATAATAAACGCAGCTGGCTGCACTGACACAATATGAGAATCAGCGTCAGTCCTTATAGACAATGTATCGGACCACTTGTAGCACTATGCTTTGTTTGTTAATCGACATATTATATGTTTTAGATGCAAAAAGGATACTCTTATTTCCTTTATCCTTTGGACTGCTCTCCTTTACAGTGGTTGGGAAAAGCCGCTATATTTTAATGGTGAAAAGTGTGCGGTTGGAAAAACACAGAGGGGTGTCCGATTCCACGCGACGGGGCTTCACGAGCAATTCTCTCTCCCCAAAACGTGCTAGTCACAGCCTTTCCTTATGAAACACAAGCGATTAAAATAGCTCACGGCACTAACATGGCTTCCCCCATCAGAAATGAGCGAGTGCCGCTGATGTGCGCTCGCCTCCCCCGCTTTGATCCGGCCGGATGGTTTAGTCCATATTGTAATAAGTAGCAATTCTAGGTCAGGTTGACTTGCTATTGAATATAGTTTGACTGACATCGATTCAAGCGACTGTGCTCCGAATCCACCAGCTATGATTGGTCGTTCAGATAGGTAATGTCTAATCAACGCAAGGAAGAGCTCAACAGTGTAGTAAGGACGCGGTGAATCGTGGTGTACTGCTGTTTTTGTTGAGAGTGAGACACGAGAGAAGGTGTCAAAATATGACAGTTCCTACCATTTATGTGACGTAAGATGCTAGATAAAGCATGATTCTAATAAAAAAAAAGTCTGCATTATCGTTTAATATGTATATATATAAAACATATATATATATACTTGCAGAATAATCTACTCCACTCATATACATGGTTCCAGACCAATCCATATGTAAAGCTTTCTTTAAATATATATCTCAGGATTAGCTCCACTAGGATTTACAATTCTCACTCAACACACATTAGAGAGAGAAACCCTGCTCTGAGCGGTCATGGAGCATCAAAAACCACCAGCACTCCAGATGAGATCACACAATTTGCATGTGTTTACTGTAATCTCAATATGCATACTATGTCAAATGAGTATGATGAAACCGAATATGCAATATTCATAACAATAGGAAACAATTCCTGGATGAAGTGCAGCCATGCTTTGAAAGTACAGCATAAATGAGTATCACCATTTTAATAAACACACTACCACTATAAATACTTTACAGATTAATTAATATATGTGACCCCGGACAACAAAACCAGCCATAAGGGTCAGTTTTTTAAAATTGAGATTTATACATCATCTGAAAGCTGAATAAATAAGCTTGGCAATATTGACAATATTTGGCAAAAAAAAAAAAAAGGGAAAAAAAAAAAATCTAAATATTGAGAAAATCGTCTTTAAAGTTGTCCACATGAAGTCCTTGAAGCAATGCATATTTACTCACAAAAATATTTTTTATATATATTTATGGTTGGAAATTTACAACATATCTTCATGGAACATGATCTTTACATAATATCCTAATGATTTTTGGCATAAAGGAAAAATTGATAAATTTGACCCATACAATGTATTGTTGGCTATCATAGTTGGCTATTGCTATAAATATACCCGTGCGACTTAAGACTGGTTTTGTGTTCCTGGGTCACATATAATTATTGTATTGTTTTGCAATTTTATTTTTAATGCAAAATATAATTTTATATTTTTTATGGGGTAAAATATGACATGTTCTTGACAGGTTTTACCAAAACACACATAGCCACAAATGGTAAAAATGCTGGGTTAAAAACAACTCAAGTTGGGTCAAAAATAGACAAACCCAGCGATGGAGTTGTTTTAATGTTTGCCCAACGTGCTGGGCAGTTTTATTTAACCCAACTATTGTTTAAAAATTACTATGCCAAAATGAACCTAAAATAAGTTGGAAATTAAAAATCAGACACATAATTATAGAGGCAACAATAATAATCTAAAGGTGAACATTTATTAATAAACGATTTAATTAATGTTTATTGTTTAATTATTATTCATTAAACTTACTAATAAATGTACATTTATTAAACATCAATAATTGTTCATTTCAAACATATTTTGGGTTCATTTTAAGCAAGAAATGCAGTACTTTTTAAACAATAGTTGAGTTAAATAAGACTACCCAACCTGTTGGGCAAACAGTTAACCCAACTGCTGGGTTAAAACAACCCAATCTGTAAAAAAGAAATGTTAGTTTAACTTAAAGTGAGTTACCTGGTTGCTTTAAACTTTTCATTGAGTTCATTGAAATTAAAAATTTGAGTTAATACAAAGACAATTGGTTTAATCAACAGAAATTCAAAATATTATGTTATCTGAACCGCATTATCTGAGTTGATTTGACAAAAAAAAAAAGTTCTGATAACAAATTATGAAAATAATTTTGGTTTGTCCATTTTCAACACAACTTGTGTTGTTTTTAACCCAGCATTTTTTAGAGTGTAGTATTAAGAAATCTGCATTATTCAACAGGGGGAAAAAGTTATATATATATATATATATATATATATATATATATATATATATATATATATATATATATATATATATATATATATTATATTATATTATATATATATATATATATATATATATATATATATATATTATTTTATTTATTTATTTAATTTTTTTTGAGGGCACATAGTTCATGTAAACACTAGAATATACCACAGGTCCAACAATCTTTCCCAAAATCTTTTGCTGATCCTCTGTTTAAATGTCATTTGGAGAGACATAATCCTTATATCACCCTGTTCCACTGAGACACTCCGACAACAAAAACTCTTCTAGTGGCCAAAGAGAGCGGCAGAATACAAAGGATTTCATAAGTATAAGCTGAGCGCAAGAGCAGAAATATTTACTTATTTAAACAACAAGAAATTGCTATTTATTCAAGCTTGAAATAGAGAGCGAGACTAAACTAAAATACATTTCCTCTTAATTTTGATGACAACAACACAATAAATAGTGTGCGAGTGTGTGGAGTGAGTGAGAGCTCAGAGGTGACAGAATCTGTTGTTCACACTACAGAATATTAAATGCTGAGGAAGAGTAGAGGTGAGACTCATGGGATTAAATGCATTTGCTGGCAATCTAATCCTGAACCATCACTACCACTAACAAACCCAAGCGATTACACCGCCCGTTTGGGGGGGCTGGCTAAAAACAACAGTACCAGATTCTCTTTCCATCCTGGGGTGTGCTCAATTCCCCGTGATGTTAGCAATTGCTTTCTCGCTTTTTACCCACTGCTGAGTCCCGAACTGGGTCCCCCCAGGTAACAAAGGAGAGGAAAACCGATGATCTGTTGCCTTTTCCTCCAGCAGTGATACGTACAAACAGTGCTTCCCTGCTGATAGAAAGGAAATGTATTAACTCTCTTCCAGGAGAAAAAAAACATGACGGTGTCTTAGTGGAGTATGAAGCTTTTACCTCTCTGCTCTATGAAGGAGAGAACAGGGACAGATGATGCTGTTTACATACATTAGTGTGCTCGACTGAGCTTTCCTGATAACTACCAAACACTGCCATGGAGTCACTGCTGTTTTAGTATCAATGATATACTATTATAGTTTTTATTAATATGTTGAATTAATTTTATTTTTTATTTTTTTCTGTTTTCATTTGTATCTTAGTTAGTTTTAGTCATTTTGTTGTGTTTTTGTCATTTTGATTTTTTTGTATAGTTTTATCCATTTTTGTTTATTTTATTACTTCAGGTTAAACTAAATGTTGCGTTAGCAACTAGATGAAATAAAAAAGATTAATCTTTTTATTTGACTTTTTAATTGTTTAGTTTAAATTTTTTTAATTGTTGTGGTTTTAGTTAACAATAATAACAACCCTGCATGGAGTACACTGTAAGTTTTGGATTCAGTATCTTGCTTAGGATGCTGGTCAAAGGTGCGTTTTAGGCCAGAAACACGGTGAACAGGAACAACATTCCAATGATTTGAGGGACAAGTTTACAGTTTATGTCAACTTTAAGCTTACAACCAGGGTTAGGTGCTTCTAGATGGTGTTATTCACCTATCATTTCCCTCTGATAAAGCTGCAGTCTGTAAGTTTTGCCTCTTTGTCGCCATCTCTGTTCAAAACTTGTATTTGCAGTTATTTGTAGATTTATCATCTTTACATGGGTTGTGCATCAGCACGGCTCGTCAACGCGGATGACTCTAATGTTTTGAGGAGAATGTGGCTGTCGGAATCACAGATTGTAGTCTTGAAGTATGAACAAAATAAGAATTTTCACCGAAAAATGTCATTTGAACAAGTAACAAATCTGCCACATTTGTTCTGACCAACTGAGAAAAAAAAGCATTACAGTAAATCACGCTGCCAATGGTGATAAAATCTAACGATCGCTTAGCTCATATCACATCAAACTAGGGCTGCACAAGTTATCGCAAATTTATCGCACGCGATTTGGCAAATGCTTAGATTATTTTATGCGCAGCTTGTCAGAGTTGTACGGCTCTGTGATCAGTAGTAAATGCTTCTCCATCTGAAAGCCAGAGGGTGCTCTTGAGCAGAAACTCAAAACCTGCCCTGCCGCAGAAGAAGATAACACGCGTCATTTCAGGAAATCCCTTACTATTGCTGTAGCTGAAAAAAAACAGAAGATTAAAATGCTTTGATTGATTAAACATGACTAATAAACACACAACTGCCTTATTCTGTGTAAGAATCCACATCATCTCATAGAAGGAAGCTCAACTGTTGTTATGAAGTGAGTTGAGTAAAAACATGTTATTAAATGTTGTCTTTTGTTGGACAAGATGTTAATAAATGCTTTTCATGTATGGAAAGATGTTTGACGCGTGTTGTTTTTTCAAATGCACATTATAAGCGATTCAAACTTTCAGATGTTTTCATATGGATCAGCATTTGGAGCCATAATTCATTGACAAGCCACGCATCAAAAAATAATTGCAGCTATGCGATTTCATAATCACACTAAGACTCGTTTCAATGGGTTTTTTTCAAATCGTGCGATTAATCATGCAGCCCTACATCAAACCATGCAAATTATTAATATTGTTATACTTTGTTCTCAAATTGTTAATGTTAACAACATTAGCATTGTGTTACTATGTGTATTTAGCATTACCTGTAGATTTCAATTTCTATACAGTCTAATCACTAATGTTAATTTGTCATACAATCTGTTTAACTATTCCAGCTGCTGTGATAAAAGGCTATAAATGATCTTTCACCTACAGCATCCTCACTTGCCATATAGCCCACTAGCTGGGACTTGTTATTTATGTAAACAGACGCGACAACATAACGATGCAAAGACGAATGGCGGCATGCCTGAATTTCCCACTGAAACCCACCAGTACCACCCGAATTAGAAAACAGTATTACAAGCTTACCGTTGTGACTTGGCTAAGGAAAGGCGACAGTTTTGAACACTGGCTGGTTATGTACTTGTTCAAAAATTGATTTTGGATCATTTTTAACCAAAAAAAGTTACGGACAGCAGCTTTAAGGATAAGTTATGGGTAAGGTTACGTTTAGGGGTAGGACTACATTTTTAGTTATTCCAGGATCAACAAAACATTTTGACCCAGGAACATGCCTTACTTGGCAAATCACGGTGACCCAGAAGCACATTCTACGCAAATATATACAATCTAAAAATTCTGGGTTAAATGTTTGCCCAACATGCTGGGCAGTTTTATATAACCAAACTATTGTTTAAAAAATACTTATATGGCTGGCTTAAAATGAACCCAAAATAGGTTGGAAATTAAAAATCCGACACATAATTATTAGAGGCAACAATAATGAACATTTATTAATAAGCAATTTAATAAATGTTTATTGTTTAGTTATTCATTAAACTTATTAATAAATGTTAATATATTAAACATATTGATAAATGTTAATTTCCAACATATTTTGGGTTCATTTTAAGCAAGCAATACAGTAATTTTTAAACAATAGTTGAGTTCAATAAAACTACCCAGCATGTTGGGCAAACATTTAACCCAACCACTGAGTTAAAACAACCCATTTGCTGGGTTTGTCCATTTTCAACCCAACTTGGGTTGTTTTTAACCCAACATTTGTTTTAGAGTGTACTTCCCACGCATTACTGTGAAGGTAGTTTTAGTTGTTAACTTCAAATATCTGTGCCATTAAAAGTGGATATGCTTTTATTCAAGTAGCGTGTTAGCTTAATTAACTTGCTCAGCAAGATTGTCTTCTCGAAAGAGAATATTTGCTGTGTAGAAGACTGAATATTGCTGATGCCCGTTATAGCGCCCCTTGTGGCAGTGATGTGTCAAATCAAGCTTGTCTAGCTAAAAGCATTCATGTTCATGTACCTGTTTTGGACCTTACTGTTGATTTGACACCAGTTTTTTTTTTTTTTTTGATGCTCTAACAATGACGATGATGGGGATGAAGATGTGTTGGAAACATAAGTCTTTGAAGCCATATGTCACAGGTGTGTTTAATCAAGTGTCACCAGGTGACATCTGGTTGAATGAAAGAGCACAAACAAGATCTGGTGTAGACACACTGATCGCTGTCTTGATCTAGCTGTCAAATATTAACCCTGTAAAGCCTGGCATATGAAATAATAGTCCAAAAAAATCACCTAAAAAAAGGGAACAGTTTATTGAACTCTTAGATAAAGTCTGAACACATTTTAACATGATTTTTTCAAAAAAAAAAAAAACAAATTATGCATGGATAGTCAAGTAAACCAAAGTGTTCATCTTTAAATATAGGACTTACATTTACTTTATAAAAATCAGTAAAACATGTCACAGCAAAAAGACACGTGAACCACAACCTGTTGGTTGGCATTTTTATATTTATACTAAAAGGCCTTTACTTTCTTTGAATAAATATAAAAGATCAATCAGACAACAGAAGGCATGTATGTGTACAACAGGCCTTAGAAATTTGTGTAGGGTTAAATTTTTTATTTAACAAAAAGTGATGCGAGAGGCAATTACAATCCACAAGTTTTTCAAAATGTTTAGCCAAAATGAAAAATAAAACAATAGTGAGGCATAAACGATTCATGAAACAGTAATAATGTAAAAGGTAACATACAAAAATGTCAAAACATTTGTTAGATAGACAAAAGGTCCTTGTGTATTATGTATATGTTGGATATATTTTTTCTACACTATTTTGTTAATTTTTTTTGTCAAATTTTTAGCCACTTAAATCTTTTTCTTTAACTGTCCCTTTCTGCTCAACCTTCAATCCTTCCTCTCATTTTGCTCTTACCTCATTCCCTCAGGGTCAAATATCAACTACAACTGCTTCAGCCGCATTAAAATGCATAAATGTGTTTTGAAAAGAACAATTAACATGTCATCAACATGCCACTTAATACCAAACAATTTAATCAAGCACCATAATTTATTCGATAATAGCATATCAAAGCTCTGAATTAAAACAAGAGTTATCAAAATGAATTTGTCTAATTGTTGTTTACAAAATTAAATAATACATTTAACTAACTTGGGCATTAATATTTTTTAAATTGAATGTTAATTAGAGAAGAAGTGAAATGCTCGATTGATCATGTGTGCAATGCTTACATTTTTTTTTCATTGCTGCCAGTGTGAGAGAGCTATGATCTCTCTTCAACTTTTGGCTGAAGTTTGAAGGAAAGATTTTTTGGCCGCAGTCATATCCGCCTCGCCAGGACAGAAGGTCTTTCGACTCTGCACAAACGTCACAGCAAAACAAACTTCCTTCGCTGGGCTCCTTTTTAATTTATTTCTACGATTTTGGCAGCATGCATAGCTTAGTTGCACCATCCATCCTCTCTTTCTCTCTCCGTTTCTCTAATGTTTATTTCCTTCTTGCCGCTCTACCCTCTTTCTCCCTTCAACCTCTATCTCATTCGTCTCTGTGTTGCGCACTCTGTCACTGTAATAGGAAACATTTCTCTCTATATCCCTGGTAAATGGCTTCAGTTTTACACAAAGAGAGTCAAAAGCAATACCAGCATGCTACGTAAATGTCTCATGTGCTCAGTATACGACATGAACGTATTAAGAGGTTGGAGCCATGGTGCAGCAGTAAGCAACAGGTTGAGTCAGTGCTCAGTTGCTGCAGGTTCAAGTCCGACAAGTCAGTTCACTCGGCTGCCATCTTGGTAACGTCTCCAGACAATTCATTTCTATGTAGAAAAGGGAAAGACCAAAATCTTCAAATACACTAGCGTCCCTAAAATTTGTGGTTGATAAGATTTAATGTATTTGAAAGTCTTTTAGTCACTTATTTGATCAAAATTACTGTAAAACATAAAATGTTTTAACCCAGTGAATGGGTTGTTTTAACCGAGCGGTTGGGTTAAATGTTTGCTCAACCTGCTGGGTAGTTTTATTTAACTCAACTGTTGTTAAAAAATTACTGCATTGCTTGCTTATGGACCCACAGTATGTAGTAAGTTTAATGAATAATAATAAACAATAAACATTTATTAAATTGCTTATTAATAAATATTCACCTTTTTATTATCATTGTTGCCTCTAGTAATTATGTGTCTGATTTTTAATTTTCAACCTGTTTTGGCTTCATTTTAAGCCAGTCATACATAAATTTTTGGGTTAAATAAAACTGCCCAGCAGGTTGGGCAAACATTTAACCCAACCACTGGGTTAAAACAACCCAATCTTTGGGTTTGTCCATTTTCAACCCAACTTGGGTTGTTTTTAACCCAGCATTTTTAGAGTGAATTTTAAAATATAATTTATTCATATGATGGCAAAGCTGATTTGGTGCTTACATTTCTTATTATCAATGATAAACCAGTTGTGTTGCTTAATATTTTTGTGGAAACTGATACATTTTTTTTCACGTAATTCTTTGACGAATAGAAAGTTCAAAAGAACAATGTTTTTTCAAAATATAAATCTTTTCTAACATATAAATGTCTAATTGACATGTATAATAAATGCATAATTGATAAATAAAATTAAAAAAAAAAAAGCTAAATAAATTCTGAAAAAAAGAAAAACAGAAAGAAAAAAGATTTTTGAATGATAGTGTGTTTACCAAGGTTATATTTCAATACATATTTTTATATATATCTGACAAGCATTGTATAATAAATTGTGCTTCTTTAGTTCAAATCTATGCATTTTTTTCAGTAAATGTACAGGTGTGTTTTAATGTAAAAAAAAAAAAAATGTTCCTCATGCTTTCAACTTAAACTTTCTCTGTGGAAGATGTGTCCTTATCCCATACATTTTCTCTTTCCCAAAAAATTTCTTGTCACTTAAAGGTGGGCTAAGTAGATTTTCAAAAACGGTGTTGGATATTGTTTATATTTAAAAACAACCCAAACAAACGCAACCCTCTCTTTATTGCCCCACCTCCAAAACGTACTCTCCAATCCAAACCACCCAGCTCCGAATCAGTCTCGAACCCCGGCCCGTTCGCTGCTGGCAGGGGAGGCGAGTGCACTGACAATAACGCTAGAGTGATTCTCTAGCGACTATCAGTGTGCAGTGGTTTACCTGCACAGCTCTCACTATCTGGCCTTTGTTACACACGCAATGTGAGAGTGGATGTCTGTTTATCACAGCTGAAGCGCAACAAAATGCTTCACGAAAAAGAAAAAAAAGCGCAGTTGATAAACGAACGACAAGGAAGCACAAAAAATAAACATACAGTACACAAATACAGTATACCAACAAGGGTCTGTTGTTAGTCGCAAACAGCACAGCAGCTCCAATCAAAACCATGTTACTCACATGAGCGGGATCAAAGAAGCCTCCATGCCTGTTTTCAGGCCTTCCCACTTAGCTCTCCAGCACTGGAAAGCTTTTCTAATATTAACGCAGGTCCTAAAGATCTTGACCAGTCATAAATCTTCATTCCAGTGATATTCTTTTGAGCTCTTTTGTGTAGTGTTTCATCATCTCTTTCTGCATTTTTTTTTTCTTTTTCAAATCTCCCTCTTGCTCGTTCTCTCTCCTCGACCGTCTGACGCCACCCATATGCTGATTGGTTACACGTTTGTTGTTGGTGTCCAAACTGTGTTTTTGAAAATCTACTCACCCTACCTTTAATGCAGTTTTTTTTTTTCTAATGAGGCAGAATTCCGCCAAAAAGTTTCACATAAACTGTACATTATTTAATGGTATTATAGAAAGTAAATATACATATAGGGTACAACGGGGCTAAAGGCACACCTTAAGAAAAATTGTGCTTTTCACTACTCTCAAAGTATATGATTGCAGGAAAAATATATATGTTTGTATTGAACATTGATGGAGCAACTAATTTTGTGTGAGAAAAAAAAAAAGTGGTTAATTTTGTTTAAAAATCTTATGAATGTATGAGGTGGTGAGGGGGCCTTTTACCCCACACATGGGGTAAAAGGCACACAGTATTCATACAAATACTTTAGCTAAAATAATATGTTTTTAATAATGACTCGGTTAATACTTTAGCAGTTTAATCACTTTAGCAAAGTTTGTACTATTTTCTGGTTATTTTGATAAATAATTGAATTAATTTTTGTTCAATAAATATACTGTCATTAAAATAGGCTTATGTAATATATTTTTATATATAAAATATAAAAATAGATTTTAAAAATACAGAAATACAGAAACAAACATTTTAAAAAGTAAAGATTCTGAAAGCATTGAAGGAGATCCCATAATAGCCTATTTAATATAGATTTACAGTAGTAACAATAAATATTTTATTATGATATGATTAATATATTTTAAAATATGATTGTTTTATAAATATGGTGATTATCTCTAAGATGGATACCCAATTTGATCTATGATATTTGCTATGTGAATCTAACCATGTCATGTCAAGAAATTGAAAAGTCAGCCAGCTATTCATTATGATGTTAATTATTGTGCCTTTATTGTGCCCAACAGCAGGGGTGCTTTTTACCCCAAATACCATACTTTTACATATTCTTCCGTTATTGAAAAACTGTTGCTTAAATTACCTTGAACAAAACTGAAAATCATTAAGAAGACCTTTGTCTGAAAATACAAACATTAATTTAATGGATTCTTATTTGATACTTAAATCAACAACATTTTAAAAAACATCAAATATTAGATCAAACTACCTCATAATCAACTTTGCATTGCTGCCCGCGATCGCATCAAAGATCAGACAAATTTGCACTTGCATTTTGAAAAGTGGATATATAGGAAAGTGCTGCGGCAAGTTGTGCCATCTAGTGGTTTAGAGAAAAACAAAATCAAAGGTGCCTTTTGCCCCGCAGCGCCTTTAGCCCCGTTGTACCCTATTAGTCAATGGCCTCGTACTAAATGATACCCTCAGCCCATGAGGTCTCATCCAAGCCATTTGAATTCATTAACAGACAAAATGTCTTGTTTTTAACATGGTTGTAATTCTGTAGTTTTAGTTAATATCCAAACGGCTATAGCATTCCAACACCCACACAAGAATCAGGCCTTTGCCTAAGCCATTAGATGTTATCTTCAACAGAAATGGATGTGCTTGTCCCCCACTAGAAGGTGAGGACTGGACCACCAAGGCTGTGTTGATGGGGGGTTTACACATGTCATCTGTTCAGGCATGCAGGTATCCAGTCATTATGTAGCTGTAGTTGTGGAGTCTACCTGCACGCCAGCCCCTATGCATCATTTCAAATGCAGGTGTCCCTGTCTTCTGCCATCTACCTTTAGAGTTACAAATACCTCAACACACTACACTCAAGAGTTTCTATGGACACTAATAAACATCTAAGCACAATAAACATTTACACAAACTGCATCTTTTCGCTTCCCTCTCATGTTAACCATTGTCTCTCGTTGTTTGTATGTCTCAGAGGGTGTTTACAGTAATGTAGCTGTGGCGGTTTGTGGTTGTCAGGGTGGCTGAGGAGGCAGACTGAGTTTTCTTCACCCAACAACACATTTATGCCCACATCTTCTCTCAGTCAGCAACATGAGATCGGTTTTTAAGAGCTTTAGTGTTTTAATAGGTGTCCTTTGATGTTCCCGTGGATCTAATACTGCTCCTAATCACTTCACACACACTAGGGTTGGGTCAATAGACAATACCACGGTCCACTGATGACTGACAGACATCATGATGGTGATGTCCTCTAGTAGTTTTATCTAAAGCCAAACGCATATCATCTGATGCCACTTTGGTAGACATCGCCCAAACCCTACCACACACTAGAGTGCCTAGTGGCTAATGGTCTTGCAACCTAAAGTTTGTGAATTTAAACCTTTTAGACTAGTGTGTCCCTTATAGGGGATGGGTGAAAACATGGAAATATCATGTAATAACAGACATTGCTGTTATTGTTAACTAAATCTTAAACTATTGGCTACGTTAAAATTAATAAATAATAGCAAAATATTAATAAATACTATCATAGTAAATAAGGCTAAAATAACACTGCTTGAAAAGCCATGGAAATTCCAATATACACCAATGAGCCAAAACATAATGACCACCTGGCTAATGTGCTGTTGGTCCTCTGTGTGCTGCCAAAACAGCACCATCACGCCAAGGCATGGACTCTATAAGACCCCTGAAGACCTCTTGTGGTCTCTGGCACCAAGACGACAGTAACAAATCCTTCAAGTCCAGTAGGTTGTGGGGTGGAGCAGCCAAACTTGTTGAATCAAACTTGTTGGTCCAGCACATCCCACAGATGCTCAATTGGATTGAGATCTGGGGAATTTGGAGGCCGAGGCAACACCTTGAACTCTTCATCATGTTCCTCAAACCATTCCTGAACAATGTGTGCAGTGTGGCAGGTGCATTATACTGGTGAAAGAGGCATTTCCACCAGGGAACACCATTGTCATGAAGGAGTGTAGCTGGTCCGCAACAATGTTTTTGTAGGTAACGTGTCAAATGTACGTCCACATGAATGGCCGGACTCAGGGTTTCCCAGCAGAACATTATCTAGAGCGTCACACTCCCTCCACCGGTCATTCCATTGTCGTCATTCCACACATGTACACGGCCATCTGCGTGATGTTAAGGAAAATGGGATTCACTGGACCAGACGACCTTCTTCCACTGCTTCAAGGTCCAGTTGTGACACTTACAACACTTTCAACGGTGGACAGGGGACATCATAGGCACTCCTTCCATAACCATCATTAAAATTTTGTGTGACTTGTGCCACAGTAGATCTTCTGTTGGCTCAGACCAGGCGGGATAGCCTTTGTTGCCCTTGTGCATTGATAAGCCTTGGGAACCCAACACCCTGTCGCAAGTTTGTGGGTTGTCGCTGCTTGGACCACTGTTCGTAAAATCCTCACCACTGCTGGGAGCAACACAGGAAGCAACACAGAACACAGCAACACAGAAGCCTTGCCATATCAGAGATACTCTGAGCCAGCTGTCTTGCGATAACAATTTGACCCTTGTCAAAGTCACTCAGATTTTTATTCCTACCCATTTGCCTATTTCTCATGAATCATGTTGATTTTGAGAACTGATTGTTTGCTTACCAGTCCTTAATATATGGCCTTGATAGGAGATGATCCACGAAATTCACTTCACCTGCTGTGACTGGTCATTATGTTTTGGCTTATCAGTGTTCAGTATGTAAGTGTCAATTTTTATGACTTTTTTGGGCCTGGAAATCATTTGAGGGTAAATGAGTTAATACATTCACGAAAAACGACAGACAGACAAACAGAGATAGATAGATAGTAGGGGTGTAACGGTACACAAAACTCACGGTTCGGCACGTACCTCGGTTTTGAAGTCACGGTTCGGTACAGTTTTCGGTACAGCAGGTGGAGAGAAAACTCAACATAAAATTGCTTTTTTTTATTATTAAACCGAGGTTTACTGAACAAATTGTGTTTTTGTCTTTAAATATATTAAATTAAATTAAAACTAAAAGTTTCTTAAGGATAAAAAAAAAGGTCTCTGCTAATGCTATAAACTATGTAGGGAGCCCTAACTTGAAAGAAGCCCAAACTATTAGCCTAAATTCAATTGCTTTTTATTTTGAGATAAAATAATCAACACTCAATTAAATAACAAATTGTATGCAAACCTGTAAGCTGCACCTAAGGCAGTTTTTGCATTAACTTCTAAATGTTTTTTTTACTCCAATTCGTTGTTGAAATATAATCATTTCTACACAGTGGCTGTTATTTTAACATCAGATTTATTTAAACATACATTAAATAGCCTAATCAGGATATCTCTAAAAGGTTAAGTAAAATAATGAAGATATTGGCTAATACAGTGCATATATTAAGCGAAAGAGTTCATTTCTCTAGCGAACTAACAAGCTGTGAACACTGAATGGCTTTTCTGAGGTAAATGCATCATGACATATTGTTGAATACGGACGCTTTCATTGATGTCTTTCCACCGTTGAAACACTGAATGAGCGATTACATGAGATATGACCGTTTCAGTAAGTTCTACTGAATCTTGCAACATACCTTCAGATGTTCTTTCATGTTTATTCTGTAATGTTCATCTGTAGATGAACACGTTCACTTGCGCTCCGCGCTCGCGCTGCCGGTTGAACTGAGGCGCCTGTACAGTGATCTGTCACCCCACATCAAAGCACGTCAAAATGGCATTTTCTGTTTAAACTTAATGATTTCGTGGACAGAATTTGAAGGATGACACTTTGTTTCTTATCGAAAGTAACAAAACGCAGAGCTTATTGCGGTTATTGGTGGTGAATATTGGTTGCAATGTAATGCTTCGGTACACACGTGCACCGTACCGAAAGCCCTGTACCGAAACGGTTCGGTACAAATACGTGTACCGTTACACCCCTAATAGATAGATTATGAAATATGTCAACAGAGGAAAGAAAACTCCACTCGTTGAACCATTTATTGAGGTCTTTAAGGCACACTCTGAAAAATGTTGACTTTGTGAAACACAAATGTACATCAATACACATTAGAATCAGTATAAGTGCCTCCCTGCAGATCTAGGACCGGCTCTAGAGAGCCCCTCCACCCCATGGGCAGCGTGACTCAGCAAATCCTGGCAAATAGGCCAGTCAGCAGGGCTGCCAGTCAGTCACTAGGTCATCAGGCCAGCCAGCCAACCAGCCAGCAGGATGTCTATATATACTGTGCAGAGCGAGCGTGTCTTTGAGTCAGATAAATAATTGAAGAGCGCATTCATTAGCCTAGATAATTTAGCTTAAACGCTGGCTTCAATCCACCACAATCAGAAGTCATTACCTCACAATGAGCAAGAGGAACATTCAAAGTTATAAGCCAACACCTGCCAATCAAACAGGGAGGAATAGATTGTGCCTGATGCCAGTGGAGGAAGGAAAGAACAGCAGTGTGCACTCAGGGAAACGCTGTTAGAAAAGAAAGCTGTAAGGTTTATGAAGGCATACAGCAAGACTAAAGAAAGATATTCCTCCCAGCCACCCTGAAACTGTCTGCTCTCTGCTGGGCCCCTCGACCCGCTTGGAGGATCGCCAGAACACATACATACAAACACTGTCAAACCCACAGCACATCCACAATTTCTAAAAAACATACACATCAGCTTATTCCAGTACAGAAAGGCATACAGACATGCACACAAACTCTAAACTCATAGACCGCATATTTATCACTTTATTTAAAAGGAGTCATATTATGAATAAATCATTATTCATTATGAATGGACCTTTTAACATAGGAAGTAGGGGAAAAGAATCCTCCAGAAAAATCTTCTTTGCACAGCGTAATATTGCTTTAATAAAACAGTTGAGTATGTTAATAATTAGTAACTTATACATTAGACACAATATTGCCAGTTACTACTACATTTTGTTCACGAATGAATCAGCACTGTTAAACGAATTGGTTAATGATTCAATGACTCATTAATAAATATGGGCTTAATCCGAAATCGTCCCTTATACCCTCAAATAGGGCACTATTTCAGGGAACAGCCATTTGTAGAGGTGTCTGAAACCATAGTGGACATTATCGAGTGCACTCATTGTACAATTGTACAACTCATTTTTTTTTTTTAAGATTTATTTTTGGCGTTTTTGTCTTTATTATGATAGGACAGTGATTAGACAGGAAGCAAAGTAGGAGAGAGAGAGGGGGATGGGATCGGGAAAGGACCACGAGCCGGGACTCGAACTCGGGTCGTCCGAAGCACATTGGCACTACATGTTGGCGTGCTACCCATGAGGCCATCGGCGCCGACCTGATGCACACTTAACGACTGTCCGAATTCACTTACTTGTTTTCATTCTCTCTTTCAAGTGAACTGTATTAGTGAACTAAAGTAGGGAAGAATAATTGAGGGTCTAGGGAGTAATTTCGAATTTAAGCCACAGTCATTTGTTTTATTCCCGAATTAATCAGTGTTTTGAAAAAATTGGTGGAATGAATCAATCAGTGACTCGCTCATAAACAGTCACTTGTCGCCACCAATTGGCATAACAAAACCCTCCATTAAAGTCACCATGAAATCAAAATAGAAGTTTTTTTGGCTTTTAGTATGAATAAGCCTTACTGTTATCTATAAGCTAGTGTACAAAATTCGCATTTAGAAGATACAAGCGTTCAAAACTTGCAGTCTCTCACTTGCGCCAATCCAGATCAATGATTTTGATGACATCACGCTGCACCTCAGCTTCTCATCAGATCTGTCCAATCAAATGCTCTCTAGAATCTAAAGCGCCCCGCCCCCTACATTATAAATAGATGCTGAAGCTGCATGTCTAAAATTGGTCACTTGATAACACATTTACTGTTTTCTAGATGGTGAATGGCACATAGTGCACTATATAGGTCATAGGGAACGATTAAGACAGCGTAAATTTTCCAATGAGGTGACTGAAGTCTGGTTTCGTGTCGCGCGAACCGCAGCAACGTGCATGCGGTCTGCTCCGCTCTAGAGAGACAATACGTTGAAATGCAGTAAATGTGCCGCACCTAAAGTCTTAAAGTTACAGCAGCAAAAATCAATGTATTTAATTGTAAAATGTAAATCATGTAAGGCTAAATTTAATGTTTTGGTAGAAAAATCTTCATCTAATATTATAACACGACCACCTAATATTATAACATGACCATTTTTTTTAAATTAAAAAAATTTAATTATTTTTTAATCATTCAAAAAAATACTAATACTCCCTTAAAAACAAGCTACATAAATGCAGATATGACTTTCTCTTTTTCTTTCTCTTCCACTCATCTCTCTCTCTCTCTCTTGCAGGTCTCTGTCCTCTTGATAAAGAGCGGTTTGAATATCAATGAGGTTTATTCTCTCCCGGGTCTGCAGCCAGCTGTTATAGAGTGAGCGCCATTCTGCTGCTATTTTGAGGCAAGATACGTAATTAAAAAATCAATACCTTCCGATGAAACCTATTCACTATACACAACCATATTGACCTTGTTAATGCACATCCTAGTTCACTTATACCTAACACTGCTAAACAACATATGTGGCATCAAGAATAACAACAATTCTTTTCCCTGCTTATTTTCTAATCAATCTGTTTTTTGAATTCAGATATGTTAAAAGCAATAACTAACACCAAAAAAAGAGAGAAAAAGCAAGTTTTTGTAATGGTTTGTCTTGTGTGTTTGAGATGGATAGTAGCACCCCTGCAGATATCCCTGACACTTGACGCTCGGACGCAATCGTCTGTTTTGACAGCGTCAAGACGTGGAGATTTCTGTATGCAAATAAGATGTAAACAGACCATCAGGGAGCCATCTGTGTGGCTGGAACTCCCTGTGTGGGCGGGGCTTCTGTAGCCAGGGAGACAAGCAAGCGAATGAAAGTTCCCAGCACCAGTTCGGGTCACCAGTGTAGACCTCTACGAATGTAAACAGAAGTGTTATTACCTCCGTCTTTGCCCGTTTAAGGGCCACACTGACATGGCCAAGAATTAGTGTTCCTTTAGTGCTTACAAATGAGTCGACTGTCTACTATGCTCTTCACACACACAATAGGGGGAGCTTGGCTAGGCCCTTGTAATTAACAATCCTAAATGAGGAAGGAAAAATGAGGTTGAAGGTTAATATCTACAAGCTTTGTGTGGATACAACATGCTGTTCCATCAGTAGTGATAGAGGTTGTCCTCTCATTCTGACCTGAGCAGTTTAAAGTTTAAACCTGGGTAACTTAATCACCAATTGAAACGGCTTCTGCAAGACTTTAAACTTCTGTAATGTGTTGTATTTGAATGTTCAGTGGGAAATAATTTAGGGTAGGCTTGGATCTGGAATTGATTGATTGAAAAGGGTGCGTTCAGCACCAGAATAGTGCCGTGTTGACTTGAAATAAAACCATGGCAGCTCACCAAACATTTAATGTAACTGTAATGTGTATTTATGAGTGAGACAGAATATTCAGTGGGAAATAATTTTAAAGGTGCCCTAGAACTTTTTTTCATAAGATGTAATATAAGTCTAAGGTGTCCCCTGAATGTGTCTGTGAAGTTTCAGCTCAAAATACCCCATAGATGTTTTTTAATTCATTTTTTTAACTGCCTATTTTGGGGCATCATTATAAATGAGCCGATTTAGGGTGTGTGACCCTTTAAATGCTGACGCTCCCCACCTGCGCTTGCCTTAAACAATATTAAAAAAGTTTGAACAGCTAATATAACCCTCAAAATGGATCTTTACAAAGTGTTCGTCATGCAGCATGTCTAATCGCGTAATTACAGTGTTTATTTGGATGTTTACATTTGATTCTGAATGAGTTTGAGGCTATATGCTCCGTGGCTAACGGCTAATGCTACACTGTTGGAGAGATTTATAAAGAATGAAGTTGTGTTTATGAATTATACAGACTGCAAGGGTTTAAAAATGAAAATGCAACGGCTCTTTTCTCCGAGAATACAGTAAGAAACAATGGTAACTTTAACCACATTTAACAGTACATTAGCAACATGCTAACAAAACATTTAGAAAGACAATTTACAAATATCACTAAAAATATCATGTTATCATGGATCATGTCAGTTATTATTGCTCCATCTGCCATTTTTCGCTGTTGTTCTTGCTTGCTTACCTAGTCTGATGATTCGGCTGTGCAGAGATCCAGACGTGTAATCCCTTTCATAATGATGGGAACATGGGCTGGCATATGCAAATATTGGGGGCGTACATATTAATGATCCCGACTATTATGTAACAGTCGGTGTTATGTTGAGATTCGCCTGTTCTTCGGAGGTCTTTTAAACAAATGAGATTTATATAAGGAGGAAACAATGGAGTTTGAGACTCACTGTATGTCATTTCCATGTACTGAACTCTTATTATTTAACTATGCCGAGGTAAATTCAATTTTTGAATCTAGGACACCTTTAAAATTTTTTTAAAATTTGTTATTTTTTTGATCATGAAAAAGGGATTTTTTTTTTTTTTTTTGCAGAATAGCTTGTACTGTTGAATTCCACACAAATAAATTTAATTAAATTTCACTCTTATTGTATTAATATATATTATTGTATTAATTTAGCACATTTAAAAGCAACAGAAGTTGACCCAAAGTGCACGTTTCACCTATTATATATATTATAATATATATTCAAAATTAAAGACAAAATAAAACTAGGTATGTAGTTTTGGTGCTCAATTAAAGGGATAGTTCACCCAAAAAAGAA
Organism: Chanodichthys erythropterus; assembly: GCF_024489055.1. Taxonomy (NCBI): domain Eukaryota; kingdom Metazoa; phylum Chordata; class Actinopteri; order Cypriniformes; family Xenocyprididae; genus Chanodichthys; species Chanodichthys erythropterus. The sequence continues at coordinate 38,748,387 of NC_090232.1, read as the reverse complement.
AAGCCATCCAAGGTACACTGCAAAAAATGCTGTTCTTACTTAGATTTTTTGTCTTGTTTCTAGTCAAAATATCTTAAAGTTCTTAAATCAAGACGCATTTTCTTGACAAGTAAAAATTATTTTCTTGTTTTCAGGAAAAATAAGTCAAAATTAAGTAAGTCTTTCCTTAAAACAAGCAAAATAATCTGCCAATGGGGTAAGCAAAATAATCTTATTTCAAACCAAGAATAAGCTATATAATCTTGTTTTCAGTTTGGACTAAGATTATTTTGCTTACCCCATTGGCAGATTATTTTGCTTGTTTTAAGGAAAAAAGTACTCAATTTTGATTTATTTTTCCTGAAAACAAGAAAATAATTTGTACTTGTCAAGAAAATGCTTCTTGATTTAAGAACTTTAAGATATTTTGACTAAAAACAAGACAAAAATTCTAAGTAAGAACAGCATTTTTTGCAGTGTATATATGACTTTCTTCTTTCAGACGAATACAATCAGAGATATATTTAATAATATCCTGGCTATATGATGGCAGTGAATGGGGGGCAGCGATTTTTAAGCCAAAAAAGTGCATCCATCCATTGTAAAAGTACTCCACATGGCTCCAGGGGGTTAATAAAGGCCTTCTGAAGAGAAACAATGGGTTTTTGTAAGAAAAATATCCATATTTAAAACTTTATAATCTAAAATACCTAGCTTCGGGCAGATGACCATACGCATACTGCGCAAGTCGACTTGCGCTACAAGAGTAACCCCTGACGCGATGTAGGATGCGCCTCTCGCAACTTAAACAAATAGGGCTGTGCAACAAACTCATGCTCCTCTTCTCTTTTATTGAAATCCTCTGTCATTTCTCTTTAAAATTTCTCATTTTAGACTTCTAATTTGTGATCGGTGTTTTGTTTTTCTCTATCCTCTGAGCTTCTGCATCCATCATTACATCATGTGTCGGGTCAGGGGTTACTTTTCCTCCCCAAATTGATGCGTAAGGCAGTCTGCTGGAAGCTAGTTATTATAGTTAATAATGATTTTAAATATTTTTTTATTAACCCCCCTGAGCCGTGTGGATTACTTTTACGATGGATGGATGCGGCCCCCCATTCAACTGCCATTATAAAGTCTGGAAGAGACAGGATATTTTTAAATATCTCTCAGACTGTGTTCATCTAAAAGAAGATAGTCATATATACCTAGGATGGCTAGAGGGTGAGTAAATCATGGGATAATTTTCATCTTTGGGTGAACTATTGCTTTAAGGACAGAGTTTTTTTTTTTTTTTTGGGGAAACACTTTGTGTCTCTATGTGTACATGTGTGCACTATGGAAGTTTTTGCTGTTAGCACTGGAGCTTGTTTCCGAAACACACAAGCATAGTGTTCCAGCAGCACACCCTCTCATGGAGGGAACAAGCTAAAAATATCACACACACACACACACTTACAAGAAAGGCAAGGCAATCTTTCTTGTACACACACAGAGAGTTCTTTGCCCCCTTTTCAACTACTTAGTGTTGCCACAAATGCCCTCTTAGTACCAAATAACACCCAAACCACAAATGAGTATCATTATTTATTAAAATCATTAGTTCTAGTATAGTAGTAGAAGTATACAGTTCAGTCTTTCACCCTAACCTTCACATATAGTTTTTCTCTCCCTGTCTGAATTAAGCCCAGCACCTTGATTCAACCTTGCCTGCAGCTCCATTCCACCCTAGATCAGCAGATGAACAGCGTAGACCACCAGCATTACATTAATAGTTTAGAATTTAAAGGCTCTATAGTGCTTCATCAAGTTAATTGATTAATTGGCTTTATTTCACTTTATTTTAGACAAAGTTTTCTATCAAGGTGAGATCCTGTTAGCTTTCATATGATTATTGCATTAGTGAAAGTAGTTAACCCAGAAAAGTAAAATTGACTCATTTTTTACTCTCCAACCTGTATGACTTTCTTCCCTCTGTGAAACACAAAAAGAGGTATTTTGCAGAATGCATGAGCTGATCTTTGCTGTACAGTGAAAATGGACATTAAAGGACAAAAAGCATCAAAAAAGTAGACTGTATGAATTGTATATGAAGTCTTTGAAGCCATGCATTATAGTTTTTTTGTGAGGAACAGACCAAAATGTTTGGTCTTAAGTTGTTTCCCTCTTGCATAATGATTAGTCATGAAACCAACCAGAGTTATTGACCTTAAAACAGAAACATTTCCGAATTGACAACAATGACTTTGGAGATGATTTTCAATGACAAACATTGGTTGGTTCCGCACACAAAGCTATATTGTAGCTTCAAATGATTTTAGAATATAGTGCACACGTTTTATGGACTGCTTTTATGGTACTTTTTCAGTTTTGGAGCTTAGCAGCATGAATTACTATTTTCACTGTATGGACAAGAGCAGCTCAAACATTCTGCTAAACATCTCCTTTTGTGTTCCATAGAAGAGAGAAAGTCATTAAGTTCTGGAACAACGTGGGGATGAGTAAAAGATTACAGAAATTACAGTGTATTTGAATTCTAGATTGTGATGACAAACGATCCGAGCTGGGAACGCAGAAGTTGTGGGATCAAACTCAAGCAGTGTTGACCCAGGAACTGAGAAGTACTATGATTTTAGCCCTATTCTGTCACTGTTCTTCCCTGGAGCACGACACTTCCCCATGTTCCGCCCCAGGTTGCTCCAGAGGGTCTGTCCTGGCAATTAGTGTACCGAAAGTCATTTTAAATGAGAATGTATGTGCTACAAAGCCGAGTGACTAAACGGATTGCCTGTTTAAAACCCTGACGTTCTTTGGAGTATCATGTTAACGTTAAACTTTGCTCATTATATTTTATGCTTTGTATCCATATCTAAATACCAACCCAAGCTCACAGGAAGAAAATGTGGAGACGTTTCAGCAAAATGTTGCCTCTTGCACACTTTTAAAGTGAAATATCCAGTGAGTGGCAGAAAAAGAGTGTTGAGATTTATCTTAAAACAGACAGAATGTCAACATTTTATTCAATTGGTTGTACTTATTGAAGCAGTTTGGAAATTAAATGTCCGGTGAGTGGTGCTAAAAGGATAATGGTCTATTGCATTCGAAAATAACATACCACCTACACTAAATCCAACCCTAAACCAAACCAATATAGAAAACATGAGATTAAAACTCATTGGCTGTTGGTGCCGATAGCCTAGTGGTTGGTGCGCCGATATATGGTGCATATGCATTCGCTGCAACCCGAGTTCGATTCCTGTCTCAAGGTCCTTTGCCAATCCTGCGCCCCGCTCTCTGCCCAATGCTTTTCTGTCTGCTCTCTACTGTCCTCTCTAAATAAAGGCACAAAAAGCCCATAAATATAACTTAAAAATAAAAAAAAACTAATTGGCTGAAGTAACTATGCCAGTTTATCTTGTTTCTACAAGTCTTCATGTTTCACTGGACTCGTACCCAAGCACAGCACAACACAAGTAAGCAATACTGTACCAGGTGAGCTAACAAACAAAGTTTACTACATCAGAAAAGCAATACATATAGAGCTGGTGATGAATCAAATGTATACATTTGAAAGTAAATGTGTTAAAAGTGTTGAGGTCATAACATGTTGTTGCGCAAAGAATCAAACAAAAGTCTTCATTATTCAATTAACTAATTAACTGATAATAAATAAATTGTAATCATAATTTGTGTGGAAAGTACAGAGCCATAGTAGGGGATACGGTGATGGAATGGGATGAAAAATTGTTTCAATGCTTTTGCTTGCAAAACTATTGCGTTCCCCCAAGAAACTTTGCCTTCACTCGCAAAAGCACTGAAATATGGTTTTTCATCCCACCTCATAATATTTCATCACAAAAGTTTTGTGAGTGAACGCAAAGTTTCTCAGGGAAATACAAATATTTTGCAAGTTTTCCTAAAATGTTGGTAGAGGCATGTTTTTCCAATGAGTCTAGGTTGCTAAATACAACAGCATGAGATTCTGTAAATGTAACAAGCTCAAGACGGAAGGGCAAAGGTTAGGAATATCTCGGAAAAGTCGTAGAATTGAGTTTGGAAAACTGGTCTCGGATCAGTGCAATGTTTAAGTGGGGCTGGTACTTTTCCATGCATGATAAAATCACCTCATTGGCCCAAAGCTGTCATCAGAGACGGGGAGCTGTTTCTTACAGCTGGCCTACCTAAAGAGCCCCCTTTTCTCAAAATACACCAACACACGCACACAGGACACATATAACACAACCTCATAATGCGCTCGAAGTCCTCGAACCCATTACACTGTGTGCACACACTTATAAAGCGACACACACACAAACAGTGTTTACATCTAGACTATACCCCCTCCCCTTGAGACCCATTCCACATTCCTTCACCAGACTCCCTGCATTCCTGTTCTACTGAGGAGGGGGTCTGACCGACTTTCCCCCTCTTTCTCTTTCTCTATCTTTCTCCCTTTTTTTCTATCTCTCTCTTGGCATTTCTTTGTCTTGCCCCTTTCTCCTTCTCTCCCTTAGTGAGAAATGTGTAAGACCGAGAAGTAGATGAGGTGGAGACAAACAACTGGTAAGACAGCAATGATCTGGGTCATCATCTAGAGTTGCTTGATTTAGTTTGAACGCATGTAAGAAAGATGGCTGCAACAACTGTAAACAGGAAAATACATACACAGCCCCTCTACCAAATCCTAGCAAGCTAACTCCCTGCTTTTGACCATTTTGAAACACTCTACATGGACAGAAACTCCACATGCCACTTCATGGAGACTCAACAAACTATTGATTTCAACAGAGTTTGATGTTAGGAATGCATGTTGCTAAGCTAAAAAGCATGAAAATACATAAAACACGCACAAATTTTGGTCCTTTTTTCATTATTCAATTCAATTATAAGTGAATTTATAATCAACATTTCAGACAGTATTTTTTTACTGAGCTCGTTGCAGTGCATTATGGAATTGCCTTCTATGTTTCACACTTGGTGACTATGGAGGCAACTTTCTAGTGCTCTGTTTCCATCTGGTATTAAGATGCGTTTTGGTCGATCGGATCACAAGTGGATGAGGGAGACGCATACCCATTTCCACTTGGTATTTTAGGCCACATCCACACGAAGCCAGAGCTTGCCCTATCCAATCTTTTTTTTTCCTCGTCTCAAGAAATATCTGCGTACAGACGAAACCATTGAAACCGACACAAAACTATGTATACATGCCAGATCAGTATTGTGGCGCTGTAATTCTGCCACAAAGATACACTAAAAGCGGAGAATAAGACTTGGAGCACGCGCATAAACCTTGGACACTGTATGCAAACTTTAGTAAAGCTTAGTAATAAAGCTTTACTTTAGTAAAGCTAAAAGGCTTGGTAGCTTCTGCGGCAAGAACACAAGCATTAGTCCGCGACTGTTGTTGTTGTTGTTGCTATTACGTGATGTAGCAGTGTCTGACTAGGGTCGAGACACAGAGTGATGACAAAAAATAGCAGTTTCAGGCTCCCAAACGCCAGATCCATCTGGACGAAACACCAAAAGGTTTTCGTTTACATCTAAACTTGTCTCCGTGTGGACGGGCTTTTAATCTGTCTCTTTTGTCCACTTTCAACCACTTCTGTCCTGATTTCTTCAAGGGGAGGGTCTATGTTTTTGTTCTTTAGATCTTTCGATCTAATGGACAAAATAACAGTCCCTCCAGAAAAACGCGGATTTTTTTTGTGATTGTTGCGGGCAAAAATCCTTGATTATGCGGCACGTTTTCTTAAAAAATGCGATAGAATACGCGGGATGTTTTTGCAATTTTATGCGATGAAATTACGGGAACTTGCAAAAACTGTGGTTTGATGAAAAAGAGAGAAAAAAAATGTGATTTCCCCAACACCCTGTTTTCACTAGGCTACTACCTTAATGTAAAGAGTCATTTCTTATTACTTCATATGATAAGCAAGCATACTAAATCACAGAATATTTAAATTCTCATTCTGTTTTATTTCAGACCTTAATTAACACATGGCTCAAACTTCCGTCTGTGGTCCAACACGCAGTTGCATTTATTTTTGTTGGCAAATGAGAATGATTTGCGTGCTTCATCATGGTATCACTGATTTCACCGCGGGGTTTGCAGATGATATTCACTTCGCGTAATTACGTCACTTCATAAGGTTCCCATGGCAATAGGGGGAAACAATGGCGCTTTACTTGTGTGAAGTAAATGCAACATTTTTCAACTTTCTGCTAAGATATATGTGACTTTTTTGCAACGAAAATACAGGGATTATGAAATCATGCTAGCCCCGCATATTTTGCTTGCTGAAAGCGGCAATTTATGCAGCGAAAGTGCGGCGTATTTGAAAAAAAATGCGACCCCCGCATAAATATGCAGACTTCGGCTGATTATGCATTAAATCAGGCGATCGCATAATCGCGTTTTTCTGGAGGGACTGAAATAAGCTTGCGCAATTTACATATGAACGCGCTCGAACATGTCAGAAAAACATACAGTGAGCATTAGCTTTCATTTCTGTTCTGATAGCCACAATATCACGCTAAACGCTGCGAAGAAATCAGGAATGGCGAGAGAACACTGTGCTTGGTACGTTTTTCGTCTTCAAACCAAACTTGGTTCAGCTGACAAAGTTTAAAACCCATCTGGCTAGCTCACTTGCCATAATGTTTATGCACTGGGTCAGTAGGCAGAATGTAGTCTTTAACGGCTGTTCGAACACATTTGACCACATGAGAGTTTCAACTAAGAAAGCAATCCGGTCGAGTGCGTTTTCCACTACCTCTGGAAGTGGTCGAAAGTGAACAAGCTCAAAACGTTTTACACCCCATTTACACCTGTATTTATCGTCGTCCACTTGTGATCCAATCGACCAAAAACGCATCTTTGTACCAGGTGTAAATAGGGCCTAGGTGTTGGAACGGAGCAACAGATTCAGCGTGGAGCCACACATACAGATGTTAAGAAAGACAAGAAGCGCTTGTAGCAGTATTGTCACAACTGTTTTCTGTCTGTTTTTCCTATTTTCTGAGCTGAAGCTAATTCCACTGAAGTGTCCTTCTCAGGGAAGCAGCGGTAGACTTTTCCCCTCCCTCTGTCCTCACACACTCCCTGCTTGTTCACCCAGTCTAGAGCCTGATTGTGTGTTCAGCTCAGAGACTCTTTTCTAGAAGCAGACCTGCTGTGTGTGTGTGTGTGTGTGTGTGTGTGTGTGTGTGTGTGTGTGTGTGTGTGTGTGTGTGTGTGTGTGTGTGTGTGTGTGTGTGTGTGTGCGTGTCATGAGTCGCTCAAGATGGTTTTGTCTTTGGCTGCACAGAATATTTCATTGGGAAAATACACAAACATAAGCATATACAGTTCTAATGCACTTAATTTTTACATAAACTACTGTATTTTAAATTGAATTTTATTTTAAATTGAACTGAATTTTTTTTTTTAAATTGTGAGAAAAACTTGTAATTACCTTTTTGTGTGTGTGTGTGTTTTTACATACTTATTAGTATTCCAAAGTATTCTAAAGTATTCAGATTAAGTTACAAAACTTGGGTAATCTAACGAAATACGTTACAAATTACTTTTTAAAGCATGTATTTTTTAATCTGTAGTGAAATAGATTTTAAAAGTAACCTACCCAGCTCTGGTCTTAGATATACGTTACTGTTCAAAAGTTTGGGGTTGGTACGATTTTTTGTTTTTGAATTAAGTCTCATGCTCATTAAGGCTGCATTTATTTTTCCGAAATACAGTAAAACAGTAATACTGTAAAAAAAATATTACAATTTAAAATAGCGGTTTCCTATTTTAATATAATTTAAAATGTGATTTATTTATCTGATGGCAAAGCTGCATTTTCAGCATCATTACTCCAGTCTTCAGTGTCACATGACAATCATTCTAATATGCTGATTTGCTGCTCAAGAAACATTTCCTATTATTATTATTATTATTATAATTATATATTTATTTATTTTTGTGGAAACCATGAAATTTTTCCAGTATCCGTGTACCATTAGCGTGTGTAACGTAGACTGTAGTGTGGTACTTTCATTTGAAAACGCAAGACGCAAAGCATCGAGATGGAGATGAAAATAAGTCTATCGAAACACGTTTTTAAAAGTTGAACTTTTTTAAAACTTAAAAATAAAGAGCAAAGTCTCGAAATTTCCCATTCACACAGCAACTTAAATCAGCCGCGAGTTCATCCATCAGCATGCGCTAACCGGACCCGAACACCTTTACCTGTTGCACTCGAGTCTCGCGGCATTTGAATGGCGCATAGAACACAAAACTGATGGAAGCGGCTGCGGTGAAGAACAGTGGATATAAAACCTTCAGATGACACACAGATAATATCTACCTCGCTGTAAGTTACCGAAAGTGAAACCACACACACGAAACCCATTAGTATAACGGCTCTCGCACGGTATGACATGACAGACAACTAGCTAGCTGCCTGTTCCGGTTCCGTTCATACACCGCGAAGATTCGGATCATAAATGAATCAGTGTATCGAATCTGCTGTTGATTTCAGCCGTTTGCAGTTTGAAACGCAATCCGAATCATGATTCGATACACTGATTCATTTATGCTCCGAATCTTCCTGAAGGAGTGTTTTGAAATCGGCCATCACTAAATAAGTCATTATTTTGTTTTTGTTTTTTGGCGCACCAAAAATATTCTTGTCGCTTTATAATATTAATATTGAACCACTGTACTCACATGAACCGATTTAAATATGTTTTTAGTACCTTTATGGATCTTGAGAGAGGAAATGTCATTTCTCCCTATGGAGGCCTCTCTGAGCCATCGGATTTCAACTAAAATATCTTAATTTGTGTCCTGAAGATAAACGAAGGTCTTACGGATGTGGAACGGCATGAGTGTAAGTAATAAATGACAGAATTTTCATTTTTGGGTGAACTAGCAATTTAAGGATGTAAATATAAGACTGACTACCTTATTCTGTTGCTGTGTGAACTTGGCCTTAAAGTCCCCCTGAAATCAAAATTTAAGTTTTTTAGCTTTTAGTATGAATATGTTAACCTTAACGTTATGAATAAGCTGGTGTGTTCCAAAACAATGACAAAATTCGCATTTAGGAGATATAAGCATTCAAAACTTACAGTCTTTCACTTCCGCTAAAATGGATCATGGATTTTCATGACATGACATCGCACTTCAGCTTCTCATCAAATCTTCAGTCCAATCAAATGCTCTCTAGAATCTGAAGTCCCGCCCCCTCCTACACTATCAACAGACACTGAAACTGAGGCTGAAATCAGTCAGTTGTTCACACATTTACTAGTTTCTATATGGTGAATGGCACATAGTGCACTATATAGAGAAGGTGCATGATTTCACTAAGTACAACATGTTCCTGGATCATGGAACAACATTCCAATCAACCAATCAGATTTGAGGGACAAGTTTACCATTTATATCAAACAACCAAGGTTAGGTGCTTCCACAACAGTGTTATTCAACTATCATTTCCCTCTGATTTTAGGGATAAGTTATGGGTAGGGTTAGGTTTAGGGGTTGGGAAAAGGTTAAGACAAAATTTTCGGATAGGAATGTTGTACCAGGATCAACAAAATATGTTGACCCAGGAACATGTCTTACTTGGCAAAATCACGGTGACCATATAGGGAATAGGGAACGATTCAGACAGTGTAAATATGCTTTCCATTAATGCGAATGAAGTCCGTTTGCACGTTAGTATCACATGAACCGTCACAGCGTGAGCACAGTCTGCTCTGGCCCAGAGACACGAGAGCACAGAGCGGATCATATCCGCGAGTCGGCTCAGACCACGAAAGGCATCAGACCCATTTAAATTCTGCACAGAATGCTATATTTTAAAGTGCTATTAGGAGGGTAAACGGTTAGATATTAAAAGGAAACCGATGTTTTACTGAGTTTAACAGCTCTGGCCGAGCTGTGATCTAAACGAAATGCTATTGGCTATTTTGAAAAAGGGGCGGGGCTTATCAATATATCGCCCCGTCTTCCTGTTTCAGTTAAAATTACGTCAACACATTGAATAATGCTGCACATTCCAAGACACTTCAGCGGGCCTTTAAATGGGAGTCGGATGCTTTAACAAGAGGGCTAAAGGCTGCAACTCCTAGCATCAGTCACTAGAGCATCTCTTGAGATCACAGGAGTGAGGTTTACTCGCACAGCGACTACTAGCTGGCCTCCGTTACACAACGGTCAAATACATCCGTCTAGCGCTTGTTTACGTAGAAAAGCAACTGAAACTCACCACGTTCTGTCAACGGCTACATAGAATTATGATTGCTAGATTACAAGCACTATATTTACTGGAGTGTGTACATTGTCCAGCAGGTCGGAGAGCTGTGTTGGTATGGTAACAGGAATATCAGCAGAGGGGGGAAGGGAGAAAGGGAAGGAGATGAGGAGAGGTGAGCATAGGAGAGTGAGGAAAAGAGCAGAGAGACAGGAAAAGCAGAGGTGAGTTGAGTTCTCAGGGCTTCAGCCTGAAATGTCTCTCTTTATTATCAATGACCACCTCCCATGTCTCACACTATCCCTTATTCTTTCTCTTGCATACTATCTCACTCTTGCCTCATCTTCCTCTGACTCTCTGCAGTCACTGTCACTTTTGACCTGATCGCTGTTTGCCTTATACTCCTATTCATGTCCTCTCCATACCAGCCGGTATGTGTGTGTGTGTGTGTGGTGCTCGATTCCATTCTGAGATACTGAAATGTCTCCTCAGTGCACTATTTCTGTCATCGTACTCCCCTGCTGCAGCGGTAATAAGGAACCGAGCTGTGAACTGTGATTCCAGCTCCCAGCAAAGCTCTAATCCAATCCTACAACAATACTGCACACATGTAAATTGAATACCACCTCTTAATAGGTTTAAATTTCATTTTTATGTAAAATACGACACACGCACAGGCTAACCAACACAGGTTTTGTTTTTTCCAAAGGCCCCCGGCTCTTCAGTAGACAATATGAGCCTTACACTAACTAACAAAATTGTCTCAACAGCAATGAAGGGCTTTGATATATACCCACTTATGACTGATTAAAAAGATTTTATATATTTTCTTTGTGCTCTCTTATGCACACATGCATAATAAGACCACCTGTCCAAAACAAAAGTGTTTGCGTTCACCCCAACACACGATCGAGCTTAAGAGCAACATTATAATTCATTCAGGGGTGTTTTGATATGCTCTGCATTGACTGGCTCAGAAACAGCAGCAGTTGCATTTTCCCCCCACAGTGCTGAATGATAAGTCGAGCCACCAACACACAGCGCTGTCAATCAGAGCCGTAATGGCTCGCCAGAAGGAAGCCATTTTGAATATGTCACTTTATGCTGCCTTCAAGTAAAAAAGAACAAATTGATAAATGTCATATTTATTTCTCTCATTTACATTTCCTGACAATGATAGGAAGCTTTTGTTTTAGCACTAATGCAGCATTAAAAAGAGCAAATTGGTAAATTTGATAGAGGCCTATATTTTTTTTCTTTTACATTTCCTGACAACAATAGGAAGCTTTTTTAGTACTAATGCAACTAATTAAACAGAAAATGATGCATATTAGGTGTTAAAGGGACGCTTTGTGCATTTAATAGTGCTGCCACAGAGAATCATGGGAAATGTAGTTTGGTTGCACAAGCTTGTCAACTCATAAACCAGATAAATTAATATTTTCTGGCTAGCTTGATTGCTATTTTTCATCAACTAATTAAAAGATTAGTTCACTTTAAAATGCTTTACTCACCCTCAAGCCATCCTAGGTGTATATGACTTTCTTCTTTCTGATGAACACAATCTGAGTTATATTAATAAATATCCTGAGGCATCCAAACTTCATAATGTCAGCGAACGGGACCAACAAGTTTAAAGCTCAAGAAAGTGCATCCATCTATCATAAACGTACTCCACACAGCTCTGGGGGTTAATAAAGGCCTTCTGAAGCAAAGCGATGTGTTTGTTTAGGATAGATATCCATATTTAGGGCCTGTTTACACCTGGTCACTTTATGTGTTTTTTCTGATCGGATAGCTGTCTGATTTATAAAAACGATTGCATTTACACTTGGCCACATAAGTGTGTCTCCACAAAACGGATATAAATCCGATCTTCAATTCCCGCGCGATATGCAGATTTCATGGTGTTCACGTCACCGAAAGCAACAAATATAAGCTGCATTTTATTGATCATCAGCTAATTCAAAAATCAAAGACCGCAATAGGAGAGAGCGTTGCCACAGCACTGGATCATTTAGTCTCATTACTTTTTAATGAAGATGATTGTGTTTTGAGCGCCTGCGACTTACTTTCATTTTGATTTGCGGCAGTTTGCGCGTTGTCTTGCTGAATAGATACTCAACTACTCTAATGTGGCGATGCGTGCTGCAGTAGCGCTATCATATCTGGCTATAACATGTTATTTAGCCTACAACACGTTCTTACACGTTTATTTTTTAGTATTTTTGGGAGGAGTTAAATTTACATATGTGGTTTCAACAACCAGATGCATTTAAACCTGTTCAGTTCTGACTGGAATGCGTCCCAGACCACCTCCTGAAGTGGTTTGAGCGATCGGATTTAAATCCATCTCAAATGCATTTCGGAGGGCATTTAGACCTGGTCTTTTCATGATCGAAAAGCTATCCGATCAGAGAAAATGCATGAAGTGACCAGGTGTAAACAGGCCCTTAGTTATAAAGTAAAATATCAAGCTTCTGCCAGACCGCCTACTGTATTCAACTTACGAAGAAAGTGTAACGCCTCTCGCGGTTCAAAACGCTTAGCCTGATCATCTTGACATGACTCGAAGGCAGCATTAAGCACTAACTGCGTATATAGAACATAAACAGATGAACGTTTACCGCCCTGACTAGCGTTAGCACCATTCATTACACGTTAATCAAGAAAGCCATTTACTCTAATTAAACAGCAAAATGGGTTGCTGACCTAAGGTAAAGAGGACAAATATATGCAAAGATTAATTAAATTTCCTGACATTTGTCTTTAATGGAAATTTAGCAATTTCCATACGCATTCTTAAATCTGAAGAGAATAGGTGTGAGACTGTAGGCTATCTTTAAACCAAATTCATGGTCACTTTGAGCACGAAATGCTATTGAACAGTGACTAAGCAACTACTTTCAATAACAACAGCTCATGAGCTTTAATAAGGAAACAGTTGACCTGCATGTAACTGCAATCCATCATTCGTTAGTTAGAGAATCAATGTGCTGTCACCGTTGGAGTCCGTACTGAAATATGACCGCAACGCTGTCAGCGTCTATGGTGGCTAACAAACACCTCTGAATTCATAGAACATATTCACTGTGTGTCAATTTGCATAAATTGATACAACAAATAACAATGATCATTGCATGTTTTTAAACATCCGTATGGCTACGGAAACATGAATATGAATATGAAACATTCTCTTTTATTAACCAATAATAAAATATTCCCTTAAATAGTTTTGGCACCAGATAAGATTCCTCAAATTCCTAAATGTCTGGACCCCATGTATCTTATGCTGCTTGAAGAGAAAACAAAAAAAAAACAAAAAAAAACAGGACACTCACTTAGACACTATCCATTCATTCCTGTCCTCTCGTTCTCTTAAGAGTCACAGGTCCTGACAATACAGCCTCTGTTCCATGAGGAAGATCTGTAACCAGCAGAAAGGCACTCGGCAAGAAAACCATCTCAAGCAATGAGTACTTCATCTGAACACCGTCTCTGTTTTAGTCTAAACAACAAGGATTTTTGTTTTATATTCCCATTTATATATTTTTATATAAAAAAAAAAAACATATCTCAGAAATATTCTTTAGAAGTTTTCCTTAGAAATAAATAAACAAATGTATCATTTTTCATATGAAAAAAATCACTGCAAAATATACAGCTATAATTTAATTCCATGACTACTATAAATTCATAACACCCTTTTAGATGATGGCATAAACTTCAAAATATTACTGATTTGTGAGCTCCATTTAGGTCTTTTTTGCAATTGTAAGTTAGTTACTCTTACTTGTCTACACAGGAGTGGTGCGATGCGACACGACAAAAGACAGTTAAGAATTTACGCTACTCTTACACAATTTCTGCACCAGATGACATGACAAAAGCAAATAGAATCCATAATATCAGTGATACTGTCTACACTGGATGTGGCACGACACAACACATTCCTGACAGTAAACCGATGCCTCATCCTATTTCTGATGTACTACAAGTGCTCACGCTACTTCTGACATGAAGAACAAATTGATTTGTGATTGTCGCTTTGAACATACTTCATCACTAGAAAAAAAAATTTAAATAACTCATTAAACATGAAAGTATTATGCAATCATTTAAGACATTTCTCCTGATTTTTGGCATAAAGAGTTCTTTAAAATTGAGTCAAGAACCCTAAGGTTCTATTTGGAAGCCTGTTTAACTTTTTTTTTCTTTTCTAAGAGTGAATCTAATTCTTTTGTGAGAAAACAAGTCCAGAGATTTCCCTCTTGGTCACCAACAATCCAACCATGTTTGCGTATACCTTGCCTCACACCTGAAATCAATTAAGTCGGCCAACAGGATGAAATACCGTGCAAGTTATTGCCACACTAAATTTATGTGTTCAGATTCTTTACACCAGCTCCATCAAATATTACTTCTCTCCACAGACAGAAAAGTTTTGGGCTTAAGCAGTGGATTCAATAAACTTACTCAAGCACAACCACTATACTGATCTGAAATCAATATAGCAGTTTGTCATAAAATTGCTAAAGGTGTCAATTTTGATAGGAAAGCTGACATTTTTGGCTAGTATGAAATAAGGGCTTTAATATGTAATGTAGACAGTTCAAACAATAATTCAGACAGTTTTGTTCTAGTTCAGGCTACTTCTCTGGTCTATCCTAAATAGCACTAGACAAATGGGGGATGGGAAAACCTGGAGAGCTGTGAATGAGAGAGAAATCAAGTGAGATGAGGGGAGTTTCAGGGACTGGGTGAGTAATGGATATGGAGAGAGACAGTATGAGGGAGGCATCATGGAGGAACACTGTTTATGTGTGTTGCACAGTTTACTCAAGCATGTATTTATATGGGAAGAACATGTGTGTTGAGGCCCAGTGGTCTGAAGCCTGATACTGGCCCCCCGTATGCAGCTGCTCACTCCGTCTGTCTGTCTGTCTCTCTCATTTGCTATAGGATGAATGCCATTCACAGCTATGCTTTCGGGATCACGCAACTGGGTCAATCTCACAAAACCAATTAGAAACATGTAAGTCAGAATTCAAACCAAAATCAAAAGAAGAAAAAAATGTTTTGCAAATATTTTGCCATTAAGATTATTGTAACGAGGTTAGTAGATATGGGAAGAAGGAGGCGGGAACCGGCGAACATTGAACGTAACTTTTAATGTAAAATAAACAAAGAACAAAACGAAAGTAATGCCGGCAGACCCTCGCGGACGTCTGCCGGCCACACAAACATAACAAAACATAAAATAAAGTCCAGGCCTGGTCCTCTCTCGTCCTTCACTGATGTCGCTCCTCCTTTTATGCCTCCGGAGCTCCTCCGTGAGAGACTCGAGGCCGGCACGCCTCGCAGGTGACGCTCATTATCACTCACGTCACCGGCCTCGCGCCGTTCCCTCACGGCTCTCGCCCGCCCTGCTCGTCACATACCCCCAACGCCCCTCGCAGGCCGGGGGGTACCTCCGAGACTGCGCTTTACTCCCCCCCGGGGCCTGTCTCGGCGGCCGCAGCACCTGGGGGTAAGGACAGACGAGACGAGAGAAAGGAGACGGAAGCAAGGGGAGCGACAGGACGAGAGAGGGGAGAGAGGAAAAAGAAAGAAAAAAAAATGCTGGGTCCGGCTCCCAGACACACTGCCGCTCGGTCCTCAGCCTGCCAAGAGGCTCTTCTTCGCGGTGCCATGCGGTGGCACTGGACGCTCGGTGGACGGCCCGATCCTCGACCGCCTCCTGGCGGCCGGCGATGGCTCCTCCGACTGAGGGCAGCCGGCAGCGAGTCCCCCGTCCCCTGCTCCTCCCCTTCATGGCGGACGGCAGCAGGCTCCGGCCCACGGCAGACGGCGGCGACTCCTCCGCTCCCTCCAGGTCCAAGACGGCAGCCACCCCACCTCGTCCCAGGAGCACGGCATCCGGGTCTCCGTCCCACCTTTCACAAGGCTCCAGCACCACCGCCTCGGGCAGCCTTTCGCGGTCTTCACTTCCGCGCTGCCCGAACTCCGCAGCACCGCGATCCCCCTCAGCAGCGAGGGCTCTCCGACAGCATGTCCCTCCTTCCTCCCGGGTTTCGGCACCAATGTAACGAGGTTAGTAGATATGGGAAGAAGGAGGCGGGAACCGGCGAACATTGAACGTAACTTTTAATGTAAAATAAACAAAGAACAAAACGAAAGTAATGCCGGCAGACCCTCGCGGACGTCTGCCGGCCACACAAACATAACAAAACATAAAATAAAGTCCAGGCCTGGTCCTCTCTCGTCCTTCACTGATGTCGCTCCTCCTTTTATGCCTCCGGAGCTCCTCCGTGAGAGACTCGAGGCCGGCACGCCTCGCAGGTGACGCTCATTATCACTCGCGTCACCGGCCTCGCGCCGTTCCCTCACGGCTCTCGCCCGCCCTGCTCGTCACAATTATGTTTGCATTGTAAAATATTCATGAAAACTAAAGCCAACAAGAAATCAAAATTCAGGAACTATTCAGCCATGCATGTTATTCCAAAGGAAATAAACATCTTCATAATCCTAATCAAATATACAGCAATTCATTTTACTGGTGAATTATTTATTTATTTATCATTTAGTCATTTCTACGGAAGAGGATTAGGGCCAAGCAATAATAAAAAAAATAAAAGCATCTCCAGATTAAAGTTGTTAAATATCGAGAAAAAACTCGAAATAAAATGTTGAGAATAAACTCATTAAATTACGAGAAAAAACTCGTTAAATTTCAAGAAAAAAGTCGAGATAAAATGTTGAGAATAAAGTCATTAAATTACGAGAAAAAAGTTGTTAAATTACGAGCACAAATTCGTTAAATTATGAGAAAAAACTCGTTAAATTTAGAGAAAAAAAGTCGAGATAAAATGTTGAGAATAAAGTCATTAAATTACAAGAAAAAAGTCGTTAAATTACGAGCACAAATTCGTTAAATTATGAGAAAAAAACTTGTTATATTTCGAGAAAAAAATTGAGATAAAATGTTGAGAATAAAGTCATTAAATTACAAGAAAAAAGTCATTAAATTACGAGAACAAATTCGTTAAATTATGAGAAAAAAACTTGTTAAATTTCGAGAAAAAAAGTCGAGATAAAATAAAAGTCATTAAATTATGAGAAAAAAGTCGTTAATTATTATTATTAATAATTTTTTTTTTTAATTCTCGTAATTATTTTATTCATAATATTAAATATTTATAATATTTAATCGAAATAGACCACAACTCATTTTACTGGTTATTTATTATTTTGTAATTTCCATTATTCTCAATGGTATTTCTCATAACTGTAATGCAGTATTTTAATTTATTTGATTCATAATTTTTAATTGAAATACACCACAACTCATTTTACTGGCAGTCAGTGGGGGTAGAGATCTGCTTGGTTACAAACATTCTTCAGAATATCTTTCTTTGTGTACAGCAGAACAATGACATTTATACCAGTTTGTAACAACTTGAGGGGGAGTAAATGATGACAGAGAATTTAAATTTTTGGGGTTAACTATCCCTTTAATTCTCATGAAAATACTGTTGCAATGCAAAAACTCTATTTCAGCTGAACAAACTGTAATTTCTTATTTTGCTTTTGGTCGAAATGTGGCTGGACGCATTCTCGACAGGTTTCGTGCGATTCGCCCAACAGCAGGGCAAAAGAAAATGAAAGACATACTCAAGACAGGCAAACAGAGGAAGACAGAGATAAAGCGAGAGAGACCGAGGCTGTAAAACAGAACCCACTTGTTAACAACCATATTACAAACAATCTCTCCACTCATGTGAAAAAGAATAAACAGGCCGTATCAGTGGAAAGCGCTCTCTGAATAAGAGCTCATTCAGCATATGAAGTACAGATGTGCTCAGCGAGAGTAAGTGATCACAAAAGAGGAAGACTGTTGACAAGGTGTTGCACAAGGAAGGAGTGGTGGAGGAGAGGAAAGCAAGAGGAGAGGGGAGGGAAAGAGAGAGCGAGAGAAGGGAGGAAAGCAGCCAAGTTGGCAGGATGAATGGAGAGTGCAGAAGGAGGGTAATGTGGGAGTTTGATAAATTGTGTGCGTTTTCAAGTGTGTGGGTGTTTGTTTTGTGTGTGTGTGTGTGTTAGTGTCTTGCGGAGGTGTGCACACAAGATACTATGTGCGTGTGTGTGTGTGAGTAGCTCGAGGCTGTAACACAGAGACGACGCTTCAGCGAGTCTAGCAGCAGAGACGGACAGGAAATGATTTTGCCTCTTCACACTGGTAGAAGCTGCTGGACAGTCTCTCTGTAAACTTGCCTGACTGGTTGCCAAAGTATATATGTGTGTTAGAGGGAGTGAGAGAGAGTACATTTGTGTGGTATGTGATGAGACACCTCCCCTCAAACACACACACACACACACACACACTGTTCACCTATATGTTTGAGCTTATCCCGATGCTGTAACTTTTTAAAAGCATAAATATCAAGGCTGTATCACTATTATTATTAATCATACTTAGGCATTTGAACAATGCTCTGACCCTGCGTATTAAACTTTATCGCGTAACTCATCCAGCACTGGTTGTGCTACAAGTGTGAATAATATCTCAAACCTTGCGGCTTTGTTGAGGAGAGGTGTGCTATGACTTTACTAAATGGAACATGAATTAACTGATAAAATAGGGAAAAATCCCATAGACACACAATGAAGGAGAGTCATATGTAGGTACTAAAATAGCACAGAGGCTTGGTGGTGGGCTCTTTTGACTTGGACCAGACCTAGAAACCACTCAGAACAAAATAGCTACCATTTCTGGTTGCATTTAATACAGTAGTTCTAAATACATTTAATTATATATCAGGGGCGGAAACAAATAGGATGAGAAAATAATCTATATTACAAAAATAAAACAACGCGACTATTACAAAATATTACAATTAAAAAGTGTATAAGTCACTGTTTTTTCTAAAATAACACTGTCCAACAGCAAAGTTACAGCGTTATCTCTCTTGCCTCCTCTCAGCTCATAGAGAATCAACAGAGTCCCTAAAGCATGCGGTGGGTTTTGTGGGGGGTAACTGAGAATAAATTGGGAAAGTCACATGAAAGGAGGCAGTGCATCCATTACGCTATGATTGGATGTGATTGGATTTAATTGGTTCATGCGATATAAATCCCGCCTCTTGTACGTGCGTGTTCCGTGGCCGAGTCAGTCTGAATCATACAGTTTATGGTCTGAATGAATAAAAGTTTTGCCATTTATGGCATCATAACTAAAAAGTAAGTAAACAGCTCACCCACTCAGATATCACTGCTTTGTCACGTCAAAATCAAACTTGAAAAGACCTGAACTCATGATGACTGCGGGGGTGTTTTAATGAGCAATCAGCTTGGTGAAATTAAAGATACATCTTTGTGTCTGTGACAGACAGTGTTTAGCGAGCATTACTGATGATCCGAAGTTGACTTAAAAAGGAACAGCTGAACATCAGTAAATAAAATCTATTATTTAAATTGTTACTGTCTTTAGTTATCGTTTTGGAATAAATGTAAAATTGCTTTAAACACTAACTTGATGAGATTGACTTGAATAATTAAATAGAACTGTTAATGTTAATGTAAATATACAAAATAGAATTGTATTCTCTTTCTTTCTTTCTTTCTTTCTTTCTTTCTTTCTTTCTTTCTTTCTTTCTTTCTTTCTTTCTTTCTTTCTTTCTTTCTTTCTTTCTTTCTTTCTTTCTTTTTTGATTTAGTGTTCATGTTACCAGAAAAAGCGCAGCTCTGGACTACAATGACTACAACGCTCACCAGCGCAGTAGTTTTGCAAATACAGTATAAGAAATCTCTATGGAGATGGGTAATTTTCGAAATTGTCTTATAAAGTCATAATATATACATTGTTTTTTAATTACCGTAAAGCATTTTGTCACTCTCGAGTGAACGTGAACATGAGGCGAGATTGTGTCGGGTCGGCACAGCTCAACTTGCAAGTGCTGTTTTCTGGCGTAGACGTGCCAGAGGGGGTTAGTGCTCGCCTCAAACACACCACTACAAGTCAATTAACCATCGTAAGGACTTAGAAAACTATTTATGAAGGTAAAAAAAGTAACTTAGTTCTGCTTTAAACAACCATGTATTAAGATGTATCATGACCATATTCCAGGATGACAATGTCAAGTTTCATCAGGCTCAAATTGTGAAAGAATTGTTGTGAAAGAGCATGAAGAATCATTTTCACACATGAATTGGCACTGACCTTAACCTCTGTGTAAGTTTTTGGGATGTGCTGGAGGAGACTTTACAGAGTGCTCACCTCTTGCATTGTCAAATTAAGATCTTTACCAAAACATGATGCACCTCTCGATGGAAATAAATGTTGTGATGTTATTTCCATCAAGAGGTGCATCAATTTTTGGTCAAGATCTTGTATTGACAATGCATGCCATGATGTGTCTACCTACATAGTTGTTTAAGAAATGAAAAGCTACACACTCAATCTTTATGGCTAGAATGCTAGAAACTTAAATGCTAGAAACATAAATATCACTTTAATAATGATCCATTCATAGATTCTTAAGTATTTGCCTATTAAAATCCAAACAGCGACTCTGTTTTTGACCGGGCAGTGTATATATATATATATATATATATATATATATATATATATATATATATATATATATATATATATATATATATATATATATATCACACATATACACACATATACACATATATATATATATATATATATATATATAATGTTAATAATTGTTTAAAGTTTAGTTTGGCTGAATGGGGTCTTGTGATAATTCTACATTAAATAATAATAATTTAAATAAATACTTATTCACAAATAGCAGTTTCCATGTGTTTGAAAAGCCCTTTGAGTGTTTGACAGTGATGAAGTGATTGATGGAAAGGTAAAAGTTGTCTGTCTTTGGCACACTAACAAAAAGACAATATTTGAGATTCAGGTTTGCTTCTGATTTTATTCTGTTTATACTAAGCAGCTTTCCTTGAAGCATCCTGACATGCTTTCGTGTGTTCGTATTTTGTGTGGGTGAAGGTGTGTGTTGTCACAGTTGCACAGCTGGAGGGACAGTGTGTGTGTGGCTGTAATCCTTCATCATCCCTTGAAAACACACACACGTACACTATCTCCCACTATACCTGCAGTGTGTGTGTGTGTGTGTGTGTGTGTGTGTGTGTGTGCTCTGACAGCATCAACACACCTCTGTGGTAAATCAGCAGCAGCTGCGAGCACCGATCACGCGAGTCTGTCATCAAATCAGATGGCGTCACCATGTGTGTACACGGCATGGGCCACAATCCCCGCAGTGGGAGCTACGCAGAACCAATGACCCTGTAAAACTGGACAAATGAATCAGTGGTCTCAGTGTCTAGTCACCACCATCAGTTTATAATCCTAGGTGTTCAGTAAATATGGGCTGCTTTTGAAACCTGAACAATGCTGCATTCTTTACCAGTATATTGAAGTAGGCAAGCTTCAGTTACAATAAATGCATCCTTTGCTGCCTATATATCCCACAATCCTGTGTGTAAAGAATAAATAAGTCATCCAAATAAGTAAATTATTTAACTTCACTTATTTAACTTAATTAAATAGTATATGTAATTAAATATACATTACTGGTAAATAGTTTGGAAACATTAATATTTTTAATGTTTTTGAAAGAAGTCTCTTATGTTCATCAATAAGCCTGCATTTATTTGATCAAAAATACAGAAAAAAAAACAGTAATATTGTGAAATATTATTACAGTTTAAAATAACTGTTTTCTTTTTGAATATATTTCACAAAGTAATTTATTTCTGTGATGCAAAGCTGAATTTTCAGCATCATTACTCCAGTCTTCAGTGTCACATGATCCTTTAGAAATCATTCTAATATGCTGATTTGCTGCTCAATAAACATTTATGATTATTTTCAATGTTGAAAACAGTTGTGTACTTTTTTTTCAGGATTCCTTGATGAATAGAAAGTTCAAAAGAACAGCATTTATCTGATATACAAAGCTTCTGTAGCATTATACAATCCTGTAAAAAAATATTTTACACAAATATTTTGTACAACTGTACACATTGTTTCTTGAGCAGCAGATCAACATATTAGAATGATTTCTGAAGGATCATGTGACACTGAAGACTGGAGTAATGATGCTGAAAATTCAGCTTTGCATCACAGGAATAAATTACTTTGTGAAATATATTCAAATAGAAAACAGTTATTTTAAACTGTAATAATATTTCACAATATTACTGTTTTTTACTGTATTTTTAATTAAATAAATGTAGCCTTGGTGAGCAGACGAAACTTCTTTTAAAAGTGGTTAGTGGTTCCAAACTTTTGGACTGTACTGTACTATATATATATATATATATATATATATATATATATATATATATATATATATACACACACAAACACATACAGTACCGTTACAAAATTTCTAAAATGTTAGAAAATATTACTATTATAAATATATATATATATATACACACACACACACCATATACAAAATACATTTTTATTTCTTTATTTTTTTATGTAACCATATTTATTTATTACACAAACCACCCACAGTCCAGTTTAACCAGTCAGTCGGCACTGATATTGCACCAAGTGAATTGAGTTTATTTATCTATTTATTTAAATTAAATAATTAATTTTCAACCCACAAGATGGGCTATTGCACTGTTAAAATTGTAATCAGAACTTTTCCATTGTTTATCTGCTTGGGCTGTTGATTTGCCTAATTTCATTCATGAATCAGGTAAACTACTCTGTTTATTTTTATACCAAAATGCCTTCACACAAAAAAAACAAACAAAAAAAAAAAAATGCTTCAGTTTTAGACACAGCCATGATTTCTCCACTGAAAAGCCCATCCTATAATAAATAACTCTACCCTTCTCACTATTTTAGAATGTATCCAAACTGGAGCCTCTTAGAATCAGATTAAACGTTTCACGTCGTTAATAAAAATTCATATAACAGTTTAAGTTAGGCAGATAGTCTGCACGAGAAATCATTTTCTTTCTGTTAATCTCTCTTTCTCTCCCCCCGTCTCTCTCTCTTCTGGCCGTGCTCTGGCTGGGTTGCTATGGGAACAACAGCAGACAGGTTCTCACATCCCCTCCTTCAGATTCTTCCTGGCTCACTCACCATTTATATTCATGCACAGCAGCTCCATAAACACACACACACATAAACACATACACAAACATGCAAAAACACACTTAAAACAAACACGGCGTCACTGAGCACGCACACAAACACACACCCCCGGAGACACACACATACCTATAAACGCACTCATAAATACACCATCACACCCCGCGCTCAAACACTATCGATTCTCTCCTGGGGAGGTGTTTGTGTTTGGATGAAGCATTAAACCACACTGGCATTACAATTTCAGACACACAAAGCCAATAAACACCATCGGCTCAATACAAATATGCATGTCGTTTTTGTTTTCGGGTTTAATCAGAACTAATGACCACAAAAATGCACTGAAAAACACACCGATGCTCGCTTTCTCTCATTTTATTGTTCAGGCATGTGATTATTACTCTCAATAATAATAAACACCTGACTAGAAATGAGGAACACCAGTGATGATGGAGGGTTTGGAATAATCCAAATTAATACCCAGCAACACGCTCAGCACATTAGCCAACGCACACGTAACAGCAGAGCGATGGATAAATTCCTCCTCCAGTTTTTCAAAATGGGGTTTTTAGAATAGAGGAGAGTAAGAAGGCATGTGTGTGAGAGAGATAACAGTTTTTCTTGCTCTTTCTTGAGCTCATTTAGCAGGATAAGCATCGATAGAGAAAGAGGGGATCTTTTTTTCTCTGAATGGATGGAGGGGAATTGATATGCTGAATAATATTGCCATCTCTCTCGCTTACGCTGCGTCTATGCTATATGAGCTCAAGGCACTTCCATGCCTCTCATCCCCGCCCCACTTGTCACAAACATTTTAAGTTCTACCAAAAAATTTAGTTAGTTTAGTTTAGTGTAGTTTAGTTAGTTTACTTAAATGTTTTGAGGTAATAAGTTTCCTCAAATGTTTTGAGTATTCTGAACTTATTGGGTTTTACAGTGTGTGCTGGCAAAGCTGAATTTTCACCATCAGTCTTCAGTGTCACATGATCCTTCAGAAATCATTCTAATAAGCCATGTTGAAAACCGTTGTGTTGCTTAAAGGGGTTCTTGATTTAGTGGATTAGTGATGTTTAGTATGTTTGAACATAAACAACATCAGCAAAGGTATAACGCTCAAAGTTCAATGCAAAGGGAGATATTTTCGTTTACAGAAAGGACTACAACAAATAGCTGGTAGGCACTACAAAAAGCTTCTTCCCGGGTTAGTGACATCACAAACCCCAAAATTTACAGAAACCCTGCCACCGAGAACACGCAACGAATTTATAAAGTTTTAAATATGGATATTTTTCTTAAATGTCCCATTTTTCGTGTTTTTTTGAAGCTTTGATTGTGTGAAGCTTTGATTTATAGTGTGCAATATAACATGTGTTCATGTTTCGCGTGTAAAAAAAAACAGTATTTTTCACACAATTTACTTATCTGTATACCGCTGTTTCCACTGTCATAAAAACGGGCTGATGACTTCCTTGTTCGATGAAGTCCCTCCTTCAGAAATACGTAACGAGTTCTGATTGTGCCAGCGGTTCCTGTGTTGTGATTTGACGGCAGCTTAGCTTACCGGTTGTGGTCCATAAACAACGCCTTCTCCAGACAAAGAGGGAACTGCTCCATCTTTCAAGAATAATCTTTGTGCGAATCTGGCATTAAACTGATTGAGATTGAGGAAGCTGTCCTCAGCAAAATGTGATGCACATAGTTTTACATGTGGATTATAATTTTCGGGAACAGAGTTAAACATAAATTGTAACCATTGGTCTCTAAGTACAGCGTCCCTGGGAAGGCCAAACAAAGGTGATTGGAATGCGGGATGAAAATAACAGCGCTTCGACGACATGGCGACAAACACACTCTACAAACGCAACTCTTGCTCTTCTCCGTGGGAGCGCAACAAGACCACACCCCCTTCTTTGTGTATTCCTGTGGGCGGAGGTTAGTCAAAAAAGTGACGTCATTAAAGAAGGAAGTAGAGGGATGTAGTCCAAACTGGCCGTTCAATGTAGGCGACTTCTGTTAAATAAAATGTCTCGCTTGGCATTGAACTTTGAGCTTTAAAATTTTACAGATTTTATTTATACTCTAACAACAACATTACACACTAACTAAAGTTTGAAACATGGGATCACGAAGAACGGGACCTTTAAGAAAATGCATCGCTTCGCTTCAGAAGGCATTTATTAACCCACTGGAATTGTATGGATTACTTTTTTGTATGGATGGATGCATTATTTTTGACTTGAAAACATGGGCCCCCATTCACAACCATTATAAACCTTGGAGGACTAGGGATATTTTCAAATATATCTCTGATTGTGTTCATCTCAAAGAAGAAAGTAAATCATGGGATCATTTTCATTTTTGGGTGAACTATCCCTTTAACATGATGGCACATGCTAGTCAATGAGTTGAATCAACTTCACAGCAACTACTTAAATTTATTCACTAACCATTTAGAAACATCCAGTTGCATTCCAAAAGTTGTAACTTCTTCCTGAGTCTCTCCATCAGTGTACGACTCTGGTTTCAACAATGTAAGGCTGATCACCATTACTGACAATCCTCATTTTGGCTTTGTGAGATTCTCCAGCTTTGTTTTTGTGCAACCGAAGTGCGAGCTGTTAAAGCTCCGCCCTCTTTTGGAAAGTGGGCCGGGAGCAGCAGCTTATTAGCATTTAAAGGGACACACACAAAAACGGCGTGTTTTTGCACACACCCAAATAGAGGAAAATTTGATAAGCCATAATAAATGATCAGTGGGGTATTTTGAGCTGAAACTTCAGACACATTCTGGGGACACCAGAGACTTATATTACATCTTGTGAAAGGGGCATAATAAGTCCCATTTAATATTTTTTATTTAATTTTTGGAAATCATGATACATTTGTTTCAGGATTCTTTGATGAATAGAAAGATCAGAAGGTTTTTTTAAATATATATTTGCATATATTTAAATATTTTGCAATAAATAAAAAATATCTTTTACATACTTATAATCAAAGACTAAGTAGTCATTCTACCATAATTACTGATTCAATTGTCATTCACAATGCTTTGAGTAGTTCTACAGTAATTAGCTATTGCGTCTTACTGTTTTTTCAGCATCTTGCGCCATGAGTGCCGCTTTTGTCAGAGTTTGAAAAATGTTACACACTCCTGCGTTAACTGTTACATTCTGTTGCACACCATCCAGCTGTATTTGAAATGCAAGAAATGTCCTGCTTGAAGAGCCTCGAAGCTCAAAAAGTGGATCACATGAACTGCGCTGTCTGCACAGTCATTAGTAGTCATTATAATCATATATAATTAAAAAACAAATTAGTCTATATCATTAATACTATGTGGCTGGATTACATCTGTTTAAATTAACATGTATGCATGCATGCATGTAAGCCTTGTTTAAATATGTGATGCCAGCCCGAGGAGATGGGCTTCCTCTCAAGATTTCCTCCTCATCTACTCAAACATCTTAGTTTTTCCTTGCCTTATCGCCTTTGGCTAGCTCACTAGGGGTTTATAAGGCACTATTCATTGCAAAGATGCTTTAGAACAACATATATTGCGAAGAGTGCTATACAAATAAATCTAAGTTGAATAGTCGCTGCGCATTAGCATAGAGTTGAACTCTGTTCGCTTCACCAACGGTTGCTGTTGCTCGTGTCACCTCAAATCGCCAGCCTTCACTGCAACTGAACGACTTCTAGACGCTTTGTCGCTGCAAATCGGCATCTAGAACAGTCGTGTCGTTCGCTTTTAGAGTAGACGGGGTCTCTCTCTCACCACCCTTCTTACTTTCTTAAATCTCTCTCTCTTACACAATCACACACACTTCAATCTGAATGTTGATATTGTTCTCAGAATACTAACCAGGCACTGAGCGTCTGTAATAGACAGCACATCACTGCCTCTGAGATTAAGACGGACAGAGAGAGAGAGAGAGAAAGAGAGTGTGAGGTGGTTTGAGGTAAATGAAGCTGATTCTGTGCTGAAGCGTGTGCTGTGCTTTATTCCGTCTGTCTGTGTTTCAGCCCGTTACATCAGCCAGGTTTCCTACCTGCACAACAGCACCAGCATATGCCATGTTGTGCACACACCATTAGATAGTAACCGTTAACGAGATTCATTGCTAATAAGAGTCAGCCACTGGATTTGATGAATAGTATGTTAATTTCTCACTTTCACAATCTCTCGGTCTGATTTACATGAAAAGCCACAGGAATGGATATGTTTGTAAAGGTCTCGCTGTCTTCCTGCAGTTTCTACAGTCAGGTCTTGGTCCTGAGTGCTGATTGGTCAATCAATATAGTATTCTAGCTGTGAAAACACATTAGCAAGTGACCATTAAGACATTTATAATGTTACAATAGAATTATTTCAGTCAACCTTTAGATTAGGGTCCAATTCTTACTATTAACTAACTAGTAACTATGACGTTTGCCTCAATAAACTCCTAATTTACTGCTTATTAGTAGTTAGTAAGGTAGTTGTTAAGTTTAGGTATAGGGTCGGATTAAAGGAAAAAAAGCATTAAAATGTGCTTTATAAGTAATAAACAGCTAATATCCTAACTAGTTAATAGGGAGAATTAAAGTGTTACCATTCTTTCTATTCATCAAAGATTTTGAAAAAAATGTATCACTGTTTCCACAAAAAATTAAGCAGCACAACTGGTTTCATCATTGATAATAATAATAAATGTTTCTTGAGCAGCAGATCAGGATATTAGAATGATTTCTGAAGGATCATGTGACACTGAAGACTGGAGTAACGATGCTGAAAATTCAGCTTTTCCATCACAGGAATAAATTACATTTTAAAATGTATTTAAATAGAAAATAGTTGTCTTGAATTGTTATAATATTTCACAATATTACTGTTTTTACTTGGTGAATATAAGAGATTTACATGCTTAACTTTTGAACAGGAGTGTAAAGGTTTCTGTAAGTAAAGGTTCTGCCAAAGAATAAATGTATTTGTTGTGCTAGGAAGATATAATGCTACTAAAGTTTCTTTTTGAAAATATAATCTAAAGATTTTTATTTTGAAAAATCGATCTTAAAGTGCCTCATGCAAAAATTCAAGGACAGAGTCTATCAATGCAAACACAGTAATTCATTCTAAATGCAGTCCCTTTCATTCTGTCACAAACACTTTTCCATGTTTCAGTGTTTTCGTGCAATTTGTTTTAACAAACAAACAAACAAATAAAAGTCTGTAGCTGCCCCCCTCTCCCTTTCTCTTCTTGTCTTTTCTCCTCTCCTTCTTTTTGTGTCTGCAACATGGAGCCCATCTGGGATGGGCAGCCATCGTTGTCATGGTGACGCTTTCCACCAGGGCATCCGATTGGCCGGTGGACACGAAGCAGTCTCTGTCTGGTTTGGACGCAGCCGTTTGAGTCCTCAGGGACAACGGTGGGGACGGGCGCCTCATGCAATGCAAATATGACACCTTTGAACTGACCGGGTGTTATAATTTTAAATCATTTGAAAAATGAAAATGTGGAGTCTTTATGCGTGAACACCGTGGATGCACTTGTAAGCAGCCACGTGTTTAGACCAAAAGTCATTTCAATGAGGATTCATATACGTATAATTTATGAAACCTTTTAGAAAATGGAAAATGTTCAGTTTTACAGACAGAATCACTAAGTGGATCATGCCTCAGTGAATCACTGTTTTCTTTCTAACCATACAAAATACTTGAGTGAATCATTTTCCTCCTCTCAACTGTAACTCTTTTACATAAGGCACACATTCAGGTGCCCACTCTTAAAAATAAAGGTTCTTTATTGGCATCCATGGTTCCTATTAAGAACCTGTAACACAACTATGGAACCTTTCCATTCCACAAGCTTCTTTACAGTGGAAAAAGGTTCTTTAGATTATTAAAATGTTCTTCATTTTGAGAAATGTTCACTGAAAGGTTCTTTGGAGAACCAAAAATGGTTCTTCTAACAAATCACTGCGAAAATCCCCTCTTTTAAAAGTGTATAATGTCCTAAAAGCGATAGTTCACATCATTTACTCATGTCATTCCAAACCATGACTTTCTATCTTCTCTAAGACACAAAAGGACACATTTTGATGCAATTTGACTTACAATGACATCATAATGCCATATGATCTTGTGTGTCAAGTGAATGCAGCAAGTTTGAACATGCGGAAGTGTATATGACTTATGAGAGCTATGTTAAAAGAGGAAGATTTTCAGTGAATAACAATTTTTCGGCATGTTCTTAAAGATATTGTACAACTTCAGAAGCATTGGAACATACTACTTTCATGATACTTTTTTGTGTTTTCTGAGCTTGCAAGTCACTGCTTCAATGGAAAAAATCATAGATTTTGAATGACATGAGGGTGAGTAAACAAAGACAAGATTATCATTTTTTGGTGAACTGTTCTTTTAAGTATTTTACACACACCTCAGTTACTGGTGACCTCTCAGCACTGACTCCAGCAGATTGACTTTAATCTAGGGGGGGATTATGGGCCGTGGTCTACTGCCCAGATTAGCATGATCAGCACACGCTTGCTGTTTTTCATTATCCGGACGACACAGATCAATACCTCACAGGAAAAGCCGTCTCTATTAATGATGTTTGCATGATTAACTGCTGAGTGTGATTCCTGTATGCAAGGAAGAAAATGCCTAACCCACATGTTCGGGTCAGTGTTCGGACATTTGTATGCACAGTGAGGTCGTGAGTAGTTCAGATATCTTTTCTTATGCTAGTCAGTCAATGGTTAGGATTTATAGGGTTAGTTTACTCACTCTCATGTCGTTCCAAACATCGACACAAATTAAAGCGGAACTCAGTAAGATTTGTGAAGCTCCCCCTACAGTGAATCACACTGTTGTAAATACTCCAAGCGCAGCTCTGGACTACAACGACTACAACGCTCAACAGCGCAGTAGTTTTGCAAATACAGTACAAGAAATCTCGATGGACGAGGGTAATTTTCTAAATCGTCTTATAAAGTCATAATATATACATTGTTTTTGAATTACCGTAAAGCATTTTGTCACTCTCGCGTGAACGTGAACATGAGGCGAGATTGTGTCGGGAGATGTAAGTTAGTTGTATGCCTTCCCAGAAAATAGCTGCCGGATGGCGTTACCAAGATGGCCGTCGAGTGAACTGTCTAGCCTTAAAGGGACTTTGACATAAATCAGCGGACGCACAGAGCTCAAAGTCTTTCATTGAATTATGTGTCACTTCAACTCTAGTATTGAATAATATTGAATGGAATATTGGAAAACAACTCAAGTGTATT
Organism: Chanodichthys erythropterus; assembly: GCF_024489055.1. NCBI lineage: Eukaryota > Metazoa > Chordata > Actinopteri > Cypriniformes > Xenocyprididae > Chanodichthys > Chanodichthys erythropterus. The sequence goes on along the minus strand of NC_090232.1, from coordinate 38,717,724 downwards.
TCTGAGCGGAGACTCGGCTCTGTGGGAGAGCTAAACTTTGACTATTCTCTGTGTTAGCATGAGGGAAACAGACAGCACCACGACAGCCTGCAGAGTTTTAACGACTTCTGAGGAAAAATTATTTACTTTTCTGTTTTCTTGTGAGAGTGACTGAGCAGAAGAAATCAAGAGAGAGGAATGCTGAAGAGAGCAAGAGAGAGAGAGGGGGAATGAACAAGCGGCGGTCTTTGATGACGGCTGCTGATTCTCCAATACAGAAGGAGACAACTGAGGGCTTTTTAGCTACTGTGGAAGCAGTATTGATTGCACTGCCATACTGCACTGAGCTGCTCTCAAAAATGCTTTGTCTTCCTTTATTTATCCAAGTCAAGATGTGTGTGTGTTCGGGGACCATCAGGCCAGTGTGTGTGTGTTATTGTGCGGGTGGCAGGAAGACGAGAAAGTGTGTGTGCTAGGAGTGATGACAGAATGTGTGGTTGTGCATTCGCATGCATCCGTGCAAACATGCATGTTAGGACAGAGAGACTAATGACAGAAAAGTGTGTGTGTGTACATGGACAGGAAAAAGGAGAAGGGTGTAAAGCTGAACTAAACTAGGCATGAGGTCTTTATTTATACCCTATGTCTCATTATCAACTAAATGTAGTCACCAGCAGGTCCACACAAACCTGCACCCGCAGAACTATGCAAAAGTACTGCAGATTTCCACAGACTTTGTGTCATTCACAAAGTTCTACATATTCTCCACCCCCTGTGTGTTCATTGATGAAACATTTTGGCTAATCTGCTTTCAGCAACCAATAAAGGTGCAGTACTTTCAGCTCCATTTAACATACCTATCTAAAGTCCTATAGCTTTTTACCTACACTGTAAAAAAAAAAGTGATTGTAGAGAAAAAGTTTGCATGGCTTTAAGTTAATTTAAGTAAATTTAACTAAAACGTCATGTTATTAAATGTGTATAGTCATCTATTTAGATTAGTTAACTCAAAGAAGATTTCTTGCATTTAAATTTCACTAAAAACTCTTTTTCAATGTAGGCCAATTTGGGGAAAAATATGAACTGAGCTAGCCATGGTCGATTTCATGCAGCGAGTGTTCTGAATAAAGCAAAGCAAGGTTTTTTATTCCTCTACAACATTGCTCAAAAATCCCAATCTGGCACAATTTAGATTTTTTCTTAAAGGGATAGTTTATCCAAAAATGAAAATTCTGTTATTTATTCACAAATCTGTATGACTGAATTTCTACAGAACACAAAAGAAGATTTTAAAGAATGTTGGGGTCCAAACAAAATTGGACCAAAGGACTTAAAGGTGCCCTAGAATTAAAAATTGAATTTATCTTGGCATAGTTAAATAACAAGAGTTCAGTTCATGGAAATGACATGCAATCTCAAACTCCATTGTTTCCTCCTTCTTATATAAATCTCATTTGTTTAAAAGACCTCCGAAGAACAGGCGAATCTCAACATAACACCGACTGTTATGTAACAGTGTACGCCCCCAATATTTGCATATGCCAGCCCATGATTGAGGCATTACACAAGGGAAGCCAGTATTAATGTCTGGATGTGCACAGCTGAATCATCAGACTAGGTAAGCAAGCAAGGACAACAGCAAAAAATGGCAGATGGAGCAATAATAACTGACATGATCCATGATAGCATGATATTTTTAGTGATATTTGTAAACTGTCTTTCTAAATGTTTCGTTAGCATGTTGCTAATGTACTGTTAAATGTGGTTAAAGTTACCATTGTTTATTACTGTATTCACGGAGACAAGAGAGCCGTCGCTATTTTCATTATTAAACACTTGCAGTCTGTATATTTCATAAACACAACTTCATTCTTTATAAATCTCTCCAACAGTGTAGCATTAGCCGTTAGCCACGGAGCACCATCAAACTCATTCAGAATCAAATGTAAACATCCAAATATATACAATTCTCACATAATCCGACACATGCATGCAGCATGCATGACGAACACTTTGTAAAGATCCCTTTTGAGGGTTATATTAGCTGTGTGAACTTTGTTTATGCTGTTTAAGGCAAGCGCAAGCTCCGGGGGCGGAGAGTGTTGGCATTTAGTGGGGCTGCAGCATGAATCGGCGCATTTCTAATGATGCCCCAAAATAGGCAGTTAAAAAAATTAATAAAAAGAAGTCTATGGGGTATTTTGAGCTGAAACTTCACAGACACATTCAGGGGACACCTTTGACTTATATTACATCTTGTAAAAAAACGTTCGATGGCACCTTTAATTTTTTATTTATTTGTGTTCCACAAAAGAAAGAAAGTCATACAGGTTTGGAAAGACATGAAGGTGAGTAAATGGTGACAGTATTTTAATTTTTGGGTGATTTACCCTTTAAGAGTGTAATGCAGGACTAAACTTTAAGGGCCGTATTTTAACGATCTGAGCGGATGGTCTAAAGCACATGCCGCAAGTGCACTTTGGGCGTATCCGAATCCAGTTTTGCTAGTTTAACAACAGGAAAAATTATCTGCGTGTCCGGCGTATGGTCTAAAAGGGTTGTCTCTATTCTCTTAATGAGTAATGGGTGTGTTTTGGGCGTAACGTGGAATAAACCAATCATTGTCTCATCTCCCATTCCCTTTAAAAGCCAGTTGCGCTCATGCAATGGCGGATTTGCTATTTACACGGTGAAATTTGCAAACAGAAAAACTGAACGCTTCTCTAGTGAGGAAACGGATCTGCTGTCCCTGTGTGTGTAATAAGCAAAGTGTACGCACCTTGTGCACCCGCATATAGGCGCATGTTACTAATGCACTCTTTAAAGAACAAATATTGCTCCATTGACTTTAGACCAGCTTTTCAGTTGGTCAATGGCGCAGTTTATTTCAGTTGCCTCAAAATAGCAATGCGCCAACAATGCACCTGAACACACCTCGTTTTCAGACCAGCACACCCATGGGCGCATAAATGGGTGCAAATGCATTTGCTATATAAACAATGTGCGCAGGACGTGAATCTCGCAAAAAACACTTGCATTGTGCCTGGCCCATTTCAACATAAAATTGATATTTATGTGAAATAATCATAAGTAGCCATTTGTGACATTGATCTGTTTGTTTGAGGAGCCTGACAGCCCAACATAGCAACACTGGCTCAACCAATGGTGTGAGTTGGGGGGCAGAGCTATCTGTTTAACTGACTAATGGAGAGTTTGGGAAAGCTGTTTGAAAACAATCACTGTTTTTTTCAATACTGTTTGAAACTAGAGGCACAAAAATGACACACTTCTTTTTTAAAGCATGCACAGAGACCAATGACAAAACATCCAGACTTACAGGTATAAAAAACACACACAAATTCACAATAAAATCCTCAACAGTCATTGAATATGCTGGAAACATTCTCCTCATCTCTGCCAAAACAAAATCAACACACAGCACACACTGCTACATCTTCCCCTTCTAAATCTCTCTTTCTCTTTATCATTCGGTCTCTCTCAGACACACACAATTACACAATTTCTTCTAAGCATTTTCACAAATGCTGATTGAAGAAAAAGGACACCACACACACCACTAATCTCCATCAGATAAAACAGAGAGCCTTAAGGTGCTAGTGCTGGCTTAGCCCTGTGCTGAAATGCCATTCAATGACCTTTTATCTCTCTTTCTCTCTCTCTCTCTGTCGCTGAAACCCTGAAGCTGTTTGTCTTTAGAGGATGGAAGGACTGTTCCTGTGCGATTATGATTATTTATGTCCCTCTAAATTAAACATATACACATCCCAATGGCATGTGGCGGACTTTTAAAACGTATTCTGCCATTATGCCCGTTAAATTCACAGCATGTTTTAGGTTCTCAATAAGTTTGTAAATAAAGTTTGATTTCGTTGGACTAAAGCAATAATTCATCTTTTTATAATGTAAGTTAAATGCTGAAATCGTTACAATTTTTCTGAAGTCAGATTAACAGACCACAACAGAAAACTGGCCTCAGAGTTGTGCACTTGCTACGAAAGACAGAGGAGATGTATTTATTCCTTAAAGGATTAGTTCACTTCAGAATTAAAATTCCCTGATAATTTACTCACCCCCATGTCATCAAAGATGTTTGTCTTTCTTTCTTCAGTCGTAAAGAAATAGTTTTTTGTGAAGAAAACATTCCAGGATTTTTCTCCATATAGTGGACTTCAACTGTTACCAATGGGTTGAAGGTCCAAATTGCCGTTTCAGTGCAGCTTCAAAGGGCTCTACATGATCCCAGCCGAGGAAAAAGGGTCTTATCTAGTGAAATGATCATCATTTTCTAAAAAAAATTAAATAATAATAATTAAATACTTTTTAACCACAAATGCTTGTCTTGCACTGTTCTGCATTGCACCACGCATTACTCATTTTCTCCTTCTACGTCCTACGCCTTCCCAATTCAACTTACGGAAAAAGTGTAACTGATGCGACTCCAGTTTACACTTTCTTCGTAACTTGAATAGAGATTGCTAAGACATGTGACCAACTAGGCGGCAAGATATGTTTGGCCCGTTTACATGGGCTGGCATAGCAGGCTAGTGTTCTGGCATGAAAACAGAATATAATCCTACAAAATGCAGTGGGCTAAAGAAAACATTGTCTGACCATACCGCCTAAAACTAAATCCTAAAGACGAGATATGAAGAGAAAATAAAGGGAATCAAAGGAATGGATCCTTAAGAGCAGAGCGACTGGTCAAGGGACATCAAACTGTTCCAAGCAGGTAGACGGCATCTTGAACACTGCGTTCTTCCCTCCATCCAAAGAAGTCTGGCGCCTTATGTATGTTTGTGCCACGGATTCCCAAAATGCTTTGCGTTCACCACTGGGAATACGTCATGATGACGACGCATTAGCAATCCTTATATGGAAGACGGTCTGGCATAAGCTAGATATTTTACTTCATAACTTGTTAAATATGGATATTTTTTTACACAAACCCATCTATTCGCTTCAGAAGGCCTTTATTAACCTCCTGGAGCTGTGTGGAGCATGTTTATGATGGATGGATGTGGATGGAGACACTTTCTTCAGCTCAGACTCATGAACCTTGTTCACTGCCATTATAAAACTCAGATGCGTCAGGATATTTAATAATGTTTCTTTGATTTCGTTCATCAGAAAGAAGAGAGAGTAAAGCTTGGGCTAATTTTCATTTGAAAGTGAACTAATCCTTTAAGACATCATCCAACCATTTATGACTTTGTCTTTGGTTGAACACAAAAGAAGATATTTTGATGAACCTTTTTTGTCCATACAAAAATAACATTGGACCCCATTGAGTTTCATTATATATAAAAGGAAAAAGCAAAGTTTCCTTTTCATTCTTCACTTCGAAATACCTCTGCAGAGATATACTGTTAGTGGTTCAATTTTTACTATAAAGCAGCCTTTTACATAATCACTACATACCAATGGTAACTTCAAAATTATTTCACACCAGTTCAATCTTCGATTTCACTTGAAGAATATCAAGGCTTTAAGACATTTTTCAAAATATCTTCTTTTGTATTCCACAGAAGTTATAGATGTTTGAAACAACAGAATGGTAAATAAATTATGCCATTTTAATTTAAATTTTTGGGTGAACTATGCTTTTAATGAGAAAGCAACAAAGCTCAAGGGAGGTAGAAGACGGCGTCTCCCTCTGAAACTTTATCTGCAAGTGTCTCAGTTTGGTCTTACTTTTGAAACATGACATTGTTTGAGCTCGTATTTCGTAATATTCGCTTTGTTCTATTGTTGTATTGCTGATTACGTTTGCCTCCTCGGAGAAAACGCCCCCTGGTACATCGTAACATTTTTGAGTTTATTTGCTGCCCAATAAGTGGTAGATAGCTGTGTAGATATCGGCTGTGTATGTGTTGTCTGTGATCTCTCAGAGGAGCAGTCACCAGTACAGCTGCACAGATGCTGGTGTGACGTGCTAGACTGAGCATAAGCACTGCTGCCATGCATCACAGCACACACATATACTACTGTAACACCATTTCATAGTGAATCTGCCAGCGAGTATTCACACCATACACATGCACAAGGTGTGTTTGTAAACCGTGGACAAAATACAGACGTTTCCAAATGGTGGTTAATGTACACTGCTCACATGCTCTCCATCTGATGCACAGGATATACAGTGTTCAGCTTGGCATAATCTTGAATCACCCACTCACATACACACACAAGTTCTCACCGACTGGTGTTGCAGGTATAGTTGGCCTGAAAAATAAGACCCTGTTGAATGGCAGTTCTAAAGACCTGGTCTTCACACTGCTGGAGTATAATGCCTAGCCTAGTCGTTTTTCACACAAATACACACACACACAGGAGATAATACCACTGTTGCCATGGGAGACAAGTCCTAAAGGTATTTGTCTGCAAACGCTATATTGAGAAGAAATCTATTCTCCTTGACTGTCTGCCTGAATATTCAACAAGACGATGGCTGGATGTGGATCGGGTTTTGCTCTAGAATCATATTGTGAATGAGCTCACTAGAAGGCGGATGATCAGAGCGAATCAGAACTAAGATGGAATACTGTCTTGGAGAGCATGTTTAAGGAATAGTTCACCTTAAAAAGTATATTCTGGTATTTATGGAAGAGGATTAGGGCCAAGCGATAATAAAAAAATAAAACCATCTCGAGATTAAAGCTGTTAAATTTCGAGAAAAAAGTCTAAATAAAATGTTGAGAATAAATTCGTTAAATTACGAGAAAAACTCGTTCAATTTCGAGAAAAAAAGTCGAGATAAAATGTTGAGAATAAACTCGTTAAATTACGAGAAAAAACTTGTTCAATTTCGAGAAAAAAAGTCGAGATAAAATTGAGAATAAAGTCATTAAATTACGAGAAAAAAGTAGTTAAATTACGAATTTGTTCTCATAATTTAACGACTTTTTCCTCGTAATTTAATGACTTTATTCTCAACATTTTATCTCGACTTTTTTTCTCAAAATTTAACTACTTTTTTCTCATAATTTAACGAATTTGTTCTCGTAATTTAACGACTTTTTTCTCATAATTTAACGAATTTGTTCTCATAATCTAACAAAGTTTTTCTTGTAAATTAATGACTTTATTCTCAACATTTTATCTTGACTTTCTCGAAATTTAACAAGATTTTTCTCGTAATTTAATGACTTTATTCTCAACATTTTATCTCGACTTTTTTCTTGAAATTTAACGACTTTTTTCTCGTAATTTAATGAGTTTATTCTCAACATTTTATTTCGACTTTTTATTTCTCAACATTTAACAAGTTTTTTCTCAAAATTTTACTTTAATCTCAAGATGGTTTATTTTTTTATTATTGCTTGGCCCTAATCCTCTTCCGTAGGTATTTACTCACCTTTATGATGTTTTAAATTTGTATGAGTACAGTCTTTCATCCATGACTGTATTCTGTGTATGATTCATGCACTGTATCACTAGTCTTCTGAGGCCATATAAAAGTACCTAAATAAGTCTTCAAAGACCTATTGAAAGTTTGTTCATCATACAGATTGCGCTCTTTACAAACTGAGTTTGATGTTAGCATGTTGCTAAGCAAAAGGTGTGATCACATTTACCATTACTCAACGAAATTTCACAGCCGAAATCCAGCTATTTCTATAGGAATCCAATTTCGTTTGTGTTCAAGTTAGTCACACGAAATCACCACACTTACCAACAGAAAGTTGCTTGGTTTGAAAGTGATTTCTGTGTGAGCTGTGCTTCATGCATCACTTGGTTATTGACAATGGAAGATAGACTTTGTTCTGCCCTCAAAATGTTGCTAATGTGACCACAGAATTAATATTTTAAAACTTAAGCATAAATATACACACACAAATACTGGTTAAAATAGTCCACTTTCTCATATTTTTTTTTTTTTTTAATTTAATTTATACTTATACTTTTCTTTCACTCTCTCTACCTTCTTGGATGTAATTTTTATTAAGCTTGTTGCAATTCATAGTTTTCAGTCATGAGACGGGGTGAGCAAAACATCCATAGAACTGTCAATTTTCCATCTGTTTCCTGCCACGAATATTTATATCACTTCTCACATCAAGAAAAACAAAGATGTCTAAACAAACTGCATGTTTTGGGCATGTACAATCCTTGCACCTCCCAAGTATTTAAATCACTAAAAACAAACATTCTAAAAGACTTAACATGAAAGACACTCAGGGCCAGATTTACTAAACAGGGCAAATTAGCGTGAGAGCGCAGTTACAAAAAAGTTCTGCGAGTGATCTAATGAAGACATGCACATTAAAGAACACAAACGCAGCCGGATCATTTCCATAACGACCAGCCCAATCTACCAAGAGCAGCGCAAATTAGAGACTTGTTTAAAACATGCTTTTTTGGGTGGTAAATAATGTCGCAAATAACAGTAAATTGACTAGCGCAAACCTTAGTAAATCACCTTGCATGATTCATTTAAAAACTCTACTCCCATAAATTTTGCGTCTTACAAATGCATATGAAAAGAAACTGTGTCCATGCCTTTTCAGCACAATTTTTTTTTTTTTTTTTTTTTCACTGTGTGACTTTAGTAAATCAGTAGGTTTTTTTTTTTTTTGACAGTAGTTTTTTATTGCCAAAAGAGGGTTTGCACTGGTGCAAGCTGTGAGTAAATCTGGCCCTTAATGTACCCTAATGTAATAAGATGCTGATATTAAAAGATAAAATTCAATATACACATTACTGACGATGCATACTGTATACAGGAAAGCAGATGAGCCCAGAATATGAATGCATTAAAAGCATGTGCTAAATTGAATGTTAAAGATTAACCTTAGAAAACCATCTGTGTGCCTGTGTGTTGTATGCATCATTGGTAAAGTGTATAATGAATTTGGTGTTTTAATATCAGTGTCTTAGAAGGTTAGTACTTAGTACAATCCTGGCAAAACCTTGTTTTGCCCTCCAGGTGGGCGTTCCTATAAGGCTGTGACATCACATGAAAATGAATGAGTTCATTATAATATACCTAGAACAGCCTTTGTGTTGGAAGCATGCCTATGACTCCTTAAAATGCATCTCATTAGTTTTTGGACAGAGCCATAGTCTGACAAATGACTGTGTTTCTTTAGCTAAAACAGCAAAGCATGATTCTACAGAAAGACCAAGGTCATGGGTTCGATTCCCAGGCAATGCAAGAACCGCTAAAATGTGTACTTTGAATTCAGTGTAAGTCACCATGGATAATAGCATCTATCAAATGCAAAAATGTGTGTTTACGAAATGCAGAAAGACAGACGCTTTCCGATTTCTTATATTCGTTCTGTGTAGTCCTGAGCTCGGCTCCCTGATCATAAGTGTATTTACAGGAGCAAAGTGTTTAAAATCAAGGGGGTTGGGTTGCAATCACGACCGAGACACACACACACACACACACGGTGTCTCTCATTCACGGGAGAAGTGTCATTAGCATCTTTCCCGAAGCTTCCATGGGCCAATAAACGCTAGCAGTCAAGCAAGACTGCTCTGAATTCATCACTCTCTCTCCTTCTCTCTATATCATCCCCATATTTCTCTCTCTCCCCTCCCCATCCCTTCTTTCTTCTTTCTCTCTGTCTGTAGATGTGAGCAGCGTGCCCCCTGATGAGTCACCTCTGTCATCAGAGCACCGCAAAGGGAGAGAAAGACACACACACACACAGAGAGAGAGAGAGAGAGAGACAGACAGCATCTCTTCTGCAAAGTCTCACCCCATCCTCAACCCCCACCACAAGCACACACACAAACATAACAAAAATCGACAGACTTGAAGATGAAAATTTACATTTTTATCTTTTTTACTCACTCTCTTTCGTTCACTCCACCTATCTACCCCCTCCCCCATCTCTCTCTTTCGCTCTCTCAGAATCAAATTTCTAAGATCCAAAGCGTATCGAATGTGCGGCATTTCTTTGTGCACTGAAGAGAGAAGAGGAACAGTGATGCTTTCTGAAATACCAGAGGAAGTGGAAGACTCCACCAGCAGAGCAGCAAAATTATGGAAATAGATAAATAAATGATAGTTCGGCTGGCAGTGTCATTTCCCTGCTGCTGTGACTAATCAGAGGGTGTGAGCGTATATGTGTGTTGATTCAGGACCTTCTGCAAAACACACTCATGATGCTGCGGCACCATGAAAAGTCTATCCTTGCTTCATTTGCGTTCACATTAATAGTGGTCTGAATTCTGTTCAGTCAGTTTAACCCTGTGTCCTAACAAGACATGATAAAGCACCAAACATTTAATTTATTTGATGTAAAACTGAGATTTTGTCCTAAACAACTAAAACTATGACAAGTAATAGTACATTTTGTCAATAGTTTGTTTTCTATGTGGCTGGGATTAGCCCCAAATGTCATTGGTTCAGAAAACATTAAATATCTTCTGATGGACTGTGATTAGGTCAATTTTGTGTTCCGCCAGGCCAGAATTGTTACTCGCTGGATTCTAATTAGGACACTGCATTTATATTCAGCTTTGTTTTCATAACCTAAAACTAAAATGATTAAAAATCATTTTTGGTAATTGAAATAAAGGTCAAATATAATTATTCATTTAAATATTAGATGAAAAACTTTAGAAAAGAACTAAAATAAAATACTATAAAAATGACAAAAACCTAAATTAAAATTAAACTAAAAACTGAAAACTTTAAAAAGCCAATAAAAATACTATAATAAAATATAATTAATACTAAAATAACATATTCCTAATTATCCGAATTATCATGAAAATTCACAATTGGACTGACCCTCAACCTTAAATCCTTTCTCACTTGCTTGCAAAACCATTCACATTGAATCCAGTACTGAAATCGGATGATGTGTAAAGGAACAAACCATTCAACCCTTCAAAATGTATTTCTCTCATATGCAGCCAAACAAAAGTGCAGCAACTATACTTTTCTGGAAAAATGTGAACTCTGAAATAGAGGGACAAAGAAGGAGGAGGAGGAGGAAGATGACGACGAGGGGGAAATGGAGACCACCGCTCCAGCTCTTCCGATCGTTCTTGTCAGCCGGAGGGATTCTTTCCTAGAGACGTGCTGAAATTGGATTTCTGTCACCGCCGGAGAAGCATGGTGGCTGAGCACGGCAAGTAAAAATGGCGCTTGAAGATAGAAGACCGACACACAGGGTGAACCGGAGTGACATAAACGAACCCAATGTTCACGAGCCACTCAGTGTTTATTCTTCTGTACAGCAAGGCAGGCAGTTGCCAATTTATGTGTTAATTTGATTAACTTTATTAAACTATGTACAGGTATCTGCTGATACATAATGACCTCTTGAAACACTATCAAGAACTATCAGTGTTTTTGCTTCACTGAAGAGCAAGCCAGAAATTGCACTTCAAGTTTTTAGCCACTGAACACAACTGACAATTTTTCATTCACAACGTCTGTTCTGGGAAGCTCCATAAATCCCTGAATTCTACTAAAGTGAACTACAAGAAGCTGCAAATGTTTTCTTTTTGAAGTTGAACTGGCTGAGATCCTTTGTAAATGTACAATGACTCAACGATACAGTGCAATACTGGATCATTTTGGTCTACAGAGAAGAATATTATACTGTTAATAGACAGTCCTATTTGGGTAGTTTCAGACTGATGCAATGTTGAGACACTAAAATCCACAAAAACCCAGAAAGTCTTTCCAGTCACAGACCTAGTTGGACGTAGCCAGGCTTCTGGCTACTGGCAAAAGTCTGCTTCACTTTGCAGCTTATTCTGGCCAAGAACCGCCCGCTGAGCCAGGAAGAGGATTTCTGTGCATCAAAAAATAAGTCCTGATTATGCCTGATTTAGTTTACTTGATACTAAGTGTCAAAAACAAAACTTTAAGTACTTGATGCCACAAACCTAGCAACCTGGTTCCTTGTAAAAATGACAAATCTGTGTTTTTTAACCTCTGAAAGTTTCATACAGCCAGCCAATCAGATTACATATCTTGCCTCTTTTCAATGTAATATAAAAGCACATGGTCAAGGAACATCTGAGGCTGAGATTACAGATCTGTGAAAGCTGCTAAATGCTAATGTTAGCAATGTAAAACAATGTTAGCAGAAAAACTAAGGTTTGAAAGTCATTAAGCTAAAGGTACAAACCTTCATTTATGGCATAAGCTCTGAGAAAAGCCCTTGACATAAGCACTCGAGTATGTCAACACAAGCCCCAAACACAAGACCACAACCTGAGCTTGAATCTGTGACGATGGATACTTGTTCTATTACAAGAACGCAAACCCTCTGTTTGAGAGGAGCCTTTTATCATACAAGTCTCTCTCCTCCTTTTAACTCGAATGTATTATGTACCAATGAGTGTTTGATACTACTAAAGCAATCCGATGATTGTAATCAAGTATCTGTTGAGAAGACGAGCCCCTCTCTGATGTTGAGGATCCTGCTAAAGAGGGGGAAAGAGGGCAAGGAGTGAAAAAGAGATGTACAGAAAAAAAAATAGGGGAAGAGATTTAAAGGTAATTATAAAATGGTGACTGAAATAGTTTAGGCGCTAAATGCAGGTTGGTCAATACAGCGTTCAAGATGGCTGATATCTACATTACTGTTAAAGTTTGGGGTCAGTAAGATATTTTTTAACTTTTGGATGCAGTAAATTGATCAAAAATGACAGTAAAGACATTTATAATGTAACAAAAGAGTTCTATTTTAAATAAATGCTGTTCTTTTGAACGTTCTATTAATTAAAAAAAAACTATATTTCACAATATTACCGTTTTTACAGTATTTTTGATCAAATAAATGCAGCCTTTGAAAAGCTTTTAAAAACAAATCTAGCCCAAACTTTTGAACGTTAAACGTGATAGTAATTATAATAACATGGCCTCGCATACTTTATTGCTAAATTTATTTACTTTAAGCAATTCATAATGTGATGTAATTCAAAATCAAATCTAATATTCAAAAACAGAAGGCATTCCGGTGGTGGAGAATCTTGATTGTGAAAGATTATGACTTTGAATAAAGTTGACGGATGAAGAATTATGCACAAGAATGCCAGAAACATTTATTATGAAGGTAAATGGAATCTTAATTTCATGTTGTCTATCTAGGACGAAAGGTAGAAAAAGGCATAGAGAAAAATAAGATGAATTTAGATAAGAATAGAGGGAGGAAGAGATGCAGGGGGTAGGGAAGGTGGAGGTGTTGGCATATCGCTGATGATTACACACTGTCCACGGAAATGTGCAACCAGCGACACCATGGCAACAATGCTTTTCACTTGGCAGTCCAGGCAGGTGATCTGCTTAGAAGATAAGTGATCTCTCTTTTTCTCGCATTTTCTCTCCCTCGCCATGCCTAAACTAGCTTCTTTCTCTTCTGTTCCTTCTAGGAAACCTCAGTCTGTCTTTCATTTTTGAAATGAGTCTGCTCTTACACAAACACACATATTGGGGATCTAAAAGGTAAGCAATGGCTGTGTGTTTTGTGCTGTTCAACAGCGAAATCTGAATGAGCATTGGTTGTTTCCAAAAACGGGTTCCAAATTGGTCATAGGTTTAACCACTGAGACGGGAGCCAAGACGGCTCTCCACCTCCAATCACCTGATGTCACTGGCCCATGAAGGAGCCCTCTGCCAATCTGTGCAAAGCACATAGCAGCAATACCCTGGACCTTTGGATTTGAGTGCTTATGTTTGGATGTTCTGGTCTTACTACAGTAACCGGAGCCAAAATGGCTCCAGGTGGAGTGGCCATGACTGGAGCCAAGATGGCAGCCAATGCAGCATGTCTGGCTTGTAACTGAGGGCCTCTGGTCTTAATGGGGAAGACGCAGACACTCAGGACAAGGTTTGTTTCAACTGAAACTGGACCTGAATGATTCTGCAGTCTCAGAGACAGATGGTGAAGTTATTAGGAGAAAGAGAGGGGAAGAGAAGGAAAAAAAGAGGTATGAACACCAGGGACAGACGAAGTGTGTTGCCAGAATTAGCCATTCACATGTGGGTTGGTTGGCATTTTACTATATGCTAGTCTTCATCCAAACCTCTGGAGCATGAATACAACAGCAAATATAGTGATCGGCCACAATGTCACAAGAATATGTCACCCCCCTCCTCCATCTCTCCTCATCCTCTTCCCACCATTTCATCTGCCCTCCATCATGACAGAAGCCGCAGGCCGCACGGTTGACTGGGCCGGTCAGTGTAAGACTGTACAGACCAATGCAGGAAAATTGATCTTCATATCAATTATAGAGCTGCTGGGGTCTTTTTCCTTCCTGGCTGAAGAAGCCTGGAGAAATTGCTTGGCTATAGCCATGGCATATTTTTCACCACTTTGGGCAAAAATCCATGTCGATTACGCAGCCAATCGATGGCCTGCGTCTCTTGCTCAGCGGTGCTGCTAAACGCATCAATGATGAGCCCAGTGTGGGCAGCAGAGCCGGAGAGACAGGGATAGAAAAGAGAGAAGGAGGGAACGAGAGTGAGATGAACAGAGAAAGACAAGAAGATAAAAAGAGAGATTGACAGGGAAGGAAAAAGGGAGGATTGGAAGATAGACAAAACGAGAGCAAGATGAGCAGTGAGGGAAAACAATGGGGGAAAGAGAGAGACGAGATAAAGAGGGAGGGAAAGTGACAGGGAAAGACAGGAAGATAGAGAGGGAGAAAGACAGTGAGAGGGGGAAATGAGAGTGAGATTGTTGGAAAAGTAAAAATGAGAATGACTGGAAGGAAAAGAGGAAAGGAAAACAAGAAGAAACAGACAGGAAGGAAACAAGAGTGAGACAGACAGAAAAGGAAAATAGAGAGGGTGAAAGAAAGTGAGATAGACAGGGAAGGAAAATGAGAGTGAGACGGGCAGAAACGGAAAATGAGAGTGAGGCGATTGGAAAAGAAAAATTGAGACCGACTGGGGAAAAAGAGGGAAAACAAGAATGTGACAGAAAGGGGGAAAATGAGAGAGCTCACTGTAAAAAAAAAATATATATTTTCATGATTTGTTATCATAATGTTTTTTTTCTTTTGTTAAATCAACAATAATTAATGTTGTTCAGATAACAATATTTTGAGGGTGCGTTCACACTTGTAGTTTGGTTCATTTGATTCATTTGGTCCGGACCAAAGAAGAAAAAAAAAAACATTTAGTCCTGGTCCGATTAGCGTTCAGATTGGCAATTTTATCACCGAACCAAAAGATACCGAACCTTAAGGCATAGGGATACATTCACATCGTGATTGTTTGGATTTAATGACGTATTGCCTATTTTGAGACGGAACTACCGAACATCCAAAACAATGCTGTTTTCTGAGGTAAATGCACTCGTTGTGTGTGCGTAGCGGTGCGTAGCCTGCATGTGATGGTATTTTGGCCAGCTGGGAACTCGTGAAGAGCTTTTAAATGTGTAAAGTAGTCAAAACACCGGCGGGAATCCATCCGTCACACACACAAACGATCTGCTGCATGGAGACGCGCGTCTGATGCCTGTGATAGGCAAACTCGCGACTATGACAAGAAAAACCGAAATGCGTGAGGATTCTGTCCTTTTTAGGGTCTCGTCTTCCTGTTTTTGGTTCGGTTACATGTCTTTGGTCCGTGTTGCATTCATATATCATTCGAACCGCACCAGAGTTTGTTTGGAAGGACCGAGACCCATCTTTTCAGCGGTCTCAGACCGCTTGTTTGGTGCGCACCAGGGTTCGGATGGCAGCGTTCACATATGTTCAAATGAACCGCACTAACCGAGCAATCGCACCAGGGTTCGTTTTAATCGAACCAAACATGACAAGTGTGAACGCACCCTGAGTTTCTGTTGATTAAACCATTCGCCTTCATTGTATTAACTCACATTTTTAATTTCAATGAACTCAGAATTTTTAGGGCAACCAGGTAACTTACTTTAAGTTAAACCAACCATTCTTTTTTTTACAGTGAGTGGAAAGGAAAATAGTGAGGGCGAAAGAAAGTGAGACAGACATGGAGAGGAAATGAGAGTGAGACAGTAGGAAAAGAGAACGAGAGAAAAAGAAATTAAGACAGACAAGGAGGGGAAATGAAAGCAAAAAAGTAGGGAGGCAGAGAGACAGGCAGGGAGGAAAGTAAGAAAGGAAAACAAGTGTGAGAGACAGGATGGAAAAAGAGAGAGTGAGAGACAGGAAAGGAATACAGAGGCAGACAGCCACAGAAACCAAGAATGAGATAGGAGAAAATGAGTGAGAATGATTTAAAGAGAGACAAACATAGAGAGAGAGAGAGAGAGGAGGAGGAGGAAAAGAGTGAGACGTGATGCTTTCTCTTCCTTAAATCAGTAGTTTGGTTTCACTGTGTATGTGCGTGTGCGAGTCGCCTGATGTAATCGGTCGTTGGAGTGTGCGAGCATGTCCTGTGTCACTAGTGGAGCGTAGCGAAAGCTGTGATTTACAGGAGGCTGTGGGGGGAGCTGAGAGAGAGAAAGAGAGAGACAGAGATACTCGTTAGAAGTATGAGGATGCTGTGACCAGAGCCTCCAAACCACAATAAATGACATCTCCATTGCCATCTTTCATACTGAGCTCATGCACAAATACCCAAACGCCCTGAACGCCCACAACGTCCACCATACACATACAAGCTCCCACAATGCATTTCTGCGACTGCTGGTTGTGGTAAAGTGGCCCATTGATGCTACTCAATAGTACTGAAGGCTGTTTTCAACCATTTTACTTTACATATATTACATAAGCAAAATATTTTATTATATAACTGACAATGATCACCAAGTTCAGTCCCAAAAAATAAACAAAGTGCAAATGCCGCAGCTAGCCGGTGACAGCGCCCCGCTGCGATTGAATTATTTACGTCAGAGTTCTGACACAGTGTTCCGAGCGGATATGCTCCACTTTACATCAGCGAACGGTCGGTTGTGACATCAGCACTCGACCTGAACCAGGCGTTTGGCATTCTGCTAGCGCCTGTCATACTAATCTGGCTAGCCTCCTCCTAACGTCTGTCACGCTAAGGTAGCCGCCTCCTCTCTCGTTCTCTGCGCTCTGCTCCTCCATGACATGAATACAAATGTGCTTTAAAAAACCCAAGGCATCATCTCTCTGCACCCCACCCCCTCCATCTCTCCCTCCATCCCCACATCTTTGTGTGATAGGCACCTCTAAATGAATTTGCAATCATCTCGGCGGCTAGGCACACAAGGCTAGCGCGCACATTTCCACCTATTCAAAAAGATATTAGAGCAGAGGATACGTCGGAAGGCGAGAGCGCTCAAAAGAGGGATGCTTTTCAAAAGAGAGATTGGGAATTTTTCTCCTTTTTTTACGGCTCAAAAATCCCTGCTGACCGAAATGCGCCTCGTCTCCAATGAAATAATGAAACAATTATGACCGTGCAGACGCGCATCCCAGAATTAACTAAACTGTCATCTAACTAAATGTGTTTTATGTTTGCTGTGAGTTATTAGCCATCCCCTTAACACACTCGTAATTTATGCATTGGATATTTGACAACTGTGAAGAATAAATCCATTTATTTCCTTTGGTGCTCTCTCTGGAGGCACATCTCTCCATCCTTCTGATCAAATCCCAACCCCTCCCTCCATTTCTTCTTCTCCTCCTTCGGTAGCAGATCTCCAAGGCCTCTTATTCCTTCCATTCTCAGTCCAGACCTGCAATCTACCTCGCTCATTGGCACATTCTTGGTATTCATTGTAAATGCATGTGGATGGATCTCACTGTGTCGGATTATAGTGTAGACAGATTTAATTTGACGCAAACAAAAATTAGGCTGTGAAGAATAGAACTACAGCTGAAACTGAAAACTAAATTGTTTTCTAGTCTAAGCTAGTTTCCCTGCCTAGTCAGGCTGGTTTTAGAGTTGTTAAAACTTGGTTAGGGTGGCACATGGCTGACTAGCTAAACCAGATGAACACCAGCTTGGCCAGGCCGCGAGACTAGCTGGACCAGATTAAACCAGCGTATGTCATACTGAACAGACTTCTGTTCCTCACAGCCTTTGTTTTCATCCACTTTATGACCGGAAGTCGGAATATTCCATATCAGAGTTTGAACGGAAAATGGTATTTGGTGGCATTGGTTTTACAGCGTAAACGTCAGCCGAATTTAATTTGCTGGAAACGAAAATCAGGTTGAGAAGGATAGAACTGAAACTGAAAACTAAGTTGTTGTTTTCTGGTTTACGCTGGTTTCACAGCCTAGTCAGGCTGGTTTTACAGTGTTTTCAGGAGGTGCTTGTGAGGTTAGGCAGGGAGACCAGATGGCTGACTAGCTAAACCAGATGAACACCAGCTTGGCCAGGCCGGGAGACTAGCTAGACCAGATTAAACTAGCATGTCATACTGAACAGACTTCTATCCCTCACATCCTTTGTTTTCAACTGCTTTATGGCTGGATGTCGGAATATTCCATTTCAGAGTTTGAGTGGAAAATGGCGTAAACTTCAGCCAGATTTAATTTGCTGCAAAGAAAATTAGGTTGTGATTGATAGAAATATAGTAGACTAAGCTGGTTTACTGGTCTAAGCTGGTCTTTCAGCCAAGTCTAGATGGGTTTAGAGTGCTTTCAGAGGTGTTTTCAGGTGTTTTCTTGTTAAGGCAGGAACACACCAAGCCAACGGTCGACCATCTGGCAGTTTTTGTTCATCGGCCGACTAAGTGTGTTCCGCACTGTCGGCAGAAGTTGGTCCTCGTCGGGTTTTTTCGGCCGATTCGAAATGTTGCATCGGTGCTCATCTGTCCGTCGGTCCATTTGATCATTCTGATTGGCTGTTCAGATACCGCCACCTGCTGGTTCAGAAAGGCATTTCATCTCACGCAGGCGCAGAATGGATGTGCTACTTGACCGTCGGCTGTCGAGCGTCGGTTTGGTGTGTCAGGCCAACTTTGGACACAGATGCTGCCGACGTGAGCCAACCCCGCAGTCTGCTTTCATCGCCACTAGTTTGTCGGCGTCGGCTTGGTGTGTTCCGGCCTTTAAACTTGGTTAGGCTGGGAGACCAGATGAATGACTAGCTAAACCAGATGAATGCCAGCTTGGCCAGGCCAGGAGACTAGCTAGACCAAATTAAACCAGTGTATGTCATGCTGAACAGACTTCTGCCTCCCATAGCCTCATTTTCATCCTCTTTACTGAAGTTGAAATATTCCACATCAGACTTTTTGTGGCCTATGATTTTAGGCATGTAATGGTTAAGATTATGGTTTGTTTGACAGGAAAATTGTTGTAGGGCCAACAAAAGACATCCCACTTGGCAAAATCTCGGTCACCTCCATTTCAAATCATCATAGAGTGAAGTATGAAGGAGACATTTGACCCTGTGCTCTTTACTTTTCTCATGCCCTCTGTCATGACCTCTCGCTGTCAAGCAGGCTGACCACAATCACCCACAAAACAAGCATACAAAAAACAAAACAAAAAAACAGTGACGCTGCTGTCAAAACGGCAGGATACATTTACATTCTCTATTGGCATGTGTGATGCTTTTAAAACATGATTAATGAGCTTTCGCAAACCACTGTAATTTTTATTCCACTTGACTTTCAGTTTGCGTGTAATTGCTATTAAACTCAAGGGACATATAACCATTATGTTCACATCAAATAAAACACTATTTTCATGTTCCTCTGTTCCATCTCAAACATCATAAAAATTTATTAAACTGTGTTGCTGTAAATATTTTAATGCAAACTATTCAGTATTACATCACTTATAAAACTGTAGCTATTTATACATACATTACAAGTGCCACTGAAGCCATAGAAAGGGATTTAGATGAAAGCTTTTAGCTTTAATTTTAAGATTTAGTAAAGCTTTTATAAAACAACAGCAACAGTAATATTGTTTAAAAAAAAAATGCATTTTGAATGAACTGTTTTAAATCTATCCGTTTATCATTGCCAAAAAAAAACATATCAACTTGCACATTAATATACAATGTCTAGTCAGAACTGAGTGTTTATCGAAATTTTACAATGGGTTTGAATGTGGCTCATCCAATCAGAATTAAGAGTCAAAACATCCATAACACTTTATAAGGCTCCATTTGTTAACATTAGTTAACATGAACTAACAATGACAAATATTGTACACTCATTAAGCATAGTTAATGCTAATTTCAATATTTACTAATATTTTATTACAATTAAGAGTTGTTTAATGGATGAACTAACAATGAACAGTTGTATTTTTATTAAATAACGTTAATAAAGATGAATAAATACTGTATTGCTCATTGTTCATTAATAATTAACTAACATTAAGAGATGAGACCTTATTGTAAAGTGTTACCAAACTATCTTCTTTATAATTATGTAGCCTATTAAATGTCCCCCATATTATCATAAATTACTGACCTAGTGCCTTTAGTTACTCAATAATTTCCCCAGCCACTGGAACCCAAATGAAAATAGTGTTTCACATGGTACTGAAATTATTGTAGATATGAAACTTGAAGGTCCTCTCAAATTGGAATTGCAACTCGGAAACCCATTTTGGTCATACACGTTTACGTATATCTGTAACTGCATATTGTACATTTTTACACAGCGAAATGAACATGAATATGTCCGTTATCACCCATGTTTTTCTTGAACTCTTGAACGTGACATACTCATAATTATGACTTCAGCAGTGTTGGAATAAATAGAATCTTCTGAAGCAAGTAAAGGCCACATATATCCTGCAACCTACGGAATAGAAGACACTGTAGTGCCCATAAGTTCTAAAAATAAAATAATAATACAAAATAATTTTGACTTTTCCAACAACTGGTTTATACACATCAGAAAGCAACAGAAATTGCATGTGCGTGTCACACCAGAGACGATTGGATAACCTTTAGCATGAGAGACAGGCAGAAAGAAAGAGAAAATCACTGCAGGTTTTCGGAACAGCTGGTAGTGTAAAAGCAGTCTGCTACCACCATGGAGGGCACAGACTGAGAAACCCCCCAGGCAGAATAGAACCGCCCCCCAAACACACACACACACACGGCTCCAATTATTGCACAATTCACTCGCTGCCGAGAGTGACAATCCTGACATCCAGAAAGAAAAAAGCTCTTGTTGCTTTGCAGCTATCACACACACATGGATTGCTTGAATAACCAGACAATAATGAGAGGAGAGCAAAGGAGGTTTATACTGGCATGGAGGGCAACTCATCCAGACTATCCAATGACACATTCCAACCCATCCACTCCCCCTTCACCCCCTGCTCTTTCCATATATCCATATATCTTTTCAAGGACTAAGAATAACGGAGCGTAAACCTTTTTACCCACGCTCACGTAGACGTACACCAACCAGGAATAACCACAATAATAGCAGCACGCTGTTTGCAGCCCCAACTTCAGCTCCAACTCTGGGTCTACTCGTTTTTCGCACACCCACCCCCCTCGAACAAAAGAGATAAATAAAGTAAGAAAGGCGAATAAAAAAAAATAAAAAAAAGAGTGATCTGGTGCTGAAGGAAAAGATACAGTATACTCACCCCCTCTCTTTCTCTGTCACTCTATCAGCCCCCGTGTACGAGCGTCTCCTCCTATTTCTCTCGCTCTTCTCCCTTTCTGTGTGCCCTCTCACACACAGCAGCCATACAAAAACACGTTCAGGATCATTTGGGTTTTCATCATTTGTTTCTTCTCTTATTTCTCTCCAGGCTTTTGTACCCCTCCCTTTTGTCCGTGCTGGCCCAAAAAGTGCACACACATCCACACAAAGGGCTGCTCTTCCCTGCAGTCCCTGGTCCCCTTCAGCATCTAGACACTAGGACAACATCAAAGCAACTTGGGGGGAACACTTCAGGGGCCTATTGTCTCCAGTCTGATCGTTTTTTCTCGCCTCCGTCCCCCCCTTCGCTTTTGACGCCACTTGGTACGGTCCAGGCATTCAAGCCAAGCAGCTTTCACACATGCAGGGGAAGCTTGTCTCAGGCAATTGCTGACAAGCTACAAACAAGGCAGCCATCCCCCTTCACTGCACACACACACACACACACACACTAGTGTGTTAACAACTCGTTTCTCTCGCTGAGACTCAAGCCCTCTCTTACCGGACGCTGTTGAGGCCAATAACATCATTCAACACCCCATATCTCTCTATCCTACTATCTCGAAGTGTGAGCTTCAGCATTGGGGAGGCTACTTTGAAACTGTCTTGGCAAGCTATAAGAAACTACAGAATACAACTACAGGTTATGTTTTTGGGGAAAGAAACTACACAAGCTACTTACAAAAAAAGGAGCGATACAGGGGCGAGGGGGTGTACATATATTAAATAGCTTGTCAAATGATCAGACTATATCATTATAAAGAGCAGATACAGCTATCAATATGGTTAAAGGCATCAAATGTAATATATTAATACAAATGCTGTTAAAGTTAGACAGTTCACATATGCAATTAAAGAGTTAGTTCACCCAAAAATGACATTTCTGTAATTACTCACCCTCATGTCGTCCCAAACTCGTAAGACGTTCGTTCATCTTCAGAATACAAATTAAAACAAAATAAAAATAAAGGTAGAGAAGAGATTGTTGAATAAAGCCGTTATGTTTGTTTTGTTTTTGCGCACAAAAAGTGTTCTTGTCACTTTATAACAAACCACTGTAGTCACGTTGACTATTTTAACCTTGTCTTTACCTTTCTGGACCTTGAATAAAGGTAATTACGTTGCTTTCTATAGGAGATTAAAAAAACCTCGGATTTCATCAAAAATATCCTAATTTGGATTCCGATGATGAACGAAGGTCTTAAAGGGATAGTTCACCCAAAAATGAAAATTTGATGTTTATCTGCTTACCCCCAGTGCATCCAAGATGTAGGTGACTTTGTTTCTTCAGTAGAACACAAATGATGGTTTTTAACTCCATTAACCGTTGCCGTCTGTCAGCCGTATAATGCTAGTGGATGGGAACTTCTACTATAAGAGTAAATAAAACTTGCATAGACAAGTCCAAATGAAACCCTGCGGCTTGTGACGACACATTGATGTCCTAAGACACGAAACGATCGGTTTGTGCAAGAAACCGAAAAGTATTTATATCATTTTTCTACCTCTAAAACACCACTATGTCCAACTGCGTTCAGCACTCAGTTAGTGAGGTCTGATCACGCTCTGACAGCGGCAGTGATGTCTCGGGCTTATACTTCAACGAGTGCTAGACATCACTTCTGTTGACAGAGCGCAATCAGACCTCACTAACTGACTGCTGAACGCAGTTGGACATGAGCCGCAGGGTTTAATTTGGACTTGTCTATGCAAGTTTTATTTACTCTTATAGTAGAAGTTCCCATCCACTCGCATTATTTGACTGACAGACGGCAACGGTTGTAGTTAAAAACCATAATTTGTGTTCTACTGAAGAAACAAAGTCACCTACATCTTGGATGCGCTGGGGGTAAGCAGATAAACATCAAATTTTCATTTTTGGGTGAACTATCCCTTTAATTGAATAGGTTTAATGGTGTACATTTTTATATAATGCCGTAAATCCATGTATCAAATTTTATACCAACTATTCTGTGTGATTTTTAAAAACTAAAGGTGTGGAGCAAAAAAAAAAGATTAAACATTTTAATCAACTGAGATCACTAAATCAATACAAATTAATTTATATTATAAAACGGATAGTTTTATAACAGCTGACCGCATTCCATAAGTATCGCTGCGCCACTGGGTGCGTCTGTCTTAGCCACCACTCTTAGAAATGTAAATATATGTTTGTTTACAATTAATTTTATTCATTGAAGCTTACTGCATTACGTAGAAGAGTATTGTGAGAGATATCGAGTGACCGAGTGTATTACCTGCATACAGATTTATCATTTTCCTTCAGGTCAGTGCATTGCAATCTTGTCCTTTTAACAGTTAATGGGTTTCCCCGTGCCCTGCTGACACTGACAGCGCTAGTCAAAGCATTTGTCATTTGCGTCTTGTTCCGTGTTCACAACAAGTTTCAATATAAAAGTCTTTGCGACTGAGTGACTCGCTCATAAAGACAAGCTTTGTCGCCATCTAATGGCTGAATAAATGTAACTTCTGTTGCTGTTCACAGTCAGGGACTATTTTTTCCAGCGGATGGAATCATCAAATAGTGTGTTCCACCACAAACTCACACCATTATTTATGCATTATTTCTAATTGGCTCTCAATATTAATCTGGAATAGGAAACAATATTTTAGCAATGAAAATTTACACAACCTTTAAATTAGTTGTGTTGTTACTTTTAACATTGGTGGGTTTACTCAAGTCTGACATGTGAACATACACGTCTATGGCTTGTCGGTAGGCTTATGGGATACAAGAGCTTTCTCTTTCTTCCTTTCCCTCTTTCTCTCCATCTCTGTTACTCATGTAGCTCTCAGGGAGTGAAAAAAAACACAAGAGGGGGAGAGGGGGACGAGAAAAGTGAGATGGGAAGGGGGGTAGGGTGGGACGGTATTCGTGCTCTCATCTGGCTTCTATAGCAGTAGGGAGAAAAAGAGAGAAACAGAGGGTCAGGGGCCGCAAAAGTAGGGAGAGAGAGAGAGAAGGAAAAAAAGGGTGATGTGAAGGTGGGGGAAGGAGGAGGATTAAGGAACAATGAATCCCAGACCCCAAACTGAGGGGTAAGAGTTCTCAAGTTGTGGGCCGTTAAAATCATGTCTCAATGTGAAGCCCTCGTCTTGCTCCAACTCAAAACAAACATTTCAAAAGTTGCTTGTTTTCAAATAGCCACAAAGTGAGATACATTAGAGCAGTGTTTACCAACCTTTTTTGTCTTCTGAATACCCAACTCAGTAAGGCTACTGAATATCGCTTAGCATTGTCATTAATAGTGCTTATTTTCAATTATTTTCTCATTAAAATGTTTTACAAATGAGAAAGTAATTTTGAATATGTAATTAAAATGAAGTGCAGTCGAGATTCCAATCTTGTCGGTAGCCTGATAACGGCAGTTTATTTTACATGGAGAGGGTCGACTCATGAGGGCTGCCATAATGAGATAACATGACCAGCTTTTCTCTATAAACACCCTTTTTAGACATATTTGCTCACTGAATAAATTAACCATGACTGACTAATGCATCCATACCATTAAATAAAACAATAAAATGCACTAAAGTGGCCATTATTACAATAAATCGCTTTTGAACAAAAAACATCCAAAGTAGCACATATATACTGCTGCAAGTGTCAACCACATAATATTTGTGTAAATACTTCATGGAAGTGAAAACTCTGTCATCATTCACTCACCCTCATGTCATTCCAAACCTGTACTTTCCTTCTTCATGGAACTTAAAGATATTTTAAGAAATGGCTTTGTGTTTTTCAGTGGGCTCCACTGTTTGGTTGTCTATTTTCTTTTTGTGTTCTGCAGAAGAAAAGGTCAAACATGTTTGGAAACGACATGAGGGTGAGTAAATGTTGACAGAATTTTCATTTTTGAGTGAACTATCCCTTTAACAAAGCAAAATGAAACTCTCACCCGCTGGAATCTACTTAAATATCCCCTGGGTACACTTATCCCTGGATGGGAATCACTGTAGTAAAGGACGTGAAAGAGTGAAGAGAAATGAGGGAAGGAAAATAAGCATGGAAGAGGAGGGGTAATAGCTGGGAAGTAGACAGATGTGTCAATCAGAAGCAATTGTAAGCAGATGGACACAAAGACACAACAGCCTTCCTCACAGTTTAACCAGACTCCTTACCACCGAGCCATTGTATTAAAGGTTCAACAAAAACAAATACATTAAATCATATTTACATTATAAAAGGGGGTTACTGAGAAAAAATAAGTAGTATTTGCCTGGTCACCTGATCTCATTATTAGGCTACTGAAATGACTGGATTGTTCATCTTATGTGAGTCAAAAACTCCCTTAATTTAACTGTACATCTAAAAGTACTACTTTCCTAAAAAAGTACATCAGGAATTAATCCAAAAATGTCCATTTCATTGAGGTCTGTGGATTAAGACAGAGAACGAAACAATTATTACTAAGCAGCGCCTTTGGTTCAGGACAGACTGTGAGCTGCACTGCAAAAAAAATGTTTTTGAGGAATAGACCCCAAAATGACCAATTCCAAATTAAATTGTTGTAAATCTTGATTAATTTTGGAGCAAAGACTTTTTTTAAAAGAAGACAATAGGCAGATTATTGTAGATATGATCAAATAAAAAAAAAAAAAAAAAAGTTATAAAAGTTTAAGAAAATGTAAAATATAAAAAATATTTTTTTTTTTATATTTTATATCAAATATATATTTTACAAAACTGTAAGAAATTCAAAGCCAAAAATCTAAACATATTGTGTTCTAAATTTTAGGTTGATATCTCAAAAAATGAGCTTTCAGCAACATTTTGTTTGGGCGCGGTACAAAACTGTTATACTAGATGAAAAGTAGACTTCATTGGTGACCACATAAGGACTCTTGCATACATGTATGAAAATTATGGAAATATATGGTTCCGATCACTCAAACCATATAATTTATTAAGTAGACATCCTATTCAGAAGTAGTATGGGTAGTTTGCCAGTATTTGATTTGAATTCAACCTCTAACACATAAAATAACACGTGCGTTTGAACGTTTTTTCTTTATATTAAAAACATTTTCAGACCATTTTATCTCAAAAAATAGAATGGATGTCATGAAAAAAAAAACAGATTTCAACCCATTTTCAACCATGATTTTTCATGTGCATCACTATTTCAAAATAAAGGTCTGAACATGCCTTACAAGTCTGAAAACATTCTTGTTGCAAATTAATAAATTACTGTTCCTCTGTAATTTGCATTGAAAATAAATATGAAAACAAGAGTTTGTAAGCTTTCAAATGATACATAGTTTGTCTATAGTTTTAAAAATATAATCCCAAAAGTCCCACCAGTGGGACGGTGACCGTTATCAAGATACATTTACTTGAGAAGCAAAATTAGCCTATGTGTTTTTTCTTACTCCACTGGCAGATGTTTTTTCTTGTTTTCAGCAAAAATCTCACTTAAATTTGATTCATTTTTCAGAAAATAAGACTTTTTTTTGTTATTTAGCATCTGAAGCTGTCGCTGGGACGGTACCCATTAAAAATGTTCCAATAAGTACCATTTAAGTACTTACGGCCTGGTTTCACAGACAGGGCTTAGATTAAGCCAGGAGTAGGCCATAGTTAAATTGGGACATTTAAGTACCTTTTATAAACATACCTTAGGAAAAAAAAAAACACTACTGTCATGCATCTTGAGACAAAACAATGGCACTGCATATTTTAAGATATGTCAGTGCAAGTTGCTTACAGTTCAAACAGCTCAAAAATGCATTTTAGTCTGGGACTAGGCTTAAGCCTGGTCTGTGAAATATGCACATTTTTGATACCAATATGTACCTTTTAAGGTACTAATATGCACTCTTTTCAAAGGGTAACAGCTTTTTTCTCAGAGTGTGGAAAACAAAAATACAGATTTATTTTTGCATCGTGCACACAAAGAGTTAATATTTAAACATGCTGTCTGGTTGCTGGTGTGGAGGACGGCAGGAGGGGGCGGAGCCACGGGACGAGCTTCCATTGAGAATTGAGCTGCCTGTGATTGAGCTGAACTATTCCAGGCCACAGGGGGAGGGTTTTAGTCTCGCATTTACCTTCCTTTCCATGCCGTGTTGAAAATGTCACATTACACATATTTTCTTATAGTCTCTAGTTAATAAATAGCTGTAAATGTGTGAAAACGACCCCTGTCTGGGTGTACCATTAAAACAACAGTCAAAAAAATCCTATCACCCCTATGATAGTATTCCCAGCATCAATGAATGGTGGTGGATTTATAGCTCGGTATGTGGAAAAATACACTGTAGATTATCATAAAGGACCAGGCTATTAAAGGAAACCTTGGAGGTTTATTATCACTGTGTTTACGATTTCAACAATCTGAGCTGCCGCAAACAGCTAAATAGTCAAAGCAATTAATTTTGTTAATGAAAAACAAAGTTTTTTGGTTTTGAGCCACGCTTCTATCCTGTTGAGACTCCAACATCTGTATCACTACATTTCAAAATGATTCTACATCAAAGAAATGCTTTGAAACTGATCTTGAGTCAGTTCAAACAGGCCGTTTGGTTTCATTTATAACACATTAACGTTAAGATAATGTGGGTTTTTTTTAAACGAGCCAGTCAACAGTGTTCATGGCAAATCTGATTTACTGGCCAGAATAAGCTGAAAATGAGGCAGTTTCTAGCTGTCATTCAGACAATCGAGGCAATTG
The DNA here is from genome assembly GCF_024489055.1 of Chanodichthys erythropterus. NCBI lineage: Eukaryota > Metazoa > Chordata > Actinopteri > Cypriniformes > Xenocyprididae > Chanodichthys > Chanodichthys erythropterus. Next base: position 38,689,514 of record NC_090232.1, on the reverse strand, counting down.
TATCCAATCACATTCCACCGCATTACAGGCCACTGCACATTTGGATAGTGTCCAGACGTCGCTGTGAGACCTCATGCTGGCTAGGATGATCGCTAACATGCCATCAGCAGAACTCCACAGCCTCAAGGAGAAATGCATCAGACACTGGACGGCTCTGGGTGAGGAACACACATGGGATGGCAGATGCATCAGCAGGCGTTCTCCTGCTCGTTACGATAACATGCTGTTTGGTTCTGGATGCTGGGACACCATGTCCAGCACTGAAGTCAAGGGGGGCAATACCACGACATATGTCTACACATATCAGAGGAACCTTGAGAAGGAATGTGCACTGCTTCAAGGAAATACAAGGCAAGAATGTTCAAATACAATAGCATTCAAAAGTTTGGGGCCAGTAGTTTTTTGCGGGTTTTGTGAAAGAAATTAATACTTTTATTCAGCAAGGATGCGTTAAATTGATCAAAAGTGCAGAAAAGACATTTATAATGTTACAAAAGATTTCTATTTTTCAAATAAATGCTGTTTTTAAACTATATTCAGGAAAAAATGTATCAGTTTCCACACAAATATTAAGCAGCACATTGTAATAATATTTCACAATATTACTGTTTTGCAGCCTTGGTGAGCAGAAGAGACTTCTTTTAAAACAAATTACTGACCCAAATTTTTCTATGGTAGTTTATATCAAAACTAAATTCAGATACTGACTGATGTATTCCCAATTCTTTGGCTCCTTACAGTGCAAAAAATATTTTTTTGTGAAATATGTCTTATTTTCCATAAAAAATATTAAAACAAACAACTTAAAAACAACAAATACTAGAAGTAAAACTGCATAAGAACTTAAGACTTATATTTATGCAAAATATCTTGAATTAAGTTGGCGTTTTTTCTTGTTTTAAAGGTGCCCTCGAATGAAAAATTTAATTTATCTTGGTATAGTCAAATAACAAGAGTTCAGTACATGGAAATGACATACAGTGAGTCTCAAACTCCATTGTTTCCTCCTTCTTATATAAATCTCATTTGTTTAAAAGACCTCCGAAGAACAGGCGAATCACAACATAACTGTTACGTAACAGTCGGGATCATTAATATGACCCCAATATTTGCATATGCCAGCCCATGTTCCCAACATTATGAAAGGCATTACACAAGGGCAGCCAGTATTAACGTCTGGATGTGCACAGCTGAATCATCAGACTAGGTAAGCAAGCAAGAACAACAGCGAAAAATGACAGATGGAGCAATAATAACTGACATGATCCATGATAACATGATATTTTTAGTGATATTTGTCAATTGTCTTTCTAAATGTTTCGTTAGCATGTTGCTAATGTACTGTTAAATGTGGTTAAAGTTACCATCGTTTCTTACTGTATTCACGGAGACAAGAGCCATCACTATTTTCATTTTTAAACACTTGCAGTCTGTATAATGCATAAACACAACTTCATTCTTTATAAATCTCTCCAACAGTGTAGCATTAGCCGTTAGCCACGGAGCATTATCAAACTCATTCAGAATCAAATGTAAACAATATAACAGTATAACAATATACAATACTCACATAATCCGACGCATGCATGCCGCATGCATGACGAACACTTTGTAAAGATCCATTTTGAGGGTTATATTAGCTGTGTGAACTTTGTTTATGCACTGTTCAAGGCAAGCGCGAGCTCCGTGGGTGTGGAGCATGAGAATTAAAGGGCCAGTGTACCCTGAATCGGCTCATTTCTAATTATGCCCAAAAATAGGTAGTTAAAAAATTTTTTTTAAAAAATCTATGGGGTATTTTGTGCTGAAACTTCACAGACACATTCAGGGGACACCTTAGACTTATATTACATCTTTTTAAAAAAAAGTTCTAGGGCACCTTTAAAGCTGCATTCCGTAAGTTTTGCCTCTTTGTCGCCATCTCTGTTTGAAACCTGCAATTGCAGTTATTTGCAGAATTATCATCTTTATGTGGGTTGTGCATTGGCACGTCTCCTCAGTGCGGATGAATATAATGTTTGCTGTCAGTCACCACACCGGTGTGGATATTGTACTTCGGAATCACAGATTGTAGTCTTGAAGTATGACCAAAATAAGAATTTTCACCGGAAAATGTCTGAACAAGTAAGTTACATGTCTGCCACTTTTGTTCTGACCACCTGAGAAAAAAGCATTAGCCTACAATAAATCACGTTGCCAGTGGTGATTAAATCTAACGATCGCTTAGCTCAGATCATGTCAAAATTATTATATTACCTGCTCTTATTATAATACATTATTACAAGCTTACCGTTGTGAATAGGGCTAAGGTAAGGAGATAGTTTTGAACACTGGCTGGTTATGTACTTGCTCAAAAATTGATTTTGGATCATTTCTAACCCCAAAAAAAGTATGTGTTTAAAACAAGAAGAAAAAAAACTACGCAAATTTAGGATATCTCAACATATTCTCAAGAAAAAGTATAGGATGTTTACAAAAACTGATTAAAAAAGGCAAATTGTATTTGCTTTATTGCTTCTTAGCATTCATCCTCTTCTTTTTCCTCGAAGTCTGGTTTAAACTCTTCAAGGGTAAATTGACCAAGAGATTTTAGATATTACAAAAGCATGAAGATATTTCCTTTTCATTGTATCCTTGATAAGAGATGATGTAATGGCCCTTTAGTGCTCATATCGGACCAGCTTGACCTTCTTGACAGAAACTGCAGAAATCTTGTATCACAGAGCAACTTTTACCATCACGTATTTTCCATCTATTAAGGTAGTTGAATCCTGGCTGGATGAGGTAATAATGGCTCTCATGCGGAACTGCCACCACAGAATTACTGTAGATCAGGGGCCGTATTACAGAAACTTCCTATCTTTACTTAAGATCTGACAAGTTCTAACTCAAATCACCATGGTAACCGATCAGATAAGATAGGATTTTGCAAAAGTTTCTAGTTTTTATACAACCTTGACTTGTGGCGTCAGAAATGGGAGAATGGGGCTAGTTATCTCAGCGTAATTTACACACAAACACTTTATACAATACCTAAATAGAATATTTGTCAGCCAAAATGAAACCTTATACACTACTATAACAATGCAAGTCTTTTCTGTTACATTTGATCAATTCAATGTGGCCTTGCTGAATAAAAATATTGATTTCTTTAAAAAAAAAAATTAAAAAACTTTTCCTGGGCAGAAATGGTGGAAATATTGAATAGTTTTTTTAGGCCAAGACTTATGTGCCCATTCTGAAAGATATTCACTGCATATGTTAAAGTCTCTTTCTATCTACCCCTCGACTCTAGTGGTGTTTCTAGTAAACCGATATGAGATGGATGGCAAGTATGTGGCCCGTTGTGTCCTCATTACGACTTCAGATCTGTGATGTGACCGTACAGCCAGGAATTCAATCATGTTCTTACTCCCGAGTGATGCTGCTACTGCTTAAGGGGAGCAGAAAAGGCTCAAGAATGTTCCCAATGCTACATATGTGTTATTTAAACATTATATAAAGGCTACAGAAGTGTAATCACTTTATGGCATCTTGAGGAGGAGGAAAAGGATGCTCAGCTTTGGAAAGAATTGATGCTGTATTATCGTCAGTACTGATACAAATTATTGTGCACACTGATTCTTGTTCTGGTGCTTTTTTTGTGTCTTTGGTTATAATAATAGCAAGCATAGTGTAAATAATTTAATGTTTTCTTATATATTTTCCAGACAGAACATGCATTTAACTGTGTTTTAAAATCTGTACTGAAGACTGAGCGTCCCCTTGTGGACATCTGGGGAAACGCATTTGAGTATAACATCAAGATTTAGGTCAAAATTTACTGACAAGCTACCAGTGTTGACACAATTACTCTCTTTACTATACATTCAAAAACCGATAGTAAATTTTACCAAATAATTACTGTCATTTTATACCTGAAATTGAGGTAGAAAGACTTAAATAGTATTTTAAATAATTCAAATTTACTTCAGTAATCTTTATGACTATGATTTATTATTATTATTATTAATAATAATCTTTTCCACATTTTAAAATAATAGTTACATCAAACACACCTGAAGTTAGATGCAATAGACGTAAGAGACGTAATTGCTTGCAACTGTTGACGGGTGGAAAGTATTTGAGTCTCTATTTTTATCTAACAAAAGCACAACCAAAACAGCATATTGCCAGGTATGGAGTCAATGCAATCTTGCTTCCTCAGAGACCACTTTACTTCCTATCTTTTAAAGGGCACACTTGAATGAATCATTGTGTGAAAATAGCTAAACTGTGAAATTATCTCGGATAAAATTAAGTTAAATACCAGTCCTATGGAGAGGTTTCCAGAAAAGAGATGACAAGAAATCACCCAAAACTCAAAGCATTTACAACAGCACCCTTATAAACAACTCTCGCAGGCCTAGTATATGTTGAGATGGATTGATGTTAAGTGAGGAGTGAATTTGAGCTGTCTGATAAGCCTAATCTTGAATAACTCCACTAATGTGACTCCATTAAAATCCATTTTGAGACCCGGATCTGGCTCAGCGTGTGGGCCATAAATCAACATGCAATGTTTAGAGGAGGTAAAGATCACCAAAAAAAAAAAAATCACATAACCCTTGGGATATTATTACAAAATAGTAATTGTGTAAGAAATGGACCTTTCTAATTTTGCAAGTAAAGAAAAATGGCTGACTTCTGGACCTATTGACTTGACTGATTTGGGTTGGGTATCTTTTTATTTCTCATTTTCCAAGTCTATTTCATGTTGACCTCCACCAACATTCTGCATGAAATAAAAAGTCATGTGAAAAAAAATTTATAATGTCAAAACAGTCTAGATCATCCCACAGTGGTTATTAAAATTGAAAAATTCTGTAATTGATTACTCGCCCTCATGCCATTCCACATCCGTAGGACCTTCGTTCATCTTCGGAACACAAATTAAGATGATTTTAGTAAAATCTGAGAGCTTTCTGTCCCTCCATAGAGATACAATGCAACTACCACTTTCAAGCCCCAGAAAGGTAAAGACATCTTTAAAGTAATCCATGTGACTACAGTAGTTTAAACTCAATTTTCTGAAGTGTCACGAGTGCCTTCTTGTGTAAAATTTATCCCTTTATTTACAACATACACTCAAAAAACATAAAATGGAAAGGATTTCCACACGATTAAGTTGCTTTATTTCAGCATTATGCAATTCTGTTATTCCAATTTGACGTACGTTAGGTTTTATTAATTTATTAAGGTTGATTTAACTTATGTACTATGGTTGGGTACAGCTTAATTTAATAGTGTCAGCCCAGCTAATTTGCAATGTTTTGGAAAATAAATAAAAAGAAATAAATAAATAAATAATAAATTGTTTTCATATACATTGATTTTTACAATTAACTCTTGTTTAATTTTGTGATTTACATAACTTTTGTGATGTTCTGTGTTAGAAATCTAGATGTGATACTGGATTCATCCTAAATTACCTTAAACAAAATCATTGTAAAGCCTAAATTGATCATAAGTCCATTGGTGGCAATGGTTTTACAATCAACATAGGCTTACAATGCTTTTGGGAAATGCAACCCATAGCACTACCACAGTGATTAATTTCTTATTAAAGTAATTTGAAAGTTTGTCAGCAGGTCCTCAACCCAAGCACAAGTGCAACAATTCACCACAATGGTAACCCCAAAACGATTAATTAACAGAAACTTTTAAATACCAGCATAATAGAACAGTAAACATTAAAAAAGTCTTTTCATTTTCTCATCTTCCTAAAAACTGCTTAACTTTATTTCAACATTTACACTCCTAGTTCAGCCCCTTTGCAAAGCATGATGGGAAGTGAAAATCCCTCATGAAAACGTGCGCATGTGCGTTGCATTGACGCGCTGAGTCTGAACACAACACGTACAGTATGTGTCACTTTGCAAATCAGTATTTTCTAAAATAAAGCACTTGTGTCGCGCCATAACACTAAACCACTGTACTCACATGGAGCACTTTAAAGATATCGTTCCTAGCTTTCTGGACCTTGAAAGTACAGTAGTAGTTGTGTTGGATCTCTGTGGAGGACAGAGAGCTTAATTTGTGTTCTGAAGATGAACAAAGGTCTTACGGATTTGGAAGGACATGAGGGTAAGTAATTAATGACAGAATTTTCATTTTTGGATGAACTAACCCTTTAAGACAAACACTACATGAAGGTCCCAATTAGGACCTAAGGAACTTTTAACTTTCTAGGACTTTCCAACCATCAATTGAACAAAGAGACCAATATGCTGATCTGCAGAACCTGTTACTTTTAGATGTTTTTTTTTTAATTTCGAGAGAATCAAGTACCCTATATAGTGAAGGGAAAAGATCTTGAAGAGAAAAGGGATCTTTGCTGAACCTAACGTCATTGAAGAACCTTTATTTTAAAAGCGTAACAATCATCAACTGTTTTTCCCATACTTTTCAAAATTTACAAACTTCGGCAAAATCTTTTACTTCTTACCAGTTTGATTTTGATGGTCCGACCAGAGATGGATCCTGGAATCAGCAACTGAATAACACAACAGCAAATCTGGAACTGGCCTGGACCTCGTAACCTGGCATGACCGAAGGATCCAAAAGATTTTGACAGATCGTAAAAGAATATGTTCTAGAATCTAGATCCAAGCAAAGCCTGGAGCTTTCAAGCTTCAAATATCACTGTAAAAGTAGTCCATATGACTCATGCACTATAGAACTGACTCAAGTCTTGTGAAATGGTTCAAATAATTCACTGAAAAGATCCAACTCCAAAGACCAATTCATTATCAAATCAGACATTGTAGTTCCACTTTAAGAGCTCATAAGAGAACTCAAAAAAAAAATAAGTTATTTATTGGCATCGATGGTTCCATGAAGAACCTTTAACATCCACAGAACTTTTCCATTCCACATTCTTTATAGTGAAAAAAAGGTTCATTAGATTATTCAAATGTTCTTCACACTAAGAAAAAGGTTCTTTAGGGAACAAAAAATGGTTCTTCTATGGCATTGCTGTGAAAACCCTCTTTTGGAACCTTTATTTTCAAGAATGTATGGCAAGATTTTTGGTTAATTTTGTTGTTTGGCTTCAGAATATACAGTAGTGCATGAGTCATATGGACTAATTATATGTCCAATATGGTTCTTTGTCATTTTGGAGCTTGATTGGCTGTTTACCCTATTCACTTTCATTATATTTATAAGTACTGGCTAGTGTGATATTTTTTGTTAAAGAAAATCAAATTTTTACAGAAGGAGGAAAGTCATACAGATTAGGATCAATATGAGGGCGTTTAATGACGACTTTTAGGTGAAACAGTCCTTTAAATCACTGTATTACCAGGCTATGACACAGCTATGCCACTGCTCTCCAAGACATTACATCTGACTCTTGTTATGCCCTGGCAGGGCCAGTGTAATATTTTGGTAACCTTAGGCATCTAATGAGCCTGGTTGCAATAAGACAGTCATGTAAGCTTCCTAAGAGTCATCCATTTATAACACTGACAGGTGTTGCGTGAAATTCGGCCTCTCCATCAGCTGGTAGGTAAAGAGTCTAAAGAACTGACATCTGCTGGGGCAATTTTGCCTGGGTACACTGCAAAAAATGCTGTTCTTACTGTGAATTTTTGTCTTGTTTCCAGTCCAAATATCTAAAAATTCTTAGATCAAGAAGCATTTTCTTGACAAGTAAAAATAAGTCAAAATTAAGTGAGTTTATCCTTAAAACAAACAAAATAATCTGCCAATGGGGTAAGCAAAATAATCTTAATCCAAATTTATTTTTGGTTTAACATAAGATTATTTTGCTATAATTTTTACTTGTCAAGAAAATGCTTCTTGATTCAAGAACTTTAAGATATTTTGACTAGAAACAAGACAAAAACTCTAACAGCATTTTTTGCAGTGTAGCGTGTTGTATTAACATAAAAAAAAAAATCTGTATGAACACTACTTTTCAAAAGTTTGAGGTCCGTAAGATTTTTTTTTTTTTATGTTTTTCAAAGAAGTCACTCACCAAGTTTGTTTGATCAAAAATTCCTGTAAAAACAGTAATATTGTGGAATATTATTACAACTTAAAATGGCAATATTCTACTTGAATATGTTTTTAAATGTAATTTATTCCTGTGATCAAAGCTGAATTTTCAGCATCATTACTCCAGTCTTCAGTGTCACATGATCCTTCAGGAATCATTCTAATATGATGCTCAAGAAACATTTCTTATTAATAGCAATGTGTTGCTTAATATTTGTGTGGAAACCATGATAGCTTTTTTCAGGACTCTTTGATGAATAGAAATTTCAAAAGTTCAGCATTTATTTGAAATAGAAATCTTTTGTAACATTATAAATGTCTTTACTGTCACTTTTGTTCAATTTGATGCATACCTGCTTAATAAAAATATTAATTTCTTTCTCTCTTTAAAAAGAAATTTAAAATACTGACCCCAAACTTTTGAACAGTATGTACCCTGAGAAGTGCTGGGTGTTGGGCGTTGGCCCAAAACAAATTGGACTGATTGAGAAGAGCTTTCATTCACTGTGGTTAAAAGTAGATTTGATTAATAGTGAGAGTGACAGTTTAAGAGGTAGAGGAGGATGTGTTGAGGTCAGAAATAAGATAGGAATAAACGGTGTGTGTGTGTAAGGAGTTAGAAAACATATTGAGGCCATAGTGAAAACAGGTAATTAAACCTATGAGAAATTAACATCTAGTACCTGAATGTGAGCATATCAAGTCTTTATTAAAGCAGGTCGCTTCACTCGGCGGCCATCTTGATTGCGCCATTTTCTAGGCATGCAAGTCCAGCTCCTATGTACTTGATTGAGGAAAGACAGAAATGTCCAAAACATTTCAAAAATTTGGTTTCTTTGGCTTAAATCACACTGATAAACTCCTTTGCATTTGGATTAACTAGCTTTTTTCAGGTTAGCCTAGCAAATGCTAGTAAAAAAATAGGCAAAGCTGCCCTTTTGATTTCTCCTGAACAATTTTCTTCTGTCTTCTAGTGATCTAGAAGCCCATTTACGCCACATAAGAAAAGAAAAAATTTCATTACTAAGTCAAAATGATGAGATAAAAAGCAGAAATGATGACTGTCAATTGACGTTTTGTCATAATTTCAACTTTTTACCACAATTATAAACTAGTATGTCATAATTTTGAATTTGTTTCATAATTTTAACATTTAATGTCATAATATCAACTTTTTATGTCATCATTTTGACTTTTTTGTCATAAGATTTACAAAAAAAAAATTTTCTTATTTGGCACAAATGGGCTTCCATAGTCTCCTCCTGTACTTTGATATAAATGTATCTCATACATTTAAATATATGACAGTATATGCAGTACATGAAGTATATGTGAAATTTCACCCAGTTACAACAATATAATCAAATTTCATGCCAACACAAGAAATTCTAGGTGTATATACTGTACAAATTAGTGATTTCCATTTTCAATAAGAATCAAACCTGACATTCTGAATATCAGAGAGACTCTTTCATGTGATGTGTTCTAGAACCTGGATGAGGATCGTATCTATGATATCACTGTTGTAGTCCACATGCTCAAGATGAAGAGAAGGAATGAAAGACACCAGCAGACGGCTCAGATTTAGACGCAGTGTCCTCAGTTTGGAGCTGTCGTCTTTCTCTTCCTTTCCTCTCTGGCTCTGTTCCCTGAGCTCCGACAGTTGACTCTTCAGCTGATCACACAGGGCAGAAAGGCTGGTCTTCTCCTCCTCTACCCTCTCCAGCTAGACACGGCACATGGAAAATTCAAGACATTTAGGAAAAACATGCATAAATAGAATTAGTTCCAAAAGACAAACTTAAACTTTTTTAAATATTGCCTTGACAACTGAAGTAAAAAAAAAAAAGCATTTTTATCTTCATGCACATAATAATCTTTCACATTGTGATCCTTTTATTTTTAATATTTGACATGTTTGTGTGCTGCTGTGCATCCCTGTGTGTGTGTAATAAGCAAAGTGTATGCGCGCCTATAGGTGCATATTACTAACATGCTCTTTAGATATAAAGATTTTTTTTTTAATTCAGAAAAAAAATATATATATATATACATACAGGTGCTGGTCATATAATTAGAATATCATCAAAAAGTTGATTTATTTCACTAATTCCATTCAAAAAGTGAAACTTGTATATTATATTCATTCATTACGCACAGAGTGATATATTTCAAATGTTTATTTCTTTTAATTTTGATGATTATAACTGACAGCTAAGGAAAATCCCAAATTCAGTATCTCAGAAAATTAGAATATTACTTAAGACCAATACAAAGAAAGGATTTTTAGAAATCTTGGCCAACTGAAAAGTATGAGCATGTTCAGCACTCAATACTTAGTTGGGGCTCCTTTTGCTTGAATTACTGCAGCAATGCGGCGTGGCATGGAGTCGATCAGTCTGTGGCACTGCTCAGGTGTTATGAGAGACCAGGTTGCTCTGATAGTGGCCTTCAGCTCTTCTGCATTGTTGGGTCTGGCATATCGCATCTTCCTCTTCACAATACACAAGAAAATCTATGGGGTTAAGGTCAGGCGAGTTTGCTGGCCTATTAAGAACAGGGATACCATGGTCCTTAAACCAGGTACTGCTAGCTTTGGCACTGTGTGCAGGTGCCAGGTCCTGTTGGAAAATGAAATCTGCATCTCCATAAAGTTGGTCAGCAGCAGGAAGCATGAAGTGCTCTAAAACTTCCTGGTATACGTCTGTGTTGACCTTGGACCTCAGAAAACACAGTGGACCAACACCAGCAGATGACATGGCACCCCAAACCATCACTGACTGAGGAAACTTTACACTGGACCTCAAGCAACGTGGATTGTTTGCCACTCCTCTCTTCCTCCAGACTCTGGGTCCCTGATTTCCAAAGGAAATGCAAAATTTACTTTCATCAGAGAAAATAACTTTGGACCACTCAGCAGCAGTCCAGTCCTTTTTGTCTTTAGCCCAAGCGAGACGCTTCTGACGCTGTCTGTTACTCAAGATTGCCTTGACACAAGAAATGCGACAGCTGAAACCCATGTCTTGCATACGTCTGTGCGTAGTGGTTCTTGAAGCACTGACTCCAGCTGCAGTCCACTCTTTGTGAATCTCCCCCACATTTTTGAATGGGTTTTGTTTCACAATCCTCTCCAGGGTGCGGTTATCCCTATTGCTTGTACACTTTTTTTCTACCACATCTTTTCCTTCCCTTCGCCTTTCTATTTATGTGCTTGGACACAGAACTCTGTGAACAGCCAGCCTCTTTTGCAATGACCTTTTGTGTCTTGCCCTCCTTGTGCAAGGTGTCAATGGTTGTCTTTTGGACAACTGTCAAGTCAGCAGTCTTCCCCATGATTGTGTAGCCTACAGAACTAGACTGAGAGACCATTTAAAGGCCTTTGCAGGTGTTTTGAGTTAATTAGATGATTAGAGTGTGGCACCAGGTGTCTTCAATATTGAACCTTTTCACAATATTCTAATTTTCTGAGATTTGGGATTTTCCTTAGTTGTCAGTTATAATCATCAAAATTAAAAGAAATAAACATTGAAATATATCAGTCTGTGTGTAATGAATGAATATAATATACAAGTTTCACTTTTTGAGTGGAATTAGTGAAATAAATCAACTTATTCTAATATTCTAATTATATGACCAGCACCTGTATATATTGCACCATTGACTTTAGACTAGGTTACAGTTGGGCAATGGCTCAGTTGCATTTCAGTTGCCTCAAAATAGCCATGGGTGCACAAATTGCACTTGAAAAACACTTGCGTCGTGCCTGGCGCTGCATTGCACCAGGTGTAAGATAGGGCCCAACAAGTCTCTACATGATATTTATTTATTTTACCCATTTGTAACCTTTTTGGATAATAGAAAATAGCTTTATTTTAATAGCTTACCTTATAAGATTTCAGTTGTTAACTTTAGTTAATGCATTAGTTAAAGCCACTGTCTGTAACTTATTTTGTGTTCAAAATTTATAAAAAATTATAGAATGAGAATGTACAACATGAATCCATTTTCCAAACCATGTTTTTGTCTTATCCTGAATCATTATGGTACACTTATAATAAGTGTTTATATTTGGACTATTTTAGACCGGTCTGTTGGAACCACCGCGGAGTAGCCCAGTACCTGCGTAACTCATCATAGAAATAAACAAAGAGAAGTAGCTCCGGCTACAATGTTCTTCCACAAGAAGCATGCAGTTCTGTTTATTAACCACTAGAGCAAAAGTTACGAACTTCAGCTTTAACATGAACAAACAATGACAATTGTATTTTATGAACTAACAGTTAAAAGTTAATGAATTCTGTAATAATAATATATTGCTAATTGTAAAAAAATTATGATTAGTATGTTTTTACATTACCTCATGAAATTATTTTAAGCAATTTCAACTTTTATACGAGTTATACCAGATTTAACTTTAAGTCAGTTTAATATAATTTAAAGCCAATTTGATTATACTTACAAATTTAAGTCAGCATCTGAACTTAAGATTTTATGTTGAAATAGGTGGTATTCTTTTGCAGCATAGGTAGTTCATGTTAACCACTGCATTAACTAATAATAACAAATGAGACCTTATTGTAAGGTGTTTCCATAACTTATAATAAGAAACATCATCCTAACAATCAATCAGCTCTGCCTCTTACCCTGCTGATGAGCTTGTTCCTTTCGTCCTCCAGGGCGGCGCTGTGCTCTCTAAGCACTTCCAGTTCCTGTCGGCACAGGTCTCTCTCCTCCGCTGTCTCATGCATCAGCTCCATTAGCTCATCCTGCCACTGTTGCACCTCTATCAAGTTCCATTCCTCTTCCTCCTCCTCTTCTTCATCATCAACATGACCTTCATGATGCTCTACTCCTTTCTTCTCATTTTTCAAGGGCAATTCAGTTATCTCTTCCACAGCTGGGCTGTATCCCCTCCCTGTCCCAGATGACGCATCTCTTTCACATGTCTCTTCTGCAGCAGCGGGCCCCTGATGCGACTCAAATCCCTCCGTCATTTCACTCTCAGCTTTGTTCACGAGTGTGTCAGATTCAGATTGAGTGAGAATCTTTCTCTCCTTATTCAAAGCAGGCCAGTAGTGAGTCTGTGAGGAGTGCTCTTGTGGTGCGGTGAGAGGGGGGACAAGAGAGGATGGTGTCTGTTGTTCTATGGTAAAAAACGTCTGTTTTGCTCTGTAAATATAAAAAATAAAATTAAACATGTTTACTATATAAAATAAGGGTAGCACTTTATTTTACAATCTTGGTCTGCATGTACATACCACGTACTTCTTCTAGTAATTACAAAAACTCGGTAGTAACCATAGGTACTGACCCTGTACCAACCCCTAAGCCTTACCTCATGTAAGGAGGCTGTAAGTACACGTGCATGTAAAAAAAGTGCAACCGATGTTGAATATGTGTGAAGTTGTATTATTCCTACCTTCTCAGAGAGCTGGCGACAGCGGTCAGGTTAATGATGGGCAAAGGGGACCTCTCAGCTAAAGACAGTCCTAAAGATCAAATGAATACTAGTCATATTTGACCAAAAAAATAAAAATAAAATTCTGTCTAACCTTCATTTTGTTCCAAACATGTATGCATTTATTCTTGTGGGACACAAAAGAAGATATTTTGATAAAAATGTCTCTGTGGTGGTTTCTTTCATACAATGAAAGTCTATGTAGTTTAATGTTGTTGACTAGAACATGTATGGACAAGTTCAAAACATGAAACATTCTTTTGTGTTCTGAAAGGGAAAGAAAGTCATACATGTTTGGAATAACATCACATGACATGGTGAGTAGATGATGATGTGCCATTTTGGAAAGAAAAATTGACCCTGCATCCCAATGTGCATACTATCCACCCTATCCGCCCTAAATAGTATTGAATATTACTAGTGTTACATACTATTTAGGATGGATAGTATGCACATTGAGACGCAGGCTGAGTCTATACCTTTAAAAGCAAAATGTTAAATGTTTGTTTGTTTTTTAAAGAGAATTTTAGAATCATTTTTGATGGATCATGTGACACTGAAGACTGGAGTAATGATGCTGAAAATTCAGCTTTGCTATCAGAGGAATAAATTACATTTTAAAAATATAATAAAAACAAATAGAAAATGTATTTTAAACTGTAATAATAATTCACAATGTTACCGTTTTTACTGTATTTACTAGCCTTGGTAGAAGAATTCTTTTAAATCATACTGAACCAAAATTTTTGAACAGTGGTGAACACTGTTGTGTCACTCATCATAAAATGTAACTTAGGGTGCGTCACACTTGTAGTTCGGTGCGTTTGGTTCATTTGGTCCGGACCAAATAAGAAAAATAAAAAACATTTAGTCCTGGTCCGGTTAGCGTTCAGATTGGCAATTTTATCACCGAACCAGAAGATACCGAACCTTCAGGCATAGGGATACATTCACAACGTGAATGGTCGGATTCTATGACGTATTGCCTATTTTGCGACGGAACTTACCGAACATCCAAAACAATGCTGTTTGTTGAGGTAAATGCACTCGTTGTGTGTGCCTAGCGGTGCGTAGCCTACATATGATGGTATTTTGACCAGCTGGGAACTCGTGAAGAGCTTTTAAATGTGTAAAGTAGTCAAAACAGCGGCGGGAATCCATCCGTCACACACACAAATGATCTGCTGCATGGAGACGCGCGTCTGATGCCTGTGATGCCATCTTTTCAGCGGTCTCGGTCCGCTTGTTTGGTGCGCACCAGGGTTCGGATGGCAGCGTTCACATATGTTCAAATGAACCGCACTAACCGAGCAATCGCACCAGGGTTCGTTTTAATCGAACCAAACATGAAAAGTGTGAACGCACCCTTATTAAATGCAGTGATAAGATGGATATACGCAAGTTTGTTAATGAGGCACAGTGGCAGCAAACAGGTATTCACACAGATTGCAGAAAACACTATCACATGCTCAAAATTTGTAAATCTAGTGAAAACAGACTACATTGTCATGAAAAGCCAAAGTGTAAGGGGGCTCTAATGAGGCAATTCGTTATCACAACTAAAAGCCACATCAGAGCCTCTCAAACTAGATGGTAAGGCGGTTCAAAGCTATTTTAGTAGGGCTTTTATGTGGCATTGCATCTTTACCAGACAAAACAGAGGCTGGTGGATGTCTGGGTGCCTGATTGCTTGATAACAACCCTGGTCTGTCTTGAGTCTGTGTGCTCTGAAAGGACAGTAATCAGTTTGAATTGGCATCTGAGATTTAACACTTTTTAGAGTATCATAATATCTATCCTGAACTGCGTAAACCTGCCGATAAGGTTGTAAATGTTCTTACCTCTGGAACATTCTCCTCAAACTCAGTCTTTGTATTTCTCCTCCTGAATAAATCCAGAATATGCCAAATATCATAACAGTTCTGGTATTCGTATTAATGTCAAGAAACAATCTGCAATATTGACAGTATAATGGTGCGTTCAAGTCCTCCTAAGAAGTTTGTATTTACGAGTTGGGAATTCATAATTATGACGTCAGGAGAGTTTATAAGTGTGTCCCAATTTGCGTACTTGTGCACTATTCTATGACGTTTATAGTATAAATAGTGCAAGTAGTGTGTTTACATTGAACATTCCAAATAGAAAATGTGCACTTTAAATACCTGGATGATGCACTTAATTATCTGAAAAATGAAGTGTGTAATGTTGGACACTTCATGCACTCGACTGTCACATCTTAAATTACATAATGGAGGGGAAGGGGCTATAAGACTCTGATGTGGAATAACCTTCTAAAAATTCACACACTTCACAGCTGAATACATTAGTGCTTAAGTACACAGTGTATAAGTGCAAAGTGTATAGCAGGGGTGTTCAAACTCGGTCCTGGAGGGCCACTGTCCTGCAGAGTTTAGCGCGAACCCCAATTAAATACACCTGAACCAGCTAATCAAGGTCTAATTAGGCATACTAGATACTTTCCGGCAGGTGTGTTTTGGCAAGTTGGAGCTAAACTCCGCAGAACGATGGCCCTCCAGGACCGAGTTTGGACACCCCTGGTGTATAGTGTGTCTGGCATTTGGGACAACTTTCGAAATCAGTCAGAAGAAGTGTACCTTTTAATTAACTACATGTTTTTAAACTCTACCTCTAGAAAGTGAAGAACAAAGAATGAGTATCAAGTGGGTTTTGCTTTTTTACGTTTTAATTAATTTATGAAAATTTGCCACAACTAGAGACATTGCATCCATTGATTCCGCCATATTTCTCACTGATACACCCCCAACTCGGAAACTCACAAGCTCTAAAAAAATCACAAGTCCCCTATTGGAAATTATGAATTTTTTGGTGACATCCATGTGCGTTCAACTGGTAAATATGATCTTTCCAATATGACTTGAATGCACCATAACTTACTGGCGTTTAAAGGGTTTAGGGTACGACTTCTGATCTTCCTCCTCATCCTCTAGTTCTTCCTCAACCAAGCAGTTCCTGTGTGGAGTTCAGAGTAAAAACTAACAATAAGCATATTGATAAATACAGCAAGGAGTTATTAGTTAAGCATAATTAAAATCCTGTGGGATACAACTAAAAAGCCGAATCCAATTATCTAGAAGGAATGGCAGTTATTTCTCCCAATCAGCTGAACTTAAATATTTGGCTTCCTTTGGGTTCCTTTAACCTTCATACTGTACATCTTCTCCCACATATACCATATCCCTCTGAATCCCTCTTTCCATTTTTACTCATGATATCATGGCACAACTATTATGTTGCTGTCACCTGAACTGTGGGTCGTAGTTCATGCTGCAAAACCATTTATCTGGCAGCTCAGTGATGCCATCTGGAAGTCTCCTCCACTTCAGGCAGCTGTCACACTGCACCCAGACTTGATCTGGAACTTTCCTTGCAGAAGAGGACACAGGAAAGACCATGAAATATTAAAGGGATAGTTCACCTAAAAATGAATATTCTGTCATTTACTCACCCTCAGGTCATTCCAGAAGCAAGACTTTGTTATCCAAGGAGCACAAAATGAAAAGTTTTGAAGAACGTGTTTTACAGTGTATGGGGACTGGAGCGTTTAAGCTTCACAGAGTACACAAAAACAACATAAAAGACTTAAAACCATACAAACAGACCAACATATTTAATGAATGAGATATTTAATGATATGATCATAATGATTTATCCACAAATCAGTTAATTACTTCAAATCAGCCAGGTATAGCTAACGTGGATATCACAACGTTCAGTGAACAGTGACTTCAATTTAAGCCTGTCTCTATCCAAAAGGTATCGGATGCCTTTAGAAGATTTGGAATTTAGAGCATGAGTCTTATAGCCCACTTATATGGTGAGATGTAAAGAGTGACATTTCTCAAAATCCTTTTGTACACTGTTATTTACATGCTATTTTATTTCAGCTTTATTTCAGTTACTGAAAACTATTTTAATGGTTTCAGCTAACAGTAACACTGCTTTTATGCTCCTCGGAAGAAGGAAAGTCATTGGGGTTTGGAAAAGCATAAGAGTGAGTAAATAATGACAGAGGTTTCATATTTGGGTTTTATAACTATTTCTTTAAATTAGCTAGAAGTGTCCTTTAAACCCTGTGATTTTTTTGTTGACAGGTTATTGACTGCAGTACTCACAACACATCCTCTATTGCAACTGTGCAATTTGGATCCTCTTTCTTTCGTTTGTAGCGGATTTCGTTCCAATAGTCCTCCAGCTTTATGCTGAGGTTGTGCATGATCTTCCTGTATATTGTAGAGGAAATAGAGCCTTTCCATCAAAGTAACCCAAGGGCATAATTTGGGGTAAATACCGGTAGAGTGATAAACAGCGTTTGTTCAGCGCACCTGTATTTATCGGTGTCATCAAAGTCTTGTTTGTTGTGAGTGGGCTGAAGGAAATTGCACTCTATAACACCAATAACACCCACACCTTTTCTTTCGGCCTGTTATAAAAGCAAACCACAGCTTTTAGTATTGAATTGATGGGTAAAGGAAGCAGAAGAAACATGCAATAATTTCTGGTTACCTTACATTGGCAGCTCACTTTCACGTAAGGCTTTATTAGCCTGTTCTTATGGTACATCATAATCCCATAATGCTCTTTGCTTTTGGTGTTGTATCCGAAAGTGATGCGTACACGCTTGTTCTGAGCACCGAGTTAAGAAATGCTGTGACGAGGTTATATGTATGTGCACGCCAAAAAACAATATATTTTGTAAGGATACAAGGAATGACGGCCTGTAGTTGTCCTGCGCAATATGAGCCAGACTCTTGGATATCAGCTGGCTCTTCACTCTTTGCCCTCGAATAATGATTTGCATGCGAGGCTTCAGGTATAAGATGCTACAGTATGCCTACATTACAAAAACATAATCAATCTCGCACCTAAAAAGAATCAATCTCGCACATAAACCAACTAATCAGTCTTATTTTCACCCCCTCCCTTCAACTGACATACTCACCTCTTTTCATTGAAACATAGACAAGATGATGTAAATTATTACTATTAATATAATTGCATGCCTCATTCTTGTGAGATGTGCTATGCTCACCCGTAATGAGTATTCACTTTCTGGAGTCATGACGAGACCACTGTTGCTCCTCTCGCTGATGGTCGCCCTGATCAGAATGTCATATTTATCAGTGTCAAAGTCAAATTCAGTGTCGCCATTTGTGGTCCTGAAAAACACAATTTGTAACAATAGTGTTCAAAAGTTTGAGGTCGGTAAGATTTTTTAAAATGTTTTTGAAAAAAGTCTCTTATGCCCACCAAGGCTGCATTTATTTGAGCAAAAATACAGTAAAGACGGTAATATTGTGAAATATTATTGCAATTTAAACCGTTTTCTGTTTTAATTATGTCAAATCGATTAATCATATCTAGCAAAAATATTTGTAATTAATATATATATATATATATATATATATAAATATATGTGTATATATATATGTATGTGTATATATATTTATATGTATATATATATATATATATATATATATATATATATATATATATATATATATATGTGTGTGTATATATATATATGTGTATATATATATGTATGTGTATGTATATATATATATATATATATATATATATATATATATATATATATATATATATATATATATATATATATATATATATATATATATATATATATATATATATATATATATATATATATATATATATATATATATATATATATATATATATATATATATATATGTATGTATGTATATGTATGTGTGTGTATATATATATAATATATGTATAATGTGTGTGTGTGTGTGTGTGTAAAGAGTGATATTTCTCAAAATCCTTTTGTACAGTGTTATTTACATGCTATACATATACACACATATTTATATATGTACACACACATATATTATGTAAACACAAACTTTTATATTAGATGCGATTAATTGGGATTAACCGATTTGACAGCACTAATTTTAATATTTTATTTTAAAAAGTAATTTATTCCTGTAATAGTAAAGCTGAATTTTCAGCATCATTACTCCAGTCTTCAGTGTCACATGATCCTTCAGAAATCAATCTAATATGATGATTTGGTGCATGATAATTGATCATTTCTTATTATTATCAATGTCAAAAACAGTTGTGCTGCTTAATATTTTTGTGAAAACCATGTGACAATATTTCAGGATTCTTTGATGAAGAGAAAGTTTGAAATCATATTGACCCCAAACTTTTGAATGATAGTGTACTTCAGATCATCACCCCCAGCCATCTATTTACTCACCCATCCCAACATGTATCCAGTAAGAGGGGCGGAGCTTACGTGCGAAGATTCCAGATGATGATGCGTGTTCCTGTCTGTCCAGCAGCGTTGATGGCGCGGAGCTCTGCGAACAGCTCTCTCTCTGAGCTGAAGAGAGAGTGTGTGAGGATCGCTCTCAGACTGGCTCCATCCTCCATGCTGGTGAGATCAAGGGTCAGATGACAAGAGTTCAGTGTATGTCAAAGCTTAGGAAATACATGCACATTATGTACAAATTGGGTTACACTTTATTTCGATGGCCCAATTTAGACATTCTACTAACTAACTATACTTTGCAACTACATGTCAATTAACTCTCATTAGAGTATTAGTAGACTGTTAGAATAGGGTTAGGTTTTATGGTTCAGGTTAGTAGAATAAGCTGACATGTAGAATGTGGACTATTGAAATAAATCTCCACAAATTGAAATTAAAAGAAAAATGGAATCTTTGAACTATCTGTAATAAAACTGGAAGAAAAGCTGAAGAATAGTACTGGTTATGTCCATCGCGTCTAAACGTGATCATGGGCACCAAGACTCGCTGAGCTCCGATGGCCTCGAGGTAAGACTGGGACAGGAGTCCCACACTCATGGTGTCTCTGGTCTTAGTGAAAACAATGGCATCTTTTCCCAGTCGCATGGACCCTGATTTAAAACCATTGCCGTAAACACCGACTGGAATGTGAAATTTCACTGCTTTCTTCTCGCTGAAACCAAAGCTTAAAAACATCAGGAAAATGTGTTAATATGCATTATATACACAAGCATTCAAACTCTCAAATAAATTATGTTTTTAAGCTTTCTTGTCATCAAAGAATCATGAAAAAAAGTGTTATGTTTTCCACAAAAATATTATGGAACGCAGCTTTTTTCTGTGAATGTGATTTCACCAAGTACAACATGTTCACAGATCAACACCTTTGTTAATCCTGGAACAACATTCCAATCAACCATTAAGATTTGATTGGAAGTTTACATTTTATGTCAAATTTAGGCTTACATCCAGGGTTAGGTGCTTCTGCATCAGTGTTATCTATCATTTCCCTCTGATTTTAGGAATAACTTATGGGTAGAGTTAGGTTTAGGGGTAGGGATAGGGATAGGGTTAGGACAAAGAATGTTGTTCCTGGATCAACAACACATCTTACTTCGAAAAATCACAATGCTCGCTGTTTTCAACAGCACCAAATCAGCATATTAGAATATTGTGTGACAGTAATGATGCTGAAAATTCAGCGTTGCCATCACAGCAATAAATTACATTTTAAAATATATTCAAATAGAAAACAGTTACTTTAAATTGTAATAACATTTCATAAAATTACTATATTTACTGTATTTTTGATCAAATAAATGCAGCCTTCTTTCAAAAACATTAGAAAAATCTTTTTGAACAGTAGCCTATATATATTTCACACAACCGATCATTACTTAATAGATGACCTGGTCAAAAGTTTACAGCTTCATTCATTCACAACTCCAGGCATGATGAGTATAGTGATTACAAGACACCAATTAGGTGTTCTTAATTGTTCTGGCAGTGGGCCCTAGCGCTCAATGTTATAGGCTTTTAGTGCTAATGACATAAGACCACTGTGAATCCCCTGAATTAAGTGACTAAGAGTACTTGATTCTCTTGCAATTATAACAACCAGTAATTACAAGTCCATTTCACACACTTTTCAACTGCTGTACTTAAAATGAATAATAAATTAAATTAAGTGACTGAACAGACATGCTGTAGTACTTTGTACCTGAGCATCTTATGCAGTCTGGCTCTGGTCAAACCCTCTCCATTATCCATAAAAGAGAGGCAGTCTAGTCCTCTGATACGTGTCCAGTCTATCCAGATCTGTCTGGCACGAACATCTGGGTCATAAGCATTATCTGCAACACAAGTCACTTTTCGGTAAAGGCACAAACAAAATAATATTCAACCAAAACTTGAACACCTAATGCAGCGAGATTTAGCGCTAGATTTCCGACTTTTCACACCCCTTTGACTTTCTCTCTCTCTCTCTTCAAAAAAGCGACTAGCAACAAATCTTGCTACTTTTTGGACTCCTGGTTAACTTGTAGTCAGTCACTTTGTTCTGATATCTAACAGAAAATACGTAAATGAGAACAGCTTTATTAGACATTCGGCTATATATTAATAATATAATCAAGTATGTGAACACGTATTAGGTGAGAAAATAGATAAAGTGTCAACATTTGGCGTATGACGACATTTAGCGACTAAAAGGGTTAGTTCATCAAAAAAAGAAAATTCTGTCATTTATTACTCACCTGACTTATAAAGTGATGGCCGATTTCACAACACTGCTTCAGGAAGAATCGGAGCATAATGAATCAACGTGTCGAATCAGCGGTTTGGAGCGCCAAAGTCACGTGATTTCAGCAGTTTGGCGGTTTGATACCACGTTTGACGCACGATCTGAATCATGATTCAACACAGAAGAATCATAATGCTCTGAAGCTTCATGAAGCAGTGTTTTGAAATCGGCCATCACTAAATAAGTCGTTATTTTGTTTTTTTGGCGCACCAAAAATATTCTCATTGCTTTATAATATTAATATTGAACCACTGTACTCACATGAACTGATTTAAATATGTTTTTAGTACCTTTATGGATCTTGAGAGAGGAAATGTCATTGCTCCCTATGCAGGCCTCACGGAGCCATCGGATTTCAACTAAAATATCTTAATTTGTGTTCCGAAGATTAGCAAAAATCTTACAGGTGTGGAACGGCATGAGGGTGAGTAATAAATGACAGAATTTTCATTTTTGGGTGAACTAACCCTTTAATTACTCACCTTCATGTCGTTCCAAACCCGCAAAAGTTTCGTTCATCATGGGACCACAAATGAAGATCTTTTTGATGAAATCTGAGAGCTTTCTGTCCCTCCATTGACAGCCTACGTAACTTTCACTTTCAAGCCCTAGAAAGGTACTAGTAAAGACATCATTAAAGTAATCCAAGTGACTCCAGTGGTTAAACCTCAATTTTATGAAGTTTGCACAAAAAAAAAAACAATTTACCACTTTATTTACAAAATGTTAATCTCCAACGCACATTCAAGTATAAGGTCTGCTCTCGCGTCAACACAACACGCATGCTTTTCTGAACGTGCTTTGGAGACGAATATTTTGTAAATAAAGTGGTAATTTAGGTTTTTTGCGCACTTATGTAGCTACATAAAATTTAGGTTAAACCACTGGAGTCACATGGATTACTTTTATGGTGCATTCAAAGTGGTAGTTGCGTAGGCTGTCAATGGAGTGACAGATATTCTCTCAGATTTCATCAAAAAGATGTGGTCTAACGAAAAGTCTGACATGAAAGTGATGAATTAATGACAGAATTTTCATTTTTGGGTGAACTAACCCTTTCATTTGAGCAGACTTTTTCCATTGAAAATAGTTGGCAGCACTGAAGAACTGTTTTATATACCACTACCATAATACCATAAAAGTCTTAATAGCAAACCCACAATTTCAACATGTTGTCTCTGTTTTATCAAGTAGACAAAAGAGTGATTTAGACTAGAGAACTCACCAATCAGCTCAGCTATAGCGCTGAATGGCCAGGTGTGGCTTGTGGAATTAGCGTGAAGAAATTTTGGACTGATCTACATAAAGAAAATAGGGTGTTGATAAAGAAAAAGAAGCATAAAATGCTTCTTAAAACAGCACTTAAAAGCAAACAAAAAAGGTCAAAATGACTGCATTCTTTCACCTTTTTGAATTCAAGAAATAACAGAAAAACAAGAAGTAGAAGTAACAGTGAAGTCACAGTGGATCATAATAAACTACAAGAAAATTGATAAATGCATGTTACTTACTGTGCTCAGAGGAATGCCACGTTTTCTGGTGGCCATTTTTGCAGGACGATCTATGTTAGATATTGAAGAAAGCTTCAGAGAAGGGTTTGTAAACTAACTGTGGAGCTTTTGCTGTGTGTGTCCAGATATAGTGCACACTCTGCTCTCACACTCCAGCTATGTGTCCGCTGAGACTTCTAAAGGAGTTCTTCACATATTGTTATGAGCAATAAATGCTGGTATGAATGTGTAACCGGACACATCTTTATTTATGTCTTGGAAAGCGACTATTATTTAAGCAGGAGCTTTAAATGTCTATGTATATACTGTAATCTACATAGCGAAGATTTTGGATATTCTCTTCCAAACCACTACTTTTTTCCATGCATTTCAAGACGAAGCCATACAACTGGGTGAGAGGAATTTTATTTTTGTAATTCAAAGTTTTCCAGATTAATGAATTATCAGTTTTATTCATGTGTACAACATAAGATGACAGGTTACAGTCCACTGAGTTTTTTAATTAAGGATCAGTTGATGTAGTTAACATTGTATTTGTGCATTTTGCATCATTATATATCGAACACATACACAAGCTGGAGTTCTAAACTATTGATCTTAATCTTAAAACTACATAAATCCTGCAATATTGATATTTGAGCACAACATTTTAGTCTGTTAACTTTAACAAACTGCAGGTTCCAGATGATGATTTTCATGTGGTTGCAGCCATGTATTTGAACAAAATTGTATTTTAAATGTTTTTTTTGGCTATTCAGTAAAGCTTTGATCAAATGTTAAAGCTTTTTGTGTTATATTTACAATGATAAGAAATTATACAATGCACATAGTAACATTTCTCTTTCTCGCTCTCACCAGGGCTGCACTTGCTTCTCTGAAACAAACTGCCCATGGGGCTCTTTGGCCCCGGCAGGCAGCAATGCCAAGTACACTGGAGTGATGGCGCCCTCATCTGGAGATTTGGTAGCATTTGGTCCAGCCATGTCAGTCCTGACCCATCCTGGACAGCAGGCATTGCACAGGATCTCATCTCCAGGCCTCTCTTTCATCAGATTTCGGGCTAGGATTCTAGTCAGGGTGGTGAGGCCGGTTTTGGAGACCCCATATGCAGTGCTGGGCCAGCCTTGTTCTGAATGGACCCCTTCCTGAGCATCACGGACGAATCGCTCCATCAGACCAACCAGTTCTTCCTCTGTGATGTCATCGCTTCGGAAACGGGCCTGGAGTTCTGGACTGCAGCGGCTTAAAGCTATCGAGCCCATTACGCTTGAGACATTCACCATCCGACCTAGAAAGAAATAAGACAATAAGACAAAAACAACCCGACAAGCAGGTTCTACAAGGCGTAACTGTTATGACTTACCTCCTGGTTTGATAATGGGCAAGAACACATTGCACATATCTCTAGTAGCAAAGAAATTGGTCTTCAATGTCACATCTGCTTGGATCCCAAAGGGAGTTGTGTCTGCCACTGTTATGAAGAAATCAAACATTGTTTTCTTTACACATAACACGAAAGGTGAATTATGACAGAATGTTTACCCCCTGGTGGTCTTTGGTCATTTTAGACTAAAACATTTTACATTTTTAATGGTATGGTATAATACTTGCTGACTTTAGTGGCGCAGACTATCCGCTTGTTAAGTCGTGACGTAAGGAACGCCGCTTCCGGGTCCAAGTCTCGACTCATTTCATTTGAGAATGCCATCGACGGCCGTTTATGAGCACTATTTAGTCATATTAAACATCAATCATTTTAAAAACTTTAAAAGTTTTTAAATACTTACAGTCTACACAACAGTCTCCGTGCTCACAGCATCACAGACATTAATATTTTAACGAATTATAAAAGATGAATCATTGTCTGGCCATTTGGAATTTTGGTATGGAGATAAAGGTTATGATTATAATTTTTTGTAGTATTACACCACATAGTGTGTGTATATTAGCACCATTTGTTGTTTTCTTGTGGTATGAGATAAAGCGTTAGGACCCGGAAGCGCTGCCGTGTGACGTCAGACTTAACAACCGAATATGAACACAAAAAAATCTGTCTTTAGGGTCAAAAATGCCCACCCTAGGTAATGAATGGGATAAATACAGAGAATGTTTTGGGGCTACCGTCTACTATGGAAGCTTGTTTCCACAATCCACGAAATAAAAAATGAAGCTAATTGCATCTTTTTTCCCCTCACAATTCTGACTTTTTTCTTATATATCCAGTGTTGGGGGTAACACATTACAAGTAACGCGAGTTACGTAATCAGATTACTTTTTTCAAGTAACAAGTAAAGTAATGCATTACTTTTAAATTTACAACAAAACATCTGAGTTACTTTTTCAAATAAGTAACGCAAGTTACTTTGTTTTCGCATGTATTGACTGACAGCTCTCCTGTGCCCATGTTGAGAGAATGTTGAGTAATGCTGCCTTCACGTGCTCTCAGAATTATGGTAACGCGTTTCCTAGGTAAAAATTGCACATGAACGCCCTCCCATTTCAAAACTTGAATGCAATGAGCTCGTAATCATGACTTCAGGGAATGAGGGAATGATCAAATTTCTGATAGCATGTGAAGGCAGCAGAAGTGCAAAGGTGGTTATTGTTCTAGACTAAATGTGAGCGTTTGTTCATCTCACTTGCACAAAAACATATTCAGTATTCCTCAAAATGAAATGCAAATATTACGCAAACCTAGAGTAATTAAATGTTAAATTGCACAAATATTCTTTATGTATTTAATCTCATTTCATTCTGTCTTCCCTTTAGACTTTAAAGCATACTAATAAGCAAAAAAGGAGCAAAGAATAAACATCACATTACATTATTTTTATTGCTAAAATAAGATTGTGGAACATTCTTCTCCTGTATCCTATTCTTCTGCAATCCAGACAAAGACTTATTCATTATTTTGTTTATTTGTTATTAAAAATCAAACAAACAAGCAAGCCCAACCCAGGTGAGAAAAAGTAACGCAAAAGAAACGTAACATTACTTTCCACGAAAAGTAACTAAGTAATACAATTAGTTACTTTTTAGGGAGTAACGCAATAAAAGTAACTTTCCCCAACACTCACAATTTTGCTTTTTCCCCCTCGCAACTGCCAGTTTATATCTCGCAATAGTTTTTGTTTTTTTTTTCCCTCGAAATTTTGTCACGAAATAATACAATAAAAAGGTAACTGCCACTTTTTTATATCACAATTCTGACTTTTACGCAATTGTCTTCACACAAGCGTGACGCCATTATGTGAGGAATACCAGAGGGTTTGTCGAGCAATGGATTTAGTTACTTTTGAAGGCGATCCCAGCGTTGTTGATGAGCACGTCCAGGCCCCCGTACTTCTCTTTGAAGAAGTCTCGTGCGGTGCGGACGCTGTTGGGGTCATTAATGTCCAGCTGATGGAAAAGCGGTGTCAGCCCCTCCTTCTTCAGACTGTCCACCGCTGCGGTTCCTCGAGCGACATCCCGGGCTGTCAGGTACACGTCCCCGGCGTACTCTTTGCACATTGCCCGCACTATTGCGAACCCGATGCCTTTATTTGCACCAGTGACCAGAGCTACTTTGCTGTTGCTCATTGTCTGCAGTGGAAAAGAAAGTGAAAATAAGAGCATATCCTGTGCAATAACATGAACAGCAGCCTAATAAATAAAATAACGAAATTAAATGGCTTTGGAAAACGTATGCATGATTACAACAAAACACGTACCTGTTCAAGTTTTATTCTTGCCAGTTTGTAGTCTGCGTATGTACTTACTGCGCATGCGCAGAGGAATACGCTTGCATAAAGCATCACAGTTCGATATCTATGTCATGTGCACCAAGACTTACTTGTCGACAGAGCCATGATTATGAGCTTTACATCTTTTTTTACAACGTTAATATTTTAAATAATTTTCTATCCATACTCTGATTGGTTCAAACTAAGTCAATGACGAAACAAAGACCTAAGCACGTGATCCGGCTGTGTTTTTGACCATGTGGATGTCTGTTTTGTTTCTAACTGCGGTTTAGAATGACATTACTCCCGATACAAGCTTCAGGTAGCCCTGTTATGTGGACACTTTAAGATGAATAAATCTGGCTGCCGTGCTGGGAGAAGAGCGAGGGAAAAAAGACGGAAAAAACACGAGTCGCGCGTCTCCAAAGGTATTTTGTTTCTATGCTGATACATTGTAACTTTGTAGTATAGTGTGAAATGTTTGTTTGAATAAGTGTATTTTGCTCCTGTAGTAACTCTGACTCACGAAGCACAGTTTGTTCTTTTGAGGAGATGGCTGAAAGAGAGAGGATTCGCCTCACAGTCTCTCATCCCTGTCGACTTCCATGGTAAGTAACCATTGTAGATAGTTTTCACACTTATATAGTGATTATGTTACTAACTTATACACTTTTTCCTCAGGCACTGGAAGGGGGCTTATGGCAACTCAGACTATCAAGGTAATTTTAACATGCATACACTGCAGCTCAAAAGTTATGATTATATATAATTTATTTATTTATTTTTAAGATTCTTTTAAATTAAAAAGTGACAGTAAAGACATGTATAATGTTACAAAAGATTTCTATTTGATATAAATGCTGTTCTTTGGAACTTTCTATTCATCAAAGAATCCTGAAGAAAAAAAAAAGAAAGTATCATAAAAATATTAAAGGGAAAAAAATGAAAATTCTGCCATCATTTACTCAGCCTCAGGTTATTCCAAACCTGTATACATTTCTTTGTACTGCTAAATGCAAAAAAAGAAGATATTTTGAAGAAAGTTTGTAACCAGGCAACTTCCATAGTAGGAAAAAATATACTATGGTAGTCAATGGTGGCCCAAAGCGGCCTGGTTACAAACTTTCTTCAAAATATCTTCCTTTGTTTTTCAACAGAACAAAGAAATTTATAGCGGTTTGGAACAATCTACGGGTGAGTAAATGATGACAGAAATTTCACTTTTGGGTGAACTATCCCTTTAAGCAGTAAAAACTGTTTTCAGCATTGATGATAATAAGAAATGTTATTAATTGGATTCAAATATCTGAAACCACATTGAAAATATATTTGTCACTTTTTCAGGCCAAAGACATGGTGATTTCCTTACCTGAGAAATGCTTGCTGACAACCAGCACAGTTCTGAAGAGTTACATGGGTGACCATATAAAAAGGTATTTTTGGACTGATCGTTTTTTCACCCCAAAACCAAAAATATATATTTTATTATAATATGTTTTATTATATAATTATATATATTAGTTAATAATTATATGTAGCCAAGATTAAGATTTTCTATGCACCCAAATATTTTATATATGAGATTTAAGAATGTTGTGCTCTAAGATGTTTGAAATGGACCATGGGGTCTGATTAAAGTGAATTTGGTTTCCCTCTCTCTTTCTAACTATAGATGGCATCCTCCCATATCTCCTCTTCTGGCTCTTTGTTGTTTCCTCATTGCTGAGAGACATCGTGGAGATGCATCAGAGTGGAGTCCCTACATTGATATCCTCCCAAAGACCTACACGTGCCCTGTGTACTTCTCCAATGACATGATTGGCCTTTTGCCTGGGAGTCTCCAGAAAAAAGCTACGGAGCAGAAAGAACAGTTTCAGGAACTCTGCTGCTCTTCGCTGATGTTTTTTCACTCCCTCCAGCCACTTTTTACCCAGCCCACAGAGGAGTTGTTTACCCAGGATGCCCTGCGGTGGGCTTGGTGTAGTGTTAACACTCGTACGGTGTATATGGAACATGATCAGAGCAACTATCTCTCCAGGGAGAAGGATGTTTATGCACTTGCACCGTACCTTGACCTGCTGAACCACTGTCCTAATGTCCAAGTAAGAGCATCTAACCGAAATGCACTACTTTTCAAACGTTTGGGGTCAGTAAGATTTTGAAATAAGTTCCTTATGCTCACCAAGGCAGCATTTTATTGATCAAAAATACTTTTTAAATGAGTGTTTTCTATTTTAATATGTTTTCAAATGTAATTTATTCCTGTGATGGTAAAGCTGAATTTTCAGCATCATTACTCCAGTCTTCAGTGTCACATGATCCTTCAGAAATCATTCTGAAATGCTGATTTGCTGCTCAAGAAACATTTCCTATTATTATTATTATTATTAATGTTGAAAACAGTTGTGCTGCTTAATATTTTTGTGGAAACTGTGATACATTTCTTTCAGATTTCTTTGATAAATATAAAGTTCAAAAGAACAGCATTTATTTGAAATTAAAAATCTGTTTTTGAAACATTTTGAATGTTTATACTTTCACTTTTGATCAATTTTATGCAATATTATTTTCTTTTTTAAAAATCTTACTGAACCCAAACTTTTGAATGATAGTGTAATTTCTTACAAAACATTTGCATGGTTATAAGTAAAGGCTATACGTAAACGAACTTTCCCTGTTGTGCAGGTTGAAGCTGGCTTCAACAAAGAAACTCACTGCTACGAGGTTAGAAGTGTCCAAAGCTGTAAGAAGTTCCAGCAAGCATTCATCAATTACGGCCCTCATGATAATCACAGACTGCTTTTGGAATATGGTTTTGTTGCCCCTGGCAACCCCCACAGTGTAGTATATGTTGATTTAGGTAAGGAACATGCATGCTGAAATATTACATTTTCTGGAGCTGTATCGATCACTATTTGTTGTTATTGTAGGAACACTAAAATTGTGTCTAGATGAAAGAGACAAACAGCTAACACAAAAACTACTCTACCTAAAGGACAATAATTTTTTAAGGTAAGTAACAGATATATTGTGTCAATAACATTCATATTTTAAATTTTTGGGTATCATGGTTTCCACAAAATTATTAAGCAGCACAACTGTTTTTAAAGGTACACTACTATGTAACTCTTGGCCCTCTAGCGGTTAAAAAACAAAACTGCATGCATTTTGCGGAAGAACATTGTTTTGGTTGTGCTTCAGCTCTGCGGATGAATATGGTTATCCTATTGCTCATAAAACATTCACTACTAGGCTTAGGAGATATAACCAGTTTAGATGGAAAGGATCTCTAGCTGACTAGCTGAAGATGTTACTGTAGCTATATCCATTAATAGAGACGGTACTTCCTTTAAAATAAATTCCAGCACAGCGATACAACAACCATAATGAAATGACCCTTCACAACAGATAATGCTTTACAATGAACTCTGTTAGAGAGCTACATATGGCAGTTTATCTGTTCAATAAAATACCTTACTAATCTGCTCCAAATAGACAAGATAATGTTGCAAGCTATCCAAAAAAAAAAAAAAAAAAAAGGTATAGGTTAGTTGTCACATAGAGTGAGAAAGGTTGACATGAAGCACAGTAAATCTCGAACCTCCGGAGAATCACCCGTTTAAAAACAACACAGCACAGAGGAGAGTCTGCTGGCAAAAAGAGAATGTGACAGAGCTCGTAATAAAACAAGAATCAACATTATCTTGAGCTCTGTCACATTCTCTTTTTGCCAGCAGACTCTCCTCTGTGCTGTGTTGTTTTTAAACGGGTGATTCTCCGGAGGTTCGAGATTTACTGTGCTTCATGTCAACCTTTCTCACTCTGTGACAACTAACCTATACCTTTTTTTTTTTTTTTTTGGATAGCTTGCAAGAAATATGTCGTAATAAGTAGTTCTGGAAGTTGTACGATGTGTTTTCTTGTAGATTTCTTTGATTTAATATTGAATCACTTTCAGCATAAAAAGGTCACATTATTGTTCCTACAGTTTGATGTATAACCATGTAATATTGCAGTTCTTGAAGAGTGCTAATTTCAAACTCTGACTTAAATTCATGATCTTGGGGACATTAAGCAGTTCTTATAAATTCTGTATTCTGTTGTGTCGTTAATGTGTTCATGAAAGTGGCCCGTTCTTACAGTACAGTACTGGTATAGGACAGCAAATCAAGTTCCATTTGCTCTCACTCTTCGACAGAAACTTGACGTTTGGGATGGATGGCCCTTCCTGGCGACTGATGACTGCACTGAGACTGCTATCCTTGAAACCTGAGCAATAGTGAGTATTTGTCATCCTAAACATTTTATTTGCAAGAGTGGACATTTGACTGTGTGGTAATGCAAAATACATGCCACAGTCTTGTCATTGTTATTGCTTTTACTCCCATATATTTTATTTCATAGCAATTATTTGAATACATTCAAAACTGACTTAATGCTGTTGTCTGCAGTACTAGTTGGAAGAGTGTCCTCTTGGGGGCAGCAGTGAGCCAGGATAGGGAGGAGTGGTGCATTCAGTCTGCCCTTAAGCTTTGCAATAACCTCACTGATGGCAATGTCAAAGCTCTAGAGAGGGTGAGTCTAATTAAAATCTATTCATTCTTAATGTTGCCTGTGTCTAATTAAAGATATGAAACCACTTACAGCCTAAGTCTTTCCATTTGTACAGCTATCACAGCTCAAACAGGGTGCAAACCTGTCTCGCCTGGAACAACTGTGTGTGGTGGAGAGCCTGAGACAAGAGGAGCAAAGGATTCTGGAACACACACGAGTGGTTCTTCATAACCTCCAGAGACAATAGTCACTGTGGTAACAGTAGGGCATTTGGAACACTAAGGAACCAGAAGCCTCATGCTGTCACTGCCAAGAATTAAACGCAAGCCAAGACTGAGTATAGAGCCAACAGATACGGTTAACCATTGTACTACAGCCCTTAACCCAATCACCTACAATACTGCAGGAAATATGGAGTTCAAAATACTTAAAAGAATAGTTCACCCAAAAAGTAAACACTTCCTTTTTTGTGGAACTCAAAAGGAAACATTTTGAAGACTTCTACCATTTAAGTTATTGGTAAAATAATGTTTTTTGTTAATTGAAATAAAGATTAAAGGGGACCAAAAATGTCCCTTTTACAAGATGTAATACAAGTCTCTGGTGTCCCCAGAATGTGTCTGTGAAGTTTCAGCTCAAAATACCCCACTGATCATTTATTCTGGCTTGTCAAATTTGCCCTAATTTGGGTGTGAGCAAAAACACGCCGTTTTTGTGTGTGTCCCTTTAAATGCGAATGAGCTGCTGCTCCCAGCCTGCTTTCCAAAAGAGGGTGGAGCTTTAACAGCTCGCCCTTCGGATACTCAACAACAACAAAGCTGGAGAATCTCACGCAGCCAAAATGATGATTGTCAGTAACGGTGTTCAGCCTTACATTGTTCAAACCGGAGTCGGACACTGATGGAGAGACCCAGGAAGAAGTTACAACTTTTAGAATGAAACTGGACATTTCTGAATGGTTAATGAATAAATGTATGTAGTTGCTGTGGAGTTTATTCTACTTATCAACTAGCATGTGCCGTCATGATAATCTTTTGTGCAAATCCAGTGTTGAGTTGACTATCGTATGTGAAGTAATGTGTGTTCTCGGGGGCAGGGTTTATGTAAATTTTGGGGTTAGTGATGCTAGTTGTAGTTCCTACCAGGCGTTTGTTGTAGTCCTTAAACAGAGAATTCTTTAAAAGAAAATCTCTCTCTTTGCATTGAACTTTGAGTGTTGTAACTTTGCAGACATTGTTTATGCTCAAACAGCAACATTATACACTAACTAAAGTTAAAGTGAAATCACAATCAACCACCCCTTTAAATAGAATAAAATATAAATATCTTAAATATAAAATTTGAATGTGTAAAACTTAAACCAAAAATAGAAATGCTGCATTGGTAATGGAAATAAAGTAAGCTGAAGTTGTGGTACTGAAATCATTCTTAAACTAAAATAAATTAAAGCTAAATTGAAATATTGAAGAAAAAAAATTACGAAAGCATATTTAGTAATCAAAATTACTAAAATGAAAACTGAAAATGTAAAAATAAAAGCTAATTTAAAATACAAATACTAAAGTAGTATATAAATAATACCAAAATATGAGTTTTTTTATACAATGAAAGCATATAGTGATCAAAGGCTGTGAAACACTACGAAAGTATCATTTAAAAAGTCCAAAACTACATTAACTTAAAAATCCTTAATTCCACCTCATATTTTAATTTTGTCCAAAAAGAACAATGTTCACTTTCCCCAATTCACTTACACTGCATGGAAATGATGAGCGTGAACATATTAGTAACATCTCCCTTGAGTAAGGTTTGGAACAACATGAGAGCGAGTAGATGAGAGATTTTACATTTTAACTTTTGTCTGTGACAATTTTGATAATAATAGACAGGAAGACAAGGGGTCATTTAGGACAATGAGATCTGAACAAACACCAATCTTCTATTGAAAGCAAATGAGCTGCTTGCTGAGTTTTTGTTAGGAGACTACTGATAATCAAGTGCATACCTCTGAACAATGATGCCGGATTCTAGGTCAGCATTATCTGTCCTTTTCCACACAAAGCTGCCCATATTAATGAGAAAGAGAAATGGGATCAGATGGTGGCATTAATAATCCATTGGGAATGTTTGAGAAGGGGAGAATCACATCTAAGGTTTGTCATAACTAGGCCAAAGTTCCTAAGCAAAACGTTTTCACGTAAATACCAATTTTATAGGTTTATTATATACATTTCATAGTTTTGCTTTGTGATGCATCTATTGTTTTGGTAAAATGATTGATTTCCATTTAAAGAATTTTAATGTGTTTACAATCCATTGAAAATGCAACTTACAACATGATTTATAACAACAATCACTACAATTTACAGAATTATGTAAAACATATTTTCAGTCCTCTTCAAAGCTTGACAACTATTCTCTTCCTCATTTGCTTTCTCTGCACCATCTCCATGGAGACCGTGGCTTCATATAAAGGCACAGGGTCCTCCAACTGCGGTCTGTGCAGAGACAACAGTCAAATTCAATATTATTCACACAAAGCTGATTTCACACTTTTCTCTTTGCATCACAGACACAGCCCACATACATTCATTTTTAAGTGCGTAATCTCTCCTCCTTTACAGACTCTCATACACACAAGCTTTTCTCCTTTCACATACTTGTTTATTCCTCATTCTCACCTGAAAGTCCCTGTGCTGAGTTTATCCATCACATCTTTCAAGATATCTGAGAGAGAGCAGACTAAAGGCAAATAACCCAGTTACAGACCAGGAACCACGTGTCCTGTATGTCGTTGACAAGGTCGTTCCAGTAGCCTGAGGACACTGGGAGAAAACCCTCAGGTCTCATAGATATTAAATTGGCATGGACAAGCCATATGCACACTGAGGAACCCAGCGACCTCATTGCAACATATAGCGATTTCAGAAAAAAATGACTGATACAATCTAGTCACATCTCTTTTCTTCATTCCACTGGAGAGTAAAACATTAGTGGTTTGTCTAAAGAATAAAGATCTGCCTTTCGGAGCCATTTTCATGGAGTCTATATTAAAGAGATAGTTCACCCAAAAATGAAAATTATACCCGATTTACTCACCCTCAAGCCATCTTAGGTGTATATGACTCTTCTTTCAGATGAATACAATCGAAGATTTAAAAATTGCATCCATCCATTATAAAAGATAATCCATACAGCCCAGGGGGGTAATAAAGGCCTTTGAAGTGAAACAATGTGTTTTTGTAAGAAAAATATCCATAATTTTCAAAACTATAAATTCAAATAACCAGCTATTCAAATAATCCCTGAAGCGATGTATGACATAGGATGTAGGATCATAAGTTAAGACGCCTCTCACGGTTCAAACAAATAGGTCTGTGCAACAAACTCAAGCTCCTTTTCTCTTATATCAAAATCCTCAAACATTTCTCTTTAAAAATTCTCATTTTAGACTTCTAATTCGTGACTTGTGTTTTGTTTTTCTCTGTCCTCTTAGCTTCTGTGTTCATCATTACGTCAGGCGTTGGGACGACGTTACTCTTCCGCCGCAAATAAATGCGTAAGGCCGTCTGCCGAAAGCTAGTTATTATAGTTAAATATTGATATTTTATTTACCAAATCCCATCGCTTTGCTTCAGAAGGCCTTTATTAACCCCCTGGAGCTGTACGGATTATTTTTATGATGAATGCGTCATTTTTTGGGGCTTTAAAACAACCCCCCCCCCCCCCCCCCCCCCCCAGTCATATACACCTAGGATGGCTTGAGGGTGAGTAAATCATGGGATAATTTTCATCTTTGGGTGAACTAACCTTTAAGCCTTCATGGCAAGTAATATAAAAAAGAAAATGTATACAAGTCACTTTGGATAAAAGCATCTGCTAAGCTGCACTGAGCTGGATCTCTTAAACAGAGTATTTGATTTTTCAAGGCCGATAAACAATGCAGAGGCTTGAATGCTTTTGTGATACAACTGGGCCAATCAGGAGACAGTGTTCAGTTACAGATTACTGAAGTTTGTAGTAAAAGATACGAAGATATCGGCCCTGCCTGGCACGAGATGCTGTCCACACCTCATCATTAAGGAACGAGAGAGACGCTGCCTTCAGGAAGAGAATGTGGCTGTCAGGAGGGTCCAGCTTGGAAAAGAGGATAATAATGAATTGTATCTAAACGTACAAATCAATGCAAGACACAAAATGCTGAATGTTAAAGTATATGGTCCCACTTTACATTAAGTGGCCTTAACTATCATGTACTTACATTTAAATTAATCATTTGATACAATGCACTTATTGTGTACATACATGTTTTCACATTGTACTTATATTTTAAAAACACCTGCATGTAATTACATTTGTAATTAATTTCTGTAATTAAATTTATAATTACACTGTTGACCCATCCCTTAACCCTTACCCCTACCCTTAAACCTATCCATACCACCAAAGCTTTCCCTAACCTTACCCGTACCCCACCTCAATAGCAGCAGAAGTGTTTTGCAATTCAATATGAACCCAATAAGTACATTGTACTTATTTTGTGCATAGTAGTTAAGGCCACTTAATATAAAGTGGGACCAAGTATATTAAAGAGATCAGGGAGCTACCAACCTGTAAGTGTTGTTCTGTGGTGACCCAATGACCTCCGACTGACAGAAGGGTAAGGAGGTCATGTTTATGTGGGCGATGCCTCTGAGCTTCTGCCTCCTCCTCATAGAGTCTCACTGTTCAAGAAAGGCTCAAAATCATACACTGCTAATTGAAAACAAACATGAAATTAAAATTAATGTACACTACAATTCAAAAGTTTGGGGGTCACATAAGAAAATGAATGCTTTTATTCAGCAAAGACACATTAAAGTGTGCAAAAGTGATACTAAAGACTTTTACAATGCATTTAAAAAATAATTGCTGTTCTTTTGAACTTTCTGTTAATCAAAGTATCCTGTAAAGTGCATCACGGTTTCCACAAAAATATCAAATGCAGCCTTAGTGGGCATAAGAGACTTCTTTCAAAAAAAAAACAAAAAACTACCACCATTTACATAAACTACATTTTGAAACAAATGCTTGTAGGACACAAGGTCAGTATTAATGTAATTAATTAAAATCAGATATGAGAAGACTATGTTGAGATGGTTAGAAATGTCATATAAAGTGGTGGTAAACCTCCTGAATCAATGACGATGTCCACTCCAAGACCTCCAGTTTCTTCAAGGCATGAGTCCACCAAGTTCTCCTTTGAGTCCCACATTCTGATCACTCGAGCTGAAGGAAGAGATATACATTTCAGTACTGATGCTTAAAAAAATCATCGAATTAATATCAATTAAATATTTGTACATGGTGTCAAAGAATATATGCACCATGAATGTTAGTGTGAATAGATGCACCTATAGAAGAGATTTTTGCCATATGTAACTTACCCAAAAGTGATTCCTGCACACCTTGAGCAAGTGCAAACAGCAGGAGGAAACAATATGAAGAAAGTCAAACAGCAAAGAAAGACAAAGATGCTCAAGGCAGAAGTGAGAAGATGAGAAAGAACTACCAGAAAAGGTTTGACAATCCATGTGCATAAGTTTAAAGAAAGACAAAAATCTAGGACAAATGAAATCTGTTTTGATTTTCCGAGGAACACAGATGAAAGGAAGGGGTTTGAATCTTTGAACTGCCAGCATTACAACACATCTTTGAAATATGAGAACATGCCCTCTGCAACAATCAAAACGTATAGATTTCTACATTTGATTAGACTAGATATGAGACTTCTCACTTTTACATAAAATGCGATGATGGTTTTCATATGCTCACGAAATGAGAACACAGGCACCGTAAATAAAAGAGAACAGATAAACAACTACAGATAGCAACAAGAACAAGAGATAACTAAAGATTAAAAAAAGCTTGCTTTGCCTTTCACTCCCCAGCCTGACATTTCAGTTTGTCTGGTGTTTATCTGGGATTTCAGAACTCATGCCAAGTTTTTCAAGAATCAAAACTTCCAGTCAAGCGGTAAGTCAATCCAAGCTTGAAATCCATCCTAAACTGACACTTCTTTGGGAAAATATCTTGGCTGTCCTTCCTCTCCACAATGCTTCACTTCAGTACCCACCCACACTCGGCCGGAGCTCTTCCAAAAACTTCTGGTCGTCCGGAGACAAAGCTGTAGCCAGGACTTTCACACCGTGATAGTGGGCGAGCTGAATGGCTAGAACTCCAAAGGGCTGCATGCACACAAAACAGGAAGTGCAAGATAATGATTTTAGACTTGAATGCAGGGAGCCAAACAATGGTTGTAGAACTGCTGTGCTGATTCTGATATGAGATTCAAAATATCAGAATATGACAGCATTGACCCATTTCAACATATACACTATTGTTCAAAAGTTTAGGATCAGTGAATTTTTTTTTATTTTTTGAAAGAAATTAATACTTATATTCAGCAAGGACACATTAAATTGTTCAAAAGTGACAGTAAAAACATTTAGGCCTGGTTTCTATCCTGTCTAGGACTTCATGGGGCTTCTAGGGAGTCATGGGGTCATGGGCAGCCAAGGCTCATTGATGCTCGTGGGGAGCGAAGGCTGGCCCGTGTGGTCCAATCCAACAGACGAGCTACTGTAGCTCAAATTGCTCAAGAAGTTAATGCTGGTTCTGATAGAAAGGTGTCAGAATACACAGTGCATCGCAGTTTGTTGCGTATGGGGCTACATAGCCACAGACCAGTCAGGGTGCCCATGCTGACCCCTGTTCACCGCCGAAAGCACCAACAGTGGGCACATGAGCATCAGAACTGGACCACGGAGCAATGGAAGAAGGTGGCCTGGTCTGATGAATCATGTTTTCTTTTACATCATGTGGTTGGCCGGGTGCGTGTGCGTCACTTACCTGGGGAACGCATGGCACCAGGATGCACTATGGGAAGAAGGCAAGCCGGCAGAGACAGTGTGATGCTTTGGGCAATGTGACTCTGGGAAACCTTGGGTCCTGCCATCCATGTGGATGTTACTTTGACACATACCATATATCTAAGCATTGTAACAGACCATTTACACCATGAAAACGGTATTACCTGGTGGCTGTGGCCTCTTTCAGCAGGATAATGCTCCTGCCACAAAGCAAAAATGGTTCAGGAATGGTTTGAGGGTACAACGAGTTTGAGGTGTTGACTTGGCCTCCAGATTCCCCAGATCTCAATCCAATCAAGCATCTGTTGGATGTGCTGAACAAACAAGTCCGATCCATGGAGGCCCCATCTCACAATTTACAGGACTTAAAGGATCTGCTGCTAACATCTTGGTGCAGATACCACAGCACACCTTCAGGGGTCTAGTGGAGTCCATGCCTTGATGGGTCAGGGATGTTTTGGCAGCAAAAGGGGGACCAACACAATATTAGGAAGGTGGTCATTAATATATCCAACCCCAAACTTTTGAATAGTAGTGTATATGCTAATAGAAAACATCAGGAAGTTGTTGCCCTTTTGACCTCTGCACAGATACCTACACCAGCCCCATCCAGCACTAGTACAGTCTGACCCGCAGCCATCCGAGCCAGAGTATGGAGAGCTGTGTAGGCCCTGAGGCCGTCTTTAATTACTGCTGCTGCTTCAAACCAGCTCACTTTCTCAGGCTTCTGAACTGTCAGCATATGGAAACAAAAAGTATGTTGTTAGAAAACCAATGTATCTTCAAGGAACTACGGTATGTAGGATTGTAATGCGAACAATACCTAAATTATATTCATCAATAAGCACAACAGAACAAAGGCCAGACTGCTCAGCATCCACAGGGAGAATTCCTGTGAAGACATGCAAATGTTTATTTGATTATATACATATAAAAGTAGACTCTAATAAAAAAAAAAGAGAGTCTAATAAAGTTCTTACCAACAACCTCATCATCTGGCTGGAAAAACGTCACTTTGGGTCCAACTGGAAAAGGATATGCATAGCATCAGATTTATCAGTCAAGTTTATTTGATTAGTAATCTGCAGTAAAAGTAGAAGTCATGGAAACCTTGTAGAACAACCCCAGTGATCTCCCTTCCAACTGGGACATGCTCGTTCTCAAGCTTGAGGTCCTCATACAGCTGAAAAACAGATTAAGATGGATGCATATATTCATAAAATTAAAATGTAGTTTGTGAAATGAAGGCTAAATAAAGTCAATCATGTTTTTTTAAACATTTTGAAGCTTAAAACATATGATTTGAAATTTGTTATTATTTTCCCGTTGCTGTCCTTCAGTCTTCAATCAACTTAAATGACGTTGTTCAAGATCTTGTAGACATAGTGAAAAATCATATCACCTTAAAATCAACCGGACTAAGTGCACAGCTTTTTACTTGAACTTTGACCTGATGGCTGCCAATGTTAGTGGGTACATTCTGTGACAAAAAAACAAAAGACTTCAGACAATTCCAAATCGCTTATTACAGATTTTTTGCAGGAAACTATGGATATGTAAATGCATGCATTTTCAGGCACTCTCACCGTCTCCTGCAAGACAAACTTCACATCACCCTGGTGGTCTCCTCTTGGTTTGCAGTAAAGTCCCTTCATGGCAATTTTAGCTGTTCTGGAATAATAATACAAGCAATAAAAATAATAGAATAATACAAGCAACAAGCTGGCTGAAATACTGCATTAATAATATTATTGTAATAATATGCAATAAAGAACGATCTCGAAAGAAATTAATCACATTTATTTCAAGTGCAGTCTCTTTTGTGCAAGTTAAATATGATAAAATCCATTTTGTGCAGCATACGCTACTCTTGTATACTAACTTAGCTGTTTGTTTTCCTTTGAATAACCCCTTATGTGCCGCATGTCGTTTTAAAGCACCAAAATTTGTGTTAAAATATCTGCTTATGTTACGCCATATAATATATTTGCATGTAAGAGAATTATAAAACATACTAACATGTAGTTGACTGCGGTAGTGTTTTGTTCATTTCCTGTACGTGACTCGTTCAGCGTGACGTATGGAGTAGAAATATAAACACGTAGAAAGGAAATCAGCTCCTTCACAATCCCATGTAAAAGGGATTATGTTAGATAACCGCTTTTTTAAAAGAAAAAAAAAAACATAACCGCTTATTTGAACTAAATAAATGTCTAAAATATATAGAGACCGACGTACTCAAAGTAAAATCAATGTAGCAGTTTATTTTTTAAATCAATTAATAAATAATGTGATAAAGCAGCAATGTCTGATTCGTCAACGAATCGTCATTTTAAAGGGACAGTTCACCCAAAAATGAAAATGATCCCATGATTTACTCCTCCTAGGTGTATATGATATGACTATCTTCAGACGAACACAATCAAAGATATATTTAAAAATATCCTAAAGAGTATCCTTTGACTTGACGCACAACTAAAGACGAACGCGGAGGCACAGAGGATAGAGCAAAACAAATCACGGATTATAAGTCTAAAACAATCATATTTAAAAAGAAATGTCAGAGGATTTCAATATAAGAGAAGAGGAGTTTAAATTTGTTGCACAGCCCTATTTGTTTGAACTGCGAGAGGCGTGAGCTTACAATACTCCTACATCATACATCACGTCAGGGGTTAATAATTTGGCGCAAGTCGACTTGTGCATTCTGCGTACGGTCGTCCGCCAGAAGCTAGTTATTTGAATTTATAACGTTTTATGGATATTTTTCTTACAAAAACACATCGCTTTGCTTCAGAAGACCTTTATTAAACCCCTGGAGCTGTATGGGTTACTTTTTTTTATGGATGGATGCATTATTTTTGGCTTCAAAACGCATTAGGTGATTAGGTGAGAAGTAATTCACTTCAATAACCGAATATATTAGGAATATAACAAATAAAAATACTGAAAATGTGCATACGACTTGATAGTATCACAGAATCAATGTGTGGAAAGTCCGACTAATTATATAACGTTACGTATCGTATATTTAAATGTATACAAGCAAAATTTATAGATTAAAAAAAATATATAACGTCTGTAAATACATTAAAGGATTAGTTCACTTTCAAATTAAAATTTCCTGATAATTTACTCACCACCATGTCATCCAAGATGTTCATGTCTTTCTTCAGTCGAAAAGAATTTTTTTTTGATGAAAACATTCCAGGATTTTTTCCATATAGTGGACTTCAATGGCCTCCAAACGGTTGAAGATCAAAATTTCAGTTTCATTGCAGCTTCAAAGCATTCTACACGATCCCAGACGAGAAATAAGGGTCTTATCTAGAGAAACATTCGATCATTTTCTAAAAAAAAAATATTAAAATTGTATACATTTTAATGCTCATCTTGTACTAGCTCTCTTCTTCTCTATTTGAATTCTAGCAGTGTAGATGCTGCTAAGTGTATTACTGCCCTCCACAGGTCAAAGTTTGAACTAATTGTTATATACTTGCACTAGCATATTGCATATGACAATTTAGTTCAGACCTGTGGAGGGCAGAGCTGGTTCAAGATGAGCATTTATGGTTAAAATGTATAAAATTTTAATATTTTCTTTTAGAAAATGAGCGATGGTTTCTCTAGATAAGACCCTTATTCCTCATCTGGGATCGTTTAGAATGCTTTGAAGCTGCACTGAAACTGAAAAAAACCTGGGATGTTTTCATCAAAAACCTTAATTTCTTTTCAACTGGAGAAAAAAGGCCATGGACATCTTGGATAACTTGGGGGTGAGTAAATGTTTAGGAAATTTTAATTTGAAAGTGAACTAATCCTTTAAAAAGACGTTTGGGCCACAGTGCGCCCTCTGTCTGCATTAAAGGCACACACGGATGCCTGAATGACGTT
This sequence comes from Chanodichthys erythropterus, assembly GCF_024489055.1. Classification (NCBI taxonomy): domain Eukaryota; kingdom Metazoa; phylum Chordata; class Actinopteri; order Cypriniformes; family Xenocyprididae; genus Chanodichthys; species Chanodichthys erythropterus. The sequence continues at coordinate 38,646,776 of NC_090232.1, read as the reverse complement.
CGCAAGGTTTCATTTTTTTCCTCTTTTTACTTCACTACTGGCGAAGCTGCACGGAGGAAACGAGGAGCCAGAAGGAGCGGCGAAATAAGCCTGGAATTTATCTCGCACGTTTAAAAAAAAGGAAAGAAGAGTCCCCCGCCTGTCATTCCATGCTCCTCTAGTTTATTCCCTCACAGAGTGTTGGAGATATAATGGAAACTGAATGATGAGGTAAGAGTGTTTGAGCGTCTCAGGCCGATTGTCCTTTTTTGACAGTGACTGCGTCCGCTGCGCGAGCGAGGAATCCACAGAATTTCAGGGCGCGCTTCGTGCGAATTCAGGCGCTCGCGCAAGGCAGTGGTCACTTTAACGGTCATTTCAGCTCGGTAACAATAATAATACTCTCCCCTAGTCGTTTACTTGTAGAAATAGGCCTATGTAAGCTCTCTCTCTCTCCACGCAGAGATTGCAGCTAAAGCTCAGCTCTGATTTAACTGGTTTAGTTAGCACACCGGCTAACGGCTGCTGGTGTGGTGAAATCAGTGACCTCAGCTCGAAAACTGAGGATTTCTGTGGCAAAACTCGTGGATATAGTGGGCTGTGTGGACCTTGAGAGTGCTGAGGCAATGTGTGTCATATGTAGGATGTAGTAACACTGAGTTAGCCAGTGTGATGGAGCGCAGATGAAGATATAGCTCATCTCCACACATGGCTGCAGGTCTCATCTCTACATGGATACATCCATCTCTTCTCCATTAGGCAATACACATGTGAGTGCATAATGGCCAGGAGAAAAAAGAGGCTATTATCCTGTGATTATGTCTGAAGCAAGGTGATTAAGGCTCAGATCCTGGAGTGCAGGCTGGCCGTGGATTTGTGTGCTTTGTCTTAAAGCCACTATCATGTGTAGTATGTAAACACTGTCGGATTGGAGGGAGGTTTGTGAGATCTTATGAGAAATGCAGCTGGAGCCTTTTGGCCTGGGACAGTATTGTCGTAAATCTGGTCAGGTCCTGGTTTATAGAGGCACTCCTTGATCACAGGACTGAAGCGGAAAACCTGCTTTTGTCAGGCGGTCCGAGTAATGCCTCAAAAATGTGACCTCAGATGGTGTCACACACTGATTTAAGAGCAGATCGACCCAACTTTTCAATGATTGAGGGGTACAAGTGCAAAAGTTGAACCCTTATTGATGTAAATATGAAATAATCTTAATATTGAGGATGCGCCGCTGTTTGAGTGCTTAATAATATTCCAGTAATAATCAAAAGTTGGACATATTCTAATTATATAGGTATAAAAACATTAATTAATCACATTAGGCTTATACTCTATTTTCTAAAAATCTGAGAAAACTGTGTAATATTTATTTGTTTTTGAACAAAAATACCCACCCTAACTGAATGTCAATTTATATTTCCCTGTAAAGAAATCAAGGTAATTCTGGGTAATGTCAGATAGTGAGTGAGGAGTTGGTTATTTTAATAACCATTATTTTAGATACTTTAAAAGTAGTGGCATTTATAAGAGTCTTATAAAAAAAGAATTTGCATATGAATGGAAATGAATGGGTTGATTGGTTGACTGCTTTTCAAAATTACCAAAAAGCATTTCCGTTTTTTTCAGATGAGAATAGAATGAAAACAATGCACACATTTTATGCCGTTCACACTAGTCTTTGAACATGTGAAATTTCTTCGGATACTGCAATGGTCATAATATGACATCGCACTCTGTGGCGATTTTTAAAAAAAGAAAAAGGAAAAAAAGATCAACGTAAAACAAATAATAATCCCAAAATGTAAAAAATATCCAACCTATTTCACTATCCTGCAACACTACACACCTTCCATTAATGTCACTTTAATTCTGTTTTTTTTTTTTTTTTGGTTATGCCGTGACGTCACACATCTTCATTAGTTATGAATTCGCAGTCACCAAACTTGACCGTTGGAACCATAGACTGCACTCTAAAAAATGCTTGTTGTTTCAACCCAAGTTTTGGTAAAAAATGGACAAACCCAACCAATGGGTTACATTCTTAAATTACATTTTTAACCCAACAGTTGGGTTTGTCTATATTTGACCCGAACTTGGGTTGAAACAACCCAGCATTTTTTAGAGTGTGTATAAAACAGTGGACGTAGTGTCCGTGACGTCACCCGTATTTTTCTGAAGAGCATTTTTAAGCCCAAAATAGGTGGAGCCAGCCGTTGCCGTCTTGGCAGCGCATCACTCTTGGATAACCGAAAATTAGTGCTGTGTAAAAAATATCGATTTCTAGATTTTAATCGATTTTCATTTTTATGAACCGATATCGATTCCTAAATCCCAAGAATCGATTAGTCTAGTCTGTTTTCAGTTGATGAATGAGCAGAATATGTAGCGCCTCCCATCCAATAAATCGCAATAATCTTTGTTTTTTGTTACTTTTGATATGAAGCAAAGTCTCAGATTTCAAATGACGTCCATCTTATTATGAGATTCAAAAAATAAATACCGTTTTGGCACTGTTTAATGTGACTTGACAGATCGCTTTAGCGCCTCAGTTAAAGAGAAGCGGCAGCACGAGCGCATGTGAACATCCTTTTTTAATGTTCTTAAATATTTAATGCATGTTTGAATAAATCAGTTATGACAGCCGCGATTTAAATGTTTATATTTAAAAAAAACGAATTGGAGTAGAAATATGATTATGTAATTCTAAACTTTATTTATAATAAAAACATCATTGAGTGTTTGTATATAAATAAGTTAATTTAACCTTCAGTATTATTATAGTAGTGCCAACTGACTCCCATGTGTAGTTTACAGCATTAGTTGAGACAGCAGGCAAACAGCTAGTAGTGACAGCCACGGCAATCCACCTGCCTGTCACTCAAGTGGCCACGCCCTCAATTGTGCAGAACTGCAAGGCTTCATATAATTTAAACAGATGAGATATAAAAAAAATCACCCCTCTCATAGTTGTCATGAAGGGCAAAATTAGCTATATAGATCAAAACCCCTTTTTGTACCAGGCTGTAAACATATTTTTTCTGCTGTAAAGTTTGACTGGATTGACGCCCTTTTGGAGCCTGTCTCTAGCAGCCAGTTGATAAATTGCAGTTTTAGTGACTTCTGTGTTGCATTCAAGAGAGAGACTGGAAGTTTGCTGCTTGGAATGCAGCAAAATGCAAAACTTGCATGAGCTTGTGTTGTGTACAAATTAAATTCAATAGAACATAAACCGTAGTTTACGCTGTGGTTTGTTCCGATTTTATTCTTACAAGAATTTTCCGATAAATTGTCTTTTTCGAATGAAAATGTAATCAGAAAATGGCCTTTAATCTGAAAGTAACATGCTCAGTGTCTTTGGTGTCTACAGCCTTGTTTAGATGAGGATAATGGAGTGTTTGAAAGCCTCTGTTTTAAGTGCAGGCTCAAGAGGAGCTTATTGTTAGGCCATTCAGTTTATGAGTCATTAGAGGCTGTTTTTTGCAACCTCAAGTTTATCCGGCCACTTTCTCTCCCTGTCTGTCCTCCATCCATAGATTCACCATTTTCTATTGCCCATCCCCCACAGGTGTACAGCAGAGATTTAGTCTGGGGTGCGAGATAAAAGAGATCCACAATCCACTGTGCACCGCTCAGTCTCAGCAGGATGGATGATAGGCCATCTAAGTGTGTGCGTGGCTTGTCTTTTTTTTGTTCACCGCTGATATGCGCGCTGCCCTTTTGCTGCTCACTTTGAAATTTGTTTCTCTTTGTATGATCGATGGCTCAGAAGCAGCTTTTTGTCTAGATAATTAGGTTAACAGGAAGAGAGAGGGACCCTCAGTGTCGCACCCCAGTGCTGTGCTCCACAAGGCCTGAATAATTTCAGTTATTCCTGTCTGCTTTTTGCTAAACAAATTATAAATGGTAGTCTGTAAGTGTGTGCTGGGGGTTTGAGAGTAAAGTTGTGTGTATAGCTTGTCTATGTAGGCCAGGGTCTGTGAGTTTGTACGTAATTCGTGATGAAGTAATGTGTACATGTCCAATTAACTGTCCGATTAATGTGTATGCAGCCATCCTGGCTACAGTTACATTATCGAGTCCTATATCAAGTCAAAATGATTTGTATAGCGCTTTTCACAATGCATACTGTTTCAGAGCAACTTTACAGAAAATCATGATGTATGTTGATGTTTATAATATTTTAATATCTTCATGCCTTATAATTACATTTAACAGAATAGAGCTGGGCGATGATACAGTTTACATTTTGCGATATAGTTTGCATATAGTATATGGTATGTATCGCCCTACGCGAGTATACTTTATGTATGCTGATAAAGTTGGATATACGCATGTATCCAACTTTATAAAACGGTTAGTTCTGATTCTGATTGGTGAATAGCTGTGTTTCATGATAAAACATGGCTATGACTGCTTCACCGAACGGTTCTGTGTATCACTACACAACACCCTTAGTAACTACTCTTGGCAGCATAAACTGTTTGTTCTCAGTTGATATTGTTCATTGAAGCTTACTGTATTCTGTAGAAGAGTATTGTGAGAAATGGATCTAGCGAGCAAAGTTTATTATCTGCATTCAGATTTAGCGTTTTCCTTCCTATGTTCGTAATAAAAAATCTGTTTAAATGTCCAGTGTATTATCTTGTCCTTTTAACAGTTAAGGGGTTTTCCCATGACTGACAGCGCTAGTCAAAGCACAAATTCAGTCTTTTCAATGTAAAAATCTTCGCTGTTGACTGACACACTCATAAAGACAGTCTTTGCCGCGATCTAATGGTGTAATAATGTAATTTCTGTTGCTGTTCACGGTCAGGGACTATTTTTTCCGGTGGAAGGAAGGCTTTTACTGAAAGTTTACTTCATGAAAGTTGCATGGTACATATTTGTGGCTTTAATATTTGTATTGTGTGATAACCATTTTATAAAAGCAATAAGGTACTTAAGGCTAGTGCCGTATAGTAAATAAGTCACGGCTGAAGGGGTCATGCCTAACAACGCCCTTCAGTTCTGACTTATTCATGATACAGCACAGCCTCTCATACCTTATTGCTTACTTATACAAAGAGCTGGACAGAATTATAGTTACATTTTGCGAACAAAATAAGTCGAGCAGTTTTATGTCAGTGTACTACATGTACGTGCAGGGTGTGATGGTTAATTTTCTCCCAAGGAGCACATGGAGCTCACTAATTCTACAAATTTAGGAGCGCATATATATATATATATATATATGTATATGGACAATAATATAGTTTTGATTTTTTTGATGATATAAAGCACTTGCTTGCTCCTTGTGTCTTGTACAGAGCAGTGACTGTAACATTGTCATAACATTGGACAGAAGCAAAACAATACAGGCCCTCTTCCGGAAGCTGTTGTATTTGGTGTCCTGAGTGATTCTCTCTTTATCGCCTGATCCAGGCTCGGATTCTGCTCAGACGAAATCGGTAAAATCCATTCAAGATGTACTATCCGTTCTCACAGTTACAGCCGAGCTGTTCTGCCTACCTCAGCTGCAGAGAAAGCACTTCTGCTTCTGTGTTTATGGCCTTTCTTAAATGCTTCAAGATGGAACTGAACAAATAAGCTGAGATCAGATTTTGGACTCTGGTTTTTGTTTTTAAACTTGAGAACTGCAAAGAGAACAGGTTGCGAGACTGAATCTTTTACTAGCCTAGCAGCGCGTTATGAAAGATCGGTTAGGATGATTTGCTATCATTGATGACAAAAGCTTGAAGTTCCATTTCATTTTCAAGCTGGATTCCTCTGCATGTGTCTGGACTGCATTAAAAATGGGTGGAGTGCAGATTGTCTGTGATGTATTGAGTAGTGAATAGAACTGTTTGGGGTGTCAGTGGAACCATAAGCATCTCTGAATATCATTTGAACACTCTAAGGCTACATTCAGACTGCAGGTAAATGTGGCCCAAAATTTTTTGTGATATCTGTGACTCTGATCTGTTTTTCTCAAGACAGTGTGAACAGCAGAAACCACTGATCTTTTCTATTCTGATTTGGCCTACTTTCATATGTGGTCCTAAATCCAATATAGGTCTGATGTTGTGCAATGTGCTTTATAGTTTCAAACACATGTGATTCTCTGATTAATTGCAAAGTTTAACCATCATAGAGTGAAAGTTCATCATTTGCACGTGTTTTAGTTCCTGTCAGTTGTGCGTGCTGTTTCCTGTTTGCAGACAGCATGTGAACACCGGATTCTTCAATTCCTCACCGAAGCTACCTCAGAGACCTATGCAGTATTAGAGCTGCATGATTCTGGATAAAATGAAAATCACGTTTTTTTGGGATTCAAATAGAGATCCCGATTCTCCCACGATTCTGAATATACAGCTAAACAAAATAACATGCAATTTACTAGAGGTTGTGACAAAATCTTAATCGCCGGAAAAATGTTTAATAAATTTGAATGAATTATTTTTAAAAAAAAATTATTTTTTTTGAATGAATTCAGTTTAATTAATACTTGGTTCATTACTGGAATCAGTGTTTTTGAATGAATATTTTGAATGAATGATTCAATGACAAATTCATTTTGTAATCACTTGTCGCCACCTAATGGCGTAAGATGTAATAATTTCAAGCTCCAAGTTAGTTTCAAAAGGTGGTTTGCTCCATTTTGATCAGTATTGTAGACGTCAGTGTTTATATCCTACATTTAAACTGCTATCTCAGTACTTCTGTGATAATTTGAATATTTCTAACTAGGGCTGGGCGATATATCGCATGCGATTGACACGCGCATTTCGTCAGTAAAGCCGGTTCCCTGATTACCGCTAAATCGCCATCACCTGCTTTCAGATGGAGCGGCATTTAATAGACAGAGCCGTAGTTCACTGATAAGACACGCAATATCGCGTTCAATATCGACGGCGATACATATCGATATTGAACGCGATATTGCGTGTCTTATCAGTGAACTACGGCTCTGTCTATTAAATGCCGCTTCATTTGAAAGCAGGTGATGGCGATTTAGCGGTAATCAGGGAACCGGCTTTACTGAAGAAATGCGCGTGACAAAAGCATTCGATACATCGCCCAGCCCTACAGTGAAGACTATACAGTATTATTTTACATTTGATTATTCATTTTCTGTACCTGAATACTTCTGAAAAATACAAAGCACTGTTTATTTCATTTAAATCACCCCAATCATTCAAGAGTTATTAATTCTTTCCGAATAGAGCTATTCAAGTAATGTGGTGAATTTATTTCATATCGCAATGTATATCACAGAAAAACAAAATATAGCAATGTATGTTTTTTTCCCAGTAACATGCAGCCCTACACTGCAGTGATTTTCTCTTCTTGTGTTCCTGTGCTTTCTAGTACCATATCAGGTATTGCTGCTGACAAGGTTGAAATTGCATTCATTTAGTGACTGTTCAGGTTCAAATGTGCAGTGAAAGTGACCTGTGGGTAGAAGTTTAAATACACTGTTTACTCTCTACTTATGTTTTGCAGTCAAAGTCAAACATGGTCCAGGAAAGACTGTTGTGCTTTTGTGTGGAATGCAAACGTGTGGGTGCGTTTGGCTGACTTGTTCACGTAGGACCCCAGGCCTTCTTGGAAGGAATGCAGACAGGAGTGTGAGTGTGATGTTGACACTATTAATACTTGTACTCTCTTTGGCCCGGGGTCTCGCGTCACCTGACTAGTGAATCCACCGCTGGATACGTTGTGTGTGTGTCTATCTGTGTGAATTTCACATGTGTTTTTTTCACTGTCTCTGTGCAGGGTGAAGTTGTATAACTTCTGAGAGTGAGGGAAACTAAACGGCTTCTCGAATAAGAAAAAGATGTAGGACGGGACTTGATTTTGTCCATCAGACTAATCCTACTTATGAATCTGGAGAGGTTTTTGATTAATGAATTGATAGATTGAAAATTTGATTGCCTAACAAACACCAGATATTTATTATAATTGGTACTGATATTTTTCTGTATCATTTGAAAACATTCATTTTAGTAATATTTGACATTATTGAAGAACAATATTTAAAATGAGGTTGGATCAATATTTCTAGAAATAGATTTATATCCACAGAAAATGTTCTTAGTGTTTACTTGGTGTAAACTTACAATTTTCTTTCGGTGGGCAATAAAATGAGCCAAAACTCCCATAGTTTTACATTGAAATATGGACCTGAGCCATGGTTTCGAATGGGTTTTTGGTTAAATGCTTGAAATAAGGTCTGTGGTGAACACAAGCTCAATATACTTTCACGTTGTATCCTACAACATAAAATACATCAGTAATAACCACTTGTGATTTTTGTTTGTTTTAAAAGCTTTTACATGTCTTGAAAAAGGTGGTTGCTAACAAGTGGCTAAATGGGACCAAAGAGGGACATTAAACATCATCAACTCATTTACACACAGAGCCTCGTGTTTAATCACGCTCTTGTAAACTCGAACTTTCAGTGAAAATGTTTTTTGAATAAAGACTGAGTCTTGGTGATGTTAAAGTCATGCATCCGTAGTGTAGTTTGTTTATAGCCTACGTTTAGCATTATACTAAATTTCACACTAAATTCATAAGAGTTGTTCCATTTGGTAAGATTATCGTGATGATCATATACTTTTGTGAGTCGTAAAGCTTATTTTGTGCAATAACCCAAAAGACAATGGAAAAATCCTATTTGATTTTTGTCGAGGGAACCAGGGAGATGCTAACTTCTGTGGTTTGCCTGCAAAGATACATAATCACTGCAGCACTCAATATCTATAAATGTTCCTCACCCAGATTCATCTCACCTAGTGACAGCATTCCTGCTGTATGACATCACCACTCTTTGCCCCACCCTCTCTTGAGCATGTCTCGATTCAGCGGGTGGATCTGGATCAGTGAGGCAGGTTGGTCATGAATAAGGCTAAAACTAAACTCGTCTGAGACGTGCAGGTCTTTGAAAGCATCGGTTTGTTTGTGTTTCTATACTGTCTTCTGCAGAACGTTTCCCTTTCCTGAGCTTTCATTCAGAACGGCTGTGTTTGAGAGCATTGTCCCGAGGAAAAGCTTCATTAGAATCAGAAAAGGGGTGACAGGAAAAAGTAGGTCAGATGCTCAAAGACACACACACACACACTTATGGTCATTAGCAGGGCCGTGACAAGGGCCGGTTCTACTGTGTGACAGTGTCACTAGCACTGCAGTGTTTGACACTGCGCTCTGCCAGAGAGAGAGAGAGAGAGAGCGTGTGAGTCACCAGTGTCCTGTTTAATCAGGGGAACTGGATGTTTTCAGTATTGAGTCAAGCTCTCTGGGAAGGGCTTAGTCCTCCATCTTGAGAAATACCCCACTGCTTCAGATTAGACTCAGACAGTACAAACGCACCCTGGAGCCAATGGCATTCAGACATAATGGATTTCCACGAATAGTAGTAAAATAAGAGAAATAGCACTCTATAGAAACTGTGATGTATAAACTATATAGCTTAATGATAAAACCCTGCTCAAATGCATGCAAATGAATACTTCAAATAGCACTGAGTTTTAGTACAAATTCTAGTTTGGTTCAAAATGAAACTGCTCCACATTAGGGTAGTCAAAAGTACTGACTGAAATGTTAAAAATGTGACGATACCAGCATTTCCCCCTAGGATTTTTAAACACCTGATTGGCCATTGTGTTCACGCACTCAACAGATATGACTGTGATCGGCTACAATGATCATTGTACATCTTTGACGCTCTTAATCGAGCACTTACACAGATACACATGGGAGCATTTGAAAGCAGCCATCGATCAGCGATATATTAGGGATTTGCTGATTGACGCCTGCTTTCAAATGCTCCCATGTGTATCTGTGTAAGAGGTTGATGAAGAGTGTCAAATATGTCGATATTCAACATGTTTTGAAGTTGATCACTGTAGCCAATCATATTCATATCTGTTGAGTACGTGAACACAATGACCAATCAGGTGTTCAAGAATCCACTCAACAGCACTCAAAATTCTAGGTGGGAATGCTGGTATCGTCACATTTTTTAAATTTCAGTACAGACTTGGTACCGAAGTTGGTACTTTTGACAACCCTATTTCACATTCGAATGTCAAACACTGTATATGAAGTGAAAATGAAGCACATTCCTGCCTCAGCTTTTTTAGAAGTCTGAAGGCAGGGCGATGTGATCGTGTGGTCAGAGTGATGAAACATCATGATTTCCACACAACTTCAGTTTCTGCATTGCTCTCTGCCAGCCCTTCAGATGAACAGTCATTAAACGCTATCAGCAGTTGAGTAACCATGTTAGTGCATATATCGTTTTTTTTAACACATTTTATTTACAGCACATTCTAAAAAGCTATAATTTTTCTAATAATTGAAATATTACTTCTTGTATCATCTCACCTCTTAAGCATTACATTTTCTTTCTTCTCTTGAATTATTTCTGAAATGGTGGTTTTAACTGGGGCTCCAAAACACTGCAGTATTCCATAAAAAAAAATAAGAATGGCCAATTTTGATTTCATGGCAGCTTTATCTTGATCACTATTGTAAAGTTTGAACTGTTATTTATTGTACTATGTAAACTACTACTACAATATATTTTTCCCAGTGCCTGGATTAGCATGCTTGTGTATTTTAAAACCCTTTCAGTTTGCGCTGTGATTGGACACTGTGGAGGCAGAGCAATGAATTCCATTATGCAGGAATGGAAAGGAAGAAAAGTGTGGAGGAAGAATGGGGGAGAGACAGAGAGAGAGAACAGTCTGGCACTGATTAAAATACTTTGTCCAAGGTGCCCTGGGTGTCTCTGCGTGTGTGTGTGTGTGTGTGTGTGCAGTGCGTTTACACAGCTGGAAGATAACCAGTCCCAGTCTGAGCTGAGGCTTTCAGATAGTTCTCTTACTTTCTCTTCGTCTTGTGTCAGTGTGTTACTAAGGTTATTTTCATACTTACTGTTAGGGGTGTAACGGTACACAAAACTCACGGTTCGGTACGTACCTCGGTTTTGAAGTCACGGTTCGGTACAGTTTTGCATCAAGACATATTGTTGAATACGGACGCTTTCATTGATGTCTTTCCACCGTTGAAACACTGAATGAGCGATTACATGAGATATGACCGTTTCAGTAAGTTGTACTGAATCTTGCAACATACCTTCAGATGTTCTTTCATGTTTATTCTGTAACTAGTATTAAGGAGGAAGAGATGAACACATTCTCTTGCGCTCCGCGCTCGCGCTGCCGGTTGAACTGAGGCGCCTGTACAGTGATCTGTCACCCCACATCAAAGCACGTCAAAATGGCATTTTCTGTTTAAACTTCATGATTTCGTGGACAGAATTTGAAGGATGACACTTTGTTTCTTAGCGAAAGTAACAAAACGCAGAGCTTATTGCAGTTATTGGTGGTGAATATTGGTTACAATGTAATGCTTCGGTACACACGTGCACCGTACCGAAAGCCCTGTACCGAAACGGTTCGGTACAAATACGTGTACCGTTACACCCCTACTTACTGTAAATGAGAACTACAACAAACGCAGGTCAGGGATTTTCATATGCATATATATAAACTAGTTGGTGGTGGGTGAATTTTCATTTTATGCCATCTTTAAAGTTACCATAAAATTATAAAGAATGATGTATCGGTGCACATCATTATTTTTTAACTTCCTCTCTCCTTTACAATGACATCTCTTCTCTGATGACGTGTTCACGGTGCGAGGGCAGGACAATAATCCTTCTTTTCCGCCAAACTGTCACTCAGCAATTAGCAAATGGCGATGCAACGATCCAATCAATTCCAGATTGACAAAATCAAGTCTCGACCAACATTTTTCCCGTTCAAGAAGCTGTTTCACTTGGATACAGTAGGGAAGAAAGTGTGATTCCATTTCATTTAAACCTTAAAGCATCTGTGTACAAAATATTAAAGCTAAAACAAAAATGAGAAAAAAAAATAAAATCATGAAAATCAAGTTGTTAATAGGTGGATGACTTGTCAAATATCCTGACCCATCCCTAATTCAAAGTCCGTTTTGTGTGTGTGTTTTTAGGGGGCCATTTACACGACACCATTTTCTAAACTAAAAACATAAAACATTTTATGCGTTTTGGCTGTTCATTTACATGACAACGGCATTCTGGGTGACTGAAAACGCAAAGTGACATCACCAACTACTGGCCTGGCAGCATAATACAGTGTTTTTTAGTGATTTCTGTGGATCTGTGTGAACGGGGACATTTTTGACTGTGTTGTCTACTTGAAAAGCAGAAAAAAGGAAAAACATTTCCATTTTAGTACATCGTTGTCGTGTAAAGTGGAAATTTATTTGTGGGGAGATCTGTGTTTTGTCCTTCCTCTCTCAGGAAGTTTTCTGCAGGTCAAATATGATTCACTCAAATGTTTCTTCCTCTTTGTTTCTGACAAAAGTGATTTTGTGTTTCAGGATGATGAATAAGTCTCGTTTCTTTATGTTGTTTCTCAGAGGTTAAGTGAGTGAATGAGTGTACGAATGAAAGCTTAAGGTTTCTTTGTGTTGTTTTGCAGGAGTTTGAGGCTGGACGGCAGCTGACGGACTGAACCATGGCTCAGTTTCCCACGCCCTTCGGAGGTGAGTTGATGCCTTGACTGACTGACACATGCATGTTTGTGTGATGGAGGTTGGGTGGAAGTGTATGAAGTGCAGTGTGTGTTTGCGAGAGAAAGAGAGGCAGAGAGAATGAATTCAGTCAAAAGAATCAGTGAATAGAAGAGAAACGCCCTCACAGAGCTGTTGTCGCTTTGGTTTGCAGGCTTTTATGTGTGCATTTCATTTTCTGTTTTCTTTATTTTAATGTGGGTTAATTTATATACAGTGGGATCATTCAAGTCATTCAAATGCTTTACATTTTTGAATATAATTTTTTTAATTGCGATATTATCTAGAGGTGCAACAACTAATAGATAAAGCAATCAATAATGAGAGTAATCTATTGTAATGGAGTATAATTTGACGGAAAAGTTGAATTGGACAATGTACATAATATTTCTTATACGTTTTACATCATAAAATTTATTTATTTTTTTTGTTTGTTTTCCAAAATCTCAAAACTCCATGTTTATGCTATATTTTGAATCCTAAATTTTCATCTCACACATTTAGATCGTTGCGTAAGACACAATAAAACGTCAGTAAGAGTTGGTTTGTGTTTAGCTGTGATCTGTCCGCATTGAACACTTGTTGAAGCATCATGCTGATGTTTGTCTGTCTCTGTAGGGGGGTCGGATACATGGGTAATATCTGTGGACGAGAGAGCCAAACATGACCAGCAGTTCCACAGTTTGACCCCCACACCTGCTGGCTTCATCACAGGTAACCACCACTGATTTTCTTGCCATGAGAAAACTAAAAAACTCCCATTAGTGCTGATGTTTGCTAAAATCCTTTGGAGTTTGATGTTCTGAAATACATAAACAAATCCTTTGAACTCTATGCAATTGCAAATGACCACCAGCAGTGCAGTCAGTCATAGACCTGACAGTTTATGAGTTTATTAATACCACTCCACTTCCTGTTTTCCACCCATAATTGGTGGATATCTGTTTGTATGGTTTACGATCAGACTCACATCAGTCTTAAGGCCGCCAAAGAACTGGTGGTGACGAAAGCCAATGGTGGTGTTGGCTGCATCTGGCCAAAAAAGTTGTGCTTGAGCACACCGCAAAACTACAGGCGACAGCCAACTAGCCTGTATGCATGTACGTTATGCCCCTGGGTAAAGGTGATGATACACGGGGCAACTTTTTAAGCAATGGTGCTGGGCAATGTTGCCATCGACGGGCAACCTGGTGAGACACAGGGCAACTAATTGGGGCAAAGGACAGTTGGCAGCAACTAATCATAGAGGAGCAAATCTATTGCCAACCCAATAAATACTTTATTATAAACACTTGTTAGGCACTTTATTTCAACTTTTCAAATATTTTCTTAGTTTTTATTAAATATAAATGCCTTTCCAATTTGATTTGTGATAGGAAAAGGGAGAAGAGCGAGTTTCTCAAAAGGCAGATTCGAACCTGTGTCTATCGCATCAAAAGATACTTTCATGTGTTATACGCCCTACAGCCTACGCCACTACAGATGTTAAACTGACCAAGTCTTTTTAGTATTTAACTGAAAACATTCGATGGCGTACGTACATTAAATTAGACACCTGTTGGTTCCCTGTTTTGGGTTGACACTTGACAACTTTCCAGCATAAAAAGATGTAAGTTCACACTCCTTTTCTTTGCTCCACTGCCGCTGAGAGCCCGCTATCTTGTTTTAATTTTTTCGGAAATCTCCAAGCCGGTCACATGATCAGCTGCTAGCATTTTGATTGGAGGTTTTAAAAAAATTGCCCATGACCGATCTAAAGTATCCAGATAGAGATTTGCTGCTCATTCTCAATGGGAAAGTGCCCAAGCAACGTTGCTCTGCAACATTGCTCAAAAATTTGCCCTGTGTATCATCACCTTAAGAGACATCTTTCGACAACAGCAGATGGTAGTAGTCTGTTGTTCAAAAAAGAGAATGTGAACTAGGAATGAGAATATACAAACCCTAAACAAAGCAGCGCTCACTTACCATTTTGAATATAAATCATGCTGATTAGTTTGTCTTCACTTATAGTAATTAGGCTACATATACGGCAGTGTCGTTCTGAAAATATTTGCATATTGGAGTGCTCCAAAAAAGATGAAGGTAAATTTATAAGCACCTTCTTCATGTGCCTTCTTGTCTTCGTCGTTTGGTTGCTTTGTCGCTTTCGTTTTTATTCTTGTCCGCTGGTATACAAAGCTGAACTGCCAATCAGATTGATCTCTTTTCCTGACGACCCAACACCAATTCAACATGCTCACTGAGGTTCGAACACAACTCCAAAACTAGCCCAACCGACGCTCGCCAATTGCCCAACTTTGGTCGACGGACAACCGTTGGCTTGGTGTGTCCCGCCCCTTAAAGTACAGTCTGAGAACTGTTAATGTCAGTCTCAGTACCTCCTCAGGCGAAACACGCAAACTCTGGCTTTGCTGCTGAACCTACAGTAAAACCTCCCTATGTTTACATTAGTCAGAAGAGCAAACATCTAATGCTTGTGTAAACGTTTGCACAATGCAAGTGTGTTAGAGTTCAAATTTTTATTCCTCAAACATGTAGTGAAAGTTTCAGTTGTGAATTGACAGTGTGTAATGTTAACAGAATCAATGAGATAATAAAATGCAAAGAAGGAAACCTTTCAGGGTGTGACGTTGCAGAAATGGTCATTGCTCTGTCATCTTTGCTGAGGCCATTTGTTTTTGGAGTCTCTAGATGACGCTTTGACATGTTTGTTCCTGTTATAGAAAGCTGTCTTTCTCACTGGACTCTCATTTTGCCAGTCTGAAGAAAGTTAGCCAAACTGTTCATACATTGCTTTGAAAGAAATGTTCATGGTACACAAAACACAGTTTGTGATCTTTTTAAACAATGTAGACCGATGTCAAATTAACCTCCAAAGGGCCAATCAAAATCACAAGACTCGAACAGTAAAACCAGCTTGTCCCAGCTGGACTTTGGATGTCTACTGAAGAGATGGTACTTGTGAGTTTCCTGTTGACCAGTGGATCTCAAAGAGCCTCTTTGTGCTGACTGAAGGACTGCTGAAATAGTGAGTGGCCCACAAGCAGACAGGCACGGAGATAGTCTGTTTTTGGCTCTGAGAGTATAAAGGCGTTCTGTGTGTGTGCGCGCAGAGGAAGACACCTGTTTTCAAGAGGAAAAGTGTTTAGATGAAGGTGATAAAGTCATCAAAGCTGCTGCTATATTTTGCTTTTAACACAGCAGATTCACAAACTCTCACACTTACACCTCCCATTGCTTCGTGTATTGGTTGGTAGGTTGTAAAATGGAAGATATAGGTTTTCTGGGCTGCTGTGGCATTATTAGTTGTCACTTGTTAAAGGTTGTGGTGTAATCTTTCAATTTAATCTGTGATTTTTTTTTGTGTGTGTGTGTTCATCAGTATAGGCTGTCATGAGAGCAGGAAGTCAGCTTGATAGGTTAGATAACATATGAGAACACTGACTCGGCTTTCTTTTCTTACTCAAGCTGTAGCTGGCAGATCACTCATCCCCGAGGGCAATGCCACTCAAGTGCGGTCAATAAACCCTGAGCATGTTTGTTGACAAGATGGTTTAAATGGGCTTACGCAACTCTTAATTATGTTATCAGTGTTTTACTAGAATAATAAAATTAACTTAGAATAATTAAAATTGACACAAAGTGTTCCATTGTGTTCAATGATATACAATACACTTTATTTATACATTTAAGCATAGTAATTTCATTATTTTCCCCTCCTTTTTCTCTTTCTCTGTAGGTGACCAGGCAAGGAATTTCTTTCTGCAGTCAGGTTTACCTGCCCCCATCCTGGCCCAGATATGGTACAATCCCTATATAATACATTAATTTATAATCCAGAGCACTACTTTCACAATTCACTTCTTGCTACTGTTCAATAATTTGCATACACTGTAAAGAATATCCTATTAAATTTACATAAAAAATGGCATCTTTTGATGCCAGAAATTCACTATAAAATTACTATGACTATGCTTCGATATTTGACAGCTTATAACCAAATATGTCATTAAGTAGTATAAGTCTAAATCTTTTTTACCTTGTAAAACGTACTGATAACCACCATAATAATACAGGTGGTACAGTAGAAAACCACAGTTTTAATCATACAATAAGTGGCCTGTCCATAAAGCATGGCCAATGCACATATATAGGGTTGTCGCAATACCAAAATTCCAGTAATTGGTATCAATACCAGGAAAATTCTACGGTTCTCGGTACCAATTTTGGTAGCGTAGTTGGAACTATTTTACCAATTTATTTAGCTATTTGAAATTAAAAAATAAATTAAAGTAAATGAGTTTATTATTTATGATGATAAATATTCTAAGTAAATAATACATTAAAACTTCCTTCAAATGTTTATAAATAAACATTATTTATAAAAAGATAAAGTGAAAAATTTGTAATAAAATGGACAAAGAAACACATTACAAGGAACAAGTGGCAGGTCTATTAGTTTGCATTTACACTCTATTTTGACATACAGTATCAGATTGTTTGTTGCTATGGTCATATCACTGTCAATCATTGTGGTTTTGGATACAGTCACGCATTTAAATACAGTTGTAAATGCAGAACTTTTGCTGTGTACTGAGCAGCATGAAAAATAAAACTTTTATTGAAATTGTCTATGGGTTATAAACAGAAAGCGAGCAAAGTGCGCTACTTTTATAATCACTGAAGCTGTCAATCATTTAGGCTACATTCAGCGCCTGCTCACTGAGATCCTGCGAAAACTCCTACTATAATCAAAAAAGCTGTCTACACTGCATAATTAATCTCTTATTTACATTGTGTTTCGAATTGTTGGTAATAATCAAAGGATTTGTGTGCGTGTAGAACTCTAAAGAGTGCGATGAATGAAAGCTCAGGTGTTTTGAGAGGTGTTGAGCAGATTCTGACTAACTAAACACCTCTGATTGGCCATTGCGTTCACATGCTCCACAGATGTGTATGTGATTGGCTACAATGATCAATGCTTCAAAAACATGTTGTAAAAAGAAACCTTTGGTGCTCTTCACAGAGCGCTTACACAGGTGGTTTGAAAAGCCACCTATAAGCAGGTCCCGAATATACCCAGTACTCCAGAAATGCTGGTATCATAAAGATTTCAGTACCGATTTGGTACCAAAGTACCGGTACTTTTGTCAAAGCTACTCGTCTATAGATGGTGCACAGGGTCATACACACAAAAACAAAACACCAGAGTAATACACATGACACTATTGCAAAATAATGCAATAAACATTTGTTAAATAGCATAAAATGTAACACAAAACACCCTAATGTTTTGCAGGGCTCTGGCCGACATGAACAACGATGGGAAGATGGACATGCTTGAATTTTCCATTGCAATGAAGCTGATTAAATTGAAGCTGCAGGGTCACCCCCTCCCTCCTTCATTGCCCCCCTCCATGAAGCAGCAGCCCCTCTCCATACCACCGCAGCCTCCATTTGGTAAAAACACTCTCATTCTTATGGCTTAAAAACATATTGAGACAAATCAAATCTTAGTTCAAGACCTTTTAGACAAGCGGCTCTCAACCTTTTTGACTCGAAAGCCCACCCCATTGTCCAACACAATTATTCAAAGGCCCTCTATATTTCGTAAGATATTTCCTCTAATATTTTTTTGCTGTAATTTTGAAAACGCTGCTTTTTTCACACTTTTTTATTAGCAGAAAATGTAAGTGTTTATATATTACATTTACATATATATTACATTTAATTTAATTAATTCTCAATCTGTATGTTCTTAGTTTATGAGAGGGGAAAAAAAGATGATATTTATTTATATATAAATTAATTTTGTGGCCCCCTTTTTGCAAATTACTAATTTAGACTAGAAGTTATTGTGTAGACCAGGACTATATTAGAAAAGACTCTATGCTAAATGCAAACCCTTAGGGCCTTTTTACACCAGGTCATTTCATGCATTTTTACTGAGCTGATAGCAATCTGATTTGTTAAAACTGATTAATTTACACTTGGCCACATATGTGTCTCCACAAAACGGATTCAAATCCAATCTTCAATTCCCAAACTATATGCAAATAGTTCACGTCAACGAAAGCAACCTGCATTTTATTTATCATCAGCTAATTTCAAGATCAAAGACCGCAATAGGAGAAAGAGCGGCATCAGCACTGGTAAGATCATTTAGTCGTCTCACTACTTGAAGGTGATTGTGTGTTGAGCATCTGCAACTTACTTTCAGTTTTATTTTGCGTTAGTTTGCACGTTGGCTTGACAAAGAGATACTCAGCTACTCATCTGTGCTGATGCGTGCTGCAGTAGCGCTGTCATATCTCTCACACATTTATTTTTTTAACATTTGGAAGGAGTAAAATTTACATATGTGGTTTCAACAATCAGATGCATTTACACTTGTCCAGTTTTGTCTGGAATGCGTCCCAGGCCACCTCCTGAAGTGGTTTGAGCGATTGGATGTAAATTCATCTCGAATGCGTTTCAGAGGGTATTTACACCTGGTCTTTTCACGATCTGACAGTTCTCCGATCAGAGAAAAATGCATGAAGTGACCGGGTGTCAATCGACGTCCACTTTCCCACAGAGTTTAGATTCAATCCTAATCAAACACACCTGAACAAGCTAATCACGGTCTCCAGGGTTACTGGAAAGCTAAAGACAGGTGAGTTTGATCAGGGTCGGCTAAACTGAGCTAAACAGTGTCAGGAAAGTGGATCTCGAGGGTCAGAGTTGCCCAGCCCTGCGGCCAGTTGCATAAAATGTACACATATGTTAAGACTGTGTCTTAAGAACTAGTTTGACCAACTAGCAGTTAACCAAGGGGTAATCATTCTTACTTTTCCAATTCAAATTCTCAAAGATCTCCCTTTTGATGTAATTGACTTAAAAAATTTAGGACCAGTCATGAAGGAAAAATTTAGATGACTAACTTTTAAGGCTATTCTAAGCAGTTTATGCAACTGGTCTATGTCTACATTAGACAAGACCTCTCTGCTAACAGCAGACCCCTTATTCAGGACCATGTCTTGGATCCTGGTTTAATCACTCAAAGAATTGGAGTCGCTTATTAAATTTTAGAAGTAAATTAAATTAGCAGTACATCAACATTATTGACATACGTCATTTGTCCCACTATTTAATTTTCTAAAAAATGTCATAAATTATTATTAAGTCATTATGTCTTTGCAGGGATGCCAAGTATGGGTGCGATCCCAGGCCTGCCAGCAGTGCCGCCCATGCCCCTGCCCCCTCTGCCTCCAGGAGTGCCTGGTGTAGGCGTGTCTCCTCCACTGGTAGCATCGGTGACGCCACCCGTTCCATCCCTTGCCAACGGAGCACCCGCTATGATACAACCCATTAGTGGATTCTCGCATCCAGGTAATGTAAACGCACACTCACACTACCCTGACCAGCTCATGCAGTTTATTTACTTTGGCAGGATAATTTATGGGTGTTTGTCTCTGTCTCTCAGCTGCTGCACTCAACAAAACCGCTTCGTTCAATCGTTCCAGTATCAAGCTACAGAAGGGCCAGTCTGTAGAGGCACCCAGGTACACACTCACACATACATGCATACTGTATTCACAGACATTTCATAATGTTAACACATGCATTGTCTCACTAGTGCTCCAGCAGCTCCTCCGCCCACTGACTGGGCCGTGCCTCAGTCCTCTCGGCTCAAGTACCGCCAACTCTTCAACAGCCATGACAAAATGATGAGTGGCTATCTCACAGGTAAGCTCACACAAAGAAAGACACATGACAAGCATCAGGCAATGAAACACTTTAGTTGTTTGGTTCTGGGTAGTCACACATAGCCAGACCTTCAGATTGATAGCAGACTGACCATGGCCATCTGACTGACATGTAAAGCAACCAATCGCAGTTAATTTTGTGCAGAGTAATGTTTAGGGGTGTAAAAATGTAATGTTGATGTCCCTACAATAACAGATTAGCGTGTAAAACTCTTTTAAAGAGTCTATGCTGTGAACTACACATTCTAAACATACTTTTGAAAATCCAGCATTTAGTTGTCACGTTTGTAAACATGATGGCTTTCTTCTTCCATGAGAGGCAGCTTTGCTTGACAGCTTTGTTTTCAGGTCGAAGGTTAAAGAAAGTGACACACACATCTCCTAGAAATCCTGTAGAATTGAAACCACCAGATGACTACTTCGAAACTCCTGAAGGGTTTCCGATTTTGTGTTCCATATGCATCAAACGTTCAGCCAACGGTCCATGGGCGTGACCTCTGTGGCTGATACTAGGCGCTGGGTGGCCACATCTTATTTAAATGTCTAATTTATACACTACATAGCTATGTTATTATAGTTTTGATTTTTTGAATTAGCTCTTATTTGAATTTTATTTTCAAATTGTCCTCTGTTTTGTCACATCTGTATTTTCTTTAGAATATATAATAATCTAGTTTTTAATTCAGTGTATTGTAGAGCTCAAAGCTATGGTGATGAGCGACAGTGATTACTTAGTACAGCCTAGAGGAAACCGAGGCTGCTGACTCAACATAACCAACTCTCTCTTTCACTTCTGTTTCCTCTCTCTTTCTCTCTCTCTCTCTCTCTCTCTCTCTCTCTCTCTCTCTCTCTCTCTCTCTCTCTCTCTCTCTCTCTCTCTTTCTTTTCTGCCTTAGGTCCACAAGCCAGAACTATTCTAATGCAGTCCAGTCTACCACAGGCTCAGCTGGCCACCATCTGGTGCGGATTCAACACATTTTTCTTATTGTGTCTCCGTTTCGCATTTAAAACTCAAACAAAGCTCCAAGTTCTGAGATATGGATCATTGTAAACATAAGGATTGGTGTCTGGTTATTGTTATGAATACATCCTATTTCTTTTAACATGCTGTTCTTGGGATCTTTATTTCACCTAGGGCCTTGTTTACACTTGATGTTAACATCCTTCTCGGGTGATCTGGTCACATGTGGACAGGAAAGATAAGTTTCTGTTTTGACTCCTTGTAACATCTGCTTGTTTCTTTTTT
Source organism: Chanodichthys erythropterus (assembly GCF_024489055.1). Classification (NCBI taxonomy): domain Eukaryota; kingdom Metazoa; phylum Chordata; class Actinopteri; order Cypriniformes; family Xenocyprididae; genus Chanodichthys; species Chanodichthys erythropterus. The sequence continues at coordinate 38,625,194 of NC_090232.1, read as the reverse complement.
ATAGGAATCTGTCAGATATAGATCAGGATGGGAAGTTGACTGCAGAAGAGTTTATTCTGGCCATGCACTTGATTGATATGGCCATGTCTGGTCTGCCCCTTCCCCCTTTACTGCCCCCTGACCTCATACCTCCGACATTCAGGTAAGAGACTCAACTGACTGCATAAACTACACCTTCACATCTTCTTTTTCAAAGGTTTAGTAGTGCAGTTATCAGCTTAAAATTTAGTTGAAAATTAGCTGCTAATTTAATTGAAAGTTAATAGTTTAGAAGTTTTATCATACCAATGTAAGTTGTTACATTTAAAGATCAGGTTGCACAAGAAGGTTCTACATGTACATGCACTAGATTTCTTTCCTGTTTGTGTAGGAGAATGCGTTCTGGAAGTGGTGTGTCTGTGACCAGTATACACTCGACAGACCCACGGGTCCAGGATGAGCCCGAGGAGGAGGAGAAAGAGACAGAGAAAAAACTTCCAGGTCAGGGGACAAGAGTAAATACTTACCAGTTTCCAAAAGAAAACTCATCTTGCTCATTGATAAACTATTTGTGGTCTCAGATGACAGGCATAGACAAGATAAAGCCCCTTGCAGCTTGTATTGATGCATTTTTTTATCTGGATAGTCTCTAACTGGATTTAGCTCTTTAAAGTGCATTTGCACCTTTCAATGCAATGTGTACTGTTCTGAGATCTGATACCACTTACTCAGACAAAAAGGAAAACGCCACAGAGGTTGCGTTAATTGTAAATGTTCCACCATTTAAAGACTTAAAAATGTTGACTGATAATTCAGAGTGCTTTCCCTCATTTTGGCTGATTAAAATATCAGGTTTCTGGTTTGCTTTTACCTACTTTACAAACATTACCACTGTAAGTGATTCTAATAGGCAATAAAAGTGAAGAAAGAAGTTTTAAAGCTACTCTCTCAAAACAAAGGCACCCGGAGAGAGATATGATTGAGGGTCTAGGGAGAAAAAAATGAGAAATTCCAAGTATAGTCCAGTGGAATAATTCATGAGATATTGTTCTTTTATTTGACCAGATCAGAAGACATACTAAAAGTAGAGCATGATGGAAAATTTACAACCCAACCTGTCAAAGTGAGAGTTAATCTTTTATGTGTAGTGCAACCTTTTACATATTACTTGTTTATGGTTAACAGAAACTGAATTGGCATGTATTCATTTTCAGTGAATGTGGTCAGAACCTATCACGACCACCTCTGAAATTGGTTTCCGTGATCCCAGTCCTAACACTATTCACATATGTTAACACTAGGAGTAAAATGGGGGTCAAAGATTGCTACACGACTTTTGAAACATTTATATGTTTTATGTAAAGGGCTTAAAGTCATTTCCATTCCTCCCCTCAGTCACATTCGAGGATAAGAAACGAGAGAACTTTGAGCGTGGGAACCTGGAGCTGGAGAAACGTCGGCAGGCATTGCTGGACCTGCAGAGAAAAGAGCAGGAGCGACTGGCAGCGTTGGAGAAAGAGGAGCAAGAAAGGAAGGAAAGAGAACGACTGGAGCAGGAGAGACGCAGACAGCAGGAGCTGGACAAACAACTGGAGAGACAGAGAGAGCTGGAGCGACAGAGGGAGGAGGAGAGACGCAAGGAGATTGAGAGAAGAGAGGTGAGTTCAGTAATTTTGTGCATGTTATGCACTATCGACAGCATCTGTAACCGTTTGAGTTTGTTTTGTGTGCGAAGGCTGCTAAGCGGGAGCTGGAGCGTCAGCGACAGTTAGAGTGGGAGAGAACGCGCAGACAGGAGCTGCTCACCCAGAGAAACCGAGAACAGGAGAACATCGTCCTGCTCAAAGCACGCAAGAAAACACTTGAGTTTGAACTGGAGGCTCTGGTACATACATTTCACTTAATGTTTGAACAGATTTTAATATACAAGCTAATTTTAAAGCTGCCATTTGTGATTGCTGCACCATTAGCAGAATTGTTATCTATTTGAGCGGCCCCTTGTGAGTTTAATAGATTGACTTCTGTTGTTCTTTTTGGATCTTATCTAGAATGATAAGAAGTCTCAGTTGGATGGTAAACTGCAGGACATTCGTTTCCGTCTCTCGGCTCAGAGGCACGAGATCGAGAGCACCAATAAGACTCGAGAGCTCCGCATTGCAGAGATCACCAGCCTGCAACAGCAGCTGCAGGTGTGCACTTCTTCCCTTTTCTTTTTCCTCATCTCTCTCTTTTTTGGCTTCATACAAAAGCATCATCAGCATCCTTTCAGCATTCACACTGTTTGAAAAAGTCTCTCGTCTACAGTTTGGGTGAGTGTGTGGAAGAGAAGAGGGAATTTAAACCCCTAAGTAGACAAGTGTTTTAGACTATAGATAACCTTTTTTAAAAATGTTTTTATCTATACACGTACACAGTAAGATATCAGTTTTAAGTTGCACTGTACATAAGTGTTTCAAACTAATCGAGAATATTTTGTGATTTTTCTCTCTCTTGTATCCAACAGGAGTCTCAGCAGTGGTTGAGTCGGTTGATTCCTGATAAACAGTGTCTGAATGACCAGCTGAAGCAGGTTCAGCAGAACAGTCTGCACAGTAAGAACACTTTCCTCAACACTGCTTTAAAGATCCTGAACTTTAGACTAGACTTTTTGGTGCAATCCTTAAAGGGTTAGTTCACCCAAAAATGAAAATTCTGTCATTTATTACTTACCCTCATGCCTTTCCACACCTGTAAAACCTTCGTTAATCTTCGGAACACAAATGCTCCGATGCTTCCTGAAGTAGTGTTTTGAAATCGGCCGTCACTAAATAAGTTGTTATTTTGTTTTTTTTGGCGCTCCAAAAATATTCTCGTCACTTTATAATATTAATATTGAACCACTGTACTCACACGAACCGATTTAAATATGTTTTTATTACCTTTATGGATCTTGAGAGAGGAAGTGTCATTGCTCCCTATGGAGGCCTCTCTGAGCCATCGAATTTCAACTAAAATATCTTAATTTGTGTTCCGAAGATTAATGAAGGTCTTATGGTTGTGGAACAGCATGAGGGTGAGTAATTAATGACAGAATTTTCATTTTTGGGTGAACTAACCCTTTAATCCGCTTGATGCCTAAATTTTGGTTGGAACTAAAGTGTATTCCAGACTATGGACTTGCGCACCAATCAATTTAGCCTAATTTACACATACTTTGCATCTTTTCTGCCTCTGTCACACTTGTCTTTCTCAGAGTAAAGTGTTTTATATTTGCATATCTTCTAAACACATCCACAGCAGACCAATGCTAGTGTCGTTGTGTGCTTGTAAAGTATACATGGTCCAAAGTGACAAACACATGATGAATTAAACCGTTAAGCTGTTACCTTGTTAAAATTGGTAAACAGCTGCCAATACTACTTGGTGTGGTTTTTGTGCTGATGGCACAGATGTACTGTTTGTACCCAAACATGTGACCTTATGTTTCTTTGGGCACTGTAAACACTTATATTGTTTGAGTTCAGTGAAAGTCCATGTTTGAAGATTCAGTGAAAATTAAACTTTAGTGGTGGCAACTTGGGTTCTCTCTTCTGCCATTATTATTTCAAAGTTTGTCAAAGTCTCTGTAAAATTGCTGAGATTAACATTGATGATCAGCCCAACATTTGTTTTGCAAACTGCTTGAAATTCAGGACACTCAAATCAAGGTGTGTTCAAAGTCCTCGCCCTCAGCGCACCCATATAAAGCTTTTGCAACATTTGAAGAAACAATGAACTATAATCACTGTCATCTGTTAAAGGAGTTGCTGACTGGGAACAAGTTTACAAACTACAGTTGAGCTTATTAAACACAAAAACAGCATTTTAAGTCACATAGGCATGAAAACAGTCAATAACTACATAATTATATATTATAGTATCTAATTAGGCATTATAATTAGGCATTATTTGAACAGTATTACTATATATTTTAGCATATTGAACTTTTTTTGGCGATTGTATAGATGGTTAAAGCGTCCTTTCATTTACATCGCTGTAAAAGAGTGAAGAATAGAGCTTTTTTTTTTTTTTTTTTTCAGAATGATTCATGAGGATGTTAATATCTCAGAAATGCTCTTTAATAGTTGTCTGATTATTTCTGCTTTGTAGGAGACTCTCTGTCCAGTCTTCAGAGGGCCATTGAAATGAAGGAATCCACCAAACAGCAGCTGAGAGAACAGCTGGACGCTGTGGAGAAGGAGACACGTTCCAAACTATTGGAGATAGATGCCTTCAACACACAGCTGAAGGTACTGAAGCTCTAAAATACCTAAACACACACACATACACAGACAGTCCTTAAACTTCAAGTACTTTTATGTTTTGTGTGTGTGCAGGGTGCAAAATTAACATTTGTGCAAAATTGTCTTTGGCAAATGAATAAAATTGAGAAACTCACCAGTTTATTAGAGCTGCAACATAATAATAGTATTTAATAGTGTTTATATATATATAAACACACCCACACATATAAGATATAAGATATTACTGTCACTTTTGATCAATTTAATGATATTAATTTCTTAAATAATAAAAAAAACTTACTGATCCCACACTTTTTAAGAGTTGTGTATATATATTTAATAAAAATGCAAACCGCCGTTTCATGCCCAGTAAGAATTTTTTTTTTAAAGGCAGAAGGCAAAATGTTACGTTTGGACCTTGTGTGTGTCTATGCGAATGAAAGAGGAAGTAAGAGAGAGTGTATTATTATTGACCTTCCACCCAAACATACATACATACAATGTATATGATAAATCCAACAGAACACTCTTAATTCTGGCTTAATGTGACTTCATTCAGAATGAGCGAGTGTGAGAGAGGATGTAGAAGCATTTTCACAGCATCACACAATCTCTTGTTCCTCTTGTTCCTCACTGTATCTGCCTGCTGCTCACTGTCACCTCGTCCCTCGTCTTCCCCATCCTTCGTTCATCCTGGTCAACTCCCCCCCCCTCCACCATGTTTATACGGCTTGACTGGCCCTCTTTGTTCTGGCTTGACCGTGCTTCACCCCGCTTTATCCTTCGTGGTGGTACAGTCCTTGGGGCTGTTCTATCAGACCCATGCTGCCAGGATGGAGAACCTGCAGTCGGAGCTCCTAATTGAAGAGCAGAGGGGGCGACAGGTAGACAACCTGAAAATGCTGTTAACCCCCCAGAAAACTACCACCACCAAACTATTACCCTCTACTCACAGCACTGTGCTCTCTTTTGCCCTTTATGAAGGGGAGTTAGAGTAGCACACTTCCAGTTGTGTCTTGTCTTGACTACTTCCCTATACTAAGACATCAACAGGGCTCAACTATAAGGATATTTTATCTGCTCAGATTTTTATTACGGATGACTAAAATACTAAAAATAATACAAAACACCTAATAATAATGTAATAATAATTAGTATTTAACAATTAATAAATAAAATAATCAGAAAATACAATTTATTTAGAAAATATTTAAAAAATACAACTGTCGCAACAAACAATATATTATGGTCTGAAATGTTTATTGTAGTCCGGAGTCTTATAACAAACTATTTCATTGAACCACCTTCTCGCAATTTTAAACAGAAATTCTCTTATATCAAAATCCTCCAACATTTCTCTTTAAAAATTCTTATTTTAGACTTCTAATTTGTGACCGGTGTTTTGTTTTGCTCTATCCTCTGCGCTTCCGTGTTCGTCATTACGTCATGCGTCGTGTCAGAGGTCACTCTTCCGCCACAAATCAATGTGCACGGGTGTCTTCCGGAAGTTAGTTATTATAGTTAATGTTTTAAATATGGATATTTTTATTACAAAAACCCATCGTTTCGCTTCAGAAGGCTTCTTTATTAACCCCCCCGGATCCGTGTGGATTACTTTTATTATGGAGCACTTTTTTTTTTGCTTCAAAATCTGGCCCCCCATTCACTGCCATTATAAAGCTTGGAAGAGCCAGGATATTTTTAAATATATCTCCGATTGTGTTCGAATGTATGAAAGAGGATAGTCATATACACCTAGGATGGGCTTGAGGGTGAGTAAATCATGGGATAATTTTCATTTTTGGGTGAACTAACCCTTTAAGGGTGGATATATGTAGGATACGCTCTTGTTTTTTAATTGTTTGGTCATGCACCAGAAGAACTCTTTGGTCGTTGTATCGCATCTCGCTTTTTTTTTGTGCATCTTCCACCTGAGCATACTCAAGTCTTTCGTACTGACCCTGTGACATGGGTCCATCTTTATTGTCGAGCCCTGATCAATAATATTCCTGAAATAATCATTTTGGAGAGTTTTATTTCCAAGCTTGTTGCTCGCACTAATTAACAGAGCAACGGCTTCGCTGCTCTGCTTTGGTTCAGATGTTTTGTCTAGTCTGTTTGTTTCCCGTTCTATACTTAAAAATGATTAACTTTAAGAGGTTCTGCATTGGGTAGAGTGGAGTACACATCAGTACATAGTGCAAACAATGATGATGATGATAACAATGATGATGGTGGTATGACCTTTGACCTGTCACTGTATGGGTGGCTCTGTGTCTCTTGCAGTCAGGGAGCTCTGTGGACGAGGTGCTGTTGGACTGTCTCGCAGCACTGCTGGCCTGTTTGAAGCATATACACTTCTACTTTCAGGTCATTCCTTCCCTCTCCCCCCTGACCTTTGATTTCACCCTAAACCGCGTCCTCTGCTCGTGTGTCTCACTGCACCTCCTCCAGCTCCCTTTGAGAAGCCCATCAAAGGCAGCGTGGTAGTTATTCTAAACCTTCACGTATCGATAAAAAGCCATTCCTTTTGCACACTGATCTGAGGCTGGTCTTAGATCAGCATAATTAACACCTAAGGTTGATCGTGCTGCTTTTTTTTCCAAGCCATGTGCGTCAGTTAATTCCAAAAGCAATCTTATGCATGAACCTGGACTTCAACATTTGGGGGATACATTCTTCTCTTTAAAAGCTTAGCAGCTGTTTTTCTGCAGGTATTTTACTGTCATTTTACATTAAAGCCCAAAGAATACTTCCTTTTTTTATGTGTACACGAGCGTATGTGCACAGTCGAATGCACAGCCTTGCAAAGTATACTTAATTTGACACGTGTGTGAACACAGGAATTCAACGCATGCACGGTTTTGAGCAATCTCTCTCCAAGAGTTACAATCCATGTAAACATCTTTGTTTTCTTTCATGCTAGAGTTGTACAAATGAGGGTACTTTCTAACTTGACACAATCTTGCGTCTATGTAGGCCTCCATCGTCGCTATAGCTTGCTTGCATTCCGGTCTGTTCCGTTTATCCAGTTTTTCTTCAACTACCTTGTGAATCGACGCCCCCAGGGCACTGTTGCCAGCTAGTGGATAAACGAATTACTCCAAAGAAATTAAATACGCATAATATGTGACCTCGCGTACTTTTCTGATGACAAAATTCGCGCCACACGCACTGTACGCTGACCCTCTCATACACGTAAAAAGTGAAGTATACTTTGGGCTTTACATTCTAGTCATTTTAGGAGAACATAATTTTGAAGTATCCAGAATTGTGCTCAAAACATTTTCAAAATAGAGTAACTACATGTAAAGCAAAACTCATTTGCACCTAATTTGAGACATGTTGTTTTGCAGTGTTCTGTTTTTTCCCCCACTGGCTATGGTTCTAGCATTTATTTATTTAGTTGGATGCTGAAAAATTCATTCTTCAGAAATTGACAGAAATGTAGCATTAGACATAATATAAATAGTTTTTAGTGCAAATTTTTTTAAACATTTTTACGTAATTTTATAGTTTCATGTCATTTAGTTACTTTGGTCTTGGTGTGATCAAAAATATACTATATAGTACAGAGTGTAGGTGGTATTAAAAACTGTGTCAGTGAACTTGTTTGCAGAAGCAGACCTCAAAAGCAGACCTTCAGTGTGTGAATTTACAAATACATTAGAGATTGCACGTCTGGTTCATGAAATCTAAACACTCACATCCTTTGACACTGCTTTGGTGTGTAAATGTGTGTTTTACACTTGAATGGCTAACTCTCTCTGTCTTTTTAGAGTCTGTCTATTACCAAACCGCTTGCAGTGATCTGTCCATGATTGCTCTAATTTATGTAAACTGTGCTTATGTAACATTAAAACTTGAACAGAAATGGAGCTTCTATAAGAGATCCCAGAACATAGAAATAAGAATATACACTCAAAAATAAGTATGCTATCAACAGATCTGTCATTTTAATCTTTTTTTTTTTTTTAAATAACATCTGACTCCTCTACCGTATCCTGATGGTGTTTCCCAAAGAGCTTGCTTATTGTTGAAATGGTATGGCATTACATAAGCAACAGTGTTTCCATTGGTCTGCTGAAACACAGTCCGCTTTTCTTGAGATTTCCATTTTTCCTCTTTTGTGACCTTAGTGGTTCATGTGAAGTTATCAAGCAGGCATTGCAGCCTGCCATCATGAACACAGTCGCTATGCAGTTTGCACCATGTACCATGCAAGTGTACGATTTATGCATACTACATTAGTGGGTTATTTGCCATTTATGAACATTGTAAACATTTACATAAATCATACAGTCAAGCACACAAAGTGTATATGCATTTTTTTTTACATTTTCTTTTTTAAATATTTAAAAAGTTTAGAGATAGCAGAGAGTATCAAATAGTTTGGGATAGTCCGTAGAAACTTTTGACATCTTCTATGCTTTAGTAAGATGGAGAAATATGATTCCGGTGACTGAGACAGATTGTCCAGACAGCACTTGCAGGGAGCAGCTGTGAACATGTCGAGTGTGTCTAAATGTGAGAGAGTGCAAACAGAGCCCCGTTGCCCCCTATATTCCCCCTTACCTGTCCTCCAATATCCCATCATGCATTGCAGGAGCTGAGAGAAATCCACAACAAGCAACAGAGGCAGAAACAAAAGGAGCTGGAGGCTGACATCACCCAGCCGTCACATGACAGGAAGTCCACAGAATTACCAGAGTCTAGGTATTTTATGTTCTTCTATGGCTATCATTTGCGGGAAAAAATCACTTTAACTTTTTAACAGGCATTCATTTTGTTGCTTACTTTCCTCCAGGTTGTCAGGGGCAGATGAGGGTGTTTCTCCAGCATGGAGAGACGACGGGCTGGGCAAAGCTCCCACTCCTCCTGTGCCTCAGGCCTGGATGAGCCGAGTGAGTGAAGAGGAGAACCACAGCAGAGCCGAAATACAAGATAACCTCTCCAAACTCTTCACGCAGCATCCCCAACCGGGAAAACTACAGGCTCAGACCCCCTGGTCTATGGCAGGTGAGAGAAAAGAAGATTGTAGAACCAGACATGAATTGAATTGCTTTTGCAGCTGATTTTTGTTTATTTATCGATATTGATATGGCATAAATCAACTTAACTTTGACTTATATGTTTTTGTGTTACAGATAAGATCCCAGTGTCTGGTTTTAATCAGGAGAAGGTAAAGGTGGTCTACTATAGAGCACTGTATCCCTTTGAAGCCCGCAGCCACGATGAGATCACCATCCATCCTGGAGACATAGTGATGGTAAGCCAACTGTTAGGAAGTGTATTCACACTTTTGTAATACCAAAATGTGTATAAGGGTTTCAACTAATTATTATTATTTTATTATTTTGCTTTTAATTATTCTGAAACACTACTGTTCAGTTTTGTTGGGGTCAGTAAGACTTATTTTTTTGAGAAATGAATACTTATCAGCAAGGAGCCATTAAATTGATTGAAAGTGACTGTAAAGACATACGTTTATGAAAGATTTCTATTTCAAATAAATGCTGTTTTTTTTATCAAAGAATCTTGGAAAAAATTATCAAAAATAGCATAATAGCATTATTTCAACATTGATAATAGTATGAAATGTTTCTTGAGCAGCAAATTATCATATCAGAATGATTTCTGAAGGATCATGTGACACTGAAGACTGGAGTAATGATGCTGAAAAGATTTACCATCACTGGAATAAGTTACATTTTAAAATGTATTCTAATAGAAAACCTTTATTTTAAATTGTAATAATATTTCACAATATTACTGTTTTTACTATATTTTGATTACATAAATGCAGTCTTGGTGAGCATAAGAGGCTTATTTCTAAAACATTAAAAAGCTTGCCAACCCTAAACTTTTGAATGGTAATGTATATATAGATGATTTAAAGCAATAGTTAATATTTTATTTTATTTTATTTATTTTAGTCTGTTATTTTACAGTAATTAATAATAAAAAAATCTAGTTATTTGGGAAATTTGAGGATTAGTTTTAGTCCAAGAGTGTGTCCGTTTATGCTCTGAATGATGTGTTCTGGCCAGAGAGTGTGCGATTTGTTTCTGCTTCATGTGTGAGAGAGAATGCATGTGTGTAGTTAGTCTGCACATTTACTGACCTCTGACCCTGCCTCTGTCCTCCCTTTGCTCACTCTGCCTGAAGGTGAAGGGAGAGTGGGTAAGTTAGGTTTTCTGCTCCTCATGCACTTTTATTTGTTTCTAGTTTGTCTTTGTCCTTGATGATTTTCTGAATTGTTCATCTGTCACTGGGCTAAAACACACCCTGTACAGAGATCATAATATGTGGCTACTGTGTGTCTGTTGTTGAGTCTTTTGCAAGGTTTCAGAGGCTTTGCTATGTTTGGCATTAGCTGACTCAGAGAGGCCATTCCATTTCCTGAATTCGATCAATATGAGTCATTTATTTTATTACATACAGTCGCTGTGCACTGTGTATTCTGATTCTTGTGTTTGTATTCAGATCTCTGATGCATATCACAATGAAGATGCTGTGGTTCCCTGTGATTCTTCATCACTCAGTTATTTTAGATTATTGTTTTGTGTCCTTTCACATCCTTGATTCTCTGTCTTTCATTTGCTTTATCTTGTCAGGTGGATGAGTCTCAGACAGGTGAACCTGGATGGTTAGGAGGAGAGATTAAAGGGAAGACCGGCTGGTTTCCTGCCAATTATGCAGAGAAGATTCCAGAATCTGAAGTTCCTCTTAGTTTGAGGGCTAGCGCTTCTTCTAGTTCCACCCCTAAATTGGGTTCCCATATGTCATCCGCTTCTTCATCGACCACAGCCACACCCATACAGCCAGTCTCCACAGAGCCTGCATCGATAGCCCCGCCCACTTCAGCCCCTGCCCCTCCATGCCCCACTACCTCCTCTTCCTCAACTTCCAGTAACTGGGCAGATTTCAGCACTACGTAAGTAGTTTGTCCATGAAAAGACATTTACAGATATTTTTTCTCAGTTCAGTCAGAATATTGTCTCTTAAATATGCCTGAGGTTTATCTGCATCCATTTTTATTCTGTGCTCATGTGAATTTTAGATGGCCATCTAATTCTACAGTGGAGAAGCAGGACAGCGATGGTTGGGATGCATGGCCAACACAGCCCACTCAGCCGTCCCTGTCAGTGCCCAGTGGGGGGCAGATCAGACAGCGTTCTGCTTTCACCCCTGCCACGCTGTCCGGTTCCTCACCCTCACCTGTGCTCGGCCAGGTACGCATATGAGATTCCCTCTCAAATACTGCTCTTCTCCATGAATGGGAAATGTACATTAAATGTATTTAAATTTTAAAACGTAATTTATCAGCTTGTAAGGAGTAAATATGTATATAGATGCTGTATTGTTGCTGCATATGAAAAGAATCATATAATTCGTCTTTTGTTAAAGTGCCCCTATTATGCTATATTAAACATTTCTAATTTTGTTTAGAAGGTCTCCTACAATAGGTTTACATGCATCCAAGGTCAAAACACCTTTCCTCATAATATACATAATATACATTCTACAGGTCTTTTCTCATAGTGTCTGAAATCAAGGATTCGGTCTCTCTAAACCCCTCCTTTCAAAGCGAGCCTACTCTGGTCTGATTGGTCAGATGGTCCAGTCTGTTGTGATTGGTCTACCGCTTACATTGCATGTCAGAAACAAAACCCCCAATACCATATCTGAGTTTCAGCTCTGGATCTTCCTCAGCGCTTGCGTACACATTGATACGAAGAGTAACAATGACACCTGTACTGTATTAATTCGAGCCTGAGACCTCATCCTTTGGAAGTGCAAGTGGATTTGCCTTCGCAGCACAGAAAACAGTGTCTTCTCTACATGTTGACAACATGAACCAAACTCTTCCAGGCCTCAGCTACAACTATAGTGTTTGAGGGTCAAAGTAGACGTTTACAGGCAGCCAATGAAGACCATAGGCTGGCATCATGCGAATTTGTTACAAGCCTACGTAGGATCTTGCTGGATTTACTGACTACTCGTTTCAGGCAGTTCAGAATCGTTTATTTTTCTTTTGGTAGAGAATAACTCCATTTATCATGGACTTTAATCTTTGAAAGTTTTTAGACCTTTTACATTCACAAACGGCTATTTCACTTGACATGAGGGTAATATCCGAAAAAGCATAATAAGGGCACTTTAAGATGGTAGTTACGGTTAGGTACTGGGATATAATTGCATTACTGTTGATCTTTTTATATTGATTTAATTTTGAAAACTCTCGCTCTCATTCTTATTTTTAGGGTGAGAAGGTGGAGGGTCTGCAGGCACAGGCTTTGTACCCATGGAGAGCCAAGAAAGACAATCACCTAAACTTTAACAAAAATGACGTGATCACCGTACTGGAGCAGCAGGATATGTGGTGGTTTGGAGAGGTGCAAGGGCAGAGAGGATGGTTCCCAAAATCTTACGTCAAACTAATCTCTGGGCCTGTCCGGAAATCTATGAGGTGTGTATCTGTGCAATTATATCATTACCTTATTGTTTTTTCTTCGGGGGATAGTTCATCAGCCAATATTGATGCATAAATTCAATAAATTAGCCTATTGACATGTTTATTTCAGTTTTCAGTTCATGTGCAAAATAGCATAGATTTTTAATAATATTATATTTGTAATATACATAATTTATCACTTTTCGAGCATAACATAATAAACACAACAATTAAAAAGTAATGTTTTTTAATAAACATAAAGCTTTGGAAAGTTTTTATGTAATTAATAGTCATGGTGTTTCATTGAAAGGGAAGTTCACTCTTGATAATTATATTGACTTTAATCCAGACTCCGTCGTGAAGTACCTGTTTGCTTTTAATCCAAAGAGTGTGATGTTGAAAGCGTGGTTGGTGGTATCATCTGGACTGTAATGTTGAGTTTATGAATGCTGTTGTTCTGTTTCAGTATTGAGTCTGGCTCTTCAGACAGCCCTCCCAGTGTTAAGAGACCCAGTCCCTCTCCAAACAAACCCACGGATCTTGGAGAAGGTCAGAATATCCAACTTGATGGATCATCTGTTTCTTACTCTCTCTTCTTCATCATTTTGTATCTGAACGTCTTTGTGTTATTTTGTCTATCACAGAGTATGTGGCCATGTATACATATGAAAGCAGTGAGCAGGGTGACTTGACCTTCCAGCAAGGTGATGTCATCACGGTCACAAAGAAAGAAGGAGATTGGTGGACTGGCACTGTGGGCGGAAAGACCGGGGTCTTCCCATCAAATTATGTCAAACCTAAAGAATCAGAGGTAGAATATTCAACAGAACTGGAATTGTTTGAACTTGAAGTGTTTCTTAAGCAGTACTTTGTATATATACAGTTGCATGCAAAAAAGTGATTGTAGTCAAGTGATTGTAAAGGAAGATTTTAAACCAATAGACCAGTATAACCATAGCATTCTTTCCACTATTTTCTAGGGATTGGGATCTGCTGGGAAAGCAGGAAGTTTAGGGAAGAAACCAGGTGGGTACTGGTGCTCACATGCTATAACTCTCTCATTAAACTTCTACTGTATGATTAGAATTTTTGCTTAGTTGTTGTGGTCTGAGAGAGAGAGAGAGGGAGAGAGAGAACATTTTTTCAGTTTTGTGGCCTTCATAACGGAACTCAGAGACCAAAATTAGACCATAACAGAATTTTATTAGAGATCGGTCCTCTTCTCTCCTTTTACCTGTTTTTCTTCTGCGTTCAGAGATTGCCCAGGTGATCGCCCCTTACACAGCCACCGGGGCGGAGCAGCTCACCCTAGCACCAGGCCAGCTCATTCTCATTCGCAAGAAAAACCCAGGAGGATGGTGGGAAGGAGAACTTCAGGTCTGAAAAACACACAGACGTGCTGTTAAATGCACCCACGCTTTAACACAAACCTTTTACTTCACTAATAAAACATTTAAAGGGGTGGTTCAGTGTTTTTTTTTTTTCTAGGCTTGATTGTGTTTTTGGGGCACAGTTTAACATGTCTTAATGCTTCGTTTTTTTGTTTTTTTAAACGCTGTATTTTTCATATATTTTATGTTTATTCTACACCTCTGTTTCCACTGTCATATGAACGGCTCATTTGACTTCCTGCTTCTATGAAGCTACTCCCTCCGAAATACGCAATGTGCTCAGATTGGTCAGCTGGCCCAGTGTATCCAGAGCCATCGTGATTCACTGAAGCGTCCGGAACGCCACGCCCCTTACCATTTGTTACCGGTTACGTGGGCTTTGGTTATATTGTATGCTCAATTTGATTATATTGCTGTATCAAATTGAGCCCGAATCCGAGCCAGATGAACAGCAATCGCGGCTTTTAAAGGACGTTTATGAATGGTATTTCATTTAGTATTTGTGTCAAAGTGTTTAGATATGCTGTCACTGCTGTTTGTTAGCTTTCAATATACAGTTTTATCCTGATTAAAGCTTTACTGTAGCCGAATACATGACTGAGTAGTCGCATTTTTGTAAAAGCAGTGTACAAAATATCACAGATAATAATGGGTTCTATTATCTTTTGACGCGCCGCGCCGCTCGCGTTCGGTGTACACAACTCTTCCGCTTTCATTATGCTGCATGACATGGCCTCACCCACTTTGTTGCGTGTTTCTGGGGGCGTGTTTTGCAGGCTTTATGATGTCACCAACCCGGGAAGAAGCACGTTGGTAGTCCAAACCGGTCGTTTTTGTAGGCAATAAACTGCCATAACTTTAATAGACAATATCTCCGTTTGCATTGAACTTTCAGCGCTGTAACTTTGCAGATACTGTTTATGCTCAAGCAGCAACATTACACACTAACTAAAGTTAAAAAAGTGAAATCGCATTTAACCACCCCTTTAATCTAATCTGTAGTTCTAGAAGTGACACATATTTGGTTCTCTGTAATGTTACATTTACTTATTCGTACTCAGATTTACTGAGTTTTATTTTTTTGTTTGTACATGTGGAGTGATATGATGATACCAGTGAGATATCAGTGTTCCTCATAAATCATTTTTATTCAGTTTGTATGTTAAATTTTTACTTCAAATTCATGTTAATGGCCCACTGCTATTGCTCTCTGCAGGCGAGAGGAAAGAAGCGTCAGATTGGCTGGTTTCCAGCTAATTATGTAAAATTATTGAGCCCCAGCACCAGTAAGACCACACCCACAGAGCCCAACCCACCCAAGCTACCAACACCCAATGCAGGTACAGAACTTATTGTACAATAAAGAAAGTGTTTCTCTTGTACTTGCTCTTCTCATAATTAAAAGGTTTGAGGCAATATGTCGAGTTTGAGCATGTTGTTTAGTAGGGGTGTAACGGTACACAAACATGACGGTTCGGTATGTACCTCGGTATTGAAGTCACAGTTCAGTACGGGTGCAGCAGGGGGGGAACTAAACATAAAATCGCTTCTTTTTTCTTCTGTTTTGTTAAACAGTGCTTTATTGAACAAATTGTCTCTTTAAATTAATTCAACTATAATTAACATTTTCTTAAGGATAAAAAAAATCTCAGCTAATGCTGTAAACTACATACGGAGAGCCCTTTACTAACATGCTGTGGACACTAAATTACTTGCTTGAGGTAAATATAATGCTATGTGAGATATTATTCTCAAGCTGTTTTTCTGTGGTTGAAACACTGGTTGAGAGATTTCACAAACATATCTATGCACAGATCATCGGTTCTTCGTCTTCTGTGCTTTTTCATGTTGTGGCGGTTAGCAAACAGGGTTGTATTACTGCACGTACCCCCTTCTGGATTGCAGTGTAGATGGCCTGTGACGGACTGCATTCATTGTCGGACTGCATGAACCGAACCGTGATGTACATGTACCATTATGTCCTATTGTCTACTGTTTAGTAACCTACACACCATTATCAAGTTTGTTTTCATATTATTTACATGTTGTCATGGTTGATAAATAAAGGTAATCTACCAACTACTCTTAACAATCAGGAATAAATA
Organism: Chanodichthys erythropterus; assembly: GCF_024489055.1. Lineage (NCBI taxonomy): Eukaryota > Metazoa > Chordata > Actinopteri > Cypriniformes > Xenocyprididae > Chanodichthys > Chanodichthys erythropterus. The sequence goes on along the minus strand of NC_090232.1, from coordinate 38,608,999 downwards.
TTTAATTAGATTACATTATTTAAGGATAAATGTAGAAATAGAGTTTCAAAAATCCAATTGAAAAATGTGTAAAAATATGGAAAAAGCATTTCTGTATATTTAAATATTGAAAATATTTTTTTGCTTATTTTTTTTGTTGAAATCATCTTTATCTACTTGTATTAATGTCAGTCAAAGTGTGTGTGTGTGCGTGTGTGTGTGTGTAACCGATTAAACCATCAAAATATGAGGAAAATATTTTATATTTTTTAAATGGTTCAAATATGAGGGAAGAACAAAACACTGAACTTGGTTAAGGTATTTATATGACAGAATTATTTGGGGGAGAAAAGGCAAACAACATCTACAGGTTTTATTTTACTCTGCAAAATAAAACTACAACATAATCAGTTATTAATATTTCATTGGTTCTCTTTTGTTTTTTGCATGTGTTCATAATTACTCTTATGTTTCATTGCGTTAACTTACATAATTACTCTTATGTTTCATCACATTAACTTATGTTTCATTGCATTATCACAAATAAAATAATTGACTCCCAGCACAACTATGCAATATGTTTACAAAATCTTTAACAAATTTTTAATAATATTTAAATAAAGTGTGAAGATGTCAATTTTCCTAGACCGGACATAATTTTTGGCCATTACTCTGTTTGTGTGTGTGTGTACAGGTGCTGGTCATATATTTAGAAAATCATCAAAAAGTTGATTTATTTCACTAATTCCATTCAAAAAGTGAAACTTGTATATTTCAAATATTTCAAATGTTTATTTCTTTTAATTTTGATGATTATAACTGACAACTAAGGAAAATCCCAAATTCAGTATATCAGAAAATTAGAATATTGTGAAAAGGTTCAATATTGAAGACACCTGGAGCCACAGCTAATTAACGCAAAACACCTGCAAAGGCCTTTAAATGGTCTCTCAGTCTAGTTCTGTAGGCTACACAATCATGGGGAAGACTGCTGACTTGACAGTTGTCCAAAAGACAACCACTGACACCTTGCACAAGGAGGGCAAGACACAAAAGGTCATTGCAAAAGAGGCTGGCTGTTCACAGAGCTCTGTGTCCAAGCACATAAATAGAAAGGCGAAGGGAAGGAAAAGATGTGGTAGAAAAAAGTGTACAAGCAATAGGGATAACCGCACCCTGGAGAGGATTGTGAAACAAAACCCATTCAAAAATGTTGGGGAGATTCACAAAGAGTGGACTGCAGCTGGAGTCAGTGCTTCAAGAACCACTACGCACAGACGTATGCAAGACATGCATACACTGTGTTTTCTGAGGTCCAAGGTCAACGCAGCCATATACCAGGAAGTTTTAGAGCACTTCATGCTTCCTGCTGCTGACCAACTTTATGGAGATGCAGATTTAATTTTCCAACAGGACTTTGCACCTGCACACAGTGCCAAAGCTACCAGTACCTGGTTTAAGGACCATGGTATCCCTGTTCTTAATTAGCCAGCAAACTCGCCTGACCTTAACCCCATAGAAAATCTATGGGGTATTGTGAAGAGGAAGATGCGATATGCCAGACCCAACAATGCAGAAGAGCTGAAGGCCACTATCAGAGCAACCTGGGCTCTCATAACACCTGAGCAGTGCCACAGACTGATCGACTCCATGCCACGCCGCATTGCTGCAGTAATTCAAGCAAAAGGAGCCTCAACTAAGTATTAAGTGCTGAACATGCTCATACTTTTCATGTTCATAGTTTTCAGTTGGCCAAGATTTCTAAAAATCCTTTCTTTGTATTGGACTTAAGTAATATTCTAATTTTCTGGGATACTGAATTTGGGATTTTCCTTAGTTGTCAGTTATAATCATCAAAATTAAAAGAAATAAACATTTGAAATATATCAGTCTGTGCGTAATGAATGAATATAATATACAAGTTTCACTTTTTGAATGCAATTAGTGAAATAAATCAACTTTTTGATGATATTCTAATTATATGACCAGCACCTGTGTGTGTGTGTGTGTGTGTGTATGTATATATATATATATATATATATATATATATATATATATATATATATATATATATATATATATATATATATATATATATACATACATTATACTTGTGCATTTTATGTTTCCCATCCATAGTGTGCCAAGTGATTGGCATGTATGACTACATAGCTCAGAACGATGACGAGCTGCCTTTCGGGAAGGGCCAGATCATCAATGTTTTGAGCAGAGAGGATCCTGATTGGTGGAAAGGAGAGCTGAATGGTTCTGTTGGCCTTTTCCCTTCAAACTACGTCAAGCTGACCACTGACACAGACCCCAGCCAACAATGTGAGTCCAGAATGTTCTTCTGTATCTTATACACACGCTCACACTGAACTTCTCTCTATCCTGCTCAAACAAAAAAATACAGATAAAACGATTCTGAAAATTCATGTCCTTATGAGAAACGAATTGGCTTTAAAGCGTCACCAATAACATCAGTGCCAGTGTGGTCTAATATACTTTCATAACAATCATTTCTTTCACATCTTTGAGGACCTTCTCAAAATTAGTTTTAGTTATGTCCTCACGGTGTGGTGACTTATAGAGAGTCCAATGTCCAGTCCTTATCCTCTGCCACACTGAAGCCCCTCCTCTTCCTGTTTCCAAGCAACCTCTCACCTCATGTTGTAGAGCATTAAGTAGAATCTCATCTCTTTCTCTCTATGCCTGCATGCTCGTGTCCTTGTCATTGTGGCGTCTTGTGAAGAGTGTCTTGCAGAGTTCATTTAGTTCTCCTAGCTCGTAAAGATTTTTGCACATTGTGGTTTTTCTTTTCTTTCCTTTTTTTAGATTTTTTTTTTCCTTTTTTTGGGCTTATGTGCTGTGTTTTCCTCTTTCTAGGACTCTTATGTTGCCCATATCCCACTCAGCCTTGAAAGTCCTCAAAGCGACCCACTATCCCTTAAACTGTGCCCAGCGGGATGATGGGAGATGGAACATTGATCATGTGACTGCCCCCCCCAGCTGGCTTTGTGGCCAGAAGAGACGAATACTACAGAGAGCAGTCATTAACCTCAATTTTCAGAACCGTAAACGCTCGCCAAAGCATCCTCCGCATTAAAGCAATTAAATAAACAAGAATGCCTAATATTTTAAAGGATCTCTTTCCTTTTTTTCTTTTACAAATTCATGAAATTAATCATTCACACTGAATTTGTACAATGAATTGAAACACTAATCAAATGAAAGTGCTGGATAGTGGGTCCTTTTGTGGCTTTCTATGATCTCACCCCAAAGCCCGTAGGTAAAAAAAAAAAAGCTGTTTTAAAGCAACCAATCAAAATGGTTTCATTCAGTGTTAAGTTCCACCGCTTCATCCGACTAATGCACGCTTTCCGCTCCACCAAGCCCCGCCCCCATGGTTTCTCATTAGACCATAGCACCACAGAATGACCCACTATTCATGAGTCATGACGTAACGGGGTGCAGTATCATAACTTGACGTGCTTATTAGTGTCATTGCAACTCATCAAAGCTCAAATATGTGGAATTGAGACATAGCGATGTGTACAGCATATCCAACCAATTGAAATATCAAGATGTCATACTTTTTGGTTGCCAAAATGTATCTTAAAAAAACAAGTCTTTATATAGTGAAAACAAGTATATACCATGTCAGATGTCCCCAAATGGTTGGATATATGTGGACTTCATGTAGAATGCTATTGTGTGTCATTCAGAACAACCCCTCCCCCCTCACCCCTTCCAATACACACAGGTGCTGTTAGTCAATTTGACGGACAAGATGGACATCTCAGTTCATCCGGTCCAGTCACATGCCTCTCTGTGTCATTGTTTGTTACATGTTCATACCAAAACAGTGGATGGATTGATTTGTGTTTGTGTGCTTGCTTGTCTCTTGTTTTGTTTTCGTTTGGTTTTTGTTTTTAGTTTGTTCTTCATTTTGATTGTTTCGTTGTGTCACTGTGACGGGGGTTGAGAATTGGTGTTGCAAACCAAAAAAACTGCACAACTGCCACTTAAGGTTAATGGTACAGTGAGAGACAAAGTGCGTACATAATGTATAAAATGTTGCTGTAAGGGACGTACTCCCTCACATGATTGGGTTTTCGGGGGTTCATTGCTTGTACAATTGTATTTCCCATATAGATGGATGAATGCTTTTTTCTTTTTTTCTTTTTTTTTTTTGTATTCTCAATCGTTTGCTGTCATCATTCTGTCATGTTGATTGAACTTGCAATTATTTTTGAAATGTTGTTGATTTGAGAACACTAGATTTCAAGTTGTTCTTGATACAACAGCTCACTATTTTTATAATGATCAAAAAAATGTTATGCATAGTGTTTTAAAAAAAAAAATCCACTGCAGTATGTACACCGTCCTTTACTGGAAAACATAAAAATGGAAGTACAAGTAGTATGTAGAGAGCATTTAGAAAGTCCAAATTTTATGAAATTTAATTGTCATGCTTTGACTGAAACCCTAAACTGCATTACGTAAAAGATTAATGTACTGAATATAAGCTTAATACCCTTCTAATCACAAATGCTTATGAATAAATAGATGTTTACAAGTGCAACATGAAAGACTGGAATTTTCTTTTACATATAAGAACAAAAATCTGAGTTTTTGGGCCATTAGATGATCCAATGTAGGAAAAAAAAGCATGGCATTCATTTTTACTCCAGTATTGTACTTGCAACACATGAACTCTGATTTTATTTCTTTCTTTTTTTTATCTGCCTCATAACAGTATTGTAATTTTAATGCTGAAAAACAAGACATGAAATTCCTTCCAAGTTTATTTCATGTCTGTGTGGTTCTTTATTGGTTCCACAGTGTGGAAGTATTTTAGGTTGCTGCTTTATTATTGGCTGGATGGACTGTCCATCATGCCCGTGATCAGTCTGTTGCAAGGTTTTCTTTTGTTTTTATTTTGAGTGAACATAACCATCCTCGGGCTACAGAAGCACAACTGCTTCTTTCCCATCAGATATTTGCAATACTGTGTAATAAAATGCATTTGTTCTGAATATCTCACAACAATGTCCAAAACATTAACCAATGTACTTGATTATTAAAGCATTTTATCAGAAAATAAAATGAATGTACAGTTAAAAACTCAACTATATACATCAATTCCTAGCTTTAAAAAAAGTGTCATACCACCTTTATAAAAAATGATGTGTAACCATTAAAGAACTCCATGGCAACTGCAGACTGGCTTATTTATTTTTAATCTGCTACCACATGAAGTGATTGTGTCACTGCTAAACGCATAATGTTTTTGAATGTACAGTACCATGCTGTCATTTAATTCATGAGCCGCACAAATGGCAAGAAATGAGAATTGCTTGAGCAATATACCTGCATGCATATTCTATAGAAATGAACAAACAATTCTTAAACGCCTCTTATTTGATTCTGATTGGGCAATCACAGCGTTTTGCTGTCAAATATTTTTGTATAAATGAGCAAACGTGTTCATATATAACTGCTCGTATCACTCCGCCGTCTCTTTCTTCTCTCAAAATAAAGTAAGTTCAACTCAAATCAATGTTGCATGTTCAGTTATTTATTTGGTAAGTGTAACAAGCATCATGTTGGGTGCTTTATTTTAAGTCAATGATCGTACATTATTCCTTAAAATTAAATGTGGGAAAAAAAAAAAAATCAGCATTTATTTCCAATATTATTCTTACCAAAGTAATATCGCTTCCACTTGAGTTAAGCTTTCTTAACTGCTATGTATAACATTCAAATGAATGATTTGATACAATGCACTTATTGTGTACATGCATGTTTTTACATTGTACTTATATTCAGTGTTGGGGAAAGTTACTTTTAAAAGTAATGAATTACAATATCATGTTACTCCCTAAAAAATTAATTGCGTTACTTGTGTAAAGTAATGTTACGTTACTTTTACATTACTTTTTATTATCTGGGCTGCTTGTTTATTCTTATAACAACAAAAAAAGTTGTATTTTTGGAAAATGTAAAGACCTTTTCACACTAAAAATTAAATTAATAAGCCTCAGGCTGAAGGAAATGCAAATTCACACCTGTACAGTAGAGGGCGCAGCTCAAACAAACCTTTAAGATGTGCTGCCATTCTGGATTACACAAGAATAGGATGCAGGAGAAGAAGTAAAGGAATAAATGTATGTTCACATTTAGTCTAGAATTGGCCTAGAATAACCATCATGTTCACACAGCGCACACAACACCTCTGCATTTACTCCTGATTTCTCTCAACATGGGCACAGGAGAACTGTCAGTCAATACATGGGAAAACTTAAGTTACTTATTTGAAAAAGTAACTCAGATATTTTGTTGTAAATTTAAAAGTAATGCATTACTAGTTACTTGAAAAAAAGTAATCTGATTACGTAACTCGAGTTACTTGTAATGCGTTACCCCCAACACTGCTTATATTAAAAAAACCTTCATGTAATTACAGCTGTAATTAATTTATGTAATTTCATCCATAATTACACTGTTATACCTCTTAACCGTATTTGTAGTACAACAAGCACAATAAGTACATTATATCTAACTATGTTTTGTTTATATAAGTACATCGTAGTTAAATCACTTAATATTATGTGTGACCACGCTATCAGCTTGTTGTAACTGAATTAATATACTAATTCATTATTAATCTTATTTTTAATGTATTAATCTAAGCATGAGATTTGACTGTGCATGACCTCTGTGCATTTCACAGGGTGTGCCGACCTCCACCTGCTTGACATGCTGACGCCAATGGAACGGAAGAGGCAGGGATACATACATGAACTTATTGTTACAGAGGAGAACTATGTCAATGACCTGCAGCTAGTTACTGAGGTAAAACTCGGAGGAAATTAAAGTTTAATCAGGCTTATAGACTGGCAAAGATCAACAGTCTAGTCGTCAGGGTGGTTGTCTGTATGATGTTCATTATAAAGTCATCCCAGGAAGATGGAATAGCTGAGGTGATGCCATTTAATGAATGTGTATTATCTATATTATGCTAGTTTGCAATGAAGTTGATAGAGAGAATTTCATATAGGAAAATGTATATATATTTATGGTTTGCTTTCAGACTTTCCAGAAGCCTCTGCTGGACTCGGAATTGTTGACGGAGAAGGAGGTGGCCATGATCTTTGTCAACTGGAAAGAGCTGATCATGTGCAACATTAAACTGCTCAAGTACGCCACCTTTTGGTTAATACAATGGATATCCTTACCTCATCATTAGTCACCATGCAATTAACCCCTGATTTAAAGCTTCCTCTTTGCTTATTCCATGATGGAAACTGCTCTAAAGTCATTAATGAGAATGCAGTGCAAAGTAATGTGGCATGTCAGGTCAATTAATTAAATATTCACACTTCACAGCTTTATTAAACAGATGTTAAGACAACTATAAGAATAGATCGGATGTAATTCCATATAATGAGCATTACGTGGCTTACCCAGAATGCCCCATCTAACTGTCTCTCCAGGGCGTTGCGGGTGAGGAAGAAGATGTCAGGTGAGCGCATGCCGGTGAAGATGATTGGTGACATCCTGACCGCTCAGCTTGTTCACATGCAGCCGTACATCCGCTTCTGCAGCTGCCAGCTCAACGGCGCAACCCTCATTCAGCAGAAAACGGACGAGGTGCCCGAATTCAAAGAGTTTGTTAAGGTGAGACTAGCGAAAAGTCAACCATTTGATCCATAGTTATCTGTTTCTAATCCAGTTTCCCTCTTTATTGTGGTAATGTTTGCAATTTTTAATTGAAAATACACCTCATTTTAAATAATTTTAACAAGATTTTTTATATTTTCTGAAAAAAAAAAAATGCTATGATGTTGCATGATTGCTGTTTTGTGCATTTTTATGCCTGTTTGCTTGTTTTACAGAGGTTGGCAATGGACCCTCGCTGTAAGGGAATGCCTCTGTCAAGTTTCCTTCTTAAACCCATGCAGAGAGTCACCCGATACCCGCTCATCATCAAAAACGTATGTACACGCTTACAATCTAGTTAATTGACTATTTCCTGGCTACTATAAGAACCAACAACACATTGAAAACAAACATAACTCTATCATCTACAAAAGCACATAAAGAAATCAGTTTTTATGTCTCAAAATTCTGACTTTTTTTCTCAGAATTGCAAGATATAAACTCACAAAAAGTCAGAATTGTTGGATAAAAATGTGAGAAAAATGTCAAAATTGTTGGCTGACATTTTTTCTCAGAACTGCGAGTTTATTTTTTAGAATTGCGAGATATGAACTCGCAATTGCGAGAAAAATGTCAATTGCCGGCTGACTTTTTTTCTCAGAATTGCGAGTTTATATTTCAACTGTGACTATTTCTCAGAATTTAGATATAAACACATAATTGCGAAATATAAGGTCAGAATTGTGAGATATAAACTCGCAATTGCAGGGAAAAAAGTCGGAATTACAAGATCAATTGTCAGCTGACTTTTTTTTTCAGATTTGCGAGTTTATATTTCAACTGTGACTTTTTCTCAAGAGTTGTACGTTTATTTTTCAGAATTGAGATATAAACTCGTAATTGCGAAATATAAGGTCAGAATTGTGAGATATAAACTCGCAATTGCAGGGAAAAAAGTCGGAATTACAAGATCAATTGTCAGCTGACTTTTTTTTTCAGATTTGCGAGTTTATATTTCAACTGTGACTATTTCTCAGAATTGAGATATAAACTCATAATTGCGAAATATAAGGTCAGAATTGCGAGTTATAAACTTTTTCTTTGAGAAAAAAAAGCCAGAATTGTCAGATGACTTTTTTCTTAGAAACCTCGCAATTGTAACTGTTCCTCAGAATGGCAAGTTTATTTCTCAGAATTGATATATAAACTTGCAATTGCGATTGCGTCAGAATCGTCAGCTGATTTAATTTCTTAGAATTGTGAGTTTATATCTCGTAATTGTGACTATTTGAGAATTGTGATATAAACTCACAATTGCGAGTTATAAAGTCAGAATTGCAAAATATAAACTCCCAATTCTGAGAAGAAAAGTCGCAATTACCTTTTTTTATTCTGTGACAGAAACAAACTTCCATAATTTTCACATCACTTCCCATTAGCTTCATGTATCTGGGAGCATCGTCTCATGTTTTTTCTCTCTCCTCATGCACAGATTATAGAGAACACTCCAGAAAGCCACCCGGACCACAGTCACCTGCGGCTGGCTCTGGAGAAGGCTGAAGAGCTGTGCTCACAGGTCAACGAAGGAGTGCGTGAAAAAGAAAACTCAGACCGGCTGGAGTGGATCCAGGCACATGTGCAGTGTGAGGGGCTGTCAGAGGTACCAGAACACAAACCTGCTGCATAAACACAGCCACTTAGTAAAATAAACTTTTTTCACTGAATTGTATTTAATTACCTTTCAGATATTTTAAAAAGAGTCTATTTTGGTCTGCGCACCAGTAAAACAAATCCATAAACGTATCTCTTATGCTCACCAAGGCTGCATTTATTTGATCAAAAATACGTTAAAAACAGTAATACAGTAAAATTACAATTTAAAATAACCATTGTCTGTTTTGATATATTTTAAAATGTAATTTATTCCTGTGATCAAAGTTGAATTTTCAGCATCATTACTCCAGCCTTCAGTGTCACATGATCCTTCAGAAATCATTCTAATATGCTGATTTGCTGTTCAAGAAACATTTACTATTATTATTAATGTTGAAAACAGCTGTGTGGCTTAATATTTTTTGTGGAAACCATGATAGTTTTTTCCAGGATTCTTTGATGAATTGAAAGTTCCAAAGAACAGCATTTTTTAAAAATAGAAATCTTTTATAATATTATAAATCTTTTGTCACTTTTGATCAATTTAATGTGTCCTTGCTGAATAAAAGTTTTAATTTCTTTCCAAAACCATCTTACTGACTCCAAACTTTTGAATGTAGTGTGTATTTGTCAAGCTGTTCTCATGACAATTTCATTACAATAAAAGTTTCTCTCCCTCTTTACAGCAACTTGTGTTCAACTCGGTTACAAACTGCCTGGGCCCTCGGAAGTTCCTACACAGTGGAAAACTCTACAAAGCCAAGAGCAACAAGGAGCTTTACGGCTTCCTGTTTAATGACTTCCTGCTCCTCACACAGATCATCAAACCTCTGGGCTCGTCTGGAATGGACAAAGTCTTCAGTGCGAAATCCCACCTGCAGTATCGCATGTACAAAACGGTGAGACATTCTTAAAAATCGTATTTATTTGCAATCATTTTTTACCTTTAATATAATATTTGGTCCTTGACCTTTAACCTGACTCGTTGACCTCTCTCTGCAGCCCATCTTTCTTAATGAGGTGCTGGTGAAGCTTCCAACTGATCCTTCTGGAGATGAACCCATATTCCACATATCTCACATAGACAGAGTCTACACTATACGTGCTGAGAGCATCAATGAACGGTATTAACTAATTATTAGTTTTTTCATTAGATCTGTACCATTATCCTGCAAAATATGTGCTCATATTCTCTTATAAATGCTGTAAATCACATATTTTGACAATGTTCCATCCTGTAATCCTACAGGACAGCTTGGGTACAAAAGATCAAAGCCGCTTCTGAGCTTTTCATCGAAACAGAGAAGAAGAAGCGAGAGAAAGCCTACTTGGGTCTGTCTCACATATTTCCTCACTGCATTAATAAAGCTATGAATGCTCTGAGTGTTTGCTAAGAACTGGTTTTGTGTTACTATTATGTTTGCAGTAAGGTCTCAGAGGGCCACTGGTATCGGGCGGCTAATGGTGAACATTGTTGAAGGCATTGAGCTGAAACCTTGCCGCTCAAATGGTAAAGAATGAATACTATATGCTATAAGGTGCTTAACTAAGTTATAAGCATTCTGATAATATTGACCATATCGTAAATGTCCACTGTGCGCAGGTAAGAGTAACCCGTACTGTGAGGTGACGATGGGCTCTCAGTGTCATGTCACTAAGACACTACAGGACACCCTGAACCCCAAATGGAACTCAAACTGCCAGTTCTTCATCAAAGACCTGGAGCAGGACGTGCTGTGTGTCACTGTGTTCGAGAGGGATCAGTTCTCCCCGGACGGTCAGTATACTGAAAATATACTCATTCACATGCTTGCTTATTTATACATGTGTACTCTCACATATAATTGTACACCTTGCTAGTACCAGGTTTGACCCCTTTAGCCTTCAGAACTGCCTTAATTCTTCATGGAATAGAATCAACTAGGCCATTTGATATGGTGAATATAGTGAAAGTATAGTGAACTCAAGAAACCAGTTTGAGATAATTTGAGCTTTGTGACATGGTGTGTTACGCTGCTGGAAGAAGCCATCAGATGATACACTGTGGTCATAAAGGGACGAACATGGTCAGCAACAATACTCAGGTAGGCTGTGGCATTTAAACAACGCTCAATCGGTACTAAGGAGCCCAAAGTGTGAAAATCCCCAACACCATTATACCACCTGCAGCCTGAATCTTTGATAAAAGGCAGGATGGATCCATGCTTTCATGTTGTTTACACCAAACTCTGACCCTACTATCTGAATGTCACAGCAGAAATCAAGACTCATCAGATCAGGCAACATTTTTCCAATCTTCTGTTGTCCAGTTTTGAATTGTAGCCTCAGTTTCCAGTTGCACCCGGTGTGATCTTCTGCTGCTGCAGCCCATCTGCTTCAAGGTTTGACGTGTTTAGAGATGCTCTTCTGCAGACCTCGGTTGTAATGGGTGTTTATTTGAGCTACCGTTGCCTTTCTATCAGCTCGAGCCATTGTCCTCTGGCATCAACGAGGCATTTTCACCCATAGAAGTGCTATTTACTGAATATTTTCTCATTTTCTGACTTTTCTCTGTAAACCCTAGAGATGGCTGTGCGTGAAAATCCCAGTAGATCGGCAGTTTCTCAGACCAGCCCGTCTGGCGCCAATGACCATGCCACGTTCAAAGTCACTTAAATGATTTTTCTTCCCTATTCTGAGGCTCAAATTGAACTTCAGCAGCTCGTCTTGACCATGTCTACATGCCTAAATGCACAAAGCTGCTGTCATGTGACTGGCTGATTAGATATTTGCATTTGAAACAGATGTACCTAATAAACTGGTCAGTGAGTGTATATATAAAATAGGTTACAGAAATATTTTTCAACTGATGATAACAATATAATATATACTATTATATATATATATTATATATAATATATAGATCTAAACCCTATTGGAGGAGCGCAAGGTCTCTAACATCCACCAGCTCTGTGATGGAAGAGGACTCCAGTGGCAACCTGTGAAGCTCTGGTGAACTCCATGCCTAAGAGGGTTAAGACAGTGCTGGAAAATAATGGTGGCCACACAAAATATTGACACTTTGGGCCCAATTTGGACATTTACACTAAGAGGTGTACTCACTTTTGTGACCAGCGGTTTAGACATTAATGGCTGTGTTGAGTTATTTTGAGGGGATGGCAAATTTACACTGTTATACAAGCTGTACACTCACTATTTTACATTGTAGCAAACTGTCATTTCTTCAGTCTTGTCACATGAAAAGATATAATAACATATTTACAAAAATGTGAGGGGTGTACTCACTTCTGTGTGATACTATATGTGTATATATATATATATATATATATATATATATATATATATATATATATATATATATATATAATATAATTTAATAAAAATAAATCTCCAAACTTTTGAAAGCTAGTGTGTGTATATATATATATGCACACACACACACACACACACACACACACACACACACACACACACACTAGCTTTCAAAAGTTTGGAGATTTATTTTTATTAAAATAATGCTTTTTTCAGTAAAGATAAATTAAATTGATCAAAAGTGACATCTACATTGGTACAAAATCATTTTTATTTAGAATAAATGCTGTATGTGTATATATATATATATATATATATATATATATTATATATTATATATATATATCACAGTTTCCACAAAGATATTTAGCAGCACAACTGTTTTCAACATAATAACAAATGTATCTTGAGCAGCAAATCAGCATATTAGAATGATTTATGAAGGATCATGTGACACTGAACACTGGAGTAATGATGCTGAAAATTCTGCTTTTTAAAAATAAAATAGAAAACAGATATTTTAAATAGTAATAATTTTACAAAATTGCTTTTTTATTGTATTTTTGATGTGATAAATTCAGCTTTGGTGAACAAAAAATATGTTTAACATTTACCCCAAACATTTGAACAATTGTGTATAAACATAACCACGTACATTTTTTCTCTCTCTTTCTCTCTACATCTTTCACCCCATTCTATTTCCTGTCTTGTTAGATTTCTTGGGCAGGACGGAGATTCGGCTGGCCGACATCAAGAAGGACCAGGGCTCGAAGGGCCCCATCACCAAGCGTCTGCTGTTACACGAAGTCCCAACGGGAGAGATTGTGGTGCGACTGGACCTTCAGCTCTTTGACGAACCCTGACCCACGTTGTTTGACCTGACCATTTGACCCCCAGATTCAATATCTGCTACTCCTCCGTGCTGAAAGCCCACCAGCCTAGTGTGACAATCTCACCCAGCACCATGAAACCCAAAGTGTGAATGTGTGTATTTGCACAAGCATCTGTGAGTCTGCAAAAAGCTGTAACAGTCTTAATCAGTGATCCCCATTGGATTCTTATTGTCCTAGGTACCGCTTCAAGACAAGTCAAGTGTGTGAGTGAAAATGAAGGAGGGGAAGTTTCAGTTCTACATTGATGTAAAGGATGTCTCAGGATGCTGTAAGTCTTAAAGGGTCAAACGTACAGTAGTTGTTTAATGCTCTAATGACCCGGGAACAGTAGTGCCATTTGATGCAATATTCATACAAATGCTGTGCCATTCCAGTGAAAGTCTCATGGGTGAATCTCACAAATCTCTTATTAACATAATTACAAAAAAAAATCTCTCATTCTCATTACTGTAATGCAAAAAAATAGTGATAATATTTAAATTAAGTGTTTAGACATCATGGTAGTATTTGTTTTACTGCCTTGGTTATGCTAGTTTACATAAAATTAAAATTACCACCATTTTAAAAAAAATTAACAGGATTCATTTTTAATGCAAACTATTTTGAGGTTTTTGGGGCAACCTGAACATGTTTTTGTGAGATTCATTCAATAGTCTTACTGACTATTTAACATTTATTCCATAATTTCAGTCATTAACACTACAAACTAAAACCAGGTTTTGTTGGCAAACCTTTCTAATGTCAACCCATTCATTTATTTAATTTTATTTATTTTTTTATCTATTTTTCGTGAAAGAGACTGGTGACAGTTCAACAACTGAATGTACGCGATACGTTTGTTTTTGAGGGTCCATTAAACGTGAGCATGTTCAGGAAAATTTACAGCAAGTCTCGAGAAGATACAGCCACAAACGCTCCGTGGAAAGACTATTTTGAAAATTGTTATATGTTTTTCAGCATCTTTTGTCATGTAACTTTTATTTATTTTTATGTTTTTGAGAATGGGACGCATCTCAGAGCCCAACAGAAATATCATAGCAGGTCTCAAGGGACATTAGAAGAATTTCCGAACGTGTCAAATATCTCTGAAATATCCCTAAATGGCTAATATATCCGGTGGCTGTATGAGTTTTGATTTTAGCAATAATTCAGCCAGATGTTCTTCGGTTTCTCCCCTTATGTTCTTAGTTTTATTGTGGTACATCACAAAGTAAACTATTTAATATATAGTACTGTATTTAAGTTTGAAACTGCATAACTAATGACAACAGTTTGTTTTTGACTGATGTATGTTTATTTTTTATTATTTTTATTTTATTCTTGTGCTGTTATTAGGCATTAGTGATCAACACTGTAGGATTTGTCATATTTGTACAATTGAGAGATGTCAGTTCATATGTTATGTTCTTCCTTTTTTGTTGCTTATTTTACAAAAAAAATGGGATTTAGTGCTTAAGTTGGAAGGTTGCAGCATGTAGAAATGATGTTGAAACAATTCTAAATGAACCAGAGAGCAAAAGGGATCAATCATATCTGCTGCAAATGTCTTCGGTTCTCCAGAAAGTGCCATCCTTACATAGATGATGGAATGTGTTGAATTTGTGAGGGTCTTATTTGTTCGATTACTACACTACTGAGCCTGAGAAAGGTGCTGTTTCTTTTTGGACTGTAACAGGGATCGGTTTTGTTTAATTTGTGTGTGTGTATGAGTGTGTTTTCCTGTCTAGATGCAATAGACACATTAATATTCCACTGCTGTGCTAGTGAGATGCCAGAGTGATCAAGGAAAACAGCTATTGTGGGGCCAGCAAGTTATTCCACTCGGTTTTTCTATGTATGTGTGTGTGTGTGTATGTGAGAAAGAGTGACTCTTAGTGCTTTGAATGCTTTCTGCTGGGTCACTTTCCCAAACCTCATCTCCAAGTACATTTTAGACAATGCAAGGGGTCATGGTCACACATCTTTACCCTGTATTATTCTCCTGGCGTTCCCTCATCTCTTTATCACTCACTGTACATTTCAGACCTGAAGATTTTCCCCCAACTTCATTATTTTTTAATAAGCAAAGTCCCATTGATTGAACAGTAATATATGTGTCTATGTTTAAAACTTTGAATGGAGTATAATATATTACAAATTGAGAAGTAAATATGTTGATAACAGCGTATTGTTATCAATTTAGAAGCAGTGTGTTGTCTTAATGTTGCAAATAAAACTCAACTGGACCAAGCTAAAGTCGTCCAAATTATTATTATGTAGTGGTACTAGAACTTTTTTCGTTTCATACAGTGTTTTACTACTCTTTCAAAACGAGCATACATGTTTAGTAAAAAGAATACCATGGATTTCTTTGAAAATTTGATATCATATCAAAGCATTTTACTTTTTGTTGGGTCTATTTTATCTACATTGTGAGAAAAGAGAATACTTCACAGTGGCACGCGACTCACGTACGGACACGCGCAGCATGTTTCACAGGGGGCGTGCCAGTCCGATTACGCAACGTCTTATGGCTTCACGGACGAATTTGAACAACAACCTGATCAATTTTATGCAAACGTTTTTGCCCTTTAAGTACATTAATCCTGTTTTCATTGGCTGTACAGCCGTTGTTAAATGAGAGCCTTTGAATTCAGTTTTAACTACCATTGAACGGCATGTCCTGATTTCCGATGGACAAGTAAACAAGCGGTGTCTATGAAAAACACGGTCGAAGAGTCGAAAGAGAGCAGCACAAAAGCGCTGAAAGGGTAAAAACACTCTGGATTGCCATCAATATGGTCATTTCGTACTGCTTTATACTCTTGGTTAAAGAAAACTCGTGTTTTGTTTTGCACGTTCACTGTCCTCATTGTGTAACTGTACTGTTTTTCCTCTCCACCATAAAAAGGAGCCATCAAGTGTACACTTCTTAGGGATGTTCGCAATTATGTGCTTCCAGAGAGTTCGCCGTTTGAAGGTACATGTTCATTACTGTCACTCAACTTGAACAGTATCTAACTCAAAATTGTGAACAGGCGCTTTCCACAACTAGTAGATGCCCAGTGCTTGTTTTCAAATCAGTAAAGATACAAAGTATTACATGTTTTCCTTAAACTATTATATAATAAAATATGTATCTAGCATGAAAACGTAATAGCACGAGCCCTCTTACCTTAGTGGTCTGGAATCTTTATAATCTGTAAAACTGCCATGCCATCCATTGTAAATAACAATAATAATTTAATTATTAACATACATTTAATAAAATTGTGACTCCTATCGTTTTGATTGACATCATGACAAGTAATTAAGTAATCAGAAATAAATTATATTTTGGTATTATGATAAATGTAAATAAAAAAATCTCAAATTTGTGGAAAGTCTCTTTAAATCTCTTCAAATCCAAATGTCAGCTAATGAAAAAATGGCAGAAATCTATGCTGCAAATCATATGACCTTGTGTGTCTTTAATTCAGTTCCTTTGGTTGGAAGGTTCTTGGATTCAAAGGAAAGTTCCTGCATTGACACCGCTCTGCACCAAAGCAAAAAATGTCAAGAAGCCTGTCAGATATACAAGCATAAGTAAGTTTTATTGACTTTTTGTCGTGTGTGGTGTCTTATTTTAGAAATATATTGATGAACTTTAAAACATAAAGGTACTTTATTGGCAGATTTCATGAAGAACCTTTAACATCCATGGGACCTTTCCATTGCACAAAAGTAGTTTTATAGAGGAAAAAATGTGGTTGTTTTAAGAACTTTTCACTGAAAGGGAAACCCAAAACTTTATTTTAAAATTCAACATGACATGAGAAGAGATATCACTGCAAGTGGAAGAGAAATTACTTTAACAATAACAAGGGCACATAAAAAAAAAAAAGATAAATCATTTATTATAAATACTACAAAATTCCATAAAAATAGAAGAACTGTACATTTTTTATGTCATGGTGACTTAAAGGGTTAGTTCACCCAAAAATGAAAATTCTGTCATTTATTACTCACCCTCATGTCGTTCCACACCCGTAAGACCTTCGTTAATCTTCAGAACACAAATTAAGATATTTTTGATGAAATCCGATGGCTCTGTGAAGCCTTCATAGGGAGCAATGACACTTCCTCTCTCAAGATCCATAAAGATACTAAAACCATATTTAAATCAGTTCATGTAAGTACAGTGGTTCAATATTAATATTATAAAGAGACGAGAATACTTTTGGTGCACCAAAAAAAAAACAAAATAAAGACTTATTTAGTGATGGCCGATTTCAAAACACTGCTTCAGGAAGCATCGGAGCATAAATGAATCAGTGTGTCAAATCAGCTGTTCAGAGCGCCAAAGTCACGTGATTCCAGCAGTTTGTCAGTTTGACACGATCCGAATCCTGATTCGATACGCTGATTCATAACGCTCCTGAAGCTTCCTGAAGCAGTGTTTTGAAATCGACCATCACTATATAAGTCATTTGGCGCACCAAAAATATTCTCGTCGCTTTATAATATTTATATTGAACCACTGTACTCACATGAACCGTTTTAAATATGTTTTTAGTACATTAATGGATCTTGAGAGAGGAAATGTCATTGCTGGCTATGGAGGCCTCACGGAGCCATCGGATTTCAACAAAAATATCTTAATTTGTGTTCCAAAGATGAACAAAGGTGTGGAACGGCAATAAGGGTAAGTAATAAATGACAGAATTTTTGGGTGAACTAACCCTTTAAGAGTGTAACCAAAATGGTGAACGTGATTTAACCAAGTACAACATGTTCCTGAATCAACATTTTTATTGATCCTGATACAATATTCCAATCAACCAATCAGATTTGAGGGACAAGTTTACCATTTATATCAAGTTTAGGCTTACAACCAGGATTAGGTGCCTCTACATCAGTATTATTCACCTATCATTTCCCAAAGATTTTATGGATATGGGTAGGGTTATGGGTAGGGTTAGGTTTAAGTTTAGGGATAGGACAAAAATTTTCAGACAGGAATGTTGTTCCAGCATTAAGAAAATATGTTGACCCAAATCACAGTGACCATGAAAAACACATTTGCTTTGTGCACAGACTTATATGAGTGATTTTTTTTCATGCTTCAGTTACATATATTAATATAATGTTATCTTTACCCTAGAGAAAGCGAAACCAAAAACTATAAATGATATTGCCAGATTACTGCAGCAAAAGACAAAGGAGACCAAAGAAAGGAAACAATCGGTGATCCCTGCATTGAAAGCTGCTACAAGTACAACCAAACCGGCTACACCACATCAGTTGAATGACCAGAGCGATGCCAAAGCAACCATTGTTTCCAATGCAAAAGTTCAAACTTCTACCAGCACCCTTCCAGCAATTGTTACTGTGGAATGTTCTTCAGAATCTGCGACTCTTGTGGACACTAAACCTGTTCAGTACATTGTAGATGTAGAAGCAGTTACAGGTTCTTCTCTAAATGTGGCCTCCAAATTGCCTGTAGCAGCGAGCAGAACTTTCTGTGAAACCACACCTGACACTGTCCTAATAGATTCTGCTGTGGATTTTGCATATTCAAAATGTGTTGACCAAATGGCCATGGAAGGTCTGCATAATAAGACATGCAGTGAAATTTCAAATGCAACAGATGCGGCACCCAAAGCTGTTGATTCAGGTGTAGAGTCGCCCATTAGTAATGTTCCACAAGAGGCTTCAACTCAAGAAGATACGAATGCAAATATCAGTCAAGTTCCTGAGCTGTCTTCAACAAACACCAAAGAAATCAGTCCATCTTCTGAGGATGTTGCTTCTGCCTCTAAAAAACTTAAACCAGAAGTAGATGAAATAGTTAATATGCCTAAAGTTACGGCAAATTCTGAAGTTTCATCTGCGCATGAGGACAGTCATCTGGAAGAGTCGTTTTCTGATTCAGAAGTTGTTACAGTGACCAATGCATCAACGTTTGTAAACACAGCACAAGCAAGGTACTCTTCACAACCTTCTCAATCTCAATACTTTATAGCTCCCAATTGGCCTTCAAATGTCAATGCAGACAAAACACCTTCTAGCGAACAGATCATCAATCAGGCAGTCGGCTCAGTTCCGGTTGGCGCAGCTGAGTCCATAATGGATATTTCCAGTGTTGAAGCTGTGGCAGTTGCCTGTGGTGAAGTTCCAACCCTTCGAGAAGTTTGTCATGAAGAAGCCATTCCAGTCTCTGACCCCATCCCAGAAGCCTCTTTATTTAAATCCACCGGTGATCTTCCTGCTGTTGAGACCATATCTGCATCTCTAAGTAAAGCTGTAAAGGTAGATGATATGTCAGAAATGTCTGGTGATGCTCAAAGCTCCATCAATCTGAAGGACCCAATTCTAGCACAAACTGATGTTTTAGAGGAAGAGATGCAGAAAGAAGAAGCATTTGAAGAGTTGCCTGAGGGTATGTCATCCCTGCTGCATTCAGTGCCTACATAAATCCATATTTTGTTTTTATTTTTTTATGCAACCTCCCCATTTTTTGTGGATAGTTATTTGTGGGAAAGTACTCCAAGATATTGCAAATGTTATATGTAAGCAATAAGGTACACAAGGCTGCAATAAGGTACTCGAAAGTCACTTATTCACGATACAGCACTAGCCTCGAGTACCTTATTGCTTTTATAAAACGATTACCACACAATGCAAATATTAAAGCCAAAAAATATATGTATTAATGCAACTATGAAGTAAAATCATTAAAAACCTTCCTTCCGCCAGATAAAATAGTCCCTGACCGTGAACAGCAACAGAAGTTACATTATTACACCATTAGATATCGGCAAAGACTGTCTTTTTGACTAAGTCAATCAGTATCGAAGACTTTTATATTGAAAAGACTGAATTGTTGTGAACACGGAACAAGACACAACTGACAAATGCTTTGACTAGCGCTGTCAGTCACGGGAAAACCTCTTAACTGTTAAAAGGACAAGATATCGCAGCGCAGCGGATATCGCATATTTATTATAAACATAGGACTGACCTGAAGGAAAATGCTAAATCTGAATGCAGGTAATAAACTCGCTCACTCATTATCTTTCTCACAATACTCTTCTACAGAATAAAGTAAGTTTCAATGAACAATATCAACTGAGAACACAGTTTACATTGCTAAGAGTGGTTGCTAAGGGTGTTGTGTAGTGATACACAGAACCGTTTGGTGAAGCGGTCATAGCCGTGTTTTATCGTGAATAAAACACTCAATGACAAGCATTACTGTTTTATAATATAAGATTCTCAAGCTCTAGACAGATGCAGTTTTCATAAATGCATCTTTTTATGCAATTCATTGTTGAAATACATTTACTTGAATCGTTACTTTGCCTTTAAGATTTTATAGTGCAACACAGACTCATAAGCTTTAAATGTTTCGTTTTTATATTTTAATGTTTTTGTTTGTATCTTGTCATGCTTGATGCATATCATGCATTTGTTATTATCATTTACTAAAATCCATTTATTTTAATACATTGCTGTCTGTATTGAATCAGCGTGGTTTTCTCTGTGGTAAAACCACAAAGTTGTGGAGGCTTTGTTTTCTTTTGAGCTATTCTGATCTTTACCACAAGAGGGTGGATTGATCCGTCTCTTGACATCATTTATTACAGATTTTTATGCAAATATGTTTATTGTGATTAAGTTGAAATGTATTAATATGTATAAATATTTTTACTTAAACACAAAATTCAGTAGAATTATAATTTGTATTTATCATCAAAGACAGAAAGCACATGTTAATTATAGCTAATATTGATATTTTAGAATTATTGGATGTTGAAGAGAAACAAAAAACAGTGATTTCTCTCTCATCTGCAGCACAGCTTGATCCAATACAGAGACTCTTTCTCGACAAGATACGGGAATACTCCGCAAAGAGCCAGTATGAAACACGTTCCATAAATCAAATAGCATTAAAACATTCCAATATAGACCCACATATTTTGAATACTGCATTTTTCACATTTAACCCTGTTTGTGTGGTCCACATAGAGCCTCTGGTGGTCTTGTAGATGCTGGACCAGAATATGAGAAAGCTTTCAATGAAGAACTAACCACACTCCAGAGACTCTATGGGGGTGGAGACTTAAGCAAGTTCCCAGAATTTAAGTTCTCCGGTGGGTATATTTTTGACTTTGTGTATTTAGAATGAATATTAAAGTTCAGATGATCTCAGAAAATGTTTTTTTCTTTCTTTTTTTCAGAGCCTGTACTGGATGAAAGCAGCTCAAAATGAAAAGCACACCATGGAAATATTCTATATTTTAAAATGCAATATTACATGAGTTTATAAATGGTTAACTTATTTGCAGTTACAGAACTGTACACAGAAAAAAATAAAAAATATTGTTTGACATTTCCAGACTGTTCTTCATTTAATGAAACGTTCTGAATGACAATTTAAAATTGCCAAGCACCGTGCAACATACATATTTTATAATATAGCCTGCATGTTACATTACATTGTCCCCACAGAAGTCTCCAGGGGGCGAGCACTTTTCCCTAAACAGTAATGTCTCCTCCCACCTCATAAATATTCATGAGCAAAGTTGCCTGCGTGCCGTTACGCTGTGACGACATGGAAGAACTGCGGGTCCCGATTGCTGCAGCCGCTTGTCATTGTGACGAAGATTGGCACTAAGGTAAGCTGTCACTCAAAATCTTCTTTTCCGACTCCCTATCAATCAGGCGATCTGGGCCGCACACTAAAAATGCACTCGGCACATAAGATCGAGCTTCCGTGGGAGGTGCGCGGTCAGGATGGTTTTAGCCTGAAATCAGATGTTTGGACGGCGGTTTCGGGGGAGATTTTCTGGCTCGAGACACAGTCAAGGCCCAGCTCTTTTTTTATGATCTTTTGTAGAAGTGCGAATGGCGGCGGCACTGGTGGGGAGGGATAGTCCGATGTCCCTTAGATTGATTGATAGGCGATTATGGGCAGGCTTTTTATTATATTTAAAGAGACAGAGACGATAATTTTATAAGTCAGCTAAAACTCAAGAAGGCTGATGTTTTTCGTTATGACGCAGGTTATGTACTATAATTGTATATTGATTGCGCCAGCGGATCTTATGGGTGTTTAGCGCTTCGAATAAAACACTAAGTTACATAGATATGAACATACATAGGCAATGGGTTAGAGCAGAGACTCAGTGCAAACATGGCGCCTACAGTAATACAGAGGATGAGATACAGTCATCTGTGGCTGAAGAAGATATAAGACCACATTACGAGAAATTAATCATTCCGGAACGTTAATAAGCAAATCGATTATGTTTTTAAATGTAGATATTTTCTGTTGGTCAAACCCAATTCAGAGTGAATCACTCATTGAAGTAGTATTGCAGTGCAGATACATCACGACGGCGATATTTTACGATGTTTCTATTTATATCTCGTATTTGTATTCGTCTGATCGCAAAGACCACTGCAGATGTTTGTCCAATTCACCATACAAGTTTATTTTGAAGAACATGAATGTTACTCTATGAATAAAACAATACTTTATGCCTCGTTTTTGTCACTTGTATGCAGCGCATAAACTTTTGATTCACAGCGCGTGCAGAAAAAAACGGTCGTTTGTAACGGTCGATGCGATTTTTATCGATTATATATATATATATATATATATATATATATATATATATATATATACATATATATACACACACACAATTTAATAAAAACATGTAAAATTTGTTGAAATTAAACAGGTATTTTTAACGCCTTTTGTTATTATCATTTAAACATTTGAAAACAAAATACTAATTATTCAGTTATTTAAGGCTGACAGTAAAACTTGCGTTATTTGTCTAAAAAAATAGGCCAGATATCCACTTTAATAAGGATAATATAGCTTTGAATACTTGGCCTGGCCTATGTTTACATGTACATCTGTCAGTAAAACAGTAAATGGCCCTTATGCTATAAAAGTTTTATAAAATACAATTATGTGTTATACACCTACAGATAATCAATGCTTATATCAGCATATTGTTCATTTTCCACTATAGAGTAAAGAGTGGCAGGTTTTAATGCTGTTTGGTAGTTCTTCCACGTAAATGTTTGTCTTTGTTGTGTCAGTTTAGTGGTGCTACTGATCAGCTTTATAGAATGCCCAAGCATTGTCCCCGGCAACAGTAACTATGATGACATCCCCATCGGTGTCCATGGAGGATTACCAAGAGGCTGAACAGGTTTGTGTTGCTAAAGAGCGAGTAGCTTTTGACACAGCCACTGGAATACTATTTTTGTTTTGTGTGTGTTTAATCAAACTTTTAAAGGGATAGTTCACCCAAAAATGAAAATTATCCCATAATCTACTCACCCTCAAGCCATCCCAGGTGTATACGACTTACACAGCCGAATACATTAAATAATATATTAAATAATATCCTGGCTCTGCCAAGCTTCGAAATGGCATTGAATAGTGCCTGAATTTTTGAAGCCCCAAAAAGCACATCCATCCATCCATCCATCATAAAAGTAACCCATAGGACTCCAGTGGGTTTATAAATGACTTCTGAAGTGAAGCAATGATTTATTTTTTATTATTTTTATTTTTTTAGAAAAATATCCTTTATAACTTTATAAACTATAATCATTGGCTTCCGGCAACAGCCGTACATGCTTTCATGAAAGAGTTGTGTGTATATGTATATGTTTTTGTGCAAGGTGTCTATTCTCACCTACGCTTACGCTACTCCTACGTCATACGTCGGGTCAGAGGTCACCCTTTCACTGGAACTCGACTCTTTCATTAACAAATGTATGGCCATTGCTGGAAGTCAGTGATTATAGTTTATAAAGTTTTAAATATGGATATTAAAAAAAACTACAAAAAAACATGCTTTGCTTCAGAAGGCATTTCAGTCAGGACCACTTAAAGGTGCCATTGAACGTTTTTTTACAAGATGTAATATAAGTCTAAGGTGTCCCCTGAATGTGTCTGAAGTTTCAGCTCAAAATACCCCATAGACTTTTTTAAATTAATTTTTTTAACTGCCTATTTTGGGGCATCATTAACTATGCACCGATTCAGGGCTGCTGGCCCTTTAAATGCTCACGCTCCCAGCCCACGGAGCTCGCGCTTGCCTTAAACAGCATAAACAAAGTTCACACAGCTAATATACAGTGATGGAAATAACGGCGTTATAAATAAACGGCGTTACTAAGTTTTCAGTAACGAGTAATCAAACAAATTACTTTTTCTCCCGTTACAACGCCATTACACTTACTGGCAAAAAAAAATGCAGCGTTACTATAATTGAGCTCACTGAAGCGGTTTTCATCCGAGTAAGCTCTCTCTCAGTCATAGGACCTGCAAAGTTTTTTCTCTGGTGTGTGCTGCGGTTAGCCATACACAAATATAATTTTAAAGTGATAATAATAAACAATGCTCTGTGTGTGTGTCTGTGAGCATGCGAGCTAGGCCTATATGTGAAATAAGTTTTTCTAGTCGACTTGTAGTTATTAATTTAAGCCGTTAGTTGACTAATCACATTTATATTAATTTAATTTCTTAAATACTGGAGCGAATAAACCATAATAATGAGCGTTTATGTAATATAGGCTATATAGAACTTAAGCGAACGCATAAAGCTTGCCATAAAAACACGGCAAAAGTAATAATTATGAATGTGACCAAAACAGCAAGGAGATTTTAATTGTTTATTAATAAAGTAATGTTTTCTGAATCAGTGTCGGCTGCAAAGATGAAGTTGACTTTGCTGACTCTCATCATCTGCTCATTGTGGGCGCGCCTTGAGAGAGACTGCACATTTCTTTTGGTTTAGTCTACATAATCAGAGTAGCCTATTTCTTTTCGTTTTTAGATATTTCAAGCTTTCTATAGATGTATTTCTCATGTCTGCGAGGCAAGCAGCTACGCTGAGTTTCGGTTCATTTAGCCTATAAGATGTGCTCCAGTTCACGCGCCAGTGATCGCGCCTGCGCCTGCCAAGATTATATTGTCTGCTAAATTTGCTTCTTATTTATTAAATCCAGGCAATTGGTTGATGAAACATTAATTAAAATTAAGATACAATTTTTACAAAACGAAATTCACTTTAAACAGAACTTAATGAAAGTGTTCAAAATCATGTCTGACCCACTCCATGTCACCCGATATATTGCGCATCTTATGATGCATCTTACTGCTGTTCACTTTTCATAATCAAGTAAATTAATTTAAAACATAACATAGGACTATTTAAACATAAATATTAAACTACATTTTCTTTAATGGCTACCAACACGTATTAGAGTACAGAGAAATTTCATAAGCAAGAGCGGATCATGTCACGAGTCGGATCAAGAATAATTTATTCTTAGACTTAAATTTAATATTGGGGGCATTCAAGTTATTTGACTTTTTTTTTTTTTAAAGTAACGCAATAGTTACTTTCCCTGGTAATTAGTTACTTTTAAAATGATGTAACTCAGTTACTAACTCCATTACTATTTGTGAGAAGTAATTAGTAACTATAACTAATTACTTTTTTAAAGTAACGTGCCCAACACTGCTAGTATAACCCTCAAAACGGATCTTTACAAAGTGTTCGTCATGCAGCATGTCTAATCGCGTAAGTACAGTGTTTATTTGGATGTTTACATTTGATTCTGAATGAATTTGAGGCTATATGCTCTGTGGCTAACGGCTAATGCTACACTGTTGGAGAGATTTATAAAGAATGAAGTTGTGTTTATGAATTATACAGACTGCAAGTGTTTAAAAATGAAAATAGCGACGGCTCTTGTCTCTGTGAATACAGTAAGAAACGATGGTAACTTTAACCACATTTAACAGTACATTAGCAACATGCTAATGAAACATTTAGAAAGACAGTTTACAAATATCACTAAAAATATATTGTAATCATGGATCATGTCAGTTATTATTGCTCCATCTGCCATTTTTCGCTGTTGTCCTTGCTTGCTTACCTAGTCTGATGATTCAGCTGTGCACAGATCCAGACGTGTAATCCCTTTCATAATTTTAGGAACATGGGCTGGCATATGCAAATATTGGGGGTGTAAATATTAATGATCCCGACTGTTACGTAACAGTCGGTGTTATGTTGAGATTCGCCTGTTCTTCTGAGGTCTTTTAAACAAATGAGATTTATATAAGAAGGAGGAAGCAATGGGGTTTGAAACTCACTGTATGTCATTTCCATGTACTGAACTCTTGTTATTTAACTATGCCGAGGAAAATTAAATTTTTAATTCTAGGGCACCTTTAAGTCAAAAATTACAAGAGACAAACTTTAGTAAATTTTTTATTGGCGGTATGGCCAATAAAATATACAATATACAATTTGGCGGTATGGCTCTGTTCTAAATTCAGCTTCATGAAAGCCATGACCGGGAACAGCAGCAGCTTCTGGGGACAACCTCCCATTTTTTTTTACCTGGGAGAGCAGCACAAAATCCCCCTATTGAGAACAGAGCATGCATCAATGACAACAGAATGACACTGATTAAGTTAAACACAAGTTTAAGGAGGAGCTGGGGAGGAAGTGGGTTGCAAGCAGCGTGCAGTGGAAGCAGCCAAGCAAGCAGAGAGACGGAAGCTGCGTTTAAGTAATGCGCCTTATTTTAGAGTTGCCAATGGAGTCCATAGAAATCAGATCAGCTGATATGGTTGGGGTTGGATTTTGTGAATCAGCTGATAGCGGAGCTTGACTACGAGGCCTGCCTGAACTAATGCAGAATGCTTGATTTATAAACCCACTGGAGTCCTATGGATTACTTTTATGATGGATGGATGCGCTTTTTTGAGCTTCAAAAACTCGGGCACTATTCAATGCCGTTACAAAGCTGGGAAGAGCCAGTATATTATTTAATATATCTCTGATTGTGTTCGGCTAAAAGAAGAACATCATATACACCTAGGATGGCTTGAGGCTGAATAAATTATATGATCATTTTCATTTTTGGCTGAGCTATCCCTTTAAATAAAGTGATAAACATCTTTTTATTGCAATAAAAAAAATAAAAGTTTTGTAAACATGCAAGTCTAACATCTCACACACTGTGATTGATTTCTTGTGAATTCTGGGAAATCTGACCTCTGCGGTATCGGATGGAGCGATAGAGAGACTCGAGACTAACCCGAGATTTTCCAGCAGTCGTGAAATATTTTTAACATCTCCCCCTTTTCAATCAACACTATTGTTGCTCTCCATCACATGCACTCAATCATGTGGGCCTGTCCAACTATAAAGTTCAAAGAAAAAACTGTACAAATGAGAAAAGAAGCCAACACTCTGTATAATATATTATCGTTTTTAATGTATGAATAGATTCTTGCATTATAATTATCCAAGAAATCAATGTTATTTTAGTATCATTGAGATACTTTTAGATTTAGTTTTTATATATATTCCATTTTCATTTTAGTAATTTTGTTGTTTAATTTGTTGCCTTGACAATTAGTTGCAATAAAATTAGTTAAGTTTTTTTTTATATATTTTTCTTTATTTTAGTTAACGTTTGTTGTATTTCAAGTAACGGAAATGTTTTTTGTTTCAGTTTTAGTTAAATATAATAACCCTGATCTGGATATTTTGCATGTTGAGTCAAACAGTCACTCAAGGTACTTCTGTATTTCCTCTGTTTTTCAGATAAATAGTCTGAAACTAATGTGTAAAACCATTCTGTAAAATCTGTGAAACCTTTCTAAATCTGACAGACAAAGATAGAGTAGTCTGAGATTTGAGAGAGAAGCGCCTTTGTTAAAATTGAGTTTTTATTACATGATTCGAAACCCCATGTCGACCCTTAGGGTCTCGTCAACTCTGGGCTCTGCGCTGTGACAGAGAGGCTGTGTTTCTCAGAGCAGCCCACACACGGACGTTACCGCCCGCAGACATGCCAGCTGACATTGCTAACTTCCACATACCTCACACATCTTCATTCTCTGCCCCCTCCCACCCCCTGCTCCTCTGTCTTATGCAGATGCAAGTGGGAGAACAGACAGCGGGACAAGTGGAGGAGAGGTTGGAGGAAGAGGAGGAGGAGAGAGAGGAAGAGGAGAGCAGCTCGGCACCGTCTGAGCCACAGTCTCCTATGGAGGTCTACAAGACGGCCATTTACAGGTAACTTCCTCTTTTCCTTGTTTTTAAAATTGTGTTTGTGTTCAAAAGAACATTTGATGTGTGAACGATGTGTTTGTTGACTGTCAGACACCCCTTGTTCCCCCTGTTGGCGCTGCTCTTTGAGAAATGCGAGCAATCCACTCAGAGCTCGGAGTGCGTGACCTCGGCCAGTTTCGATGTGGATATCGAGAACTTTGTGCGAAACCAGGAGAAAGAAGGCAAGGCGTTCTTCAGTGAGGACCCCGATTTGGACAATCTGGTAAGAAGCACCTTGCCATAAGACTGTAGTACTGATCAATTATTTAACCAGGTTTTTAAAATATTTACACTACCGTTCAAAAGTTTGGGGTCAGTAAGATGTTTTTAAATGTTTTTGAAAGAAGTCTCTGCAGCTCCAAGGCTGCATTTATTTGATCACAAATACAGTAAAATCATTAATACTGTGAAATATTATTTCAGTTTAATATAACTGTTTTCTATTTGAATATATTTTAAAATGTCATTTATTCCTGTGATGGCAAAGCTGAATTTTGAGCATCATTACTCCAGTCTTCAGTGTCACGTGATCCTTTAGAAATGATATGATGATTTGATGCTCAAGAAACATTTCTTCTTATTATTAATATCAGTGTTGAAAACATTTTATTATCAATGCTTCGGTAGCAGTCGATTGGATATTAAAAGGATTAGTTCACTTCAGAATTAAAATGTCCTGATAATTTACTCACCCCCATGTCATCCAAGATGTTTATGTCTTTCTTTCTTGCGTCGAAAAGAAATTAAGGTTTTTAAAGAAAACATTCCAGGATTTTTCTCCATATAGTTGACTTCAACAGGGTTTAAGAGATTGAAGGTTTCAATGCAAACTGAATGCCCATCAAAGGGCTCTACACGATCCCAGATGAGGAATAAGGTTCCTATCTAGCGAAATGATTGATAATTTTCAAAAAAAAAAAAAAAAAAATATATATATATATATATATATATATATATATATATATATATATATATATATATATATATATATATATACTTTTTAACCCCAAATGCTCATCTTACTACTACTAGCTCTGCGATACGCCACGCATTATGTAATCACGTTGGAAAGGTCACACGTGATGTAGGTGGAAGTACCCATTCACTAGGACTGGGTAAAAAAATATTGATTTCTCGATTTTAATCGATTTTCATTTTTATGAACCAATATCGATTCCTAAATCCAAGAATCGATTAGTCTAGTCTGTTTTTAGTTGATGAATGAGCAGAATATGTAGCGCCTCCCATCCAATAAATCGCAATAATCTTTGTGCTTTGTTACTTTTGATATGAAGCAAAGTCTCAGATTTCAAATGACGTCCATCTTATTATGAGATTCAAAAAATAAATACCGTTTTGGCGCTGTTTAATGTGACTTGACAGATCGCTTTAGCGCCTCAGTTAAAGAGAAGCGGCAGCACGAGCGCATGTGAACATCCTCTCCGCTTTAATACCAGTTACAGCACGAAATAAACACGACTAAACTTCTGAAGGTATGTTAAAATATACAGTACATCTTACCGAAATCCCTATCATGTCTCGTGTAACAGCTCAATCAGTGTTTCAACCTCGAAAAGACGTCAATAAAACAGCTTGTAAACAATAATGTAGCATTTACCTCAGAAAAACATATTCAGTGACCAACTCATTAGTCAGCTAGAAAAGTGTACTCTAGAAAGCAACATTCTGATAAATATAGCTATGCACCGTTACATATTCATTATAATTTTTAATGTTTGAATAAATTATGACATGACAATAAGTTATGACAGCCGCAATTTAAATGTTTATCTTTCAAAAAAAAAAAACGAATTTGAGTAGAAATATGATTATGTAATTCTAAACTTTATTTATAATAAAAACATCATTGAGTGTAATTTGAGTGTTTGTATATAAATAAGTTAATTTAACCTTCAGTATTATTATAGTAGTGCCAACTGACTCTCATGTGTAGTTGAGAGATTTTTTTTCCTCTAGAAAATTTGCCATGTACTGTAACTGAAATACTACTTCTAAAATAATCGATATTGAATTGAATCGGAATCTAATCGAATCGTATCGAAAGCATGTGAATAGTAATTGAATCAAATCGTGAAAATTGTGTCAATACCCAGCCCTATGATCCAGTGTTTACAAAGCGAACATGCAAAGACTAAGTCAAACGCCCTTTACAAAAAAAATGTAAAACAACGATGTCGGATGGTTTTGAAGTTGGAAGAGAGTTTTCGCCCTACCGCGGTACTTCGGCCTATGTCACGCGTGTCCTTTCCAACGTGATTACATAATGCGTGGCGCATCGCAGAGCTAGTGTAAGATGAGCATTTGTGGTTAAAAAGTATATACATTTTTATTTTCTTTAGAAAATCGTTTCGCTAGATAGGAACTTTATTCCTCATCTGGGATTGTGTAGAGCCCTTTGAAGCTGCACTGAAACTGCAATTTGGACCTTCAAACTGTTGGTAACCACTAAAGTCCACTATATGGAGAAAAATCCTGGAATGTTTTCCTCAAAAAACCTTAATTTCTCTTCGGCTGAAGAAAAAAAAGATATAAACATCTTGGATGACATGGGAGTGAGTAAATTAGAAATTTTAATTCAGGAGTGAACTAATCCTTTAAGCATACATTTTTTACATATTGATTACCTTCGTCATCAACTAACACCCACTTTAAGTTAACCTTTAAAAACAATGATAATTTAATAAAACTGCTAAATCTCAAAATGAATTTCCATCTTTCATGCTGTACGTTATAATGGTGTTATGTCCAAATTCACCTGTAGCATTTAAAAGGACAGGCTTTAGTTTTTAGTGCTTTATTTTTAATTTATTTTGACAAAATGGTATAGAATTTAAATTTCTACCATAACATTCAAATAATTACCGGTTTAATGAAAACATTGTTATAAATATTTGTGCTAATTTAATACTTTTTACACACTCGTTTGAGTCCATCTGGATCTACATGATTGGTGAGGAAATAAAAAGTTAGTGATTTTGAGTTTGGTTTTAACACATAAGGATGTCGTACAGCGTATGTTTCTGATGGTGTCTGAACACTTGTTGAATGTACGGTACGCTCTCACTGGGCTCAGATGGTGAAGGCTATTCAGGTGTTACGGATTCACCTGCTGGAGCTGGAGAAGGTTAATGACCTGTGTAAAGATTTCTGCAGCCGCTACATCGCCTGTCTCAAGACCAAGATGAACAGTGAGACTCTGCTCAGCGGGGAGCCAGGAAGTCCCTACTCCCCAACACAGACACAGGTACATTCAGAGACACTGTAGAAATCTGTCTCCATCTTCACTCAGAAAATAACCCTCGTGCACGTGTTCTCCTCGCAGCCGCCCAGCTCGTTCTCCGGAGCCATGAGTTCACAAGGTATTGTAGTACCAGCGTCGGCTTTACAACAGGGCAACGTTACTGTCACAACTGTAAACCCCACACAGGTGGTAACAGGTTTGTTGATTGTTTTACTCTGTTTCTTAGTCTGTGTTCGTCCTCTGTTTCACACTTGTCATCCTAAGTTTTTTACGCACTGCATATCCCATATCATTATGGAAGTAAAATGGGTTGCAAACAGTGTTTCATGTTCAATCCAATGATAAATACAGTACAACTAAAAGCTTAAATGTAATGGAAAAGTTGCCACTCTCCTGTATTGGGGTAGAGAACGTAATATAGTGCGATGGCAATTTTCAGCAGTCATAGAGTGCAAAAGTGCCCGTCCCCTTTTTCAGCAGTGTTGGTTCCGGTCCGGAAGTATTTTTTCCATTGATTTCTCCCATAAGGATTTAAAAAAAGTCTTCGTTAAAGCATTATAAGCCATGAAAAGTTTGAATCAAAAAGGCATTTAAAAATCAGACAAAAATACAAAGCTACAAGACTGTGTACTTAACAGTAGGGAGGGAAAGAACTACAATCCCATGAAGCATTGCGAACAGTTTATAATGTTGGAGAAATATAAAATTAAAAATATAAAAAAGGTTTATTGTAAAATATGATTACATGTAAACATACGGATCGATCGTCTCCTCTTCTGCACTTTTTACTGGTTGCAAACAGTGTTGGATTACTGCAATGCCCCCTTCTGGATTGGAGTGTGGATTGCCTGTGACCGGCTTTAATTGTCCTGTAACTGCATGAAGCAAACTGTAATGTCCATACTGTTCGGGACAAATACATGTACCTTTATGCCCCTAAAAATATATATGTATGTGTGTGTGTGTGTGTGTGTGTGTGTGTGTGTATATATATATATATATATATATATATATATATATATATATATATATATATATATATATATATATATATATATATATAATAATGTATGTATATGTGTATACACACACACATTATTTTATTTAAGTACATATTTAAGTATTTTGAGAGGCTGACTCAATTACATCATTCGTAGTGCTTCATGGTAGTGGACGGGGCTCAAGAGACTTTTTGGCACATTTAGCTTGTTTTGACTCTCTGATTGGTGGAATTGTCTCTACAGCATCATGGGTAATGTAGTTTTCCACCACAAATTCCACTGTTAAATGATTATTTTAAAATGAAGTTGAAATAATGCTGGCTGATGGCTTCAACAGAAGCAAATACCATCAATTAACTACCTCGTACCTCACCGTAGGTCTGTTTTTAAAGGTTTCAAAATAAAATCAATTTCCTTATGGAGAAAATGAATGGAGTTTTTACTTCTGGAACCTGACTGTTGCAATCTGTTACTCCAGTCTTCAGTGTCACATGACCCTTCAGAAATCATTCTGATATGCTGACTTGGTGCTCGAGACATTTCTTAGTATTATTAATGTTGAAAATAGTTCAATTTCCAGAATTTGCTGATTAATTATTTTTGTGAAAACTGTGATACTGCCATTTTAACAATGTAAGTCTTTACTACCACTTTTGATCAATTTAATATGTCCTTGCTAAATAAAATAATTCAGAAAACAAAAAAAACTTACTAAGCCTAAACCTTTGAATTCTAGTGTATATTAAACACATTTATTCTTCATTCTCACATTTCATGGTATATTGACTTTGTGAGCTTGTGTTTGTTTTGCCCAGGTGGTACAGTATATCAGCCCGTTACAGTTGTTACTCCACAGGGGCAGGTGGTCACACAGACTCTGTCACCTGGAACAATACGCATCCAGAACTCACAGGTGAGAGATAATCACCAAACACACTCATGTCATGCAGTTATATTCCAGTATTCAGAGTTTCTCTGATCGGCTCTAGATGTGCTGATCCAACTATTTTGCAGCTCAGCTTCATTATCTATTACAGTATGAATGGCATTAGCGCACACACACACATACTCCTGACGGCCGCATTTGTTTGCCCACAGCTTCAGTTACAGCTGAACCAGGATCTGAGCTTTTTCAGTCAGGAGGACAGCTCGTCTAAGGCCAAGCGAGGCATCCTGCCCAAACACGCCACCAACGTCATGCGTTCTTGGCTCTTCCAGCACATCGGTGTAAGTCATATTCTTCTGTCCTTCACTGTTTTATTGTCCTATTCAGCGAAAGAGTGTTCGATCACAGATGATTTTTCACTATTCACACAAAGTCATCAAATCCTCTATTTTTTTAACCCCTGCAGTATGAAAGGATTAGTTCACCCAAAAATGAAAATGATGTCATTAATGACTCACCCTCATGTCGTTCCAAACCCGTAAGACCTCCGTTCATCTTCAAAACACAGTTTAAGATATTTTAGATTTAGTCCGAGAGCTTTCTGTCCCTCCATTGAAAGTCTATGTACGGTATACGGTCCATGTCCAGAAAGGTAATAAAAACATCATCAAAGTAGTCCGTGTGACATCAGTGGGTTAGTTAGAATTTTTTGAAGCATCGAAAAAATATTTTGGTCCAAAAACAACAAAAACTACGACTTAATTCAGCATTGTATTCTCATCCGGGTCTGTTGTCAGTCCGCGTTCACGACTCCGCAGTGATGCTGCTGACAACAGAAAAATATGTTGGGATAACCTGTTCGCTGTTAATGATGTTCCAAAGCCTGCAGGCACTATGACGTGATTGGTTACAAGGTAGTTTGTGATGTCACAGACACCAGCAATTTCAAACCGCATGTTTGAGACTGTCTGTTGAGACTGTCCGCATGTTTTTCATTTGAGTTTTAAGGAGAAAATACTCAGCACAGCAGTGGTGTTGACTGATGAATTTGCACATGGTTTGTCTTAAAGCATATTAAAAACATCACATAGACATATAAACAACATTAAAAACTTAATTTTCACCATAGGGGGTCTTTAAACTAAAACATTGTGATTCTCAATTTATCCAGAATCGTGCAGCTCTAAACACTATAAAATGACCTATTTTTTATGTGAAATCTTTATTTCATTTATTAATATAGCTGAAACCAAATTTTGTAGTGCTGTTCACTGAATCTGCTTATATATAATGAAAACTTCAGCTCTTAAGCTCAGAAAACATGTTCTTACAGCTTGAATTCGTGTTGATTTTGTCCATAAGAACTGCAGTGAGCCCTTTTTTTACATGTATAGATGAATTAAGTGTGGATGACTGGCTTGTGAAGCAGACACACACGTACATTCACACTCTCACAAATGTCAGCTGCTCATATGACTGAGCTTCTGGAGACGATGCACTGATCGCTGAAGATCCTGGCGGGCAGCTTTTCTGTCAGGCGTCTGTTTATACGGGTGGCCCACAGAGAGACATTGTTCAAATGAAGTGGAGAAAGAGAAAGTTAACATATAGTGCAAAAATACAGACACTATCCAATAGAAGGAAGGTGTAAGACCATCTTATTTTTGTCCCTCCCAGCACCCCTATCCTACAGAAGATGAGAAGAAACAGATTGCCCTGCAGACCAACCTCACACTTCTGCAGGTTAACAACTGGTGAGTTATCACACTTGATACATACTGTATTTAGGCTCAGTGTAGTCATCTAGGTTGCCTCTGATTGGCTCTATGTCTCCAGGTTTATTAATGCTCGGCGACGGATCCTTCAGCCCATGCTGGACGCCAGCTCCTCAGACACACCCAAGAGTAAAAAGAAGACTCCCCAGACGCGTCCCCTACAACGCTTCTGGCCCAACTCCCTCGCCTCCTCTGTGACCCAGCAACAGGTCACCATGGAAGACGGTACGACATCATAGATTAAAAATAATCCATATGAATTGAGAGGTTTAGTCCAAATTTTTGGAAGAGACTTGATTGCTTTATATGATGAACAGATTGAATGTAGGTTCTTGCGTTACGCAGCACGTTTGAGCTGCGGCAAGAACCAATGAGGTTCGTTCTCGTGTTACACGGCACATTTGAGCTTCCACAAGAACCAATGAGGTTTGTCTCGTGTTACGCAGTAGTGATGTGCGGGTCGTCTCATAACCCATACAATATGAGGGCCGTAGCAACGTAACCTGCGTGATGTCTCCAAACCTTTGCCGTCACGAAAGCGGCGCGCCAAGCGGCTACCCACCGCTTAAATAAAACAAAAGTTCAGTGGTTATGTAGTGTAGGCTGTAAACTGTTGTCCTACAAATCTGAAAGGGATATATAAAACGCTTAATGTGAAAGAGCTTACCGTGGCTTAATTTACTAAGGCAGTGTTATTAACAAACCAAACTTAGTAAATACTATACAAATAAAGCATACTATATAGAATGATTGTTTTGTGCAGAATTTGATCTTTGATCTCTGACTTATAGTAGGCTACATTAAACGACATTAAAGGTGTTTTTTTACAAGATGTAATATTACATTTTTATTATAATTAGAAATGCGCCGATTCATGCTGCGGCCCTTTTAAATCGCGCACTCTCCGCCCCCTCCCGAGCTCTGGACTCTATCACTGCATAAACAAAGTTTACACAGCTAATATAACCCTCAAAATGGATCTTTACAAAGTGTTCGTCATGCAGCATGTCTAATCGTGTAAGTATTGTATTTATTTGGATGTTTACATTTGATTCTGAATGAATTTGAGGCTGTGCTCTGTGGCTAAAGCTAACATTACACGCTGTTGGAGAGATTTATGAAGAATGAAGTTCTGTTTATGAATTATACAGACTGCAAGTGTTTAAAAATTAAAATAGCGACGGCTCTTGTCTCAGTGAATACAGTAAGAAACTATGGTAACTTTAACCACATTTAACAGTACATTATCAACATGCTACATTGAAACATTTAGAAAGACAATTTACAAATATCACAAAAAATATCATGATATCATGGATCATGTCAGATATAGGGATGCTCACATTGACCGTTTAACCGTTAACTGAAAGTAAGAATTTTAACCGATTAATACTATCAGTTAAACTTTTTTTTTTTTTTTTTTTGCTGCATGGTTAAAGAAAAATATGCTATATATACATATATGCTTATTTGTTATTTCACACGTGCCAGACATATTTAGCTAAACAACAAGCAAAATGAAGCGAGCGAAAAGAAGTACTGACCATTTCGATAGAAAGGGTCAGGCGCGCTGTTGGCACGGGGGACAGGGGGGTCAGGATGACCCCCGCAGTTTTGAAAAGACAGAAATCGACCCCCGCACTTTTGATAAGGGCTGCTTCAATCAGTCACAATATATCATCTTTTAGCTTAGGATATTTTCTTTCAAATGAGACCATTTTCACGTTTTCTGTGAGCTTTTGTTCATAATAATCAACTGTTTTGTCGCAGATGTGAAGAAGAGGAACTGCGCTCTCGAACAGAGAAACACGCGATCTCCAAACAATCGATCAAAGCGTGCTAACGTTTTAGGACAGGTCGATGGTATATAAATCGTGGCCGGACGTTAGCGTTTGTCAATCAAGCAAAACCGTCCTTTCAGAAACCGAGAAATTTTACACTTTAAGGTAAGAGGCTAATCTCTCAGATTGACGTGCGAGCTGGCTTGACTGAAGTTTTCGTGAGGATTTGTAGTTTATGGACTGTTTTGAGTTCGGTAATTACATCTAGAAAGTTAAAAGAATTGATGGCATCTATAAAAGATATCTAAAAGCGAAACGAAAATTATTGCCTCGACCGGCGACACAGTTGGGAGGAGCACGAGAGGAGACCTGCGCGTTTAATTGGTATGTGTATAGCTACTGTAATACTGCATTTACAAAACTTATCAGCGGCATGCACTTTGATCACGAAAATGAAAGTGCCTTTTGCGGTCGCATCGCGGTGCCCCCGCGTTCCCATTTCTCTCGATGTGAACCGTGAGCTCCAGTCGATTACAATTTAGGGCCATGGTATACTTCATTTCCCGCATTCCGCTCAGTCTCGTGCGCGAGCCTTTCAAAGAAACTCCTTTGCCCATGAGCGCGGAAAGACGCGTTCGGTATGCATACGTGCACCGTCCGTGGTCATAACAATAACAATCCTTGAGGTAGGCCTGCTATTTTTATTTGACGGAAAAAATGTCTAAAATACCGGTTGTTCAAAGCTTCAATGGATTCACCGTGTTTTTGTTTTGTCATCTTAATTTGTTAAACGTTTAAGTGAAAAATATTTAGTGTAGGCCTATTTATTTTATGCCTTTTATTTAAATTATTTTTTTTCTGTTGTCAGAAACGCTGCAGGTGCGTGACAATTTGATAATGTGAATCCAGGTTCTGTTGTTTATCTGTTCTATGCTGCTGTTTGCATGTTAAAATAAACCCGTGGAACACACAGACACTCGTCAATTGTATTTTTTATTTAATGTCATAGCCTATATATGTCATATTATCATCATATAGGCTATACAATATTATAATCTTATCGGTTAACGGTTAATAATCGGATAACGAGCGTCGGTTGTCGGTCGAGAAATTTAACCGAAATGAGCATCCCTAGTCAGTTATTATTGCTACATCTGCCATTTTCACTATTGTTCTTGCTTGCTTACCTAGTCTGATGATTCAGCTGTGCACAGATCCAGACGTTAATGCTGGCTGCCCTTGTCTAATGCCTCGATCATGAGCTGGCATATGCAAATATTGGGGGCGTACATATTAATGATCCTGACTGTTACGTAACAGTCGGTGTTATGTTGAGATTCACCTGTTCTTCGGAGGTCTTTTAAACAAATGAGATTTATATAAGAAGGAGGAAACAATGGAGTTTGAGACTCACTGTATGTCATTTCCATGTACTGAACTCTTGTTATTTAACTATGCCAAGATAAATTCAATTTTCCATTCAATGGCACCTTTAAGCTTTTTCTTTATAGCGGTTTTATATGGGAGGAAAACACAACATGAAATTAAGCGAATTGTGTTCATATTCTGGGCTCAACTGCTTTTCTGTAGTATACTTTATTAGTATGATGTTTAGTAGGCTAGTATGAAGTTTGGTCTGTTTATATCACTTAGCACATTAAAGGGATAGTTCACCCAAAAATGTAAATTTGACTTTGTTTCTTCAGTAGAACACAAATGATGATTTTTAACTCCAACCGTAGCCGTCTGTCAGTCAAATAATGCGAGTGGATGGGAACTTCTACTATAAGAGTAAACATAGACAAGTCCAAATTAAACCCTGCGGCTCGTGACGACACATTGATGTCCTAAGACACGAAACGACACGAAGACACGAAACGATGTCTCGCTCTCATTGAAGTATAAGCCCGAGACATCACTGCCGTTGTCAGAGTGCGATCAGACCTATGGAAGTAAATTAATGCCAAATGTTTTTGAAATAAAAAGCTTGTTGAATTGCTCTAACTGAAAAAAAAATATGCATTACATTAGCTGTACTTGCATTTACATGCACTGTATTTTTAAGGCTTGCATTTTTATGGGATGAAATTCAACACAGTCGTATATTTAAGCTGTGAATATTTCAATTAAAAATATTTCACACACATTTTCATTATCAAAAATTAAATAATTCATATTCACATTTCAAATTTCACTTCCAAGATATTTATTCTGTTTAAAAATACAACCTATAAAATTCGACTAGCAATTTTCAGTCCATTTTATTTCACTTTACAAATTCGCTTCCACAAATTCAGTGGCTCAAATTCGGAGGAAATTCAACATTTCACATCCGGGAACTGCAGGAAGAGCAGTAGAGTGCCGATGCATCATCTCTATCTGCTGTTAGTCTTCTTCACCAGCAGGTGCCGCTAGCGGCTGTTTAGGAAGACCAAAGCAACGCTAGTAAGTCATTCATTCATAAAAACGGATTTACAGAATTAGAGCAAGCGGTAAGTGAATGTGTGATGATTATCAGGGCCAGTATAAATGCAGAAAAGCTGATAAAGACACAAAAGCTGCATTTATGTTTAATTCAGTGTCTTTACGCTTACTTTCCCTGTGTAGCTACAGTTTTCTCTACAGTGAACAAGATAACGTTATTGCCCGATGCTGGTGTATAGATCAAACGTTAAATCTGAGATAGACATATATTTCTCTCTGTTGATAAGTTTCCTTAACTTTGTATCGCAGCGCTGTGTTGTAATACTAGGGCTTCCCTCATCCGTCATAGCTGCCATCAGGACATATAAACTCTTAACACAGCTTAATGGACTCGTACAGTGATATAAAAGACCAAACTCGCACCTCATTTGTGATGTAGGTTAGACTATATAGGCTCCAAGAAAGCAGATACTGGCATAAAGTTGATTTGACGCTGAACGTTTGATTATGATATTCGCAAATTTAGGGACCGTCTCTAAAGTTACGACATTCTGTATTCACGTTTCTACCTTCTACCAAACTCTT
This sequence comes from Chanodichthys erythropterus, assembly GCF_024489055.1. NCBI lineage: Eukaryota > Metazoa > Chordata > Actinopteri > Cypriniformes > Xenocyprididae > Chanodichthys > Chanodichthys erythropterus. The sequence continues at coordinate 38,568,649 of NC_090232.1, read as the reverse complement.
GTAGACACACATGCACATATACATATTCAAACACACCCCACTCAAAGTACATGCATATTATATACTATTTCTATTTTTTAACACGTTCATCACACAATTCATTCTACTTCATTTTCATTTTTCCTGCTCATATATTATCCTGCTTATACAAATTTTAAATTAAATTTAGAAATAAAATTAACTAAGTAGAACTAATTGTGTGATGAATGTGTAAAAAAGAAAAAGTATATGTGCATGTACTTTGAGTTGAGTGTGTTTGAATATGTGTGTGTGTGTGTGTGTGTGTGTGTGTGAGAGAGAGAGAGAGAGAGAGAGAAGGGTGCATCACTCTTCGACCTGGCACCTATAGATGAACACTTCACAGGTAGTTTTGGTGATTGTAAATCATTCTCATCAAATGCTATTGAGCTTTAAATTATGGCATTTTTTTGTATGATCCAATACAGTAGTGAAATACATAGCAATCTTTACATATTACTTGACAGTTTATTTGGAAACACTTTACAGTAAGGTTCATAATGTATTAACTAATGTGAACTATCCATGAGCAACACATTTGTTGTTGTATTTGTTAATCTTTGTTAACGTTAATAAAAATACAGCAGTTCATTGTTCATGTTACTTCACTGTGCATTAACTAAAGTTTACAAATACAACTCTTGATTTTAATAATGTATTAGTAAATGCTGGAATTAACTTTAACAAAGATTAGTAAGTGCTGTAGAAGTGCAGTTCATTGTTCGTTCATATCAACTATTTAATATAAAGTGTTACCTTTTATTTTAATAAACATCAAAAATCTAAAAGGTTTGCATTATACCTGACACCTAGATGAACAATTTACAGTTGGTTTTGTGACTAAGTCATTCTCTTTAAATGCTATTGAAGGTAGAAACGTGAATATATAATGTTGTAACTTTAGAGACAGTCCCTAAATTTGCGAATATCATCAAACGTTCAGCGTCAAATCAACTTAATGCCAGTATCTGCTTTCTTGGAGCCTATATAGTCTAACCTACATCACAAATGAGGTGCGAGTTTGGTCTTTTATATCACTGTACGAGTCCATTAAGCTGTGTTAAGAGTTTATATGTCCTGATGGCAGCTATGACGGATGAGGGAAGCCCTAGTATTACAACACAGCGCTGCGATATAAAGTTAAGGAAACTAAACAACAGAGAGAAATATATGTCTATCTCAGATTTAACGTTTGATCTGTACACCAGCATCGGGCAATAACGTTATCTTGTTCACTGGAGAGAAAGCTGTAGCTACACTGGGAAAGTAAGCGTAAATACACTGAATTAAACATAAATGCAGCTTTTGTGTCTTTATCAGCTTTTCTGCATTTATACTGGCCCTGATAATCATCACACATTCACTTACCGCTTGCTCCATTTCTGTAAATCTGTTTTTATGAATGAATGATGACTTACTAGCCGTGATCTCGTCTTAAACAGCCGCTAGCGGCACCTGCTGGTGAAGAAGACTAACAGCAGATAGAGATGATGCATCGGCACTCTACTGCTCTTCCTGCAGTTCCCGGATGTGAAATGTTGAATTTTCTGCCGAATTTGAGCCACTGAATTTGTGGAAGCGAATTTGTAAAGCGAAATAAAATGGACTGAAAATTGCTAGTTGAATTTTATAGGTTGTATTTTTAAACATGAATGAATATTTTGGAAGTGAAATCTAAAAGGTGAATATGAATTATTGAATTTTTAATAATGAAAATGTGTGTGAAATATTTTTAATTGAAATATTCACAGCCTAAATATACGACCATGTTGAATTTCAGCCCATAAAAATGCAAGCCTTAAAAATACAGTGCATCTAAATGCAAGTACAGCTAATGTAATGCATATTTTTTTCAAATAGTGCAATTCAACAAGCTTTTTATTTCAAAAACATTTGGCATTATTTTACTTCCATACAGACCTCACTAGTCGAATGCTGAACACTGTTGGACATAGTGGTGTATTAGAGTTAAAAAATGATATAAATACAGTTCGGTTTCTCGCACAAACCGATCGTTTCGTGTCTTAGGACATCAATGTGTCGTCACGAGCCGCAGGGATTAATTTGGACTTGTCTAAGCAAGTTTTATTTACTCTTATAGTAGAAGTTCCCATCCACTAGCATTATTTGACAGACGGCAACGGTTGGAGTTAAAAATCATCATTTGTGTTCTACTGAAGAAACAAAGTCACCTACATCTTGGATGCCCTGGGGGTAAGCAGATAAACATCAAATTTTCATTTTTGGGTGAACTATCCCTTTAAGCCACGTTTTTCACGTTTTTCGTTTTAGAATGTCCCAACTGAAATAAAAAAAATTGTTTAGCCTATTAGATGAATACAAACGCTGCTTTGTAAATCTTTAACATTATCTTGTTATTACTGATTTATGGTTCATATTCATAATCGTATGTTGTTGCCAGTTTAAAGGGTGATGTTTCCAAGCACTTTCAGGCTGAAATAAAGGCTGTTTTAATTTACATTACAATGCCTAGTATGTCTATTAAATGGTCACTGGTGCGGTGCGGGTTGTAAAAATAGATACAGTGGTGCGGGGCGGGCTGGGGCTTTTTCATAAAAGCGGGACCCGCAGGTTGGAAAAAAAGCCGACCCGCGCATTACTATTACGCAGCATGTTTGAGCTTCCACAAGAACAAATAAGGTTTGTTATGTGAATGTGGTATATATGTGAATTATACGGTTGTCATACTCAGGTACCATGGTAACAGTCGGTGTGGGTGAGGACGGACTACAGACGCTTTCATCAGACGGCGCTACGCTGGCCATGCAGCAGGTCATGATGGGAGGTCACAGCGAGGATGATGACGACGAAGATGACGAAGAGGACGAGGAAAATGATCCTTCTCACTCCGACATGACCAGGCTGGGCCTGGAGACCAGCGACTCGCTGTAGTAGGACTGAACCACACACACACTCACAGTAATGTATATTGTATAGAGAGAGACGTTTAAGGAGCATCAGAGCACTAAGTAAGAGACATTCACACATACACCTCGGCTGACGTGTTGAAGGTCACAGCACACATCCTCAAGCTGTAAAACAGCTTGTTTGGAGTACAGAGAAAGGGCTTAAAGCCACACACACCGAAAAAACCCCACACACCTACACACACAGGTCAAAAGCCAAGACACAAGCACAAGTCTCTCTCACGGCGGAACACACAAATCATTTCCGACGCAGTTAGCCGAGTGCACTTTTTGTATGATACTGTAAACTTAAAGAAAGTGTTCAAAGCACATTTTGAAAGAGCTAAAAGGAAGGAAATAAAAAATAGTGATGCTGGATGATTCAGTTGTACTTATCCTCATGGTCTCGGATACTACAACAATGAGATTTCGTCTCTTGCATGCCTGTGTTTGCTTTAATCAGGCACCAGGAAAAAGAAGGAGCTATTTTTATAGTACACTGTCACAAAAGATCGGTGCCAATCTGTTTGTTTTTCCCATTTTTTTGTTTTGTTTTGCTTTGGTTTGCTATGTTTTGTAAGGAGTATTTATGTATGAAAAAGACAAAAAAAAAACACTTTTAATGTGCGGGAGGTTTGTGGGAACTACTTAGTACATAGTACAAAGAATGACTTATACTGTACGCTGAAGGCATAAACTCTGAAGCCTTACGTTTTTACATTTCTAATGCCGCAATGTGAGACGGTCTCCGATGTCACTTCCTGTGCAATCGACATGGAAACCGTGTCCAAAAATGATATTTTGCGAGGTTGTGGTTATTGTTTGCGACATACAATGCCTGTAATTGTTGTATGAGAAGGAAATGTTATTGCTTTTTTATGATTATATTAACAGAAGTTGAACAGAGAAGGACGCCAACAAGACTTTGTATTTATGTATATTTTTCAGCAAAGGGACTCATCCTTGATGTTAAACCCCTTCAGCTCAAACATTTATGACTGATTTCTTTTTTTATTCTGTGTTAACATGGACAATTCCTAGAGTTTTCGCAGGAAAACATGTTTTTCACCATAACTAAGTGGATAAAACAAATGTTTTCAATATTTAAGGATTGATTGCATGTGTTTTCATTTATTATTGTAAAGAAACATACAATATTATTTTTAGAAACATACTGTATGCTCACAAATAGAAATACAAATCTATCAGTGTAAACCCCATGAGATTGGTGCAGCTGAGCTGTTAGTAAAATGTTCATGGCATATTTCAATACAATAGAAGCTGATATAACATTTGGATTATGGATATGTTTGTCCCAGGTTCTTCCTTTTAAAGCTGTCACTTAATTGAAATCATGCATATATCCTGTTTTATAGTTGTTTCACATATTCAATATGTGCTTTAGGCTGTCAGTACTGAGCGGCTTTTCATTTCCAGCAGTAGTCTTGTGATGCCATCGGTCAGATGACTAACCCAAAAGGAGAAAGTCAACTCCGTTAGCTTAGCATGGGGAGGTTTAAATGCTGCACTTTGGGCGTTGAGCATTTTTCTCTTTTCTCTTTCACTCAAACACACACAGATTTGCCTTTCAGACTCTTCATTTTGTAATAAAGAACACTGTACCTGAAGGACACTTTGTTGCGTGTGATTTCATTTGTGTGTGCATCCTGTAGTATGACATCAGAGGTCATGAGCTGCATTCATGTCAGGGCCGAGAGAGTATTTTTAGTGTAACCTTCACTGAGTCTGGTGTGTAAACACATAAATCATTTGACTTGGGGTGAAATTGTGTAGTTCGTGGAAAGTGGGGAAAAAATGGTGTTTGTTTATTATTATTTTGATGCATTTTTCATATGGATTTGTTACTCTGGTTTATACGGAAGAGGATTAGGGCCAAGCAATAATAAAAAAATAAAACCATCGATATTAAAGTTGTTAAGTTTCGAGAAAAAAGTCGAGATAAAATGTTGAGAATAAACTCATTAAATGATGAGAATAAATTCATTAAATTACGAGAAAAAAAGTCGTTAAATTATGAGAAAAAATTCATAATTTAACGAATTTGTTCTCGTTATTTAACGACTTTTTTCTCATAATTTAACGAATTTGTTCTTGGAATTTAATTACTTTATTCTCAACATTTTATCTCGACTTTTTTCTCGAAATTTAACGAGATTTTCTCGAAATTGAACGACTTTAATCTCGAGATGGTTTTATTTTTTATTATTGCTTGGCCCTAATCCTCTTCCGTAGGTTTAGCATTTACTCATTTTGCATATTTAAATATTGGAAGGCAAGAATACAGAGATTTGGAAGAGCAGAATAGAGACTTGGGGTACAACGATGTACTAAAAACGGAAATGTTTGTCCATTGTGATTCCCATTCACAGATCCACGGAAATTATTAAAAAAGTTGTATTATCCTGCTAGGCCAGTAGTTGGTGATGCATTTTTGTAATTTAAACAGAGACAATAACGGTATTGTTTTCAAAAACTTGGAAACACGTTTTCAAAAGATTGCATTTTCAGGCCTCCAAAACGCTGTTCTCGTGTAAATGAATGGCCAAAACGCATAAAAAGTTTTCTGTTTTTAGTTGAAAATGGTGTTGTGTAAACGGCCCCTTAAGAAAACAGTGGATAACGTTAATGAATTTAATGAGAATGGGAAATGCATCACGTTAGTGTGTACATTTGGCCTTACATACAAAAATATATGCACTAAAACATTTCAATTTCAATCATGGTTGGATAAATAAATAAATATTTGGACCCAAATAAACAAACAGAAAACGTACAATAAATAGCATGTTACAAATAAACTTTAAATTACTAAAAAAAAATATTTTGTTCTGGTAAGGATAATCAAACTAACATGGCTTATGAAGGGGAATTCTCCTTCATAAGCCATGTTGGATAAGGTCATGTCAGATGTTGGGTATGGAAATATGTGAGTCAGCAGAAGCTCGTCCACCATGAGATGCTCAACGATGCTGATCCTCTTCTTTCTATTAAAAAATAAATAAATTAAATTAAAACTCTTATTTGCATTTCTTAAATACCAGTGTATCAGTACATATAATACTATAAAACTTTAATATCAAATGAGCATGAAATTAAAACCCAATATACGGCTAGGGATAAAAAAATATATATTCAAAACAAATGGCGTGAATGGAGTCTGTATTGGGCCTGTGGCTAGATGAACTGCAGAAAGTTTGAGAAGGTGCAGAGCAGTACAACACAATCACCACGAGATGACTCCAGTGTTCCATAAACCACTTCAAATGTCAAAAACACCCTGAGGAGCTGAAAATCTGTCAGTTATTCATCAGCACAAACACACTTACCAATGATCAACCAAGACAGCTGAGAAAAAAGTTAATGGAATATAAATTCAAGTGCTAATTATCCAATGAGAATAAAGTTCAATGTCTTCTTGTAACTGAATGTCACTCCCCCAGGCTCTGTTACTTACTCAGAGGCCTAGGTAACTATGACTGTGTAATTTACAGTTATTTACTCATTTTTTCCCCATTTTGTAAATAAGGAAGTGTAGGTGTGTTTTTTTTTTCAGTTTGTTTGTTCTTTAGCATTTCTGTAAAATTTGCCTAAAACGCCTAAAAAAGGCATACCCAAAGTAAATCGCATGCTGTTCTTGAACCTTATGGAGTATATGCATGGTTTTGGTCTCTTTTGAAAGTTATGTGTACCGTAGCCGATACAGTGGAACGTTAACAGGTTAAAGAAAAACTGTTCTTTACCTCCATTTGTTGCTGAATCCATGTGAGAGCTTCAGTTATGCTGGTGTAAACGCCTGTTTTGTTTTTTTGTCCACAGTTTTCTGCCCAGCTGGCTGTCCCCACCAATGTCCACCCGGACCCCTGACAGGCCAGCGGCCCTCCGTTATCACCCTACAGACAGAAGACTAGGGATTAAACTAAAATGCAAATACATTCAAGTGTACTTGTTTCAATAATGTAGTTTATTGTAGTTTAGACACACAGATGCAATACCTGACATGCTCCAGCAACACCCTCCAAGTATCCTGCACAGATGTTCCATGAGGTCAGATCCGGTCTCTGGCATTCTCTTCTGGACAGTAATGGGACCTGAGTGACTTGTAGGGACACACTGGTCTCTCCTGCACAAGACACACATGTGCAATCCAAAGAGTCAACTCCAAAAATACAAAACGATATAGTCCTCAACATGTCTAGCATCTTCAAAAGCTGTGAAACTTGTTTACCACAAGCATTTGCATAAGAAATACCAGTAATTTAGGAGCTGTTTTTTTCTTCATTACATGTATTTAAAAGTGTACTAACGGTTGTTGGATCCACACTCACCATCATACACTGTGGCTCCCCACCCTGAGATCAAACACATCTGTCCATCCTCAAAGCTCTCGCCATAATTAGGTAAACAGATGGGGGCTAATTGGTCTGGGGCAAGAAAAAGGAGATACTTTTTGTTAAAATCATGCTTTTAAACCCATCTAAATATCTATTTTACAAATATTTCAGCCAGTGACAAAGTAAATTCTTACCGTTAAAGGACAGCGGTAGTTTAAGCTTTATTAGAGCTATGTCATAGCTGAGTCCTTCTGGCCTGAAGTTGGCATGGCAGATGATTTTCTCCACAGAGAGAGCCTTAGATCCACTCAATGGCAGGTCTATCATCCCAGCATGCACTGTCCATGACACTGGCTGAGCAAAACTTTGAACAAAAAGAATCACAAATATAAGGTACTGGACCATCATAAACTAATCTGGATGATCCCAGAGCCAGTATAAATCGGCATAAACCAATCTGAACCAGGACAGATCAGTCTGGATCAGCACAGAACTAGTACAAACCAGTCAGGACCAGCACCAGACCAGCATAAAACAGCCTGGACCAACACCAGACGATTACAAACTAGTCTGGAACTACACAGGATCAGTAGAGAACCAGTATAAACCAATATGTACTGATACCATACCAGGTCATCATAAACCAGTTAGGAATGGCACATAATCAGTATAAACCAGCACTAGACCATCATAATTCAGTCTGGACCAGCACAGAACTAGTATAAACTAATCTGGACCAGCACCAGACCATCATAATTCAGTCTGGATCAGCACCAGACCATCATAATTCAGTCTGGATCAGCACTAGACCATCATAATTCACTCTGGACCAGCACAAAACATGTATAAACCAGTCTGGACCAGTATCCGACTAGCATAAAACAGTCCAGACCATCATAAACCACTGTGGACCAACATAGAACCAGTATAAATGAGATACATGAGTTTGGACCAGCACCAGATCATCACAAACCAGTCTGAACCAGAACAGATCCATCATAAACCAATTTGGATCAGTTCAGAGCTGGTATAAACCAGTCTGGACCAGCATCAGACAACCACAAGGCAGTCTGAACCAGCCACAACTACAAAACCACTATAAACCAGTCTGGACCAGCACAGAACCAGTATAAGCCAGTCTGGACCATCATCCAAATAGTATAAAATGGTCTGGACCAGCACAGAACCAGTATAAACCAATCTGAACCAGCACTAGACCATCATAAACCAGTCTGGACCAGCACAGAACCAGTATAAATCAATCTGAACCAGCACTAGACCATCATAAACCAGTCTGGACCAGCACATAACCAGTATAAACCAATCTGAACCAGCACTAGACCATCATAAACCAGTCTAGACCAGCACAGAACCAGTATAAACCAATCTGAACCAGCACTAGACCATCATAAACCAGTCTGGACCAGCACAGAACCAGTATAAACCAATCTGAACCAGCACTAGACCATAAACCAGTTTGCCAGCATTAGACCATCATAAACCAGTCTGGACCAGCACTAGACCATCATAAACCAGTCTGGACCAGCACATAACCAGTACTAGACCATCATAAACCAGTCTGAACCAGCACTAGACCATCATAAACCAGTCTAGACCAGCACATAACCAGTATAAACCAATCTGAACCAGCACTAGACCATCATAAACCAGTCTAGACCAGAACAGAACCAGTATAAACCAATCTGAACCAGCACTAGACCATCATAAACCAGTCTGGACCAGCACAGAACCAGTATAAACCAATCTGAACCAGCACTAGACCATCATAAACCAGTCTGGACCAGCACAGAACCAGTATAAACCAATCTGAACCAGCACTAGACCATCATAAACCAGTTTGCCAGCACTAGACCATCATAAACCAGTCTGAACCAGCACTAGACCATCATACACCAATCTGAACCAGCACTAGACCATCATAAACCAGTCTGGACCAGCACATAACCAGTATAAACCAATGTGAACCAGCACTAGACCATCATAAACCAGTCTGGACCAGCACTAGACCATCATAAACCAATCTGAACCAGCACTAGACCATCATAAACCAATCTGAACCAGCACTAGACCATCATAAACCAGTCTGGACCAGCACATAACCAGTATAAACCAATCTGAACCAGCACTAGACCACCATAAACCAGTCTGAACCAGCACTAGACCATCATAAACCAGTCTGGACCAGCACATAACCAGTATAAACCAATCTAAACCAGCACTAGACCATCATAAACCAGTCTGGACCAGCACATAACCAGTATAAACCAATCTGAACCAGCACAGAACCAGTATAAACCAATCTGAACCAGCACTAGACCATCATAAACCAATCTGAACCAGCACAGAACCAGTATAAACCAATCTGAACCAGCACTAGACCATCATAAACCAGTCTGAACCAGCACAGAACCAGTATAAACCAATCTGAACCAGCACTAGACCATCATAAACCAGTCTGAACCAGCACTAGACCATCATAAACCAGTCTGGACCAGCACATAACCAGTATAAACCAATCTGAACCAGCACTAGACCATCATAAACCAGTCTGGACCAGCACATAACCAGTATAAACCAATCTGAACCAGCACAGAACCAGTATAAACCAATCTGAACCAGCACTAGACCATCATAAACCAATCTGAACCAGCACAGAACCAGTATAAACCAATCTGAACCAGCACTAGACCATCATAAACCAGTCTGAACCAGCACAGAACCAGTATAAACCAATCTGAACCAGCACTAGACCATCATAAACCAGTCTGAACCAGCACAGAACCAGTATAAACCAATCTGAACCAGCACTAGACCATCATAAACCAGTCTGGACCAGCACATAACCAGTATAAACCAATCTGAACCAGCACTAGACCATCATAAACCAGTCTAGACCAGCACAGAACCACTATGAACCAGCTTGGAGCTGTTTTTGCATCAAGGACGACATGATGTGTTCTACTCACCCAAACACACAGTGAGCAGCAGTGAGTATCCAGCGCTCACTGATGACTGATCCTCCACAGACATGCTGGTTCTGGTAATGTAGGCTGACCTGCCATGGGACCTGCCCGGGCCTCGACACATTTCCTCCCACAATACGACTGCGGACAGCTGGCCTGGAACCGCACTCTACACACAATAACACACAAACAAGATCTGTAGATTTTCTGAAGAAGAAAATGTTTGCACTTGTAAAAGTCACTGACACAATGTTAGGATGTTGTGGCGGCGTGAGTGGAACGTGTTTTAAAGGTCAATTTCATTTTGATCTAAAATTCAACATTCTAGGAACGTTGATTTGTAACATTCCAAGAACATAAAAATGCCCAGTTTCCTTAATGTCCTAATGTTTTCCTAATCAGAGATTTAATGTCTTTTATCTTCAGTTCATCTAAGGCTGTGGCTGAAGAAAGTTGTAGTTTGTGTTCTTATTTCTCTTTCTTTCAGTGTTTGTTCACAGCAGGTGTTTGAATGATTGAAAGAATGCTTCAGGAACATCATACTAACCTTTAAATAACATTCGACTAACATTAAGGAAACTGGACATTTTTATATTCTTTGAATGTTACAAATCAACATTCCTATAATGTTTTAAATCACATTTTATAAAACATTTTAAAACACATTCCTCTAATTTCAAGAAAACTGGACATTTTTTACATTCCCAGAACCACCACTGAATATTTGGAGAACGTTCTTATAACAAAATTTTGTTAGCTGGGTAAGTGGTTGTGAGTGGTCATATACAGAATGGTCATATACACAATATTGCCAAGATAAAGACAATCTTAACTTTTATGAGGGTCTCAAACAAGTATGATTTACTTAAACTGTACAACAATTACACTGATTTCTTATCTTTTTATGATTAATATCAGCCACTCACCTATACATTTGACAGCAGTCACTACACCAGAACTGCAGTGAGTCTTTCTGGAATAATAGAAAATACACTTTTAGTGGCATCAATATTTCGTCTTTATTTCTTTCTGTCTAAACCAGATGTCGCGTTAACGGAAACTTTTCTATCATTGGCTGAATTTTTGTTAGCAGTGACGGAAATCATTTCAATTGTGTATTCTCTGTCCAGTTGGTGGAGAGGGTCCTTAATGTGTTTGATTACGCACAGGCGAGCAACCAGTTTTAAGTGTAATACTAAATCTATAACACAATTATGTTTCTACTGACATTATATGAACTTCGGTAAGTTGTACGAGACCTCTGGTCTGAACTACACATACAGTTTAACTGTGTTCAAGTTTCATTTATATGCCTCCATTTATCTTTTTTATTCTAAAAAGCAAATCGACTTGTCATGTCAAACTGTCACAACTCTCTTATTTTATTGCAGCATGGAGTCGAGATGTCTCCTTTCTTTTTCTGCACAAAACCTCATCTAAGCTGCCAAGAATAAGGCCGACCAGGTAACTTATCTCACAGAGACCTGACTGCTTTATCAGATACCAAAGACACTCCTGAACATCAGTATCTACAGAGACACTTCAGATTGTCTGGAGTCAGTATTGAGCAATCTGCCATGTAATGCATCTGTCACTGGACTAATCTTATTTGACATCCTTTGGCCTGAATACTTCTTCCTCAGGCTTAAGTCTATTTGATTGAGATAAAAAGGAGTGACTGAAATGCTCACTTGTAATTTAAAGAGCAACTGTATTATTATCATAGCGAACACAGGGCTGCAAAAGTAGGGCTTAAAATGATCAGCCATTGATTACTTTTTAAGTTGAAAATCATAGTCTCTGTTTTCTAAGAATAGTTTTGCTTGTTTGAAAGGGAAAAAGTCTCATTTAAAAAAGAGAAAGTTTGCATCATTCAACCAGTGTTGGAGAAAGTTACTTTTAAAAGTAATGCATTACAATCTAAGAAAACTTTAGAATGCACTCTTTCAAATTAAAAAGCCTTAAAGGGATTGTTGTGGCAAAAATCAACTCCGACTCTACTGCATAAGAGACAAACACGTCCAATTGTCTTTAAAGGTTTTATTTCTTGCAAGAAAGGTCAGACAGGTCATACAGAAACACAAGTAGCTGCAGAGTGTAAGACCAAGAACGAAAGCTTCCCGTCACTTTTATATCTCTAACCTCCAAGGCCGAAGCCTCTGTCCTTTTACCATATTTGGATCATCCCTTAGTGGCTGTAACTTTCCACACATAGTCAGCACAGACATGTTTTAAACATACATCTTGCATTTCCCCATACCATATCTTGCTCTTTCTATTTCCAACATCTATGTTAACACTATGTTAAACATTACCACTTAAGCCAACATCATATCATGTTCCATAAGCATCATATTTCACAAGAATACAGGTAAAAAGCATATGAAAATTTAAAATTTCCACAACAGGGATACTGCACCGTTTTTTCATATTAAACTATGTTATTCCCTTAACTAAGACGAGTTGATACATACCTCTCTCGTGTCAGTGTGTGCACTAAATCGCTCTGTCTCGCGGCGAAACTTTGTTAGCACTTAGCTTAGCCCAGTTCATTCAATAGGGGCCAAGCAGAGAAGCTACCAAACACCTCCACGTTTTCCCTATTTAAATACAGTTACTCGAGTAGTGTAACTCGACCTAGGACGGTGACACAAAACAAAACGTTGCGCTTTTCTAAGCGTGTAAAATGGATAACTAGATTGTATGGCGGAATACCATAGCAAGTGCTCGGGAGCACTTTGACTTGGCGCAGTAATATCTTCACTCGTGAAAAGTCCTCTCACCGGCCCCCACTCCCTCTCCTGTAAAAGTCACGTTGGTTCTATTGACGGAAATGAGAGGGAGGAGGAGAGGAAAAAACGAGAGAGGTATGTATCAACTCGTCTTAGTTAAGGGAATAACATAGTTTAATATGAAAAAACGGTGGAGTATCCCTTTAAAGAAAAGGCTTTGAAAGAGTGCCATTGTCATCCTAAAGTATTCTTTAATGGACTATTACAAGCCCCTGACCTCATCTAACGCACCTAATTCAACTCATCAGCTCATTAGTAGAGACAGCAAGACCTGCAATGCTGGGAGTTCTCCAGGACACGTCTGAAAACCCCGGCCCTACCTAGACCGTAGAGCACCTTGACTGCCCAGCTAAAAGAATTTTGTTATAAGAACGTTCTCTAAATATTCAGTGTTGGTTTTCTGGGAATGTAAAAATTGTCCAGTTTTCTTGACGTTCCAGGAACATTTTTATAAGGTATAATGTTCCTCAAACGTTCTTTCAACTTAATTTTGATCTAAAATTCAACATTATAGGAACGTTGATTTGTAACATTCCAAGAACATGAAAACATCCAGTTTCCTTAATGTTAGTCGAATGTTATTTAAAGGTTAGTATGATGTTCCTGAAACATTCTTTCAATCATTCAAACACCTGCTGTGAACAAACACTGAAAGAAAGAGAAATGAGAGCACAAACTACAACTTTCTTCAGCCACAGATGAACTGAAGATAAATACATTAAATCTCTGAAGATCTGATTAAACAACTCCACAAACAACATTACCAGCTTCACTTATTACTAACCAGACTGACTTTAGTTCTGTCACACGCCTACAGAAGCTCTCATTGAGAATTAACAGAGGTAGGTTGGTTGGTGGTTGCTTTAGTTGAGCTCTAGACCCCTGACTATAGAGTTGCTTCTTCATCAGCAATTGCATGTTTTCAGAAGGCATTTCTGCACTGTTAAAGAAGATCAACATTTATGTTTTAACAACAGCTGCATTAAAATGGGGTAATTTTTTTTCTTTACTTTTGGTATTGAAGTGTTATGTGAAAAGGAAATAATAGACTCAAAAATGTGATGGAAATCATTCTTAACACTGAACTGATTTATATTGGATTGTCCAAAACTACTTAGAAGTTAAAAATGACACACTTAGACATCAGCACTCATTATACAAACCTCAACAATGGTGACAATAAAAAAAAATTCAGCTGCATAATTTATTCAATGCATGCTGGGAACCATGAATGTGTTCTGTATGTTGGCATGAAGCATGTCACCATTGTTGTGTTTCATATGCTGAATGTTGATGTCTGTGAGTGTATAAATGACACAAAACAATGTTTTAAACAAAAAGTTAACAATGACAGTGTTGTAAATGACATATTTCACATTGGTTGAGTTTGATACAGCATTTAAATTTCATAAATTAACAATTACAGGGGAAAAAACATTTTAATGCAGTCATCTTTCTGTTATTAAAACTTTAACAGTGCAGAAAAAACATGCAATTGCTGATAAAGAAGCAACTTTACAATAGTTCAACAAGAGCTCAACTAAACCAAATGTGGATCTCCATTATGGTCACTTCAAACAATACAAAAAAAACCCCAAAAAACTAAACCCTCTGTTAATTCTCAATATGAACATGTGGCAGAAATAAATTCAGTCTTGTTAGTAACAAGTAAAGCTGGTAATTCTGTTTGTGGAGTTGTTTAATCAGACCTTGAGAGATTTAATGTCTTTTATCTTCAGTTCATCTAAGGCTGTGGCTGAAGAAAGTTGTAGTTTGTGTTCTTATTTCTCTTTCTCTCAGTGTTTGTTCACAGCAGGTGTTTGAATGATTGAATGAATGTTTCAGGATCATCATAATAACCTTTAAATAACAGTCTACTAACATTAAGGAAACTGGACATTTTTATGTTCTTTGAATGTTACAAATCAACGTTCATAGAATGTTGAATTTTAAAATTAAGCTGAAAGAACGTTTGAGGAACATCATACATTTAAAACACATTCCTCTAATGTCAAGAAAACTGGACATTTTTTACGTTCCCAGAACCACCTCTGAATATTTGGAGAATGTTCTTATAACAAAATTCTGTTAGCTGGGAATTAAAAAATATTTGAATGTTGCTTTAAAATACTATTTTAATTTATTAAAATTCTGCAGTGAATATATCTTAAATACACTTGTCTTAGTCTCATGAAGCTAAAATAAAGGCTACATCATGATATCATTTCAAATTAGACATTAAGGAAAAAGGGGCTGTTTAGACAACACCGTTTTCAACTAAAAACTGAAAACTTTTTATGTGTTTTGGCTGTTCATTTACACAATAACGCAGTTTTGGAGTACTAAAAACAAACTTTTGAAAATGACACCTCTGTGTTAACTACAAAAACGTGAATTTATGAAAACAGTGACGTGTTCAGTCTGTATGCGCGTAGTTTCTCTTTACAAAGTGACATCGCCAACTACTGGCCTGGCAGCATATTACAGCGTTTTTACATTTCACTTTCATTTTCACAGATTCTTGTGAATGGGGATCAATTTGACAGCATTCTCATCTGTATGCAGAAGAAGGAAAAACTTTTCAGTTTTTAGTATATCATTGTCCTGTAAACATACCCTTACAAAAGCCAGTTCAAAACTGTTGCGAATCATTTTGACTGAATCACTAAAAGTTCATGTATCAGACATCAGTGCTCACTCCTTGTTGCATGCAGGAGGAAACGCTTGCATGCACTCTAAATATATGATATCTGGTAAAGGCGCATATATAGAGACAAGTTTGTTCAATCGTAAATTATTCCCACAAATCTCTATTTTGACATTTGGCCGTAGTCTGGAGCCCTAGAAACCACATAGTTAAACTAATGCTTTATTTTGGCTGGGCACACTCGGTTGCTTTTGCATGCAGGTGTATAAAAGAAGGTTTACCTAATGTATGAAGAGTTGTGGATCTTGAAGGTGTCTTGAAGGGCTGTTTGGCTGATATTAAGAGCCACTAGATTATTCTGAAATACTGCTTCAATGGAGGAGATGGGAATGGCAGTAGAGTTCACATAGCTACAATCATAGAGAGAGGAGAACAAAAGAGCAATTGCTCTTGTTATTAACAAGTTATTTGGAATCGATTGGATAATACTTGAACACACAAAAATGACACAGTTGCAAAAAGGTTTGAATAGTGCTTTCATATATTAAAACTGGTTCAATGAGTACCTTCTCTTTCAGTTTTTAGTTATTAAATGCTGAAAGACACAAAACTACACTTGAAGAAAAGATTCTATATAATATGAGATCCAATGATGTTTTTTGGCTATTGATGGTTTTATAATCATCGTGAAGCAATCTGAATCAGCGGTGTCATTTGAATATCATAATTGTGTTGTGCCATTAATATATTTCAATTACAATTCCTGTTTTACTGCACTATGAGATCAGACTATAATAGAGAAATCTATTAGAAAACTGCAAATAAAAACAGTAAACACTACAATGACAAACACAAATATGAGCAATCAGCATATGAATCTCAAAAATGGTGACAACAAAATATTCAGACAATCAGATCAAATCTGGACATCACAAAAAGCTACTAAAAGACAGAACAAAACCACAGCAAAAAATAAAAGCAAATAGTTAGAAATAATAGGACAATTCAGCTGCATAATTTATTCGTGCTGTGATCCATGCTGGGAGTTTTGTACTATTGTTCCCAGCATGCATTGTGGCATGACATTTTTGATTGTTACCATTGTTGAGATGCTTCTTGATGTCTTTGTGTGTCATCTTAGTTTTTTATATTTATTACTTTTTTTAAAATAGCAAGATCGCATATTGCAGTAACGTGGTTTGTAATGTAAATGTATTATACTGCGAAAGCGCTTTGTTTTCATTCTAAGTATCTGAAAATTCTTAAATCCAGATGCTTAAGTAGATAAATAAAATAATGTGGTGATTTTTACTTGTTTTTTTTTTAAGTGAGTTTTCGTTTAATCAATGGGTTAATTAAAATAATCTTGTTTGTTGCTTTTGTCCCAAACAGAAATGAGATTATATAATGGTGAAATTAAGTTAATCTGTTTAGTCAAAAGTGAAGCTGGTAATGCTGTTTGTGGAGTTGTTTAATCCTCCTCTGCTGAGATCTTGAAAGATTTATTTATGTGATAAGATTTGGTACTGCATATTTATAAATTTATTGAACATATAAGCCGATGCTCTCAAACTCAGTTCCTGGAGTTTAGCTCCAACCAGCTCCAACTCACACATGCTTGGAAGTTTCTAGAAATCCTGAATACCTTGATTAGCTGGATCAGGTGTGTTTGATCACTTGCACCACCCACTGAAGCTAAGTAGGGTTGAACCCAGTCTATATCTGAAAGGAAAACCTACTGGTAGACTGGGTAGCTTCAGGAAGAGGTGTTAAAGAGGCCAGTGGGTCCTAATGCCCCAGTACAGTTGCAATAAGCTGTACTGTATAAAGGGTGTAACCCTGGTGTAAAATAGTCTATACAGCACATCACATACTGTCAAATGCCCCAGTACAGTCGCCATAAACTGTATAGAATAAAGGGTTAAAATAAACCCCAGGAAATAGGGGGTGTAACCCTGGGTCAAAAATAATCCCTACATCACATACCATGCAGGTAGTTAGTTAGTTTCACATCACAAATGATAGTACTTTATTTTGTTCTTACAACTTACATGGAAGCATTTTTTTTTTTCATAACTATTTTTTTAATGTTTTTGAAAATAGTCTCATATACTCATCAAGCCTGCATTTATTAGATCAAAAATACAGAAAAACTAATATTGCGAAATATTATTACAATTTAAAATAATGGTTTTCTATTTTAATATACTTTAAAATATTATTTATTTCTTTGATGCAAAGCTGTTTTATTATTACTGTTGGAAACAGTTGTGCTGCATTATATTTTTTGGAACCTGTGATATTTTTTTCAGGATTCATTGATGAATAAAAGATTAAAAAGAACAAAAATTTATTCATTTTATATTGTTACAACATATTTCTAACTGTAGAAAGATTTCAATACACACCATGTTTTAAATGTATGTCTTAAACCCGGGTCACTGGCATGGGGGCGGGACCACTAACAAGAACACCAAAGACCACGGTCTCTAGTGCAAGTTTACCTGCACAGTTCTCACTAGCTGGTCTCAGTTACAAGTCCACTAACGTCAATCTGCTATCTCTACAGTTTGATCTTCAGTACACTCACCCCCTTAAACTTCACTCCAATCCAGTTCATGGCACTAATATAAAACCCACCCAGTCCTAACCAGTAAAGTCCAGGTTCAGAAAGTAAAAGTCCTCCTCGGTATTTTGTTTCAATGACCTGGATTTGTTAATTAGTACAGTTTTTCAGCCATGAGGTAGTGTAGGTATTAGAGGTGCCATAGAATTGAAAATTGAATTTACCTTGGCATAGTTGAATAACAAGAGTTCAGTACATGGAAATGACATACAGTGAGTCTCAAACTCCATTGTTTCCTCCTTCTTATATAAATCTCATTTGTTTAAAAGACCTCTGAAGAACAGGCAAATCTCAACATAACACCGACTGTTACGTAACAGTCAGGATCATTAATATGTACGCCCCCAATATTTGCATATGCCAGCCCATGTTCAAGGTATTAGACAAGCCAGTATTAACGTCTGGATGTGCACAGCTGAATCATCAGACTAGGTAAGCAAGCAAGGACAATAGCGAAAAATGGCAGATGGAGCAATAATAACTGACATGATTCATGATAACATGATATTTTTACTGATATTTGTGAATTGTCTTTCTAAATGTTTCGTTAGCATGTTGCTAATGTACTGTTACATGTGGTTAAAGTTACCATCGTTTCTTACTGTATTCACAGAGATCAGAGTCACACTTGCAGTCTGTATAATTCATAAACACAACTTCATTCTTTATAAATCTCTCCAACAGTGTGTATTGTTAGCTTTAGCCACGGAGCAGTATCAAACTCATTCAGAATCAAATGTAAACATCCAAATAAATACTATACTTACATATCTGCATATGCTGCATGACGAACACTTTGTAAAGATCCATTTTGAGGGTTATATTAACTGTGTGAACTTTGTTTATGCAATGTATTATAGAGTCGCGAGCTTGGGGGCGCAGAGCGTGAGCATTTAAAGGGGAAGCAGCCTGAATCGGCACATATTTGATGCCCCAAAATAGGCAGTTAAAAAAAATGAATAAAAAAAAATCTATGGGTTATTTTAAGCTGAAACTTCACAGACACATTCAGTGGACACCTTAGACTTATATTACATCTTGTGAAAAAGCATTCTAGGGCACCTTTAGTGAAATCAGTTCATGCACAGCAAAAACTCTAGTATTAAATTAACTCTCCTGGGGAGTATATGTGAGACCGTACTCAAGAGTGTTAAAGTGTTAAAATTAGAGTGTTAAATGAATGCTGAAGCAGTGTTAAAGTAATTGAGATAATAAAGTGATTAATTGAGTGATGATTGGCTTTAGTTGGACTCTTGACCCTTGGCTTTTTCAGTGTTAGATTTTGTTTGGCTGCTGTAAATGAGTTATAACAGCCAGACAAGCAAAGACAAAAGATGATCAGGTGGTGTTGGTTGTTTTCACAGAATTATTATTTGGCCTGAAACACCAAACACATTTAGGCCCACAAATCTTAGAATGGAATAAAACCGTCCGTCATTGAAATCTTGTAAAAGAACAAAACATGTATTGAGATCTTGTAACTGAACAAATTAAAATTAGACTGACTGACAATGAAAACCGACTGTCATTGAAATCTTGTAAAGGAACAAAGCCGACTGTAATTTAAATCTCGCAAAGGATCAAAAAACCGACTATCACTGAAATTTCGTAACGAAACAACAACCGACCGTCAGTAAAATCTTTTAACTGAACAAAGCTAACTATTTGCTGTTTTTTGTTCTGTCTTTTAGTAGCTTTTTGTGATATCCATCTGATTGTCTAAATATTTTGTTGTCACCATTTTTGAGATTAATTTGCTGATTGCTCATATCTGTTTTTGTCATTTTAGTATACTGTTTTCTGCTAATGGTTTTTATCTTCAAACTTCTAACTGATTTCTGCAAAACAGTGTGATCTCATGTTTCAGTAAAACTGTTTGTAATTTAGATGTATTAATAACACAACAAAATGACTACATACAAATGACATCAGTGATTCAGACAAAATCATCATCTGATCTCATTTCAGCTTTCTTTGCTGCTGCAAATGTGCTTGACAAACACACTGTCACAGCAGCCAGAGGAAACAAACATATAAGAGTTAAAGGGATAGTTCACCCAAAAATGAAAATTTGATGTTTATCTGCTTACCCCCAGGGCATCCAAGATGTAGGTGACTTTGTTTCTTCACTAGAACACAAATGATGATTTTTAACTCCAACCGTTGATGTCTGTCAGCCAAATAATGGGAGTGAATGGTCACACAATTTATAAGAGTCAATAAACATGCACAGACGAATCCAAATTAAACCCTGCGGCTCGTGACGGCACATTAATGTCCTAAGACACGAAACGATCAGTTTGTGCGAGAAACCGAACAGTATTTATATAATTTTTGACCTCTAAAACACCACTATGTCCAACTGCATTCAGCATTTGCTTAGTGAGGTCTGATCGCGCTCTGACAACGGCAGTGATGTCTCGCGCATATACTTCAGTGAGCGCGAGACATCACTGCCGTTGTCAGAGCGCGATCAGACCTCACTAAGCAAATGCTGAATGCAGTTGGACATAGTGGTGTTTTAGAGGTCAAAAATTATATAAATACTGTTCGGTTTCTCGCACAAACCAATCGTTTCGTGTCATCAATGTGTCGTCACAAGCCGCAGGGTTAATTTGGATTCGTCTGTGCATGTTTATTGATTCTCATAGATTGTGTGACCATTCACTCCAATTATCTGACTGACAGACATCAACGGTTGGAGTTAAAAATCATCATTTGTGTTCTACTGAAGAAACAAAGTCACTTACATCTTGGATGCCCTGGGAGTAAGCAGATAAACATCAAATTTTCATTTTTGGGTGAACTATCCCTTTAAGAGCCCAACTAATTGTTATAATAATTATGTTAATAAAACAAACATGAGCGTTAAACTTCTGTTAATTCTCAATAAGAACTTTGTAGATGAATGACAGAAATAAAGTCAATCTGGTTAGTAAAATGAGAAGCTGTAATGCTGTTTGTGGAGTTGTTTAATCCTCCTTTGTTGAGATCTTGAGAGATTTAATGTCTTCTTTTATCTTCAGATAATTTCATCTAAGGCTGTGGCTGAAGTCAGTTGTAGCTCTTGTGTTTCTGTTTGTCTCTTTTTTCTGTTCTCTTCTTTCCTTGAGTGATTCTGCTTGTTAACAGGCATGCTAATGCTAAGATGATTCTATAAATAATATATAAAGATTTGGCTCAGATCTGGCAAACATGAGCAATCCGCCCAAGTGCTTTCCACTTGCCTGGAAAATCCAGCCTCACCACTGTACCAGCGGATGAGTCTGGTCGGCCATTGAATCAATTCGATTTCTTGGGCGGAGCAAATCCGAGCAAACAGGAAGCGGAGTAAACCAATCAGAGAAGAGCGGATATGACGTTAGCAAAGCGACAAGAGAGTCAACAGCGAAGAGTAAATAATTAATGTGTTTTTGGTATTTAAAACTGAATTCACGGCTGAATAGAACAAACTCTTGGGTCTCCCGTGCGCAATCTTTGTTGATATTGAAGGGACTTTTTTGCCGCACTAGAGTGACGCTGTTTGTGTCACTGAAATGAACGAATCTGATAGCACGGTACGGTTTGGAGTTGACTCAAATCGCGACGGAGGGCGGACTGACCAGACTGATGTATCTTGTAGAAGATATATCAGTCTGGCCTTGCCAAGCAATCATTCCACACCACATGTGGCCCAGATCATCATAGCACTCGTGGCAGATGTAGGCCGAATCTTTGCCGGCACAAAGTTGCTATCTGGGACCTGAAAACTAAGGTGGATATAAACCCACTGAATCTTTTTTTTTTTCTAAGAGTGAAATACCCAACACAAGTGCTATCTCTCTTTTCCTCTCAATTTCATACTTATTTACTTTCATTCATAAGCTGTTACTTCTAAAAAGATGAAATCAGCTGACTTTAGCTGATGCTGATTAGTTGTCTTATTATGGAGACATGGCCTGAGGGACTGTAACCAATCATTATTTTTGGTCAAAACAACTAATAAATTCAAGAGCCAAGATGCATAAGACAGTGATGCCAAACAAAAAGAACAGACCTCCAAAATTAAAATATAGACAGGAGACTGTAGGTGTTAAATGTAACATCTTGACCTAGTTGAGGTGAAACAGCATTTGCAGTGATGTTTTTTTTTCTTTCTTTCTTTCATTTAATGGCAGACTGATTTTAATTGGATTAACTATGCAGGTAATGAGGCCACCAGGAACAGAGGCACATTATTATTCATAGACACCCACACAAGAAAGAAAACACACACACACAGAAGGTATCACCATATTTCTCTTTAAAAAGGGAAATCCCTGCTTTTCTCTGGAAAATGAATTTTCCATTAATAGCCGACATGGGAGATGATAATGATGGTTGTTAGTTAACAGAAATGAAGATAATAATAGCAAACCCAAGATGTGAAAAGTTACTGAGATTACTGTCCCGATCTTTCACAACTGTGTAAGACAGCTACTGAATTAAATAAATAAAAAAAATAAAAATAAAAATATATATATATATATTTATATATATATATATTTTTTTTTATGAATATAATTTATGTAAATATATAATAAATACTGTATATAGTTTCTAGTTACCCAAGCTATGAAATATTTTATTGGATGGAAATTCTGAGTAAAACAATTTATTTTTAAATCCTTATCCTTATCCAGTTACTAAGTCACATAAATTCTTTGGTCAAAAAGAGTGGAAACCCTGAAGAACATTGAGCTCTTGAAACAAAATTGAAATGACTGGAACTTTAATTATATAGGAATTTAAATATTTGGGTTTTTTTTATTGAGAAGTTTCTGTAAATAAAGTTTAAAAACAAGCAGCTTTGTCATTACAGCAGAAATACAAGAGCCCCGACACAATTTAGGATTCATTCATAGGGATTGATTGTAATTCTTTTTGTACCTGTTGTATCCCAGTTGTCTGCAGGCTAAGGAGCCCAGGTGAGAATCCCAGCCTTCAGAGCACACAGTCCCCCATGAGCCCCTGCTGAACACCTGCAGCACAGAGCTTCTGCCACTCACACGCACTGAGACAGAGACAGATATGGCTCAGTTAAGACATGCACACTTCACATCCTGTCAGTTGTCAGTGGTTAACTTCTAAGGTCCTGTTTTAATGATCTGCTTATAGATGGGCTGATGACAAAACTGGTGTTGAAAGATGATTTTTTTTTCTTTGGAATGGCATGAATCATTTACAATAACACCATTAATGTGTATCAAAACAATATATAGGGTGAATTTTAATTTCGTGCTTAAAGTCAGGAAGATTCAGACAGGCTCAACCCACCACAGTTGAGTTCATCTTCTCCATTTCTACAGTCCTCGACTCCGTCACACACAGCTTTTCTGCTGATACACTGAACCGACGACATGCAGTGAAACTTTCCTGAGCAGCTCTCCAGACCCACTTTAGAAAAAGAGACTGCTTTCAAAATGCATGATGATGACAGACACAAACACACACACTCCTTTCTGAGAGAACTTAAAACAACCATCTGTTAGCAGTGACCTATTGCCATAGGTGGAGCTCATTAAACATTTACAGTTCCCACTGCTCAAGATGAGTTTCATTAGTAAGGAAGACACTAACTCACCTTCACACACACACACACACACACACACACACACACACACACACACACACACACACACACACACACACACACACATATATATATATATATATATATATATATATATATATATTCATGCCATGGTGGGGATTTTCTTTGCCTTCTATTGTCTATATACTATATACAATTTAAAATATCTTCTTTCTATTTGAAAATATTTTAAAAAGAAGTTTATCATTACTTTAGTCTTCAGTGTCACATGATCCTTCAGAAATCATTTTAAAACATTCAAAACATTTTTTATTATTATCAATGTTGAAAACAGTTGTGCTGCTTAATATTTTTGTGGAAACATACTTTTTTCAGCATTTTTTGATGAACAGAAGTTCAAAAGAACAGCATTTATTTGAATAAGAAATCTTTTGTAACATTATAAATGTTTACTGTCGCTTTTACTGTTGCTGAATAAATGTAGTTTATTACTTTACAGAAAAAAAAAATACCCCAACGTTTTGAAGGTAATTTATGATGGTTTCCACATAAATATTAAGCAGCAACACTGTTCATCATAAAAGGTGAACACTGATTTAAAAAAAAATCTTGAGCACAGAATCATCATATTAGAATGATTTCTGAAGGATCATGTGACACTGAAGACTGGATGCTGCAAATTCAGCTTTATTTTTGCAAACAGAAAAATAACATTTCACAATATTACTGTTTTTATTGTATTTTTGATCAAATAAATGCATAAGATACTTCTTTCAAAAACATTAAAAAAATCTTATGTTGGGGAAAATTTTGTCCCCTAATTATAAAAAACGCATACTCTCACCTCCCAAACCTATTCCTAGAGACAGAATCAAAGCTATAAGCAAGCACAAGATGATAAGCAGAGCCAGGAATCTGCGAGACACATACGGCCAACACAAAGATTTCAAGTTTGACAGGTGCTCTCCTGAAAGAGAAAGAGAGATGAGTGGATAAAATCAATCTGCTAAAGGCCAGTGCTGCCAGCCGAGTAAGACTGATTAGATCACATTTAACACCTCAAGTAGCTGAGGTGACACTGAAGCCATTCAAATTTGACTTACACAATGTGGCACACCAACAAAGCGAGAAGCTTGCTTACCATCCAAGAAGGGCTGGACCTTGATGATGGGCACACCTGGGCTGGGTGGGATCTGAATGTTATGGGCTTTATACACAGGCAGCGGAGCTGACGCCACAGTAGGCAACTCGACAGGGACATGGGGGTCC
This sequence comes from Chanodichthys erythropterus, assembly GCF_024489055.1. Taxonomy (NCBI): domain Eukaryota; kingdom Metazoa; phylum Chordata; class Actinopteri; order Cypriniformes; family Xenocyprididae; genus Chanodichthys; species Chanodichthys erythropterus. The sequence goes on along the minus strand of NC_090232.1, from coordinate 38,543,462 downwards.
TGCGAGCTCGGGTCATAGAAGTGAATCGAATGGCTGTTTTGACTGCTGAAGGAGCTCACGTTGAAAGTAGTGGGAGTCTCGACAATGGGAAGGTCCTCTTCTGTGACAGAGACCAGCTCAAGAGCTCCAGATTCAGTGCCATCCTCGACCAGATCCTGAGACAGATGGTGAGAAGACTGACAAAAAAGAAACACTTTTAAATGATATCAGGTATATGCAATATGTTTGGAATAATTATGTTTTTTTAAAAAGAAGTCTCTTAGGTTGCATTTATCAAATGGTAAAAACAGTATTACTAAAATAACTGCTTTCTATTTTAATATATTTTAAAATGTAATTTATTTCTGTGTTGGCAAAGCTGAATTTTCAGCATCATTACTCCAGTCTTCAGTGTCACATGATCCTTCAGAAATCATTTGGTGCTCAAGGGTTCTTATTATTATTAATGTTGAAAACAGTTTTGCTGCTTAATATTTTTGAGAAACCGTGATACATTTTTTCAGGATTCTTTGATGAATAGAAATTTCAATAAACAGCATGGAAACAGGAAACAGAAAACTTTAGATATGCCTTTACTGTCACATTTAATCAATTTAATGAGTCATTGTTTCATTTTCTTTTTTTAATTACTTATCCCAAACTTTTGAATAGAAGTGTTTCATTGTTTCCACAAAAATATGAAGCAGCACAGCTGTTTTTTGAATAATAATAATAAATGTTTCTTGAGCAGCAAATCAGCATATTAGAATGATTTCTGAAGGATCATGTGACACTGAAGACTGAAATTTCAGCTTTACATCACAGGAATAAATTATATTTAAAAAAATATGCAAATAGAAAACAATTCACAATATTACTGATTTTACTGTACAAATAAATACAGCCTTGCTAAACATAAGAGACTTTAAAATGTCGAGGTGTTCAGAGATTGTAATTAAAGGGGAAAAAAATCTTGTTAAAAGACTGAAATTCTTGAAAACAGAAATGTATCTATAAGTTGTTTGGCACAATCTATTATCTTTTAGCATATTATAAAAATAAGCAGTGAGGCTGTTTTGTTTTGAAATATTAGTACTAAATGTCCACCAATTCAAAACCAATGTTTAGTGTTAGTAACATGACGAAAGCCATTTTGTTGTAACAAGAAACCCATGCAAGGAAAAAAAAACTATATATAACTATAGATTTATTTAAGCTGGACCAAAAAAAAAATAAATGTGTGTAATGACAAAAAAAGAGCATGATGGATAGAGTGACACCCGAGAGAGAGAGTATGAGGCAGCTGATGTGACAGACCCACCTTGTCAACCTTGTTATAATTTAAAAGTGTCTGAAACACAAGGACACCAGCAAACACTCAGACATGAAATACTGCTCGTCATGCTTCCTTACCCTCTCCTCTCGGCTTCTTCCCTCTGAAACCGGCCTCTCTGTCTCTCCTGTGGTATAAGAAGCCATGACTCTGCTCTCATCCTCTCATCTTGGATGAATGAGGCAAATGAGAGACGACAGTGAAAAAGTTACGTTGTGGCCCTCGGTCTGTTTAATCCTTGTTAGAATGAATGAAGAATGAAATATTCCAAGTGACTCCAATTCCAAGTGACCGCCTGTGAAATTAGCTTTGGAGAAATTGAGAAATGAAGGAGCTAATTTGAAGGTGTCTAACTAGAGAGCTAGAGAACTGTCCTTCTGACTGACTTCATATCTTATTCTTGTTCCTCTCTCTCTCTCTCTCTCTGCCACACCTACTCTTGAGCACAAAGTGACACCTGAGCAGGTGTGCAGCAGCGTTTTGTCATGTCACTACAGCTGTGGATCAGGTAATATTGGACAGGCTTGGCTTCTGAGGTCCAGTTACACTAGAAGGTCAGGCAGGAGCACCAAGCACGAAAAGGTCATCAGTCTTTAGGCTGTTCCCTACTGAACACTATCCCTCTAGGATTCAGAACCATAATTATATTCATTAAGCACCTTGCAGTTTCTAGACAGATGCTCTTTGTCATAAAACTATATTTAAAAAAAAATACAATTCAAAAATGAACATTTTCAATTTCTGAAAATTTATTTTGATATTTTTTGTGGGGCTCAGATATTGTAATAAAGAGAATAAAAGTCTTGTTAAAAGACTGAAATTCTTTGAAAAATGGTTAAAAAAATATATTTATTAAGGACATTAGAGATTCTAAATAGATGTGTTTTCCTTATAAAACATTAAAATGCATTTCAAAAACATTGTTATATTTTCAAACTTTTGATATTAAAGTAAAAAAATATATATGTTCAGAGATTGTAATAAAAGAAAAAAAAATCTTGCTAAAAGAATATATTTTAAATGTCTGAAAATTCATTTGGATGTTTTTGGTGAGGAGTAAAAAAATGTCTAGCTGTTTGGAGATGAAGAAAAAAAATCTTGTCATTAAAAGACTGAAATTCTTGAGGAAAAAAAAAGAAGTTGCTACAAGTTGTCTACACTGTAAAACCCGATAAGTTGCGGTAACTCAAACCATTTGAGTAAACTCATTTCTTCAAACCATTTAAGTTTTAAAACTAACATGTATAAGTACTCTAAACTCATATGCATTGAGTTAAATTCACTTAAATTTTAGGGTTGGTTTAATCAATCATAAGAGTAAAGTCAACTTAAAGATTTTAAGTTTATTCCACTCATTCAGTTTGAATTCAGGTTGCTATAGCATAATCTATTTTTATTTAGCAATATAAAAAAATAAGCAGTGAGGCTGTTTTGAAATGTAATAAATATCCACCAAATCAAAACCAATGTTTAGTGTAAGTAACCTGCAGGAAGCCAGTTTGTTGTTACAAGAAACCCATGCAGACGGAAACACCGTAAGTCTAAAAATGACATAAATAAATAATACTTCAGTCTTGAAAAGGCATGAATTAAAAATCAATCATAATATTTTTTTTAAAAAAAAGTTTGAAAGCTTAATGATTAAGTTGTGCACTCAAGTGTATTCAAGGTGTAATGAAATGTTTTAGTATTTTTGGTCATTAAATCAACAAATCATTGGATTTGTTTAGGGTCCTTATATGGGTGACACAGTTAACACAATGTGTCAAAGAGAGTGTCATTACATCAGTCTAAAACTGAGAAGCCTTGTTAGTTTTCCATCATGCCCTGAGAGCTGTATCTGGTGTCGTGGTGTCTTTTTTTACTCTGTGATTGTGTATCTGGTGTGTATGTGTGTGTTCGGTCTACCTTAGCTGGGGGTTCTCCGAGACTTATACATGCATAGTCGCTTTCTCACCAGCAGATGCCACTAAAGTGCTTTAATGCGTCTGCCGCCTCATGACGCTTCATTGTTCGGGCTTTAGGCAGCTGTTCATGAGTCAGCGCCTTCCAGATTGTTACGGGTGAAGTGGGCTCTGTTGCAGTGATGATTCATATGTTTATGTGATAAAGGAACCGATTTTTGCTCGGTTATAATCCGTTCCTCCCTCTCTCGTGCAGTCACGACTACCTGCGTTTGACTCAGCAGCCACAGACTGACAGATCAAGACCTTGACCGATGAAAAACTTCTGCTGAATCCCAAATGGCACACTTCTATGCTCTTTCAGTCTTGTGGAATGGCTGCCGCGTGCGCGTGACCCTAGGGTGTCCAATTAATCATTTTAGGTTTCAGAAGGGTGCTCGCGATATCTAATATGTTAGCCTTACTGTTATCAATAAGCTAGTGTGCTCCAAAACAATGACAAAATGCGCATTTAGAAGATAAAAGCGTCTCTCACTTGCGCCAATATGGATAAATGATTTGATGACATCACGCTGCACTTCATCTTCTCATCAGATTTTCTGTCCAATCAAATGCTCTCTAGAATCTAAGCGTCCCGCCCCCTACATTATAAATAGATGCTGAAGCTGCGGTTAAAATCGGTCACTCACTTGCTAACACATTTACTGTTTTCTAGATGGTGAATGGAACATAGTGCACTATAATGGGGATAGGGAACAGTTCAGACAGTGTAAATATGCTTTCCATTGACGCAAATAAAGAGCACAGCCTGCTCCGGTTCAGAGACACGAGAGCACAGAGCGGATCGTATGCGCGAGTCGGCGCAAACCACAAAACATATCAGATCTATTTAAATTCTACACAGAATGCAATATTTTAAAACGATATGGAGGAGATAAGGAGGAGCTACACTGTAAAAAAAAATCCCGTTGTTTCTACGAAAAAATACCGGCAGCTGTGGTTACCAGAATACTGTAAAAATGACATCAAACCGTAAACATACTCACGGAGTTACATGTGAATTTTACATTTTAAATCAGTTAAATTTACGGTAAAATAACGTATTTCATTAACTAATATAATGTTAATTTACCAACCTAATGAAGTACTAATATCTGTTTTGTACCTTTATAATACACTGACAGTCACCAAACACAGTTGTGATAAGAGTCACATGATGAATCAAAGTTTGTCACAAGCAGATTTTCCACACACTAAACACCATCATGGTAACATGCATGACATTTTAAAAATGCAATAAACATTAATTTAACAACATTACATGTAACATAAAACCCTGATGTACATAACTGATTAGAAAAAAATGAGAAAAACTAAGAAGAAACAGAGTTGTTTCAACGAAAATATATCAAATGTGAAGTGTCACACAGGGAATTGTGGGAATGTCAATATACGGTTTTTCACTGTAAATTTTACAATGAATTGTTATTTTTCACTTCCAAAAACTGTGAATTTAACAGTATTTTACCTTAAAATTACATTAAATGTACCATTAGATCTATTACAGTTATTCACCGTATATAGTACGGAAACTTTCTGTAAACCAATCAACAGTTTTTCAACGCAGCATTTTTACAGTCTTTTACTGTTAAAATCATGGTCATTTTTTACAGTGTAGAGATTAGGAGAAAACTGCAGCTTTACCGAGCTCAACGGCTCTGGCTGAGTTGTGATATATATGAAACGCTATTGGCTATTTTTAAAAAGAGGAGGAGCTGTTTGATATGCCCCGCCCTGTCTTCCTGTTTCAGTGGAAATTACTGCCCTGTCCAAATACCAACACTTACAGTCTTGGCCACTTGAGAGCGCGTGTATGTGACAGGACGTAAGTGCGCAAGACTGTCCCATGACTTAAAAATGCCCGAGTGCAGTGACCTTAAAGGTGCTAAAGAGGATCTTTTCGTCGACTGAGACACCAAAGACTGTTACTGAGTTTTTGAAATGAGCGCATGCGTAAGAACAACTCCCCTCCTTCACAGCTCACTTCAAAGGAACGCCTCCCAAAACTCGTAAACACTCGTACTGGAACACGAGTGTTTACCACCGGCATTCGCTGTGTCGTGTTAGTGGATTCATTGTGTTGAACTCGTAATCTGCAGTTGTTACTCCTGTCTCCTGACAAAAACATTGAATGCGGCGCCTGTGGAGTGTGGAAAGTTACTGGAGCGCGCAGTGTATTTGTGTATGTGTATTTTACATTTGCGACTGCTTTTTATCACTTAAAGAAGCACTACAATTTTAAAATCGTCTTCTGTTAGTTACAAAGCGACCACTGAACAGACATTTAGAAGTTTATTTTAAAATGCAAAGTATTGAAAATAATATTTTTTTAAAAAGCTGTAAACGCTTGCAGTTTTTGCAAGACTATAAGTGTGTCCCATCAGGTAATCAAAAGTTCTACACACACTTGCAGTCTTCATACCCACTTGAACACTTGAGCCAAATACAGGAAATACATCATGTAAGTAGACAAGTGGTCAAGTGTGAAGAGCGCAAGTGTGGGTAATTGGACAGACATTGAATAATGCTGCATGTTCCAAGGCACTTTAAATATCCATAAGTGTGTAAAACTGTGTCTGTGTTTCTAAACTAGCTATACTTTGGCAAAATTGCGCAGAAAAATGTCCCCAGATACAAAATCTGATAAAACTTCCTAGGGAAAAGTGTCTTATAAATGAAGAAAATAGTGTTTTTCACTCAAAAAAGTGATAAATGCTAGTCCATTACAGTTTGCCTTATTTAAAAAAATGCTCTTAAAATGATTCATATTTTCAATAATTCTTAGAAAATAGTGTTATGTTTTTTCAATCTCTCTCTCCTTTCACTGAGGCCAGACAAACTGCTCTGACCTCATAAGTTTTCTAGATGCACAGTCAGGTAGGCAACATGCCAGATATACAAAAGACGAACTAGGTTTGTAAAGCCTAAAGCTACCGGCCCACCTGTCCAAAAATAGTCGAGTCCTGACCTGAGGCTTTGCATATGAGTCACAGTATTTTAGCTTCAGTGCACAATAAAGTACACAGGACATGTTAGGATATTGTTTTTTTACAATAAATATTAACATAAAATATAAGTAATATTAAGTAATGTGGTTTAACCCTATAAAGCCTGATATATGAAATGTAATAGTCAGATCTGATTCTTTTTCAACTAAACAGTTTATTGAAACTTTATTCCAGATATAAAAGAAAATCTAAAAATATAAAGTTTGCATTCAGTATGTGTTTTATGTTTTGTATCATATTTGATCATTAATATGAATATTGAGCTCATGAGGGGGGAAAAAAACACCTCATTTTTTTTTCAGAGGCCCAAACTGAGCAAAAATATGCAATTTATAGAAATCTTTATAACAGACTACTGACATAAAATGCATCTAAATATCACTCTATATCTCCGAATAATACAGTGCTCAGCATAAATGTGTACACCCCCTTTGAAAAGTAACATTTTAATCAATATCTCAATGAACACAAAAACAATTTCCAAAATGTTGACAAGACAACATCTGTTTATCTTATAACATGAAAGTAAGGTTAATAATATAACTTCGATTACACATTTTTCAGTTTTACTCAAATTAGGGTGATGCAAAAATGAGTACACCCCACAACAAAAACTACTACATCTAGTACTTTGTATTGCCTCCATGATTTTTAATGTCTTCTAGGTATGGAATGAAGAAGTTGGCAACATTTTGCAACATCTATCTTTTTCCATTCTGCAAGAATGACCTCTTTTAGTGACTGGATGTTGGATGGAGAGTGATACTCAACTTGTCTCTTCAGAATTCCCCGTAGGTGTTTGATTGGGTTCAGATCAGGAGCCACTGAATCACTTTCACCCTGTTCTTCTTCAGAAATGTGTTTAGAATCATTGTCATGTTGGAAAAGTGCACGATGACCAAGGGCATGGAGTGATGGTATCATCTCTTCTTTCAGTATAGAGCAGTGCATCTGTGAATTCATGATGCCAGCGATGAAATGCAGCTCCCGACACCAGCAGCACTCATGCAGCCCCACATAAGGACACTGACACCACCATGTTTCACTGTAGGCACCGTGCATTTTTCTTTGTATTCCTCACATTTGTGACGCCATACAGTTTTGAAGCCATTAGTTCCAAAAACATTTATCTTGGTCTCATCACTCCAGAGTATAGAGACCCAGTAGTCTTCATCTTTGTCAGCATGGGCCCTGGAAGGCTTTTTTGTGCCTGGGCTTTAGGAGAGGCTTCTTTTGTGGACAGCACCCATGCATGCCATTCCTCTGCAGTGTACACTGTATTGTGTCACGGGAAATAGTCACCCCAGTTTGGCTTTCTACTTCTTTAGATAACTGCAGTGAACTTGCATGCTGATTTTCTTCAACCCTTCTCATCAAAAGACGCTCCTGTCAAGGTGTTATCTTCCGTGGACGTCTCTGTGAAATGGTTGCAGTTCCATCTTTTTAAAATTTTTGTACCACTTTTGCTATAGTATTCTGACTGATAAGTAAAGCTTTGCTGATCTTCTTGAAGCCTTCACCTTTCTGGTGTAAAGAAACTATTTTCTTTCTCAGATCTTGTGACATTTCACTTCGATGTGGTGCCATTGCTGACAGCATGAAATGGGAAGGGGGTTTAACACCTAAAAACTTTTATAGTCAACTGTCTGCTGGACACCTGTGTAATGAATAATTAGACTCACCTGTGGTTGAATTCTTGTTAAATTAGACATTTGTAGTCTAAAATTTAGCTTTACTCCAGAGACTTTCAGTGGGGTGTACTCATTTTTGCATCACCCTAATTTGAGTAAAACTGAAAATTTTGTTCTTTAAGTTACATTATTAACCTTACTTTCCTGTTATAAGTTAAACAGATGTTATATTCAACATTTTGGAAATAGTTTGTGTGTTCATTGAGATATTATTTAAAATGTTACTTTTCAAAGGGGGTGCACTCGTTTACGCTGAGCACTGTGTGTACCAGTAAGATGATATTTAAATGACTCATTTTATGATCAAAGCTTTGTAGTTTTTATTGGGTAAAACATATAATGCAACACAACACAACATGATGATTGAGAGCTAAATAAACGTTCCTCAAACCCTGATGTCATTTGATACTCAACACGATTTTCCGAAATGATGTATAATCAAGTTGCTTCAGTCCAGTAAATGTTCATCTTGAAATATTAATAACAATATAAAAGTTATAACATTTCACATTCCTGAAGGGGGACAATTTTAACAATTATAGCCTACAATTTTTTTTTTTTTTTTTTCATGTTTTGATCATGCAATTTTGAAGCTTCAGCTATAAATTAATTTAGGCTATCAAATATGATACAGTAGGCTTTAAGAATTAATTTCCCATGGATGGACAGAATTAAAATTCAGAAAGAAGCTGATAGACGTGACAAGTTGCAGACAGTGGTGACGTCAAACATCACCCATTCACGGCTTGACGTCACCGCTGACTGCGCAAACGATTGGAGGATTTAGAGCGCGTCTCTGTTGAAGGACCCCACTTCCGCAATACTAGACTTCGCTTTATTGCGTTGATAGCATATCGCTGTATAACAGGTCATCTCTTAAGGAGTGCACAAACTACGTTGTTTTTCACAAATAAGTGGGAGATAAGTGAACTATATATGCATTTAACTGCCATATAAATTCAGCATGTGCCAATACTCATAAATCCCAATGCAATTTAGTTTATGTGATGGATTTATGTAGATTTCATCCGCCACCTCTTCCCCATCTGAATGCATGATAAATATAGCCTACGGTTCTACTAATAGCGGGCACGAGCACTGCTGTACGAGCGTCGTCGTGATGTCAGTGAATTTTAGGTGCCCCCTCTGGATGCCTGAGTAGTTGCGCTCGCCAATGAGCGTCTCCAGTGTGAATGTCCTTCATTTCTCTGTCTGGCTAGAGAACTTGCCATCACGGATCCTAATTTGGATTTTTAAAAGGGAAGAAAAGCACCTCTCCGGTTCGCCTTTGCCCCTCAATCGCGTGACATTCTGGAGCGATTAAAACAACTTTAACTGCGCGCGACATGGAATGCCGAGTGCTGTCGATTCAGAGTCATGTCGTGAGAGGATACGTGGGGAATAAATCTGCATCCTTTCCGTTACAGGTGAGCAGCTGAAGAGGGCAAAGCACGACAATGCTCTCGTGATAATTGTTATAGTGCATGACAGCGTGCTGGTGGAGAAAGGAAAGGTCACATGGTCCGTATTCCATTGCATGCAGGTCTTGTGCATTTTGAGATATTTATGAAGTGAACTTCCCTTATCCCAAATCTAGACTATTTAATTCCCAGAACTTGGCCTCTTGATGCTTGTTGCGAGCTGGAATTTAAGATATGCGCCTATTAATAGTAACTTGGCTACAATTATATGACACTACAACTTAATAAAGCTCGTGTTGCCAAAACACCGGCACGTTAAATTGTCAAAACCCGTTGCGGTGAGACCAGTGACACGGCGGCTGTCATCATTACCGTGAGTGTGACAGTGCCGTCAATCACCAGAATATCATTTAATCTCGGTTTCTGAAAGATAGCTTGGCATGAGGGTTCGAGCCGCGTCCAAACTATTAAATCGGGCTCATTAGCTTTTGAATGGCTCCAGCTGTCATGCCACCAGAAAGCGGGTGTCTTCCTCTGAGCCCTTCTTCTTCTGCAATGCTCGCGCTGTCTTACGTTTCCAAGACTGACGTCACAGCCGGGAGACTCAATTCCAGCAAAATCGTGACATGTTTTTTTTTTTTCTTTTTTTTTCCTTTCCAGCGGCTCTCCCAGCCGTCTAAAACCCACGCTCGTGCATCCTGCATTTATTTTATTTAAACGTTGAGTCCATGTGTTTTATTGACAGAGCTGAGTGCTATTTAGATTAACCATCATGTTTTGTAATTGTCTTAAAGGATTAGTCCACTTTCAAATTAAAATTAACTGATAATTTACTCACCCCCATGTCATCCAAGATGTTCATGTCCTTCTTTCTTCAGTCGAAAAGAAATGAAGGTTTTTGATGAAAACATTCCAGGATTTTTCTCCATATTGTGGACTTCACTGGGGTACAATGGGTTGAAGGTCAAAATTACAGTTTACAGCGATCCCAGACGAGAAATAAAGGGCTTATCTACTGAAACCATCACTCATTTTCTAAAAATTTTTTTATACGTTTTAACAATCAATGCTCATCTTGAACTAGCTCTCTTCTTCTTCTTCTATATTTGAATTCCAGAAGTGTAGATGCTGCTAAGTGTATTACTGCCCTCCTCAGGTCAAAGTCTGAACTAAATTGTCATATGCAATATGGTAGTGCAAGTATATAACAGTTAGTTCAAACTTTAACCTGTGGAGGGCAGTAATACACTTAGCAGCATCTACACTTCTGGAATTCAAATAGAAGAGAGCTATTACAAGATGAGCATTTATTGTTAAAACTTATATAATTTTTTGTTTGTTTGTTTTTTAGAAAATGAGCGATGGTTTCTCTAGATAAGACCCTTATTCTTCGTCTGGTATCGTTTAAAGCTCTTTGAAGCTGCACTAAAACTGTAATTTTGACCTTCAACTGTTTGGGCTCCATTGAAGTCCACTATATGGAGAATAATCATGGAATGTTTTCATCAAAAACCTTAATTTCTTTTCAACTGAAGAAAGAAGGACATGAACATCTTCGATGACATGAGGGTGAATAAATTATCAGGAAATTTCAATTTGAAAGTGAACTAATCCTTTAATGTTTGGGTTTCAGCAGAGCCCCCAAATCTGTACATGTATCATTATACTTATAGTCCCAGTAGTAATAGTAAGTGAAATTAACCTTTTATTTCTTATTCAGATTCTTTCAATATGTTATTGTGACAACCAAATTCCAGTAGGCTGATATTATTAAAGTATGCATGAAACCGGAAGAATTTATTGGATCGTTGTAGTTTGCCATTGGCTGATCTCATGTGATTGATAGGTGGTCCCGCCCCCCACGCCAGTAAACAGGTCATCTTAGAGGAGATGTTGCTGCAAGAGGGAGGGGAAGTTGTTTTGAGGGCACATGCATAAAAATTAAATAATGTGCACAGATAATTAATTTATAATAAAAACTGCAATATTCCATAAAAATTAAGAGTTTCATGGTGACTTTTTTTGTTGTGCAGTTTATCTTTTTGAAGGATTAGTCCACTTTCAAATAAAATTTTTCTGATAATTTACTCACCCCCATGTCATCCAAGATGTCCATGTCTTTCTTTCTTCAGTCGAAAAGAAATTAAGGTTTTTGGATTTTTCTCCTTATTGTGGACTTCAATGGAGCCCAAACGGTTGAAGGTCAAAATTACAGTTTCAGTGCAGCTTCAAAGGGCTTTAAATGATACCAGACGAGGAATAAGGGTCTTATCTAGAGAAACGATCGGCCATTTTCTGAAAAAAACAAAAACAAAACAAATGTATATGCTTTATATAAACAAATGATGGCCTTGTATGTGCTTCCGCTTTCCGTATTCTTCAAAAAGCTTACACTGTATGTCCTACTGAAGAAAGGACATGAACATTTTGGATGACAAGGGGGTGAGTAAATTCAGGAAAATGTAATTCTGAATTGAAAAAAATCCTTTAAGATTAAGAAGAAATAATATAATTAATTTTGTTGTTTTTACAGTAGGTGTTGAAACAGCAAATCCACTGCAAGAGAAAACACACATTTGCGCTATTTGAAAATTGTAGTAACCTAACTGATTTTACTTTTTGTGACGACTCGTGCAACAAATCATGTCAGGTCTTCCTGGTTTATAGTCTACTTAGACTATGGCATTTCATTTACAAAGAAAGAAGAACTAAATCTGCACCAGAATCAGAACGTTTTAATAAATGAAAGCATGAGACAGTTTAATTTTCACAAAATATAACTCAATATGCCTGTCAAATCATCTGGGTTACTGTGGTTCCGCCATGTGATATGTCCTCGATAAATATATATATATATATACATATATATATATATATATACCATCACAGACCCATGTGATTATTGCTTTCAGAGTGTGTGTTACTCTCTATGATTGAACTTCCTTTGATGTTTGGAATGTGTCTGTGTTTGTCAGGTCATGGGGTTTGAGGTGGACTCGATCAACTCTGTTCAGTTCTCTAATCACACAGGTAGGCTGACTCAAACTTTCTGCTGATTTTTGGAAAATGAAGTCTTTAAAATGTATTATTATGATGATGTCACACATGCCCTGATTAGAATGTGTTACTGAATGATGTCATAATTACTTTTTTGTTCCTTCTTTTGCAATAAAAGTTGTGGTGTTATATGAAATAGATTATGGCATGGTTAAATTGTGTAAACAGCTCAGTCAGAGTACAGTTTATATATAGTAAAGTTAATATGTCACTGCAGAATTCATAAACATAAGATAATGTGCTGTTCAAGTTAATATTTTTAGATAACCTGACAGACAGCCCCAAACAGCAGCTGCTCTGACTGATCAGCTTATGAAACTTATGTGATATATTTGTTATAATAACTTTGATTCTTAATGCTTGTAACATTAACTTTGGCTGCAATGTTCAACAGTTTGTTGTGTGTAACATAATTTGCATAACAAATTAGAGGCATTAGAGAATTTTTCTCTTTATGGTATTTTATATATGTTCATGAGTTTTGATCACTTGTCGGATATCTCTTGTTTCGGTGCGCCGGAATCCATTTTCACATTCACAAAGAGTCTTTTTCATTTGAAAATGCACTGTAGTGCCCCTTGACCTCTTTCTTCTACTAGGGCAGCAGTTCTCATCCTCAATCCTTGCATGAATGTTCCGAAATGAAGTAAACTGGAATGGATTTCCAATGCTCAGAGAGTAGGGAGCAGTGCACACTATGTAGGGACAATGCTGTCAATCGGAGCACTGTTCGTGCATGGAGCACTTTTCTAACGAGCTGATGATCAGAATCAGGTGTGTTAAATAAGAGAGACATCCAAAATTTGCAGAGCAGGGGGGCGCGAGGACTGGGATTGAGAACCACTGTACTAGGGTGAAGGGCTGTCTTAATGACAAGAGGACTGAAACAGATGCTTCATTGAAGTGCTTAATGCATTTTGCATTCACATGTTGTGACAGGTCATTTTGTATGTGAGTTGGGAGCTGTTAAACTGACCACTGATCCTTGTACTTCAGGAGAGAAGGAGTATTGTGATATGTTTTCTTCTCTTTGAATTGTGCACTTCAATTCTGTTTTTTTAAAACATGTCCTTTTAAGTTCTGATTGAGACCTTTTTGCTCACAAGATCAGAATATTCACCTGCAGTTAGACATGCTGTTCCTGCTCAGCTGCCAGACAGTGCCAGCATTTTTGATCATTTTCACAACATTTTCATGGCCCCCAGAATATTTTTTTTTTATTGAGTATCTGAATGTATTCAGAGAGATATATATATATATATAGATATATATAGATAGATATAGATAGATATAGATAGATATAGATATAGATATAGATAGATATATATATAGATATATATAGATATAACACACACACACACACACATACACACACACACATATATATATATATATATATATATATATATATATATATATATATATATATATATATATATATATATATATATATATATAGGGCTGTCAAACGATAAATCATGATTAATCGCATACAAAATAAGTTTCAGTGTGCCGGATATAAGTGTGATGACTGTGTGTAATTATTACGAATATATAAATACAAACAAATTAATGTATATAGTTAAGAGAAATATCTTATTTATGAACAAAATATTTTTATTTATATATAATATAAATTATATAAAAAAAAATAAATATACTTGTAAATATTTCTCAAAGATATACATAAATGTGTTTGTATTTATATATACATAATAATTACACACAGTACTCGCACATATATTAGGCAAACTGAAACTTTTATTTTGTATGCGATTAATCGTGATTAATCATTTGACAGCCCTAATATATATATATATATATATATATATATATATATATATATATATATATATATATATATATATATATATATATATATATATATATATATATAATATAATATATATATATATAATATAATATATATGACAAGAGGACTGAAATATGTATATATGTATATGTGTGTTTTATATATAAATATATAACACATTTTATTCTAGCTTTATGCATTTTCAACACTTGAATGTGGATAAGTTTTATAAAATGTAACATTTTGTATTTCCACAGCATGAAGGTAAGATCTTACAGATTTATGAATGAACTGCTTGTTTTAAAATCTTCCCGGTCTACTGATATTTTTTGTGACATCCTTTTCAAACATTACAATGCTCATGATAACTTTGGCCCTCCTGGTATTAAGATGTGCTTTAGTAGATCGAATCACAAGTAGACGAGGCAGACACATTCCTGTTTACACCTGGTATCTTAATCTGTTTCTTTTGTCCACATTTAAACACTTCTGTCCTGATTTCTTCCAGATCTTTCGATCTAATGGACAAAATAAGCTGGCGAAATTTACATATGAACATGACCGGAGATGACAGAAAAACATGCGGAGAGCAGCAGCTTTATTTTTTGCACTGATAGCCGCAAGTTCACGCTGAACGCTGTGAGTGTGTGTTATAAATCAGGAATGATGAGAGAACATTACGCTTTGTATGTTTTTCATCTTCAAACCAAACTTGGGTTTTCAGCCATCAAAGTTTAAATCCCATCTGGCTATCGCACTTCCCATAATGCTCCGAATGTGGTCGAAAGTGGACAAGCTCAACCTTTTACACCCCATTTACGCCTGTATTTAGCGTCGTCCACTTGTGATCCGATCGACCAAAATGCATCTTAATACCAGGTGGAAACAGGCCGTTTCGTTAACTCTACAATAAGTAAATCCACTTCACCAGCTAATCACTCTTCAACAGTGATCCCATAGAAATATACAAAGCTACCGCAAAACAGAAGTTCAAACATAAACTTCTAAAGATGGCTGTGCGTTTGTTTCTCGGGCGCATAAGGTATATAGTGTTGTAAAAGTTTGCTCTGGTGACCCAGAACTGGCATGCACAGAACTGACATGCTTATCCGTCACTGCTAAATTTCCCAAACGCTGTTTCTGGACCAGCTTCTCATAAACACTTCCCACTTCAAAGCACATAAGTTAGAATAACCCTAACTGGCCTTGGATCAGTAGTCTAAATAACATGTGGCATAACCCACTGTAGGCTGTTGCCCTGTGACTGGCCTCCCTCTCTGCTCGGCTGCTTTCTCCTCCTCAGGGCTGTATCATTGTCTTTATCCACTTGAGTTTTTTTTTTTTTTTAAACAACCATTGAAGCCTATAGATGGAGGGACACAGACTAATGCGCTTCTGGCTTACTTAGTATTTCCAAACCAGCAGCCGTTGTCAGCACAGCTAACCGAGTGCCAGGGGACTCCCATCGAGATCTGTAGTTGTGTAGGATGGTGGTTTATGCCTGTGGTCACATTAAACCTGAATTTGTTTGTGGAACGAGTCTTCAGCAGTCCCAGCAGCACTGTTTTCAGCACATGGCTAATTGAAATCATGGGTAACTGGTTTAGGATGAGTTGAGGTCATTTTGAAGGGGCAAACCTAGGGTTGCAAAGGGGCGGAAAGTTTCCGGTAAATTTCCGGAAACTTTCTGGAAATTTTCAACGGGAACTTAACCTGGGGAATTTTGGAAATATTCCAATTTGGAAACTTAACAGGAATTTACAGGAATATATGGGAATTTATGAGAATTTATGGGAATTAATTGGAAATTTTGGGAAATTTATATAAAATTTATAATATTTATATAAAACGTATCATATAAAAACATAAATATAAACATTTTGTTTGTTCATAACATGAAATAATAGTTATTTATTTTTTTACATTCAATTCTAATTTAGTAAATATGTAAAATATATTTTTATTGCAGCAATTATATATTTATTTCAGTGTCACATGATCCTTCAGAAATCATTCTAATATGCTGAATTGATACTTAGTTATTATCAATGTTTGAAACAGTTGTGCTGCTGAATAAAGAAAAAAGAAAGAAAAAATTACTGATCCCAAAATTTTGAACAGTAGTGTATATTGTTACAAATTGTTACTGTTTCTTTAAATGTTTATTCCAAGAATCCTGAAAAAAAAATATCACAGGTTATAAAAAATATTAAGGAGCACAACTGTTTCCAACATTGATAATTGAGTATCAAATTAGCATGTTACAATGACTTCTGGAGGATCATACGACACTGAAGACTGGAGAAATGGATGTAGTTGTTTTAACCAAATTTATGATGCAAGATGGTTTTTTTTTTCACATACATTTAAGTACCCTGTTATAGGCGTTAATTCCCATGGAAAGTTTCCGGCTTTGAAAATTCCCGGAATTTTGCAACCCTGGGCAAACCTGAAAAATGCTGCTGAGTGTGTATGTCATGTTCTTGATAACTTCTTTATTTGGTACTATAGGTATTAGCTTCTTTTTGAATCAGAAGGTACACTAGACTACAGTCTTATCTGTGTCTTATCTTGCTGTCTCCTGCTCATTTCCGGTGCTGCAGAGATGATGAACTCTGATCCAGGCACCATGATGATACTTTATTCTGAAGAGAAACATTAACAGTTTCTGAAACAGCAATTAATTCGTCTTAGGCCAGCAGCAACTGTGTTTTTAACAAGGTTCTTCTTACAAGGTTCTGTGTATTTGGATTGTTTTATTATAAATCAAAAAAGTTTAATTTATTATTATTTAAATCCTGTTATAAAACGATTTGATTGATCTTTTTTGGTGGGATTCCACAATATATTGACACCATATTGGCGCTTTTAAAATAAGTATTTATATATTGGCCAGATACATTGCATATTTCGGTAACACATTACAATAAGGTTCATTAAGTTAACTACATTAGTTAACATGAACTAATAATGAACTGCACAGCATTTATTAATCATTGTTAATGTTAATTTCAACATTTACTAATACATTATTAAAATCTTGTTACTTAATTTACTGTAAACTAACATGAACAAACAATGAACAACTGTATTTTCATTAACTAATGTTAACAAAGATTAGTAAATACAGTAACAAACATATTGCTCACGGTTAGTTCATGTTAGTTCATACATTAACTAATGTTTAACTAATGAACCTTATTATATAGTGTTACCGATATTTCCCTTCTCTATAAGCCCTTTTTTTCTAATTCAATCATATATATATATATATATATATATATATATATATATATATATATATATATATATATATATATATATATATATATATTTTTTATAGCACATAATTAAAGGAATATTTGTCCATCTTCCATAATGCACATTACAATATTATGATGGCATTATTCACTGTAGCATACAAACTATTTAGTAACACTTCAGTATAGGAAACGCATATTCACTAGGGGTGTGACGATCTCGTGAGACTAAAGTGTGACGAGATTTCTCGTCGAGGCGAAAAGTAGTCTTGTGATGTTGCCATGACAGAGTGTTAGGATGATTAGGAAATAATATGCCTCCGCTATGTTTACATTACGCCTCCACTGTCGTTTTGCTTTGTGTTTTAAATAAAAAAACATTTAATTCAGTTTGATAATGGTCGCCGCCACTCCATATTCAGAGTTTTGCGCGATCGCTGAAAGTGAAAGTAAAGCGAGCGCGCATTCAAACGCGATTTCAATACCCCATATTTTGAAAGCGGCTCCCTGATGCATGCAAATATCTCTCACTATGAAAGCTATTTTAGGCTGGGCAGTATAGTTGTAAGCATCTCTTAGCTCTGTATCAAAGAAAAATAATTTACAGTACTTGAGTATGGTTGTCTTTTACTGCATATGATAATTCATACTCAGAAAGTAGAACTGAGACATTCATTACAAGATGATTAGTTAAAACATTTCAAATACACCTGCAGAATATGTTTTCTAGTCATGTATTTCGCCGTTGAGGATTTCTTAAAAATAGTGTGTAAAACTAGGCGAGTATATAATTCAGCAGCAAAAAATATTCTAGCCTAAAAACTTTGCACAGTAATTTTATAAATCCAAATGTTAATAAAAAGTTTAAAATTACTATTTGTATTCTGAAATGAAAAAACGATTTATATTAGATTTATATGTAAATAATTAAATGTTTTTATATTAATGTAACATTAAAAGGCGCTTATTTTAAATGTATTGTGCAGCTTTTTAATGGGGCAACAAGCTATAGATACGACAGTACAAAATAGGCTATTAATAATCTTTCAGTGTGCAAAACCATGATAATATGAAACGCTTCAAAACAACAGCAAAAAACCGCTAATGCACATCCCGGGTGCAGAATGATGCGCTTGAAGCAATATCGAGTCAGAGCGCGCAGTTGTGCTGCGCATTGAAAAGTTCACGGTGCAAAGAGAATCCCTGTTTACATCTGACTTTATCTAACAGTTTATTAATCATATGTTTCTTTCATTTTTAAATTCCAGTTATTGTGCGTGTGACACGAATTCATAGTCCTTGTGTTGTGCGATCTAACAGACATCCTGTAGCCAGTATGATGACATCGTTCAGAAACGGCAATAAACTCCAGCAAGATAAAGTCATTTTATGGAAATCCACAGCTCTTTATCTACATATCAAGTATTATAATGGGAATATATCATATTGGAGAGTTTTACCGTGCTGACTGTCGTTACCGAACGCGACGCGCTGTTTAAATGCTGAATGATTGACAGCTTTAGAGGAGGGAAGAGGAGTTTCTGACCGTGAACTTATCGATGTATATTTCTTCTGTCCCTCACATGAAGCTATGGAATGGCTTCAGATGACTTTGAATATAGTGCACGAAAACTTAATTGGTGCTAGTCTACTTATTCTGCTCTATGACTCCCACTTTTGCCATATAAAAGAGCGCAATTATCAGACGGTAATTTATATATCGCGACAAACCTAATTTACGTTTCATTCTGAGACTGTGGCTGGACAAATTAGAATGTGGCGGGTCAATGTATGGGAAACACTGAATGTTTTAAAATATAATTTATTCCTGTGATCAAATCAGAATTTTCTGCTGAATTTGCTGCTTAATATTTTAATTTTCTTTTTTGTTTTTTTGCATGTCTTTACTGTCAAACTTTATCAATTTAATGCATCTTCGCTGAATAAAAGTATACATTTATTAAAAAAAAAAAAAAAATCGTATAGCTGTATCATTATCGATGTATCCTTACTTTTCTGTATTGCAGCTTCTCTTTTGCCCAGCAGTTAGCTCAGTTAGCCTGTAAATTAACACAGTTTTTTCAAGTTGTTGAGTTATTTTTGAGTTCTGTTTGTTTACTCATTAGTTATAGAGGTGATGATGCGTTACAGCATCCATTGACCTTTGTGTAGTTAATACAAACATTTTGGTTTTGGAAACATAGGAATGAGCACTCAGTTTTCTTCCATCCACCTTTAGAATGAATTTCTTGATGGTCAATAATGGCTATTATTCTGTTAGCATTTGTTGTTAATCAGCATCTAAAAGTACTTTGATGTGACGGCGAGGTGAACCGATAACTGGACCTTTCCTCTAGGACCTTACCATTTGAACTTGGAAATATGTTTGCAGGTTGTGACATCCAGAGCTTTATCTATTCGTAACATCAACGGGCGCTGCAAAGCCTTATGGGTAGAAACAGCGTGTACCTCGCACGGCAGCTTCCGAATGCTTTCCCTGATCGTGATTTGGTGTGAAATCTAGTATCTGCATGATACGTACGGTACGGGTGAAGTGTTTGGGATTAGAGAGGTCTGTGGTTCCTGCGGAGAGGCATTGCAGAGTTGCGGCAGCAGGAAATGATGACGACAGACACTCGTCTTATCACAGATTCCCCTTCGCAGTCATCTTCTCCCCAAAACACACACATCAAGGCTACAGTGATGCGTCTTTTTCATCCAGCCCCCCAGGCTTTCCTCTGTTTCTTAGCAACAAGAAACATCCCATGTGACCAGCTCGGTGACTCACCTGAATTGTGACGTCACAGCTCCCGCGGCAGCAGCAATGGTCCCTGACGAAACTGTAGGGCTTTTGTCCGTAACCCATACATATGCGAGGGCAGACAGATGAACGGATGCAGGAAGTGTCACGTGACCTGAGATCCAAATGACATCTTGACACTGCTGGATTTTTAGATGTGATTTCTATGTGTCTGACCTGTGATCTGTCATTACCCAGGTTACTCTCACTGGAAGGGACAAGTCTTGACTGCAGATGAGCTTCACGTGCTGTATGAAGGGATCAAACTGAACAACGTCAACCACTACGACTATGTACTGACAGGTCAGTTCTTTGACTACCAGTCATGCCAGTGCAACTCTGTCTGTCACACTGATGTGGATGTTATTTGCATGCTTAGTCATTTATTAAGCCTATAGGGATGAAAACAATTGAATGATGTAACTCCCTGATGGCATCAGACTCTCATATTTCCAGCTCTGTTCAGTTGGAGCAATGTACATGGGCCCTGTGTGAGACCCTAAAGGCCCCAAGGGCAGGTGAGCGCCATATATATGGCCATAGTATCATATACACATGAGAGTAGGCTCTTTTGAGCTGTGTTTATCTTCAGCTACAGGCAAGTTTGGCTCTGTGGACTAGTGAGAGTGGGAAAGGTGTTTGTATGCGTCACAGGAGAATTCTGGTCTGGAGTTTTTTCACTACATCTCAAATTATAGGTTTTGAAAATAAAATATTCTGTGGTGGAAATTACATTTTAAAGATTATTGGAATAAAATTAATGTCTTGCTCATTGAAGTTTCATAGCTAGCATTTTATATACCCTAAATAAATACATACACAATTTTCACACTCATTGCTTAATATGTGTACAATATTTTCAGACTATTTTGTATATTTGTACGATATTCAAAATACATTTTGCATTATATTTGTACAATATTTTCACATTGCATAATATTTGTACAATATTGTTACACCTTTTACATATTTGTACAATATTTTCACACATTTTGCATTATATTTGTACAATATTTTCACATATATTAATATTTGTACAGTATTTTCACACATTTTGCATTATATTTGTACAGTATTTTCACACACATTGCTTAATATTCGTACAATATTTTCACGTTTGGCATACTAATTTGCATAAAACGTGTACAATATTTTCACATTTTGCATTATATTTCTACAATATTTGCACATTGCATAATATTTGTACAATATTTTAACACCTTTCATACTGTTTTGCATAATAATCATACAATACTTTCACACTTTGCTTAATATTTGTACAATATTTTCACGTTTTGCATACTATTTTACATAAAATGTGTACAGTATTTTCACACATTTTACATTATATTTGTACAACTTTTCACACTTTGCACATTATTTTGCATATTTGTACAATATTTTCACACATTTTGCTTTATATTTGTACAACATTTTCACATATTGCATAATATTTGTACAATATTTTTACACCTTTTACATATTTGTACAATCTTTTCACACATTTTACATTATATTTGTACAATATTTTCACATATATTACTTAATATTTGTACATTATTTTCACACATTTTGCATTATATTTGTACAGTATTTTCACACACATTGCTTAATATTTGTACAATATTTTAACACCTTGCATACTATTTTGCATAATAATTGTACAATACTTTCACACTTTGCTTAATATTTGTACAATATTTTCACATTTTTCATAATTTGACAATAACAGCTTGATTTTAAAAGATGCTAAATAAAAAAAATCTCTTAAAGTGTTAGTTTTTTTTTTTCATTCTCATATTTCATCTTGATCATTGTAACCAAGTACTCTAACTATTAGTGGCGAAATTGTTGGTTTGTGGTTAAAATGACACCATAGTTTGCATTTTTGTAAAATATTGATATACACTACTGTTTAAAAGTTTGGGGTTTTTGAAAGAAGCCTCACAAAGGCTGCATTTATTTGATCAATAATACAGTTAAAACAGAAATATTGTGAAATATTATTACAATTTAAAAACTGTTTTCTATTTGAATATATTTCAATGTAATTTATTCTCGTGATCAAAGCTGAATTGTTAGTCTTCAGTGTCACATGATCCTTCAGAATTCATACTAATATGATGATTTCCTGCTCAAGAAACATTTATTATTATTATTATCAATGTTGCAAACAGTTGTGTTGCTTAATATTTTTGTGGAAGCCAAGGTACATTACACTAATAATTATCATTTCATATTAAAATGTTTTATTATCAAAGTATCGGGTAAATATGTTTTTATTTTATAGAGTAAAGCAATAAAATCTACATATAAAAGTAGAAAAAATAAATAAAGACATGGTAAAAGGTTACAAATTTCAAATTGGTTTTAGTAAATATCATCCCATAGGTGCAAACATCAACTTTGTGGCATTGTGTTGCATCCCTTTTCGTCAGAAAATCTAAATATCTAGTTGATTTGTTTGTCATGTGCATCCAGTAGGTTTGTGTTGAGTTGTCTATAGTCAGAGAGGAAGTGAACACATCTCTCTTGCTCTGTAACAGCACTGCTAATCAGCACCGGGGGACCGTAGAGGACACATGGTCATAGAGTTGCAGGTCTCTCACGAGCACCGCAGACTGAGATGTTGTGCTCTGTCGAGTGTGCTAGCGGGCGAGACGTCTCTGGTGCATGAGCTCTCCTTTATCATCACCTTGAGAGGAGAGCCCAGAATGGGTAAAGGGGGAAAGGGGGAAAGGAGAACATGGGAATAGAGAGCAGTGTGGGAAGTATTTATACATGCAGTCCAGTAAAACCACATTTCACATGGACCTAAACACACCCTTTCATACACTTTTAAAAAGGAAAAATAGATTTAGCTCCATAGGATATACAGAAACAACAAGTCTGATAAATGACTGTTTTTAAAAAATTATGCTTATATATCAGGATTATTTTATTTACTTAGATTTGTTTTATTGAAATAAAGTAATACATTTATTCAGCAAGGATGCAAATTGATCTCAAGTGACAGTAAAGACATTTATAATGTTACAAAAGATTTGTATTTCAAATAAAATGCTGTTCTTTTAAACGGTCTATTCATCAATTCATCATTCTATTCATCCTGGAAAACATATATCACAGTTTAATCAAAGATATAAAATATTAAGCAGCATCGTTTTTTTCATCATCATGATAAGAAATGTCTCTTGAGCTGCAAATCAGCATATGATTTCTGAAGGATCATGTGACACTGAAGACTAGAGTTAAAAAAAAAAAAAATCTTTGCCGTCACAGGAATGATTAAAATTATTAAATGTATTATAAATTATTAAAATATATTAATAGATAACATAAATAGAAAACAGCTATTTTAAATTGTAATAATTTTGCAGTATTTTTGAATACCAAATAAATGCAGGCTTGGTCATTAGAGACTTAGTTCAAAAACATTTTAAAAATCTGAACGAGCGTCAAAATCAGACTACTTTAAAATCTCATGTAAACTTTTAAATCGTGATTTTCTTGCATTTTGTTAAAGGGACAGTTCACCCCAAAAAAAAAAAAAAAAGAAATTCTGTCATCATTTACTCCCCCTCAAGTTCCAAACCTGTATAAATTTCTTTGTTCTGCTGAACACAAAAGAAGATATTTGGAAGAATGTTTGTAACCAAGCAAATCTTGCCTCACATTGACTGCCATAGTATTTTTTTTTCCTACTATGGTAACTTTGAATTACCATTGTGTATGAAATGTGCTATACAAATAAAATTGCCTTGCCTTGCCTGTGGTAGTGGGGCGAGGAGATCTGCTTGGTGAGTAAACTATGACAGAATTTTCATTTTTGGGTGAACTATCCCTTTAACATCTTGATACAATGAGCTGATTTTGGTAGTTGTCAGTGTTGTTTTAATGTGCAAATTTTTCTGTATCCCACCTGTACATTGACCAGAATGATCCTATCTAATGCCTAAGAACTGTTTTTATTGCAATATTTTTAATCCCAGCTCTGGTGTCATAATGTGAATGTTTGAACTGCTATTTGAACTCTTCCACATGCCTCTCTTACTAGTGGCTTGTGTTGTCGCAGTGCCATTTATTGTGTGACACACTATGACATCATGAAAAGCAGTGAAGGTCAGGTGCGTCACACATAAGATTTATTTACCTGACTTGAAAGACGCATGACCAATAGCTTGAGAGTGGCCCTGTGAGTTTCAAGTCTGTCCCACCTCAAATAACTTGTAATATTTATTGTCACTTTCTTTGAAACAGTGCATGCTTGATGTGTTTATTGAGTTCCAAGTCTATCGATTTAGCCAGGTCCTATTATGCTTTTTTAACATTTTCAACTTTCTTTTGTATGTAATGTTGCTGTTTGAGCATGAAAAAAGTCTGCAAAGCACAAAGTAACTCCAAAGGGAGTTATTCTCTATATCGGTAAGCTCTGTTTCTGAACTCCCTGAATCACCGCAACTGTAGTCTTAAAAGGGGGGGTGTAATGCCATTTCATGCGTTCTGACTTATTTACACTGTTAAAGAGTTGCATTCTCATGCTAAACATGGGCAAAGTTTCAAAACACGAGTTGGACGTATGACAGAGTATTTCTGTGCCAAATATACAA
The DNA here is from genome assembly GCF_024489055.1 of Chanodichthys erythropterus. NCBI lineage: Eukaryota > Metazoa > Chordata > Actinopteri > Cypriniformes > Xenocyprididae > Chanodichthys > Chanodichthys erythropterus. The sequence goes on along the minus strand of NC_090232.1, from coordinate 38,518,526 downwards.
CTTCTGGTTGTGGACATGTTTCGCCAATTTTTTTGGAGTATGGCCTGTATGACGTCATAAAAGGGTGGAATTCCTTGTATAGGCACTTCTCCCTGATGAGCGTGCGCACACACATCACCCAGAACAAGAGCAAGAGCACGCCCATCGATGCACGTTGTTCGGGATACGGAAGCTGAGAGACTTTTCAACAATGACTGTGTCCCAATTCAGGGGCTGCACCCTTTGAAGGCTGCATACATCATGAGTCTCATTTAAAGGTGCCCTAGATTGTTTTTTTACAAGATGTAATATAAGTCCTAGGTGTCCCCTGAATGTGTCTGTGAAGTTTCAGTTCAAAATACCCCATAGATTTGTTTTTAAGTAATTTTTTTAGCTGCCTATTTTGGGGCATCATTAACTATGCACTGATTTTTTTCAGCAAAGCCCCTTTAAGAGATGCGTTCCTTCTGCCACACAAGCTCTCGACCATAATACAGTGCATTTACAAAGTTCACACAGCTAATATAACCCTCAAATGGATCTTTACAAGATGTTCATGCATGCTGCATGCATGCTTCAAATTATGTGAGTAAAGTATTTATTTAGATGGTTACGTTTGATTCTGAATGAATTTGTGGCTATATGCTCTGTGGCTAACGTCTAATTCTACACTGTTGGAGAGATTTATAAAGAATGAAGTTCTGTTTATGAATTTTACAGACTGCAAGTGTTTAAAAATGAAAATAGTGAGGGCTCTTGTCTCCGTGAATACAGTAAGAAACGATGGTAACTTTAACCACATTTAACAGTACATTAGCAACATGCTAACGAAACATTTAGAAAGACTTTACACATTTACAAATATCACTAAAAATATCATGTTATCATGGATCATGTCAGTTATTATTGCTCCATCTGCCATTTTTCACTGTTGTTCTTGCTTGCTTACCTTGTCTGTGCACAGATCCAGCCGTTAATACTGCCTTTCCTTGTCTAATGCGTTGAATGGGCTGGCATTATGCAAATATTGGGGTCGTACATATTAATGATCCCGGCTGTTACGTAACAGTCGGTGTTATGTTGAGATTCGCCTGTTCTTCATAGGTCTTATAAACAAATTAGATTTACATAAGAAGGAGGAAACAATGGAGTTTGAAACTCACTGTATGTCATTTCCATGTACTGAACTCTTGTTATTCAACTATGCTAAGGTAAATTCAAATTCTGATTCTAGGGCACCTTTAAGAAAAATAACCATTAGATTGCAAAGTCAGAAAGAAATCACAGTATTTTACATCTCACAATGAATATCAGTCTATTTTATTACGGTTACTTTTCTTAAATATGACATCCTTGATGACGTATGCAGCCTTCAAATGAGACCTCTGGAGGACGCAGCCTCTGAAATGAGACGCAGCTCCTGTCACTGAAGGAGTGTGTTTTTGGTTGTGAGGGAAAGATGACCTTTTTTAGCTTCTCAAAGAATCCAGCGTCAAGGGAACAGAGGATGAAGTTTGTTTTTCCAGGGCAGCAATGGAGTTGTGCACGTATGTTTGTTCCCGGGATTTCGGTGATGAACATTTTGTAAACAAATCCCAATTGTTTTTGCAGATTGCAGGCGGTGAGTAAAGCTGCATCAGATATCTGTGTTTTGTTGGCAATCAGCGCGCAAGTGCATAAAATGTAAACCCCACGAACGTTTTTGTTCCCTTTGTATTTATAATGCGCGCGCTTGTGACTCTTTAGCTCCACCCACAGCACTGACGGCAGATACGCCTCCAGGAGCTTGGCTTTTTTCGGAAAGACTCGGTACAGCGTATCTATCTTTTATAAATATGATAAAACTAAAGACGTTTTGGAGATGAAGGATGCAACATTACTCTATGTACTCAAGATTAACATGAGATTGGCAGAAACTGTGTGTGATACCCCCCCTTTAAGTTTTCTTCTGGGAACAAACAAGTCACAATATTCCTCATTTAAATAATTCAAGCCCAAAGTATATGCAAATAAAGGGGGTGTGGCCTGGTTGAGTTGTGTTAGTAGTGTATTCAAACTTGCAGTTATGGTAAGAGGCATTATGGTCTGAAACGCACGCAAAGTGGTTGGCCAATCACAACACACTAATCCAGCTCCCACATTGTGCTTTTCAGAATGAGGGGCTTCATAGAGACAGGAACTAAACAAAGCATTACTGTCAGACTGGGAAGAGAGGTGCTGCAACAATGCAAAATGTTTTTTTTTTTTTTTTTTTTGGACATTCAAGCATGAAAACAACCTGTTCTGTAGACCCCAAAACAAAATCAAGTCTTTGTAAATGGCCACTTTAAAACACATTACAAGGTGTATTTTTGTGTTTTTCTGATTCTTTTCTGACCCCTGAAATAAAATAACTTCAGCAGGATTGCCAAGTATTTATGCCCAAATATTTCTCCCCAAAATTGAGTTTATAGTACCATAAACCTGTATCAACCTTGTATCCACCTTACCTGTTTGGAAATTGTCAAGCAAAAAGGATGGGAATGAACCTTGTGCCTGTGCTGAGTGCTGATTTTGATCTGGAGCAAATAGAGTCAAGGATCAAGAGGAAGTTGTTGGTGGGAAAACAAATTTGTTGATAAAAGCTTTTTTCTTTCTCCATTACTGCAGGTTACACTAGAGATACATCATTTCTGGAGATGGTGGTTGATATTGTACAAGAGCTAAAGAGGGCCAATCCTAACCTCGTATATGGTGAGTTTTTCTCAGTCTCTTTGATCCTAGGTTAACACAATGCTGTATAGATCAGTGTCTTTTATACATTCTGAACTGTTTTTACAGGCATGTCTATACAATTTCATTCAAAAGTTTACGGTATGATTTTGTTTTTGAAAGAAATTAATACTTTTTTTAGCAAGAATGCATTAAAGGTAGAGTAGGCAATTTCGGAGCGGCTAGCAATAGCAAGCTAGCTTTGAAAGCATAAGATCCCACCCTCCCTTCAGGTCGTTTTCTAAAGCCACGCCTCCTTTAAAACACATGAGCCAGAGCAAAGTCTGCAAAGAGTCACTAGAGATCACGTTAAATTACCTCATGTCTCAAAGCACATTACATTACAGTAATAATGAAAGTAAACAACTTACAGAGCTCTGACTTGTACCACCTGACTGCTGCAGATTAATTCCAGTGTTGATACTGTTGACATAGAAATGCATAAATCCGAGTCACAGGTTGCCATCTCCTAACTACAGTAGTTATGGCATGAACGCATAATGCAATGATTGGATGAACATTTTTTGGTCCTGAGACTTCTACAGTAGATGTAGGTTTTTTAATATTTAGAGCACTTCTGTTATTTATTGCTATCAGGATGTGAAGAGATTTTCAACCAGTATTTGAAATTAAATTTCGAGAAAAAAGTTGTTAGATTATGAGAACAAATTCGTTAAATTATGAGAAAAAAAGTAGAGATAAAATGTTGAGAATAAAGTCATTAAATTACGAGAAAAAAGTCATTAGATTGAGAACAAATTCGTTAAATTATGAGAAAAAGTCGTTAAATTTCGAAAAAAGTCGAGATAAAATGTTGAGAATAAAGTCATTAAATTACGAGAAAAGTTGTTAGATTATGAGATCAAATTCGTTAAATTATGAGAAAAAGTCGTTAAATTTTGAGAAAAAAGTCGAGATAAAATGTTGAGAATAAAGTAATTAAATTACGAGAAAAAAGTCATTAGATTGAGAACAAATTCGTTAAATTATGAGAAAAAGTCGTTAAATTTCGAGAAAAGTCGAGATAAAATGTTGAGAATAAAGTCATTAAATTACGAGAAAAAAGTCATTAGATTGAGAACAAATTCGTTAAATTATGAGAAAAAGTCGTTAAATTTTGAGAAAAAAGTTGAGATAAAATGTTGAGAATAAAGTCATTAAATTACGAGAAAAAAGTCATTAGATTGAGAACAAATTCGTTAAATTATGAGAAAAAGTCGTTAAATTTTGAGAAAAAAGTTGAGATAAAATGTTGAGAATAAAGTCATTAAATTACGAGAAAAAAGTCATTAGATTGAGAACAAATTCGTTAAATTATGAGAAAAAGTCGTTAAATTTCGAGAAAAAAGTCGAGATAAAATGTTGAGAATAAAGTCATTAAATTACGAGAAAAAAGTCGTTAGATTGAGAACAAATTCGTTAAATTATGAGAAAAAGTCGTTAAATTGAGAAAAAAAGTCGATAAAATGTTAAGAATAAAGTCATTAAATTACGAGAAAAGTTGTTAGATTATGAAAACAAATTCGTTAAATTATGAGAAAAAAAGTAATTAAACTTCGAGAAAAAAGTCATTAAATTATGAGAACAAATTCGTAACGTAATTTATTCTCATAATTTAACTACTTTTTTCTCATAATTTAATGAGTTTATTCTCAACATTTTATCTCGACCTTTTTCTCTAAATTTAACGAGTTTTTGCTCGTAATTTAATGAGTTTATTCTCACCATTTTATTTTGACTTTTTTCTCGAAATGTAACAACTTTAATCTCGAGGTGGTTTTAGTTTTTTATTATTGCTTGGCCGTAATCCTCTTCTGTAAAAGAGTGACAAAATATTTCTATATAAAATAAATGATTTTGAACTTTCTATTAATCAAAGAATCTTGGAAAAAAAATATATTACGGTTTTCACAAAAATATTAAGCAGCAACTGTTTTCAACATTGATAATAAGAAATCTTCCTTGAGTACCAAATCAGCATATTAGAATGATTTCTATAGGATCATGTGACACTAAAGACTGAAGTAATGATGCTAAAAATTCCTTTTAAAATAAATTAAAATAGAAATGGTTATTTCACAATATTAGTGTATTTTTGTAAAATACATATAAATTCAGCATTGATGAGCATAAGAGACTTCCCTCAAAAACCCAAACTTTTGAACGGTAGTGTATATTAACCTTGTACATTGAAGAATAACTTGTTTAACTCTGTTTTTCTGTCAGTTTGTGACCCTGTCTTAGGTGACCATGGTTCAATGGTAAGCTTGCTTGTGTTCTAGATCCTCTCTTTCTTTCTTCTGTCCCTTTATGTTCATTATACAGGAAATAGAATTCGGAATAAGCTGACATTTATTTTTCATAGTACTCTTTGTCTTTTGCAGTATGTTCCTCAGAATCTCCATCCTGTGTACAAGAATAAAGTGGTACCTGTGGCCGATATCATCACACCCAACCAGTTTGAGGCAGAGTGAGTAAAATACCCTCCACTCAACAGCTTTGTGTGTGTTATCGTGTGATTGGATGTTTCTGTGCTGCAAATGTCAAACCTCCAGCCCCTCACCGGCTTTCAGTAAGATTGCTGACTGAAGAGTAATATTGTAGTGCCCCCTGGTGGTCAGTCGTGGCTTTACACTTAAATCTTCAGTCCCTCTTAGCTGTTCACATCACACTGATCTCCAATCAACTCTTCTAACTCTGTGCTCTTCATTCCAGGTTATTGACAGGGAAGAATATCAGCACAGAGAAAGATGCTGTTGAGGTGAGTTTAAAGTCCGCGTGAACCGGAAGTTGCAAACGACTTTTCACCAGTGCTGTGACGTATTTCCAAGTGAAACGGAATATTGAATAGAGGACAGAGTTTTATCTTAGCGCTCCTCCTCTCCATCTCTCGCTCATAGCAGACTAACGGTCGGAGGGGAGTGGTTTAAGTGTTTACAACCCAAGCCGTCAAACTGATGTCATCAGAGAAGGGGCACCGTTGCAGAGGGGAGGAGCATTTTCAGATTTTGATTAAATATTACGAAGCCAAAAAATTTTTTTGTGTGGATTGACTTTCACGGATGAATTGTTCACCACAAAACTAGCAATTTGAGCTAACAAAATAAATAAGGTCAATTTTGATTTCATGTGTACTTTAAATACACACATGAGAAATGGACCTCACAGTAGGCTTACTAAAAGAAAGCAATGTCTTAATATAAATTACATGCACTAGCATGCATATGTTATTATTAGTAATATTAGTGTTGTTACTACTATTATCATCAATAGTAAAGTTTTAAAATTATTGCTATCTTATTATCTTAATGTTTTATGTTACAGTGAATATTATTATTGTTGTTATTATTATTATTATTATTAGATGATAGTAAAAATATAATATAATCAATAATACTTATTTCATAATTAATTATATATATATATTATATTTGTTATATATTATATATTATATATATATATATATATATATATATATATATATATATATTTCATAATTATTAAAGTAATAGATTTTTAAAATTATTATTATTATTATTATTGCCTTATTATCAATTAATTATTAATATATAACTACTGATTATTATAATAATTGTTGTATATTATATTATTAATATATCGTCAATAATAATACAAATAATAAAGTTTTATAATTATTGCTATATTATTATCTTAATATTATTATGTTTTATGTTACAATGAATAATAATTAGTTGGTAATAATAATATTAATATTATTAATTATTATTATTAATAATAATAATAACTATATATATATATATATATATATATATATATATATATATATATATATATATATATATATATATATATATATATATATATATTATTATTGCCATAATATTATTTAATAATTATTAATAAGTAATTACTAATTGTTAAAACAATTTGTTATTGTTATTATTATTATTATTATTATTATTATTATCTAAATGTATATATTTAATCTATACTCAGTAATAATTATTATATTAATAATAATAATAGTAATTATATAAAATAACATATAATTATAATGGTAATAATATTTATTATTATTATTATTATTATTATTGCCTTTAATATGATCTAATAATTATTCATTATTAATATGTAATTACTAATTATTTATATAATTGTTTATGTTGTTACTATTATCTAAAAACATATTATTAATCTTTTATAATAATTAAAATAATTATTATTATTTTCTTAAAATTATTTATTAATAATATATTATTAATATATAATTACTATTGATTATAATAGTAGTAATATTATTGTTATCATTCTTAGAAAAACATTTGTAACCCCTTTGGATACAAAAGTCAACCATCAACAAAAAAACGCATCATATGTTGCTGTTCACATGATAATGGAGCCCAGTAAAGGTCTCTGACTGTGTTTGTGTGTTCAGGTGATGGATCTTCTGCATAAGATGGGTCCAGACACCGTGGTCATCACCAGCTCTGATCTGCCCCCTCGTCTTGGAGACCGATTTCTGGTGTCTCTTGGCAGTCAGCGCATTTGTAAGTGTGTGTGTGTGTCTGTGTGTGCTTCCTGTGGAACTCAAAATTGCTTTGTCATGAATTTAAAAACATGTCAAACTGCTGAACAGTGGGAGATAATCGTTTGTGGATTTGACAGATGACAAAATTTGCAATTATAAGATCTTATTGGAATGCATGTGGATTCAAAAATGTTTATATTTACTTGTATATTTATATATTTATCGCTTTGAATCACCTTCATGGGGTTGTGTAGCCTAGTGGGTGAAGATCAGGACTGGTTCAGGTATGGTCAATTCTTGTGAAGAATACAGACATGAATAAAATACCCATGTTTCTGCAGTGATGCCAGACGGTACAAGGAAGACCCAGCGGATCCGAATAGAGGTGCCGAAAGTGGATGCGGTGTTTGTGGGCACTGGTGATCTATTTGCTGCTATGCTGTTGGCCTGGACTCACCATTACCCAACAGACCTGAAGGTACAGAATATTAAATCATCATGTCATAGATGCATCACAGTGATCATGCAGTGCAGTAAGAAAATGCTGATCGAGTGTTATTCTGTCTTGTTCTTTTTCTCAGACGGCATGTGAGAAGACTTTCTCTGTCATGCACCATGTCATTCAGAGGACTATATCTTATGCCCATGGTAACACAACAGCCAAAACTTGTTTATATTATATGTATGTGCATGATGTAGAGTTGTTTCAATGCCAAAATTCTTGTATCAATTGTTACAATATTAAAATTACAAATGAAAATGGCCTTCAACTACTTTTACTGTAAGTAAACATTGTTTTATCTTTTTCAAGTAATTATTCAAGTAAAGTCAGTCAGTGATAAAATAAAGAACAAAAAATATAGCTGCAAGCAGCAGTTAAAGGGCCAAGCACAACGGAAGCAAACAAGGAAGCTAGCAGCAGACCAACAAAGTCAAAATGGACTATGATAGCAGCTGAGACAAAGACACTGCATGTCAATCAGACCAACAGTACTGTGTTTAGAGCCAATTTCATATTTTGTTAAATTATAGCAGTCCCACCGCTTTTTTGTGTGTTCTCAGTGCCCCCATACATAAGTGTGTCTAAATTGGTGAAAATTGGTGAATATAAAATATCAAAATTTTGACATTTGGCCATTAGCATGTAGTCAACAACATGTTTCCGATTTTCCTACGCTGGTTTCAAACAGTTTCTAATATATTCACAAATGTTGTTTAAACACTAAATCATAATGTTGCACTAATCATAAGGCGAAACATCGCATGATTGGTATCTTTGGACTCGGCAAGGTTTCAGGAATCCAAGGACACTTACGTGAAAATAAGACAACCACATCCAAAGTTATATTCATATGAATTTTTTTATTTTACCACTAGGTGGTGCTGATCTGAAACTGATCTGACTCCTTCAGGGCATCGTGCCGATGACCCATACCGAGTTTCGTAATGAAATGTTCATGCAGCATTTTACTACAAAATTCTAAAGGCCCCGGTATACTTCATACGAAGTTCTTTTTCATTCTTCGTTTAGGGGTAAAACGAAGTTCGAAATGCGTGACCAGCGATATACTGTAAGCGAAGATCTGGCGCCGCCCACACTGCTGAGAGCGACGGTTATATGAATATGTAAATATGTGCCGTGCACTTTCTTCTCAGTAACAAAATAAACACAACAAAAATGAGAAAACAGCAAACATTTATTATAGAAAGCATAAGAAAAATGTCTTGACCATAACAGCATGGGAATGTTAGCACGAGCCCTGCAAAGTAGCACTCCAGTCACGTCATACAGCACTTTATTCAATAGATTGCTTAAAATCAAGCAGCTTTACAGTATCAAACATGAAAAACAGGGTTAGTGCCTCATATCATCAGAAGCACAACTTCATTTTGTACTATAAAGCGGCTATCCAGTGTATTCATGTTTTCACCCGCGGAGATCTTACCTCAATGAATTCAACACACGAAATGACTCAAAGATGCGACCCACGCGAGTGAAGGTGGAGCCTCAGCGCACACCTCCTATTATGTTATCGTCACTGACCAATGGTAGTACCGAAGGTGTTTTGCAGCTGAAGCAAACTTTTCCTGAAAGTTCGCTTTGGCAAGCCGTTTCGAACTTCCAAAAAGAACACAAAATGAACTTCTTTTTGGCCTGATTTTGTTCGAAATGACGTCACATCAGTTCGTTCTTCGATTTCGTTTGAAGTATACTAGAGCCTTAAATGGCCAACGCCCAAAATGGCCCGATTTGGGAAAATTGGATATCACTCGACTCAGCTTGATGCCCATAATCCACCAAGATTATTTAAAAATTAGCCATATTTTGTATTTTGTACCGGACCAGTAGATGGCGCTGCACCGAAACGCAGCATGCCGCCTCATGTCATGCTTGTGATGGATCAAGTTTGGTCTGAATACGATAAAGCGTTGGGGAGATAGAGCCTTATGTCTGTTTTTGCAAGTGCTACGTTTTTCAAAAACAGTTTGACAAATCAACTTGAATTCCGTAACTTTTTTTGTCATGGTCTGGAGATGATCTGGTTCAATTTTCGTGAAAAATAGCAGTCTTGAGCCAAGGAATCAGAGGAAAAAAGGATTTTGTTTCTACGATTTTCTTCCTTACGGTTCAAAAGTTATTAGCATAAACATGCAAATTTGGACAGTTGGTTGAGATTGAGATGCCAAATTTGCTTTGTTTACAGTTTAGGCTGTCCTCTATCCGTGTGCCAAATTTCATAACTTTGCCATAGACTCAAGAGCGGAAGAAGAAGAATAAATAGAACGCCAACAGATACAACCTTCGGTGCTTAGCCCCCTAATAAGCAGTGCTTGATGTTTTCTAGGTATTTTCCAGCAATATGAAGCACATATTTAATTAAAATGTCAAACTTGATAAAAAAACATAAGGTATTCACTTATACATTTCTTAGGTTTACAGTTATGATCATTGAAAAGCCTAAGCATGTCATTCATCCATCACTGTCATAGTGTCATTATGTGTATAAACTAAAGTAAAGCTGGGGGCAGTATTTTTGTTTGTTTGTTTGTTTTAGCTATTTTAAATGGTAATAATATTTCACAATATTACTGTTTTACTGTGTTTTTGATCAAATATATGCAGCCTTGGTGAGCCAAAAACATTAAAAATCTTACAAACCCCCAATAACAGCAGCCATATCATATGAAAGCGTTATATGAATGCCTCATTCATTCATTCATTCATTCATTTATTCATTCACTCACTCGATAAGCTTATTTTATTTGAATGCTTTTGTCTCTTTCTCTTGTATGTTCAGAAATGGCAGGTCCTGGTAGAAGACCTAGCCCGGCTCAGCTGGAGTTACGGATGGTCCAGAGTAAAGCGGACATAGAGGATCCAGCCATAGTCATGGAGGCGACCGTTCTATAGAGCCGCCACATGCCACATCTCATCCACACATCTCACCCTCCGCTCACAACTGCACAATGTATAGATGTTGTACATTTTGATATGTAATGTGACATTGCCTTAGAATCTCAGCCAGAGCACAACAGTTCCATTCTTAAGAGATTCAGCAGGGTACGGCCAAACAGGCGAGAGGGGGAGAGCGATCGCTTGTGCTCTGAGAGAGTATAACGCAGAGAAAAGAGAAGAGAAGAAGAGAATGGGAGAGATGATCGCCCTCTCATTCACACTCTTGCAATCTTCACCATCTCTGTCTCTCTCTCTCTTTCTCTCAAAGCTCCTCAAGAACTCCGGTTCGTCCTGCACATAAAGCCCGGTCACTGGCATTTCCAGACCAGGTCAGTTACGTACCTAAACTGCCATCGATCTAGTGAGGACCAATTTAAAAAAATGACGTTAATATAGATGTGACGCTTTCTACACTCTAGGATTTTGAGTCAGAGCTGTTCAGCAACAAACATAGAAAACAAAACCTAGATGGTTGAGTCTCACAAAAACTCTCAAGAAATGTCTGGGTCATATTTTTTTTCTCAAAATCAAAAGGTAAAAATAAGATTATATTTATTGCATAGAAGAAAAAGAAGGCTATTATTAGGACCATTACGTTTTTTGTGTATTATGCTATTAGTTTGATGTCAGTTAAGTGTAAGAATAATAATAAATTGTTATTTTTATATTATAATTTTATTATTATTATTATATTCAGTTAATGTGTGGTCTCCTCAATTCTCAGTAGCTTAGTGTAACGTGAAAAAAATGTCTCATTTCCAAATCATTCTCAAATCTCATTTTTTATATTAATCTTTTTATTTATTATTCTTTTGTATGTTTTGTTTTTAATATTGTGGCCAGACAGGATGATTTTCATGACCATATTACTTTTTTTCAGGGATAAAATGTGATTATTTGTCATAGTACAAACAATGTTGGTCCTAAAAATAGATTTTCTTTATGCAAAATTTAATTCTGTATTTTTGTCATTTGAGAATTACCCAGAAAGCTTGGTCTTTTGCTCACTGTGGTTCTTGATAAGATACATGTATCTGGAAAAGATAGGTTGTGGCCAACCTCAAAAAATGCACAAGTAAGTTGTTAAATGTGTATTACAGACCCAAAGCATTTGTGTGAGAGTCCAACTTGTGTTTAAATATGTATTTTATTGTTTTTTTTGTTTGTTTTTTTGTGACTATTTTCTCCCAAAAAGGGAGTTTTTATTGAAGAGATGCGCTGTATTTTGTGACTTGATGTTGATGTTTTTGGTGAGATGTACTGTAATAATTTTTGGCCTTGCTCATGTGTATGATTTAATTCTCTTTCCATTGATTTCATTTTGCATTGAGCATTTATAAATGTGGAAGTTCTAGCATTTCACTCCATGTTTGTTTGTCAATGTAACTAACATTATCATCTCATTTGCTTTAAACTGATTGTATTTGCATTGATAATCTACTTGTTTGTACAAGCAGAAGAGACTTTAAAAGTAGTTTTATCTTTTTATTTGATAGTATTTTCATATCTTAAAAGGAAAAGACTTGTATGAAGTCTGAAGTACTGGGGAAACGTTTTAAAATGCCTTGATTTAAAAGTAGTTCTGTATGTGTGCTGGTCTGGTGATCTGCACCAGGTTCTCTCTCACTGTGCCAGAGAACATGGTGTCTCTTGGTTACAATGCTGTGAAAGATAATAAAAGGCAGATGAGTTGTACATTTAATCAGACTTGCTCTCCTTTGTTCAGTTCATAAGGAGATTGATTCAGGCGACATCTTCTTTTCTGCCATATGTCTGTTTATATTTTGATTTCTCAAGTATTATTTTTGCTTTAGTTTTGACTTCTGATTTACACCTAACTAATGCTCTTCCAAAATTAGTCATTTCTTTAATGCATCGGTTCATTCTTTGATCATTTTTGAGTTGCATTTGTCTTCTAACCACTCAAAATTCATTCTGAGTGAATCTCACAAAAACATATCCGTGTCACATTTAACCCCATACTCAAGAAAAATAGACACAGAAAAAAACATGCTTTCTTTTAAAGAAACAAACCCTATTTTAGGACCTTTTTTTCAATTCTTGGTTATACAATAATTGTTTAATTGGTGGAACAAAAAAGTAGAACAAAAATATTATGTATGAATATTTTATAATATAAATGTGATAATCATAATTATTAATACTTATAATATATAGTTTTTGCATTACCATAATGTCATACTTAATTGTCATGAAAATTAAAAAATAATTTTCTTTAAAGAAATATTTTATTTATTTTGATTTTGGAGTAAAATATGCCTTTTTCTTGGGAGGTTTCGTGAGATTCACCTGTTTTCATCCACTTCAACCACTATCTTATTTTCCATAGAAAAAAAAAAGAAGAAGAAAAAGTTGGCCATGTGCAGGACTAATCAGGGGGTCAGCATTGCTCTGAGGGGCATGTGCTTTCAGCTTTTCATGAGTTCCTGAGCTGTTATCTAACTTATGTGTACTTGTACGTTGTGTACGTGTATGTGTGAATGACAAAAGGATGGTTCTACTGCGAGAGTGCGAGTATTTGTGTTCTCTGAAGGAAAATGAGGGTGTGAAGGAATAAAATGGGGGGAGGGGATGCAAATAAATAAGAAAAGCCAAGTTTAGTCTTTGTGAATACTGACATATTACTGGTATTCAGATGATCATGACATCAGTGATGGCATCACTGTCTCCGAGTGAACTGTACTGTTACCATTTGCACTTAGTGTAATGGAGGCCAGCTGTTTGGTACATTTGGTGCCATGACCCGGATGGTAGTGAGGTTTAGGGAGTGAATGTAACAGAGGCCATCTAGTAAGAGCTGTGCAGCGCATTAGCAACTGACAGTAGAGCTAGTAACGCTAATGTGCCTGCCTCCCATGCCTGAGAGACGCCAGTTCGAATCCCGCTTGGAGCGGTGTGAGTAGAAACGGAGGGGTTGCATTTGGTGCCGTGACCCGAATGAGAGTGACGTTTAGGGGGGTGAGTGTAACGGAGGCCAGTTAGTAAGAGCTGTGCAGGTAAGAGATGCATTAGCAACTGACGGTAGAGCTAGTGACACTAATGTGCCTGCCTCCCATGCTGGAGACGCAGTTTCGAATCCAGTTCGGAGTGGTGCGACTAGAACAAGAGGGGGTTACATTTGATGCCGTGACCCAGATGGGAGTGAGGTTTTAGGGGGGTGAGTGTAACGGAGGCCATCTACTAAGAGCTGTGTGTGTAAACCTAACTCTCCTGATCTCAAGAGGCGCACTAGCAACTGACACTAGAGGCTGTGGACTTTAGCGTCCTTTTTAACGTGCCCACCTCCCACGCTGGATATGCAGATTTGAATCCCGCTCAGAGCGGATCACGTAGGACCGATTACATTTGGTGCCGTGACCCAGATGGGAGTGAGGTTTTAGGGGGGTGAGTGTAACAGAGGCCAGCTAGTAAAAGAGCTGTGAGTGTAAACCTCACTCCCCTGATCTCAAGAAGTGTATGAGCGACTAACACTAGAGGCTGCGATCTTTAGTGTTCTTGTTAGCGAGCCCACCTCCTACACTGGAGACGCAGATTCAAATCCCGCTCAGAGCGGGTCAAGTAGGACCTATTACATTTGGTGCCATGAACAGGATGGAAATGAGGTTTAGGGGAGTGAGTGTAACGGAGGCCAGCTAGTAAGAGATGTGCGAGTAAACCTAACTCTCCTGATCTCAAGAGGCGCACTAGCAACTGACACTAGAGGCTGTGGACTTTAGCGTCCTTTTTAACGTGCCCACCTCCCACGCTGGATATGCAGATTTGAATCCCGCTCAGAGCGGATCACGTAGGACCGATTACATTTGGTGCCGTGACCCAGATGGGAGTGAGGTTTTAGGGGGGTGAGTGTAACAGAGGCCAGCTAGTAAAAGAGCTGTGAGTGTAAACCTCACTCCCCTGATCTCAAGAAGTGTATGAGCGACTAACACTAGAGGCTGCGATCTTTAGTGTTCTTGTTAGCGAGCCCACCTCCTACACTGGAGACGCAGATTCAAATCCCGCTCAGAGCGGGTCAAGTAGGACCTATTACATTTGGTGCCATGAACAGGATGGAAATGAGGTTTAGGGGAGTGAGTGTAACGGAGGCCAGCTAGTAAGAGATGTGCGAGTAAACCTAACTCTCCTGATCTCAAGAGGCGCACTAGCAACTGACACTAGAGGCTGTGGACTTTAGCGTCCTTTTTAACGTGCCCACCTCCCACGCTGGATAGGCAGATTCGAATCCCGCTCAGAGCGGATCAAGTAGGACCGATTACATTTGGTGCCGTGACCCGGATGGGAATGAGGTTTAGGGGAGTGAGTGTAACAGAGGCCAGCTAGTAAGAGCTGTGAGTGTAAACCTCACTCCCCTGGCCTCAAGAAGTGTATGAGCGACTAATAATAGAGGCTGTGGTATTTTGTGTACTTGTTAGCACGCCCACCTCTCATGCCGGTTCAAATCCCCCTCGGAGCGGGTCAAGTAGAACCGGAGGGGTTACATTTGGTGCCGTGACCCGGATGGGAGTAAGGTTTAGGGGGATGAGTGTAATGAAGGCCAGCTAGTAAGAGCTGTGCAAGTAAACCTCACTCCCATGGCCTCAAGAAGAGTGCTAGAGACTGCGGTATTTGTCGTCCTTGTTAACGGGCCCTCCTCCCATAACGGAGATGACATTTCGAATTACGCTCAGAGCGGGTCGAGTAGGACCGGTTACACTGGCACTCGCCCAAGTGCTGCTTAACAGGTTTAATTAGAGGAAAATGGCCAATTCTACTTGAAGATGCCTTGGTGAACAGTCAACCTTTTCTTCTGCAGAAAAACATGCATGCTAACTATATTTAAAGATGTCAAAGACATGCTTACTATGAGAGCACGCTTGTGTTTACTGTTAATGGAACGAGTGTCACCTGATATAAGAAAACCTGTCAGAGCCTCACGAAGACTAAAAAAAAAAAAAAAAAGTAGGCAGCCAAATATTTTGACTGTTATAGCAGTGATGTCTAGTACATTCCCTGAGGGAACTGTAGTGAAGAACTTTTTTGGACGAACTACATTTTCGTTTGTTCTGTAATGTTTGTAAATTGTATATTGGTCTGTGGAAATTATGTGTTGTCTATTGTAAGACTGTGGATCAAAGATGACCAAATGACGCTGAGCTCCCTCTGGTGGACGGAGCTTATATCGTCTGGGAAAAACTATTCCACTACCTTTATTTAGGCTATGAACAAAATGATCTTTAGTATATAGGTCCCTTAATGCCATTCTTTTTTAATCTGATGAGTGTAGACAATGTACTGACTCCATATGATACGTTTATATATCGCTTGTACCTATACCTCATCATGTGTATGTCATTTCCTGTGTTTTGTATTATTAGCTGCCTTCCATCACAAGGCATTGAATGCCTTACAACATGTACAAAAGCATTTCAGGCCTACTAGTGCTCAAAAAATCCATCTGTTCTTCGCGTTAGTGCGACTTCCATAGCTCTGACTCTTGAAGTGAGTGAAGGATTTATATTTATAGGTTTTTTAATGTCATTTTTGTTGAATTTCAATTCCACACAGACTGAGGTGCAAGACAGAATATTTCCTGAGGCTGTTTGTAATATAGGATGAAACATCTGTAGAAAATGATGGAATTCGACAGAAATTATTCATTGTGTCTGTCTTTGGAATCATTATTTCATCTGTAAAATGAGTGTTTAAAACCACTGTGCTTGCTGTAATGTACTCTTGTCTTCAACAGTACTGTTTGATAGAGGATGCTACGGCAAGAGTACATGAGAATACACTTGAACATGTGTCCTTCTCACAGAACGCCAAATATGAATTTCAGTGACATCATAATGGGCAGTATGACATGTTGCCAAGGCAACAATTGGAGGCACCATTCTACTTCTCTGTAAATATGTCTGTCTCTCTTAACAGTTCTAATAGTGACATGTCAGTGCTTCGCGATTCATTTTGATTCCCTCTCTGTTGACATGGTTGATATCAGAAAACTTTTTTTTTTCTTTCTTTGGTTTTCCGTTCTGAATGGGGTCAGAAAAGACAATAAAAATAAATGTTTGGTAAAGTTTTTAGTGCTTTGTTTTCAAATTCTGAATATTTTATAATATGTAACAATAAAGATTGTAGTGTACAAATCCACATTTATAATGTATGTATGTTATAATGCAATAAAGAAAAACAAAGTATTATATTAAACTCTGTATATTTGTGTGTGTTTTTAGGTGGGGAGGAGGTTAAAATATTGCAGTTCAGACACTGTTCTAAATGAAATGCAGCATCAGTACAGCCTCAAACTTTGTTGTTGTCACCATTACAGTGTATATATTTAATTAATTTCATCTGTACATATTCTCAATTTCATAATGAGAATAATTTTGCAGCTCTGATGCTGCTTTGGTTCTAAATAGAGCTTCAGTTCAGAATATGTTGTTGTCATAACAGTAGTCTTTTCGAATGTATATATACACAATTCCATGATTAAATTTCATAATATAATTTCTGCAACTGTAATCCCTGCAACCTGCGCAAACGCATATGCAGCCTGTGAGGTAAATGCACCTTTTGTCCATGGTAGGCAATATATGCAACTTCTGTCGGTGTAAAGTTCATTTTAAAGAACACAAAATGAATGTCTAAAACACTTACAAATGTATTTAATTCTCCATATTGACTTTATTGATTAGGTCAGCGTCTTACAGCAGCCTGCTGAGGACGAGAGAGGAGTGGTGGAACTACAAAGCGCCATTGTTTCCAGTCGATGAGCAGAGTAATCGGACAGGAAGTCCCATGGCTAGATGCAATGTGTGTGTTGTGCGTGGATAGATAACGACATACGGACACAAAGAGTAGCGATCATCTGAGCAGCACCCCAGAAGCTTAGACACCAGTTTCTGACAGCATTAACACATTGCATCACATTAAGCGGAAGATCACGAATCCTCCACGCAGATCCACTGATGACATTTAAGCAGGTAATGCACGCGCATGATGATGACTGTTCTCTAAACCCGATTAATTACCATCCTGACACTGCTATTATTAATCTTGACAGGCAGATGCATGCGTCCAGTGCACAGTCCCGTGTTTTATCCCTTTATTTTATTATTTTGCATTTGAATTGTAATGCATTTTTGATATTAGATATGTGCGCACGGGCTCGTGCGAGCGCTCGAGGTGCTCCCTGTGCTGCAGTGGCCAGTTTATAGGAACAGCATGTTTACTAAGCTCACTGCTTAGTAACCAATGCAAGGCAGTTTGACAGCGCACGTTTAAGATAGACATCTTTCCCCATTTGCATTATATGGTGTCTATCTAGTTCATTCAGCAATTATTTGCATTTGAATGGCTTTTGATTTATTGAAGATAAGTGGTGTTTATGTGGTGTTGCCGTGTGTCATTCTCTTTCCCGACCTGCACGTCATTGTCGTGCGATTATCGGGGTTACTAGAGTTCAGATGCAGAGCTGGGCTTTTGCCTTCAGTTTAGTTGCTGAGTGGGTTTTACTCATGCACAGTAATTTACATTAGTCATGTTTTTATATAATACCGGCGCATGTGTAACTGCATTTTCGTCTTTATTATGTCTTACTAATTGTTCCTGTTTTATTGGTGGTTGTTGGATATTGTCTGTAATATCTAAACTTTTTTTTTTTTGTATTTATTCAGAACCAGAACCCGTTTAATAAAAAAAAAAAAAAAAAATGATATTAGATTAGATTTGATATTTTGATATTAAATATTACATTAATAAAAAATAATCTTTGGAACGCAAATTAAGATATTTTTGTTGAAATTCGATCTCTCAGAGAGGCCTCCATAGCCAGCAATGACATTTCCTCTCTCAAGATCCATAAAGGTACTAAAAACATATTTAAATCAGTTCATGTGAGTACAGTGGTTCAATATTAATATTATAAAGCAACGAGAATATTTTTGGTGTGCTAAAAAAAAAAATGAATCTTTTGAGTCGAATCAGTGATTTGGATCGCATATCAAACCACCAAACTGCTGAAATCAGTTGACTTTGGCAGAACCACTGTACTCACATGAACTGATTTAAATATGTTTTTAGTACCTTTATGGATCTTGAGAGAGGAAGTACCATTGCTGTCTATGCAGGCCTTGCTGAGCCATTGAATTTAATCAAAAATATCTTAATTTGTGTTGCGAGGATTAACAAAGGTCTTAGGGGTGTGGAACAACATGAGGGTGAGTAATTAATTACATTATTTTTATTTTTGGGTGAACTGACCCTTTAAAGGGCAGTGTATGACATCAAAGTACCGCAAGAGTGATTTGAAAGCATACAGAACCGTCTGCTCTCTAATCGCTCTCGTGGTACTTTGATGTCATACACTGATTGGTCTGCACAGCGTTACTTCAAAGGTGCTAAAGAGGATGTTTTGTTGTATACATTTTTTTTTAATATTACTTGAAACTGTCTTTACTAACTAATAAAAGACTATTTATTAGGTGCACTGAAAGTCGTTTACGCGATCATCGGGGGGGTGTTCTTACGCATTTGCTCATTTCAAAAACTCAGTAACAGTCTTTGGTTTCTCAGTCGACGAAAAGATCCTCTTTAGCACCTTTAAAGGAACACTCCGCTTTTTTTTAAAATAGGCTCATTTTCCAACTCCCCTAGAGTTAAACAGTTGAGTTTTACCGTTTTCGAATCCATTCAGCCGATCTCCGGTTCTGGCGGTACCACTTTTAGCATAGCTTAGCATAGTTCATTGAATCTGATTAGACCGTTAGCATCGCGCTTAAAAATGACCAAAGAGTTTTGATATTTTTCCTATTTAAAACTTGACTCTTCTGTAGTTAAATCGTGTACTAAGACGGACGGAAAATAAAAAGTTGCGATTTTCTAGGCTGATATGGCTAGGAACTATACTCTCATTCTGGCGTAATAATCAAGGAACTTTGCTGCCATATCATGGCTGCAGCAGTGCAATGATATTACGTAGTGCCCGTGAGCCCCTGCTTGCACAGGGAACGTGCCTTGCAACCATGGAGACGTATGTGAGAGACGCTGCGTAATATCATTGCGCCTGCTGCAGCCATGATACGGCAGCAAAGTTCATTGATTATTACACCTGAATGAGAGTATAGTTCCTAGCCATATCAGCCTAGAAAATCACAACTTTTCATTTTCTGTCGGTCTTAGTACACGGTTTAACTACAGAAGAGTCAAGTTTTAAATAGGAAAAATATCAAAACTCTTTGGTCATTTTTAAGCACGATGCTAACGGTCTAATCAGATTCAATGAACTATGCTAAGCTATGCTAAAAGTGGTACCGCCAGAACCGGAGATCGGCTGAATGGATTAGAAAACGGTAAAACTCAACTGTTTAACTCTAGGGGAGTTGGAATATGAGCCTATTTTCAAAAAAGTGGAGTGTTCCTTTAAATCAAATGCACCTCTTTTTTAATTGTCACTTGTCGCCACCTACTGTTTTAACGATGTAATGATATAATCGTTATTTGAAGCATTACTTTCAAAAGGTGATTTACTTTATTTTGATTGATATTCGCTACTGTAGACATCAGTGTTTATATCTGAACTGTAAACTTTTATCCTAGTTCTTATGTGATCATTTGAATATTTGTAACAGAAATAACCATACTGTGATGTTGAAAAGACTGTTTGTGAAGCTGTTTAATATGTATACATGATAACTGCTCTCTCTGGTTCAGCGGCAGCGCTAACGCAGATCTGAATGTTTGTGTAATTTTGATAAAGGTTTAATAGACAGGAGAATCGCTGTCATTTAGGAATAAGATTGCGTGGGTTTTTGAATTGAGATCACTATCTTTTAAAGGTGCCCTAGAATCAAAAATTTAATTTACCTTGGCATAGTTGAATAAAAAGAGTTCAGTACATGGAAATGACATACAGTGAGTCTCAATCTCCATTGTTTCCTCCTTATATAAATCTCATTTGTTTAAAAGACCTCCGAACAACAGGCGAATCTCAACATAACACAGACTGTTACGTAACAGTCAGGATCATTAATATGTACGCCCCCAATATTTGCATATGCCAGCCCATGATCGAGGCATTACACAAGGGCAGGACGTCTGGATCTGTGCACAGCAGAATCATCAGACCTGGTAACCAAGCAAGGACAATAGCAAAAATGGCAGATGGAGCAATAATAACTGACATGATCCATCATAACATGATATTTTTAGTGATATTTGTAAATTGTCTTTATAAATGTTTTGTTAGCATGTTGTTAATGTACTGTTAAATGTGGTTGAAGTTACCATCGTTTCTTACTGTATTCACGGAGACACATCTTCATTCTTTATAAATCTCTCCAACAGTGTGTAATGTTAGCTTTAGCCACGGAGCACTATCAGACTCATTTAGATTTCAAAAGTAAACATCCAAATAAATACTATACTCACATGATCCGACACATGCATGCAGTATGCATGACGAACATCTTGTAAAGATCCATTTGAGGGTTATATTAGCTGTGTGAACTTTGTAAATGCACTGTATTATAGTCGAGAGCTCGGGGGGGCAGGGAGCGATTTTTAAAGGGGCCGCAGCCTGAATTGGTGCATAGTTAATGATGCCCCAAAATAGGCAGTTAAAAAAATTAATTAAAAAAAATCTATGGGGTATTTTGAGCTGAAACTTCACAGACACATTCAGGGGACACCTTAAGCCCTTTTCGGACGGGATTAGTTTTACATGGGGATGTGGAGTAATGCAATTTTACCTCAGGACGTCTGTAATATTAATTGGCCAATTCGCACGGGACAAGATATCTCAGTAAAACTAGCAGAAGCAGGAGGGGTAACTCGATTTACGCACCGCTGTCACCTCCCTGACGTCACGTGGGTATACTGTATGTTGCTTTCTTATACCATGTGCGCAAACCTGGCGCAAACACTTATAATCTAAATATATAAACTATATATAACAGTTAGGTCCGGTCAAATGACTTATTAATTAAATTCTGATTGGATTATGATGGTAATAGGCACTTAGCTAAAGATAAAATTAGTTTTGTGCCTCTGACAAGTGCTTCGATCTTCTTTTTGCTCTGAATGGTATGTAGAAAAAACTTGAGGTTTACCACAGATTTGTCCCACCACCTACAACACAAATGAATGTTGCTTCCGTGCTTGAAAAATGCGCAGAAAACTACTTTTAAACAGGAAATTACGGAATTTTACCGTACATATTTACAGCGGGTCTATTCAGATGGGATTAGTATTACCTGAGGTAATTTTTTCGGACCTTTTTACAGAAGCTAAAAGTCGCCGTAATCTTTACTGACATTGTCCGTAATGATTACCGAGATGGCACATTCGGACGGGACTAAAATCACAGAGAAGCTCTGGTAATAATTACTTTGCCCCCACCTCCCCATGTAAAACTAATCCCGTCTGAATAGGGCTTTAGACTTATATTACATCTTGTAAAAACTGGTTCTAGGGCACCTTTTAACGATTAATTGTGCAGCTTTAGTTAACTGTTCTCGATCATGAATTACCATACTCTGCCCGTTTAACAGGGAATGTTCTCTCAGAACAGTTCTCAGGTTCTCTCAGAAGTTCTAAACAAACATTCTTCCAGTAACATTAAAGCCGCCATGAAATCAAAATCGACCATTCTTATTTTTATTTTCTTTTACAGAATGTTGCAGTGCTTATTATAAATGTTTTATTCTTGCACATCATAACTTTTTTTAATTAAAATGCCCTTGTAATTTTTATTAAAAACATGTACCTCCCCTCCAGACGACATCTGTTCTCTTTATGACATGTGTCTCGGGGGAGGGTGGGGCTATATATCCTCCACAATTGACTACAAACTGACATTCAGATCTGCCTCTGTTTACTTAGCAACGCCCAACTTCATATGATCAATCAATTCCCAAAAGATGAAGTAAAACCTGCCCTAAATTTTCTAATTCCATTAAGCCGTTTCACTAGGATATACATCACAAGAGAGAAGAAAATACTATCGCAACCTCCGTTTCATGCTAACTTTAATAGAACTTTTGTTAATTTATCTGGTCTTTAAAAACGTTAGCAAAAAACATTATTTATACATCATTCATGGAACATATTTTTTTCCGGTAATGTTTTAGTTTGAAGTTTCTCTAATGTTTTTAATGTTACAATTAATGAACTAATTAGTCAACATGAACCTGTTGCAAAATCTGCATTCGCCCTCACACAAAACTCCAGATCGTTTAGATTCCTATGGTAATGACTACATTTCTCCCACAAAAATTTGCTGAATAATGGCAAATGTGACCGTACCTTGACTATTAAGCCACCTATTCACCACATAGCTTTCAAAGTCATCATATTTCAGCACACTACACAACTGTCTGTTGCCGCCAATGTCAATTCCAGACAAAACACATTTCAATACAGGACTTGGATTGCAGACGGATCTAGATATTTAACCTGCTACCCAGCTTCTCCCTTTCTTTTGGCAATTCAAACAAAGCGAACACAACGCACGTGCAGAGCACCAACTTGCTTCAATTTCGGGCATTTGGCAGGTGATCTCCATTGTCAGCAAGTGGAAAATCAGGGCTAATGAACCTGTTTGGTTTCAGTAAATCACAAGTACATGTGAATCAGTCAGAGCAGTTCTTGAATTAATTACTGAATCGTACACAAATGCTTTCATTAGATCTAATTTGAAATGAACCAAAAAAAAAATAATTACTGTTATTTTGAAATTCTCGTGATACTGACTACTAGTATTTCACAATTGACAATTGTGTAATTAATCATACACATCATGAGATTATCAGTGGAGTTTTAAAAACATACATGAATGATGAATGTTATTGTTAGGGCCAATTATTCAATTGCAAAAGTACTACAAAAAATTGTTAATGGAACAGTTGAATTTTTTCCATCCCTGTGTTTTACTAAGTGTAATTATTTTATACTGAAGTCTTAATCTAGACCTGTCATTCTTTGCCAGCCATATGGAACATGCACAATATTTTCTAATCCTCTTTTATTATGGCATAACTGAAGCACCCTTGACAAGCTTGTGACATTTCTTTAATATTATGTTGAAGTGGGTAAACACACCATTGTTTGCCATTTACATTCATGCACTCTGATGGCTTGTCTGTATTATTACTGCCGCGTGAGATCCTGCAGTAATCATCACTCCAAAGCTGTGCAGCAGTAATGAATTGGCTCAGAATATGAGATGTAATTGAATCAATTATGCATGATGCTCATTTGGACCAGGTTCAGTTAGAAATGCATGTAAAAAGTTGTTTCCAATAATATCATGGTACTTTTTAAAAATGTTTTACTACATTTTGTTTGTTTCAGAACAACCTACCATGTTTTTAAATAGAATATATATTCATTATTCTTTTGTCACAATGACACTGCTCTGTTACTGCGTTACACACCTTTCTAACCTTACATTTAATCCGATACAGCTTGTTAATTAAACCCAACACTATTACTTTGCACCCGAGGTAGATAACAGCATCCTCATCCACCGCCTTGATTGGGGGCATGTAGTCACATTGTTGTTGGGAAACTTCGTTTATCTCGATTAGAATGTGGGTCAGAGGTTTTTAGCAGTGAAGCCTTGACGTTATCCTCTTAACAGCTCTCTGCTTCCTTTTGGACAGCAAACAGAGCGTGTTTATCTTTTTGCTTTTGAAAATGGCTTGAATGGCATTCATCATGATGCTTTGATTTTGTTTGTTTCAGACACAGGAGTTTGTTTGTGATGTCTGCTAATCTGTTTTGGGCTAGTCAAGTCTGGGAGGTTTGAGATGCAAAGGAAGTAGTATTTTAGTGCAGAGGATAGAAACGGTATCAGTTGGTGTCATCTAACACTGTAAGTGGATCAGTGGTGAAAATAATGTGAATGCTAAATGTCATTACTTCAGTTGTGTGTTCATATCATAGAAAAATCCAGGGTTTCATCCAAATCAAGGCCCGAATTTTGGTGCGGGATTGTGCATGATTTTACTGTTTTATGCAAGGTTAAAGCTTATAATGCGAGAAATTCCTGCAAACATTAATTCATTATAGCAATGTGGGTTGAATGAGTATAGTAATTCACACTGATTAACAGATCAATTCAATAGTTTGAAGTATTTCTGTCAAACTGCAGTTTCACAAACAGCACAAGTGAATCAGCGCTACTACATTTTTCAGTTTCATTTTTAGTTAAAATTCAATTCAGTGTTAGAAATCAAACTTCCTTGTGCCATTGTATGTAGAGTAAGCACAAACTTGGGTCCAAATTGTATGCTTTTACATTTCTTTAAGTATTCTCCTAACAATATAATTATGATTCGGCACATAACTGAATAAATATCATAAATAAAAAGGAGCAAAAAAGTGTAAACTTCCAAGGCACTCTGTAAATCTACTTAAATATCTAATGTAGAAACTCAAATAACATTTGTTGAATGAACAAACATTTAGGTGATATAATTGTATTATAACCTCCCCCTCAAATTAAAAAAAATCTGACCATAAGAATGACCTAAAATGTGGGGGGAAATGAATTTCAGGCCCTGCAAATGTTATTGAATTGCTGCTGCATTGTACACAATGTTGGAAAGGCAAGGCTGAGGTTGTTAAAGGGTTAGTTCACACAAAAATGAAACCTCTCATTAATTACTCACCCCTATGTCGTTCCAAACCCGTAAGACATTTGTTCATCTTCAGAACACAAATGAAGATCTTTTTGTTGAAATCTGAGAGCTTTCTCAGATTGCGTCTCTTCAGAAAATTTAGACTAAATCACTCAATTCATATGGATTAATTTTACAATCTCTTTATGAATGTTTTGAAGCATCAAAGTGGTAGTTGAGGGACAGAAATCTCTCAGATTTCATCAGAAAGAACTTCATTTGTGTTCCGAAGATAAACAAATGTCTTACGAGTTTGGAAAGACATGAGGGTGAGTAAATAATGACAGAAATTTAATCTGTGGGTGAACTAACCCTTTAATGACCTGAGTTGAGGTTGGGAGGGAAGGGAAAACCAGGTTGTACAGTACAGATAAAAGGGGTTTGTACAATAACTTGAGTTCAAACACCACTTTTGAGTTTGTTACCTAAAAGTAGTCTGCTCTTCTACCAGCTGTGTGCAATAGTGATGTCATTTCCACTTCTTACGATCGGTCACTCGCATGAGCAGTTCTCCAGTGTCACCTGAAACTTGAATGAATAAAAGATTATACATGGACTCCCAAATTGGCCACAGTTGTAATTCCATCACATTAATATATTGGTTAAGCAGCTTTGTATTAAAAACGACAAACACAACTGAATGGATTCTATCAGTTATCCCTGGTTAATAGAGCACAAAAGAAGAGTTCTTATTCATTTTATCAAAAGAAAGTGTTTGTCATGACTGACTTTATTCAGTAATTCCCATTGCATTATGGGATTTGTAGTTCGTTCATTCATGTTAAGATATTAAGTACCAGGTTTGTTCTTAAGAAGGGCAAACACTGTGGTTTGTTGGTGTTCAGGAAACCTATGCAGAAATTACATATGTCATCTTAAAAAAAAGCATTCTAGCATGACTGGAATTCACTGAAAGACCTTTTTTTTTGAAGAAGAAGAATTCACTTCATTTCAGTTGTTAGCCACTTTGGCTGACTAAGTGCTTTCCAAAGTAAGTATACGCATGGTCAGGTAACATTTAAAAAAAAAAAAAAAAAAACTAAATGCTCACATGTTGGTGCTAATTGGCATATGTTTTTGTGCTTACAAGGTTTATGTGTGTGACCCCTGACTAAAAGCACACTCTGCACTGGCCATCTGAGAATTATTGACCACTGAGTCCCTTATGATGATTATGATGAAGTTTATTTTGGAAAAGCTAGGGACTTCACAGTGCATACTGTTGTTAACATTATGCACTTTTGCAATGAGTCTTGAGTCTGTGAAAACATGCTGAGACACGGTAGAAAAGTTAACCAACATTTTTCTGTGATGTCTTGGAATGATTATTGTCTTAGTTTGTACAATACAAAAATCATTTTAGAAACTGTTTTTGAAATATTTCTAAAACCTTTATAAAAATGGCAAATGGAAATGTTTTACTATGGCACGATAACTTTTTGGCTAATGAGAATGTTAAAGGGGTGGTATAATGCCACTTTTATAAGATGTAAAATAAGTCTCTGATGTCCCCAGAGTGTGTATGTGAAGTTTTAGCTCAAAATACCATACAGATAATTTTTATATCATGTTAAATTTGTCACTTTTTGAGGATGAGCAAAAACGCTCTGTTTTTGTGTGTGTCCCTTTAAATGCAAATGAGCTGCTGCTCTCAAAAGGGGGTGGAATTCAAAGAGCTCATGTTAGCATTGCCGATTACCTCACGCAGACTCACTGAAAATGTCAGAAACTGTTCAGCCTTTTATGTTCAAAACGGAGTTGGACATTGAAGGAGAGACTCAAAAAGAAGTGACAACATGTAGAATGCAACAGGATGCTTCTGAATGGTTGTTTAATTTATGTAGCTGATGTGTAGTTAACTATCTTAAAGTCATTGATTAGCATAGTCTGTCATGATAATCTGTAAATCACTCGTGTGGGAACTGCTGTAAGATGACTACAGAGCCAGAGAATATATGCTGCATGAAGATAGAACAGGTATAGATTAGGGGTTTAAGAAAATATTGATAGATGTGAATATCGCGATATTATGTTTGGCGATACTGTATCGATATTTATATATTTATTTAGTTACATCCAAGATCCTAGATGGCAGTGTTATCTCAGAACTTAAACTGACGCAGAGCCGAGAAGCGCAAGGTGAAGGTGCGTGCATCGCTAATGTTAGCATTAGCAAACCCAACTCACAATACGATATAATTATTTAGCTCCTGCAGTATGCAAAGCTGAAGTGTGGACTCAATTTGGCTTCAACTATAAAGAAGCCACTAAGGAAATCAACAAGAGTCATTTTGTTTGCAGAATAGGCCGTTAAAATCCAAATACTTGCGAAATGCACATTTTTCTCTTAGTAACAGAATAAGCACGTACAACAAAATTGACAGCGGTGGCAGCAGAAAGAAAGCATCTGATCATACGAATGGAATGGACTATGCAATTTCTATTGTTAAATAGTTTAGAAATTAAAAACTGCTGTACTGTGAACCTTTAAAACATATACACCTAAAGAATCCTGCAGTCACTTTACTATTTTCCCTTTATTTAGATTACACAAAATAGTGATATTAATGCAAATGATACAGTATTGATTAAATAAAATAAAGTTGCTTGTCAGGTTTTATGCAAAGGTTATGTTCTTTATGACTTTTTTTTTCTAAAATTAGATATTTCTACAAATAAAATAAAAAAAACAAGAAATGTTGCAATATATCACAATATATCGTATCGTAACCCCTGTATTGTGATACGTATTGTGTCGCCAGATTCTTGGCAATACACAGCCCTAGTATAGATTAATTTAATTACAGTTATAACTTTTTATGATGTGCTGTTGCATTTGTGTTATGTACTGTATTGCAATAACATGGCCTCACCCCTT
This sequence comes from Chanodichthys erythropterus, assembly GCF_024489055.1. Classification (NCBI taxonomy): domain Eukaryota; kingdom Metazoa; phylum Chordata; class Actinopteri; order Cypriniformes; family Xenocyprididae; genus Chanodichthys; species Chanodichthys erythropterus. Next base: position 38,490,273 of record NC_090232.1, on the reverse strand, counting down.
TGTGGCGTATCCTCGGGGTCAGGGTTTATGTGTGGTTTGTGTGGTGTGGTGTGGTGTGTGGTTGTGATGTCACTAACCCAGGAAGAAGCTCGTTGTAGTCCCTACCAGCTATTTGTTGTAGTCCTTAAACAGCGAAATCTTTAAAAGACAATATATCCGTTTGCATTGAACTTTCAGCGCTGTAACTTTGCAGATACTGTTTATGCTCAAGCAGCAAAATTACACACTAACTAAAGTTAAAAGAGTGAAAAAACTCTACAATTGGATCATGCATTATGAAATTGTGTCCCTATGTTGTAGGGTTCAAAATAATATCTTTGTAATATCTTCTGTGTTCTGCAGAAGAAAGAAATTCAAACCGATTTGAAACAACATGAGTAAATGATTATAAATATTTTTTGGTCAACTATCCCTTTAAGTAAAAAGTGTCACAGGTTACCCTGCTCACCCCTGCTATTTCACCATTTGTTTAAATACTTATTAGAAGTGTTTGTTTGTTTGTTTGTTTGCATGTGTAAGACAAATAAGATTATAGATTTAGACATCTTGACCTGAGTTGCAGTCCAGTAAGCTGCTTTGGTCTCATATGGCTCATAATGTATGGGTTTTATGCTACACGCCTTATCAGGCAAAGTCTATAAAAGATGTCGAAGAAGGCACTTTAGCACTGGCCGTGCACAGGATGTTGCACATTCAAGAATGTGTTGACACTCTTCCAGGATTTTCTCATTGAGTACAGTACAACAAAAGACCAACTCGCAACACACAAACTATAATTACCACTAGTATCTCATTTTGATCCATTGATTACCAAAAAAAACAGAGATCTTCATTTATCTTTCTGGCTTTCCCTGACAGTACGACTCTTTTCCTCCTTTCTTGTCCTCATATTTCCCAGGTGGTCATCACATCAGAAAAGTGATTATTCTTTGTTCTCTTTTTCCTTGTGTACGGATGGAGGAGCACTGAGGTATTTAACCGAGACCAGGTGTTTCTTTTGAGAAACCTCCACAAATTCTTGGATGCAGTTATGCTGACCTTTCTGAAATTGGAAGAATTGAGGAATCTGAGTTTAATGCAGGTATACAAGGTTCACCGGTATAGTATAATCAAAGATAGCCGGACACAGAGAAGAAAGCAGACTGAGGAAATGATGAGATAAATGAAGCAAGAAAAGCAGAACGTATAAAAATGGAAGCACCAAAGGCTCTGTTGTGTGACGTGTAGGCCTGTGGCACATTGCGTTGTCCGTTTCTGCCAGTAATGCAGTTATGCAGCCGTGGCTTTGGGCCACAACCTGCCTGATCATCTTTGTCAGCATCTCATCTAAACTGGATTCGGGGTCTGGTCAACCTTGGATACCAAGAGCAAGTAGGCCAAGTAGAAGCTTACCCATCATGATACAACACCCACAAGACACCAGAACCACTACCAAAACATATCATGCATCCTTGTACGAGCTCATTTAAATGCCGAAGGATGGGCTTGTCCCTAGAGGCTCCTCCTGGTAGCTGAAGGAAGTCACCAATGTCCTGTCCCGCTTAGCTCAATCCCATCCATCCCAGCCTCGCTTGAGGTTGATGTAAATGCGACGTGACATATCCAGGGTGCTGGTCCAGAGTGCTAATCATTGGTAATCCAATCCAGAGGAGATTAGATAAGAGGAGGGAACACAGGATGCTGAGAACTGCTCTCTCTGGCTTAACAGAAGGCGGCCACTACGTCCACATTATACTGTATGATTGTCGAGTCTTGCTAAGGATTCGCTAACTGGAACTGTGTTTGGAATTTGGGATTGCAGTTGACAACATCCTGTTGGAGTTGGAACGGAAGACTTTGTCAAAAAAAAAAATTTGTGCACTGATGGTGTGGTTTTGAGTGGCGCCGCCTTATTTATGGGATCTCGTTTTGTTCCTGCTTGCATCATCATAAAAGTGCTGTCCTTCAGTGGGATTAGCATTAGCATGTGGCTGTAGCCAGAGTGAAACCGATTCTGACGCCTTGTTCAACCTTTTGAAAGGATTTCTGGGCTAAATATTTTCAGGAGCACTTTCTGCAGTTTCACTTATCTGTCTTCAAGCTTGTCGAGAACAGAACTGCTAATTCGTCTTTGAACAAAACCAGAGGAGATCATTTCTTAATTGCTCTGCTTTGAAGGCCCATCTCCAGAAGTGAAGATGCTGAACCAGGGGGCTGTGATGATCTTCACAGGGGTCTGTGGGGCGTTAGTGGTCATGGCAGTGGCCTACTACGCCTACTGGTGAGTCCAGCTAATGGTTATCCAAAGCAATGGTGGATTGATTAGGCCACCTGCTGCTTACGTAAAGGGTTATTGGATTGGACACAGGGAAAGGTCAAGTAAGAGACTTCTTGCCTAAGTCTTTAATTTATTAGTTTGTAGTTACTTGCACACCTGTCATATTTGTGGGTGTTTATGGCACTATGATGACCACCTGTTGCTCAGTTGTATCTAGAGCAACTGAAAGGTCATGTGGAGTGTCTATTTTATCTTGGTTTCAACCTGTTTATCTGGATATTCTTTGTCCATATGACTTTAAAGCTGCTCTGTGGTTTCTCATTTATCTTTTGCATGCTGTATGGTAATAAGCTTTGTAACCTTCTCTTTAGAGGTACATTTTTGGCCATCTTGGAAAAAGATGGCCCCAGGCTGTCTAGTGATGCAGGCCAGACAGCTGTTTCCTCCTAAGCTGGTTGATCCCTCCATCTCTAATCCCTCCACCCTATCTCTTTTTATATTGCTGTGTATTCCTCCTGCTACAAAGTGAATGAGGAACCAGATACAAACTAGAAAACATCTACTTTATTTTTTGGCATGTGGCAGTAATCATTTTAAGTTAAGTGGTATCGACAACATAAAATACAATATTTTACCCAAAAATGTTATCATTTGTTCTTTCTTCTAAAGAATACAAAAGGCGTTGTTTGGCAGAATGTTAATGCTGTTTTTTTCCATACAATGATAGTGAATCGGGGAATAGGGGCAGTTGAACAAAGAAGCGTCTTTGATACACATTTTGGGTGCCTTCTGACACCATTGAATACCTTTTGTATAAGAAACGGGAGCACATTTACATATATTCAAACATAATGCATTAAGACATTTTGTACCAGGTTTGGAACATTTAAAAGCCACGACTGGACGGAAGAAGTTATATGGATCACCTATGAACCCCTAATTTTTCTCTTCCCATTTCCTTTTATTGTATTGAAAAGTAAAGCGGCAGAGCATTCCACATAATAACTGGTGTTGCATGTAGAAAAGTAAGTTTTCTTTGGGTTTGTAAAGACATAAGGGTGTGTAAATGATGACATTATTTTTTTTAATTAGGGCCAAAGCCCTGAAAGGTTTGTTTTCTAAGCATTATTAATATTATTTATATATTTTTCCTGACTTCTCGGGCACTTTTGGGGCACAACGTGCACAAAAACTGCAAATTGAAAATTTGCACACTGGTCAGAACCCGCTGGTATCCAGGTTTGGCAGGGGGGCTTGACAGCACCCCCTTGAATGGGGTCCCGAAAACTTGGTCCATATCAAACACTTTTGCATGTATTAGTATGAAACTCGATACACATATAGACCTCATTGGGCCGAACAACTTTCGTGCTCTAAGAGTGTTTTCTCACCTGAGCGGTTGTTTCGGAACCTGGTGCATTTTCTCCCTTGGCTCGGTTCGTTTAGGCATATGGTCGCTCCGTGATCGCCTGAACGAGGTGGTCTCAGCCGGATTTCAAACTAACTCTGGGGTGGTTCGCTTGTGGTGTGAAAGCAATCCGATCCAAACAATTTTATTTTTCATAACGGGAATTGTGTTATATAATATGCAGCAGTGTTTGATTCTGTGAGTGAACACATTAGTTATGCTACTGCAGTTAAAAACCAAAAACGTTGTGTAATCGTGATTCTCCATGCAAGAACACTGTCTCAATGAAGCCTTGATTCCCGCTCCACACATGAATTAAGGGTGTTTAACCTGGTTGCAAAAGACTCTAAAATGGTGCAATTCATACTTTGTCTTACCAAATAATTGTTACTAATTTGTGTCTCGAAATAACGCTCTTCATCACTTTGGTTCAGAGTTCATACCCTTGGTTCAGTAGCACACACAGTCTGGCTGTTGTCTGTAGTGTTAATGGTCTCAGTTGGTGGAGAAAGTGGGGTTTCTTGTTGGCTGAGCCAGTACTCTGCTCCGACAAGTTGATCAGGTGATCCGTCAGATAGCACATACACACTCCCCCCCTCAAACACCCTGTGCAACCCTTTAACTGGCTTGAGGTGTTTTGGCATTCAGGGCACTCTGCCGTTCCCTTGTTCACAAACCCGCACACACTTTGGTAAGATTCCAAAGTTTGCTTCAAGTTCGTGCAGTGGTGGCTAGGAGGACAGAGTTCAACTCTTTCCTTTCCCACCCTCTCTCTTTTTCCGTCTTTCAGTCAGTTTGTCTATACTAAAGTCACAGTTAACTTAGCACACTGCCTGTGGATCTTCATCTAAGGTTAGTGCTGTTTATGTTCTGTTTGTCTTGGCTGATATATTGGTAGAGGAACCAAAGCTTTGAAGGTTTAAAATTTTACTCGCTGATCTCTAGCTGCCCTCGTGTTGTAACATGATTGTTTTGTGTTTGTTTGAAATGGCAGCACATAGATTTGGCAGATTTACTGTTTTGCTAATGGCCAATTCACAGCCATCACTAACTAGATGACAGCTAGAAGGTATTAGCTCTTATTACATTTTCTGTAGAAATTGAGAGCTACTTGCCTGTCAACTTGACACAATATTAAGGACTTCTGGGTGGATGCATTGCTACATGGTTTCTACGTGGCCCATGATGACACCCAAATCTTGTCTTAAATTTTTTTTTTCTTTAGTACAATGCAGCCTCTGCTATTTAGTGTCAATACTAAATCAATATCTTAGGTCATGAACAAGTGCTGTCCAGAGATTTAATAATTCAATGTCAGTGTTAATGTAATTTGCCATCAATCTCATCATCATCATCATCATCTTTTTTTTTTCTTTCTTTTAATGTTAATGCATCCAGTTCCTCCTCAGGGTGGGAAAACAAGCGTTTGCTATTCATTTAGTAGAAATTCATAGTAGAATACACTGTATGTGCACAAAGGTACAGAATGGTGGTAGATTATAAATAACATAACCACTTCCCCCATGTTTTACTTGCTAATGTATCAGATGTTTTTGCTGCTATCATATGATGCTCATTTTACTAACGTTTGCAGAATAAATATCATTTACTATTTATTGCCTTATTGTTTAGGTCAGGCAGAAATGTGCAAAATTCTAAACATATAATTGCTTCTTTTTTCCTTTTTTTTTTTTTTTTTTCAACAAATTTTGTCTCTCTTTAAATAAATTATATTATAAATAACATTTTCTTAAGGATAAAAAAAAAAAATCTAAGCTAAAGCTGTAAACTATATATAGGGAGCCCTTTCTTGCACATTAATATTAAAGGTTACAATTAACAACAGAGCCCAAACTATTAAATTCAGTTGCTATTTATTTTTATATATAATAACCAACACTCAAATAAAATAAAAAAAGTTTTTTTTATTAACTTCTAAATCTAATTATAAAATTATTACTTTTCCTTTTTGAAATAATAATCATTTACACAGTTACCGCCATAACTTGTTTTCATGACAAATTTATTTAAACATTAAATAAATAAGACATTACTAACAGGTAAAGTAAATTGAATATATAAGCTAATATAGTGCATATATTTAGTGCAATGCTCCCATCTAGAGTTAATTTCTCTAGTGAACTAACATGCTGTGGACATTAAAATGACTTGCCTGAGGTAAATGTAATGCTACGTGAGATTATTCTCAACCTGTTTTATTGCTGTCTTTCTGCGGTTGAAACACTGGTTGAGAGATGACGCGCATATCTAGATTGTCTGCACTTCGTCTTCTGCACTTTTTCCTGTTGTTGTGGTGGTTAGCAAACGGCACTAGTGCTGTTGCATTACCGTGCACATCCCCTTCTGGATTGAAGTGTGAATTGCCTGTGACCGACTGTATTCTTTGTCTAACTATGTTTGGGAAGAATACATGTACCGTTACACCCCTATATAATAGTGAAAAGGACCGACTTACCACAAAATGCTTCAAATTGAGTTGAGAATCATTGTTTATCATTGTAAGTCATCACTCAAACTAGATCTTATGACTCTCCTAATCCACCATAACCTTTTTGCTAGCTGCTTGCTCACAACAGTGATTTTTCACAGACAAAACACCATCAAAGAAACAAGACTGCGCTTGTCAAATAACATTGGCTGAAAGTATGGGCCATCGGGCAAAATGAATGTAATGGATCCACACAACCGTTTTGCACTTTGTAATGGTATTAGTGTAGTAGGACGGTTGACTGAACTGGACTTTGTTATCAGAGCAGACACATACTAACAGAGAAATTGATAGTATTAATAGGGTCAGACAGGCCACCTGCAGGTTACAAGATGGGCAGTTGAAGTAGTTTGGCAACTTCATCCAGAGTATCGGATAAACCTGGAACGAGCAGAGAGACTGGTTTCCTGCGCTGAGCTGCAATCCTCTCTTTTCATTTGGTTAAGCAGCGCTTTAAAAGATTGTTTGGCAAATAAATTTGCTGAAATGCTTATTTTGTTGGAGTATTTGATATTAATCCAGTGCTTTCTCTTGCAGTTGTTGTCTTGTTATGGGATTAAGCAGTGCTGGAAGATAAAGCTTGATAAGCTTTCAAAATCGATTTAAAACTGGAGAACTTTAGATGCAATGATAGTGTTTGTGATTTGTTTTTTTGTGAAAAAAACGAGACAGTGTCAATGTATGCGAGAGAGTGAGAGAAATTGGAGGAGGTGACTGGAATTCCTCCAATTGGGTGAGAGGGTGTGCTTTTGCATGGGACATGTGTAGTGCAGTTGTACTGTATGTGCACACAGTGCTGCTGCACGTGGATTTTTTGGTGCCTAAGGGTTTGCGGTCATGAACTCTCACCTACTTTACGGTAAATATCTTCGTATCTTGGAATAGGATGTGGAAGTAAAAATAATCAGGACTAAATTTGTTGTTGGTGACTGTTGTATTCATGACTGGGGCTGTCGTGAAATCTCTAAATGCGCTCTTTTTCCTTTTCTCTTAGGTCGGTGGTACTAAGTGAAGGGCCGTGTAAAAGAGGGTTGTAGAGAAGAACCCACTGTGGTGAGTTAAACATCCATCCACAATATTGACTTAGAAAACTGAGATGATTAAACATATTAAACATGAACATGAGAGTGCAACTGGTTTGACTGGTACAATTCTGAGTCTATGATTCTAATGCAAATGCTAGTAATAATATTAATCAGTGCTGATTGTGAGTGTTATGTTGATATTTTTGTGCATAACTGTGTATGCTGCTTACTATTATTATCTGAGTAAGTGTTAATTTGGTGTCTTCCCTGTCTCTGTTGTCTTTCAGCAGTGTGTGTGGGTGTGTGTGAGTGAGTGAGTGAGTGAGTGAGTGAGTGAGTGTGTGTGTGGAAGGGGGCTCTCAGTCATGGGTGTGGTGGCGTGGCTGAAGAGCCTGTTCGTACTCCAGCTCTTGATTGGCTTTGTGTTTGTGGTGAGCGGCCTCATTATCAACTTCATCCAGCTCTGCACCTGTGTGCTGTGGCCCATCGACAAACAGCTGTACCGCAAGATCAACACCAGACTCTCCTACTCGCTATGGAGCCGTGAGTTGTTTTTGTCTCAACTGAATGTGCTGCACACTTAAACATTTGCATTTGTTTTTAAAGACCTGTGTTAATGAGTTTTAGTTGCTTTCAAGTAGTGCTGGTTGGTTTGACCAAAAATCTGTATCACTCCCTTTTGTTTTTTTTGTTTTTTTAAGATTCTGGCGGTTTCACAGTATACACGGTATATCACTGTTTATATATATTATATATATATATATATATATATATATATATAAATATATATTATATATATATTATATATATATATATATATATTATATATATATATATATATATATATATATATATATATAATATATATAATTTAATTAAATGAATAATATTAATAAGTAGGCTACATTTTTACTGTGCAATTTCTGTCATTTCAATGAAGACCTTTGAGTTTGTGTTTTAATAAATGGTGTTATTATTATTATGATTATTGTTATCTATTAATCGAAGTACACTCGATTCGTCAATTGTACATTAGTATATTTCTGTTATTTCAAGTTATGCCGAACTTTTATTTTTGACAGGATCATGAAGACGTTTGAATTCCTGTGTATATGATATGACAAATGTCGATAGTTTTATCAAATTAAATGGTGATATGTTCATAAAGTGACTCTTAAGAGCAGCTCTGCAGATGATGTTCATGTATAGTGAGTGAGACAGCAGACACTGAAATCATCGCGAGCGTCAAGTGTGCTTCAGTAGTAGACAAAACTGCGGCGCTCATTTATACAGACATCAATAGCAGTCATTCTTAGCTTTAATATTCACAGACACTAGTCCGTATCGATATCTGATTCATTGTACAGCCCTACTTTTGATTTATAAATCCAAAAATTGGCAAATTCTGTGACGTTCCGCTTTATACAGTAAGTTCTTGTGACTGGATTCCGTGATTTCATCTGTGTTTTCTGCATCGCAGAAATCATATGGCTCTACATGGTATTTGCAGTATTAAGAGAGTTAGTTTTGTGAGTTGTTTATTGTTGTGTTATAAAGTTGTTTCCATTATTTAGTGTAAGAAGGGTATGCAGTTAATAGAAGTCTGAACTCTACATAGCGCTTCATGGCCATTGAATATATACAGCAGCTGTTTCAGCTACACACCGGTATGGCGGTTTTTGAAAAATATATATCGGTCTTGAAACTGAAACCGGTATATGAACCGGTATATCGTCCAGCACTACTTTTATGTGCATTTATTCTAAAGCTTAGGTACCTGTTACTGTAATATATAAAGCATTTGCAGATGGGTATCATTTAAAGGAGCAGTATGCATTTTCTCAAAATTGTTGAACTATTGATATTTGAAATCAACCCAAACAAACACACCCCTCCCTTCCTTGCTCCGCCTCAAAAATGCATGAACACACAATGCAGAAGCGTAGCAAAATAATGCTTGGCAAAAAATAAAGCGAAGATGACGTACTAATGACAAGTAAGCACAAAAAATGAACGTACAGTACACAAGAGTACATAATATCAAGAGTTGGTTGTTAGTCGCCAGAAGCACACCAGCTCCAGACTCAAAACCAATATTACTCATGTATGGAGCAAAAACAACGCAACCTTGGTGTCCATTTTCGGTTCCCACTGTGCTTGAAAGCTTTTCTTATATTAACGCGGGTCCTAAATCTGTTGCCTGATCATAGCTATCCTTTTTCCAGGGATATTCCTCTGATCTTTTCTGTTTTGTAATGTCTCTCAGCCATCTCTCTTTCTACAGTCTTCAAATCTCCCTTTTGCTCACTCTCTGTCCTGTTTGTACGCACACGCTCAGACTGCCATTTTTAGAGCTGCTTTACAGCAGAACTTGAGTTAGTCTCATATTTGATGAAGTTTGCATCGATTCTGTAATTTTCCAGTTTATCACTGTGTAAAGCTATTTTGAAACAATCTGAATTGTATAAAGCTGACTTGACTTTTATACTACTTTCCTAACAGAGTTGGTAATGTTGTTGGAGTGGTGGTCTGGCACAGAGTGCACGCTGTACACCGATCAGGCCACTGTGGATAAGTTCGGGAAAGAGCATGTCATCATCATCCTCAACCACAACTATGAGATCGACTTCTTGTGTGGCTGGACCATGTGTGAGAGATACGGCGTACTGGGGGTGAGTAGAATTTCAACTTATTTTTAGTTAGGTGGTTTAATTTCGTTAACGAAAAGTACTACGAAAATTGTTTGTCAGCGACCTCTAAGATAAGACGATGACGAGACGACACAATGGTCATTAAACAATAACTGTGACTATATTAACGTGCAATATCATCGGCGATAAAAGACTAGACTAAAATGTAGTTAACTTTACCAAAACTCTTTATTTTTGTAGAGAAAAAAACGACAAAATATTACAGACTATGGTAGAAGCCTCTGCTATGACCTTTCATGCTTGTGGTTGCCAGATGTCACAAGCTTAAAACTCCAAATCAGAACTTTACCCTTAAAAGGATACATTTTCTGCCTGGTGCAATCTGGCAACCATGCACATGCACTCTCTCTACACTGCTGAAGCGCTGCCAATGATCCAAAAACACAGACAAACAAATAAGCTGGAGTTTAGAAATCTCCATTGAGATATTCTACTTAAATGAAAGTGTCATTCAGTCTTTACTGCGACTAAATCTGCAATCAAACCTTCTCAGTGATTAACTGTGAAAAATCCAAACATGGATCTGGTTGCTGAATAAATGAACTTATGCAACCTCTGTGTGACAATACAAATTCTTTTATGCTGCTTTTTTAATAGATGATAAAAACATTAATGTAATCTGGAATTATTGGAATTACTATTATGAATTTCAGAGAAGTTTTTTTGTTTTACCAGTTTTTATAATGTGTGTTAATTTATATGATAAACAGCCTATAAAATACCGAAAGTGAATTTATGCGAAAGTGCAATAATTCAGATGAACTGTAAAAATAAATCTCGTAGAGGACAACAATTGTTGAGCAAAATAATCTTGATTATCAGTTTTGACTAAAACTATACTAAAATGCCCAGACATTAAGGCCTGATTTCACAGACAGAGTTTAGATTAAGCCAGGATTAGGCCTTACTTCAATTAGGACATTTTAGTAGCTTTTATAAACATGCCTTAGAAAAAAACCTTACTGATGTGCATCTTGAGACAAAACAATGGCACTGACATAAGAAATGTTGCTTTCAGTTAAAATGGCTCAAACATGCATTTTAGTCTGTTAAACCAGGGGATAGTTATCCAAAATTTGACTGAACAAAAAAAGGACAAGGTTGACCTAACGATGATGATAACTAAAAGTACATGTGACACAGGACTCAGACTAAATTAAAAAATAGCTGACAAAATTAACACCATTTCCAAGGCAACTTTTCTAATTTTCATCTATTTTTCATCAAATACACAAATAAATAAATAACTGCTTTATTTAAATTAACTAAAATTATTTTTAATAGTTTGTTTTAACACTGCTTTGTTCTGTATTTAGTAATCTTAGTAATCATGAGGCTCAATCCCAAGAAATTAATTTGTTGTAATTTTTCTCTCCTCTCATTTTTTTCATTTTCTATCCTCCCTTTATTTTCATATTTCGTATCCAGAGTTCTAAGGTTCTGGCTAAACACGAACTGCTGAAAGTGCCTCTGATTGGCTGGACGTGGTACTTCCTGGAAATAGTTTTCTGTAAGCGGAAGTGGGAGGAGGACAGGGACACTGTCTTCAGTGGGCTGAACCGTCTCCGAGATTACCCAGAATACATGTGGGTGAGTACACTGACTTATTAGGATGCTCTATTGACCTGATAATTAAGCAGACCTTTGAAAAGTCACTTAAGTGACGCTTGCAAAGTATTTGATTTAATTGTTTCTGTCAAATTTGGAGCAAACCAACTTTTTTTTGTGTAGATGGATTTAATGTTTTCTATTGTAGTTTTTGGTTATTCTTTTTACAGTTTGCTTTAAACCATGCAGTGTTGTAGTTTCTTATAAAATTACTTGACAAACCCAATTTACATTTGGAGCTTAGTGTTACTTTTGTACTGTGCTTGAGCAACATATGCACACAAACTGCTAACCCAGCTCAGTAAAGGTGCATTAACACATTTAACCAAGGCAAAAAGAAATCACAAAGAAGTGTGAATGCAGACTAAAACTTTTCTCCTATTCAGTTCTCAAGAAAAAAAGTGTTTCTCTTTTAAAGGTTATTCAAACACTCTATATTATAAATAATAAAATGTAATTAGATGCACATGACAATCAAAATCATGTCTTATTCTTCATTTATGATTCCTGATGCCTCACATTTTGCATGCTTGGACAAGCTTAAAGTAAAGCCCTTGTGTTAATGTAGTAAATGAAGTGTTTTGGTCTTTCTTTATGTATCAGCAATTATACAAATATTATATACTGTATGTTTGTATTAGTGCTGTCACTATTAACTAATTAATCACAAGTTTTTTTGTAATTAATTGTGATTAATCGCACCTGACAAAAAAGTTTTAACACATTTTTATATTGTAATAATTTCACATTTAACCTCCAAATTAATGTAGAAACGACATAAAGTATATTTTAAATATATGTTCTAACTGGAAATATCCAGAATCAAAGCAGTTATCAAAAACTTTAGTCTTCACTACATAATTTAAAGATTAAAATATAGATTATTTTTTATTAAAGCTACAGCTGCAGTGAGTGAGTTTTTTTTCTTTCTTTTTTTGTTCTTTGATTAGCAAAAATGACTGACTGTAGCAGGTTTTAGGCTGCTGTCTCTTTAAGTTCTGACGCACATGACGTGGATCTGCATCCTATTTTCTCATTTCTCATCTCTTTACCGTCATTTAAGGCTTTATTTAACTTATTGTGCTTACAAGAATACTCGAAAAACTGGCATTTTGGCATAATTTTGTGTTTTTGTTCATTTAAGCTTTGTCTGAAGTGGCTTTCTGTGTGCACAAGTCATATGTGTCTGTCACACAGACAGGAGATTCAGTGCGCCAGTACCATTTTGTCTCGTTGCGCTTGAATGGTTTAAATGCATTTGAATGAATAAGAGTGTGATCTCATAATGTAAAGCTAGCTAAAGGATGACGGGGAAAAAACGGATGCTGCATTAATTGCGTTGAATATTTTTAATGCGTTAAACTGAAAAAATTAAACGCATGCGTTAACGCTTCAATTTTGACAGCACTAGTTTGTATATGTATGACAGCAGGGCCTAAAACTAACTTTTTTGCCACACCTGCCACTGGCCGGTGACTTAATTTACTGGCCACAAATAAGTGCAAGACAAATAAGTGTTGGTTCTTTGTCTTTTGTTGTTTGATTTAACATTAAAAACACAGACAGCAGCAGGAATACTAGGCTGCTGTCACTTTAAGAGCTAATGCACGGATCAAATATACTGTTACACATACGTTTTATTTCTCAACTGTTTGCGTTCAGTTCACAAAACTGACCATTTACAAGGATACTTGCCAAGATGGGCATTTTTGGCATTATTTTGTTTGAATATGTCTGTTGAAGTGCAAGGTGTGAAACAGAACTCAATTCAGTTCTGTCTGAGACGCAGATTTCTGTGCGCTTTTCGGATGTTTGCGCACAAAAAGCTCCCCACACAGCGTGCAAGTAATGAATTGAGGTTCCTTTCACATCTTCTTAAACTTGAATATTTAAATTGGCAAGGCTTAAACTTTCGTGACAGTGCAACACTGCCCTGTCCCACACGTCGTTCACGTTCTCACAATTTTGCATAGTTAGAATTCATAAAATTGTTACCAACCAACTGGCAATTGACACTGTTTTTATATACTCGCCAACACAAATTTTTACTCTCATTTGGCACTCGGCGAGTGTTAATTTTAGGCCCTGTACGTCAGTGTTACTAGATAGGTGCCTATCTGCAGCAGTGAGGTCACTTATGACGTGGTCTGATTGGTAGTTTCCATTGGCAGAGATTATGAAGTGATAGGATTACTCTGTTTATCACTGACCTGAGTGTAACAATCCTCTGATGTGTGTGTGTGTGTGTGTTTGTGTGACAGTTCCTGCTGTACTGTGAAGGAACGAGATTTACAGAAAAGAAACATCAGATAAGCATGCAAGTGGCTGAGAGTAAGGGCCTTCCAAAACTGAAGTATCACCTGCTGCCCCGCACCAAAGGATTCACCACTACACTGCAATGCCTGAAGGGAACAGGTCAGACGAACACTTTCACACACTTCATCACAAATTATATATTACATATAATTTGGTTGTAAAATATAAATTGTTGCACATTTTATTGATGCAAAGATGAGTAGGCTGTGTATTTTGTACATCATTTGCAACTGCTTTTTATCACAATTTTAAAATTGTGTCTTCTGTTAGTTACTTAGCGACCACTGACGGACATTTAGAAGTGTATTTTAAAATGCAAAGTATTGAAAATAATAATTAAAAAAAAAAAAAGAAGCTGTAAACGCTTGCATTTTTTTCAAGACTATAAGTGTGTCCCATCAGGTAATCAAAAGTTCTACACACACTTGCAGTCTTCATACCCACTTGAACACTTGAGCCAAATGCAGGAAATACGTCATGTAAGTAGACAAGTGGTCAAGTGTAAAGAACGCAAGTGTGGGTAATTGGACAGGGCAACTGTTTACACAGAGCTACTATGTGTTACCCTGTTAAAAGAGTTCATTGCTTCCTGGGTGAGTGATGGGCAACTGTGATGGCCCAACTGAGAATGCTGTAAACCACAAACGTGCTCAGATGGAGCCTTTTCTCAATGCTTTTTCTGGATTTTCACCCTGGTGTCTAATACTAATATTCAAGTATCAAGTATTCCTATGATTTATGTTACCAGAAAACTCTTTGACATGTTGCCATTAGAAAATTCCACCTCAGTGGTCGAGAGACTCTTCTGTCTGTCACAAATATATGCTGTGAGTGTGGACTATATTTTTAGTCATACGCTACCATTCAAAGGTTCGGTAAGATTTTTGAAAGAACTCTTTAGCATAAACCATTGGGTGCCACACCATATTATTTTGACATGGTGTGAGTATCTCTCCTTTTAGGTATGAAGCAATATGATGCAAACACGCTGTGATGTCATCACTACACTATACTTTGTGATATTGGGATATTATTCTGTGATGCATTATAATTCCTATTAATTAGTTTTATTTGATGTCACTTGCAAATTGCAAATATTCCTAATGAGGTGACAGAAATGGACTCATGAACTAGTTTTGACTGCAGATGGGGCCTCATGAATGTTTTTCATACCAATAATACTCAATTCATACTCGATTTTAATTACATTGGAAACATTATTTACTTTAAAGTTCATTCAAAAACAAATTGCCATTATTTTGTCCCCCTCATGTCGTTTCATACCTGTATGATACAAAGAAGATATTTTGAAGAATGTTGAATACCGAACGGTTTTGGTGACCATTGACTTCCATTGTATGAATGAGTGAACGATGACAGAATGTTCATTTTGAACGCTCTATTTAAGTTCAAATATGCCATTACATCACATCAGAATGTATTTGTCTTGTTTCAACAGTAAAAGCTGTGTACGACGTCACACTAAACTTTCAAGACAAGCAGAACCCGACCCTGCTGGGCATCGTTAGCGGGAAGAAATACAAAGCAGACATGAGCATCAGGTGAGATGGGCTTCACTTAATTCATTCATTCTAATTGGTATAATGGATTATCTGCTTTACATGAGATATTAAATGAGAGTGGATATATCATAATGAATGACTGAGTCCAAGTTTCGTATCTTACTGCTGGCCTGAGATCTCCTTAAATATTTGAATAAAGTTTGTAGCCAAGAGTATCTGTACCTTGTGCTGCATGAGGTTGCAGCGCCCTCTATTGGAGGGTGTCATGTGCTGCTCTGACCCCTCACTGTTCTGCCTGCAGGCGCTTCCCTGTGGAGGAGATTCCTGATGATGAGAAGGAGTGTGCTAATTGGTTACACAAGCTCTACCAAGAGAAGGTATGGACCTAAGTATTTAAAAACCTATTGGACTATATATATTAGTTACATATATTGTTGTTTGAGTCTGATTTATTGGACTGATGAGAGCTGCAATTTATCCCACGTCCCTCTCCCTCAAGGATGCATTACAAGAGCACTATGAGAAGGAGGGCAGTTTCCCCGGCCCCACCATCATACCCAAACGTCGAGTTTGGACTCTGCTGAACTTCCTGTTTTGGGCTACTCTCCTGCTTTCTCCGCTTATTAACTTTGCCTGGGATGTCTTTGTCAGCGGCTCTCCCCTCCTCATCATTGGCTTCATGATCTTCCTCATTGTCGGTCAGTTGTTGCTTCCTTAATGTGATATCAAAATAGTTTGAAGTTGTTTTAAAATATTTTATTACAGGATAACTTTTACTTGATTACTGGTTTAATTCTGTTGTTCCCCCCTCCCCCCATTATTATTATGTATTTGCAAAATCCCCATTAATTAAAATTATAGTTTACAAGGCTCTTAATCCATATCTGATAGCTTAGAGATCTGTGTGCTGCTGTACACTTAAGATTGCAATATTAGGAAATATTTGTTCAAAGTAGCACCAAAATAATTGTTTACCAATACAGTGAAACTTAAGTTTTCATTTAGCACAAAATCAAAAAAAATGAAAATAAAGCTTTGGTAATTAATTATAATTATAATTGGGTTAACTCATTATGCTGTTCAGAGTGTCGTGCTCTCGTTTGATAAAATTAAACCATTCGTAGTATATTATGATACACTGGCAGTCAAATGTTTGGAATTTAAGATTTTTTTTAATGTTTTTGGTAGGGCTGTCAATCGATTTAAAATTTTTAATGTAATTAAGTACATATTCTGTGATTTAATTCATCTAAATTAATCGCATGCATAATTTTTGCTGTGAAAGTATCAAATATTTCAATTCAAATGAATCAATGCAGGGTTCAAAATGGTCTTCAGTGGTGACAGACATGGTCATCCAAACAAACCGTAAAAAGTGCCCTACCCACGTGATCTGCGAGCCCGATACTGACAATAAAGTACCCGTCACTCTCACTTTAGTTCTTTCTTGCCCTCTTTGCAAAAAAAAAAAAAAAAAAAAAAGTGATTTTATAGCTTTGTAAGAGATGTTTTTTTGCTAAACCTGAAAAGTATTAAAAAGTAGCATTTATATAAACTAATAATATAATTTTCTACCATATGCAATTGAATGCACCTAGCTAACAACAACTTGCTTTGTTCTGGTTTCACCTCACTCCAGTCTAAACTAACTGATTTTATAGGTAGGCCTAATTTACTACACATTGTCATTTAAATAACCTGAAAATACTGTGGATTATTAAGGCTAATTTTACTAACCACTCTTGCTAAATGGGGTAAGCACACTTATGTTCTCACTTTAGAGTTTGTTCGAGTAAATGATTCATTATAGACCGCGTGGACAGATCCGTTTGTGTCATGATTCATTAAAATGAGTCTGTTCAAATGAGTCATTCGGTCGCGAATTGGACATTAGTGGACGTTGACGCGTTGCGTGCGAATCGCGACGGTTATTAGGACATCGCAAAAGATTTGTCAACACAGAAAACACTTCACCACTGGATAGGATTTTCTTTTTCTTTACTGAAAGTGTGGTTTATGTCAGCTGCACGTGCAGGGCGCCTGTCAGAGAAGATGAGGTGACGTTCTTTTGAGCTCTATTCACACCCAGCGGTTATTCAGGAAAAACATTCTCCGAATGCGCATCGTGAAACATGGATTCGGTCCTCGAACTTTTAGCATTGTGTCAGTTGATTTAACGTTAGATTATTATGTGTGAGGTAGAGAGAGCAAAGACGGTGCTTACTTTGAAGACAGAGAGAGCTCGCGCGCACGAGGGAGGAGCTCTGCTTGTTCTGTCCGTCAGCGCAGCAGTCGTCTCCCTCCTTCATTTTACAGTCGAATGTTGGCTAGAACGGCTTCAGGTTCAAAGGTCAATACGGAGTGGATTAATCTGCGTTATTTTTTTTAAACACGTTATTTTGACAGCCCTAGTTTTTGGAAAAAAGTGTCCTATGTTCATCAAGGATGCATGTATTTGATGAAAAATACAGTAAAAATGTATTGTTTCCTCTCCCAAACATTTGTTGATTGGGTGGATTTGCCATGTTTGACAATGGCACAAACTAGGTTTGCCGGTACCTTTAAGCCCCAGGTATACACTTTCCATGTTCTACACTCGCACTCATGCGGATGAGGTGCGTGGACATCGTCGAACCCTTCTGAGCTAAAAATGGCCTACTCTAAATTCTTGCACATATGTTATTACAGTATGGCAGGGTTTCTTAACTGGTGGGTCGCAACCCAGAAGTGGGTTACGTTGTCAAAAAGTACCAATAAATTACATAACTGGTACATCATGTGTTAGCTGGGAAGGATTTGCATGCAGGTATGAAAGTTAATTAAAGCTGGTCTGTACTCATGTGTGTGTGTTAACCATTTGCTTAGTTCAGTATCCTAAATATTTGGGTCACGGCTTAATGACCATGGGAAAATGTGGGTCCCAAGGCCAAACCAGTTGAGATCCACAGCGGTATGGCATCAGTTAATGAGCTCTGGATAAGGGACGGAGTTTAGTACACCAGTTAATTCCTTATCCCTGTCACTGTTTCTCTCTTCGCAGCTTCTGTAGCAGTTCGCCGGCTCATTGGTGTAACCGAAGTAAACAAGACAGGATCCAGCTACGGCAACGTAGAGGCCAAGAAGGAGAACTAAACATTTTCACCGTGTCAATACCATGTGGCCACTGTAACGCTCACCCTACGGTCCAGCCTCAGGCACAGAGCTGCCCTGTGTGCAGTTATCCTTCTTTTTACAAAAAAAATATAATTAAAAAAAATGAATGAAATATTCAAAATCTCTTCATTGCAGAATTAGGAGGTATATAGGGATATAACTATAAATATAACTTAATACGCTAGTCTAAAAACATTGATAATTTTTATGAACCAACTAAATGGGAAATAGAGGAGAAGAAACACTCATCAGCTGCGAATCGATGCTGTACCCCCCGGCGGAGAAAGATGAGATGCCCAAGAGAGAGCAACCGCTGATTCTAATCACCCTATCAGTGACTTTTCCCTCCTGTTTAGCCCCGCCCTTTATGGGCATTAGACAGCCCATTTTCCCAAACAAGCCCACTTGCTGTCTTAGTTCTCAATTAATATTTATCATCTCCGGAAGTGCTCTGTAACACTTCCTTCTCTGCATCTACACTATGAGTACCTCCATATCAGTAGCCATTTCTTCACAACGTTTCTCTTCGGATCTTCACCCGAAGCCACACTGAGTCACTCGGACTGATTTTCTATGCTAAGAATTTCACGTCACGGGCCGGCAGAGCATGCTGCAGTTGTGGAAGACACACAGCCCAGCCAAACAGAGATGAGATCATGTCACGTCACAGTCCCTAACTAACAAATGAACTGCTGTAGATCTTTGTTGGATCTATTGCAGCTGGAGTGACATTGGTGGAAACTGTTATATGACCAACTTGACGTTAATAGAAATGGATTGAGCAGGGTTTCCAAGAAAAAGCATGTCTTCTGTAACTTTACTCCCCTTTTTGAGACCTTTTCACAATGGTGTCTTATCACCATTGCATCACTGGGTATACTGAATAAGCAATACATGTTTTCTACCAATGTGTTCTACCAATGTTCACCTAGAGCAGGGGTGTCCAGACTCTGTCCTGCAGAGTTTTGCTCCAACTTGCCTCAACTCGGCTGCCTAGATGTTTTAAGGCCGGAACACACCAAGGCGACGCCGACGAACTAGTGGCGACGAAAACAGACTGCGGGGTTGGCTCACATCGGCAGCGTCTGTGTCCAGAGTTGCCCTGACACACCAAACCAACGCTAGACAGCAGACGGCCAAGTTGCACGTCCGTTCTGCGCCTGCGTGAGATGAAATGCCTTTCCGAACCAGCAGGTGGCAGTATCTGACCAGCCAATCGGAATGATCAGATGGCCTCCGACGCCGAATCAACATTTCGAATCGGCCGAAAAAAAGCAGACGAGGACCAACTTCAGCCGACGTTGCAGAACACACTGAGAAAACTTGGTCGGCCGACCGTCGGCTTGGTGTGTTCCTGCCTTTAGTGTGCCTAGTAAGAGCTTGATTAGCAGGTGTGTTTAAATGTGGTTGGAGCTGAACTCTGCAAGACAATGGCCCTCCAGGAGCACGAATGGACATCCCTGATCTAGAGCATCTCTTTAGTTAGTCTGCAATTTTGTCCGAACAATTAAAGGCCCATGGACTGAGATTCAATTGCCCACCATCTCTAGCCATGTGTAATTAATGAAATATAGGGGTTAAAGAGTGAGATACTGAGAGTAGCTGAATGACCAAGAAGAAAACTATCAGTTGTGTCAATAAACAAAGATTGTGAAGCCTGTTTAGTGTGAACTAATGACACTAATGGTTTGTAAATAAACTTTAGAAGTTTCTTCTTGAACCAAACCCATCTGATTTAGATGAATGCAATTCATTTATTTAAAGGTATCTCTCTCCTTTTTTTCACCCGTTGTTTTCAATGTGCAACTTGGTAATTCTTCATGGCGAAACAGGAAACGACCCGTGCAAGCCTTAACGGAAAAGAGCAGTGCAGCTTCTTTGTTTGGTGTGTGCTTAGACAGTCCTGTGTGGTTGTGATTCTCACATACTGTGCAGGTCCTCAAATCATCCTTTGCTGTGAGATACACAACATTCATGTAGGGATTTGAAGATGTGGAATTCACAAGATCTGTGGAAGATCTGTGTAGCAGATGTGGTCCAGACCAAAATTCATAAAACTAAAATATGGATGTACCATGTTTAGTTTTTACCTGGTTGGAAGAATAGTGAGTTGGTGTGTTTTTATTTTCACCAATTATTGCTGAGAGACTGAATTTATTAATTTGACAAAGCAGTGATTGCCACAGCTGAGTTTAAAATGTTTTTTAGGAGATGATGCTTTTCATGTATATGATTGGTTTGCATTAAAAAAAGGTTGACATTTCAGAATAAGCTTGCTGATCTGGGATCAGTGATTATAGTCAAGACCACTATGGACAGGGTAGGACTCTGAGCCAAGATCAGTTCCTGTGCTCTAATGCTGTTATGAATGTGTAACCTGACCTGAGGCCAGAATTTCCTCTGTAAATGTTGCTACTATACTGTATACTTCAGTGTCGGACTGATGAGATTGAGTTTGTAGAGTACAGACTAAATGGCCATGGAGCTGCTAAACATTATAGAGAGTGTTTTTGACTTGCGTTTGAGTTAAATCCCTCCTCGAAAGGCGCAATGTAAATGCAGGCTGAGTAGAACTTAGAAATTTAGTCTGTTAAAATCACCACAACTTTTTTTTTTTTTTTTTTTTTGTATTTTCTTCCAGATCAATTAAAGCATTCAGTGTATGATTGGAACTTTGATTGGAAGTTGTTTCATTTCATTCTATGAATAACCAGGTAGACTTATAGGAATTGCCTTTTTATATATATATTAATATATTGAAAGATGCATTAACTGATAACATCTTGTAAAGAACAGAACTGCAAAAAAAAAATACATAGTCTTGGTTCGCTTATTGATTACTGGAATATGTCTGCAGAAGTATAAATAAAACAACAGTCAGACATGCTTGACTGAATGTGTTATGAAACCTTTTGATCTGAAGACTTGTGCTTAAATGCCTAAAATAAGTTTCGTAGAAAATTTAGTGTTATTTCACATTTGTAATGACTGATGAAATGTGTACAGTAGTAATAAAGAGTGTGTCCATACTTTTGACCCTTTAGTGCCTGAAAAAGCAAAAATGCTGTTTAGGGAGTTTCGTTTTCAGATGAAATCTCAAATATGAGGCTTTGTGTTGCGAAATGCAAGCACTGCCTGTTTAGACATTTGTCAGCTGTGATCTCTTCCTGAGAATCGTGTGACATTGATTTAATCGAGTCACGCGGATCTGCTTTTCTTCTTTTTTCATTATTCTGTTACTTTGTTTTTGCAAAATAGAGAAAAAATAACAGCAGAGCCAGAACAAAAAGACATGGGCCCGGTTTCACAGACAGGGGTTAGATTAAGTCAGGATTAGGCCTTAGTTCAATCAGGGTATTTAAGTAGCTTTTTTAAATGTACACTAGGAAAAATATTACTTATATGCATATTGAGACAAAACAATAACACTGGCATATTTTAAGATATGTCAGTACAAGTTACTTTAAGTTGAAACGGCTCAAACATGCATTTTAGTCTAGGACTACCTTAAGCCTTGTCTGTGATACCAGGAGATGGTGTTATTAATGCATTCAACAAATATGTTGCTGAAAAAAAGGTTTATTGGTCGTAAATGGACTCAAAGCTGTTGTTCAGCTGGACTCAAGTGCCCCAAACCTTTGTGAAACCAGTCCGGCAAACTTAGCTTCGGTTTATGTTGAAGGGTTTTCCCCCAGAGTAGGGTAAATTATAATTTAAGAGTTTAAAATGCTAACTAGTTTCTTTCTTATGTGTTCACCCGTGTAGGTGTGAGAAACATCGTCCCTACCCCCCAGTTAACCGCTTTCTGAGCATCTCAAATACAGGAGGCAGGACTATCAGGTCACATTTGCATGTGTAAGCAAGTGCTTATCCACTCCAAACACAAACATTGGGGAAGTCGTTAAAGAAACCGTTTGTCCTAGCAAAAAAAAAAAAAAAAACTCCTAAAACCCGTAATTTGTCACGTTGTTTCGACCAAAGCCTCCTATCTGTCACATTTGACTGACTGCTCAAGGCTGCTGATCTGTCCTTGACCAGGTGACAGCCATGGGGCTCTGCTTTTTAACACATCAGATCGATGCCTTAAACATCCTTCATGAACTGCGAGCTCACGCGAAGACCAGTAATGCAGATGGCGAAGCCCAGTGTTCAGATGCTTTAGCGGCCGGTAAAGTAGCTGTTCGCCCGGGAGACTTCATGAAGCAGCCCCGCAGGCTGAAGACTATCGCGGAGAGAGCGCGAGAGAGCTGCCTCACACGACTGCACGAGATACTGACACAGCTCATATCTATAGAGGAAGACTTTATAAAAGAGGTTACTTACGAGAAGAGTTTGCTCAAGCGTAAGGTAAGATGTTTTGTGTTTCTGTTATAAGCTACAGTGTACATTTTGTCCTATAACGACACGGTTGTTGTCAAATGATTACGTCTATTAGGCTACTGTGTTGGATTAGTCATTTAGACTAATAGTAAAGCCATTAAACTATTAAGTATGGGAATCACGCCTTTTAAACGGTACGAGTTTCCACACGTGCATGCTGTATGTATGTATGCGTGTTTGTGAATATATTCCTTATTTTAATGGTTGAATTGTGATTAAATTTAGGCCTAATGGTTCTATATTGGCATCTATGGTTTCATTTAAGAATCTTAAACATCCATAGAACCTTTCTATTCCACAAAAGCTTATTTCTAATAAAAAAAATATGTTCTTCAGATATTAATGTTCTTCACACCAAGACAAAATGGTTCTTCTATGGCATATATATATATATATATATATATATATATATATATATATATATATATATATATATATATATATATATATATATAATATAATATAATATAATATAATATAATATGAAGATTTCAGATGCAAACGCCTCCAAGTTGCCGTCTGAAATTTTCTTCTAAAATTAGCATTTTTATCAAGCTTGTATGTTTAGGTTCAGTAATTTCACTTTAATGGCAATTAATTGGTCATTTCCATTACCATTAAAGTGAAATAACTGAACATAAACATACAAGCTTGATAAAAATGCTCATTTTAGAAGAAAATTTCAGATGGCACTTTTAGAGGCTTTTGCATCTGAAATCTTCATATATATTATATATATAATATATATGCCATAGAAGAACCATTTTGTCTTGGTGTGAAGAACATTTTAATATCTGAAGAACATTTTTATTATTATTATTATAAATAAGCGTGTTTATATATATAATATAATATAATATATATATGCGTGTTAGTGTGTGGATGCTAAACTCATCTGGCTTTACTTGAATGTGATTATATCTGGGCTCTATCTTTCAGGACAGTGTTGAGTTGAAGAACATATGCTTGAGAATGTCTGTTGCAGAAGGTAATTCTCACTCTAATAGAGACTTGAGGGAACTTCGGGACTGTCTTCGACTTATCGTCGGTAACCTGCTCACACATGTGCGGGATGAAAACAATCTCTCGTCCACCTTGACCGCTCACAGACTGAGAGAGCTGTCTAACTCCTTCCCTGATATCTGAAGATCAAGAGATTTGTGAATTCTAAGGAACTACCTCTAGCTCGTAAATAAGAACTCACTACCTTTTCTTAGAAAAGAAACAATCCAAGAACTATCTGTGAATCAATGAATGTGAAATAAGTATGATGCTCGGATTCTGATCGAAGGTGTTGATCTTCACAAGAACTGTTTTGCATTGAAAGCTCTCTATATCTTCAGCTTGTTGAGTTGTCTTTCATGTTTATTGTTTTGCGTCAGTCACTACTCAAGCCTAAGGATGACAGAACAACATTCTCTCGACGCATGCCAGTATCATGAGTCTGTGCTCAGCTGACTGTACAGGTAAAACAAGTCTAATAGCTGCTGGTGCTGAATCCACTCTCAACTCCACAGGTGGGATGACGGTCACACCTCCGGATGGTCTGGTGTGGCCGCCTTTGTCACCTGCTAAAAAAAGAGTTAAGGAGTGTGTTGGGTGGGGGATGGGTGTGTTTAAAATGCATTTTGTGTTTGTGTATTAGAATTAAAGGATTATGACATTACAGTGTAATTATGTTCCAAATAAAATCATTTTCAGTGTTACAACAAACCTTTTTAGTCCTGAATATTTGATTATGAATTCCAGGTTTGATGTTTATTTGTTGGTTTGATCATTCCAAATCAACAAACCAATCAGCCAAAACATTGTGACCACCTGCATGATTTGCTGTTTGTCAAAACAGCACCGACCCTCTGAGACATGGACTCTACAAAACCCCTGAAGGTGTCCTGTGGTCTCTGACACCAAGACTTCAGCAGAAGGTCCTTCAAGTCCTGTAGGTTGCGAGATGTAGCCGCCAAACTTGTTGGATCAAACTTGTTGGTCCAGCACATCCTGCAGATGCTCAATTGGATTGAGAACTGGGGAATTTGAAGGCCGGGGCAACACCTTGAACTCTTCATCATGTTCCTCAAACCATTCCTGAACAGTGTGGCAGGGTGCATTATACTGCTGAAAGAGGGAACACCATTGTCATAAAGGGGTGAACCTGGTCTGCAGCAATGTTTAGGTATGTTTTATGCATCAAATGGCTGCACCCAGGGATTCCTAGGAGAATATTGCCCAGAGCATCACACTCCCTCCACCATCTTGTTGTCATTCCACACTAGTGTATCCTGATGCCACGGGACTCATCAGAACAGTTGTCCTTTTTCCACTGTTCCAAGGTCCAGTTCTGACACTTGCGTGCCCATTATAGGCACTCTGATTGTTCTGTGGCTATGCAGCCCCATTCATGACATATTCCTCCCATAACAATCATTCAATTTTGTGTGACTTGTGCCACAGTAGATTTTCTGTTGGCTCAGACCAGGCAGGATAGCCTTTGTTGCCCTTGTGCATTGATAAGCCTTGGGAACCCAACACCCTGTTGCCAGTTTGTGGTTTGTCGCTCCTCGGACCACTGTTCGTACAATCCTCACCACTGCTGACCGGGAGCAACACCGAAGCCTTGCCATTTCAGAGATACTCTGAGCCAGTCGCCTTGCCATAACAATTTGACTCTTGTCAAAGTCATCAAGAGACTC
Organism: Chanodichthys erythropterus; assembly: GCF_024489055.1. Classification (NCBI taxonomy): domain Eukaryota; kingdom Metazoa; phylum Chordata; class Actinopteri; order Cypriniformes; family Xenocyprididae; genus Chanodichthys; species Chanodichthys erythropterus. The sequence goes on along the minus strand of NC_090232.1, from coordinate 38,464,693 downwards.
ATGTCTCTATTCCTGCCCATTTCTGCTGCATCAAACACATTGATTACGAGAACTCATTGTTTGCTTACCATCTAATCTTTCCCTTAATATATGGCTTTGGTAGAAGATTATCAATGATATTCACTTCACCTGTGACTGGTCATAATGTTTTTGCTCAACAGTATATCCTTTTTGCTGTGTGAACCAAATAGATGAACTGCATTGATAGAATCATCTCATGCCACTAGATGGTGCACAAAACCAGCTTTTTACTAATATAAGCTGTCTTGTGCCCCACTATCTGAATATATTACAAGTATTCAAATTTTACTGGATAATTATTTTACACTTCTAACACTTATGTATATGTGAACACATTAAAATAACAAAATATCAAGTCAAGAGCAATTTACTTAAAAGAAAAATAGCAAATTATGAAAAATAGATTGACAAAGTATTAGAATGTTTTGTGGTCTGGAATAGTAATAATAGTTTAAAGGTGCTAAAGAGGATGTTTTGTTTTATACATTTTTGCAATATTACTTGAAACTTTCTTTACTTACTGATAAAAGACTATTTATTAGGTGCACTGAAAGGAATAATATTAATGTACATCATCTGTGCGCGAGGTAGGGCCTTAAAAACATCAGCCAATCGTTTACGCGATCATTGCCTAAATGATTGGCCCTCTGGCTTGTCAATCACTGCCATGACGTTCCTTGTGAGAGATGAGCGCGGCTGCGCGCTCCAGTAACTTTCCACACTCCACAGGCGCCGCATGCAATGTTTTTGTCAGGAGACAGGAGTAACAACTGCAGATTATGAGTTACCTGCGGTGAGTCCGACATAATGAACCCACTAACACTCGTGCACGAGTTTTGGGAGGCGTTCCCTCGAAATTAGCTGTGAAGGAGGGGGGTTGTGTTCTTATGCAGGCACTCATTTCAAAAACTCAGTAACAGTCTTTGGTTTCTCAGTCGATGAAAATATCCTCTGTAGCACCTTTAAGACTGTTAAAGGATTAGTTCACTTCCAACCGCCTTCCGTATATTCCATTTTTTCCGTAATTTGAATACGGAAGCTAGATATTTTACTTCATAACTTGTTAAATATGGATATTTTTTTACACAAACACATCGCTTTACTTCAGAATGCCTTTATTAACCTTCCGGAGCCGTGTGGAGTACACGTTTATGATGGATGGAGATACTTTCTTCAGCTCATACTCGTTTGGTAACACATAGTGCCATTATAAAGCTTGGATGTGTCAGGATATTTATTAATATATCTCTGATTGTGTTCATCAGAAAGAAGAAAGTCATGACAGTGAGTAAAGCTTGGGGTAATTTTTATTTAAAAAGTGAACTAATCCTTTAAGAAGAACTCAAATTATAAGCAAACATCTTGTATTGTTTGTAAGAGAACAACTATTTGATAAGTTTATGCAATGCAGTGTACATTTAAAAAGGACAAGCTAGTGAATGTGTTAAAGGGATAGGTCACCCAAAAATGAAAATTTGATGTTTATCTGCTTACCCCCAGGGCATCCAAGATGTAGATGACTTTTTTTCTTCAGTAGAACGCAAATTATGATTTTTAACTGCAACCGCTGCCGTCTGTCAGTCAAATAATAGCAGTGATTGGGAACTTGAACAATAAGAGTCGAAAAAACTTCCATAGACAAATCCAAAGTAAACCCTGCGGCTCGTGACGGCACAATGATGTCCTAAGACACGAAACGATCGGTTTGTGCGAGAAAACGAACAGTATTTATATAATTTTTTACCTCTAATACACCACTATGTCCAACTTCGTTCAGCTTCCAGCTAGTGAGGTCTGATCGCGCTCTGACAACGGAAGTGATGTCTCGCGCTCATTGAAGTATATGGGCGAGACATCACTTCCGTCATCAGAACGCGTTTTTTGACCTCACTAACAGGAAGCTGAACGAAGTTGGACATAGTGGTGTATTAGAGGTAAAAATTATATAAATAATGTTCGGTTTCTCGCACAAACCAATCGTTTCGTGTCTTAGGACATTAATGTGTCGTCACGAGCCACAGGTTTTAATTTTGATTTGTCTAAGCAAGTTTTATTTACTGTTATAGTTGAAGTTCCCATCCACTGCTATTATTTGACTGACAGACGGCAGCGGTTGCAGTTAAAAATCATAATTTGCATTCAAATGAAGAAAAAAAGTCACCTACATCTTGGATGCACTGGGGGTAAGCAGATAAACATCAAATTTTCATTTTTGGGTGAACTATCCCTTTAAGGTCTGGGACTGGTTCTCATACAGGGGTCCTCAGACAAACTTCTACTGGGGCATCAGGATGACTTAAAAGTGGTTTCTGTTAATAAAGACAGTTTTATCATAATTACAGCGGAAATACCAGAAATATCTTATATTGTGTCTGACAAAGGTGGGCCATAATTCAGTCAAAAAGGTTGAGAACCATTCAGTCTATGTGGGATGACGAAAACGTTAGTGAGATTGTCAATGTCAAGTCTAACCAGTAGAGGACGCCATACACACATTTTACGAGTTCTGTGGTTTCACAGAAAACGACTGATTAAAATCTCTCAGATTTAGGTATTCATTAGATGGCCTCATGTGTCATCTGTTTCACATCTGAAATCGTGTGCAGAAGATTCTCCTAATTGTGAGTAATAACAGCATTCTAGATTTATTTCAGATTTACCATCCAACAGAGGAAGTGTTGATGACCGCTTAAGACTGAATTAAAAACAGCTGAGTCGGGCAAACTTCTCGTTTTATTTTACCTTGTAATATCCTTCAGTTTTGGAGACTCCTTGAGTGTTTCTACTAGTTTTTAAAGATATTCTCTTCTGATTCAAGTACCACAGAAAAAAGTTTCAGTGGGGTTCTGTATAGAACCCTCAATTTTATAGAACACTTTAGGCCAAAAAGGTTTTATACAAGGACAAATGTCTTAAATGATTGCATTATATTTTCATGTTTAACGAGTTATTTCAAAAATTTCTAGTGATAAAGTATGTTTACAAGCTGCATAATTCATAAATTGGAATTAAAACACAAAATAAATAAACTAAATCTATAAAATGACCACCCCTAAAAGACTGTAAATATGAAGCGGCTGACAGAACCCTTTAAGGTTCTATAATGGAACAATTACTTCTAAGTGTGCGCTAACCATTTTAACCATAGAGTGCTTCTAAATGAACAGCCTAGTTCCAACTAGTTAAAAGGTGTAAAACTGTATTTTTTTTCCCCTGGAAGTCATGAGGTACACATTCTTTCCTTCTTAAAAGGCCCATCACAAACTTTCTGAGCAGTGACATTTTGTGCCCTAACTGTCTGAGGCTGGTCTCTCATGACATTGTTGTTTGCTGTTGTTTAGTGTCACATCCACAAGACCGATTGAACTCGGCAACCCCAGGCTCATGGAGGTCTGGGTTGAACCACTATGGGCTCCTGACAGGCCAATGAGAATCCAGCGCTGCGGCTGCAGACAGTGTCTAGTGGGATGGATGGCTGGGATATTATGTCACTTCCTGGGACATGGCGAGAGCAGACCCAGACAGATGAGTAAAAGGATGAGTGTTGTGTGAGAGGAAGATCAGAGGAGAAAGCTAGACACTGTTGGGGGTCCGTAAATCCCAGTCTTTGTCCCTCTTTCACCCACACTGTCTTTTTTAGACATTGTCAACACTTAATTCTTATGTCTTTAATGTATTTCTTGTATTATTTGTGTCTCGTTAGCACGACTTCTCCTCTTGCATCAGTTGTTCTCCCTCATCCTGTTCCTCCTTGTGTTTTTTTTTCTTTTTTAACTACACCTGATTATGAGTTTATACTTATCATATCCAATATATATAGATAGATAGATAGATAGATAGATAGATAGATAGATAGATAGATAGATAGATAGATAGATAGATAGATAGATAGATAGATAGATAGATAGATAGATAGATAGATAGATAGATAGATAGATATGAGACTGGGGCAAGTTGACACACTTTTTCATCTATTTTATCAATTTCTATTTTTATATAGGCATATACATTAAAGTCTTGGCTAAATCTTAAAAATATATAATGTTTCTACCGTTATTGCTGTAAGTTGTCCCAATGTAAAGTTGCCATTAAATATAGCATATTATAGGTTTTTCAGAAAAATCGGAAACAATTTATGAAACATGAGAAATGTGAAAAGTAATGATGCAAAATATTGGAGTCAGTATTTTATTTTCCTGAAAGATGCATTTGATCAGAAGTGACAGTAAAATGTTTATAGTACATAAAAATAAAAAATAAAAATCTATTTTGGATAAATGCTGTTCTTTTGACCTTTTATATTCATCAAAGAATCCAAACAAATATGTATCACTCTTTCCAAAATATTAAGCAGCAATACTGTTTTCAAACGATAATATTAATAATAAATGTTTCTTCATGACTAACTCAGCATTTATTAAATATAACAAGTTGTCCCAATGGAAAGCTGCCATTACATAGCATATTACAGGTTTTTAAAAATAATGTGAACAATTTATGAAACATCAATGATGTTAAGTATAATATGCATAGATGCAAACTTCTCACCTTTGTTTTATGTGAGGTCTGAGATGTGGCAAACAGTATTGCTGTCTAATCGGCCAATATTGTCTTAAACTTTATTGTCTTATAACATTAGATTTTAACCAAATGTTGTTTTTGGTAAAATGTGGCAACAATATGTACATTTTTTTCATGAAAAATTACAGTTTTGGACATATAAGGTAATAAAAAATAACTACAAATGAGCATGTAAAGCAAGTTACTTAAAAAAAATAATCCGTGCCCCGCCCCACGCAATGTTCTCACCTTTTTTCCCCTTTACCTGTTTGCATCCCTGAATACAAAAATATTACAGAAATTAATTAATTTTTAATTGAATTAAATTTGACTTCATTATATGTTCACAAGCAACTATAACAAAAACATGACATTAGAATTCTAGACAGAGTTCACAAATTATTCATAATTTATAAATGATCCAAATTTAAAACACTTTTGAACTAGGTGTTTGAAACCAGCATACAAACCATTGCAATTTATGATTTTAAATCCTATACAGGCAGTAAGATACAGTGATTGTGACAACATCCATCTTGGTCAACATCGGCTTGCTACACCTTATTTTATCTTTCCACTCTCATCTTCCTCCGTTTTCGCATTGGACATGATGTGTATATTCCTGTGGGGTCATGTTGTTCCCTCAACTTTTTCGTTCTATTCATCTCTCCCCTCTTTCTTTTATCTCTAATGCGAGGCCAGATGAGGACTCTGGGTGGTTTTGAGAGCACTGGGGCTGACGGGAAGTGTGTGTGTGAGAAACCTCACCCTGCGAGTGGGTGGTGGGTGATGACCCCTCACTCTCCAGCACTGTGTGTGTGTGTGGTGGCCTCGGCCCCTAGACGACTATCTCCGGGGCTCAATCTCACGCTGAATAGAACCTCCACTGTGTTTCACTGCGGGGCTTTCCCGCACGCTTCGGTCTCAATGTATGATTCATTATCCAATCAGAGGGAGGGTGACGCATCCGTGAGTGATCTTATCGAACCCTGATGCCCACGCTCAGCCTTCCAGATGCTCCCTCTACTAAAGAAACAGAATTAATGGAGTTATTTTTAGTTCTGAGAACCTTAAAAATAGACTCAAAAGGGTGTGGTGGGACCTCTCACGATCATGGCCTGTAGCTGGAATGGCCTTGAATGAAGTCACGAGAATCTTCGTGACTTGTGTGTTTGGTGGTTTGAGATTTGGGATTTTGCAGTGCGTTTCATTTTTTAGAAAAGAAAAAGTGATGTCTCTCTTAGTGTTTAGTACATACCTAACTTTCAATTTCCAATCTTAATCTTTTAGATATTTACTGTACTCTTTCCAGCACCAGCATTTTTAATCATTTTTGATGTTTTATATTATACTCTGAGTATTATAGCCTTATGCTATAAGAGTTTAGGAGAGCCAAACGTTCAGTTTTGGGGGTTTTGTGTTCCTAAGCAACAAAACAGCACAGCAAATGTACAGTTCATGACTTTTATCATCCTTAACTATTTTGTTAGCTGTGTGTCACGAATGTTTCCCATAAACAACATGTTTAAAGGGATAGTTCACCCAAAAATAAAAATTCTGTCATCATTTACTAACCCTCAGGTTGTTCCAAACCTGTATAAATTTCTTTGTTCTGTTGAACACAAAAGAAGATATTTTGAAGAATGTGAGAAACTGAACAGTTCTGGGGTACCATTGACTTCCATAGTTTTTTTTTTTCCTACTATGGAAGGCAATGGTGGCCCAAAGCAGCCTGGTTATAAACTTTCTTCAAAATATCCTCCTTTGTGTTCAGCAGAACAAAGAAATTTATACAGATTTGGAACAACTTGGGGGTGAGTAAATGATGACATAATTTTCATTTTTGGGTGAACTATCCCTTTAAGAAGGAAGCACTATTAGTTTGATCCCCTTAAGCAATAGTATTAACACAGTTACAGTGAGTCTCTTGCTGCACTATGAAGAATAAACACTTTTCAATGGTTCTTTGCAGCTGTTTTTTTTTTTTTTTTTTTTTTTTTTTTCAAAAAACCCTCTTGCTATCAAGAACCATTTTTGTATACTTTTTTTTTTAAAGCATTTTTATATTTTTTCATATTTTTTATTGTGAGATCTATTAGATGTTATATAAATTCTAATACATCATATACCGGTATAGTAAAATTATTTTGAATTATTAACTATTTGTATATTGTAATATTTAGATGTTTTGTGTGTAACCCTGCACTCTAAAAAATGCTGGGTTAAAAACAACCCAAGTTGGGTTAAATATGGACAAACCCAGCGGTTGGGTTAAATGTTTGCCCATCGTTCTGGGTAGTTTTATTTAACTCAGCTATTGTTTAAATATTGCTACTTTGCTTGCTTAAAATGAACTCAAAGTATGTTGGAAATGAACACTTATTAATAGGTTTAATAAATAATAATTAAACAATAAACATTTATTAATTTCGTTATTAATAAATGTTCACATTTTTATTATCATTGTTGCCTCTAGTAATTATGTGTCTGATTTTTAATTTCCAACCTATTTTGGGTTCATTTTAAGTCAGCCATATTGTAATTTTTAAACAATAGTTGGTTTAAATAAAACTGCCCAGCACATTGGGCAAACATTTAACTCAACTGCTGGGTTTGTCCATATTTAAAGGGTTAGTTCACCCAAAAATGAAAATTCTGTCATTAATTACTCACCCTCATGCCGTTCCACACCCGTAAGACCTTCATTAATCTTCGGAACACAAATTAAGATATTTTAGTTGAAATCGGATGGCTCAGTGAGGCCTCCATAGGGAGTAATGTCACTTCCATAAAGGTACTAAAAAAATATTTAAATCAGTTCATGTGAGTACAGTGGTTCAATATTAATATTATAAAGCGACGAGAATATTTTTGGAGCACCAAAAAAAAAACAAAATAACGACTTTAGTGATGACCGATTTCAAAACACTCCTTCAGGAAGCATCGGAGCATAAATGAATCAGTGTGTCGAATCTGCTGTTCGGAGCGCCAAAGTCACGTGATTTCAGCCGTTGACAGTTTGACACGCGATCTGAATCATGATTCGATACACTGATTCATTTATGCTCCGAAGCTTCATGAAGTAGTGTTTTGAAATCGGCCATCACTATATAAGTAGTTTTTTTTTTTTTTTTTGGCGCTCCAAAAATATTCTCATCACTTTATAATATTAATATTGAACCACTGTACTCACATGAACTGATTTAAATATATTATTAGTACATTAATGGATCTTGAGAGAGGAAATGTCATTACTCCCTATGGAGGCCTCACGGAGCCATCGGATTTCAACAAAAATATCTTAATTTGTGTTCCGAAGATTAACGAAGGTGTTACAGGTGTGGAACGACATGAGGGTGAGTAATAAATGACAGAATTTTTATTTTTGGGTGAACTAACCCTTTAACCCAACTTGGGTTGATTTTAACCCAGCATTTTTTAGAGTGTGTTACAAAAAATATAGAATGTCCCAAGAATTAATCCCAAGAATTAATGTCATAATTTGGACACTTTCTACGTCATGGCAGAGAGACAAGTGACTATTCTTGTGTCCCCTTTTTTTTCCAGTTTTTACACAAATTGTGATTACTATTTAACCATGGTAACCATGTTGCATTTTTAAGGAATAAATGTTCCAAAAGGGGTTTTTCGCAGTGAAACCATAGAAGAACCATTTTTTGGTTCCCCAAAGAACGTTTCAGTGAACAGTTCTTAAAAGAACAATTTTTCTTCTTTTTCTTATAGAACATTTTAATAATATAAAAAGAACCCTTTTCCACAATAAAGAACCTTTTGTGCAGTGGAAAGATTCCAGGAATGTTAAAGGTTCTTCATGGAACAATCAGTGGCAAAAAAAATAACCTTTATTTTTAAGTTTAGAAAAAAGAAAAGAAAAAACATTCAAAAAAGGTTTTTGTCCAAATGTATGTGAAGTTTATCAGTAACCCTCAAACCAATTTTGGAATCAAACTAGCTAGCCCTTACTGAGTGATTTAAACTCATTCTGGCTTGAGTCGACTGGTTCTTAAATTTGTTAAAGTTACATTATAGGGTCTTCAGATCTATATATTTGTTTCTAGGTTATTTAAAGCAACAGAATATAGATGGTTAGAGCTAATACTTGCATTGTGGATTTACTGTAAGCACATTTTTTCCTCTGTGAAAGTTATGAGATAGTAATGTTCCGTATACTATAGGCTCATTTCCCATCAGAATGGCCTCTGACTCTTTTGTGAGTAAGTCAGTCATTATGAGAAAACAGGAAGCTGATGGCCACTATTGTGTTTGGACTTAAGAAGGGTCATCAAAACACTTCTGTAAATGTTTTAAAAAGGAATTTGTGGCTACAGTATAGTTTTTTGTTGTTGTTGTTTTTAGGAACAATTAAAAATGACTAAAGTTTAAAGTCTTGAGTTTTCAACCATTGGTCCATGTATAAAATTTAGTCTATAGGACTTTAATTCTCATGACATTTCTAACTGACTAATCTAACTTTCTAAATAATGCTTATATAATCTATTACAGTTATTGTTTTTAATGAAGTTATACTAAGGGTCAAGGTTCAAAACCCCTGGTTTTGAATACGAGACACTTTTTGAAAATCAAACTAAATTTAATTTTGCGCGTTTTGAATGGATATTCTGAACTCTGATCTCTTTTTTTTTTTTTTTCGATTGGGATTAGGAGAAACCAGGTCTAAACTGCAGCCGTAAACTGCTTTCAGAGTTATTTGCCCTTGACTTGACTCCATCTGTGAAGGTCACACATTAACAACAGTTTTTCTTGTCTGTGTGTGATTGGTTACATATTTGCATTACAAAAGCGGTGCACTAAAAATGCAAAAAGAATGACACATAGTTGCACAATTGAGATTCATTATTAGTGTGAGTCAAGCGTAGGGAAGAACCCTTTTCTTTGCTCGAGAATATGATGTAATGCAATGCTGAGGTCATTCTGTGGTTGCCATGGCTTCACCTTGGGAACGTGAATTTGGGGTATCAAATCAAACTTTCAGTCAATCAGTTTCAATCAGTAAATTAACCTTCTCAGAATGCCTTTATTTCTTATTGTTCATGTGTCTTGCATCAAATTGAGCCTCCAAAACTGGTTTCAACAGCAAGAAACCTCATTCTGGTTATAAGATGTATCATCATCTGACTAATCTGACCACAATCCTGAGGTTGTGACTGAAAACTCTTGTTTTGAACCACAGACTAAATTTGAGCTCAGCACCTGTGAAGGGCTTGAAAAGTTTCCAGGCATCCAATTCGAGACAAAAAAACGTGTATTGTTTGCACGATGTCGACTGGACCCATGCGATCACATCTTCTGTTTCAGTCAGACTCCGTTTCGTTAAGTTTCAACAATACAAGGCCTGTTGAAACACTCGTCCTACAAATGTAAAGTTTATCATATGCCGTTCAAAGTTCTGCTTTTACAACCGTGACTTATTTTCCCACCTCTCCCGACCATTGCCGTGTAAAGAAAGCAAATCAGGTTACTGCAATCCTCTTTTTGGATTATTTTCTTAGGGTTTGGGCGTTACAACTCAAATCACTCCCAGCCCCTCTCTCTCTCTCACACACACCCGCAGGCTCAACAAATGTTAGAAGATAATTTATCTCACAGTTTATATTGCGTACACACCAGCGTTCAGGTGTCTGCTCTGAAATGAAGCCTTAGTGTCAGAAATGATTCCGGATGGGATTCTAACACACTCCATGTATGTGCAGTGCTGTGTTCACTTAACCTCATGCAAGAGCATTTAACTGAAGGCTTATGAACACTCAACATTGCCCCTTGCCCCTCTTTCTGACACAATTGGACCGGCTGAAGGTGTCTCCTGGGAGACATTAGTCAGTGAAAAAGCAAATACTCCATTTTGAAACCATGTTTTCAATTTGGAGGCACATGGTTTGAATTAGGGTCATGCTTACTGAGGTGGGTGAGTGGGAGGGTTAGCCTCAGGACAGAGGTGAGTGAGAGCTTCCTATACACCCACAGAAAAACACACCCACATTTACACTTTAACTATCAGCTTTGTTTCAGTTTTTAGGGACTTTTAGGGGATTCAGGACGGTTATGGTTATTGATTTAATTTAATAGTGCCGCTAACAAATTAAAGGAATATATCACACAAAAATCACAATTCTGTCATCATTTACTCACCTTCATGTCGTTCCGAACCTGTATGACTTATTTTCTTCTTCAAGTTACTTTAAAAAAAAAATGTTGTCAGTGAAACATCTCACTGAAATTTATATTGACATTAAGGCAAGTAAATGATGACCGAATGTTAATTTTGGGGTGAACAATCCCTTTAAACTGTCTCAATATGTAGAAATATGTAAAATATTTTACATTTAAAAAGTTTACATTGCAATACGACACACATACTTTATTTGTTTAGCAAAGATTTGAAAAGTACATGCATGGATATTTGAAAACTGAGCTGCACTTAAACTATTTCAACTTGGTGAGTTGCTCCAGAAATCAGTTATTTGTTATATAATGTTACATACAGTGCTGTACTCAATAAACAATTTGATATAATATACAATAGGGGTGTAAAATGGTGTGCCAGTTGAAGAGAACAGTGGTAATGACAGACTAATATGAGACTAATACATTTAACTATAATACATTTTATCTATGTACCACCGTTCCAAAGTTGAAATACATTTATATTCCCAGATATAATAGGATAAAAATTATAAACAATAATTTCCAGTGCATAATGCTGTATTATTAAAAAGTTATATAATGCTGTAATGGTTGCTAAGCCCCAGGTTGTAGCCCAGTTTTTAAATGCATAAACCTATTCTTTGGTTTCCATGAAGATTTTCACTGCTCTCTAAATGGCAAAGCAAACGCTTTTGGCATCTAAATTAAATTTAATTGAGGGATTAGGGTTTTTTTTCATCCTACTAGTGCTACTCGTTTGGAAAAGTTTTGTGATTCTGAAAATAGGCATGAGGGGTAGTCTGGGATTCTTGGATTACATCATCCTTTATGATGTCATCATCATTGGGTGACTTTGGCACGTTACCGAACGGGTGAAGTCAGGCGGAATTTTTGCTCTCGCTGCCCAGTGCAAATCATTTAAAACGGAGCCTCAGGGCGTATCAGTACGGGCAACTGTTAACCCCCCATACCACTCTCCTTTCCTTTCATCACTTGTCTCTTCAAGGGGACAGTCGAGAGAGGGTGACGTCTTCGTTTTGAAAAATGGCAAAAAGAAAAAAAAAATCTGTGTTTTTCTCTTGGGGGACATCATAATGATTTGATTTACTGGCGGTCATTTGATCAACAGCGTGCGCTCCACTCCCTAAACACACACTCCTCTAGCAGCGGCAGGCGCGCGCAAGAAGGTGCAGGCTGCCGGACATCTCGGAGCTGGAATCACATTTATTCTCATTAGACCGCGATAGTGTCAGCTGGAGGCAGGGGAGGCACGAGCCAGGGCCATAAAAACTACCTCACTACCTTTTCCCGCCATTACCTCATACAGATCACATCACACCCAGTTAGTCCTTCTCCAGTCTCTGTCGAAGCTGCATGCTGCCGTATATTTGTAATGATTCGATCGCTTTATGCCGGTCAGGCTTACCGGCAACTTTACCCCCTCGAAAATTGGGAAGGAAATGGTCCGTTTACAACCTTGAAACATACAACAGTTTTCAACAGGTTTTGGGGTTGGGTGAGTAATTTGCATATGCATTTCAAGTCGATATGCAAGTCTTCACGTGTCTTAAGCAAACAAAGTATAGGCTGCAACTTCTGTATCTGCGTATCCTTGCATTGATAGACACTAATAATGTTCTACTTCATCTTTCCCTCTCAGTCTGTCTTTTTAACCCAGTGAAAAATTCTGGTTAACCCCAAAATTAACCCCATCCACTTAAAAATTTAAGTACGGTGACAAAACTATGTTTTTAAGAAAAGGAACAGATTTGATATTTGACAATTTATCAGTTTTTATTGCCAAGATTATTAAATATTGATATTTTAAGCATCTTGTGCAAAAAGAGCATTAAGTTAGAATTAGCTCAGCTTTGAAGAAATGCGTTTAAGGTCAAATTAATATCTTAATAATTTTTTTTTTTTTTTTTTTTAATCTGCATATTTAACACACTCATGGCAATTCATAACTATGTTTTGTTGATTTGGCACCATATTGGTGGATAATACATATTAATCTGTATAATCTCATTTATACATTTTATTGTGATCTGCTTCACATGAATCTCATAGTATAAAATCATACGAAATTGCCACCTTGTAAAATAGTCATGTTTTCTCATGAGATCTGGTTGGCATATTTAAAGACAACATGAATGGTATAAGTGGAGAGGCGTTCACATTCTATTGTGCATTTGATTGGATAAAGATCAATGCAGTGCAGGATGAGTCATCTGTAGTTTTGATCAGTTTTCCCCGTCTGTATTTTAAATGCATATATCTAATTTTGGCCCTGTTTACACCTGGTATTAAGATGCATTTGGTCGATCAGTGGACGAGAGAGACATGTACCTGTTTACACCTGGTTTTTTAATCTTAAATCTTATAATTTTATTTTAAGACTCTAAAAGTCTCTTTTGTCCACTTTCAACCACTTCTGTCCTGATTTTTTCCGAGGGGAGGGGCTATGGGCAGGTATGTTTTTTTTTTCCTCTGATCTTTCGATCTAATGGACAAAATAATCTTGAGCAATTTACATATGATGCACCCAGAGACGACGGAAAAACATACAGAGAGCAGCAGCTTTCATTTCTGCTTTGACAGCCATAAAACCAGCGAAACACGGTGAGTGTGTGTTAGAAAGAAATCAGAGAGAACATTGTGCTTGGTACATTTTTCTTCTTCAAAACAAACTTAGGTCTTCAGCCGACAAAGTTTAAATCCTGTCTGGATAGTGCACTTTCCATAATGTTTACGCATTAGGTGAGAAGGTGGAGAGTAAGCGGTCTTTAGTACACATTCAACCACATGAGCGTTTACACTACGAAAGCATTCAGTCAAATGTGTTTTCTACTCCCTCTGGAAGTGGTCAAAAGTGGACAAGCTCAAAACGTTTTAGACCCTGGTTTACATCTGTGTCGTCCACTTGTGATCCGATCGACCAAAACGTATCTTAATACCAGGTTGAAACAGGGCCTATGTTACATTTCAGATGAGCACTAGCGTATAGATAGTGCCATAAAAAAGAAGCTCTGGTGACCACACATAGGGTCATGACCTCAAGGTTGAGAACCTCTGCTCTAGCAGTCATCATATCCTCTTTTTTTGCCACCGAACCTCTTTTCTGTCATAAATCAGTCTCAATCCACAGACGTCTAGAAAGCTTCTATTTTAGTTTTGTCAAGGCCAGTTAATGGCAGTTAACTGTGCTCAGGCTTTCCTTTGGCCAGCCAAACCCCCCCGCCTCATTTGCTCATTTGTCATTCACAGTAAATATTTTGTCAGGATGCTTTTTACAGATGGCTGTTTGTTTTACAGCGACAGCAGAGGTCAATAGAGATGGCTCCGCGAGATGAACTGGCTCGCTCCCCCGAGACGTGCGTTCTCAGTGAGGCCCAGTGATAGATGAAGTGTGCGAGGGATAGGTTTGGGCCCGTGTTCAATCAAACTTCATGGCTTACGTTGGGTGAGGCACGGGCGTTTATGGGACCTGTTTTGTGTTCTATAGGCCGTGGAGCGTGGTATTGTTTGTATTGGTGAGTGCTTACTGGCTATTAAAATGAAGATGATTGGTCATTTTGCATGTAGTATATTCAGTGTCAGTTTAGACTGAAATGAATGACAGATCTATTATTTTTCCAGGAGACCTTCCCATATCCATTTACACATTGTCTACGTTTGTACATAAATTGAAAGCTGGCGTAAGTTTTTTAGTTTTAACAGAACTTGGATTCCATTTTATGAAAATGAATAGAGACCTCAGTTTAGTTTGAACCTATTTAGTTTGTGTAGAAAGTAACATATTGAATAATATGGGAAATTGACTGAAATTCTGTTTTCTTGTAAACATACTCCAGTAATTATGGACAATTATAACAATTGTGCGTTATAAACTCGCAATTGCGAGAAATAGCTAGAATTACGAGATATAAACTCACAATTGCACATTAAAAACTCGCAGTTGCGAGAAATAGTTAGAATTATGAGTTATAAACTCTCAATTGTGCGTTATAAACTCGAAATTGCGAGAAATAGTTAGAATTACGAGTTGTAAACTCTCAGTTGTGCGTTATAAACTCGCCATTGTGAGAAATAGTTAGAATTACGAGTTATAAACTCTCAATTGTGCGTTATAAACTCGCAATTGCGAGAAATAGTTAGAATTACGAGTTGTAAACTCTCAGTTGTGCGTTATAAACTCGCCATTGTGAGAAATAGTTAGAATTATGAGTTATAAACTCACAATTGCACGTTATAAACTCGCCATTGCGAGAAATAGTTAGAATTACGAGTTATAAACTCACAATTGCACGTTATAAACTCACAATTGCGAGAAATAGTTAGAATTACGAGTTATAAACTCACAATTGCGCGTTATAAACACGCAATTGCGTGAAATAGTTAGAATTACGAGATATAAACTCACAATTGCACGTTATAAACTCACAATTGCGAGAAATAGTTAGAATTACGAGATATAAACTCACAATTGCACGTTACAAACACGCAATTGCGTGAAATAGTTAGAATTACGAGTTATAAACTCACAATTGCACGTTACAAACACGCCATTGCGAGAAATAGTTAGAATTACGAGTTATAAACTCACAATTGCGCGTTATAAAGTCACAATTGCGAGAAATAGTTAGAATTACGAGTTATAAACTCACAATTGCACATTATAAACTCGCCATTGCGAGAAATAGTTAGAATTACGAGTTATAAACTCACAATTGCGCGTTATAAACATGCAATTGCGTGAAATAGTTAGAATTACGAGATATAAACTCACAATTGCACGTTATAAACTCACAATTGCGAGAAATAGTTAGAATTACGAGATATAAACTCACAATTGCACGTTATAAACTCACAATTGCGAGAAATAGTTAGAATTACGAGATATAAACTCACAATTGCACGTTACAAACACGCAATTGCGTGAAATAGTTAGAATTACGAGTTATAAACTCACAATTGCACGTTACAAACACGCTATTGCGAGAAATAGTTAGAATTACGAGTTATAAACTCACAATTGCGCGTTATAAAGTCACAATTGCGAGAAATAGTTAGAATTACGAGTTATAAACTCACAATTGCACATTATAAACTCGCCATTGCGAGAAATAGTTAGAATTACGAGTTATAAACTCACAATTGCGCGAAATAGTTAGAATTACGAGTGATAAACTCACAATTGCGCGTTATAAACTCACAATTGCAAGAAATAGTTAGAATTACGAGTTATAAACTCTCAATTGTGCGTTATAAACTCACAATTGCAAGAAATAAAGTCAGAATTACGAGATAGAAACTCACAATTCTGACTTTATTTCTCGCAATTGTGAGTTGGGACAAAAATGTTATTTTTTTCTTAGAATTGTGAGATATAAACTCCCAATTGTGAGTTATAAAGTCCTCTTCTAAAGGAAAAAAAAGACTTTTTCTCAGAATGGCAGTTATATCTCACAATACTGACTTTATAACTCACAATTGCATGTTGTTATAAAGTCAGAATTGTGAGATATAAACTCACAATTCTGAGAAAAAAGTAAATTGCGAGATTGATCACACAATTCTGACTTTATAAAAAAAGTCAGAATTTGCGAGATAAAAAGTCACAGTTACCTTTTTTATTTTTTTTTCAGTGGTGGAAACAAGCTTCCATAAATAATCTTTATTTACAACTTGAAAAAAATATTTTTTCACAGTTGGACATTGCATAAGGTGGACATGTAAATTACACTTTTCTTGTTAGAGCTGCTTTAGAGCAGAATTGAATTCTGTTTACATCAATAAATTATTATTTTATTACTGTGAAGCTGCTTTGAAACAATCTGTATTGTATGAAGAGCTATAGAAATAAAGGTGACTTGACTTGACTTGACATTCTGCCTAACCTCTCCTTTTGTGTTCCATGGAAGAAAGTAAGTCATGCAGATTCGAAAAACATGAGGGTGAGTAAATGATAACGGGTCAACTTTCCATATAATCTTTCTTTCATTAAAATTTTCAAGGATTTTTGGACTATCGTGAATATATCAACAGTAGTGAAAAGATAGCAGCAAAAATTCCCAGTATAAATGGCATAAATCAAATGAAGTAGTGAAGGTAATAAATTTAAAAATGTATCTTTTCATCAGAACGGTGTTTTGCTTACTGATTTGATTTATCGTCATTATCTTTCTTTCTGTCTTGTACTCTGTGCACACGCACACACAGACACACACACACACACACACACACACACACACACACACACACACACACACACACACACACACACTATCATGAAAGCCAAACACACAAGACCATTGAGGTGTTTCTTGGGCTCAAGCCACATACAGTGATGTCACTGTGCTTATTCTGAGTCTTTGCTCTTAATGTATGCTGACTTAAGCAGACAAGAACACACACACAACCACATACACATAACACGCAACTATACCATTTACTACATAACTTATAGCTATACGGCCTGCAGTTTAGTGGAAAGGCAGCCTTCTGAAATTGTTTTGAGAAGATTTGTGAAAATAAGTATGTTCAAGCTTTATGTCTTTGTACTAGACAGATGATTTTTTTTCAAGTTGGTCAGAGACAGCAGGGCTAATTATAACCCTTTTTTTTAAACTGTTTAGCATTAAGCTAACATTTTCCTTAAAAATCAAACATTTGATTACCTGTCAAATAAATGTATTACTTAAGTCAGATATAATTAAACTAGAAGTTGACAAAGGCTGATGCTAATTTCATAACACTGTATTTTAACAGTAACTAAAATAGCTCTATCATGTAAATGTATACATTTCATTTCTACTGGTCTAGAGGAGACTTATGTTCATTAAAGTTTTTTTTTTTTAACAAATTGCTAGCAAATCAGACCCCAAAAATTGTAAATAAAATTGTGACTATAAAACTGATTTTTTTAAATATTTTTACTTAACTTGCTCAAATAATAATAATAACAATAAAAACATTAATGCATGCATATTGGTTATGGTCATGGTAAGTGCGTTAAATTATTACTCAGCATTTATTGAGCGTTACGTTTATCCTGCTCTTCCCTACGGATGAATTTTGATGTTACTTTGTCCTTCCTGAGGATTTGAACCTACAATCTTTGAGTTACCAGCCCAGATCCATTACACCACCCCACACAGTATTACTTTCTACAGCCTTGCATATTTAATGCACATTTATGCTGTCTTACCAAATCAAGTGGCGTTTGTTTCAGAGGTGCATGTGTTCTGCTTGTTTTCCAGACACTGAAGTTAATTCCTGGTTTAGACTAACCAAAGAGTTTAAAGCACATTCGTGGTGGCGATTTTTAGACCAGACAATCACGTAATGACCAAAAAAGATTCCTGGGAGGTTTTCTCCATTTACCATTTCTTTACTTAGACAAATTTACTTTAAAATGATAGTTCACCCCAAAATGAAAATTCTTTCATAATTTACTCATTGTTATTTTGTTTTCTTATCTAGGCTATTTGACTATTTTACGTCTGTGGAACACAAAAGGAGATACTATTTTTTATTTATTTTTTCAAAATTAACAAAATTAAAATAATGAGTCAATACATCCTCAATCCTTTCAGAATGTGTTTGTCTTACCCTGATTCACTATGGTATTATGGCGTGTATTCACAGACAAGACTTAGACTAAGCCAGGATTAGGTCTTAGTTCAATTATGGCAAAGACTGTTAATCCAAAGACTGTTAGTGAGTTTTTGAAATGAGCGCATGCATAAGAACAACCCCCCTCCTTCACAGCTCATTTCAAAGGAACGCCTCCCAAAACTCGTGCACGAGTATTGGAACACGAGTGTTTAGCACCGGCATTCGCTGTGTCGTGTTAATGGATTCATTATGTCGGACTCACCGCAGGTAACTCATAATCTGCAGTTGTTACTCCTGTCTCCGGACAAAAACATTGCATGCGGTGCCTGTGGAGTGTGGAAAGTTACTGGAGCGCACAGCCGCGCTCGTCTCTCACAAGGAACGTCATGGCATTGATTGACAAGCCAGAGGGCCAATCGTTTACGCGATGATCGCATAAACGATTGGCTGATGTTTTTAAGGCCCTACCTCGTGCACAGATGATGTATATTAATATTATTCCTTTCAGTGCAACTAATAAATAGTCTTTTATCAGTTAGTAAAGACAGTTTCAAGTAATATTGCAAAAATGTATAAAACAAAACATCCTCTTTAGCACCTTTAAGTATCTTTTATAAACATACACTAGGAGAAAAAAAACATTACTGGTGTGCATCCTGAGACAAAACAATGGAACTGACATATTTTAAGAAATGTCAGTGCAAGTTGCTTACAGTTAAAACGGCTCAAATATTTCTATGACTAGCTTAAGCCTTGTCTGTGAAACCGGGGGTAAACGTGTTTATATTTTAGACCTGACAGGATTGATTTTGCGGTAAATTGCGTGCATGCATCACTCGCCCATGCGCGTCTTGTCATCCATAATAGAAGGCTTGTTCGAGATCTGCGCTGCACAATCCGATCGGCGTAAGATATCAAAGTACCGCGAGAGCGATTCAAAAGCATAGGGAGTCTCCAAACGCTCTCGCGGTACGATTGTGCAGCACCGATGCATCTCGAACAAGCCTAGAGAAAAGTTGCTCGGGCTACTGTGATGCATGTATGGTGTGGCAGTGGCATAGGTTAATTGTCACAACGAGCGAGAAAAGCACACAAAATCTCGAACATCCGAGAATCAGCTAAAAAACAACAAAAAAGAGATGACGTTATTACTCAATAATTAGTAGTAAGGTGTTTTATTGAACATATTGCCATATGTAGCTCTCTAACATAGTTCATTGTAAAGCATTACCAATTGTCAAGGGTCATTTTATTATAGGTTGTTGTGGCACTGTGCTAGAATTTATTTTCAAGGAAGTACCATGTCTATTAATGGGTGAAGCACTTGTTAAGTCGTGACGTAAGGAACGCCGTTTCTGGGTCCAATCCTTGACTTGTTTCACTTGAGAATGCCATCGACGGCCGTTTATGAGCGCTATTTATTCATAATAAACATTTTAAAAAGATAAACATTTAAAATAGTCTACACAACAGTCTCTGTGCTCACAGCGACATTAATATTTTAACGATTTATAAAAGAATTATCACTGTCTGGCCATCTGGGATTTTGGTATGGAGATATATTTTTTGGTAGTATGACACCACATTGTGTGTATATTAGCACCGTTTGTTGTTTTCTAGTGGTATGCGTTTGGACCCGAAAGCGCTGCCGCGTGACGTCAGGCTTAACAACCATCTTCAGCTAGTCAGCTTGAGATCCTTTCCATCTAAACTGGTATTATCTGTTAAACCTAGTCGTGAATGTTTTATGAGCAATAGGATAACAGTATACAACCAAAAAGTCATTAAGAGCTGAAGCAAACGTTTTTTGTTTTTTTAACCACTAGGGGGCCAAAAGTTACATAGTGTACCTTTAAATCATTTTTGAAAAAATATGTAGTATAATTTCATAAAAGAATTGGAAATGTCTATTATATATTTTTTCTCTATTATATGCATAATTAAAGTTGGTAAATATGCTTCATTTAAAATGTAAAATATTTCTGATAAAATACCAGTTGGATATGGTAATATGTCAATTTTTTTCTTTTCTTTATTTCCAACAATTGAGAGAAGAAAAAAAAAACATGTTACTGCAACTTTCTGTTATTCTGAAAAGAGGAATTATGCAATGTTTATACTAGATATGGTTACAGTGAGTGTGTTACCAGGTGAAAAAAAAAAAGTACATTACTATTATGTACTTAAATTGCTCTATTTTTGTGCACTAATTTTGTACTTAATATACTAAAAATTCTTCTTTAGTACTTCTTAAGATAATTTTAAGAACATCTAAGTGTACTCAACTGTGCTATTTTGAGACACTAAAATGTGCTTTTAATATACTATCTTGTAGTACACTATGGGTTCAAATGTATGATAAGTAGTATCTAAATAATTTTTTAAAATACGGAGATAGTATATAAAAGCACATTTAAGTTCATATTTCATGTTGTTAAGATTATCTTAATATACTAAACTCTTCTTTAGTACTTCTTAAGTACAAAATTAGTGCACAAAAATAGAGCACTATGGAAATGTACTTTTTTTTCCACCTGTGTTGTGTGTTTAAATAATTATTCAACATTTATTCAGCATTACAATTTCCCCCTATGTTTATGCTTTTATATATTAAGTTCATAATTAAAGCTGGTAAATGTGCTGCATTTGAAATGTTGTAAAGCATTTCTGTAAAAATATTACTTGGATATGCTAATATATCAAATTCTCTCAGTCTTTCTCATTCCATTTTTTTTTTTGTTTTCCCAGCAACACTTGAAAAAAAAATGTTTCTGCACTTGAGAATCTCACGGCTCTAAACAGATTCTGAGTCCACATAACTACTCCAGTGGGAGTTGGACACGCTGTATGTTTAGTCTACTGTATTTCCAAAAACGACAACGAGACAACAAGCATGCAAACACTCACATACACATTTCATGCACAAATAGAAATTGGATTAGTATGTTTCATTTACCAAGCCATTGACATTGTGCAAGGTGGTATTTGTGCATGTGTGATCAGTGCGTCTGGCTGTGCTGCATGTCTTTGTGTTCAGAGGTGTGTAATGATGACATCATCCTCCCCTGGCCGGCATTGTGGGGGTTATTTTGACAGTCTCCTGTGCTATTGTTGCTGCAACTGCCCACAGATTAGGGCATGTCTTCTACAGGCATGAACGTTAGGCACAAACACCCTCACATTAGAGGTTTTACTTTTTTGGTTGCTAATGCTATTATGTAATATTTAACATATCTAATACAGACACACATAATATACAGTGGTGCCGTGAGTCTGATAAAATTCGTTTTTAGTTTTACCAGTCAGAGATCCAAACGGAGCCGGGGTCTTTTCCTTCATTGTGAGGTCACGTTTGGCAGGGATGGGCAGAGGTTCCCTGTCTTGTCTGCTGTGGGGGGGGCGCAGATGTGTCAGTCTCACGTATGAATCATAGTGATTTAGACGTGTCTTTTCAATCCCCCTGAGTGGCTCATTCAGTGAATTAAGAGCAAGGCGTTGAGACAATCAATTTTATCACAATGGGGCCCGTTCCAGGGTGACGCCATCGCCAATACTCACAGGAGTGAGTCGGAAGAGGGAAAATTTAGAATTTACCATGATAGCCATATTTTCAGTTAAAGCCTCTCTTATTTTGGTTATAAAAATAACCAAATTATAAGAAATATCTTGATTTTTAGTTGTTTTAGGTTATTTTCATGCTTGTTTTGTCTTATTTTAAAGGGTTAGTTCACCCAAAAATGAAAATAAAAATTCTGTCATTTATTACTCACCCTCATGCCCTTCCACACCCGTACTACATTCGTTAATCTTCGGATCACAAATTAAGATATTTTAGTTGAAATCCGATGGCTCCGTGAGGACTCCATAGGGAGCAATGACATTTCCTCTCTCAAGATCCATTAATGTACTAAAAACTTATTTAAATCAGTTCATGTGAGTACAGTGGTTCAATATTAATATTATAAAATGACGAGAATATTTTTGGTGCGCTAAAAAAACAAAATAACGACTTATATAGTGATGGCCGATTTCAAAACACTGATTCATTAAGCATCAGAGTATAAATGAATCAGTGTGTCGAATCATGCGTGTCAAATTGCCAACGGCTGAAATCACGTGACTTTGGCGCTCCGAACAGCAGATTCGTTACACTGATTTATTAATGCTCCGATGCTTCCTGAATCAGTGTTTTGAAATCGGCCATCACTAAATAAGTCATTATTTTGAGTTTTTTTGGCGCTCCAAAAATATTCTCGTCGCTTTATAATATTAATATTGAACCACTGTACTCACATGAACTGATTTAAACATGTTTTTAGTACCTTTATGGATCTTGACAGAGGAAGTGACATTACTCCCTATAACTAAAATATCTTAATTTGTTTTCCGAAGATTAACGAAGGTCTTACGGGCGTGGAACGGCATGAGGGTAAGTAATAAATGACAGAATTTTAATTTTTTGGGTGAACTAACCCTTTAAATCATTTTAAAAGTCCTCTTGTGGCCCCCTGGACGTTTGTTCTAAAGCAAGCATCTCTAGCACTTGTGTTAGGGATTTGAACCAAAACCAAAAGTAATAAAATATGGAGTGTAACTTAACCCTGAATGATACCTCATATTAATCAGCTTGTTATGGAGAGGTGTACTGTTATTGTTTTGCATGATCAGATATGTATATGTGTGTACTTTATATACAGGGCTTGACATTAACTTGGCCTCAGCATTTTCAGTGATCACAATTTTGTCGCCGATACCATGGAGAAAAACTCCCATATCTATTAGGGCTGCACAATATATTGTGATTTATCGCATGCGATTTGGCAAAGGCTGCGATTATTTTATGCGCAGCTTGTCAGAGCTGTACGGCTCTGTGATTTGTAGTAAATGCTTCTCCATCTGAAAGCCAGAGGGTACTCTTGAGCAGAAACTCAAAACCTGCCCTGCCGCAGAAGAAGAAAACTTGCGTCATTCCAGGAAATCCCATACTATTGCTGTAGCTGAAAAAACAGAAGATTAAAATGCTTTGATTGATTAAACATGACTAATAAACACACGACTGCCTTATTCTGTGTAAGAAGCCGCCACATCTCACAGAAGGATGCTATGAAGTGAGTTTCAAATAAAAACATGTTATTATTAAATGTTGTCTTTTGTTGGACAAGATGTTAATAAATGCTTCTCGTGTCTGGAAAGATGTTTGACGCGTGTTGATTTTTCAAATGCAATTTAAATTGATAATATTACCATATATATTTTTAATATTATCTCATAATTATCTCTAATATACCTGCTGTCACTTTAAGACCTGATGCATGGATCCATTATACTGTTACACATGAGTTTTCTTTCTCAACTGTTTACATTTACTTAACATAACTGACTGTGTTGTGTCTATGTGAATACTTGCCAAGACCAGCATTTTGTCATTATTTTGTGTGTATTTGACTGTTTAAGCGCAATAAGCAGCGGAAAAGAACTCCATTTAGTACTGAGAGGCGGCTTTATGTGCGCGGAAATGAGTAAAATTATGCGTAATCCCACGCCAAAATTCAAGCCCTCTAACACCAGCAAAATTCTGATATTTTAGATATTCCAGTATCGATTTGTATCGAAGAATCAATATTTTTGACATTACATTGCACTTAGTTTATTATTTCAGATGCCTTTTTAAATGGCTACAATTGAAAAATGCATATGCAAAATTCAACCCGCAAAGTGGCTAATAGAAGTCAAGTCAAGTCACCTTTATTTATTTTTAAATAAATATAGTCCCTTTATTTTTACAATGTAGATGACATTGATAACTGGTACATTATTTTGGCTGCACAGCAGCTCTTAAAGAATGGTGTCATTGCAGGCAGATCAAAGCACTGTTGAATATAAAATGTCAAGTGTCCCCAACTAAGCAAGCCAAAGGCTTCTAGAAGTATTACCCCTGCATTTGGCGGGTGTTAATGTCAAGCCCTGTTTGTGTGTTTGTTTGTTTGTGTGTGTATACATACATATACACAAAAGCTGTTTTTTACTCACAGTGTATCAGAGTTCCCATAAAACTATTAAGCAGCACAACTATTTTCATCATTGATAATAATAAGATGTTTCTTTATGACCAAATCGGCATAATAGAATGGTTTTGAAAGGATTATGTGACACTGAATAATAAATTTTATATATTAAATAATCAAAAAAATTAAATAAATGCAGCATTGGTGAACATAAGAGACTTCTTTCAAAAACATTATATTTTTTAACTTGTTCACAAGGATGCATTTATTTATCGTACTGACCCCAAACTTTTGATTTGCATATATAAATGTGGGTATAGCCTCTATGTATACACTTTGTATGAGAGAGTGAGAAAAGGAAATAGGAAAACCAGCTCTTATTGGTGAGTATTCCTTTTGAATCCAGTCATCGTCTCATTCACACAGCTTTATTTAACACGGGTCTGGAAACCATAATGTCAGTGAAACATCCCTCGCACAAGTTCTCAGAGTGTGTTATGACATCACTCCACCCCTGCGAAGGTGAGATGGGAACCTTTGTGTAGGACTAACGGGAAGAATGTCTCGAGTAGTCTGGAAATACTTGGGATAGTTTCGCTGGCGCTGTTTCACTAGAGGATGGTGCCCGACCGGTTGCATTGTTTGGGATGACCTCAGTGGAATGTTATTAAGGAAATTATGTTTTATGTCGTTTAGGACATGGGAGATACCAGAGATTTGTAAGGTGTGTGTGTGTGTGTGTGTGGTTCCTGTGTGGAGTATTTAGACGGTTAGTCATAAATGCTGGCTAAGACCTCACAGAGAGAGACATAACAGTAGCATATTGGGTCATTTCATGTCTGCATATTTGAGTGATAAACTACTTTCATCACGTTTCCATTCAGCGCAGCTGTGAATCAGACTAGGGTCTGTGAGGTAACGGGACCCTGCTAGACATCCAGGATTCTGGCAGACAAGGGCAGAGTCCAGTTCCTCAGCCCACGGAGAAAGCTCTTAGTCAGGCTTGGAAAAGCAAGGGGGACTCCCCACTTTTGGGAAACCACAACTGCAATTCCATTATCCCTGACTGCTGGTTTCTGAACTCTTTTAAGACCACAGAATCATGCCAAGCTGCAGGTCAGCGTAGGTCCAGATGTGGCCTTTCTTATACGGCAGAGATTGTGTTGATGCAGATGTGTTCAGTTGTGTTGTGGCATAGACTTTGTTCTTTCTTAAGCTGTAAGCTGTATTAAAAGTGAAGGTAGAGGTTTAAAATCACTCATACATATCTACGCTCTAAAAAATGCTGGGTTAAAGACAACCCAAGTTGGGTTAAATATGGACAAATTCAGCAGTTGGGTTAAATGTTTGACCAACCTGCTGGGTAGTTTTATTTAACTCAACTCAACTAGCTTAAAATGAACCCAAAACAGGTTGGAAATTAAAAATCAGACACAATAGAGGCAACAATAATAATTTAAAAGGTCAACATTTATTAATAAACAATTTAATAAATGTTTATTATTTAATTATTTATTAAACTTATTAATAAATGTTCATTTATTAAACATATTAATTACAAAAATACCCAATCACTGGGTTTGTCAATTTTTAACCAGACTTTGTTTTTTTTTTGAGTGTATAGACAGTCAAATTACATTGTTAGATCTATTTTTTATAAAAATGGTTGTGTTGTTGAACATTTTTAATGTTTAACATTTTATTATAACGCACCACTGGTCGAAAGTAAAACTGTTTTAAGTTTCAGCATCATTACTCCAGTCTTCAGTGTCACATGACCCTTCAGAAATCATTCTAATATGATGCCTAATTAAGAAATGCAGCCTTGTGGAATATAAAGTGACGTATTTCAAAAACATTTTTTAAAAAATCATAATTATTCCAAACTTTTGACCAATAGTGTATTTGCATTAGTCCTCTACACCTAAGAGACATGCCACTGAAAATAAGAAACAATTGATTTGTAAGATGAGAAATCACATTTATTTTCTAAAAACAAGGTCGACAAAACAGCCTCTTAAAGGGTACATAACAATTTCTGCCAATCACATGTTAATCTTGAGTACCTATAGAGTAGTATAGGTCTTCATATCTCTGAAAAGTCTTTATTTATTTTTTTTTTTGATTTATAAAAGACAGATATGCTGTACCGAGTCTTTCCAAAAACAGCCAAGGTCCTGGAGGCGTGCCGTGGGCGAAGCTAAAGCTTTTGTGAAGCTATCGTCTGCAAGCTATCAATGGTCAGCTAAACAAATGTACTTAAACACACACAATGCACCATCACATTATCCATGGATAACTTTTGAATCACTATAATGAATATAGCGTATAGTGAATGATGAATAATGCGTGAGCACAAATCTCTCAGCTCCACGTAACGCTGGGTTCTTTGGGAAGCAAGGTTATCTTTCCCTCACAACCAAAAACACACTTCTTTGGTGACATTGTTGATTTTGTGGTCTGAAAACAAAGTGATGAATCTTTCTCAAGCAAGTCCTGTGCAGCGCTGCCGATGACTTCCGTAACGAAGACTTCCGTAGCCGAACGAAGCACGTTGATGGGCGTGCTTTTGCTCTCGCTCTGGTTGATGTGTGCACACGCTCTTCCGGGAGAAGTGCCCATACAAGGAATTACACCCTTTATTACGTAATACAGGGCCATACTCGGAAAATGTATGAAATCTGAAAAGTATTTTTGGCACAGAAATGATCTGTCATACATCTTTAACAGTGTAAATAAGTCAGAATGCATGAAATAGCATTAGACCCCCCCATTTAAACATCTACAAACTCTCAAGTCTCAGTTAAGCTCAAGTGCACAAAAAGGCCATAAGTAAACCAATATCCTTCAAAAAGGTCTTGTCAATATAGCGGATAAATAAAATAATGTTAAGTAAAATTAAAAAGTCAAAGCCTACTTGTACTAGATGTGCTGGTTTCAGCCTCATCACCGGCTGCAATCATGACCTCTTATCCTAAATCAAACACCTTCAGTTCAGCAACTACCTGCTAATGCACTCGCATGCACTTAAAGTAGCCTTGTCAACAAGTTTGAGTGAGTAAGGCCAAAACGCACAAGATGTAGTACTTTCAGTGCCCTTAAATGGCGATATCACGTCTTTATAGCAGAAACAAACTGCTGCAGAAAAAGTTAGGTGTCATGCAAAATGTAACGTGGAATAATTGCACTACTCATCACAAATGTATTGGAATAAAATGTACATTTACTTGTTCAAAAATGTAGTCAATTAGAGAGTAAAAGTAGTTAATATTGTTGATACTTAGGTACAGTAACTAATTACATTTATTCAAATAGTTTACATCGCTGAGTGTTTGCTAATTCAAGAATTACTACCATTGCTCATACGGAACACAGTGTTGGTAACCAAACAGTTTTGGTGATTATTGACTTCCATTGTATGGAAGGGGAAAAACTGAAGACACTGAAAAACTGAGACTTTTCTCAAAATATCTTCTTTTATGTTACACTGAAGTATGTAAATCATAAAAGTTTGATGACAGTTTTTTTTAGGTAAGAACTAAACTTTGGCATGTAACAGATGATAAAACAGATATTGAAGGAGGAATCTGGTAAATGTCTGGGGACCAAAATATCATAGAGACTGGGGGTGGACTTTTTTTTTTTATTTTTTTTTTTACTTTGGCCATTAAACAACCACTTAGCAACCACATAGCAATGGGCAGAATATCACTCAGATCACCTTAGCAACCACATTGCAATGCCCTAAGAACCACCCACTTTATCATAGCTCAGTGTTTTGCATGGGCAAGCACAACTCATTTTATATAGTGCTTAACAATTCATTAATGTACATGAATAGAAATGTCCTGGAACTTTAATTCATATATTTTCTTTTTTATTTAACTACGGATATATTTATAACAGTTTTCATGAAACTAAGTATAAGGTGTTTCTTAAATCATTTTTCAGCATAATTTCTGTAATCACCTTTGCTCAGATATTTTTGTGTGCATTGCTTCAGTATATTGTCATATAAGCCAAGAAAATATATTTGCTTATGCAGGTTAATCCTTCACTTTTTTTCACACAAACTCATTGTTACGATAAGAAACAACAATTTATGTACATCCGGTTGGTCTTAAAGACGTAAAAGACTGTTAACACGCCATTTTCAGAGTTGGCTAAAAGAAACAAACAACACTCTTGGAATGATTTGCGTTGATAGCTCTGTTTAATGACAGCATCAGAGTCTCTCTGCTCTGTAATTTTTGCAGTGCGTGGTCCTCTCTGCGTCTCCCATGGGGCATTTGGGTCTGTTTGCTAGCACTCATAATTGCAGTGGTGAAAGAGAGAGAAAGAGAAAAAAACTTGCAGCAACAGTAGACAAGAGAGATGTAGAAAAACAGTAATTAGAGTTAGAGAGAGAGCCAGTTCAAGTCATCGTGGACAACATCTTTGTCATATAGAAGATGTACAGGCGTATATCTACAGTACATGAGTCTCAAGTCAAGCCTCAAACATTTGAATCCAGAGGAAAAATCCACACAAAAATCTAGTAACTGAAAAAGTCGGTAACTAAGTTCTTACTTAAAAGGCATAAATAAATCTTCTAATAGGTAGGCCACTAATACAGCTCTCCAAAAAGTTACAGATGTTTGTGTGTGAAGCATTTGGAATACTGTAGATATTTGTACGCTCTTAGAGCGAGTAAAGTTGACATGGAGCCGCTAAATATTGAAACTCTGGGGAATCACACTTTTTAAAGACCCCCTGTGGTCAAAATCAAGTTTTTAATGATGTTTGTATGTCAATGTGGTGTTATTAATATGCTTTAAGACAAACCATGTGCAATTTCATAACCATTTCTGAATATTTTATCCTTAAAACTGCAGTGAAACAAAGACAGTCTCAAAAACGCAGTTTGAAATCGGCCTTGTTCTCCAAGTCACAAATATGTTGTAACCAATCCCATCAATGTGCCGGAGGCCTTTAGCATGTCATTAACTGTGCTCTGAAGCAGGGGAGACTCAAGAGAAGCCAGGTTATCCTATATATTTTTCTGTTGATATCAAAAATCGGTTACATTTCGCAATATAGCGGGTAAATTATGTATATGATGTTGGCTATATTATGAAGTTATGATGAACTATGCCTTTCTCCACTGACGTTCTGAGTTATTCAAAGCATTTGTAAGGATACTGATTGTTAGAAGGCGGCTATCTGACTCTGACATGACAAATGGGAACATGGTTTGTGTAACATTAGCAACAGATTATTAGCTGTTTGATAGTCAAGCAAAAGACTAATCATATTAATTACTGTTACGTGTCCGGCGATGTAGAGAGCGATACATAAAATGCATTACCATACATCAACTTGTAGACAAGCCTGAATAATTCACTCTTCCACTTATTCTGAGTCAGTTTCTGGTTCAAACATGACTGAATTAAATCAGTATTTCCACTTGCTCTTGTGCAGCGTTTATAACAGTACAGTTGACCGAGTGGATCTCTGAGCTTGTGTGATTGAGTGGATCAATCTGCATATACTAAATGAAGCATTTATATTCAAGGTATTTTAAGGCATTACGTTTTTTTTTCCACAAAAAAACCCCACGAAACATTTAAATATGTCATTTTGGTGTTCAGAGATGAGTTTTAAGAGAAAAAATGATTGACTACAGGGGGAATTTAAAAAAACACTGAACAGAAGAGAGTCTGCTGGCGAAAAGGGAACGCGACAGTGTAATAAAAACGAAAAATCAACAATGGCTTGTCTTTTCGGAGATGGCGAGAACTTGGGAATTGAAAAAGTGATGGAGATTGTGCTTTTATTACTCAACTGATGCACAAGGTATTTTATTGAACAGATAAATTGCCATATGTAGCTCTATAACAGTTCATTGTAAAGCATTGGGTCGTTTCATTATGGTTGTTGTAGCGCTGTGCTGGAATTTACTTCAAGGAAGTATTTGGTCTATTAATGGATATAGCTACAGCAACATCTTCAGCTAGTCAACTTGAGATCCTTTCCGTCTAAACTAGTTATATCTCTTAAGCCTTGTAGTAAATGTTTTATGAGCAGTAAGATTAATCAATCTCTCTTTGGTGAGAATATCGGTTATTTTAAAAAAAAAAAAATTTGATCATATCAGACTGGCAATCATCATAACTTTTGTAATGTCATTGATTAAAAATATCAGTGTTTCCAATTAGTCAAAACAACAGCATAAAATATTGCACTTACAGTGGGTAAGGAAAGTATTCAGACCCCCTTTTGCAGCCATTTGCTAAAATCATTTAAGTTCATTTTTTTCCTCATTAATGTACACACATCACTCCATATTGACAGAAAAGCACAGAATTGTTGACATTTTTGCAGATTTATTAAAAAAGAAAAACTGAAATATCACATGGTCCTAAGTATTCAGACCCTTTGCTGTGGCACTCATATATTTAACTCAGATGCTGTCCATTTCTTCTGATCATCCTTGAGTCCAGCTGTGTTTGATTATACTGATTGGACTTGATTAGGAAAGCCACACACCTGTCTATATAAGACCTTACAGCTCATAGTGCATGTCAGAGCAAATGAGAATCATGAGGTCAAAGGAACTGCCTGAAGAGCTCAGAGACAGAATTGTGGCAAGGAACAGATCTGGCCAAGTTTACAAATAAAATTCTGCTGCACTTAAGGTTCCTTAGAGCACAGTGGCCTCCATAATCCTTAAATGGAAGATGTTTGGGATGACCAGAACCCCCAGAAGTCGGGAGATGGGAGAAAGTTGTAGAAAGTCAACCATCACTGCAGCCCTCCACCAGTCGGGGCTTTATGGCAGAGTGGCCCGACGGACGCCTCTCCTCAGTGCAAGACACATGAAGGCCCGCATGGAGTTTGCCAAGATGGTGAGAAATAAGATTCTCTGGTCTGATGAGACAAAGATAGAACTTTTTGGTCTTAATTCTAAGCGGTATGTGTGGAGAAAACCAGGCACTGCTCATCACCTGTCCAATACATTCCCAACAGTGAAGCATGGTGGTGGCAGCATCATGCTGTGGGGGTGTTTTTCAGCTGCAGGACAGGACGACTGGTTGCAATCGAGGGAAATATGAATGCGGCCAAGTACAGGGATATCCTGGATGAAAACCTTCTCCAGATTGCTCAGGACCTCAGACTGGGCCGAAGGTTTACCTTCCAACAAAACAATGACCCTAAGCACACAGCTAAAATAATGTGTATTAATAAAAAATAGTGGCTTCAAACCAACTCCGTGACTGTTCTTGAATGGCCCAGCCAGAGCCCTGACTTAAGCCAAATTGAGCATCTCTGGAGAGACCTAGAAATGGCTGTCCACCAACGTTTACCATCCAACCTGACAGAACTGGAGAGGATCTGCAAGGAGGAATGGCAGAGGATCCCCAAATCCAGGTATAAAAAACTTGTTGCATCTTTCCCAAAGACTCATGGCTGCATTAGATCAAAAGGGTGCTTCTACTAAATACTGACATAGGGTCTGAATACTTAGGACCATGTGATATTTCAGTTTTTCTTTTTTAATAAATCTGCAAAAATGTAAATTCTGTGTTTTTCTGTCAATATGGGGTGCTGTGTGTACATTAATGAGGAAATAACATGAACTTAAATGATTTTAGCAAATGGCTGCAATATAACAAA
This sequence comes from Chanodichthys erythropterus, assembly GCF_024489055.1. Classification (NCBI taxonomy): domain Eukaryota; kingdom Metazoa; phylum Chordata; class Actinopteri; order Cypriniformes; family Xenocyprididae; genus Chanodichthys; species Chanodichthys erythropterus. Next base: position 38,432,648 of record NC_090232.1, on the reverse strand, counting down.
GAGTGAAAAATTTAAAGGGGTCTGAATACTTTCCATACCCACTGTACATGCTCAGATGACATCACTTTTGGATTTCCACAGGTGCCGCAAACAATATTCATCAAGACATGCAGAGCACAAACATAAACACAATGATGTTTTGTATTGTTTTTTAGTGGGCCAAAAGTTGGGTAGTGTATCTTTAATTAAAAATAAACCCTATAATGGGAACCCTTAAGAGGTTCTAATACGAAGCACCTGATAGAACCCTTTAAGGTTCTATATAGAACCTTTTCATCTAAGAGAAAAAAAAAAATCCACACCATTCCAAAATGTTCACTCTTGACATCACTGTTCTTAACTCATTGTGTAATATTTTGAATGAAATAATGCTGGTCTAGACTTGATTAACTTGATTGTAGTATTGCCTATGATTAACTTTGAATTCAGTAGATGAGGTGCAAATTGGATGGAATGATATTGCAGGCTTAGACCATTTTTGACCGTTATTGTTCTTTGTTTCGTTTACACATATCAGATGGAAATTGCTACCTGCTGCATCCATCCAGAAGAGCAGCTAACTGTGAAGACATGACTCATCTCCAATCTGCAGTCTGCAAGTCATAAGTGAATGCAATAATGTCTCAAAGAGTCTAACATTTGCCAAGACAAATTCAAAATATCTCTGTTTGAACTCTCTAGAGAAAATATTTTTATATTATGTCATATTGATATAAGCTACAGTTCATAAGTTTGGGATATTCTTTTGAGAAATTCTTTTATTCAGCAAGGATGCATCAAATTGATCTAAAGTGACAGTAGAAACTTCTATAATATTACAAAAGATTTCTATTTCAAATAAATGCCATTATTTAGAACTTTATATTCATCAAAAAATTATGAAAAATTTAATCACGGTTTCCACAAAAATATTAAGCAGCACAACTGTTTTCAATATTGATAAAAACAATAAATGTTTCTTGAGCAGCAAATCAGCATATTAGAATCATTTCTGAAGGATCATGTAAAATTAAATCATAAAATTACATTTAAAAATCCATGAAAAGAGAAAATACTTATTTTAAATTGTAATATATTTCACAATATTTCTTTAAAAAAAAATGTTAACGTTACTGTGTGTATATAATCAATTTATTTGTGAAGTGCATTTTATAAAATGAAATGCATAAGCTAAAATGATTTTTAGCAGTGATAATATACATTAAATAAATATGAAATTCAATTTTAGAGATCTCATAGGACAAGCTTGATATGTGAGACTCAGAACTGATGATATAAGAAACAAAGCATTTCATATTTTCAATAGTTTCACTGGGAATCTCACAATAAATAACTGACGTGTCAGCTGAAAGAACTGAAACAAAGTTGCTTTTTTGATTTCACCTTCTATAACAACATCATTCAGTCTTCACTCTTGGTCTGATCTTAATCATTGTTAGAGAAACAAGCCTGACTCCAGATCAGTCATTCTAATTACTCCCACAGCTTGGTGTGTTTGTGATGAGTATATCAGATCATTTAAGATGGCCGCAAGATTTTAAAAAGGCCAATAAAACTGAAATGTTTTAGTTAATGGTGTGGACAGGCTGGTATTTTGTGAAGGTGTTATGGTGTAGCAGTTAAAGATCTGGGTTTGAACTCTGCAAGGGGCAATTCGTGAGCTGTTATCATTGTGCATGAGCGGGGCAGTAAACCCCAGGTAGCTCCTTCAATAAGTGTATACTGTACGTCGCTTTAGATAAAAGTGTCTGCTAAATGACTACTGACTTGACTGCTGTACTGTTTATGTCCTTTTATATACATTTCATATTCAAGCAAAGGCTTTACACTGTAAGTATCCTCTAAAAATGAACATTAATTTATTGCTGTGACACTTGAAAGGCGACTAAGTCTTACTGGAAATACGAGGTGACTGTAAGAGTAGCCGTAATAGAGGTCAACCATGTGGTTCAGATTGGCTTAAATACCTCACAGATGATTAGTCTAAAATACTAGACATTCTTTGTCAAATTGTCCTGATGATTTCCTGGCTGCACAGTGTGAAGCGCGCCACAAACACGAGGCCGCAGTGTTACAAATGCATTAGCACACCCCCTCGCCAAGGGCCCCAATCAGCATTCCTTCCTAAAAACACTCCATTCTTCCTGCCCATATTTGGGAGAGAGGGGTAGGGAATCCCTCGCGATGACTCATCGAGTTTCTCCGACTGTAAGGGGAGTTCACTGGATGGAACGAACATGACTTGTTCAGTTGTGAATTGAAGCAAGCTCCCTGCTAAGTCATAAAGAAGGGGCATTTTTGTGTGCATTTTTAAATGGTGACTGCATGCTATGGCAAAACTTGTTTCTGTTGCTTTGTTGGCAGAATACAGCAGGGTTCAGTAAATGTCAAGTATATCTAGTAGGGATCTAGTATGTAAATGTAAGATTTATCTTTATAGTATAACTGCACTGTTTATTACATAAAACTCTGTCACATATATAATAAAAAAAGTATCTATATATACTATACATAATGGCATCTAGTAAATAAATAAGAACTACCTTCAGTAAGTATAATATACTATAATAACTATAACTGTAAATAAAACTATTCTATATAATCTTTTTGGTGTGTATAGTATATAATAATCTGTTATATATAGAATTATAAACTATAATTGTATAGAATACTATTTCTATTATATATATATATATATATATATATATATATATATATATATATATATATATATATATATATATATATATATATACATACATAAAAAATGATACATATATAACTATATACTCTATAGCATTCAAAAGTTATGTTATACAAGTCTCTGGTGTCCCCAGATTGTGTCTGTGAAGTTTCAGCTCAAAATACCCCACAGATCATTTATCATAGCTTGTCAAATTTGACCCTATTTGGGTGTGAGCAAAAACACGCCGTTTTTGTGTGTGTTCCTTTAAATGCAAATGAGCTGCTGCTCCCAGTACGCTTTCCAAAAGAAGGCGGAGCTTTAACAGCTCGCCCTTCAGTTGCTCAACAAAAAAGCTGGAGAATCTCACACAGACAAAATGACCAGTAACAGTCGGACACTGATGGAGAGACACAGGAAGAAGTCACAACTTTCAGAATTCATCTATTTATGAATTTCTGAATGGTTAGTGGATAAATTTATGTAGCTGCTTTGGAGTTGATTCAACTCATCGATTAGCATGTGCCGCCAAGTTAATCTTTTGTGCAAAACCCGTATGGACACCCACTATACATAGCGTACCTGTTTGCCAAACAGAGCCATACACACTAGGTTAAAAATCTGATTGCTGTCAAATGCTGTGAATAGTTTAATATTTTTTCCAAAATATTGCTCAGACAGAAACACTCCTTTTTTAGCAATCGAGCTTGCCAGGGTCAACTTGCAGGCTATTTAAGCTAATGAGCCTCTAAATAGTGTTGTGTGCTCGTCTGTGCAGCCAACGACAGAACAGTTAACATGCTTTGCTCAAACTTTTGCCATGGTGTTAGAACTGGTACACCGTTTTCGCTTGTGAAAAAAAAAAAATGGCGGCACTGTGGGTGGAAATGTGCAGATTAAGAGCTGGTAATATTATAATAAGATCCCTTTCCTACGTCTCAAGGGAAGCAAAGTCTGAGCAGCCTGTTTTTTCACATGCTTGCAGAGAAAGGGTTACCTAAACAAAGTTACTGGGTTGCACTTTTTCATGTTTTCTTGGTTGGTAGATGCACCGGGGACCCGATTATAGCACTTAAACACGGAAAAAGTCAGGTTGTCGTGATATGTCCCCTTTAATATATTTTAAAATGTAATTTATTCTTGTGACAACAAAGCTGAATTTTCAGCATCATTATTCTAGTCTTCAGTGTCACATGATCCTTCTAATACGCTGATTTGCTGCTCAAGAAACATTTCTTATTATTATTACAGTTGTGCTGCTTAATTTTTTTTTAAGATACCAAGATATATTTTTTCCAGTATTCTTTGATGAATAGAAAGTTAAAAATAAATTTATTTGATTTTAAATAGAAAGTAAAAAAAAAATTATTTGATTTTTTTTTTTTATTATAAATGTCACTTTTGATCAATTTAATGCATCCTTGCTGAATAAAAGTATTAGTTTCTTAGTTTACCGACCCCCAAAATATTAAATTTTATATTACTAAAGTGCTAAAGTGTTTCTTCCCATACATGTAGTAATAAATGATGCATGGAAAACATTGCCAGCTTGATATTTAGTTTACAGTTTTCTGCATTAGTGCGCAGTGTTCACTTCAGGAGCAAATATATCTCCAAATGCTTTTGTTTGTGAACATGTTTATCAATAAGTCACATATTCTGTCCTTTCTGGTCCTAAAAAATAAATTCTACGACTGCAACAGAAGGTGGGTATCCTGAATACTCTTTTTTTTCTCTCTCTCTCTTTCTGCCTCTCTCTCTCATTTTCCACACTTCGCTTCTTCCACTGTTAACCATAGTGGATTCAAACACAAACAAACAAGCAACGCTAACGATTGCAATCACCACTAATTTGGAGGCCCAGCTCTCCACCCCCACTCACTTCTCCAGGACGCGCTCCATCCCAGAAACCCTAGGGGCTCCAGATGGGTGTAGTGGCTGTCGTGAAGGGGAGAAAAAGGACAGAGGAGGTAGTTGGTGTTTCTGGAGAGAGTGCAAATCTTTTCTCTCTTTTCTTTGAAGTGAATTTTCATAGTACAGATCTACTCTTTATGTTTTATAACAAAGGCTGGTTTTAAAATAGAGATCACATTTAAGATCAGCCTTAGGACTGGATCAGTATTCAACCACAACAAAGCATTTCTCACATAACGACTCTCTTACTGTTTATCTAGATCTTTGAGTTTGCATTGTGTCATACTGAAAGCACAAATCCTGACCTGAGACCAGTGTAAAATTGCCCCAGCCAAAAGCATAAACAGAGGACGGAGGAGGGCAATGGAGGGAGTGGCAGAAGTTGTCGTAATTGGTGTAAGTTTGGAGGGGTTGCAGCCAGGCCGCTGGGTTTTGAAAGAGTGTGCAAACGGAGCCCTGTCATTTACCAGACGCCCGTTGGGCTGGGCTGTGTGAACGCAACTCACAACTGTTCTCTAATTAACTCCTGCTCAGAGAGAGAGAGAGAGAGAGAGATGAAGCACTTCTCTGCCAAAGCTGACTAAATGCAGGAGAAAAGAAAAACACTCAGTTTGGCTGCAGTTCGTTTGATTCAGCAAAGTTCACAGTGAAAGTCAGTGCATGCATTGTCGGGTTCAGATTGTTTTTAGTGGTTCCCAGTTTGAAATGTAATTCTTATTCGGTTCTCACATAAGTGCAGCAGTGCTTGAACTTTAAACAAACAAAGAATCACAGCATATTCTAGCATTTCCGGCCCCGAAGAGCTGAAAGAGTGGCCGGTAACACTTTATTTTGCAGTGTCCTTGTTACATGTTACATGTTCTTACTATGGTAATAACAGTAAATAATGCATAATTACATACGACTAACTCTAAACCAAACCCTAATCCTAACCCTAACCCTATAGTAAGTACATGTTGTTAATTAAAGCCACGTTTCCACCTAAATTACCTGGAAAAATTTGTTCCAGGAAATGTTTTTTTTTTTTTTTTTTTTGCATTTCCATTGCGGTCTAAAGTACTGTGAAGATTAGGCAAATTAGTCCGGTGATGTAGGACTGCATGTGACTTTCCAGTTCCCGCTGGATTTCGTCCTCTGCATATAAGGTTAATAAAGCCTGAACCTCGTCGTCTGTCCATCTGTTGTATTTTTTGTTGATTCGAATAGCAAATAACTCTTAATGCACGCACTGCAACAGACTTTTAAAAATGGTGGTTGAAATAAAATGCTGCGTGGAGTCAACCAATCAAAATGCTGCACTGTAAACCCCAATAAGTTGGCAAAACTCAAAAAATTGAGGTAATCTGTAGCCTCAATTTTTTTAAAGGTGCCATCGAATTGAAAATTGAATTTACCTCGGCATAGTTGAATAACAAGAGTTCAGTACATGGAAATGACATACAGTCAGTCAAACTCCGTTGTTTCCTCCTAATTTGCTTAAAAGACTTCCGAAGAACAGGCGAATCACAACATAACACAGACTGTTACGTAACAGTCGGGGTGTACGCCCCCAATATTTGCATATGCCAGCCCATGTTCCCAAAATTATGAAAGGCATTAGACAAGGGCAGTCAGTATTAACATCTGGATGTGCACAGCTGAATCATCAGACTAGGTAAGCAAGCAAGGACAATAGCAAAAAATGGCAGATGAAGCAATAATAACTGACATGATCCATGATAACATGATATTTTTAGTGATATTTGTGAATTGTCTTTATAAATGTTTCGTTAGCATGTTGCTAATGTACTGTTAAATGTGGTTAAAGTTACCATCGTTTCTTACTGTATTCACGGAGACAAGAGCCGTCGCTATTTTCATTTTTAAACACTTGCAGTCTGTATAACTCATAAACACAACTTCATTCTTTATAAATCTCTCCAACAGCGTGTAATGTTAGCTTTAGCCACGGAGCACCATCAAACTCATTCAGAATCAATGTAAACATCCAAATAAATACTATACTTACGCGATTAGACATGCTGCATGATGAACACTTTCCATTTTGAGGGTTATATTAGCTGTGTGAACTTTGTTTATGCAATGATAGAGTCGAGAGCTCTGGGGGGGCGAAGAGTGCGAGCAATTAAAGGGGCAGCATCCCTGAATCGGTGCAATTCTAATTATGCCCCAAAATAGGCAGTTAAAAAAAATATTTTTAAAAAATCTATGCAGTATTTTGAGCTGAAACTTGACAGACACATTCAGGGGACACCTTAGACTTATATTACATCTTGTAAAAAAAAACGTTCAATGGCACCTTTAAGTTAAGAAAGTTTAAATAAGCAGAATTGGCAGATTTTTATTTTTAATTGTTCTTAACTTGAGTAAACTAATTTATACATTTAACTTAAAATTATGTAACCTTATTATTATGTGAACATTATATTATTGTAATCTTAGCTAGATATAACAAGCTAATTCAGAAAATGCTAACTTGTTAACTATTACATTGTATAACACTTGCTGAATGAGTGCAGCAATATAAAGCATTTAGCATTGCTCTCAAATCAAGCCGCATGCACCAGTTGTCACCATGATGGTAACTCTCCAAAAACCCATTAACAGAAACTCTTCTAAATTAGCCTAACAAAACATTAATAACTATTAACATTAACATTAATCTTGCACACACACACACACACACACAAACATTATATAACACTTTTAGCATTTTCTCTCCCTTTTGAGTGCCATGGGCAAAGCATGCTGGGACATAGAAATCCCAAGCTAGTTTCAGTTAAACTTAAGTTGGTCTAAATTAAAAGAAATAAGTTAATAAAACTCAAAACAATGAAACGGTTCAGTTAACTTAAAATATATCAGTTCTGTGAACTTAAAAGAAAAAGAGAGTGCTAAATACTCATAATTTGACTGAACTAATTTGTTTAATTTAAGTTTGTCCTACTCAAACCAATTAATTATTTTGAGTGTTAGGGGTTTACAGTGTGAGTGAACTCAACCAATCAGCATCTTCAGCACCCAAGTCCCACCCCCGAAAGTTCCTGAACTTTGAAAAAGTACTACCTCATGAGCAGGGACTTTCTGAGGGGGATATTTTTACCTGGAACTTCATTCAGACCCTGGTCCCTGTAGAAACACACCGATTACCACCCCAAAGTCCCTAGATCCTGGGAAAGTTCCTGCGGTGGAAACACGGCATAATATTACATTTATAATTACACTGTAACAAGGACACCTTAAAATAAAGTGTAACCTAGAACTAGAAATATAAGGGTGCAGAATATTACTTGCATTAAATAAATCAGTGAATCATTGTGCTGACCTGTTCGAACAAACTAATTCACTAAAATGAATCAGATTTCTCAAAGTTTCATATGAGAGTCGTGATATATTTTTTAAATATTTTTTTTCGCCAACCAGTTCAGCACAAACTGTCACAGTGCTGATTGCCTGCACAATGCTAAAACATAGACTAATCCCTGGGTTCTACTAACAATGAAAATTCTGTCATTATTTTACCGTCATGTCTTATGTAATTTCAAATTCCAAATTGTATGACTTTTCTTCCCTCTGCAGAACAGAAAAACATATTTTGAAGTATGTGGGTAACTGAACAGTTTCTGTTCCTATTGAATGTTCCCATAAAAAAATGGATTTTTTCGTTTTTGGGTCAACTTTACTATTCCCATTGTAATTTTTGTTCATACAACTGAATTCAATGGGACCAAAAACTATTTGGTTACCAACATTCTTTAAAATGTGTTCCACATAAGAAAGTCACACAGTTTTAGGACAACATGAGGGTGAGTAAATAATGACAGAATTTTCATTTTTGAGTAAACTGTCCCTAGTTAAAGGCCCATGCTAAGCAAGAGTCAGGCTGAATAATTTTTTGTCTGTTTTTCACAGCCCCCTGGGATCTGGTAGGAATCAGTTTAAGTCTTTTCTTTCACACATGCACACTCTTCAGAGTGATGTCATTCCTGCTGGGCTTTTCAGCAACTCCCCTGGCCCATGTTAGGCTCGGGATCAAGCCGGCCAGTGTCAAGCTTTCGTCAAACGTACACGATATGCATTAACTACATCAATGAGGCTAAAAGCTGTTGAAGTCAAGCTCTGTTCACCAGACAAATGAATCAATCCAGTTCATCTGAAAGACACGGGCCTCTCTTTAAGAACTATTGTGGGACAGAGTGACAAGAAAATGCTTTGTGTTTGATTGACACAAGGCTCGCTGGCCTCACAATGAATGGAGAGGTCAGAGGTCAAACTCAGGCCTCCATCTATAGCCACTTGCAAACGAGATGAGCTCTGTTGGGGAACACTGTCACCACGATTTTAGCATAGTGAAGAATGACCGCCTTTGTTCTGACATCGAGAGAAAGACAGAGAAAACGCTGCATCTTTTTAGGGCATAAGAGGCCCTTAGTGTTCCTGTTCGAGCGCCATCCCTACTTCCATCTTTCTCACTTTCTTTCTTATCACTTCTTGTTAACAAGTGCAAACATTTTCATATCAGAACTTCTGTATGGATTAGCATTAGCATTGTGGCTCAGAAACAGTCTAAATGAGAGAGATTGTCTTACAAGTGTCTGTGTAAAGGATATATCGTTTAGTGTGTGTGTGTGTGTGTGTGTGTGTGTGTGTGTGTGTGTGTGTGTGTGTGTGTTATGAATGTTTTCAACCTAGTAGTAAGTTGGGGAAAAATTGCCTTCAGATGAAATGTTGTCTGAGGTTGACTAAATCTGTCAAAATGTTGTTGTTGTTGTTTTTTTTAATAGATTTTTCTGAAAGATTACTTATTTTACTTATTAGGGTTGGAGTTGGAACTAATAATAATTAGCTTTATTTAAAAACAATAAACACTACCATTGAAAGTTTGGGGTCTGTAAGATTTAAAAATTCTTTAAAAAGTCTCTTATGCTCACCAAGGCTTTGTTTATTGTATCAAAAATACAGGGAAAACACTGATATTGTGAAATATTATTACAATTTTAAATATAGTAACTGTTATTACTCCAGTCTTCAGTGTCACATGATCCTTCAGAAATAATTTTGATTTGCTGCTCAAACATTTCTTATTATTATCAATGTTAAAAACAGTTGTGCTGCTTAAAGGATTCGTTCAAATGAAAATTAGCCCAAGATTTACTCACTCTCAAGCCATCCTAGGTGTATATGACTTTCTTCTTTCTGATGAACACAATCTGAGATATATTAATAAATATCCTGACGCATCCGAGCTTTATAATAGCAGTGAGTGGAATCAACGAGTATGAGCTGAAGAAAGTGTCTCCATCCACATCCATCCATCATAAACATGCTCCACATGGCTTCAGAGGGTTGATAAAGGCCTTCTGAAGCAAAGCGATGTGTTTGTGTAAAAAAAAAAATCCATATTTGACAAGTTATAAAGTAAAATATCTAGCTTCCGCCAGACTGTCTTACATATTCAGCTTACGAAGAAAGTGTAAACTGGCGTTGCGTTAGTTAAGCTTTTTCCGTAAGTTGAATAGGAAGGCGTAGGACGTAGCATATGCTTTTTGAACTGCGAAAGTTTTACACTTTCTTCATACGTTGAATACGGAAGGCGGTCTGGCAGAAGCTAGATATTTTACTTCATAACTTGTTAAATACGCATCGTTTCGCTTCAGAAGGCCTTTATCAACCCCCTGGAGTCGTGTGGAAAATGTCTATGATGGATGGATGTGGATGGAGACACTTTCTTCAACTCGTAATCATATTTGTCCTGTTCACCGCCATTATAAAGCTCGGATGCGTCAGGATATTTATTAATATATCTCTGATTGTGTTCATCAGAAAGAAGAAAGTCATATACACCTGGCTTGAGGGTGAGTAAAGCTTGGGCTAATTTTCATTTGAAAGTGAACTAATCCTTTAATATTTGTGTGGAAACCATGATATGTTTTGAACCATTCAAGGCATCATTGTGGAGTAAAAGTATTTATTTCTTTAAAATAAAATCTTGCTGACCCCAAATTTCTGAACAGTATTGTAAGTCTACACATGTGATTGTAATGGTGTTTGTATGAACTTAGCAATATGTGATCTACAATGACAAAACTAAGAATGAAAAGAGGGATTTTCCAAAGAAATTATAATGAAAAAAAAAATCTATAGTCCATCCTTTATTATATTTCCACAGATGTCTCATTTTGGCATTTCCATCCACAGGCGAGACCAAAGCATTCCAGCAGAAATTCCCTGAACTCTTCAAAGCCTTGACCGTAACTCTGTGGTCAGAGTCATTTATACCTTGAAGAGCTTAAATGTTTTTGGAGCACCACATATTAATGATAAATGCTTTAGTTTACAAGCTGCTTGTGTTACTGAACTTCAAAGCAGTCTGGATTACGTTCTCCTCCTCACTCCGTTTTCCTTCCCACCCCTCAACTTCCCTCTCTCTCTTCCCCTCTCCCCCTCCCTGCTGGAATTCTGTGTAATTAGCATGCCGTTAATGGTCCGTGCGATTAGAGCCTTTTAGATAGTGAGGTTTTACACATTGGCCCAATCTAATCACTAACAGGCGTGTGGAGTCGTTCATTTGAACCATGTGCAGAAGTTGTGGTGACTGAGAGAGAAGGTCAGATACGGTTTAGTAAAGTGTAGACATGGTTGTCCTGGTTTTCAGACAACGTGGTATTTTTTTACAGGAGAATTACAATAGAAGGTGGAATTTGGGTATTTTCTATGAAAAATCTTGGACTCTTTCTGAAATTGAAAGAAAAGTGACACAGTTCATTAGGATTTATATATATATATAATATATATAATATATATATATATATATATATATATATATATATATATATATATATATATATATATATATATATATATAGAGAGAGAGAGAGAGAGAGAGAGAGAGAGAGAGAGAGAGAGAGAGCGAGAGAATGGTGCGGGATGACATATTTTTGTAGGCCAAGCGGGAAGCAGCATCACGCTGGTTCCCTCGCTAAAAACCCAATAGAATTTTTGGATTATTGCAGAAAATAAAGTCTGTGACTCAACAAAATTTCATGATTCTTACTTGTTTTGTTCATCATGATAATCTTTACAAATGAACACAACATTTATGAATTTTGAAGCGTAAATACAATCGGCAGAAGTATAAAACTAACCGTAGGCTTCAATGTCACCATCACTAAGCTTCCAACAACTCTTTCAGTCTTTGTTTAAAAACATTTTCCCTGAAAGTTCGTTATAATAGAGTTATAATAGTTTGAAAGTGCGTTATTATAAACAAAACCAGGCTATGAAAGCAGACTAGTGAATAGATGAGTTTACCTGTTCTGCTGATGGTGTTTAATGTCCCTTAAAACCTTTTTTGTCCCACTTAGACCCTTGTTAGCAACCACCTTAAAAGCTGAATAAGTGAATATTACTGATGTATTTTCTATCGTATAATTAAACATGAAAATATATTGAGCTTGTGTTCACCACAGACCTTATTTCATGCTCTTAACCAAAAACCCATTAATAAAACCTCATTGACTTCAGGATGATGGAACTGAAGTGCTAAACTGCTAAATTAGTTTCTGGGTTTTGGCCTACAAAAATACGTCATCCCTGCAACACACTCTCTCTCTCTAAAATATATATATATATATATATATATATATTTGCAATGGTAATATATATATAATTTTGTTGCAATAGTGTCAATATGTGAATGCATACAGATCACATACATGTGACATTTGCATTTTTGCCATTTTTCAGGCAGCTTTTCTTTAATTTACATTCATTTTTGATAACAGATTTTGTATTGGTTCTTTTGACTCAGGGTGACAGATGCTGTAGAATCAGGAGTCCTGGCAGCGATACATCTCCCTTTCTTCCTCTCACTGTATCTCTCTCTCTGTCTCCCTCTCTTTTTCCCTTTTCCCCCCGTCAGTCCAAAACCTCCTGCTCCCCTGCTTGGCCCAATCTGGAGAGAGTTAGTGCCATCCCAATGGACCGGGTCAAGCAGCTCTTTTGTGCTGATCTAGGATCAGCTGCGTTTATCCCAATACTCACCTTATATACTCTAAGAGAGGCACCAAGACTGATCACAAAACGGTTTCAAGCAAACCCTCAAATCTCCGTCATGGATCAGCCGTTGTTCACAGTGTCTCAGTGTCACACTGAGAAGGACAAAACAGACTCTAGTTTTTATTGCTTTATACTCAGTGAACTGGTTGATTTGGTAACTTAAGGGAATAGTTCACCCAAAATGAAAAATCTGGTATCATTTACTCTCATAATCGACTTTTATGTGAGTAAGCTATGGTTTCTTGGAACACAAAAGGAGACATTAAGCAAAATGTTCACACTGCTCTTTCCTATACAATGAAAGTCAATGGACACGAAAGCTCCAAACATAAATAATAATCTATATGATTCAAGCACTATTTTTGAAAGTCTTGTGAAGCCATACAATATAACTTTATGTGAGGAACAGATATTTATTTATTTATTTTAATCTCAGAAGAGATAGTAATAAAAATGGCAAAAAAAATTTTTTATGATTTGGGGGGGGTTTGTTTTTTTTGTTTTTTGGTCCATACAATGGAAGTCACTGGTAACTTTATTTGGGGTCAACTTTATTAAATATATACATATACAGCACAGTTTCATAAACTGGAAAGGTTTAAAGGTGCCATCGAATTGAAAATTGAATTTACCTCGGCATAGTTAAATAATCTCAATCTCAATCTCCATTGTTTCCTCCTTATATAAATCTCATTTGTTTAAAAGACCTCAGAAGAACAGGCGAATCTCAACATAACACCGACTGTTACGTAACAGTCAGGATCATTAATATGTATGCCCCCAATATTTGCATATGCCAGCTCATGTTCAAGGCATTAGACAAGGGAAGCCAGTATTAACGTCTGGATCTGTGCACAGCTGAATCATCAGACTAGGTAAGTAAGCAAGAACAATAGCGAAATATGGCAGATGGAGCAATAATAACTGACATGATCCATGATAACATGATATTTTTAGTGATATTTGTAAATTGACTTTTTAAATGTTTCGTTAGCATGTTGCTAATGTACTGTTAAGAGCCGTCGTTATTTTCATTTTTAAACACTTGCAGTCTGTATAATTCATAAACACAACTTCATTCTTTATAAATTTCTCCAACAGTGTGTAATGTTAGCTTTAGCCACAGAGCACAGCCTCAAATTCATTCAGAATCAAATATTTAACATCCAAATAAACACTGTACTTACACGATTAGACATGCTGCATGACAAACACTTTGTAAAGATCCATTTTGAGGGTTATATTAGCTGTGTGAACTTTGTTTATGCAATGATAGAGTCAAGAGCTCTGGGGGGGCGGAGAGTGTGAGCAATTAAAGGGGCAGCAACCCTGAATCTATGGGGTATTTTGAGCTGAAACTTCACAGACACATTCAGGGAACACCTTAGACTTATATTACATCTTGTGAAAAAAAGTTTGATGGCACCTTTAAAAAGCAAATGCCTCTATTTTAAATCTCATGATGACTAACAGTTACAGTTCAGATGATACAGTACAGATGATAATCTTCTTTAAATTTGTCTGTATCATTGCATTTTTCATTTTTCATTGATGGTGTAATAGGAAAATGTGACTGACAGCAGATACTTCAATGTCCACAGGTTTTGTCTGTTTATGCAAAACTGAGGAAATGGTTAGCAAGAGACAGTACAACCCCTCCCTGTGTGTGTGTGTGTGTGTGTGTGTGTGTGTGTGTGTGTGTGTGTGTGTGTGTGTGTGTGTGTGTGTGTGTGTGTGTGTGTGTGTGTGTGTGTGTGTTGACTGTTGGTCCGTATGGCAGAAGAGTGGCACTGAGAAATGTAATTAAACCAACCCACCCCCTCCTCATCACTATCTCTATATCTATGTATCCTTCTTGCTCTCTCTTTCTCCTAATGTCCAGTGTCTCTCTGTGTCTTCCCACTCTCCTGTCCTCCTTTATTAATTTGGCATACTGGCCTCATTGTCTTATCATTAGTTGTTTCTGATCGAACTTGGGGTTTAGGGACTTTTAAAATCCTTAGGGATAGTTTATCTAGAAATGAAAATTCCACCATCATTTACTCACCCTCATGAGCTTTTCACACTAGTTAATCCTGAGTTATTCTAAACCCCGGGTAAACAGAATCCTGGGTTATCTTGCTTCATGTTTCACACTGCTCATAATTTACCTGGGGTTAACAATTAATCCTGGGTATTCATAAACTGACGTTTCACATTGTACATTCCTAGACCCTGGGTTAATGTTCTTTGCATATTTGCAGTGTCATTGTCATTGATAAACACAGTACACAACATGTTTACAGCTCTAGCATTGTGCATCCTTGTATTCCCGACTGTACTACCAAGTTTACACTGAATTGACATTTCAGACTATAAAGGTAAGAAGGAAATGGTCTCTTCTTCATGCAAATTGTCGCGTTTTCTGTCAGCATATGACATTTTTCCTCTCAATCTCTAAATTTACTGTTTATATTATTAAGCGTCTAACTGTAGCATTCCAACACTGCGTAGTTTCTGTATTTGGCATCACAATGCAGGGTAAACACTGCAAAAGCGGTGCTAACCGTGCTCCAGAGCAGGGTTTCATAACCCCGGGTAAAAAGCGGTGCTAACACCGCTTCTAAATTACAAGTGTGAAAAGCTTCTTTACCCGGGTGTTTAGAACAACGATTTTACTCACCCTCATTTACTCATTTACTTACCCTGATGTTGTTCCAAAGATATTTTGAAAAATGTTTTGTTTTTAATATATATACATTGAAAGTCAGTGCAATCCAATGTTGTTTTAGACCCCATTGACTTTCATTATATAGACAGACAAAATATCTTCTTTTGTGTTTTACTCACCCCCATATTGTTCCAAAGATATTCTGAAGTATGTTTTCTTTTTTATGTTCATACAGTGAAAGTAAATGGAGTCCATTGTTGTTTTGGACCCCATTGACTTTTGTTATATAGACAGAAAACAGTCGAAACAGTCTTTAAAATATCTTCTTTTCTGTTTCTCCAAAGAAAGAGAGTCATAGACTTACAATGAGGGATACACAGGACCTGTATCTAAGGACTAGACGATAGACTCTCGGCTTGTAAGCAACCATTCAGAACACAAAACAGTCAGAACACATTTGTAACCACATAGTAACGCCCTGGCAACCATCCACAACACTTGAGCACTGTGACAGTGACTTCTGCACAGGCAAGGACTAGTTCGCTTCCATTGTTGTCTTCTTTGTCCATTTCTTCCATCCCTCTTTCTCTGTTCCTCGCGCTCTCTTTATCTAACATTCTTGCACGGATGAGTGAAGCAGCACCTTGTCTGTTAGGGTGTGTGGAGAGAGAGAGAGAGAAAGAGAGAGAGAGAGGGATGCAGGGAAGGAGGGAGTCGGAGGAGGAGAGGGGGGTAGTGATGACACTGCATGGTGAAGTCATACTCCATGACATCATCCTCTGGAGCAGAGCCAGGAGAGCCAGCAGTCTCTCTCTCTCTCTCTCTCGTCCTCAATCTCTTTCTCCCTCTTTACACGCTCTTTCAGAAGGAGCAGGAGTAAAACTCTAGGAGCCTTTTGTTCCCCGAATCCCCCACCACAAACAGCAGCCCCCTCCATGCAGCACTCCGTCTCTGTCTCCCAGTCTCGTTCCCTCTGTCTGTCTGTCTGTCTGTCTGTCTGTCTGTCTCTTGTAGAGCCTCAGGGCTTGTGCTTGTAGATGAGTTCTGGCTGCAGCACGATCGATACAAACACGGCAAGTTGTGTGTCCCTGGTTCCCCTCTGTCTACACACACAGACACTCAGTTCATTTACTACTCGCTTTTATGCAACATGTGGTTCAGAGCTCAGCAGTTTGTGAGTGCTGAAGTTCTTGCACGCATACTCCTATTTGTAAATGAAATGTCTACGATTAATGTTAAAGTTTCCTGCCTCAGTTTTCACGAGATAATGTGAGCGAAGCTGGCCGGTGCAAAAGCTGCCGCCACGATGCCAGGGTGTTTGCGAGGGCACTGCTGAAGTGTTCTGAGTGGTTGCTAGGACCATATGCAATCACCCGGAATACCCTTGCAAACAAATGCCCAAGACATACGAGTTCACCTCCAAGTCTCTAGGATTTTCTTTTCAGCAAAAATGTAATATCTGGTTGCTTAAGAATGTGATCATAAGTTCTAGAGCACAAATGGTGTAGGACGAGTTACACGCTTAAGCTTAAACCTCAGTCTAGGGTTTTGTTATAACCCTAAATATGAGAAAGAGTGATTTTTGCATTTGCAAACGTGCCTAACAGTAATTATTGTCCTGGCAAATAAAACAATGGATCTGTTAGATACCTCCGACTCTGCGTGTGTGCACACAAAGACATATAGATCTATATATATACATATATAATAGTCAATATTTTTCATATATCATATAGATATGTAATTGAGTAGGTTTTGTGCATCATGTTTATTGATTTTGTTTATACTTCTGTGGTCATTTGCCCATATTTTGTGCCTTTTTTTCTGCTTTATTACCATTGTAAAAAAAGAACTGTTGGTTTAACTTAAAAAAGTAAGTATTGAAATTAAAAATTTGAGTTAATACAATGAGGGCGATTGATTTAATCAACAGAAACTCAAAATATTATGTTATCTGAACCACATTCATTATCTAAGTTGATTTGACAAAAGAAAAAAATCTTGTGATAACAAGTCATGAAAAAAAATTTACACTGTGGATGCAAATAAAGAGCTTATGAAATCATTGAAAGGTAGGGTTGCTTGTTACATTTACACTATAATGTCCAAGTTATTTAATCAAATAAGTAAATAATTTATTTAATTGATTTACTGACAATACATTTGAAGTCCTTTCTTTTCTCTGTTATTATAGTTTTTGTTTTCTGTTGATTGTGAACATTAATGAAAAAAACTGAACATTTTGAGTGCGTGAGACATTGTTCGACATTGTAATGTAAATATACTTTTGCTCTATTCAAAAGTTTGGAAATTGATATTTTCAGAGTATGACCTTAATTTAATTTCTTAACTTTAAAAAAACTGTTACTTTGCATAATTAATAATTAGTTACTTTTAGTTTAGAACCGATTATGAGCTTGCACTCTAAAAAATGCTGGGTTAAAAACAACCCAAGTTGGGTTGAAAATGGACAAACCCAGCGATTGGGTTGTTTTAACCCAGCGGTTGGGTTGAATGTTTGCCCAACCTGCTGGGTAGTTTTATTTAAGCCAACTATTATTTAAAAATTGCTATATGGCTAGCTTAAAATGACCCCAAAATAGTTGGGAAATTAAAAACAAGATGCAATTAGAGACAACAATAATAGACAAAAGGTGAATGTTTATTAATAAGCTTTAATATTTTATTAATATAAATGTAATAGTTTAATAGTTTATTAATACACATTTATTAATAAGCAATTTAATAAATGTGTATCGTTTAATAATTATTAATTGAACATTAATAAATGTTCATTTCCAACATACTTTGGGTTCATTTTAATTAAGCAATACAGTAATTTTGAAACAATAGTTGAGTTAAATAAAACTACCCAGCAGGTTGGGCAAACGTTTAACCCAACCGCTGGGTTTGTCAATTTTCAACCCAACTTGGGTTGTTTTTAACCCAGCATTTTTTAAAATGTGGGTTTGTAGGTTGGTGTATGCTGTTGATATATTGTTTAAATTTGATTTCAGCACCACCAACAGCCTTCTTTCCAAACTCCTGGCCTCCAAAGACATGTCAACAAACCTGAACATTCAGAGAGCATTTCTGATTGGCTAGTTTTCTGTGTAACAAACGTACAGGCCTTGAGCTGTCACAGGTACGTGTCATTTCTCTCCTATTTAGGTCTGGTATATAAGAACATTTTATGCATTAAGTTTACGGTTCCTTTAAATACATGTTTGTTTTCGTTCCTATGATCCACCTCTCATGAATTTGACATAATGAGTAACATGTTCACAATATCAGCACAGGGATCATGCTGTCAAACCTGTTCCTCAGAATGCACTTGCTAAACCAGATCACCAAGGGCACTTCCACAGAGACCTGCTATATGACGATGGTCTCTATAGCAATAGAGTCACCAAGCGCTGTTTGTGCTGCCTTCATGTGATCATTTGTGTCACCTACACAAGTTTCCAAAAGGGTTTTTTTTTTTTGCAGCGATGCCTTAGAAGAACCATTTTTGGTTCCCCAAATAACCTTTCAGTGAACAGTTCTTAACCTTTCTTTTCTTACTGTGAAGAACATTTTATAATCTAAAGAAACTTTTTCCACTGTAAAGAACGTTATGTGCACTAAAAAGTTTCCATGGATGCTAAACATTCTTCATGAAACCATAGATGCCAAAAAAGAACCTTTATTTTTGTAATTTCAGACCAACTAGGCCTGTTTGGGGTTCAGGAAAACCATGAAGGCATCAATCAAAATTGATCAGCAAATATTCTATGCAAGTATATGACTGCTATATGGTTTCTTATGTTTGAGTGGGCAAAAAAAAGAAGAAAAAAAGTAAACTCTTTCATCTGTGCTCCTTGTATAATACTTTGTTTTCACGTCACTAATATGAAGGTGAACATTTTGATTGGATGAGGGCAGGTCTTGCACACCATTACAGACCTTTTGCTTAGAATGCTAAATGTTCCTCGTAAAGTGGACTTGGCTCGACTGCGCTACGGTACAAACTCTCACAAACCTGTAATTTCGTTTCGAAATGTCCGGCTGCTTTCTGCACATTTAATGATAGAGAGAAAGAGAGAATGTGCTCAATGTGTCGTGTTTAAAAAGTAGAGCCAAGATCTGAATAAGATCACATGGGGGGCAACAGGCTTGAACACAGAACTCATCAATAAAGCTCTTGTTAACTGCTCTGAAACATCAAATAAGTCAAATGCTGCACACAGAACAGCAGTAATGAGACAGTTATGAGACAGGATTACGTAAGACAAAAACCCAGATGTGCTTATGCACACAAAAAGGAAAGCATTTACAATCAACGCAGACATGAAGATTTTGTGCGTGTGTAATAATAAATGTAAAATGTATAGTGATTACATATAAAAAATATTCAATGATATACATTATTGTATATTAAAATACACTAAAATAATTATGTATAATACTAATTTTAGAATAATGATATTATTATTAATAATATCAATATTATTATGTGTTAGTCCTTTAGTGTATCATTAGTTCACATTTGAACTTGGTGTGAATCATGGTGGTGAATCAGAAAATATATGTGTGGTACACACAAGGGCAAAAAAGCCACCGCTAAAAATAAAATTAATTGTATTTTCACATAAATATGGATGAATCAATAATGTAGCATAATAGCACCTCATTTATTTCCACTAATGTTTTGTCAAATGTAAGTTCATGGAAAAGCTTGCATTTGAACTTTCTTATAAACAGAAAAGAATAGGGAAAAAATCTTGTGTGTGTGTGTGTGTGTGTGTCTGACTCATTATTGATTGTGACTCATGGGTGCAGTACTTTTGGATGAAGAGCTTTCAAAAATACACGTACACACTGCACAATCCATGTCACAGTTAGTAATGCAACCATTCCGCATGTCAAAGCATTTCTTACTTATTTATCACTCAAATATTCTGTACTGTCAGGTTGCAAGAGTCATTAATCTACAATCTGTTCGATTGTCATTGTTCTTTTGCTTCTGTCATTTTTCACTCATAAACTGATTAATTTTTACGACACCAATCGCAGCTTATCTCTCTGTTTGCTTCATATCAGCATTTCAACCAGCGCCAGTCCCGTGAATTAGCATATCCGCAGGTTCTCACTGTCTGGTCTCTCATGTTTTGATGTGTTGGATGCGTGTGGGAGGAAAGGCAGGGTGTGCGTGTGACCAGCAGAAGAGTGAGTAACTGAAGTACTGGGTGAGTACAAAGGGACATTTACACCCGTGTCCTCCGAACACAAAGCAGAGCCTTCAGTCTGCAGGCTGGAGAGAACTCGAGGGGCGATCACCCCCTCCTACTCTCAGACTCGGCGCATCATCCACACCTCTCTCTTTCTCTCTGGTTCTTCTGCTTTAATCCCTAATGTTAGTTCTGGTCCATCGTGGATCCGTGCATTCACCACATACACACACGCTCGCCCTCACTCCCCTATCCTTCTGACTCACAACATAAAGCAGTTGTGGACATTGTACACAGTGAGCGGCAGTCGCACAATGAGACAATAAAGTAAAATGAGAAAAGTTCATCAGGATGATGTTGTCTTGACAAATCCTTGCTTGAAATTTTAAAATTTAGTTAAAGGAATTTTCTGGGTTAGTCACCATGAAATCAAAATCTTCTACTTTCTTTTTATTTTCATTGGAATACTGCAGTATTTGTTTCAAATTATTTATCTGTGCACATCATTAGTTTTTTTTAATTCCTGTGCCCTCATAATCTTTCATCAAAAAAAAAATCCCCTCCTTTATGCAGAGACATCTCTTCTTTTCTCTGATGACGTGTTTACTGGCATGAGGGCGGGACATCCTGTTACTCACATGAGATTATAGACCATTTGGGTGTTTGCAAACAGTGATGATGTTTTTTTGGGGGGGGCGGAGCCTACCTGGTGGCAGAAAATGAAATTTCTCCAGTAGCAGTATGGAAGCCACAGAATAAATGGTCATTTCAAGTTTATATCTGACTTTTGTCTCGCAATTCCGAGTTTATATTTCACAATTCCGGCTTTTGTCTTGCAATTCCAAGTTTATACCTCATAGTTCTGGCATTTGTCTCACAATTCCTCGCAATTCCGAGTTTATACCTCACAATTCCAGCATTTGTCTCGCAATTCCGAGTTTGTATCTCAAAATTCTGGCTTTTGTCTCGCAATTCTGAGTTTATACCTGACAATTCTGGCTTTTGTCTCGCAATTCCAAGTTTATACCTCACAGTTCTGGCATTTGTCTCACAATTCCGAGTTTATACCTCCCAATTCCGACTTTTGTCTCTTATTTCTAAGTTTATACCTCGCAATTCCGAGTTCATACCTCACAGTTCTGGCTTTTGTCTTGCAATTCCGAGTTAATATTTCACAATTCCGGCTTTTGTCTTGCAATTCCAAGTTTATACCTCATAGTTCTGGCATTTGTCTCACAATTCCGAGTTAATACCTCCCAATTCCGACTTTTGTCTCGCAATTCCGAGTTTATACCTCACAATTCCGAGTTTATACCTCACAATTCCGAGTTTATACCTCGCAATTCCGAGTTTATACCTCGCAATTCCGAGTTTATACCTCACAGTTCCGGCTTTTGTCTCGCAATTCCGAGTTTATATCTCACAATTCTGGCTTTTGTCTTGCAATTCCGAGTTAATATTTCACAATTCCGGCTTTTGTCTTGCAATTCCAAGTTTATACCTCATAGTTCTGGCATTTGTCTCACAATTCGGAGTTTATACCTCCCAATTCCGACTTTTGTCTCTCAATTCTAAGTTTATACCTCGCAATTCCGAGTTTATACCTCGCAATTCCGAGTTTATAGCTCACAATTCCAGCTTTTGTCTCGCAATTCTGAGTTTATACCTCACAGTTCTGGCATTTGTCTCACAATTCCGAGTTTATACCTCCCAATTCTGGCTTTTGTCTTGCAATTCCGAGTTAATACCTCACAATTCCGAGTTTATACCTCACAGTTCCGGCTTTTGGCTCGCAATTCCGAGTTTATATCTCACAATTCTGAGTTTATACATGACAATTCTGGCTTTTGTCTCGCAATTCTGAGTTTATACCTCACAGTTCCGGCTTTTGTTTCGCAATTCCGAGTTTATATCTCACAATTCTGGCTTTTGTCTTGCAATTCTGAGTTTATACCTCACAGTTCCGGCTTTTGTCTCGCAATTCTGAGTTTATACCTCACAGTTCCGGCTTTTGTCTCGCAATTCCGAGTTTATATCTCACAATTCCAGCTTTTGTCTAACAATTCTGAGTTTATACCTCACAGTTCCGGCTTTTGTCTCGCAATTCCGATTTTATATCACACAATTCTGGCTTTTGTCTTGCAATTCCGAGTTTATACCTCATAGTTCTGGCATTTGTCTCACAATTCCTCGCAATTCCGAGTTTATACCTCACAATTCCAGCATTTGTCTCGCAATTCCGAGTTTGTATCTCAAAATTCTGGCTTTTGTCTCGCAATTCTGAGTTTATACCTGACAATTCTGGCTTTTGTCTCGCAATTCCAAGTTTATACCTCACAGTTCTGGCTTTTGTCTTGTAATTCTGAGTTAATATTTCACAATTCCGGCTTTTGTCTTGCAATTCCAAGTTTATACCTCATAGTTCTGGCATTTGTCTCACAATTCCGAGTTTATACCTCCCAATTCCGACTTTTGTCTCTTATTTCTAAGTTTATACCTCGCAATTCCGAGTTCATACCTCACAGTTCTGGCTTTTGTCTTGCAATTCCGAGTTAATATTTCACAATTCCGGCTTTTGTCTTGCAATTCCAAGTTTATACCTCATAGTTCTGGCATTTGTCTCACAATTCCGAGTTAATACCTCCCAATTCCGACTTTTGTCTCGCAATTCCGAGTTTATACCTCGCAATTCCGAGTTTATACCTCGCAATTCCGAGTTTATACCTCGCAATTCCGAGTTTATACCTCACAGTTCCGGCTTTTGTCTCGCAATTCCGAGTTTATATCTCACAATTCTGGCTTTTGTCTTGCAATTCCGAGTTAATATTTCACAATTCCGGCTTTTGTCTTGCAATTCCAAGTTTATACCTCATAGTTCTGGCATTTGTCTCACAATTCCGAGTTTATACCTCCCAATTCCGACTTTTGTCTCTCAATTCTAAGTTTATACCTCGCAATTCCGAGTTTATACCTCGCAATTCCGAGTTTATAGCTCACAATTCCAGCTTTTGTCTCGCAATTCTGAGTTTATACCTCACAGTTCCGGCTTTTGTCTCGCAATTCTGAGTTTATATCTCACAATTCTGGCTTTTGTCTTGCAATTCCGAGTTAATATTTCACAATTCCTGTTTTTGTCTTGCAATTCCAAGTTTATACCTCATAGTTCTGGCATTTGTCTCACAATTCCGAGTTTATACCTCCCAATTCCGACTTTTGTCTCTCAATTCTAAGTTTATACCTCACAATTCCGAGTTTATACCTCACAATTCCAGCTTTTGTCTCGCAATTCTGAGTTTATACCTCACAGTTCCGGCTTTTGGCTCACAATTCCGAGTTTATATCTCACAATTCTGAGTTTATACATGACAATTCTGGCTTTTGTCTCGCAATTCTGAGTTTATACCTCACAGTTCCGGCTTTTGTTTCGCAATTCCGAGTTTATATCTCACAATTCCAGCTTTTGTCTCGCAATTCTGAGTTTATACCTCACAGTTCCGGCTTTTGTCTCGCAATTCCGAGTTTATATCTCACAATTCTGGCTTTTGTCTTGCAATTCCGAGTTTATACCTCACAATTCCGGCTTTTGTCTTGCAATTCTGAGTTTATACCTCACAGTTCCGGCTTTTGTCTCGCAATTCCGAGTTTATATCTCACAATTCTGGCTTTTGTCTTGCAATTCTGAGTTTATACCTCACAATTCCGGCTTTTGTCTTGCAATTCCAAGTTTATACCTCACAGTTCTGGCATTTGTCTTACAATTCAGAGTTTATACCTCACAATTCTGGCTTTTGTCTTGCAATTCCAAGTTTATACCTCATAGTTCTGGCATTTGTCTCACAATTCCGAGTTTATACCTCCCAATTCCGACTTTTGTCTCTCAATTCTAAGTTTATACCTCACAATTCCGAGTTTATACCTCACAATTCCGAGTTTATACCTCACAATTCCAGCTTTTGTCTCGCAATTCCGAGTTTATATCTCACAATTCCAGCTTTTGTCTCGCAATTCTGAGTTTATACCTCACAGTTCCAGCTTTTGTCTCTTAATTCCAAGTTTATACCTTATAGTTCTGGCATTTGTCTCTTAATTCCAAGTTTATACCTTGCAATTCTGGCTTTTGTCTCACAATTCCGAGTTTATACCTTGCAATTCCGAGTTTCTATCTCACAATTCTGGCTTTTGTCTCACAATTCCTAGTTTATACCTCACAGATACAGCTTTTGTCTCACAATTCCGAGTTTATACCTCGCAATTCCGAGTTTATATCTCACAATTCTGGCTTTTGTCTCGCAATTCCGAGTTTATATCTCACAATTCTGGCCTTTGTTTCGCAATTCTGAGTTTATGCCTGACAATTCCGGCTTTTGTCTCGCAATTCCGAGTTTATATCTCACAATTCTGGCTTTTGTCTCGCAATTCCGAGTTTATATCTCACAATTCTGGCTTTTGTCTCGCAATTCTGAGTTTATATCTCACAATTCTGGCTTTTGTCTCGCAATTTCGAGTTTATATCTCACAATTCTGGCTTTTGTCTCGCAATTTTGAGTTTATACCTGACAATTCCGGCTTTTGTCTCGCAATTCCGAGTTTATACCTCGCAATTCCGAGTTTATATCTCACAATTCTGGCTTTTGTCTCGCAATTCCGAGTTTATATCTCACAATTCTGTTTTTTGTCTCGAAATTCCGAGTTTATACCTCACAATTCTGACTTTTGTCTCACAATTCCTAGTTTATACCTCACAGATACAGCTTTTGTCTCGCAATTCCGAGTTTATATCTCACAATTCTGGCTTTTGTCTTGCAATTCCAAGTTTATACCTCATAGTTCTGGCATTTGTCTTACAATTCAGAGTTTATACCTCACAATTCTGGCTTTTGTCTTGCAATTCCAAGTTTATACCTCATAGTTCTGGCATCTGTCTCACAATTCCGAGTTTATACCTCCCAATTCCGACTTTTGTCTCTCAATTCTAAGTTTATACCTCGCAATTCCGAGTTTATATCTCACAATTCTGGCCTTTGTTTCGCAATTCTGAGTTTATGCCTGACAATTCCGGCTTTTGTCTCGCAATTCCGAGTTTATACCTCGCAATTCCGAGTTTATATCTCACAATTCTGGCTTTTGTCTCGCAATTCTGAGTTTATATCTCACAATTCTGGCTTTTGTCTCGCAATTCCGAGTTTATATCTCACAATTCTGTTTTTTGTCTTGAAATTCCGAGTTTATACCTCACAATTCTGACTTTTGTCTCACAATTCCTAGTTTATACCTCACAGATACAGCTTTTGTCTCACAATTCCGAGTTTATACCTCGCAATTCCGAGTTTATATCTCACAATTCTGGCTTTTGTCTCGCAATTCCGAGTTTATATCTCACAATTCTGGCCTTTGTTTCGCAATTCTGAGTTTATGCCTGACAATTCCGGCTTTTGTCTCGCAATTCCGAGTTTATACCTCGCAATTCCGAGTTTATATCTCACAATTCTGGCTTTTGTCTTGCAATTCCGAGTTAATATTTCACAATTCCTGTTTTTGTCTTGCAATTCCAAGTTTATACCTCATAGTTCTGGCATTTGTCTCACAATTCCGAGTTTATACCTCCCAATGCCGACTTTTGTCTCTCAATTCTAAGTTTATACCTCACAATTCCGAGTTTATACCTCACAATTCCAACTTTTGTCTCACAATTCTGAGTTTATACCTCACAGTTCCGGCTTTTGGCTCGCAATTCCGAGTTTATATCTCACAATTCTGAGTTTATACATGACAATTCTGGCTTTTGTCTCGCAATTCTGAGTTTATACCTCACAGTTCCGGCTTTTGTTTCGCAATTCCGAGTTTATATCTCACAATTCTGGCTTTTGTCTTGCAATTCTGAGTTTATACCTCACAGTTCCGGCTTTTGTCTCGCAATTCTGAGTTTATACCTCACAGTTCCGGCTTTTGTCTCGCAATTCCGAGTTTATATCTCACAATTCCAGCTTTTGTCTCGCAATTCTGAGTTTATACCTCACAGTTCCGGCTTTTGTCTCGCAATTCCGAGTTTATATCTCACAATTCTGGCTTTTGTCTTGCAATTCCGAGTTTATACCTCACAATTCCGGCTTTTGTCTTGCAATTCTGAGTTTATACCTCACAGTTCCGGCTTTTGTCTCGCAATTCCGAGTTTATATCTCACAATTCTGGCTTTTGTCTTGCAATTCTGAGTTTATACCTCACAATTCCGGCTTTTGTCTTGCAATTCCAAGTTTATACCTCATAGTTCTGGCATTTGTCTTACAATTCAGAGTTTATACCTCACAAATCTGGCTTTTGTCTTGCAATTCCAAGTTTATACCTCATAGTTCTGGCATTTGTCTCACAATTCCGAGTTTATACCTCCCAATTCCGACTTTTGTCTCTCAATTCTAAGTTTATACCTCACAATTCCGAGTTTATACCTCACAATTCCAGCTTTTGTCTCGCAATTCCGAGTTTATATCTCACAATTCCAGCTTTTGTCTCGCAATTCTGAGTTTATACCTCACAGTTCCAGCTTTTGTCTCTTAATTCCAAGTTTATACCTTGCAATTCTGGCTTTTGTCTCACAATTCCGAGTTTATACCTTGCAATTCCGAGTTTCTATCTCACAATTCTGGCTTTTGTCTCACAATTCCTAGTTTATACCTCACAGATACAGCTTTTGTCTCACAATTCCGAGTTTATACCTCGCAATTCCGAGTTTATATCTCACAATTTTGGCTTTTGTCTCACAATTCCGAGTTTATATCTCACAATTCTGGCCTTTGTTTCGCAATTCTGAGTTTATGCCTGACAATTCCGGCTTTTGTCTCGCAATTCCGAGTTTATACCTCGCAATTCCGAGTTTATATCTCACAATTCTGGCTTTTGTCTCGCAATTCCGAGTTTATACCTCATAGTTCTGGCATTTGTCTCACAATTCCGAGTTTATACCTCCCAATGCCGACTTTTGTCTCTCAATTCTAAGTTTATACCTCACAATTCCGAGTTTATACCTCACAATTCCAGCTTTTGTCTCACAATTCTGAGTTTATACCTCACAGTTCCGGCTTTTGGCTCGCAATTCCGAGTTTATATCTCACAATTCTGAGTTTATACATGACAATTCTGGCTTTTGTCTCGCAATTCTGAGTTTATACCTCACAGTTCCGGCTTTTGTTTCGCAATTCCGAGTTTATATCTCACAATTCTGGCTTTTGTCTTGCAATTCTGAGTTTATACCTCACAGTTCCGGCTTTTGTCTCGCAATTCTGAGTTTATACCTCACAGTTCCGGCTTTTGTCTCGCAATTCCGAGTTTATATCTCACAATTCCAGCTTTTGTCTCGCAATTCTGAGTTTATACCTCACAGTTCCGGCTTTTGTCTCGCAATTCCGAGTTTATATCTCACAATTCTGGCTTTTGTCTTGCAATTCCGAGTTTATACCTCACAATTCCGGCTTTTGTCTTGCAATTCTGAGTTTATACCTCACAGTTCCGGCTTTTGTCTCGCAATTCCGAGTTTATATCTCACAATTCTGGCTTTTGTCTTGCAATTCTGAGTTTATACCTCACAATTCCGGCTTTTGTCTTGCAATTCCAAGTTTATACCTCATAGTTCTGGCATTTGTCTTACAATTCAGAGTTTATACCTCACAAATCTGGCTTTTGTCTTGCAATTCCAAGTTTATACCTCATAGTTCTGGCATTTGTCTCACAATTCCGAGTTTATACCTCCCAATTCCGACTTTTGTCTCTCAATTCTAAGTTTATACCTCACAATTCCGAGTTTATACCTCACAATTCCAGCTTTTGTCTCGCAATTCCGAGTTTATATCTCACAATTCCAGCTTTTGTCTCGCAATTCTGAGTTTATACCTCACAGTTCCAGCTTTTGTCTCTTAATTCCAAGTTTATACCTTGCAATTCTGGCTTTTGTCTCACAATTCCGAGTTTATACCTTGCAATTCCGAGTTTCTATCTCACAATTCTGGCTTTTGTCTCACAATTCCTAGTTTATACCTCACAGATACAGCTTTTGTCTCACAATTCCGAGTTTATACCTCGCAATTCCGAGTTTATATCTCACAATTTTGGCTTTTGTCTCACAATTCCGAGTTTATATCTCACAATTCTGGCCTTTGTTTCGCAATTCTGAGTTTATGCCTGACAATTCCGGCTTTTGTCTCGCAATTCCGAGTTTATACCTCGCAATTCCGAGTTTATATCTCACAATTCTGGCTTTTGTCTCGCAATTCCGAGTTTATATCTCACAATTCTGGCCTTTGTTTCGCAATTCTGAGTTTATGCCTGACAATTCCGGCTTTTGTCTCGCAATTCCGAGTTTATATCTCACAATTCTGGCTTTTGTCTCGCAATTCCGAGTTTATATCTCACAATTCTGGCTTTTGTCTCGCAATTCTGAGTTTATATCTCACAATTCTGGCTTTTGTCTCGCAATTTCGAGTTTATATCTCACAATTCTGGCTTTTGTCTCGCAATTTTGAGTTTATACCTGACAATTCCGGCTTTTGTCTCGCAATTCCGAGTTTATACCTCGCAATTCCGAGTTTATATCTCACAATTCTGGCTTTTGTCTCGCAATTCCGAGTTTATATCTCACAATTCTGTTTTTTGTCTCGAAATTCCGAGTTTATACCTCACAATTCTGACTTTTGTCTCACAATTCCTAGTTTATACCTCACAGATACAGCTTTTGTCTCGCAATTCCGAGTTTATATCTCACAATTCTGGCTTTTGTCTTGCAATTCCAAGTTTATACCTCATAGTTCTGGCATTTGTCTTACAATTCAGAGTTTATACCTCACAATTCTGGCTTTTGTCTTGCAATTCCAAGTTTATACCTCATAGTTCTGGCATCTGTCTCACAATTCCGAGTTTATACCTCCCAATTCCGACTTTTGTCTCTCAATTCTAAGTTTATACCTCGCAATTCCGAGTTTATATCTCACAATTCTGGCCTTTGTTTCGCAATTCTGAGTTTATGCCTGACAATTCCGGCTTTTGTCTCGCAATTCCGAGTTTATACCTCGCAATTCCGAGTTTATATCTCACAATTCTGGCTTTTGTCTCGCAATTCCGAGTTTATATCTCACAATTCTGGCTTTTGTCTCGCAATTCTGAGTTTATATCTCACAATTCTGGCTTTTGTCTCGCAATTCCGAGTTTATATCTCACAATTCTGTTTTTTGTCTCGAAATTCCGAGTTTATACCTCACAATTCTGACTTTTGTCTCACAATTCCTAGTTTATACCTCACAGATACAGCTTTTGTCTCACAATTCCGAGTTTATACCTCGCAATTCCGAGTTTATATCTCACAATTCTGGCTTTTGTCTCGCAATTCCGAGTTTATATCTCACAATTCTGGCCTTTGTTTCACAATTCTGAGTTTATGCCTGACAATTCCGGCTTTTGTCTCGCAATTCCGAGTTTATACCTCGCAATTCCGAGTTTATATCTCACAATTCTGGCTTTTGTCTTGCAATTCCGAGTTAATATTTCACAATTCCTGTTTTTGTCTTGCAATTCCAAGTTTATACCTCATAGTTCTGGCATTTGTCTCACAATTCCGAGTTTATACCTCCCAATGCCGACTTTTGTCTCTCAATTCTAAGTTTATACCTCACAATTCCGAGTTTATACCTCACAATTCCAGCTTTTGTCTCACAATTCTGAGTTTATACCTCACAGTTCCGGCTTTTGGCTCGCAATTCCGAGTTTATATCTCACAATTCTGAGTTTATACATGACAATTCTGGCTTTTGTCTCGCAATTCTGAGTTTATACCTCACAGTTCCGGCTTTTGTTTCGCAATTCCGAGTTTATATCTCACAATTCTGGCTTTTGTCTTGCAATTCTGAGTTTATACCTCACAGTTCCGGCTTTTGTCTCGCAATTCTGAGTTTATACCTCACAGTTCCGGCTTTTGTCTCGCAATTCCGAGTTTATATCTCACAATTCCAGCTTTTGTCTCGCAATTCTGAGTTTATACCTCACAGTTCCGGCTTTTGTCTCGCAATTCCGAGTTTATATCTCACAATTCTGGCTTTTGTCTTGCAATTCCGAGTTTATACCTCACAATTCCGGCTTTTGTCTTGCAATTCTGAGTTTATACCTCACAGTTCCGGCTTTTGTCTCGCAATTCCGAGTTTATATCTCACAATTCTGGCTTTTGTCTTGCAATTCTGAGTTTATACCTCACAATTCCGGCTTTTGTCTTGCAATTCCAAGTTTATACCTCATAGTTCTGGCATTTGTCTTACAATTCAGAGTTTATACCTCACAAATCTGGCTTTTGTCTTGCAATTCCAAGTTTATACCTCATAGTTCTGGCATTTGTCTCACAATTCCGAGTTTATACCTCCCAATTCCGACTTTTGTCTCTCAATTCTAAGTTTATACCTCACAATTCCGAGTTTATACCTCACAATTCCAGCTTTTGTCTCGCAATTCCGAGTTTATATCTCACAATTCCAACTTTTGTCTCGCAATTCTGAGTTTATACCTCACAGTTCCAGCTTTTGTCTCTTAATTCCAAGTTTATACCTTGCAATTCTGGCTTTTGTCTCACAATTCCGAGTTTATACCTTGCAATTCCGAGTTTCTATCTCACAATTCTGGCTTTTGTCTCACAATTCCTAGTTTATACCTCACAGATACAGCTTTTGTCTCACAATTCCGAGTTTATACCTCGCAATTCCGAGTTTATATCTCACAAATCTGGCTTTTGTCTCACAATTCCGAGTTTATATCTCACAATTCTGGCCTTTGTTTCGCAATTCTGAGTTTATGCCTGACAATTCCGGATTTTGTCTCGCAATTCCGAGTTTATACCTCGCAATTCCGAGTTTATATCTCACAATTCTGGCTTTTGTCTCGCAATTCCGAGTTTCTATCTCACAATTCTGGCTTTTGTCTCGCAATTCCGAGTTTCTATCTCACAATTCTGGCTTTTGTCTCGCAATTCCGAGTTTATATCTCACAATTCTGTTTTTTGTCTCGAAATTCCGAGTTTATACCTCACAATTCTGACTTTTGTCTCACAATTCTGAGAATAAAAATCAGAAATCTTTTTTTCTCAGAATTGCGAGTTTATATACTGCAATTCCTACTTTTTTCCCCTCAGAGTTGTGATTAAAAACTCGCCTATTGCAAGTTATAAAGACCGAATTGGGAGATATAAACTTGTAACTGCGAGAAAAAAAATCAGAATTGTGAGATAAAAATATTAAAATTGTTTAAATATTATCTATGTAAAATGTTATAGGTTTAAATATTATTCATGCTGTAACTGTAGGGCTAATACATTATGTCCCCTATGAACTGCATATGTGAATATTATGTAGATCTATTGTCTACATCAAATTTAATTGCTTTAATTTTTGACTAATCATCACAGGTTTCATCAGTACAGTCTGTGACTGCAACCATAAACGAAAGCGTTTAGCTTCAAATGACGGTATTCTATAAAAATGAAGACCATCTTTTTTGCACTCCAATTCTGACATCCAAAGGCACAACAAGACATTTTTTTCTCTTATTCTGTGTATTTTGCCCGTTTTCCTCCACTTGTTACCACTGTTTTTCAAAATCGAGTCCTGCCCTACATTTTTTCTTCTTCGAGAAGTCATTTCACTCGTATATATACAGTATGTCACAATAGGGAAAGAAACTATTGGAACTTATGTCAACATTTTCCGTAAAATGCTATCCAATTTTACAACTTAGTTAAAGTGAAAACAGTAGGCCTACACCAAAATCATTTAAAAAAACTTTACAGCTCAAATAATTTTTAACAACAGAATAAATGTAGCCTAAGTGTTTTTAAAAGTTTTTCCGTTTTTATTAATTCTCATAAATCATGAAACTCAAAGTTTCAGCATGTAAGACGTGAATGGTGAGGAGTTGAAATTATAAATCCTCGATCACTTTTAGTCCGCTTTGACGAAACTTCATTAAGCTAGCGCGTCTTTTCGAAGTGACTAGCAGCCTTGTCACCTGACCTGAATACTGCGCGCTGATTCGCTAAAATGGATTTATCGGGTTGTGTACACAAACAACAAAGTTGATCGTCGGTTTCTGCCTATTTTTTTTACAGTCTATGGTTTCTGCTGTAAAACGTGAACTTGCGATGCCTTGACAGTGGACCTGCTTTTCTGACAAAATATATTTATTGTGGATAATAACGCATGGCAGTCAACATGCCGTTTATCGGTTTTTGCAAATGAACTCTTCAATTGTAAGCTTCACATTTCTACTTTTAAATTATCTGATAATTGGTCCCATTCACTTTTATTTATTCAAAAGTTAAAATTATAAAATTATTTTAGTGGTTAAAAAGGTTATACAGAGTAGCAGACCAATTCACTAAATTTATCAAGGGAATCTGATCTGGGATCTGCTAGCCATTTATCTATGTGTGAAAGATACAACCAAACCCTGAGTCAGCTTTGTATTTGTCAGAGGTGGTCTTTACCCACTGTCCTCCACATGGCTGTGCTGTGGGCTGCTGTTAGCATCAGTAATGTGGTTCATGCTGACCCTTGATTAGCCTGGACCTGCATGTGACTGTCCTTCCTGATCAGGAGATACTAATCAACGCTGGTCACAAAGTGAGTATGAAAAGCACAGTTCATTGACAGAGAAACCTCACCACAGACCATAGATATGCTGCTGCAAACAATACATTCTGGACTTACACAGCAATTTTGATAGAATGGCACATTTGTAAATTTGTAATCAAGATCATATTAAAAGTGAGGTGTATCTAATATATAGTGTTATGTTTAGTGTGCATTCTGTATATT
This sequence comes from Chanodichthys erythropterus, assembly GCF_024489055.1. NCBI lineage: Eukaryota > Metazoa > Chordata > Actinopteri > Cypriniformes > Xenocyprididae > Chanodichthys > Chanodichthys erythropterus. The sequence continues at coordinate 38,399,300 of NC_090232.1, read as the reverse complement.
GTGTATATATTTTTCTATATATAATATCTATAGCCTATATTGTATATGTTCTATATTTTGTTTTAGATTGTATACTTTATTAAATATTAATAAAGCTATATTGCACTATATATCAAGCTATAAACCACAATAAAGTGGTTTTGAGTTTAAGGTAATGCTTAATGTGCAATATAGTGTGACCTCTCTGTCACAGCTCACAGAGGCCCTTCAAGTACCATTATAAAGAGACAGGTTATAGAATATATGACCTTTGACCTTATTCCTATACAGTGGATGTTTTGTTTTAATGGCAACCAGGCAAACTCAAAAGTCCACCACTATAATTATCTCTCTCTTTTGTTGTGTGCTACAGTGGGTTGCAGGCTGATGAAGGGTGATTCAGTCTGAACTAAATGACTGCTCTAACAGAACGGCACCAGTGACCTTATGGAAGCATCATCATCTCACCCTGTGGCCATCTGGTAGTGTGATCCTCTCTCTCTCACACACACACACACTCACTCCACCTCTCTCTTGAAAGCATGCACGCTCACACACTCTTACACAAACACACAGTGCCATAAACGTGTGATCTCATATACATGAGCAAGAACAAAAACACATGCTTACACACTAATATTTTCTCTCCCCCTTGAAGGCATGCACACACACTTAGATAAATGTGCAAGAACAAAGACATATGCTTATACACTTGCATTAAATCATACAAATACACACTTATATTCAAGCATGCAACTAAATATTGAATACTGAGGGTGAGCAAAGTTCAAATCTTAAAGGAATAGCACATTCAAAAATGAAAGTTTTGATATTATTTAATCATTTTCATGTTGTTACAACCTGTAGGTTTTTGCATGTCTCATTTGCAAACATGGTATGAGATCTATGCATTAGTCACCATGTATAATATGGTGTCCATTCCTTACACACAGCTATAATATGACTTCAAATCAGGGTCTGAAATTAACAGGGGCTTGGGGCAAAAATGCAACAAAAATGAACATAAATGCCTTCCAAATTCAAGATACTTAGGCAAAAAATGCCCTGTAAAAGGACAAAAGCATGCACATCACTGGCAAATATATATGCTCAAAGATGTTTTATTAAAATGTTATTAAAAAATCAGCACACCAAAGCTTCAAAAATAAACAAAACATTTTAATGTAAGACTCACACAGGTTACGTACGAAGAGCCTGTGTGCTTGAAACGTAACCCGTGTGAGTCTTATATTAAAAATGTTTCACTTATTTTTTGGAGCTTTGGTGTGCCGACTTCATTCTGCTTTTTAAAAAATGGCCCTTTACAATTAAACTAAAACGATTACGACCAATCACACACGTGTCTGTTGAATACATGAATGGAATGGCCAATCAGGGGTGCGTTTCCCAAAAGCATCGTTAGCCAACTAACATCGCAAATTCGGTCGTTACTTACATAGTTCAACGATTTGGCATTTCCCGAAACCATAGTTCAAACGAACATTCGCAAACTGCATCGCAAACTTGTGTGGTTGGAACGACAGCTCTCGAGCTGTGGTTAGAAGCAAAGTTTCCTGTTTTTATGACATGTGGACTTAATAAATCCTTATCTTGAGCAAAATAAGCAAGCTGACATTAAGTACTATGAATATCTTTTATTTCGAAAATATACAAATGTCATTTATAGTTTGTCAAGAGATTAAAAGCACCGTTTTTAGAGAGTGCACATGTGCGTACATGCTCTAGTACGTCAGAACAAGCATTTGATTTAATCTGGAAATAAAGCAAAATAACTGAGGAAAATAAGAATTAGTCCTCTAATGCCATGTCTGTAATTTATTGTAGCATAAATTCTAGCATTAATTAGATCTCAAATGGATTCATTTAAAGAAGTTATTACGCCACCACCTGCATGACGTCATTTACCAACGCGGCTGAACGACAGGTTTACGACAATGTGGTTTCGGGAAACAGTCGTGACTAGCTAGATGATTTGTTCAACGATGCATCGAACTATGGTAGTTCAGCAGTGAGTTATTCAGGAAACGCGAGTTATATCATTGTTCAGGAAACGCACCCCAGATGTTTAGATTAGCTACCAGTGAAGAAGAAATCCACTGAAAACGCTGGAGGTCCTGCAGTTTCACAAATTGTCTCACCATAAACAACAAAGTGCAGATATGATGTAAATAAGAGATTCATTTGACAGTGTAGACAGCTTCGTTCATATAGCAGGAGTTCTTGCGAGAGACCCTTGTTCAGATGACTTGAAATATAGTGAACACGTTATCTATTTTATGGTATGGTATGATGCTTTTTTGTTCTTTTTGGCAATCCATGATCACATAGGGGTTTCAATGTTAACATGCAAATGGGACAATCATTCATTGAGTATCTTAAGAGGAGATTAAAAAGGCATATTAGAGATCAAGTTCTAATTATGGCATCTTTTAGATCTGCTAAGTGGTCATTTCTGTTTCATAATTCATATATTCATATATTAGATGTACACGTGCTATTCCAAGCACAAGCTTAGTTAGAGCTGGCACGTACAAAGAGTCCCTGAATTCATTCATAATTCATCTTTCATTTTTTACTGCCACCTATGTGCTTCTGTCCAGTTCAATGGCTCCGCCAGAGTGTCTGCAGCTAGTGAAGTGTCATCATGTCTGGGTTGAAAACATGTTCGCAGGGTGAAGCGTGGTGTGGTTGGCAAGCCTCACCAGCAAGTGCAAATGATTCGGATGCCAGGAAAGCATGCCCTGATCCGCACCAGACATGCACACGCAAACCTCTGCACTACATACCTGCATTTAAACTCTGATACATGCACATGGACACATACACAAACACACTCTCACACAGCAGGTGACCAAGAATCTGGGTCCAATGGGCGAGTGGATCAGAGGAGGAGATGGAGGCAATATGTGAGGAGTGTAAGTCTCTGGTATTCACTGTCATTCGCTTGGAAGCTTTGTCATGCAGTCAGACAGCAGCTGGGCAGGGAGGTTACAGACAGCATGTGTGTGTGTGTGTGTGATTTAAACAGGACTGCTGTGAGTTCAGTTTTAATTTGGCCAGTTCAGCAGACACACAGTTCAAAATTCAAAATATAGCTAAGGCATTGAACAGTAGGACTTGTTCCTCGATTGACCTACCTCTACTATGAAAGAGAAGAAACTTTAAGCCTGACTCTAAAATCCTAAAAGTTAAGTCCTAGAGAAATTTTCTTCCAGAGCCAGAACCTTGCTGAAGAGCAAGTTGATGTCTTTGGTGGTCGCTAATTTATTAACCAAAAACCCTGAGAGTTGCTTTTTTTTCGGTAGATTTTATTTACCTTTTACTGTTACAAATTAATTTGAATAATTGCCAGGTTTCTTGGACAGTGGCTGTGTTTGAACTCAGTCATTAGATCACTCGCAACCTTTCTCCATAAACTCTTGTTGATACAGCATCACCTGCTTGCTCTTACTTCAGATATTTAAATTTAGGACAGTTTGTAATTCACCATTATTTTTGAAAAAAGGAAGAGAGAGAGAGAGAGAGAGAGAGAGAGAGAGAGAGAGAGGGAAATGCTTTTTTCTAAGCTACAGAGTGCATTATGCCATAAATAAAATATAGGGTAAAAATTAGGGTAAAATAGATTAAAGATATAAGAGTTTATATTCTTTATTTTTGTTCTTCTCTCCCCCTCTTTTTATTTCTTTCCTTTTTTCAGAGGTTATGCACTGCACTGTAAAAACAAAGTTAATCGTTCCACTGTTGCCTGCTGTTTGCTATTTCTATCTGACCATTAAAATGATTTAGACATATTTGTAAACTGTTTACATTTATATATATATTTATTTCACTTGAATAAGCTCTGTTCATTGAAAAGGTGATCATTTACCAGTTTAATATCTATGATCTATTTCAGGCCCAGAAAACAGGAGGCAGATTTGGAATCACTGTGGTTATAATATAAACTCATTAAATTGCTCAGGAAATTTACAAAAGGGCAAGTTCACAAACTCATGAATACTTTTATGGGCCTGTCTGTCTCCTACACTGTAAATTATTTTCATGATTTGTTATCATAACATTTTTTCTTTTGTCAAATCAACTTCAATAATTAATGTGGTTCAGATAACATAATATTTTGAGTTTCTGTTGATTAAACCAGTCGCCTTCATTATATTAACTCATATTTTTAACTTCAGTTAGGCAACTGGGTAACTTACTTTTTTAAGTTAAACCAACAATTCTTTTTTACAGTGACATCTTCAAACACAAGACCTGCTGTCACCTCAAGGCCTCTCCTGACCCGTCTTCCCTGAGAGAAGCCAGGAAACTAGGTAGATTAAAGTTAAATTAAGGGTTAAAATCAATTTAGGACAATTAAACACTCTAGGACAATTAAAGGCATAGTTATTGAATGCAGGATTGGTCAGTACATTTGCAGTGTGTTAATTAGCATTTTATATTTCCCACTTCTTTTTGTTTACTACGCATGTGTATTTAAATATAAAAATGAGGAGTATTTCAGCCAATTGAGTCAGAATATATTTTTGGGCATAGTATTTAGTACATGCACACGCACACACACACACCCTTCTGAATTCCCCTCTGTGGCCATTTTCTTGTTTGGTTTCACAGGGCAGTGCAGAGAGCCTGGATACAGTGAGGATCTGTGAGAAGAGGCAGAGGGATATGTAATCGAAGAGGCCAGCAACTCTTTATAAATAGGCTTGGGTCACTATCATTGTAAAGTGAGGAGGAATCTGATCCTAGATCAGTTTGCCCAGACTTTCATGAACATGGGCACACCCAGGATGAACCCAGAGAGGTGCAGACAACCATTTTGCTTGATGGTAAGGGAGAGACAGGGAGCGTGAGGGATGGATATGAGGTTATAGATAGACAATCTGTGGGTGAGGGACTGCCTCACTTCTTTTAAATGTTCTTCTATAACAGATGTGAGACAGTCAAAAGAGAGGGTGGTGGTGCAAAACTTTCTGGATTAGATCATCACGTTGAAAAGGTATGTCAAGCCTGTACTTTAATAAGTATTATTTGAACTTAAAGGATGGATAAATTACCAAAAAAGCAGAAAGAAAAAGGTCTAGTGCAGCAATTACAGTTTCATCAATCCAACTTCAACGCGGGAGTCACTCTGGATAAACGACCCACTGGATTTATAACCCTGGGTTAAGATGCATATTGCGCAACCTGACGGTTTCTTTTCTTTTCTTTTTTTTTATCGTTCGCATTACACTGCAAATATGACAAGTGTGGACACAAAACAGTCAATGTATTAAGCTTTTTGTAATTTCAGTGTCTTCCATTTTAACAAGCTGTAAAAAAGAAGCTCTTAATATTTTGTTTCAGCCCTACTTTTTATTTCAAGCCACATCTGCATAAGTTTAGGTTTAACTGTCCAGCCCACAAATCAACTTTGACTCGATTTGAGGACATATAATTAGCCTTCATATAATTACACTAATCTATATATGCCAGAAATTATTTAATTGTTATTTTATGTTTGGCTCGTAATGTAAATGATTCTCGATGCCACTGCCCCAAGCAATTTTCGTGCACCTAACGAATATAACAACACAAAAATTGCGTTTTATTCTTCTTCAGTTTTTACATAACACAAAAAGAGCGTAAAGTACATCTCATTGTCTAGGTGTATTTACACTTTTTTCCCTTTGTATTAATTGCGGTCACTTTTGAATCGCCGGAGACGAAAAGTTGTCGACAGCTCCCTGTAAACGGATATAAACAAGATACATATCTTTAGATTGCTCGAATCACACATCCAAATCTTTACGACACGTCTTAAATACCTTTCTAAAATTCCCTCAAACGTAGCTAACATTATCATGGTTCAGAGTCAAAAAAAAAAAAAAAAACATATAGGGACATCGTATTCGTGGCATTCTCATTAATACAATTCCCTGTAAGACTAAAGCTCATACACTGTTTATTTTAGCGGGTACAGCTCAATCACTTAAGTCCAATTATATCTAATAACCAAGTGAAAACGATTCATTTTTAAATGAATTCCAAAAAGCCGTTCATTTTGTAAAAAAACAAAAAAAAAACCATTATCTTAAAAACATGTTTATGGTTTAATCTGCTGTAAAGTCTGTGTGACACATATATTGTTGTAAGGTCTTCGTGTAGCGAAGAAATGTTTCTGTTTTATAGAAATACAACGCATTTGACGTCACAGTGTCCTTCCGCAAAAACGAATTCACACCAATTCGTTCAAGTATGACAAGACAATTTGTCTTATTTGCTGAGATGACTGTTGTTATTTTTCACAGGCAGATTTCTCACAGATACCTGTCCAATACTATTACTAAATTGTACTCTTCCAGAGCAATGCTGAACTCTCTATACATCGATGTTTGTCATTTTTAAGATTTTATATTTTACATTGATGCGCAGTTTTATGATCCGTTCTGTGTCCTAGTCGTCAGTTTACGGACAAACACTTATTCAACATTTTTATTTAGCTAGCTACTGCAAAACATGGAGAAAATTATAACATATTAGTTATGTTCAACTCATGTTAAACTTAAAAGAGATTATACAGTTTTCTTGGATGAAAACTGGAAGAACATATTATTATACTCTTAAACATTATGATCGCAAATAATATTTCATTTTCTATTTTTTTAACCTGTTGCACTAAAATGTAAATGCCCAGCTATTATTCTATAGCATATAAACATTCTTCCGTACTGGGACCCTCGATCCTGTTGTGAGGCAAATACAAATATAAATTAAGTTTTAGGAGTCGCCACAATTTATTGTCTTCAGGACTTTACCACCAAAAATATTGTCAAAAGCACCATCCGCATAAATTAACACGTGTGGTCCTCAGTTGAACTTTTGCGTCCATATCGAGACAGTTCTCTAAAAAGTTCTCCTGTGGGCCTCAAGGACATCCGTAATTTATCAGAGAACAATCTTTATTAGCCTAAATGAAAGACATTTAATTTTGTACAGCATGTAAACTCACGCTTCATTTCAAAATGCGTTTGTTATTGTGTGCTTTCAAAAAAAAAAATATATATATATATATATATATATATATATATATATGACTGCTATAATCTCCATGAAAAGCTGTGAAATTACCTCGCGGCGTAAATTACACCTCGTTATTGTCAGATATGTGTAGGCCTATATACAAGTAAATTGTTGTTAAACACGAACATTGCAATAGGTTATACCCGAGCTTTCTTACACGTTTCTAACTGTGGTTTTCTAACATGGTAGACACCTTAAAAGTTGACCTCTGTGTTAAAAAAAAAAGTTCTGACGCTGTTCAGTTGCAAGTTTAGCTATGTTTATGGGCTTACTTCTTGAGTTGTAACATCTAAAAAAGACTCGATGGGTGAGAGTGCACTTTAAGTTTTGGGCCAAGGTCAACTCAGGCCCTGGTGCACTGTCACTGCCGATGACCCCTCCTCAAATGTGTGTGTGTGTGTGTGTGTGTGTGTGTGTGTGTGTGTGTGTGTGTGTGTGTGTGTGTGTGTGTGTGTGTGTGTGTGTGTGTGTGTGTGTGTGTGTGTGTGTGTGTGAGTGTGTGTGTGTTTAAATCACTCTCACAAATAATAAAGTCTGACTAAATATATTTGTAAAATCTATTTGCAAAAAGCTTTGTTTAACTACCAACAATTCACAATGAGGACATTTGTCTTTGTGCGATTCGAGCCAAACCACAGCCTACGGATTTCAAATAATATCTGAATTAAATCATGAAGATGGCTTTGTTGGCTTTAATTGCATACAACAATTTGTTATCTAATTGAGTATCTACCGGACTCTTTATTGGCCGCGGAGCGAAGCAGAAAAGCGACAAGCAAACTCCGTGATGCAACTCTGTTGTAACTGGAGCAATGGTCCGGTTGATTCAGTAGGACACGCATGCATCACTACATAAAGTAATTAAATGTAATGCAAACTATACTGTATACATGCATGTATACATTGAAACTACTTACATAGTAGCTATCTTTTAACAGCCTGTCTGTCACCATACGCCAGAACTTTGTCGCCTACAACTGTATGGTCACCATGCACTGATTAAATATTTAAAAAAAAAAAACTTCAAAGGCATGGTATAATTATCTACGTTACCAATACATGAATACAAAAAAAAAGATGTATACACATATATATGCACATATACACACATAATAAAGATATCCGTTTTCGCTGCCACAGTATAAGCTACTCGAGCTTTGTCATCGCAGCGCTTTGATGAAGACTTGCCTGGCACTTCGCGCTTCCTACCCAGCGAGCGCGTATCTTGCCCCGTACGAGTTGAGCTGTACAGTGAGTGGGGACACGTGATCTCATCTGATCCCGTCGATTTTGTTATAGGGTGGAGGGTCTGGGTTTTGTGTACATAAGGTCGTGTGCTGCTCGCTTCTTTCTCTCTCTCTCTCTCTCTCTTACTCCAAGTGCCACCGCTCCGCCTCCTCTTTTCGCAACATTGACGCAATGTATAAATGCTGGAACAAAAGGACAACTTCCTTGAAGCTTGGCGTAATTGCAATAATAGAGATAGAGAAGGGCTTCAGTGACACAGTGATGGGAGTCCGGCGTTCTACCGGAATATCTTTACCGCCGCTTCTTTGGCTCGACGCACACGTTAAATGGAATTGCACTTTCCAGTTTATTCCAAGCCTGAAGTAAGTATCATAAACAAGCCTTTTCTTTCCCATATCCAATCTCTCCAGCTCCGCTCGCGCTGGTTCATAAGAGGAAATACGACGGAGCGAAGCTTTGTTGTTGAGTTGCCATTCACAGCGTGTTTTCTCTTGTGCGATTTAAATGTTTGAGGACGAAAGTTGCCGTGTTGTTTACGATTCATTATCGGGCTTATCTAAAATTCGCGTATGTATACGCGGAGGTTGTAAACAACCAAAGAGCGGGTCGCGTATAGTTATTATTAGGTCTGAAAAGAAAGGCGCTAGTTTTTTTTTGAATGAATGTTTATTTGTGTTTCGCGAAGGGTTTCAACAAAAGGCGTTGGATGCGCTCTCGTGGGGGGGTGAGAGGGGGGGGGGGTTGAAGTAGAAGTCGCCTAATGTCAATGACACTTTCCACGATTAATTTCGTGGAATCGCAATGGTTGAATAGCGTTTCAAAAGAGCGGCTGGAGCGCGTTGCCTATGCATACATCATCGAACACAAAAAGCTGTAGTGAAAGCCAAGCTGTGAAGTGCCGGGTTTATTATATGCAACTACACTGAAGCTGCATTCCGCTTCCATTCCGCCGCTCCAAAATTATACGAGGATGTGTTGTATTATATTCTCACATGTTGCTCGTTCTTACAGCTGAGTATGAACAGGCGCGTTTTATTTCCGCGACCAAATGATGCCTGTGCTATTGGTGTTGATGCCGATCCGATACTTTGCGAACAAAGGACCGGGGGAGAATTTCGTGAGGTGGAGGACGACAGTAAAAGAACGGGTAGACTGTTTACAATAATAACAGGATAGCCGTGACGTCGAGTGATAGACAGCGCTCTCAGCCAGAGGAAAAACTTCTGAGGCATCAACAACATTCTAAATTTGGACAGGGGTTACATCATCGAAGTTAAAGCTGCTGGGGGGCGGGACTTCCGGTTGGATTTGAGTTCGTACCGCTGAAGTGGCTGCTCTTTCTGTTGTGTCTTTGTATCTGACGGTCTCTGCACAATCGCCTCCCTTTCACTGTCATGATGGTTCAAATTTTGTCCAGTTGCTCTGCTGACGGTTGTATAAAAATGTTTCGAGATGGGTATTGTGTGGACCAAACTCGGCACATTCAAATGATAAAAACGTTAGGCAACTTAAAAGAATGAGCTCATAGCCTATACTCGACCTCAGAAGGGTGTTTGCATTGATATGTGCATTATCTCTGTCAAAACGTTTGGTTTTGTGCTGGTACTCATCATAAAAGCCAATAATGATACATAGTGGTATGCCTTATATTAGACAGGGTTGATGAAATACCATGTAATGACTTGCTACAAAGTGAAGACTTACACAAAACTACATAAAATCACTGAATGAAAACCAATCTAACGTCATACGACATATTAAATGCACGATAAACAAAATTACTGAAACTGTGCACACCATTACGTGAGATATAAAAAGCATACATTTATCTTTTATGATTGGTATGAAATTTTCCAAATACAATAGGCGATAATGCCAAAAACGTAAATTACGATAAAGTGTGTATGTGCAGAATGACTTGTTTGCTCAGGTTTGTGAGGAATATTCCTGACCTGTTTGAAACTATTTTGCATGCATGCTGTCTATATTGTATTTTTTTTTTTTTTTTGTATTGTAAAACCATGTGATTAGAGACCATTCAGTTGGGTAAGATATCTCCTGGTTTGGGTCTCTAATAAATGAAGTTAAACCAAACAAACCAGCATGAGTCAGTGGCTGTGTCTTGTTAGGCCGGCCCACTTAACAGGGGTCGAAGGTTGCTGTTGTATTCTCAGACTTGACTTGCAGGCATCTATTGACTTTTGATGGATGTTGTTACTTAAGTGTGTAGGTTCTGGCCTCTGTAAAAGGGGGGGCTGTCCCCTCACATGCTCCCACCCCCTCCCTCATACTAAAGAGATCACAGGGGTGCAGCTGCTTCAGACAGCTTTGGGGTGGGGTGGGGGTCTGAGACCCTTCAATGAGAGAACAAAACCCTTTCATAAACACACACACTCCAGTTCACCCCTTACAACTGCCCCTATTTTCACACCCCTACAAAAAAAATGTTTGACAAGTGGAGGGTGCAGGAGTGCACTGGGTGCACAGCAGACGTACTTATACACTGCTAATTACTGAAATGTTAGGATTATGAATATGAATAAAACTCACATGTTTTCTTGCTTTTCTGTATTTTGCTGCATCATGTGGCTTTATTTGTGATTCATTTTTTTGACGGTCAGAGATTATCCGAATATTACACACGAATGAGTACCAGATCAAGGATTTAATGTATAAAGAGACTGTATAATCAGATATCGCATACAAAAACATTAAACCCCACAAAATTTCTACTTTCAGTGATCCAACAATTGTAGTGGGCCCTAGCCTACTATACTGACTCAGCAAATTTTCAACAATGTTATTTTCTCTTGATATCCTCTTCAACTTGTAACATTAATTGCCATCAACTGAAATCTATTCTAATACTAATCTGCAATACATCTCTTCCTGGTAAAGGCAGTACATATGCTTCTCACACCAAAAAGGAAACTCACAGAATGAGTTCATCAAATTAAAATTCTGCATTTTTTCATTGAATGTATAGAAATGCAATTTCCAGCTCTGTAGTGTGTGTCTATTTCAAGAGTTGTTAGGGGTGAAATGTGAAGGCAGAGTGTTTAATTATTTTCGGAGATTCAAAAAATGAATTGAGGATGTGTTTAATTTAAGTAGCAATCTCTTGTTGTCAAATCTTACTTGCATTATTACAAAATAATACACAATATGATACCAGACTCATGACAGGAGTCCTGAATTCAGATATTAGTCAGTAGTGAACTAGCTAGCTGTATAAAATGTGCGGTGAGACAGGGCCTTAAATACTTGCAAAAGCATTTGCTTCGTGTATTTGGCTGTAATCCATGCTGTATTAGCTCAGCGTCTTTTAATATAACTAATTAAACAGCCCTGTTTATATACAATCTATCTAACATAGACCCTTTTCACATTTCCAGGTTTCTCAGAAGCGGAAGTCGTCAAAGTTGGGTAAATTATAGAGGTGAATGAGAGAATACATTAAATATATTTTTTGTATTTCCATTTGCTCAAATAGCAAAAGAAAAACTCCACAATAGTGTTTTCACAACTTTCAAAAAGAGGAAAAAAATAGAGAGCGATTGATAATGGCAGTCAGAAGAGAGAAAGATGTCATTTTTACTGTCACTCCCTTAAACACCCTCACAGCAGCATTAACTAGATTTTTGTAATGTGATGCAAAGGCAATATGTATAAGTATAGTGTTATAAATGTACCTACTTTAAAAAAAAAATGAAAATATAAAAAGCTTTGCAGGATTTACAATATTGATGACCGTTAAAATGCGTCCTCACAGTCTGTGAAAAGGGTCCATTAACAAAGTTGAGGTCCATGATAAACTTGGATTATTAATATATGTTCAGGCTATCTTTTGTGAAACATTGGAGAAAATGTTTTTCACAAGGTGCATGGGGGGTAATGTAGATTCAGTCGGCTTATTAGAGACTTGAATGTTAGTTATAAATCACCCAAGCTACAGGAAATGGGGTAACTCTTGTGTATCTGTGTGTGAATATAAGTGGGCAGCATTAAGATTTGGGCGTTCAAGTGTGTCACAAAGCAGTTGCTGAGGAAAAACCAGGTCATATCTCCCTCTCTTTCTGAGTAGAATGGATATTTTACAACACCACTGAGACTGAACTATCAGTTTGCATAGGGCGTATACAGAAGTACACCTTACATAAGTTTCTCTATAGGGAGCTGGCAGGGAAGTACTGGATGAAATAGCTTAAATGACAAGCATTAGATAGCCAAGGGCTACTTTTATATTTTTCGAGGCTTCTGATGTTCTTATCTCTCCAGGTTTAGGTGCTCTCCCTCAATTGGCAGAGGCACACGGGATTTCTATCCTCTAAATACATACATTTCTTTTATCGCGCAGTTACAGAAAACAGGCTCTAAGATTGTTGTCGATGACGGGGACGAAAAAAATGTTTCTTCCAGTAAAATCTCTCTATCTCCCACCTTCAAAACTGCTCTCCAAGTCCATGTTCCCGGCATGCACATGCGAGCTGGGGGCGGCTCTTACCGATTTGAATGAGGAGAGTCACTTTCGGCGCCATTTTCGAGTGAGCGGCGATAACATCAACACTGAGCGCGCGCATACAGAGGCAGTGCGCGCGACGATTCGCCTTAAAAAAATAAGACTTATTATCTGAATGTAGGAAAACAGCACGATCGGACCACGTTTAGACAGCAAAATCGCCTGCGATCTAGTGCCGTCGTTCACAGAAGTGACCAATACGAACCGATTGTGGAGCCGAAGGAGAAAGGGGGGCTATCTTTCAGCTGCGTATGTGGAAAACCTGCGATTTTTAAAAAATAATACATAAAAATAACGGTCGATGCGAGGAAAAATATAGAAAAATTCTGGAAAATACCAGAGGGTCTTAGGATTGGGATTCAGCGCGGTGGTGATGAAGATTGTGTCATTTTGGTGTTTTTTCACGTCGCTTTTTGAGCGGGAGTAACGGACGAGCTGCTGGCGCAGATACACGCTGTTCAGTCCCAGTCTGTGATGCATCAGACACACTGAACTCAGATTATAGAGGAGACATCAACCATCTAATCCGGTAAGATGTTTCAAACGCTTTATTCATCGAGCTTGTCATAAAAAAGACGACTTTGATTATAATTTCTCTTTTCTTCGGAAGACCACATTGTTGTGAAACTGTCTTGATGCATGTTGTTATATGGGGAAATACTATTTGCGCCATTTTATACGTCAAGAGACGAAAGCCCGTGTTGATTAAAAAAAAAAAGAAAAGAAAAAAAGTTATTCCTAATTTTTTTTTTTCGTGACCAGACGCTGTCATATTGTAACACGCTCGATTGAGACGTCACAATGTAATTAATGTTACATCTAGACTGAATGGACAACTACTTTTATTAAAAAATTGCATGACTTATGATGTAGAGTCTCGTGCTGACTTGCGTTGCTACGTGGATATTATAAAACGTCAAGTGTCGTTGTGCTAAGTGAGAATAATTTAGTGTTTTTTTTTGTGGTTAAGGAGCTGGGAGAGCAAATGATGCGTTTTGTCTGGAGGAGAAAGAGAGTTTTGCTTTTCAGCTTTTTTTTTTTTTCTCGAAATGTGAATTAGAGTTCAGCAGTATGGTTGCAAGCACGGCAATTTCACCTTATGTAAGTTGGTAGAAATACGCACTCTTATTAATCTTATTATTACTTACGTTTACTCCGTCCTGACCTACAACAATATCTCTGTTTAGTAAGTAATTTGCTTCCTACGTTTATTGACAGTTTTCAGTGGCACCACTTTTATAAAAATAAATATTTTTTCAACTTCTCTAATGAGTGTCAGAGTTTTTATTTTTGAAACAATAAGTAACTTTTTTTTTTTTTTTTTTTTTTACTGAACTGGATGGAAAAGTAAGCATTGAACTACTGTGGGGGTGGAATTGAAAATGCAGGCCTGTTGAGAAAAAGCCTATGTCAGTTGCAGAATTGCTGAGGTGTGTGTTCCTCTCCTCACATTCAGTCTGTGTGTGTATATTGGGTTGTCTCATGGAGGGTGTGCCGCACCTGGAGATTCAAATGAGCCAAAATTATGCTCTGACTTTTTCATGCATGGTTTATAATATTGGTAATTCTTGATACAGTCATGCCATAAGCAGACAAGCCATTAAACTATACTGTATACAAGAGATAATTGTTTTGAATATATATATATATATATATATATATATATATATATATATATATATATATATATATATATATATTAAAAAAAAAAAATAAAAAAAAAATAAAGTCAAACAGACCTTTACAAAAAAGCTGTTTTAAACCAAACAGCTATATACTTAGTCAAAAGTGTCATTATGAGCAACACTTTTTTTGTTTTCTGTCTTTAATGCAGTGTAAGTTGTCCACTCACTTTGTAACAATATTTTTGAGGCCAAGTGTGACATTAATCAGAGTCAGAGTTGATATTCTTCGGTTATTGTCCTACATTGTGTCGGAGTGACAATATTGGATGACTTTTGAGTGGATTTTTGTTCACTCACTGCATTGTATTGCTGTTCATATGAATTATTGAAAGGCGTTAATATTTCTGATAGTTTTAATGAGAAACTTTGATCACTTAGGCTAATATATATATATATATATATATATATATATATATATATATAATATATAAATATAAATTTTTTATGTTGAGCAGTAGTGGGAGTTTTATTGCAAATAAAAATATACATGGTTTAATGTAGGCCTAAGTCATTGCAATGTTGCAGTGCAAGAGCTCGGTCATCAACCACAAACCTTTTTTTTTTTTTGCCAAAAAAACAAAAAGATGGGCAGATATCATGGGAATTCTTTATATCTGTCAATATCTACATAATTATATAACTATATGATTACTGTATCAATATTCCATAATTATAGTATGTTTTTGTAGTGGATTTGTTGTAAAATTGGTAATAGCTCGTTATTAAAGTTGGATACTTACCTATTAAACACACACTGTACACACACATTCACTTAAAACTTACATTTATTCAAACATGAACCCCAAAAGACATTAAACATACATTTTTTGATATAAAGTGACATTAATATCTTTATGTTGTAATATGGCTTCCAGTCAACTAGATAAAGAATATCAGGAATGTATAAAACAGATATTGTCATGGCGACATGCCTCGGTTACTGCTTGTCCAGCCACAACAACAACAACTAGGCCTATTCTTTCACCACTGAATACTGAGCCTGTATGAATCCACCCAGTCTCTTCATTCGCGCCCTATAGAAACAAATAAATACAACTAATAATTTATAAATGCAAACAAACAAAACAATAACATACATTTTAATAAATTTTCCACTGATATTTGAATGTCACACTAGTAACTTGTTAGTGGGAGGATTAAAAATGCTTTTTTCCCCCTCCTGTGTGTGTGTGTGTGTGTATTTATAATTTTATGCCAGTGTGTAATTGTGGTCATGAGGTGATCCCTCAGTGGTCTATTGTGAACGAGCAGAGGCTGGACATTATGACGATGACCCACTTAGACCACTTTACATTGAGTTTGTCTTCAATTTAGGACTAAAGGTTACAGCATTATACAGGGCTTGCGTTTCTTTGATATCAGCCAGCCTGTTAGACACTCAAGATGTTGGCTGATGTGTGTTAAACTACGATGGATAATGACAAAAGCATACCAACAAGGCCTAATGAATGCACATTCTCAGCCAGCCACTCAATTTGAATTAGTAATATATTTAGTTTGGGACAAAGTTTGGGACAGTTCAATACATTAAAGTTATATGTGCTTGACATTAGATAATAAAGTATACAATAATAAGAGGTGACTTAAAAAAAAAAAGTAGCATTCCATACAATTTCTTTAGCACCTTTTAAATCCTGTTTTTAATTAGAATTATGCATTTGATAGTAGAAAAATTCCTCAAGGCCAAAAATTGTATTTGATATTATTCAGTCAAGCCTGTAAGTAATTTTATTAAGGGCAGGCTGTTATGTATTATTAACAGTGTTATATTTTGTAAAACACTTATTTGCCCCTTCAAGGTCCATTTTCAGTATTTTCATCCAGTTTCAACAAATTTGCCACAAAGTAGAAATTCTCCAAATTTTGCTGTGATAAACTTTGATCTTAGTGGGTGTTAGCTTGTTCCTTCTTGCGTCTCTGTGACGGTGACATTTTAGTCACAACCATGATAGTTCATTATGACTTGTATAGTTCATTATGATGTGTATCTCAAGCGTCTTTTTCACAATTATAACAAGTCTTTAGACTTATAACCTTTTGGCCCAAGTCCAAATGGAAATCCTCATGTGTATTTGGTGTCACGTACAGCTAAGACCAGTGATCCTGTTGGTCCCTGTGAAATGCCCAAAATGTTTAATGCCTTTTTTTGCTTTATATTAATGGTTATGTAATATTGCATTTGACTCAGACCCATCCCACACCATATTGAAAACTAGTAGGTGCAGGGCATGTGAGTTGTCTTCATGCCTTTTAATTTGGATGCCTTGAAAATGTTTAAAAAGTGTGGAACAGCTTTGTCCAATGGCCTCCACTAAAATGGAGGTAAATATTTGCCCAGAGCATTTAGTATACTGTATGAGATTTTTTTTTTTTTTTATGCTACGCATAAATTCATTTGAGGCGTCATAACCGGTTATATTACTCATGTTGATTAAAATAGGTTTTTGTGGAGTTTCACATTGTGTAATCTTTTGGTTTTTAAGTGCTGTATTGACTTCAAAGCAAGATCACATTTTTATCTTTTTTAGTAGCAGCAGCAGCTTCTGTCGATAATATAACAGGCCTGTCCTGTTCTAGCTATTTTTTTCCCTTTTTTTTTTTTTATATCAATGTCCCTTTGCTCTAAATATGCCTGTAAACATCGTATAGTGACTCTTTGAAGTAACTGCAATAGCAGAACTGGTCCCAAAATGAGTTTGAGGTTTCTGTTGTGTGCCCCCCCTCCCGCCTCTTTGTGTTAGCTCATTTCAATGTGCCTCTTGCCACAAAGTTATAGAAGGGCCTCTAAGATTCAAAGAAGTTGGTTAATGTAGTTTCAAATAGTAGCTTGAAGAGAAAACAAGAAGAGTCACTTGGCTGTTTTATTATCAAGAAACCTAAATGTTGGGGTGGGGGCTTTTGATTTCATAACTTCACTTGCTAGTAAACAGATTGGTATGAAACATGATTTTCGGCCTAACTCAGGCCTCAGTTTGTGTGTTTGTTTGCCCAGCGAGATCAGAGGCAGAGGGCTCTCGATTCTTGGTGGGTGTGTGTCTGTGTGTGTCCTTTTGTAAACGATCATTTAGATGCGAAACACAGAAATGAAAATCTTGATCTGAGTGTCAATTACAAAGCTATCTGCTAAGAGGAACACAGCGCCATCCGAGCTCTCTGATGCCAAACAGCCAGAGCTCTTCATTGTAAGCTCTTCTTAGTACTACATGTGCTGCCAGGGCCGCTCCTATCTGACGTTACCAAGGCAAATGCACTTGTTATGGGGACTGGCACTGTAGACCACCATTTAAAGTGCTTGATATGTTTTTGCACCATTCATACGTTATGAAATGACTTGCATATTGCTTTTGTGCCGTGATGTTTTGTGTACAAAGTTAATGTAATAATCTAAAGCTTTACTGCATGTCGAAGCACATTTTGTAAAGAATTTTTTTTTTTTTTTTTTTTAAGTGCCAATTAAGAATCTTAATCTTATAAATTGTATATTTAAGTATAATTTGTGCAACAAAAAAAAAAAAATCTAGTTATTTAGTTAATATTTTATATTGGTTGTATTTTAAAGTGTCGTGTTCTTTATTTTGGAATATAGTAACAAGTAAAAATATTTACACTATTATTGTGAATTAATTTGCTTGAAATATTGTATTTTCTAGTATATTGAGCATAGATGCTTTCAGAAGTACATTCATAGTGCTCACAGATGAAAAACTAGAGTGGGATTAAAAATGTCAGATTGTTTTCATCATTGTTTTATTCTACCCCATTGACCAGATCTTGTGTGTAGAAGTGTGCTTTCACACACACTTGTGTGCTGCTTTACCCCCTTTGCCTGTTACTCTTGTAAAAGCAAATGAAATTATGGGAGCAGCTTCCCCTTTCTGTGGTAGGAAGTGAATGTTTCTCTGCTAACTTCTGGCATACAAAGTTACAGGGAACAACGCGTCTAGCTGCAGCCTCGTAAAAATACACTAATCAGACTAACCCCTTCACGTCACCTGGGTTTGTTGTTTTGGTTATCAAATAAATTATTTTATTTATTATATGCTTACTATATTTTGTTTAATCTGGGTACACATGTACATTGTAATGAAACGTTCAATATTACTTGAATGTATAAATTAACTTTATTTGGATGTGCTTCTAGGTTTTAGTACCCTATACATATTCAGCCACTGTGAGTCAGTTAATACTGAGACAATACACTTCATGAAAACTGTCATTTGAGCTTTATGTCTTTATGAATTTGCTATTAGTGTAGTTCTGAGTAGCAAGTTGCAGTTTTAAAAATAATTAATTTATAACTATTTGTTGGTGTAAAATCATTTTTAGTTTGATATTTGTCAGCAATTAGGCTGAAATTATGACTCATCTTTTTTTTGTTACATTGTATGAACATCTGTGTACTTTCAAGATATCCTGTAAAAGTAAGCTTATTCAAAGTGTGCCCGTATACAAGTAAATACAAGTAATTCATACATATGTGTGTGTATATAATATAATATAATATAATGTATGTATGTCCATTATTGAAACTTACTTTGTGTTGTTTGTCCTTTGGTTTAGAGTTTAGATATCCTTTGTATTTCTAATGGACACATATGTTGTGTACTTAAAACCAAAGATTTTGTCCTTTTTAGAAAAAAACTCTTAATTTCAAAGCTTTGATGGTGTTCTGATGTTATTTGTTGGTGGTGGCTTTCTTTACCTACACACACACACACAGTGTCACAAACCATGACACATAAGAATTTATCTTAAAACAAGTTTATGCTGCATTCATTTAAATATTTTGTATAATATATAAGCACATAATTACACCAGTCCAGTAAAATACACTGCATGCTATACAGATTGTATACTTCGTATTTTTACCTGTAATTACACGTTAAGGAACATAAGAGCCAAAATTTGTGCTTCATAATTATCCCTTTATTTTTGTTTTCTCCAGGAAAGGAATGTAGAGCACACGGCATGACACTGAGCTGTGACAAAGTCAAGTAACTGTAAGTACACCACCGACTGAACTTTTATCTATATTATTGGTTGTAAAAAATCCAGTGTAAGAAACTTGCTGATTATTATATCTGATAATTATAAAAGAAAATATATAGAAAAACTCAATTGTTTATATCCTCATGGAGTGCCTAGCAAAGGAAAAACAACAATAAAGTGAAAGGCATACAGACAGAACAAACAACACAAGTAAATATTATAATGTGGGAGGTTACAGGCTTTTGTCAGGGAACACTTTTATTTCCCCCCCCCCAAAAGTCCATGGGGCGCTTTTCATAACCTGTAATTTTAGCCTTATAGACAGCAGATGCTTCATTGTCCTCTTGCTCGTTACACCAAAAGTTTTTTTTGTCAGCATTGGATCACCTGGTACAAAAGCACATGAGTGTATACTGAATGGAACAGAAACCTGGGGGGTTTACAAAAACAACCAACATCAGAAACAGAACATGATAAATATTGCAAGTTAGTCATGCCTGAAATTATTGTTATTATTAGCCCAGTTATTTTGCACTTTGCACACAAGATATGAAAATTATTTCTTACACTCATCGCATGAGAGTCATGTCAAATATAGTTTTGGACAAAACAGAATGAAACTATTGTTTAGCTTACTCATATGGTTCTTTACATATGCATGTCTTGACTATTTGAATTACATCTATGAATCAACTTGCAAATCTTATAGTGAATATGAAAATAATTTTAGAAAAAAAAAAAAACTCGATTGAAGTTCTTCATTTGTCAAATCTCCCTAAATATATAGCTTTGGATGGTGAACTTTTTAATCATGGTGCACACATACCTGGTAATGCTGATTTTCTCAGTGAGAGGCAGGCAAGTTGTGTAAGAACTGTGTGAATATCATGGTTTTCTCAGAAAAGGCCCCGTATTACCATCAACTGACCAGAGAGTTAAGAGTATGCTAACAGATTTTGAGCAGGGTTCTTCTCCAGAAAAATCCACTCATCACCGTATTATAGAAATGTGCTGTTAACGATAGGAGAAAGTTTAAAACAATACCGAGTGTAAGAGAAGGAATGATACATTTATATAACATTTCTGAAAATAAAAGTTTAATATCTTTTAAAACAGCTGCTCATTTAATTTGCACATTTGTCAAACCCAGCTTTTCATGATCTAACACTTTTAAACCTGGATGCATTTGACCTTGAACTTAGACACTGGCAGCTGCATTTTTTTAGGTTCCCATTTAAACAAAAACAAAATCTCCACATGACCCCTAAAACGTTTTAAAATAGATTACACTTGCACACTTTGTCCATACATGATCATCTTAATGATCACCTATGTCCTGCTGCACGTGCATTGCAAAACCAGACGTGAGAAATAACAGCCCACAAAGCCTGACGAAGTCTCACGTTTAATTGCAGCTTGGCATTTTATTCCTCTCTTTGTTTTTAGCTTCTAATGTTCTGAGTAAGCATGAATCTTTTTGTTTGTTTGTTTGTCGATAGCATTTTGACATCACAAGTACAAACTGTAGCCATATTGACACTTATTACTCATTGTATTTTTGTTGGTCCTGTGTTTTCAGATTGCGAAACGAGGACCGTGTATGTGCGGCTGTGTGGGCGCGCGCCTCGCGTGAGTGCGTGTGCGCGCGCTCTGTGCGGGGCCTGTCGGTACTGTAGCAGCACAGAATGGTTTGTGAGTTATAACGGGGGTGCAGGCCGTACTGTGCTGCGGCAGGAACGACAGGACAGACGCACACTTAGATTCAAACGGGTGAAAAGGACAGAAGAAAGGTGAAGTAGGCAAAAACAACAGCAGCAGCAGCAATACTACGTGTGCCAGCGAGTCTCCTGAACTTGGCCGTGTGACTGCTGGCTGCCTGGCTGTAGCAGCACGTAAATATTGGAGTCAAAGCACTAGCGAATCCTCCAGTATTGACCGTGCTGCTGGAGTTAGGCGGGCCGTTTACCGTCTGCGGGGGCCTCTGTGCTTCGGGTTCCCTCATCTCGTCAGGAAAGCACAAGAAGACTAACGACTGGCTAATAACATGCTGTCCAAATGCCGGTGTCTTTATTCTTTTATTCGTTTTAATGCTTTTATTCTCTGGGAACCGATGACATGAAATTTGATAAAACATCAAACAAGCTGTATAATTGTTAATGTAATTTAATTTCAAATGGGTCAGATGCTTCTGTAAAAGTGATTTGATAATTTATGTACATGGAAAAATGCAATGAGAGGAAAATGCAATTAAAAACATTAAAATCACAATTGCATCAAGCCAGATTAATTGTACAGAGCCGCGCTACGCGCCACTTGTGCAGTGCAATGTATGACACATGATTTCTCACAACAATTTTTAACAAACAATATCTATGCTACACTATAATCAGCAGTTCCTGGCTGTTCTGGACGAATCGCATTGTTGAAAACAGTTATAAATGTGTATTATACAGTGTTGAGCATCATCCCGTCAGTAAATGTACCTTCCATCTTTATTTTCACATTATGAATAACGCAGCATCGCCATCTTCTGGGAACTTTAAATGGCTTGAAGTTTTCAGATCGCCCCTGTTCAGAGAAGGGGTACTGACAGCATCACTAGGTAGATCATCCTATTTTGCCACTTTTCTCTGATTCTTGTGTTTGTTTCCCTCTGTAAGGGTCGTTAATATAAAGTTAAAACGCTTGATTTTCTCCTCAGGCGACACTTCGAAGTCGTGTCCACCATCAGGCCAAGATTAAGAAATGTTTGCGTTCATCTGGATCAGTTGCACAGAAGACTGTCAAATAAGCAAATGAAAGATGACAATGCGTTGTAAGAAATGCTAATGTAAACTTTTGAGGGCACTTCAACTCGAAACACAAAGTTGACCTAGTTGCCTTTATGTACGACTGGACAAAAATCGCATAGCCGCGCCTGCCCTGAATACATTTTAGCCCAAATTGAATTAACTCTATTCAGAAGTGAGTTTAAAACACTATTAACTCCAATATCTGGCCACACTAACACTCGCTAATTTGAATGTACCTGAAACTGCATTTATATGGCAGCTATTGCTCTGTCATCCATCTCAAACATGGACTTTTTGGATTGTTCAGAACATGTAGCTTTTCTTTCCTCAGATAAATTTCTCAAAAAGAAACTGATTATGTTGGACGACGAAGCGAAGCTCCGGGACATCACGTTTTTGACGACAGTTGTTCCTGCTCAATAATAATATTAATAATAAACGAACATTACAATAAATGTTTAATACCAGCATCATAATTACTAAAACAAACAAAAAATACTTTCCCTGTAACGTCTGTGAGCGACTGGCTAACAGCTAAGCTAATTTAAAATCGTATGTGGCGTTCGAGCGTTGAATATCTGCTTGACAGTTTAGCAGTGAATATATTCAGAAACGTAGAAAGTTTAAACAGACCTCCTAGTACTATTATACATCCACTTATAGTACATAGTAGTATAAGTCTTTTTAATGGTTACTTGTATTAAAGACGCATAATCACTTTTTTCGTTCGTAAAAATCAATGGAAATCTGTACAAGGGAAAAAAGTTACTTGTGTGGAGCTGCACCCTAAAACTAACTGATAAGGAATTAAAATAAATCTAAAAGCGTTTTATTCTGTTGTCCACTTATGGTTATGTAACCTATATGTTTTAATAGGCTACTGAAAAACTTGAGGATGAAGGCACTGGTACTGTCAAATGTGATGTCTTCCATATCATCTGAATTCAGAGTCGAAACGAGATGCTCTTGTTTTACAGATTGAGTCCTGCAGCTTCTACTGTACATCGGATTACATAATAAAAAAACAGGTACGAGTGAAATCAATGAAACTGTCGAATGGCACGCATCACAGACATATGCGAACCGATTAAAAATGAGAGAAAATAGGGCAGAAACCACGTCACTTTCTTCTGCTCTTACGTCACTCCCTTCTCATGTCACTGAGGTTATTCTTTCCCTAGGCTGAGCCTGAGCTTCACTACTGTACTTCAGAATGCGCACTGAACGATTTCTGAAGCGGAAATTCATAGTGCACCCCAAAGGGCTGCACAACTTTTTCTTTCTTTCTGAATAAGCTATTCTTGGCAGGTAAGGCGAGATCCTAGCCGGTAATTTCCACAGAAACCTCATTTGGAGAGTCACAGCTGAGCAACGCGCAGGTTTATGGTGAAATCTGATTGGGCAGTTCTGAAAATAACGGTTTTGTTGTCATTCAAAAAAAAAAAAAAAAAAAAAAAACGAAGGCACGCAGATAAGTGCGCTCACGTCGGTTCAGCGTCTCGTTGCTGTTTCTAACTACTTTATGCCGTGTTGTTTATGCGAAAGCACACAATAACATTACCTCATATGTCATCACCTGCACCTAAAATTCACAATATGTCGATTCGGTAAAGTTATCACAAGTCAATACCCACTAAAAAAGTAATTAAAATGTTCTCTCGTTATTACAAGATGGTATTTATTTATGAATTATTAAACTAGCGTAAGCTAAATCAGAATTAAAAAAAAAAAAAAAACAGGTCGACCATGATAAAATATTGTGACTACTTTACCTTTTTTGGTCCGTTTACCTCGTCATCTGCTTAGTCACCCCAAAGGACAACACCGACAAATAATTAGTTTGTACATTAATGTAATAATCCCATGAAAAGTAGGGATGTTGGGTAAAACAGTTCCACCGCATAACTGCGAACACATCACGCGCTCTTTTATTGGATAGAAACCGCGCGCGCCAGTTACCAGGGTACTCTGCAAACGCAATCATGGCGCTTGTTGCTGTGCAGATTTCAACACTGGCGAACTTCAAAAACAACAAACAAAAGTTAATATCGAAGTTAAGTATTACACAAGTATCGAGCAAAGTTTTATCGTCAAAATATTAAACTAAACCGGTCTTTGATGTGGGAGCGAAAAATATATGAGCACAAGTAAATATATATTTTCGTTTTTGAAAGAAGTTGGTCATATATAGATACCCCCTTACTTTTGAGCGGTAAGGTTGTTGCTATGCAAAGCTTCACGGCTGTAACTGAGTGGCAGAGAGCAGGTTAAAAGCTTTTAAGGTCACATCGATCCCGATCCTTCAAATTTGCGCTGTCTCGCACATTCAGCGTGCACGCGCACACACATAATAGCCATACTTGTACACATAATGCAATAAAGGTCTAACCAGTAAGTGTGTTGTATCAAACTTCATTCCTTTTACCTATGGGCTGGTAGTTGACAAATTACTGCAAACATGGTGTCTCCCAAAGAAAACAATGTCAAAATTTCTTGATTTATGTTTCGTTTGGTAACAATTCCGGTTTCCAGTCGTATGGATTTAGATTTAGATGTCATCATTTATTCACTCTCATTCCCAACTTTATTTCACTCAAAAGTAAATGACCGTTTTGGTTGTTTTTCATAGTTATGAACATGATGCGGTGAAAGTGAATGTCAGCCCATAACATTCTGCCCAACAACTCTATTTGTGTTTCGCGGAAGAAAGAAAGTCATACGGGTTTGTCACAATACGAGGGTGAGTTAATGCTGACAGGATTTTCGGGATTTTTTATTTTTTTTTGGCTGAGTTATCTCTAATAGTTGGTCACTAGAGGTCGCCGTTGAACTATCCTGGAAGTAATATATATATTAAAAAAAAGCATGTAAGAAAAAAAACTTCCTCTTCCCACGTCATATCCTGTTAGCTTAGCATATAGGGGGAATAAAAATGACCTCCGTTGATTTGTAGCACAAATAACCCCGTTTGACACTTAAATAGAGTATAACCATCTTATTTAACTCTGGGTATTGTTGTGAGAGAAATAGCATTATGGCGTCTTTATTTTCATGCTGTTTGGGCTGTTGCGGAGACAATAACAGTGGCCACGTAACACTAAAGGAAATGCCCACGGTTCAGCTGGACACTCATCACATGGGTGAGTGATGCGATTTGACTTTTCAGACACATTATAATGACGGAAAAGAGTTCGAGTCTCGAATTATGACTTTTTGAAGCACTTGTCCTTCAAAAAAAGTGCCTGTCTCCATACATTAAAGTGTTACGATCATTTCAGTCTATCAGACATGACAGATAACAGTGAATCTTTGAGTTTGGCATCTGTAATGACAATATACGAGTAGATAATTCACTGTGATTCACAGTTGCTGTGGAGAAAGACAGGGGACTTAATAAAGTACTGTCACCAGCAGTAGTAGAATGGCACACAAAAATCTAGCATGAAGAAGAGCACAGGCATGATGCATAAACTGTAGTAATCAGTTTTGTTCTCTGTCATGCTAAGTCTCTGAAAATAGATTATTCTCATGAAATTTCAGGTACTGATGTTGTCATTGTAAAGAGTGGAAGACGTATATGTGGAACTGGTGGGTGCATTGCAAACGCCCCTCTCCATCAAAACAAAAGCTACTTTGAATTCAAGATTCAGTCTACAGGTAAAACATGTTTGCAAGCATTTACTGTATGTTAGACGAATCAATTAGTCATTAGGTGTGACTGCAGTGAACTTTGCCCCTTGCAGGTGTGTGGGGAGTAGGAGTGGCAACTAAGAAAGCGAATCTAAACCAGATCCCTATGGGTAGAGACCCGCACAGCCTTGTGCTCAGGCATGATGGCACGGTGTACCACAACAATGAAGAAAAGAACCGATTACCTGCTAACAGCTTACCACAGGAAGGAGATATTGTGGTGAGTCTTAGCCGCAGCAGTGCTCATGTCAAATTAATATGGGATTTGTTGTTGGTAAATAAATCTATTTGTGTGTGTGCTTCCATTATCGACTGTGATTTAATTTCTATTTTGGTATGTCACCAGCAGTACAGTTACTTCAAGGATTAGTTCACTCCAGAATGAAATTTTCCTGATAATTTACAAACCCCCATGTCATCCAAGATGTTCATGTTTTTTTTTTCCTCAGTCGAAAAGAAATTATGGTTTTTGAGGAAAACATATAGGCTCTGTCCCAAATGGCACACTCCGGCCTTGTGGACTTCCTCAGAGTCCAACTTTGGTGACGTCATGTAATGCAGACCTATGGGGCCCTTGGCGCGAGTCCACGAGGGCGCATTGAGAGGTATTTTTGGGACAGACTCGATCGTCACGCCGGAAATAACGTTCTGGTTTTTTTTGACAGGAGCTGCAGTTTCAGGGAATATGCTGCCTATTGTTGTTGTTGTACATCACAAATATCGAGAAGCATCGAGAATAGGTTTCTTTTGCAAAGTATGATCTCCATGTCAACTACACAGCCTGCTTTTGCTTATGCCACCTGGGCATTAGACAATATATACATGCTTATTTAAATAATGTATACAGTTGTAATAATACATAATGTTCCATTTGAACTAAGATTACAATTGTAACGCATAATAAACATATGCGTGAGTTTCAGATGAATTTACAGGTTTAAATATAAATACTATGTTTACATATGACTCTGTAAAGCCCTGACATTCGGTTCTATTTATTTAATGAATCATAATGCGATCGTATTATTCAACGAGCTATTATGATGACCATGTTTGTATAAACTGTAGGTAACAACTGGTAAAATGTACACCTAAGTCATAAAAACCGTAATGATATCTACACTTAAATATTTTCTTCTCAGCCATGTCATCAATTGCTCTTGAGAGAAATCTTCTCCCATCCGTAGTCTGATTGGCATTTCGCAAGGATTCCTGGGTAGTTAAAGTGTGCGAAGCCTGCATCTATGCGGGCTTCACGGAAGACCGCTTCATGGGTAAAAAGGAGGTGCTGCTGAGCACACTTCAGAGCGTTAAAATGCTGAATGGGACGGCCTACGGACTCGTAGACTCGGCGAGCACGTGCAATTCAAGTCCACGAGACCGAAAGTCCACATGAAGTACGTCATTTGGGACAGGGCCAAAGTGTCCATATAGTGGACTTCAATGGGGACCAATGGGTTGAAGGTCCAAATTGCAGTTTCGGCGCAGCTTTAAAGGGCTCTCTACACGATCCCAGCTAAGGAATAAGGGTCTTGTCTAGCAAAACACTCATTCATTTAAAAAAAAAAAAAAAAGTATATACTTTTTAACCACAAAGGCTCATCTTGCACTGCTCTGCGATGTGCAACACATTACATAATCACATTGGAAAGGTCATGCGTGACGTAGGTGGAAGTACCAAGCAAGTGTCTCCAAAGCGAATGTGCAAAGACTTAGTCAAACGACCTTTAGAAAAAAAGGTAAAACAATGATGTCGGATGATATTGAAGTTGGAGGAGAAAATGTGATGGAGTTTTTCGCGCTACCGCGGTACTTCCGCGTGACCTTTCCAACGTGATTACGTAATGCGTGGCGCATCGCAGAGCAGTGCCAGATGAGCAAAGTATATACATTTTCATTTGTTGTTTTTTTGTTTTGTTTTGTTTTGTTTTGTTTTGTTTTGTTTTTTTTTTAGAAAAATTGCAGATCGTTTTGCTAGGTAAGAGCCTTATTCCTCGGCTGGAATTGTGTAGAGCCCTTTGAAGCTGCACTGAAACTGAAATTTGAACCTTCAACCCGTTGGTCCCCACTGAAGTCCACTATATGGAGAAAAATCCTGGAATGTTTTCCTCAAAAACCTTAATTTCTTCTTGAATGAAGAAAGAAATACATAAACATCTTGGATCACATGGGGGTGAGTAAATTATCAGGAAATTGTAATTCAGGAGTGAACTAATCCTTTAAGATTCCAGAAGTTGGTCAAGAACATTAAAAATCAAGCCGAACAGGAAAAATCGCCTACTTACTAATCCGATTTTTTTTTTTTTAGCCTTGTTGTGTTTATAGTCGTGCAAACTGTTCTAACAAAAACTTTTAGAGAAAATGCTTTTTAAATAAAGACTGAAAGAGTTGTCGGAAGCTTATTGATTGAGATGTTGAAGTTATGCGATCGAAGTGTAGTTCCTTTATAGCCTACTATAGCTTTTTACTTCTGGGGATTGTATTTAGGCTTCAAGGTTCATAAAAGTTGTTCATTTGTGAAGATTATCATGGTGAATGTGTAAGAATCATAAACTTTAATTGGACACAGCATGTTTTCTGCAGTAATCCAAAAGCCAATAAAAAAAAACTTTTTTCAGGAACCAGGGTGATGCAAACTTCCTGTTTGAAAGCAAATGCATGTAAATGGCCCTATTCCTGTGTGTGTAATAACTTTGTTTCTAATTTGTTTGTGTGAATGTAGGGTGTTACGTATGACCATGTGGAGCTGAATTTGTACTTAAACGGAAAGAATATGAACTGTCCTGCATCAGGCATTAGAGGAACTGTTTATCCTGTAGTTTATGGTGAGTATTTTGGTGCATTATACCAAAAATGCTGAACGTTAATATACTCTGCTGTAAATATATTGAAGACATAACCTTACAACATTTTTTGTATTGGAAAAGGTCTGCATTTTCAAAAATTATCTTTTTTTGCAGCTCTTGGTTTTGTGTATATACGTTGAAAAGGTTGAGTTTGTTTATATAAAGAGTTCAAATAGAGACAATTATTTTTCCCAATTATCAGCCAATTGGTAATTCTTAGGCAATGCAATATTTTTAAGTATATATATATATTTTTTTAACATGTTATTTTTTGTAAATAACACACTTTGTCTTGTTCCTCACAGTGGACGATAGTGCAATATTGGATTGTCAGTTTAGTGACTTCTACCATACTCCTCCACAAGGCTACCAGAAGATTCTTTTCGAGCAACAGATCTTCTAAAGTTCATGACGTGTTGTATATACACTAAGGATATGTATTCCACAGCCGGGATCTCGAGTGCTATGGTTATGAATGATTTCTAAATATTGTGTGTCTCATTTGAACTCATGTCATCTGTGATTTTGACTTGTGTAAATCATCTGGCCACTTCTACTCAGTTTAAAAAGTCATCCTATGTTTTTCAGCTGAACTCGGTGAGTGATATCAGATGCACACTTATCTGTGCACTGATCTCAAAATGTTTATTCAGAACACACATCTTTAATTTGCACTTCGTCAAACACTGTACGTTTACTCATGTATTAACAGTGCACTATTGTGAACATGGATTATTGTTTTATGGCTGGTTTGAATACAGTCACAAATTAAAGATGACAATCAAAGCTTTATACTTTATGCATTTCAAGAGAACAAAGTGATGCTGACTTAAGATGCTGATACTAACTCAAAATACTGTCAAAGCTCTTTTCTGATTTCATATTGTTGTCTGTCTGATGTTTAATCTGCAGCCCATATACATAATGATTTCGAGCTCTTCAAAAAATATACATTTTGTTCTTCTTCCATGATATGTTGCTTTTGATATACATTGTCTTATATCATTTTTAAAGTTTGTGAACAGCATTTAGTGACTAATATATTAAGAAAATTTGACATGCAAGAGGATAGTAAGTGTAAAGTTCATTTACATATTTAAAATTTTTACCTAGGGTCAAATGATATCTGACTGTATGTGTTTGTTAATTATGGTTTGTTGCAATTAAATTACAAAATTGTCTTAATAAACGAAAGAATATTGAATATGATGTTCTTTTTGTATGTTCGACAGGTCTTATTTGGGTCTTGTGTCTTTTAGTAATAAAGGTTTTGCTTTTGTCACCTGTGCATACAGACGTTATCTGTTGTATATATCGTAATTTAAGATTTAAATGTTCCTGTTTATTATTAAACTAAATTTCAACTGAACGTCATGTCACTGGCTTGTCTACGGCGCACTGTACTGCGCGGTGACGCATCTTTACGCACGTTCTTGGCGGGCGTAAAGATGCTGAGTGAACTTGCGCAATCTCCAGTCTACGCACAATGACGCAAATCTACTGTACGGGTCCAATGAAACACATCGCCTTAACTCCAATACTGTTGCACTGTAAAATCAAAGCTTACTTTTCCCTGAAGCCCTTAATGAAGTGGCGTAAAATGGTGATGTGCATCCATAAGACCTGTTTTTTGTCATTAAAAAAAAAAAAAACTTTACTAGACGGGACCCCGTGTCCCATCTTCTCCGCATCACTCCGGTTCTACGTAAATACACCGTCATCTACTCCCCCGTAGTGATGGGAGGTCCGACTCATTCCCGTGATTCGGATCTTTCCCATTATGAACCAGTTAAAAATGTCAATAATTATATATATATATATATATATATATATATATATATATATATATATATATATATATATATATATATATATATATATATATACTCCCAGGAAATGATAATAGTAGCCTAACATTTATGAAAAAAAAAAAAGTCGGTCAATTATTGATTTGAGAACCGCTAATTTTGTGAACCAGTTCATTTAAAAAAGATCCGACTCAAATGAATGATTCATTTACGATTCGGACATCGATACACCCCCCGCCCTCCTCTTCCTCCCTGAGCGGAGCTCCGCACGTCGGTCGGGACTACAGACACACACATACACACAGAGCCATGGCCGAAAACGCCGGCTTGGAAAACCATCGCATCAAGAGCTTTAAAAACAAGGGGCGAGATGTGGAGGTAAGTCCACCGGAGACTTTGGACTCTGGGCTTTTCTCCCAGTTCATTTTCCTTCTCCTGAGTGTCTGTGGTTCTGGTTTTATGGTGTCGGATCGGAGCGGGTGTTTGTGGACCCAGCAAGAGCATCATGCGGAGCGGGCGCGGCCTACACAGAGGCCTCTTTAAACACACATTTCCCTTCAATATTCACAAGTTAATCGCGGCTTATACACGGACTTGAGCTGTTATAGCGCATTATTTAGTCGTGTAATATTAAGACGGGTTTGTTTATTAGGTCGGTTTGGAGGCTCAGAAGTTAATTTTCCATTTTAAATCGCGCTGGGCCAAAAAACATGCAGATTTATCGTGTTAGCATGTGTGCTAACTGGTTAGCAAGCGGCAGTTTAATCGTCTACTAGTACTTTTATTCGTGTTTTTTCTTACCCATACTTTTTAACATTCGTGTATAGAAGTTAAACTCCCTAAGCATTAGCAAATAATCTGAAATATAACTTGCGAACCAGATATATGCGACAGAGACAGGTGTGTTAATACCGGCTTCAGCAAGCTCTTCAGAACTGAACTAGTGACCAGTCATACCTCAACATCTGACCTCTTTATTGCTGGTTTGGACACGCCAGTTTAGCAGCACTGCTGTAGTTGATCTTAATGTACGTGTTCGTTGATTAGACCTGGTTATGGTGGTTTCATAAAGATGTCATTGCGAAATGTCAGTTGCTTAGCATCTTTTCCTTTTTCAACCATATTGTCCTTTGGTGTGGTAGTTAGCAACTAAACTTCACCTGTAGGTATGCCAGAGCTACATAAGCCCGATTTTATTACCTTTAAACTGGAATGAAAACCTCCAGATGGTAGTGCTCCTGAATCATACCCCAATGCAGGCTGCATAGAGGCGACCTAGAAATACTAGTAAGCCAGGTTGTGCAGTAAGATGATGGATTATATAATACAGCAATGGAATTTTTCGTTCTTTACCACAGTTGCCTTTGGCTTACACACTAGGGGAATACATTTATACAGTGTGTATTGTTTAAGTATTATGTCATGACTTTCAATTAATCCTTCCATTAAGCTGTCCTAGAGGTGGGCGATATGATGATGATGATTTTTAGACCCGTCATTTATATGAATAATGTATCCATGGCAGTGAAACACATCAGCAAATAGTAATTAGGTTTGTCGCTACACCAAATAGTTATAGACTGAACAAAACTTCAACCTATAAGTATATCCTCCATTGATTATATATTATATAGCAAATCTCAACTTCTTGATATCATTGCAAAATGCGAACTTTATTATTGGCCGGAAATATATTTAAATTCTGTCATTAATTACTCAACCTCATGTCGTTCCACACCCGTTAGACCTTTGTTCATCTTGAGAACACAAATTAAGATATTTTTGATGAAATCCGAGAGGTATCTGACTTCCCCATAGGTAGTAATTTAACCACAACTTTCAAGGTCCAGAAAGGTACTAAAGGCATCCTTAAAATAGTCCACGTGACTACAGGGGTTCAACATTAATGTTAATATGAAGCGACGAGAATACTTTTTGTGCGCAAAAACAAAACAAAAATAACGACTTTATTCAACAATATCCTCTTCTGTGTCATTCTCATACCTTGTTTACATCCAGCACTTCCAGGTACTACGTCAGAACGTGACTTATTATTGGCCGAAGCTATTCATGTGAGCAGCACGACGCATGCATGTGATGCTGACGCAGAAGCCGGCCAATAATGAGTCTGCGTTTGGAACGACATGAGGCTGAGTAATTAATGACATAATTTTCATTTTTAGATAGATCAACGATATCGCTGGAATCCCTTTCGGAACGATTTTTCCCAGCTGATGAACTATAAAAACACTGACAGCCAATCGGAGCCCAGCAGACTTTAAAGAGCTCGAGCATTTAAAGTGGCAGACGACAAAACTGCAGGGTGAGCTTAGAATAAACAGAACAAGATCGTCCGCTGGTGTTGGTGCTAATGTAGTTATCATTATAGTTATCTTTATAGCTATCGTTCTTGGTGTGAACAGGCCTTAAGACATGAAGATATTCTAAGCAACATCATTTTCTGTAAAGCTGATTTGAAACAATGTGTATTGTGAAAGCACTATATAAAGTTGATTCGACATCTATAACCAAACACACTCAGTTAAATTAAGAAACATGGCAGCTATCTCATCAAACGTCACGTCTAACCCAGAGGACCACCATAATGAGTGTTCAAAGTCACTTTCAAATGAGTATTATAACATTTAATGTGTTGCGATCACATTTATGATGAACTCATTTACTTGCATACCCTGTTGATAGTAGACATCATTATCATCTTCTGCCGTGGGCTCATCGGAGTAACCCCTGAGGTCTCCTTGAAGATTAATAGTGTGAATTGACTGCAACTGACTATAGGCTGCTGGTGTGTGACTCAGCCGTCAGACACACATGGCTATGGATGAAGCCAGCAAAGCTGTCGCCCTTCTGCAGCTATTCTGGGAATTTGCAAAGTAGATTCAGATTTCTCATCTTGTGTTCCTATGAGCGAAGGGCTCGTGCATGACCCATTTGATGTGGCCAGCAACGGACTGTGGAACTGTAGGATACTTCGGCTCATTAGCTGCTAGATTTAGCCCATAACAAGGATGTACTTGTCTTGTAGCTAACTAAGAGAATGACAAGCGCTTCTGTGTTTTGCATTGCTAAGTGGTTGTGGAAAAAGAAACAAAGCCATTTGATTTGTCTGCTGTTTCACATACTCTCTTGATGCCAACCTCAAAAAGGGTCAAAAGAGTTTGTTAAAATTTGCACATTATATTCAAAGAACATTTGTGATTCGATTATTGGGCTAGGTATTGATTTGGATTCACAAGCTTCTGATTTGATTCTGATCTCGATTCGATTAATTTGAGTTTAATTCTTAAAGGGGACCTATTATGCCCCTTTTCACAAGATGTAATATAAGTCTCTGGTGTCCCCAGAATGTGTCTGTGAAGGTCATTTATTATAGCTTGTCAAATTTGCCCCTATTTGGGTTTGAGCAAAAACACAGTTTTTGTGTGTGTCCCTTAAAATGCAAATGAGCTGCTGCTCCTGGCCTCTTTCCAAAAGAGAAAGCAGCTTGTGCTTTAGTTGCTCAGCAACAACAATGCTGGAGAATCTCACACAGCCAAAATGACGATTGTCAGTAACAGTGTTCAGGCTTACATTGTTCAAACCAGAGTTGGACATTGATGGAGAGACAGGAAGAAGTTACAACTTTTAAAATGCAACTGGATGTTTCTGAATGGTTAGTGGATACATTTATTGTAGTTGCTGTGGAGTTGATTCAGCTCGTCGACTTCCACTTAATCTTTTGTGCAAAACCCGTATGGATTATAGCACTTAAACATGGAAAAAGTCAGATTTTCATGATATGTACCCTTTAAAGAAAAATCTCAGCTAATGCTGTAAACTATGCAGGAAGGGCATCCTGCATGTTGGTACATTTACTATAATTTTAATGGTTTAGATTTACAACAAACTATTACATTCAATTGCTATTTAAATGCAAATCTTAGTTATGCAAACATTTAAATTGCACATAAGGCAGTTTTTATATTTAATGAGTTAATTGTTTCTACTACAGTTTGTTGTTGAAATATAAATGTTATTATTAATGTTATTATTAAAAGTTCTCAGAATTAAAGATATGTTTAAAAGCATTTGAAGATTTTTTATTTTTTTTTGTCAGATCCCTTAATTTTGATGTTAATTTAAATTTTTTCACCAGATATGTATATTGGTTCAAAATATCGGTTATAGGTCTACTTCATCTGTAATAATCGGCACCTGCTCTGAAAAACATATATCGGTCGACCCCTAGTATGGAGATCTACCAACCTGCAGAGTTCAGATCCAGCACAACTGTCTGTAATTATCAAGTGCTCCTAAAGATCTTAATTAGCTGGTTCAGTTGTGTTTGATCACAGTTGGAGCTGAACTTTGCAGGAATGCAGATCTCCAGGAACAGGATTGGGCTCCCCTGCTATAACTATTAGTTAGTGATGGGTGGTATGACGATATATATCGTTACCAAGATATAAAATGTGTATCGTTAGAGATTTTGCTATATTGTGTATATTGTGGTATGTAAATATAGCACTATTGAAACTATTGATGAGTGATGAAATGCATTAGGGGTGCAATGGTATGCGTATTCGTACCGAACGGTTCACGGGGCAAATTCCAAATGGAAGTGATCATCCCTATGCCCTACTCCCTCCGACTTTGAAGTGAGCAGGGCACGCGTGTGTGTAGCCATTTAGAATGCACTTGACAAAAGGAGCGGCGTAATTTCCTACATTTTATATTTTTAAAAGTTTTATATATATATTAGTTTTTATATATTTTATGTAGCATAATTTAAAAAAGTTTTTAAAAAATCTTCAGTGGAACATCCCAGCTGAAGATAATGAGGAAATTACGCCGCTCCTTTTGCCAAGTACATTGCAAACGGCTACATAAGGCACGCGTGTGCCCTGCTCACTTCAAAGTCACCACTTTAAGGAGGGAGTAGGGCAATAGGAATGATCACGTCCATTTGGAATTTGCTCCGTGAACCGTTCGGTATGAATACAGGTACCGTTGCACCCCTAAAATGCATAAAAAGAGAATATAAAGAGCAGGATGTGCATGTTAAAAAGAGTTATAAGTGCAGTATATCCTGAAAAGGAGCTTGGTGCGGTGCTCGAGGTGACTGGCACACTGCCAAAATGCTAGCACGGAAAGCTGCCTCTCTGAGAAGACGATCTAAAATTTGCGATGTGCTCGATGTTAAGCACAATAAGAAGTAAAATATTAACTCAATGCGGTGCACACGCTGACTAATGCACTGAAAGCTGTGTTTCTCAGCATGTGATCGTGAATTCAGATCTCTTTCATGTCTTATTACGCTTGAATGGTCGAACAGGCTGCACATGCAATTAAGCCAAAATGCTCATCGTGTGGGCTTTTCGTGTAAACACAGCTGGTTATGTCTCAAGTGAAAGTAAACAGTTGGATGTAAACCGGATGTGTATCAGTATATTGGATTTGTGCGTTTGGTCTTAAAGTGACAGCAGCCTAATATACCTACTTGCTGCTCAGTGTCATTAATGTGAATCAAACAAAAGAGAAAATAACTTGCTGCTCTTGACTGAATAACTTTTTTTTTTTTTTTTGCTTTAATAAGAATAAATTTATTTAGTTCATATACAGTGAAGACTATTCAATATTTTATTTTAAATTTGATTACATTTCTGTACTAATTCTAACTACGTTAAATAAACCTATTGTACATGAAATACTTTGTTTAATTCATATTTTTTTATAAAATGACAAATATAAAAATACCATATTTGGTAATAAAAATAACTATATACTGAGGCTATTTTTAATCAAAAGTAACAAAGAACTTAGCTTATTGCGATTTATTGGATGGCAGACTTGCTACAAATAATGTTTAGTGAAGTTTTGTTCATGCATTAACAAACAACAGCATAGGCTAAGAGATTGTTCTTGGGGTTTAAGAATCATTATGGAGATAATTAAAATGTAGAATGTGAAAATGTAGAACCCAGCCCTATTGAATTACATTAAAGGGTAAGTTTACCCAAAAATGAAAATTCTGTCATTTATTACTCACCCTCATGTCGTTCCACACCCGCAAGACCTTCGTTTATCTTTGGAACACAAATTAAGATATTTTTGATGAAATCAGATGGCTCAGTGAGGCCTCTATTGCCAGCAATGTTACTGCACCTCTCAAGATCCATTAAGGTACTAAAAACGTATTTGAAACAGTTCATGTGACTTCAGTGGTTCTATCTTAATATTATAAAGCGATAAGAATACTTATCAAAAAACAAACCAAAAAAAAAAAAAAGACGACTTTTCAACTATCTATATGGGCGGATTTCAGAGCTTCAGAGCTTTAAGAATCGAATCAGTGAATCGGAGTGCCAAAGTCACGTGATTTCAGCAGTTTAGCTGTTTGATAGGAGATCCAAATCACTGATTCGAAACAATTTTTTTAATTTATTTTTTTGGGCGCAAAAAAAGTATTCTTATCGCTTAATAATATTAAGATAGAACCACTGAACTCACATGAACTGTTTCAAATATGTTTTTAGTACCTTTATGCATCTTGTGAGGTGTAGTGACATTGCTGGCAAATAGAGGCCTCATTGAGCCATCTGATTTCATCAAAAATATCTTAATTTGTGTTCTGAAGATGAACGAAGGTCTTATGGGTGTAGAACGACATGAGGGTGAGTAATTAATGACATTATTGGGTGAACTAACCCTTTAAGTACTTTCCTCAGTTAGCCTACATCCTGCTATTTTGCATGTGCCAGAAGTTTTAGCTAAAACGTGCTGTTTAATTACATTAGATTTACACATTTTGCCAACTTAAAATTGCATTCAATAAATTTTATCATGTGTTTTCCTCAGGAATTGAACCCATGACCTTTGTGTAGCAAGCAACATGGTCTAAAAATGAGTCAAGCCTGATGTTTGTGGCTGTTGTGTAGTCAGCCTATTTATTAGTATGTCGTGGACCTAACAGGAGTGAGACAGCGTGTCCTCAGACCACGCTGGCAACCAGACAAGCACATGCACACATACTGTGTCATTATGCTGGTCTCAAGGGTGTCAAGCTGTCATGTCACCGTCGAAGCATCGGTCCGCTGACTCCTGGAGTGCTTCCTCTCGGCTCTGCCCTCCTGTCATTCTGCTGTGACTCATACATACCGCATGCGTCGCTAAAATACTGTCCATGTTGCGAATTCAGGAATCCGCGTTGTGCTGGGAATTACTTGTTTTTATTTGGATTCTTGAAATAGGCGGAGCTGTGGCCCAGTGTTAGTTCATGCCATGGTGCTTTTGCAGGTGAAACCAGTTCAAATCTGGCATCAGTTGGAATACAGCTTTAGATGTCATGTTGCATAGATTGAATTCTAAAAGGAACACTGAACATTTGGAAGGTTTTATTTGTGTTTATGAACACATTGATAAACATGCATTTAATGCACTGTAAGTCACTTTGAATCAAAGTGTGTGCCAAATGCATTCCTGTAAAATGCATAAATTGAACTCTTGCTTTGAGTATTCAATAATGGAACTTCCTGATATATTTAATTAGTCATTCAGAAATAAATGCTGTTATTTTGTTCTTTTCTGTTTCCCTTTCTTGTTTGTCAGTTTTGCTTTTACATCCTCCCTTCATGACTTTTGGATTGCATAAGACAGTGTGGGTTTGCTGTAACATGAACTAGGATGCCCAGTCACAAGATCAAATCCGATCCGTTCCACCATCCCCACCACACAGCATGTAAAGTCTTTGCATCGTTGGCTGCTGATGTTTTTCTTTTTCCTTATATATCCCATTGAAGTTGTATATTTAAAAAAAAAAAAAAAAAAAAAAAGAATTAAGAATTAATTGGGGAGCAGAACCGTTTGCAATAAGTGACCAGACCTGTCCATCTCGTCATAAAGTCGGAATGAAATGAAATGAAATGAAATGCAAATTCTTCTTATATACTTTGTAAATGCATGTTGTAGATCTTACTGTGAACAATCATTTAGTGCGCTTATGAAATCTCACATTTATCTGCATATACTTTTGAGTGCAACCAACGACTATAGAATAACACAAGACGCATCACTCGTATTGTTTTGAATGGGAGAAAGTGTAACACGCAGTATGGCGGAACAAGTCCCGCCTTCTAAATAAGAGCCAATCGCCGATTGGTACTGTCATCACGTCACTGCAGCGGCCGTTAGAAGCTCCAGTTCCTATAGAAAAAGTCAAACAAGCGCTTTCTATAGAGACGGGTACTTTTTTTTCTTTTTTTTGTCATGATTCTAGCGTTCAGAAACAAAATTTATGAGACAGTTGTCAGATTTCATTGGTGATTTCAAATATGAAGTTTAATCAAAAGCTTGGCAAACAGCTTTGGAGAATTTGATGTTTCCCCATTCAAAGAGACAGGAGCTGCACTTGCATGCCCGAGAGGCATTTCAAAGATGGCCGTCAAGTGAAATGACGTGTCTTAAAAGGACTTTAGTGCAGCACACTCAACAAAATCCAATCAACAGTCCCTGCCCTACATTTTTTTTCTTTTTACATTCCAATGTACATCACAATACAGAAGAAAACATTTAGTCACTATTTCATTGTGACTTTAATATGTTTTGTTGCTCCAGACATGTTCCGTCTGGTGCAGATGTGTGTTCTGTTGGATTTTGTGGTACAGTTCTAATAGAATGGCCACAAAATGTGATTGTTTAAACGGAGGACTGAGTGACAGCTGGGTTCTGCCGTTACCATGGTTACTACGGTTGGTTGCCTCTTTGTTCTGTTGGAGTGGCAAGACTTTGGTTGGCATTAATGTAGCATTTTGTTTGCATCATTACAGCCCATTAGAGGGTGTCACCATGGCAGTGTGTGAAGCAATCACTTTTTAAATTTGATTGTAGATTTGAACAAGTAGCTAAACCAAAGTATTAAACATAAAGCAACCACCCAC
The DNA here is from genome assembly GCF_024489055.1 of Chanodichthys erythropterus. Taxonomy (NCBI): domain Eukaryota; kingdom Metazoa; phylum Chordata; class Actinopteri; order Cypriniformes; family Xenocyprididae; genus Chanodichthys; species Chanodichthys erythropterus. The sequence goes on along the minus strand of NC_090232.1, from coordinate 38,359,704 downwards.
AATGCTTCAGCAATACGAGAGCACCTTTTCTTCATCACTTGCAAAACTCTAGTTGTCTTAGAATTTCTTTTTGTCACTGTTTATACATCAGATATGTTATACTGTGCTTAACCAACCTATTTCTCTTGTTCTTTTTCAGACGATGCGAAGACATCGTAATGAAGTGACGGTAGAACTGAGAAAGGTAAGTTCACACTTAAGGGTCTGTCATTGTTTTGGGTGTATTTTCATAGTCACAGTTCAACTGCAAGTTTCCTCTGGATGGAATATTAAAGCTACAGTGCGTAGCTGAACATTGCATTCTGGTGCAATACATGTGACTCATCAGAGAATGTTGGTTGAAATAAACCAGACTTACTGATTCTCATCCTCTTTAGTTTTGTTGTTTGTTTTTTTTTCATTCCTAAATAACTATGTGCGCTCTCATCAACAACACTAGGTTGTTTATTGTGGTGATTCAGTGAGCACTTAAGGTTTGTATTTAGTGCTGCATGTAAGAGCTCTGAATAGTTCCTCAGTCTCATTTAGGGCTGGGTGATAAAGCTGAAAGGAATATATGTTCACTGGCAGTATTTATGTATTTGCTGTGAAATTATCTGAAATTTCAGTTATGTAATTATTGAGCTTGTTAGGTTTTAGTGGCTGACTCAGCCTTTTGAATTGACTCACTGAAATGGAGTTTGAACTGATTGACAATAATAAAGTACAATATTTTGCTGCTGATAAATGAGAGATGGAATTAAAACATCTGTTTCTCAAACTAGCCTGACACAGTCTTTAGGAAATGTAATCCCCAGATAAAAAGTATATTCATTTTAATATTGTATTATATAATCATGTTATATAATATAAAATCACAATAATTATGCTGTAAATAATTAGTGTATTTAGTGTATATATATCGCCAGTCCTAATATCATTTGTTAGATGTCACATGCAGTCCTCCTAACTGACCCACCTTGTGATTACTTCTTGGCATCACTCTAGAATTAAAAGGGGCTTTTGCACTGGGTAGTTATAAGCACACATTTATAAGAACTAGCCACCAGGGTGGTCCCCTGAAAACTAAATGTTCCCCCCAGGGCCATTTTCCAAAGTCAACAACTGGAAGATGGAGGACAACGTGATTAGAGCTGTGTTTTTGTTAAAAATATTTCGATATGTATCGATACTGAAATATCTGAAACAGATCCAATACTTCTTTTCTGTAGTATCGATACACTGATATACAGGCTGTGCATTCTCACTCTCTCCTCTCTGATGCTGAATAGACACACCCCGCCTCCTGTCATCTCATTTGCGCTATTTGTAGTGGTGTTGCTTGTATTGCGCTTGATGGTTACTCATTCCCGCAGGTTTCACGCTCACACCAAATCGCGCACACCACTGATCTATATAAGTGGAGCGCACATAAGCCTCCTCTCAAACAGCTTGCGAGTACCAAATTGAGTTATTTGGCATTGATCTGTATGTACTTTTTACAATGAAGACTGTCCGGTGTTATTTTACATTTTGATCTTTTAATTTCTGTAGTATTTCTTACCTGAATACTACTGTTAGACCCACCTGAAAAAGCTTTTCGTTGGTCTCTTTATTCTATTGATTTCATTTGTGCTATTGTTTGCAGTTTATTTGTTCTTATTTTATTACTGACTATTTACTTCTTTTTTTTTTTCTTTTTCTTTTTTTGTAAATTTAGTTCAGCGTTTCAAATAAAGCCTCCCTGCACTGTGTGGAGCTATTGCAACAAAATTACCCAAATAATCAAAAAATTATGAGATAATACACACAAATATATGGCAGTTTTCCCCATGATATTCAATATCGATATTTTTCAAAGTCTTGCATCAAAGTTAAAAATTCCAGTGTTTCGTGACAACACTAGTGTGTCGTGGGTTTTGTGATAACAGAGATGGAATGTAAACTTGGAATGTATAAGTTATGCAATTATATGTAATATGTACGTTGCGTAATATATAAATATGCGATTGAAAGGGCAAAAAGGAGGGCTAAGAGATGAAATCCTACAACAGCAGTGCTAGCCTACATATCATTGAGGCTGAGAAAAGAACTCAACGCCGCAGACAAAGAAAAGAAGTTAATGCTATCCATTTGCTGTTTTCCATTTTCATGGAGTAGGTATGTAAACTGTGTTTAGGTGGCTTTTTAAAAATGGTGGGTGCCACTGTTTTGTATGGAATGTGTTCAGCCAATCAACTTATACTTGCATCAAAGAAACATTCCTATTGTGCTGGGTTAGACCCTACTCTGAAGTAGGATCTAATTTAGTCCCTCCAAAAGGTGTTCCTATTACTAAAATCATTCCCAGATTCTGGTGGTCCGGTACTTCCACACAGAGCCATTGCTAGGGTATCCGGGTCCCCAGTGCGGGTTGCTGTGGGCCTCCCTCAGATGAAATCGCGGTCGGTCGGTGGGTGGGCAGTGGTTTGGGTTTGATTTGTTGCCCTTGATTGAAATGACAGTAGCCCCCCGAAAGCCGGAGGCCCCTAGAATATTCCCCACCTTTCACCCCCATAGCGATGGCTCTGCTTCCACCAATAGTTAAAAGAACTATGAAACCATTCCTTTGGTGTCGAAGCCAAATTGTGGGTACATTCCTGCAGGAAATAAAGAAGCATTTATAGCTTAAACATGGCCTCCTTTTGGCGTCTCTTAATGCATTACAGTAGATCTAAGCAGGTGGTGATTGCGTGTGAGTGTGCACTTTGCTCTTGCCTCTTCTGTTCTGTCTTTCCTGTAAGACGTGAGCCTCGGAAGCAAGGCATCTCACTCTGTATATGGTGTATAGTGACAACTCTGATAGCGTAACCAATTGTGACCAAACGTTGTACATAATGAATTGGATACCAACAACCAATGGATCCTGCTGCTTTGTCAGACACACGATCTGATCAACACCAATAAGTGAGCAAACTGAGAAGATAAGTCTTAACACGATTTCAGATATTTAGATATTCCCTCTAGTTACCAGTCATTTGTGTCAAAATGTTGTGGGGGGGTTTTCTTTCAATTTAGCACAATCATGACTAATGTTGTGAGTAGTCCTTGCATGTCTTGTTATTGAAGCCTTCACATGGCTTTGTTCTCTCAGCTGGTGAGCTGTTTCTGTTGGAAATCTGGTTTGCGCTTGCAGTATTTGGGTCACGCCATCCATGGTCATGGGGCCCCTGGTTGGCTGCACCCCAAGAAGAAGGTTTGTCATGAGGGGCTTCCCTCGTCACACATATCTCCCCTCCTCCCTGCCTTTTGGAATGGAACTCAGAAGAACCATAGAACTATGTGTTTTTCTTTATTGATTTTTACATCTAATAAAAAACTGTAACGGATCCCTACTTGATAAAGTAGCATGTCATCACCAGAAGCAAAGCTGCCGGCAAGCCTCTGAAAAAAAAAAAAAGTCCATTAAGACAAATGGCTACCATGCTTTGTGTCGCAGTCTGAGTGGGTAGAAATCCCCTGTTGATCTGGTAGGCTAGAGTTTATGTGGAGCAAAAGTTTAGTCCCAAAGCCTTGATGTTGATTCATTTGGTGCTGGATTGGGTGACGCAGCATGTCCTGTCCATATTAGGCGGTTATACTGTCAGCCCAGAGGAATTGGACAGAATGCTGCTGTGCTCTGTGTGTGTTTGTGTGTGAGACATTCCTCTGTGCATTCCTGTTTGCTCTAACATTAGCGTCACAGACCACTCACCCTCGCATTATTTTCTCTCACAGCCTAGAACCAGAAGGGACTTTCTGTGTCTTTTTTTTTTTTTCAGTTATTTGCCTTTTTTTTTTCTTTTTTTTTTTTTTTTTTTTCTTCAAGGGTTTGATATAGTGCTATTGAATTTTATTTTAGTGACATCAACAGCAAAATATTCCATTTAAGGGTTTCATGAGAAAATACATTTTTCTCAATCTTTTAAAATAAGATTTTGATGCGCTGTGGGAACATACTGTAAATTTCTGGACTAAAACTTCCCACTGAAAAACCAATCAAAAACCTGAGACATTTGCACATAACTGCCCACATTAATTTGGGCTGCCCCCTAATATTCGACAAATCGTTAGTCGACTAGAAGAGGCTTAGTCGACCAAAAATTTCATTATTCGGTTAGTCGCAGGAAGAAAAAACCTTGTGGAGAAGTGAGGGACAGATTGTGTTAACGATGGGTCCTTGTGGTAATTACTGTATGTCGGGCAGGAAATCCAAACGTTCACCTATCAATCATCCATTGACCTCAAATATGGCTTATCATTTAAAACATTTAAGTAATAGCAACTTTACATGGCTGCTTTTTCTAACGTTAACATAGTGCAAATTTATCTATTATTAGGCACATATCCAAGTGTTTGTGTGGTGTGTGGAAGCTAAAGTATTAGCACACTTACTGCATGACATGAAGGCGCCGGCGCGATCAATGGCATTTTTTTTCCTGATAACAGGAAACAAATTAAAATACTTGGCATATTTGGTCATACAGATAAGAGTAATACATCATTTGAAAACTGGTCCACTTTTATTTGTGTAAACTCACAGTAACAAGAAAACGTTGGGCTTTCGAAAAATAAAGAATAAAACAAGATGTACTTTCTGCCATCTTGGTCTCTGTGAACTTGTGCACGTCACAAAAATGAACCAAAATAGGCTACTTCCCTCAGACATGAGAAATATATCTATAGAAAGCTTTAAATGTCAAGCGATTGTCAACCAATTCAAGTGGAAAACAAATATTCTCAGAATATGTAATCCGTATGAAACGTAAACTTGCTTATAGGCGTGTCCACTACTGCGGAGATGACGAGTCAGCATTGTCGACTTAATCTTTGCAGCCGAAAACGGAAAATATTATCAATAAATGATTAAAATGTTAGACAGACTCCTTACTACTTTTTTTTTTTTTTTCTCGACACACATTCATAATCATTACTTTTGTGCACTTGAGCACTGATTGGGTATAATGTATGTATGTATATATATATATATATATATATATATGGCTCATTATTATGATTTATATGGCTAGTTGATTAATCGCTGAAATGAACTACTACTAGGGCTGTTTCGAATTGCCATTTTTTGAGCTTCGAAGCTTAGGTGGCAATCAATATCGAATATTCGAAGCTTCGGTGGGTGGGGCTAAATATATAATAATAGTGTCGGTTTGCATTTGTATCATCTTTCACGACTTCACGTTTCACTCTTCAGCATCGTAAATGTGTTGCGGCAGACCCAGTGGAGTGCAGTGTTGCATTTGGTGCAATATGATTAGGTGGCACACATTCTTTAAATATTAATAAACATTTAATAATCTTTTAAATAGTACAGTTTCCGGTACGCATTACACGGGCAGGTTTATGCTCCGAAAACGGACAGTGCACAAGTGATACAAAACACAAAGTCTGTTGAGAGCATGAACTTTAATAAGGTATTAATAACGAACATTTCTTTAAAACAAATGAATCCCAAAACAGAAATTAAATTAGTAACACAGTGATTTCAACGAACTGTAATAAATAAAGAACACGGTAGCATGCTTATACGCTTATAACAGTTGAATAAGAATAAATGAATTGTTTTTAAAATGACACAAAATGTAATATCTATTACAATTAGTTTTATTCTATATAAGGGATTTATTCTTATTCTGACTTTTTGTTGATTTAAATCTTTAAAATGCGCGATGCTTTTATTGAAAGCATGTTGCGGTGTTTTTTTAATTTATTATTATTAGCCTGCAGTTTGTTGAACTACATTCATTTATTATTCGTAAATGTAATAATTACTGACACCGTAACGGGTTGGCTATTTAAATTTAAAGTAATTGTAATAAATTTTATTCACTCCCTTATATAGAATAAACTGTAATAGGTTAAATAGAACAAGGTAATGTTAGCCTAGCTAGACAGCTCGACTCAAATGCTTTGGTTTCCAAAACGAAGGCAGAGTTCCCACTCCTGAGATATAAAGTGACAGGTGACAGCCATATACGCCTCCATACTCACGGAAGTCCAGATGTCCATTGTGAAACTTAAGGCCGTAGCTTTTTCAACGAGAGCATAAATTTGGCCTCGCAGATCGCTGTATTTAAGAGACAGGGTGTTTGAAATACTGGAACGGTTTGGGACAGTGTAGTCTGGCTCCATTATCTTCATTAATTTTCTGAAGCCTTCGCCTTCAACTACATTAACGGGCCTCATGTCCATAGCGACAAACTCCACTATGGCATTTGTTATCTCTCTCTTTCTTTTCTCTTTTAACAGTTTTCGGAATTGCAGGATCTGCTGTGAAGTTTTGTTGAGCATGTTGATGGCTGCTAGCCTATTTATCATAGCAAATTGAGCGCATAAAAGCAGTTTTTTTTTTTTTTTTTTTTTTGCCGCGTGCTACTTACAGAACTCAGGTGATTTTTCAAACTTGTGGTGCTGTTGTGGTAGGCCAGTTTCAAATCGCATATTTGACACACTGCCTTTGTCTTTTTATCCTCACTTAATTTAAAGTGCTCCCAAACAGCTGAGGTCTTGGGCATTTTGTACCTATTCAGTATGAGATGAACTAAATCACTACGTTCGCCAACGGGCGGTTCAAGCATGAGTGAGAATGAGTCCGCGACGGAAGTCACGTGTTGGAAAAAAAAAAAAAAAGAATATTCAAATCTCAAAACTGAAAATCGAATGCCACCCCACCGAACGAATATTCGAATATTCGATTATTCTAGTACAGCCCTAACTACTACTAGTCAACTAGAAAAAATCTTTAGTTGAGGGCTGCCCTAACATTTAATATACCAACTTACTTAGTTTTCCGAACTTGCCATGCCTCTTTATGTTGAAATAATAAGGATGAAGTACTTGGGATGCTTTCTAAACATTAGAACAACTAGCAAAATATGGTAGTCTGTCAAATAAGGTTTGTCTGGCTCTTTGTATCACCTTCCGCTCTGCAGTTCATTCTGAAGGATCCCAGTGTTTAGAAATGAAACAAAATATAATAATTTTAAGTAATTTCATTCTGAACTCTTAGTTTGGGCACATTGAAGCCCTGTATTTAAGGGAAAATGTATGATATAACCTCTTTAAAATTATAGTTTATTAAAAATAAATACACCTTTATTAATTATACATGACATTCATCAACTGTGTATTCTATAAGTTCCTCAAATGTATTGAGTCTGTAAAATCACAGATTAGTTGGTGTTTGTTTTGGTCTGTGTGATCTCAAGTATTCACAGAGGACCTGATATTTATTTGATTTCTCAATCCGTACAGAACAAAAGAGACGAGCATCTCCTGAAGAAACGAAATGTTCCACAGGAAGAGAGTCTGGAAGATTCCGATGTGGACTCTGACTTCAAAGGGGTAAGAGGCTTTCTTCTCATTTCATCTCCCTCCATATCTTCCATTTTCTTTTATATAGTTTGTCTAAATTTTTCTCTTCCTTTTCTCCTCAGCAAAATGTAACGCTAGATGCCATCTTACAGGTAAGGTTCCACCGTGCTGGTGTCTGATAAATAACCGAAGGTCAGCGCACACAGCAGCACTCCACTTCACAAAGTGTGTGTGTGTGTGTGTGTGTGGGTGTGAGCACTGAGCAGACCCTTCTTCCTCATTCTCAATTTATCCTCTTTCTTTTTTCTACAGAATGCCACCAGTGACAATGCAGTGGTGCAGCTCAGTGCAGTTCAAGCAGCCAGGTAAAGTGTTGCCATTTGGATATGAAAAGATTTGAATTTGTTACACATGAATGTCTTCTAAAAACATCTCTCATGATGAGTCATAACCTCATTCCTCTCATAACCTCAAGTCAACATATCAATATGGACACTTTTTGGTTTAATACACATTCCTATTCTTTATATACAATGATTCATCAGTGCATGTGAGTCTAAAGACAAATTTAAGTCCTACACTAATTTTTATTCCTCGTTGAATATAATTACGGAATGTGTCACATTTTGTTGATTAATGTTAAATCGGCTGAATGTGAAAGGCATAACCCAAAACACAATGGCATACTCTGTGAATTATGCTTGTAATTAAATATAATTAAATATGTTTTGCTGGATTTGTCTCTTTGAAATGGATTGCATTAACACTTCTGACATGTATTTGCCGTGCCGGATAGTGACTGACAAAATGCCTTACTGTTTTTCTCTTTTCCGTCCTTGCAGAAAATTGCTCTCAAGTGACAGAAATCCTCCCATAGATGACTTGATAAAATGTGGAATCCTTCCAATCTTAGTCAAATGCCTGGAGAGGGATGACAAGTGAGTGACACTGCGCTGCACTAAATGAAATTATTCAAAACTTAATGAAACCTTTTTTAATTGTGCTGTTTGTGTACAAACATGCATCAGAGTTAATGAAGTTCTCAATGTCATCTTGAATGATGGTAGAGAAAGTGAATGAGATAAAAGAATAAGGGATGAGGCAGAAGGTGGATGTTAGATGGAGATCTTCAAGTGAGAACACTACAGTTCAAAAATTTGGGGTCAGTAAGATTCAAGATGCATGAAATTGACTAAAAGTGAATTTATGATGTTACAAAATATTTCTATTTCAGATAAATGTTCTTTGAAGTTTCTATTCATCAAAGAATCCTGAAAAAAATGTATCACGGTTTGTGTCCACAAAAATATTAAGCAGCTCAACTGTTTTCAACATTGATAATAAGAAGAAATGTTTCTTGAGCAGCAAATCGGCATATTGGAATGATTTCTGAAGGATCATGTGACACTGAAGACTGGAGTGATGATGCTGAAACACATAGACAGTAATGCTTTAATGATTTTTAGGTGCGTTTAGTCGTGGCTTTATAGGTCCACCAAAGTGTTACACCAAAGTGTTATTCAGACTTGCTGAATCAGACACAACTTGCTCGGATTTCACTGAGCCCCTTTGTTTTCTACACCCTTATTCAGCAACAGCAAAACAATGAAAAAATTTAAGTCAAGTGGTGAGGTTTCACAGAAAGTTGACCAATAGAAATGGGTGTCCTTAGGCGAGTGTCACACCTTTCTCCATGACCCGCCCATGCTTTTTTTTTAGGCAATGAGAAACAATTTCTTCCTGTGAGTCATTTGACATGTTCAGATTTGCTGACTTTGGAGGCTGTATGGTCAGTTAGCAAAATTAAGTTGAAGTTACAGAATCTTTTAAATACATATTAATGAGAAATAAGGTTTGGTACCTGATACACAAATGGAAATCCCCAGCCATTTTTAAGATCTTTGTCCTTTAATCATATATGACTGGAAAAAATCATGAAAATGCATATTGCATATATATGGGCAATAGTTGTTGAATCACTTTGTGTTACAGTGGATTGACTCAAATTGAAATCATTGCTTTTGTCTTCATGTCTGACTCGAAATGAGCCAAGAACTGTTGTGTACTTTTTAAAAATTATTTATAAAGGTCGGTTCTGGCTACAAACACAGAATCCTGTGGGAAAGTCCTGCTGAGCCCTTTTCAGAGTATCCCAGAAGGTCATTTTGTATTCAGAGTGGTCACAGAGGTGAAGTGTTGTTTACTACCACCTCAAAAGCATCTGAACTTCTATTTCTCTCTCTTTCTTCATCAGTCCTTCATTGCAGTTTGAAGCTGCCTGGGCTTTGACCAACATTGCATCAGGGACGTCTGCACAGACACAGGCAGTGGTCAAATCCAGTAAGTTGTTTGGACAGGCCTTTGTCGACTGGATCAACCTGTTTTGACTTTGTCAGCTCTGTCTGTATTTGAATGCTCTGCTCTCCTCTCACTCTCTCTCTCTCTCTCCCTGTCTGTGTAGATGCTGTCCCATTGTTTTTGAGACTTCTCCACTCTCCTCATCAGAATGTGTGTGAGCAGGCCGTGTGGGCGCTGGGAAACATCATTGGTGAGTAACTGTGAAATGTCCTCACACTGTTACTGCCTCTGAATTTTGTAACTAAAGAGAACAACAATTTATATAGACACCAATTTGAGTGTAAGTTTTTTTCTTTTCTTTTTCTTTTTTCTTTTTCATTCTCTTGGCAACAAAAACCAGCTAATAAATGTGAACTTTTGGATGTCGTGCCCAGAGCAGCTGCTGCATGCATATTGGTGGCGTTAACACATTGAAAGCTGTTGGCTCAACCAATGTTGAACACCAAAGGATCAAATAAACTGTTTTAGATTCAATTTTAGTTCAGCTCACAAGCCTTTAAAGCTTTACTTGTGTTGTGCCACCTATAGTACTAGAGTATATTTACAAAAAAATGCTTTGTGTAAATAAGTTTTGGTTTCTTTTCTCGTATAATTACTACTACTGCATTTGAATTTCTTCAATAGTGCACTGACAATTAAACTTAGAAATTTATCCCAAAAAATTTGGATCCATATCATTTGAGGGTTGTAACAGCTGTGATGCTCATCGCTAGTGTTATTTAGACTTTAACACACGTTTTTTGCTTTATGGGCCTTTGCAGGTGATGGACCTCAGTGTCGAGATTACGTCATCTCGCTCGGTGTGGTCAAACCTCTCTTGTCATTTATTAATCCTTCCATCCCCATAACCTTCTTGAGAAATGTTACCTGGGTCATTGTCAATCTGTGCCGAAACAAAGACCCACCCCCACCCATGGAAACAGTACAAGAGGTGAGAAGTGTGTGATCGTATGTACGTTTAATACTTTTTTAGAGTTGGTAAAAATGATCTATAAAATGTTTCATTGAATATTATTTAGTAAACAACAACTTGAAGGGTTTTTAAAATCTAAAACAACACTTGTGCTTCGTTCAAGTCCAATTTTAGACATGCACACGCAAACTTCCCTAAACGTTTCCCCTTGGGGGAATTCCCACCGCCATTTTGAAGCATGTTCAACTTCAAGTGGACGAGGGAAGTTTACTTGGACCCTCGACCCCTCGATTTCAACCGAGGGAGCGAGTCTACTCAAGATGTAAACTTCAGGCAGATCAATAGACCACAATGCACCATGATTGTGACATCACAACAGGTCGCGCTTAATTTACCCCCACCCCACACAACTCTATAGTGTATGATAATGCCCTTATTTTGACAATTAATCCACATTTAATACTTGTTACTAGCTTAAGCTCTTTTTTTTTTTTTTTTTTTTTTACACTGTTATATTTTACTGTTATTTTCATGTGTATTTTTAATATTTGATATTTAATATAAATATATTCATATATTCATATTTAATATTTGTTTATATTTCTTTTTGTTTTTTAACAGCCCAAGCATACATACAGGCCTATAAAATGGTTTGAAGAACAAATTCATAAGGGAAAAACTGTAAATAATAAATCCACTCCATATCAGATTCCAAGTGATCAAGGGATTAGGGCATTCCATTTAAACACATTTCAAGGGTTCCGCCAGTAGTGGGCACTCGTTCAGCGTAAGCAAATAACGTACATCCAAGTGAATGAGACGGAGGGAAGATAATGAGGGAAGGGCACAAAAAAATTGGTCTTAAACGCAGCCCCTGTCAATGTTAACAGAGATTACGAAAGTGTTTTTACCATATCACACTGTATTTATCTCACAGTTGGTACAGGCCTGACTGCTGAAGTGCACAGAAATACATAAATTTGATTGGCTAAATTGATCCACTTAGCTGGCTGTTTGACTGATTGATATGCATAAAAAGCACTTTATAAACTGGCATTTAATGCAGTGAAGCACCACCCTGCCACAATTTTTAAATCTTAAAGTGTGTGCAAGATATTTAATTCTTGCCTTTTAGACTCAACCTCTCTCAATAATCTAAAGTCTTTCTGTTCACTATCTATTCAGTCTGTCGGATTCACATATCATGTTGTGTGATCTACATGCCAATATTTTTTCTTTCTTTTCTCCTACTATCTGTAATCTGGAGGTGTAGCTTTGAGCTGAAGGCAACATATTGTACCTCCTGCTGCTAAGAAATCATTAGACTGGTGTTTTCACTCTGTGTTTTTGTGTGTGTGTGTGTAATATAACAACTCTTTCATTGATGGCAGGTCTAATGAATATTCTGTTTTCCTACAGCTGACTTCATGTTTGCATGCTGTGTGCTTATTCTGACAATCTGGTGGTTTTAAATGAAATATCAGCTTCTAAAATTTCAATTTTTCTCTCACAGATTCTTCCTGCCCTCTGTGTACTCATATATCATACAGATATAAATGTAAGTACAAGATGTAAACGTTTTGTTCTTAATTAAATTAGTGTAGTAATGTACAACCAGCTGGTTATCATCACATAGTAAACACTGACAAGTTTATCTGAACCTTGTGGGAAGCGAAGAGGTATTGAATTGTCTTTATTTAGCAATAATGATCGGCTGTCTGAACATTTATCCCAGTTATTGTATGGTTACTTATCAAATAAATGTATATTTCAAATAAAATTAATATTTTATGTTAATGTATTATTTTACTTTGGCTTAAAGCTTCCGGAAAGAAAGAAAAATAGTCCTTTTGACCTCTCATTGCTACAACTGACCAATCAGATGGCTGTATAACAAATGATAGAAACTGAGACTCCCTTTAAGAATACTAAAATCTCTTTCTGTCTCTAGATTCTGGTAGACACAGTGTGGGCTCTGTCATATCTGACAGATGGAGGTAACGAGCAGATTCAGATGGTAATAGACTCAGGTGTCGTCCCCTTCCTTGTCCCACTGCTCAGCCACCAAGAGGTCAAAGTTCAGGTAAAAATAATGCTGATTTTTATAGTAGCTTCCTCCAAAACCCGAATCCGGTTTCTGATAGTGTTTGTGTATCCTCTGCTCAGACCGCAGCGCTGAGAGCGGTGGGGAACATTGTAACCGGGACGGATGAGCAGACTCAGGTGGTGCTCAACTGTGATGTCCTCTCTCACTTTCCCAACCTGCTCACACACCCCAAAGAGAAGATCAACAAGGTGAGGCGGACACACACACATCCCATCTGATCCTGTTTGTGTGAAATGTAATCAAGATGACGAAACCCAAACATTTACTTGGCTAATTTCCTAAATGACTCCAGAAATCTCTCCGATCCCAGTTTTAAGCGCTGTGGCTCATGTTTCGAGTGCATCTGTGATGTGTCTGTTCTTCCCTGCAGGAGGCAGTGTGGTTCCTGTCCAATATAACAGCAGGAAACCAGCAGCAGGTGCAGGCTGTAATAGATGCTGGTCTCATACCCATGATCATTCACCAGCTTGCCAAGGTAAGATGTTATCTGCGTACATCCACTTTTTCCCTTTTGCAGTTTCATTTTAGCATTATCACCACCTTACTTCAAATTTGCAGTACTACCAAAGACTGTATATATGCTGTGGGGAGTCCAGTTAAGACACACCCCTAAATAAACAGTGATTTGCCTTTAAATTTGATGTCTCATATGTATCTTGGTTTTCCCAAACAGGGTGATTTTGGAACACAGAAGGAAGCTGCATGGGCCATCAGCAATTTGACAATAAGTGGAAGAAAAGATCAGGTATGAACCATTCACATGTTGAATCAACAATGAATCAACTAGTCATGTTTTTGTTTTGTTTTTTCTCTTCATTGGTTATTTTGCTGTAATTGGCAGGTTGAGTACTTAGTGCAACAAAACGTGATCCCGCCCTTCTGCAACCTGCTGTCAGTGAAAGACTCTCAGGTGGTCCAGGTGGTTCTCGATGGACTGAAAAACATCCTCATCATGGCTGGGGAGGAAGCCAGCACAATTGCTGAGATCATTGAAGAGTGTGGAGGTAATGCATGCAGTGTGGAAATGAGTAGTCATGGTTCCTTCATATTTAGACTGGTTGTATTCTGATAAATGACCAGTAGTTTAGTCTGAAATGATCACATCTGCACATTCACTGATTATTTTGTTGAATAAAAGGATCATCATTAATAGTCTTGGCTTCTGTCTTTCAGGATTGGAAAAAATTGAGAACCTACAGCAGCATGAAAATGAGGACATCTATAAACTTGCATTTGAAATCATCGATCAGTACTTTTCAGGAGATGACGTGAGTCTCAAACTGTTGTTTCTTGGCATGTGTCTCGGTTTCAACCTTCGGTTTATGTGGCCCCGGTTTATTTACGGTCTGTGGCCCTGTTTCCACCTGGTATTACGATTTGTTTTGGTCAATCGGATCACACGTGGACAACGATAAATATGGGGTCTAAAACATTTTGAGCTTGTCCACTTTCGACCACTTCCAGAGGTAGTTGAAAACACATCCGACCAAGCATAATGTTCTCTCACCATTCCTGATTTCTAACATGCACTCACCATGTTCGGCCGGTCTTGCGACTATCAGAGCAAAAACGAAAGCTGCTGCTATGTGTTTTCCTGTGGTCTCCGGTCATGTTCATATGTAAATTGCACAAGCTTATTTTGTCCATTAGATCAAAAGATCTGAAAAAAAAAAAAAAAAAACATATATTTACCTACCCAAAGACCCTCCCCTCAAAGAAATCAGGACAGAAGTATCTGAAAGTGGACAAAAGAGATGGATTAAAACACTAAGTGTAAACGGGAATGTGTCTCCTCGTCCATTTGTGATCCGATCGATCAAAACGCATCTTAATACCAGGTGTAAACAGGGTCTGTGGTGTTATCAGTATAGTTGTGGTTTGGACTTTCCTATTTTTAAAGAATTAGAGTGACTATTACTACTTTGTAGTTGTAGTTATCATTATAGCGATTGTCCTTGGTATAAACTGGCCTTAATTCTGCTTGTAGATTGATGAGGACCCCAGCCTGATTCCTGAGGCCACCCAAGGAGGCACATTTAATTTTGATCCAGCCTCCAACCTACAAACCAAGGAGTTCAAGTTCTAGACAACCAGAACTTCGAATTTAGGAACGGTGGGTTTCCCAGCTGCTCCTCAACCCCTGCCACCTACTGACCCATCACCTACCAACCACTCACTAACCAGAAAAACAAACCAATCACCATGCTCAGAAATGACACTCGCTCACACAGAAGAAAATAGCACTGAAGGTTTTGAGTCTCTGTCTCAACGCCACTCAAAACATGGATGGATCTCAACAACCTCAAAACATGGAAGAGAAAAAGAACAAGACTCATTATACTGCAGTTGCCAAAAAAAAAGAAAAAAGAAATATATTTTGCTCTTTCTTTCACTCACTCACACACCTAGATGAGCATGAACAATAATAGGAACTTCTGTTGTTGTACCAGCCATCATATCAGCCAAGGAAGATGAAAGAAAGAGATATTCCTGAAATATAAAGGCAGGGATTTTTCTTTTGTTTCCAAGAAATTCCTTCCCTCAAAACGTTGCATTTCTGGTGATGATCTTCGAGTCTCAGACAGACACCCAACACGATACGTCCAGCCTCTACTGTGTTAAGCCATTTGGACCCCCTCCCTCATTCATCTGAATCTGTGACCTAGCCTATAATGGGTTATTCCATGGAATATTATTCAAATGGGGGAAGGGAGCGTCTCTAAATATGTGGTGTGCAAACAGAACTTAAATTATCGCCACCAATTTTTGCTTTTTCTTCATCCTGAAATTATGGATATTTAAAAAAACAAACAAAAAACACTGAAGATAATGAAGAAAAAAAAATTATGTCAGCAGATCACACAAACTTGAATGGAGAAAATCTCATCTGAGATGGTCAAGCACCCTCATTTTTAAAGTTCTGCAGCGATAGTGTAGTGGACATTCATTGTGCCGATCTTTTTGGTTCGCAATTGGACTGTCGGACGTGTCAAAGGAGGATCCTATGTGAGATGATCATCAGTCGGGTCAATTTGGCCAGGACTTTTAAAGGGTCGCCCCAGCCTTTGGAAGTTCTTTGAGATAACCTTAACAGGTCTTTCTTCTTAACAAGGGTGCTCTGGCAGCGCTCTTTATTTTCCGGATTCATCTTCTCTACTTCCTGTCTGTAAGCATAGTAATAAGTTCTTTGGGATAAGCCCAATTGTAACCGGTTGGAGGATATTTTCACTAAATCAGTACATTTCAGCACTCGGTAGTCAAAACCACAAGAAACTTTGCAACAGTGATTGGATTGTGAATTCTTTTTTTGTTTTGATCAGTGGAGCTTCCGCTTTTGCAGTTTTTCCAGTCTTACGCGCACACTTTTGGGTTTTTCCCGTTTTATTGCTTAATGTAAGTGGAGAGCGATGTTCGCTTAATTTTGACTATACAAGCAATGGGAAAAGGAGATCCATGACATTGTGGTTCTTTTTTTGTTTAGTTTGTTTTAATCTTATTTCACTTGCTACAAAACCTAATCGTACCAACTAAAAATAAAAGTATATTTCTTGTTTAGGTATATAATGAGAAGCTACCACACTTAGGTCCACTAGACGTTGTTGGGACGCTACAGAACAATAATAACAACGTGATTTTTGATTTACAGCCATTAGGGGTAATTTTTTTTGTTTGTTTATTTGTTCTTTTTTGTTTTAACTTTTGTTTTGTAATGGCAAGTGATTGCCATTATTTGGAAAGTGGGCTTTCTTACTGTTGTGACTGGACTTTTTTTTTTTTTTGTTCTTTTTTCCCTGTGCATTGGCTTGTAAAGGGATGTATGGGGAAAAAAATGCCGTTGGACTAAAGTAGTTGTGTTTGGGCCGCAAACTGCTGAAAAAAGACAGTAAGGAAGCTAAAGGCAGCCTTGATGATTTTTGAATTAGCCATTTATTGTTGAACAAAAAGAAAAAAACTGGTTTGAAATTCATGAACTTATCTAGTCAACTAGAAAACGAGCCACTTTAAAGATGTTTTGTCTTGTATCAGAAATGGATACAAGCTTATTGCTTGTTGCAAGATTTTTACTTGCTGAAGAAAAAAAAAATTAA
The DNA here is from genome assembly GCF_024489055.1 of Chanodichthys erythropterus. NCBI lineage: Eukaryota > Metazoa > Chordata > Actinopteri > Cypriniformes > Xenocyprididae > Chanodichthys > Chanodichthys erythropterus. The sequence continues at coordinate 38,342,909 of NC_090232.1, read as the reverse complement.
TCTAAAAAGCGACAGATCGCATTTTGGCCTCTGATTGTTTGTATGTTTTTATAAATTTTAGAACTGAATTTCTCTTTAAGGTGGCTCATCAGTATTTTTTTTTCAACTCTTGTGCATATTAAAGATAAAGAATGAGTTGAAATTCATTGTGCCTTTTGTTTTTCATTTCAAAGCAACTAAAAAAGGTTCATAATGCCTACCACGTTGCATTGGAGCTGCTTATAATATGGGGTCTTTTGGGTGTTATATCTGCCTATCTCTGGACTTTATGATGAGACGTTCTCTGGAGTAGAGTATAATTCTAATTAAATTCTTCTCTAGTCTGCTGGCTGACTTGTAATTAATCCCCTAACTTCCATTCTGCTCCCTTCTCATTCTTTTCATATGGATCACAATTCACCACGATTCTAATCCTATCCAACATAACCCCCTCCCACCACCACCACCTTTCAATGGCAACACATCTTTCACTCATCACTCCCTCAGGACGTGCTTTATGTATCAATGAACCTAACCAAAATAAACTTGCTGTTAGCCATCCTTTTTACTGCTCTTATGATTGACCTTTTGATGCTTTTGTGTCTCTTCTCTTTTCTTACCTTGTACCTTTCCTCCTCGTCCCTGTTCTGTGCAATTAATTTGGCTTTTTCTATTCAAGAGTTGCTTTCTCTCTCTCTTTCTGATGTGCAATAACAGTGTTATTTATCAAGTGTTTTAAGGGAGATACTGGTGCCAAATGAGAATCACACCAGTCCGCACTAAGTGAAAATCCATTACGAGGTAAATGTTTACATTGGTGAAGTGAAAAATGTAAGTTTCTAACATGTTGCTACTTAAGGACTACAACTCCCACATGTATGATAGTTTATGTGCATGAGGGATCAGACAGTCGTTGTAGTCCTTAAAGGATTAGTTCACTATCAAATTAAAATTTCCTGATAATTTACTCACCACCATCTCAGCCAAGATGTTCATGTCTTTCTTTCTTCAGTCGGAAAATTAAGGTTTTTGATGAAAACATTCCAGGATTTTTCTCCTTATAATGGACTTCAATGGAGCCCAAACGGTTGAAGGTCAAAATTACTGTTTACATTGATCCCAGACAAGAAATAAGGGTCTTATCTAGAGAAACCAACGCTCATTTTAAAATGTTATGTTTTAACCATAAATGCTCATCTTGAACTAGCTCTCTTCTTCTTCTTCTCGATTAGAATTCCAGCAGTGTAGACACTGCTAAGTGTATTACTGCCCTCAACAGGTCAAAGTTTGACCTAAATTGTCATATACAATATGCTAGTGCAAGTATATAACAATTAGTTCAAACTTTGACCTGTGGAGGGCAGTAATACACTTAGCAGTGTCTACACTGCTGGAATTCAAATAGAGAAGAAGAAGAAGAGAGCTAGTTCAAGATGGGCATTTATTGTTAACTTTTTTTTTTTTTTGAGCGATTGTTTCTCTAGATAAGACCCTTATTCCTCATCTAGGATCGTGTAGAATGCTTTGAAGCTGCAATGAAAGTAATTTTGACCTTCAACCATTTGGGCTCCACTGAAGTCCACAATATGGAGAAAAATCCTGGAAGTTTTCATCAAAAATCTTAATTTCTTTTCGACTGAAGAAAGAAAGACATGAACATCTTGGATGACATGGGGGTGAGTAAATTCTCAGAATTTTTATTTGAAAGTGAACTAATCCTTTAAGCAGCAACTTGCTCCCAACCTACTTTAAAAAAAAAATCATTTAAATTGTAGAACAAAATGTCATTTTAATCATAAGCTGAAAATGTATCTATGTGAAATTCCAAATGGAATTCATAGCTAACTACATTTTTGCATTTTGGTTTATAGACATATTTTCATGCTGTTCCAGCTGTTTTATGGGAGAATAATGTATAAAATTTGTACGATTTGTGTGTGTGTGTGTAATATATATATATATATATATATATATATATATATATATATATATATATATATATATATATATATATATATATATATATATATATATATATATCGTTGAATATTAATACATTATGGCAAAAAAGATTACTGATTGCAGTAAAACAAATTGGCGCCAAAACGTGCTCTGCTCTATGACGTGGATGGAATGAAGTGGAGAGAGTTCTGTACGAGCCTATGGCTGCAAAGTTCCTGTCAGAACGATGGGCGGGGCCTGGAGATGTCATTCAACCACAGACTGACAGAACTATCACAAACGTGCACCCGAGACCTACTATGTATGATGGCAGAAGCCGGTGAACCCGTACTTTTCACTGAAGTAACGGTTTATTCTCTACTCGCATGTGTGGCTCAATTTGCTGTCGGGTTTGCTTTCGCACAAAAATGTGGGAATAAATGTTCAGCTGTTGATCGGTGGGTCCTCGTGTGGTTATTTTACGACGCAATAGTTCATTTTACACTGGTAAGTACAATATACAAGAACGCTTCCGTTATACCTGCTTGTAACTACCTGCTCGCCTCTTGTCTGTTCCGCCGTGCAGGAGGGACCCTTCGTCTACATGTCACTTGTTGGAAATGTAGCAACTTCTGACAATCTATTGGCAGAACTATGTGAGTATGTTGTGTTGCAACACTCAGCACCTAAAGTAAAATGACAGGTGATTCACTGTTCGATTAGGTGCAGAGGAGCCGTTGATTTAGGTCTGGTTGGTTGAGGTGCAAGAAGAATTTGTTATAGGACTAGAGCAAGACGACATCTAGTGGTGTTTGTTGGTGTTATGTGCAACAGTGCAATGTTCAAAGTCCATTCATTCACTGACTGAACATTAGAGATTATGTAAAATTAAAAAACAATTGTGAAATTAATGTGACGCTTTAAACAGTAGTTAAGCCTAAAGTTAAAGTGTAATCATTTACTCGAGCACATATCATTCCCAACCTGACACAAAAAGAGATGTAATACATACCAGTGCAGGGACTTTAATGCTTTAAAAGGACAAAAAAGCAATATAATTAGTATATCTATAGTCTATATATTCCAAGACTAGGCATTAGTTTAGTCTTGTTAACTATTGAGACAGTAAATTATAATTGTAATTTTGGGTGCTCCATTCCTTTAAAAAAATGTTTAACTAGGCTAAAAATTAAGTATTCTTTGCCATACTCACATAATTGTGTGTGTATATATATATATATATATATATATATATATATATATATATATATATATCTAATTTGTTTTTTTTTTTTTTTTGTTTTTTTTTTAACAGCCAAATAGTTTCAGAATGTTTTCCTGAAGCAATTTTTGAATGCAATTCTCTCTTCACTTTGGAAAGTTAACTTCTGCTTTGCATTGTCTTATGAATGTAATGCATGTTACTGTTTAAAAAAACTCAACAGGGAAAGAATATGGCAAAGCAGATGAGCGGTGGTTATACTCAGACCCAACAATAGTATCTCTAGAGCTTCTGACTGTGGTTTTAGATGGTTCTTTGGCCCTGCTTCTGATCTACGCCATCATTAAAGACAAACACTACAGGTAAATCTGGCAACAGTTCTTTCAACTGTTCCACTGAAGAAAAGGAGTTTCATTAAAAGTCTAAATAATTTACCTATTTGTGATAACACACACACACACACACACACACACACACACACACAGTGCTGCTTGAAAGTTTGTGAACCACTTGCACAAAATATGAATAATTTTAACAAAATAAGAGAGATCATACAAAATGCATGTTATTTATACTGTCCTGAGTAAGATATTTTACATAAAAAATGTTTACATAAAGTCCACAAGACAAAAAAATAGCTGAATTTATAAAAATGACCCGCTCAAAAGTTTGGGAACCATTGATTCTCAATACTGTGTGTGGTTACCTGATGATCCACGACTGTTTTTATGTTTTGTGATGGTTGTTCGTGAGTCGCTTGTTTGTCCTGAGCAGTTAAACTGCCCAATATTCTTCAAAAAAATCCTTTCAGGTCCCAAAAATTCTTCAGTTTTCCAGCATCTTTTGCATATTTGAACCCTTTCCAGCAGTGACTGAATGATTTTGAGATCTGTTTTTTCACACTGAGGACAACTGAGGGACTCAAACACAACTATTAAAAAAAAAAAAAGGTTCAAACATTCACTGATGCTCCAGAAGGAAACAAGATGCATTAAGAGCCGGGGGGGATGAAAACATTTTGAATTTGAAGATCAAGGAATATTGTAATTAATTTGCCTTCCGGGAAACATGCAAGCATCTTCTGTTGCTTCCGAAGGGAAGTACTAAATGGAAAAAAAAAAAGATATTTAAACAAAATACGAAAAATTTGGACATCTTTATCCTGTTCAAAAGGTTTTCACCCCCCGGCTCTTAATCGCAGATTCCGCAAGGTGTTTACAAACTTTCAAGCAGCACTGTATATATACATAATGTTGTCAGTGTTATGTTTTATGCATTTGTGTAAACGTCTCATTTCTTCTTGAACCAGGCACTTTGTTCAGATCACGCTGTGTGTGTGCGAGTTGTACGGGGGCTGGATGACCTTCTGTCCAGACTGGTTAATCGGAAGCCCGAACCTGAACACCAGCAGCTGGCTGTACCTGTGGGTCTATCTGGTGTTCTTCAATGGGATCTGGGTGGTGGTGCCTGGGCTCCTCCTCTGGCAGTCATGGAGGGATTTAAGAAGAATGCATCAGTATCCAAAGAAGAAGAACAGATAAACTCAGAAAATTAGTAATTAACCGTATAATCATCACAGTTATAATTAGCCTTTTAAACTCAACAGAATGAGATGTAGAGAGGGTGTGATGCAGTTGATTATTATACACATTTATTGCGTACACAGGGGAACGGTTGTCAAGCGTATCTTTGCATAATTGCAGTGGTAAAGACACAAAGGAAGCTCACACCGAACTACTGACTCATAGCAACTACTATCTGCATTCCTGTCTATGACACCTAACACTGAATGCCTTGTCACAGCAGCTCTTTTACATCAATTTTGGGTTATGTTTCCCTGCTAATCCTCCTCACCAAACTACCTTATCCAGATGACTATAAATAGTTATGTCAGTTTATGTTTCATCACACCCATTTACTTCTCCTTAATATAAGGATGAATCGTGTTTCTTTTTACACAGACTCTGCTATTGAGCTGGCTGTTTTTCTTGCCAAGTTATGACCGCATAATAGGCTGACCTGCTATATTTTGGTCATGGTCAGTCAGTTATTTGCAGGTCTGACCAAGAAATAAGTTAAAAGAATTACTTCATCATTGTAATTTTTACATGCTAATTTGATGCACAGTTTAGGCATTACAGCTTCATTACAGCTTCATGTGTAAATAATAACACAATTTCATTCTTTTATAGAAAATAGTTTGAAATAAGGTTCCATTTGTTCAAATTAGTTAACTACATTAGTTAACACGTTTAAAACATTTATTAATCTGATATAATGATAATTAAACCTGCTGTTCGTAACTTTTTTTTTTTTGGGTTAAAAATTATCAAATTAATTTTTGAGCATGTACATAACCAGCCAGTGTTCAAAACTATCGCCTTACTTTAGCCTGATTCACAACGGTAAGCTTGTAATAATGTTTTCTAATTCGGGTGGTACTGGTAGGTTTCCGCGGGAAATTCGAGCATGCCGCCATTTGACATCATTATGTCGCGTCTGTTTACATAAAGAACAAGTCCCAGCTTGTAGGCTGTATCATGTGAGGATGAAACAGGTGACAGATCATTTATAGCCTTTTCTCACAGCAGCTGAAAGAATTAAACATCATTTTGATGGCAGATTCTATGGGATGATAAATTAAAGTTAGTGATTAGACTGTACAGAAATTGAATTCTACATGTAATGCTAATGCACACTAAACACGTAGTAACACAATGCTGATGTTGTTAACATTAACAATTTGAGAACGAAGTATAACAATAATAATAATTTGCATTGTTTGATGTGATATGAGCTAAGCGATCGTTAGATTTAATCAACATTGGCGGCGTGATTAACTGTAATGCTTTTTTCCCTCAGTTGGTCAGAACAAAAGTGGCAGATTTGTTACTTGTTCAGATGACATTTTCCGGTGGAAATTCTTATTTTGGTCATACTTCCAAGACGTTGAATTTGTAATTCCGAGAGCCACATTCTCCTCAAAACATTAGATTCATCTGCTGAGGAGCCGTGCTGATGCACAACCCATGTAAAGATGATAATTCTGCAAATAACTGCAAGAGCAGGTTTCCAACAAAGATGGCGACAAAGAGGCAAAACTTACAGACTGCAGCTTTAAAGGTCCCGTTTTTCATGTTTTTTTGACGTGTGCTTATAGTGTGCAATATAACATGTGTTCATGTTTCGCGTGTAAAAAAACACAGTATTTTTCACATAATTTACTTATCTGTATACCGCTGTTTCCACTGTCATAAAAACGGGCTGATGACTTCCTTGTTCTATGAAGTCCCTCCTTCAGAAATATGTAACGAGAATGCCAGCGGTTCCTGTGTTGTGATTCGACAGCTCTGAGCGCACGGTGCCCGGAAAAGTCACGCCTCTTAACATAATGTGGAGATGCACGCGCTCAGTGTTATTGTAAACATGTCTTTAATTCTACCCTATTAATTTGAGCCAGAATCAGACCCGGTGATTGGACTGCGGGATGAAAATAACAGCGTTTCGACGACATGGCGACAAACACACTCTACAAACGCAACTCTTGTGTACTCCTTTGGGCGGAGGTTAAGCTGCATTCACGTCACCTCGTATTTACCGGAATCTTGAAATGACAACACGTGACGTTATATTCGGAGCTGTTCACGTCCTTTTGGTCCTTGGACTGGAATTATTATGCGTTTCCATGGCACCACTATCAACACCTAATAAATCAATCTACAGCAGTCAGGTGGTACAGCGGCCACGTGGTACATCTGGGAGCTTTCAGAAAACTCCCAGCTTACAAGCTGTAATTACGAGCTCTACGAGGACGTGAACGCTTTTTACAAGCTAGAATCTTGTAACTATACAGGAATTACGAGGCCGCGTGAACGCACCTTTAATCAAAAAACTTCATTAAAGAAGGAAGTAGAGCGATGTAGTCCAAACTGGCCGTTCGATGTAGGCGATTTCTGTTAAATAAAATATCTCGCTTGGCATTGAACTTGAGCTTTAAAATGTTACAGATTTTATTTATACTCTAACAACAACATTACACACTAGTTTGAAACATGGGATCACGAAGAACGGGACCTTTAAACGTTTACTAATATGTTATTAAAATCAAAAGTTCTATCTGTTAGTATTATTTAACTAACTTGTTTGAGAACTAACAATGAACAGTTGAATTTGTATTAACGAATGTAGCCTAAATAAAAATGAATAAATAATGTAACAAATGTAGTGCTCATTAAGTTTTTTTTTTTTTTTTATATTAAAATGTTTGAACAGTATTACAGGATTCTCATCAAAAATCACTTTTGCTGACTGATCTGCTCTACACAAAACACAGGAACAGAGCGTTAAATCACAAAGGATTCGATGCTTACTGTAATTACAGTACACATGTTTAAGTGCAGAACATGAAGACAAGGAAAAAACAATATTTACACCATATACAAAAACTGAACAAGTACATTAGTTAAATAAATCATCTTTCCTCTTTTCCATTCTTTGTCTAGTTTTAGTATGATATGATCAAACCTCTTCACTTTGCTTTTTGAGGTTCGAATTAAATAAAAGGAGACTGTCAAGATTGAACTGTCTTCTTTGTATTCCCTAGATAGTGAGAAAGTACCTCATACTTTATGTAGTAGTTTAGCTATAGAGAGAAAGGCTTGTTGAAGACCCAGTCCCTTCGTGGCGCTGCAAGCTTGGATCTCCCATATCCGATCTGTGTAATTGTCCAGCTCCAGCAATGTAGACACCTCTCTAATAGTCATAGAGTTTGGCAGGTCTTTTTTGTTGGCCAGCACCATCAGGGGAACTCCTTTCAAATGCTCATCACTCAGAATCTTCTTCAGAGCTTTCTTAGCTTCTCCCAACCTGGCACGATCACTGCTGTCCACCACAAACACCAGTACTTTACATCCCTCCAGGTAGTATCTCCAGTTGGCTCTCATAGTCCCCTGTCCCCCAACATCCCACACGGTCAGTGAGGTCTTCTTGTCCAGCTCTACAGTTGCAACATTGAATCCCACGGTAGGTGAGGTGTCCATTACCACTCCCCGCTGCTGTCTGTACAACAAAGTGGATTTTCCAGCTGAATCCAGACCCATGAGGACAACCTGAGGAGTCTTTTTAAACTTTTTAGACGAAATGGCGCCCATCCTGGTTTGAAAGACGCGTTTCTGATTAAACTTACTTATCTCAGCAGCTTTCAACAGGCATCTGGCACCGGGATCCTTGATTTCTGTTTTTGTGTGAAATCGTATGCAAAGCAGAAGCGACACTGAACGACTGTACGCAGCTGAAATTATAGCTCAGGGATGTCCGCGTCATACTGCCAGACGAGTTGGTCCACATTTTTAAACGGGTTTGTCAACTTTACATGCTCGGGATCCCTGAAACTATCCCTGTTGCTGTCGCTATGCTTTCAATGTACAGTCAATGAATGGGCAGGGGAAGTTTTGTCTATATATATAGATGTTTTATTGACATGTTTTGCCCGTACTTCCTGCATTTTCTTTGCTAACCGAGGTGAAAAAAATACTATAGTAATTTATAGTAGCTAAATACTATAGTGTTTTTGAACCATACTATAATGTATTGTAGAATACTGTAGCTATATATTATAGTATTTACAAAACTTTATGCTACAGCATGTATTAGTGAACTGATAAACTGAAATAAATATCCTTTAGTTTTTACTAGCCTACAGTAAACTGTATTTTATTGTCATATAATATACCCTATAGTTGTAGAAAACTTAAGTGTTGGGTAAAGTAATTTGTTGATATTACTATGGTTATTTTAACACAGTAACTATAGAATTATCCTACCACAACAAATTAATTCAAGTACTTTACTATAGTTTGGTTCAAAAACATTATTTACTATAAATTACCTGGGATGTGATCATATAATTGCGAGTGAGTCATTCCAAGAAACCGGTACGATTTGGACTTACACATTTTTAGATTTTTTTACCAAAATGTATTACTTTTCTGAACACCCTGAACACAACATTAATGACATATTTAACTTCCAGAAAAACATATTTTCCCATCTCAGGCATCAAATCCCTGTTATTACTGGTCATTATTTTAAGTTATGGACACTATGGGAGCTCTCTGAATATTATTATAAAATGTATTTGATAAAATCAACATTTTCCTATTAATCAGATGTTCCTCATACAAATTCAGTATATAAAAGTTACATAAAATCTCACACTTTTGCTATACTAAAGCCTGAAATGGGCACTTTTTGTGACAGCAACCTCATCATTTTTTATCAAAGGCTTAACTTCAGAAATCAGTATTCTTATGATTCCTCTGAACATTTCAGACAGAGTTCAACAAACTTTAAATTACTTTTTCATAAGCTTAAAAAAAATACTAAAAATGTAGGTGTAACGGGGTTGACTGTGATGGGTTTGTGATTTTTTTTGCCCAAATTGGCCACTGCTCTAAATCTAGTGAATAAATGAAGAGCACATGGCATGCATGATATTAAGAAATCATGAATAATGTTGAAATAACAACGATAATTTTCACAAGTAGTAGTTTTCTTTAATTGATGTAACAGGGTTGAGTCGTTAAGCTTGACCAACACAATTTCACAACATAATTTAGTTATAATTATTAAAGAAGGTGGTAACCTGTGTCTGCTCACAATATAGAGTACCTCAGGGATGACGTGGTTTTGTAGATAAAACCCGGAAGCGAGTTAGCATTTTAGGACTTCCGATTCCATCGCCCTAAAGTCTATAGGTTTTTTTAATGGGTTTTTGCTAAATCTCCTGAAATAAGGTCTGTGGTTAACAAAGTCTCTAAATACTTTCACATTTTGATCTATGACATAAAACACTTATAACCCGCTTGTGATTTTTTAAAAACATTTATTGTGTCTTAAAAACGGCGGTTGCTAACAAGTTGCCAAAAGGGACTACTTCCCTTGGCGGCGACTTTAGACGTCATCATGACAAACGGGACATTTGGACAGCATTTCTCATGAAAAAGTGGATAAGTATTCATACACAGCGCAGATCATAATCAGCGAACATGTTTATATATAAAGTTGTTTTTTATATAAAGTTTGAGGAAGCATGTTGGTGACGACATTGATCCGCAACCATGGTGTGCTGTAGTCCATTTATAGCCTACTGTTAGCTTTTTATATCTGACGACTTTATTTAGGCTTCAAAATCTATAAATGTTGTGTTAACTTGTAAAGATTATCTTTATAGACAAATCGTGTAAGTGTCATAACCCTTTGTTAAACACAGAGCTTATTTTTTGCGATTTTTCAAAAGTCTATGGGAAAAATGAATAGGCTTTCAATCGAGGGAACCCGTGCGCCACTAACTTCCGGGTTGGCCTACAAAAACATGTCATCCCTGGGGCACTCTATGTTGTTCAGAAGACTTCCTATTAATGATGTCACATAAGTATCAGTTCATTATTTTTATAGGGGGAGAATGGTTTGTGTAACGGGGTTGAGGGGTTACTGCCTTTAATACGATCTTTCTGACATGGCTTGAACGCACCATATGGTCTGCCTATCACGTGGTATATCTCATGTAATTATACAGTCTGTTATGGCTTAAAGGGGCTCTATGTAGGAATGACACCCAGTGGTCGAAATAGGTACTGCAGTCCAAATTCAAAATATTGTTTGCCCCGCCCCCTCGTTCAAAGAAGCGGCTGGCCAAGGACACGCAACAAGAGAGAGTGCAATTGACAATGGAATCTGAGGAGACTTACACACTGTAAGCTGATGAGATGCAGAGGCTTTTTAGGTTGGGTCAGAATCTGTGATTCTCTGACCCAGTTTGTTTGCTGGTTTCCATGGCTGCAATACGGCAAAAACTGGCAACCTGTGATGTCGAAATACTATTGGATAAACTGGTTTGCACAGACCAAAACCGGGTGTGTCTCATATGTTCTGAAAAGTAAAGCTGCGGGCTCTTTGATCGCCCCCCTGGTGGCTGGATGCAGTACAGGTCATAAACCCCACCCTCTCAATGCAGTCGAATGAGACTTCAGTGAAAACTTAAAAATAAATTCTGCTTCAAATAAAACTTTCTGAAAGATGGTTTTGGTCATTTAAGGTAGGCTAGTTGTTATCACACTGATATATATTCAATTGTTCGTTTTTGTGATGATTTAGATTTTAGCTAGCAATTTGATGCTATAAAAACGGGGCGTGTCGTCATGATTCGCAGTTGATTGACAGCTTGTCTGAGGACTGTCGGAGCTTCGAGGGGAGATTGAAGATGTATAACTAACTGTTAATTTTCGATTTCTTTGTTATTTAACACCAACAAAATGAGCTGTTCAGCAGTAAACTGTACTAACCGACCTACAGGATCTGATGGATCACTGAACTTTTTTCTGTAACATTAAATGTGGGCTTCATAAGCCAATTAATAAATGTTATTAGTTAAGATAACACACCTAATGTTAACCATGTCGGGAAAAAGCAGGCGATCTTTATCTGGCAGTTACTTATTATTTTTATGGGTATAAAATAATAATTAGCAGGACAAAACTAATGATAGCCTACTCTAATTACAGCAAACGATCTCCTGTAACGTTAGTCGATCTTGATTTTAAATGGCAGGACCGTTTCTGACGATTTAGAGTTGTTTCTAGTGGCATATTATATTGAGTTTATCTACTGAATTTGCTGTTTCAAAAATATTATTTTATTATATTATTATACCTATTTTATAGGTAGAATTTTAAATTGTGTATAATTTTTATAGTCTATTTAACATATGTGAATGATGACGCAGTCGTCTGGGCGGAAGTTTGATACCGCGACTCCGCCTCCGGGCTCCACTGACAATTCCTTCTGCGCATGCCCAGGCTCCAAACTTTTCTTTTTTTTTTGACGTATTGCGTAACGTGTCAGCGCCCATTCGTTGGCCCATTTTGGCTTCAGTTCATTACAATGGAAGGAAGCGGCGTCGCGCCGGCCATCTTTTTTTACAGTATATGACCGAAACAAAGACATTCCGACAAGGAACGCACATTTTCAAAGTAGAATATCTGGCTGTAGCATTGTTTTTCTGAGGAACATGTAGGTGAACTTAGCATGTTTCCTAAATATCTGCAAACATATTGGGCTATTTTTATGCTTTATTAAAATAAAAAGAGCTTACATAGAGCCCCTTTAAGTGAACGTAAACGCACGGTGAAAACCGGCTCATGTGTCATTATATTAGATCAAAATACATGTATGTGTCAATAATGTTAAATAAATGTATAGACTAACGTACATGTTAAATAAACCTATAGTACCTGAAAAACGTAGTTTATTTAATTTCTAACTCTCGTAACATCTCTGTTAAATCTTTACAACCCAAGTCCCGCCCCCTGCTCCTCCCTCGTCTTACTTGTTATTATTATTATTATTATTACTATTAACGTGTATGTGTCTTATTTTACAGTCACTTTACGCCCCAGTTTCCTCGCGTTCATTTTTTAATCCTTACTCCATCAAGTCAGCCCACTTTATCTCCCGCCTACTCTCAGTAGCCAATCCGTGAAGTAGGATTGACTTTCAAGAAGCCTGTGATTGGACAGTTGAGCCGTTGTTCACGCGACCGTAGCAACAGTGATCAGGAAACAAGTTCATTTGTTTCCTCGCTGACGAGAACGCGCTTCTGTGGGCATTCTGCTGGCGCCGCCGCCTGAGAGCACTTCTAGAGGTACCGACAGGATAACTCGCTAATTACATGGTCTCAAAGTCGTAATTAGGTAGGTTTTGCTGCGTTGACTTGATAAAAAAGCGATTTTCTGTAGCCTGAATCCACTCATGCCCTGAAGGAACGATGCTGTAGCTGCCAGGCTAACTGAGCTTTGCTCGTACATACAGTAACGCGAGCCTGCAAGAAGATACGTTTGAACCAACCCTGCTGATTTAGCGATTTCTTTCACATGAACATTACACACAGGCAGAGATTGCTGTCCGCTGATTGTTTTCTTGTAATGCATTTTGCAAAACGGGTTCATCAGCAGTTAAAGTGACATACAGTGAAAGCTAGCTAACGTTAGTGAGTTTTACAGCTGTTTCGTTAAATGACTGTACTAAAGTGTTTCAGTGACAAAGCAACAGGCAAAAAACAGGCTGCATCACCCATCATTTCTGTACTGTTTCACACACAAAAGCCTTTTCTTAAAAGTACTTCCTTAAATTGTGTGTGTGGTGTTATAGTGGTGGTATAAGACCTGGACTACTGCAGTGGTCATCTGTCATCCTTGTTGAAGCAATTAACCTCAGGTTGATGACCTGCAAAAAGTGTCTGGAGAAAATATTTAATTGCAGAATATTTAACAAAACAGAATCCTGGAGTTTAACATGCGCTACCTCATCTGAAACTACTTTAAACTGTATACCTGTAGTAATCATTAAGATATTACATGTAATATTATTACTGTTAAACATCCATGTTATGCCACAGAACTAATTAAGTGCAACTAAAAAACTAAAAGTTGATTTTAATTGTGATTTTTAATAAACACTTCCCTTTATAATATCAAGTCAACACACTTTTATTATATAGCGCCTTATATACAGATTGTTTCAAAGCAGTTAGTGTCATTTTTGATTCAGTTAAGTTCAATAACTGTTAAGTTAATAATGAAATGAGCTTAATTCAGCTATAAGCAGCTTTACAGAAGACAATAGTGTCATTATTCAGCTTGAGCCAGTGCAGTGCTGATTCAGTAACAGTGCTGACGTTGCAAAATTCAGCAATTATGAATCCGTCAATTCAAATATAAAGTAGCTCTGCAGAGGACAGTAGTGTCATCATTCAGCTCAATTCAGTTCAAGTTTTGTTTTGATCCAATAGTGCCATTGCAGTTATAAATCCCTGACACTTAACATATGTGTTCAGTTTCAAAGGCACGCACAGCAGCGGGGTATCTTCAGGTGTCTTCTCATCTCCAAAGCCTCTCCCCTGCACTTAAAAAGGAGTGTTGCCATGGTGGATGTGAGTAAGTGGCCTCTCTTCACCCTCTTGAGTGCACAGGAGCTCACCTCCATACGACAGGCATGCATCTTTGGAGCATCTGCTAATGAGGCCATCTACATCACCCACAATGATGAAGTAAGCTGATGAAGAAACTGATAGTATCTGTGTGGCTCTTGATGGTGTAAGCTTACATGACCTGTTTTAGTAGTTTGTAGAAATGGAATAAAGGTTCACAAATGGCTTCTGTACCTTTTTATATGAGAATTAATCTGAATGTCCTGGCACAGGTGTATGTGTTAGGTGTGAACTGCAGTAACTGTCTGGGTACTGGAGACAGTCAGAGCACCATTGTTCCTAAAAAGCTAGACTGTCTGAGTGGGAAGAAGCTGGTCAGTTTAAGCTATGGCAGTGGTCCTCATGTTCTGCTGGCCACAGAAGGTGAGTACAGGTTTAAATCAGTGTCTAAATCTGGTTATAGTGAAGGCGTAATGTGAAACCACTTGCCTGTCTCCAAATTAGGGTTGTCAAAAGTACCTACTTTGGTACCAAGTCGGTACTGTTGAGCGGAATGTTAAACACCTCTGATTGGCTATTGTGTTCATGCACTCAACAGATATGTCTGTGATTGGCTACAATGATCAACTCTTCAAAAACATGTATATTGTAAATAGACATCTTTAACACTTTTCGCCAAGCGCTTGCACAGACACACAGGAGTGTTTGAAAGAAGGTGTCTATCAGCGGATCCCTAATATCCGCCTGCTTTCAAATGCTCCCGTGTGTATCTGTATAAGTGCTCAGTGAAGAGCGTCAAAGATGTACAATGATCACTGTAGCCAATCACAGACATGTCTGATGAGCGTGTGAACGCAGTGGCCAATCAGAGGTGTTTAAAATTCGGCTCAACAGTGTTCAAAATGCTGGGGGAAATGCTGGTATCATCACATTTTTAACATTTCAGTACCGACTTGGTACTGAAGTATGCACTTTTGACAACTCTACTCCAAATAAAGTTGTCAAGTAACATGGTTGCATTCAGTGGCGGCTGGTGCTAAACATTTTTGGGGGGGGCACAAAGAATTAGAGATGCAGAATAGGCTAATTGTTAAATAATGTGATGTAATATATCATTACTGCTTGTCTAAAACATGGAAAATTCAGTATTTAAAGCATGCCATAGGGCTGGGCGATATGGCAAAAAAATCATATCTCTATTTTTGGGCTGAATAGCGACGTATAATCTCGGTAATTTGTAAATTTTTCTATTTGAACTATAAAAAAATCTATATAGTATTTCACATCCTGCCCAATATTTTCCTACAAACAGTGTTCATATTGAAGGCATGAAAACAAACATGAATGTAACCTTGTAGTCTACGTTACATTATGTGCAAAAAAAGGGGTCAAATTACACATTCTATTCTAACATTGTGACACTACAATCTAAAAACAAAATAATGCTTTTTAAAGCAGAAGTTGCATTCACTAAACTAAAAATGAAAAATAAAAACTATACTCAGTAACTATATAGTTGCTGCTATCATAAAAATACATTTAGTTGTAGGTTTGAAATTCTACTTGTGGAACATTTATGTTCCCAAACAAAAACAAATACTCAACAACAAATATTTTAGCTAAATGTATATTTTAGTCAGAATAATTTCACTCCGTCTGTTTGGCGTGCATGCGCCCAGCAGCGCTCGTTTCCACCAATCGCTGCACAAGTTAAGGTCACGTATGATGATGAAGCACTGGAACCTATAGAGATTGCATTGCAGTGCCTTCAGTTCGAAAAAACTCCCTATTGCCCTTATGAAGAAGCCGCCCCTGGTTGCATTATAGTTCTATCTAAATATTTAACCACTGTAATGGGTATGTATTTTGTACTGTTGTCTTATTCAAAGTCCTTTCTTCTCCTTACAGAGGGGGAGTTGTATGCATGGGGGCATAATGGATACAGTCAGCTGGGCAATGGGACGACCAATCAAGGTGTGTCTCCCGTTCTAGTGTCTGCTAACCTGCAGAACAAGAGGGTGACTGAGGTGGCTTGTGGTTCTCACCACTCTTTGGCTCTGACGCATGAGGGTGAGGTGAGGCTTGGGAACTGTTTTTTTGGGAACTGGCTTGTGAACTGCATGAGTATGGCAGCCCATTTCGGCCACATAAGGAAAAAAGTGCTTTGGTGAATCATAATGACATCAAAAGTCGAAATTGTGATACTAAGTGACAATTATGACATGAAAGATGATTTACCAAAGCATGATTTCTTGTAATTCATAATTAGACAATATTAAATAATAAGATCTCATATAAGATGTGCGATAAATTAAGAGATAAGAAATTATGCTGAGATGAAAAGTCAAAATTATTAGATAAAATGTCAAAAGTATGAAATAATGAGACCAGTCATTGCAATAACACATGCTATTATAACTATCAAAGAGACTGTCATAATATACATGCATGTATATGATCAAACAAAATGTAAACACTAATTTATGTCTCCCTATGTTAATCTTGTGCTAAAACACACAAAATAACACTTAATTTCAACATGTATTTACCTTGTACAATCTGATGCAAAACATGCTGGGAATTAGAAATCTTCCGTTCTGCTTACTGCAATCACATTTTGAGTTCACACAATTTTTTTCTAAGTACAATGAACTTTCATTATTATTAGTGAAACAAACTCATTTCATTTTATTAATTTCACTGTTCGCTTTACATTGTAATTTCAACATGCCATGATTATGATTGATCTCATAAGATAATCTTAATTGCAACTTTTTATCTCATAATTATGAAATGGTATTTCATAATTTAAAATTATGTCATAATGAGTACTCAAATGATGCTTCGGTAAATCATCCATTTTTATGTGTGTTGGAAATGGGCTTCCATACATAAGATATTGCAGATTTAACCTAATATCAGTTAGTCAGCCATCGTGACCCATCCATAACACAAGATGAGTGTATGATGGTTGATTAATGAAGTTGACAAGTTTATCTACCATACTTTCTGGAAAGTAAGTTGCACCTGACTGTAAGTTTCACTGGGTCATTCAGAATATTGTAAAATACCAGTAAATAAAATGTAATGTTTACAAACATTATAAACTATACAGATGATGAAATGCCCAGCCATGTCGATTAATTAGGGTTAAACTAGTGACTTGCTGCTAATCTATTAGCATTGACTAGTCAAACAGTTTCAGAATATAGTAACATCTTAACTTTGCTCTCTGTCACATGCTAATCCCATAATCCAGGCAAAATCCTTCCTGTTTAGTTTTCATATAACAATTTCCCTTTTATCAGTCTCTTTGGAAACACTCCAGCAGTGGGTTAAATATGTAGGTTACATATTAAAGGGCATTAGGTGGATTTAGGTTTGAAAAAACCCTCTTCTCTCTCCCCATCTGTTTAGCAAGCATAGTTAGCCGCTTAGCCTCATTGTGCTTGCTGTTATGAGGAGCATGTGACCTTTTTCGCTAAGCTGTGAGGGCTTTTGTTCTCAGTGGAACTACCTAGATCAGCTTGGGTGTAACACTGTGTGTTTGTCTGTTGTAATAATTCATATTCAGCTTCATTTAAACTTCTAGATGTATAGTGAAAGAGTATTTTGTATAGCTTACTCAAAATCATTGGTAGCCATGTTCATAGAAGCCAGGCTTTTTTATATATATATATATATATATATATATATATATATATATATATATAAATGAATGTTTGTATCTTAATGTCCCTGCTAACTAAATGAACCATGGTTGGCTAATTATAAGTCGTCCTAGGTGTTTGCATGGGGCTACAACAACTGTGGTCAGGTGGGTTCAGGGTCCACTGCCAACCAGCCAACGCCCCGTAAGGTGTCCAACTGCCTGCATAACAAAGTGATGGTCAGTATAGCCTGTGGACAGACTTCGTCCATGGCTGTGGCAGATAATGGTGAGGTAAGGGATGAAATTAACCATTCATACCTTTCTGTTTTTGTAAGGACCCAACCTGATGCTTAAAACAATTTGTTGACTGTTGACTATTTAGTATGCATGTGTGTCGCTCAATGTACTGTGTCGCTGGCTTGGTAGTGGTAAAAAGTGTGTGTTTTGTTTTAGGTTTATGGCTGGGGTTACAATGGTAATGGCCAGCTGGGGTTGGGCAACAATGGGAACCAGCTGACTCCGTGTCGTCTGATTGCACTACAAGGCCTCTGTGTGCTGCAGGTACGGACCAGAAGATCTGCTGTGTTCTTAAACACGTTAGCTGTACATGTAACATACTAATATACACTACTGTTCAAAGGTTTGGGTTTAGTAAGATTTTTTTAAACAAAATTAAGTCTTTTATTGAGCAATGCTGCATTAATTTGATTAAAAGTGAAGACATTTATAATGTTCTTTTTCAAATAAATACTGTTCTTCAAATTTGCTATTCATTAAAAAAGCAACGTTACTTAAGCATCAAATCAGCATATTAGAATGATTTCTGAAGGATCATGTGACACTGAAGACTGGAGCAATGATGCTGAAAATTCAGCTTTGCCATCAAAAGAATAAATTACATTTTTAAAATTTTTTAATTTTTAATATTATTTCACAGTATTACAGTTTTTTAACTGTATTTTTGATTAAATGAATGTAGCCTTGATGAGTAAAAGAAAACATTTTAAGAATTGGATTCTAAGAATTCTAAGAATTGGAAACAACAAAGCAAGCATTTTATTTTTCCGCACAACCCATGTGACTACAGATTTTTAAAAATGTAAAAAATGTAAGTGGATGGAAAATATGTGATTGTGTGTCTTTGACAGATTGCGTCAGGTTACGCTCATTCTCTAGCACTGACTGACGAGGGCCTGCTGTTTGCATGGGGGGCCAACACTTATGGCCAGCTGGGCACCGGCAACAAGAGCAACCAGCTCAGCCCTGTACAAGTTATGACTGAGAAAGAAAGGTAATTGGGTTTGGGAATAAATCTTTTTTATTATTATTATTATTACTTACCTACTCATTCACTTACTGACTTCCAAAACAGTATTGTTATTGTTAAAGGGATGAAAGTTCTGTCATCGTTTACTCACCCTCAAGTTGTTCCAAACCTGAATGAATTTCTTTCTTCTGCTGAACACACAAAAAAAGATATTTTGAAGAAAATGGGTCACCAAACATTTTATGGGCCCTTCCATAGTATGGGGAAAAAAATGAGTAAATGATAACAGAATTTTCATTTGAGTGAACTATCCCTTTAAAGGTGGAGTTAGCCGTATTTCAAAAACGCTGTTGAACATTGTTGATATTTGAAATCAACCCAAACAAACCCACCCCTCTCTTCATTGCTCCACCTCCAAAATTCACCCTCTAAAAATGACGCTGAACACTGCACTTCTCTAGCGGCCGTCAGTGTGCAGTGTTTTACCTAAACAACTCTCACTAACTTGCCACTGTTACACACGCAACAAAATAATGCTTCATGAAAAATAAAGCGTAGATGATGAACGAATGACAAGAAAACACAAAAAAATGAACACACGAGTAAATGCAAAAAACAGCACAGCAGCTCCAGACAGTCGATGACACTCAAACCCAGTGATACTCACATGTGAAGCAGAATCAAAGCAGCCTCTGCGTCTGTTTTCAGGCCTTCCCGCTTAGCTCTCTCCAGCGTTGGAAAGCTTTTCTAATATTAGCGCAGGTCCTAAAGCGCTTGCCCAGTCATAAACCTTCATTCCAGTGATATTCTTTTGAGCTCCTTTGTATTGTGTCCAATCTCTCTTTCCGCAGTCTTTCTTCAAATCTCTGTCTTGCTCGTTCTCTCTCCTCGACCGTCATACACCCCTTAAAGCCCCGGGTATACTTCACTTTCCGCGCCCGGACGCGTCACGCGCGCAGTCACGTCCGCGCGTCTTTCAAAGTATACTACACCACGGATGTGCGCGGATGACCGCGTTCGTCACATGCGCAGTACAGTTTTTTTTCTATGCTCTACCAGACATCGGAGAGCAGCAGTCATGTCATCAACGGGACATTCACTGGACATGATCGGAGAAGAAAAGAAGTGCATCCTTTCCCATAATTTACTTATCCCCCTCCATGAATTTGCCACCCTAAACACGTCTTTGTACTCTTTACTTACTTTATAATCTCTTCGCACAAACGCTGGTCAAGTTCGCTGTGTTTTTCTCTTTTTTTCAAGCATGTTGTTAAACCGGTATTTTCACAACCTTTTTTTGACGGCTGAACACTGTGCTCAATACTGTGCGTATTGCCACCTAGTGGACTCTTCTATACTGCTTGTGCATGCGCTGTTGTACGTGGACTGTCCGCACAGTCCTGAAATTTGGCCTGCACGCGGCCACGGTGTAGCCGAAATATACCCGGGGCTTAATGCTGATTGGCAACTTGACTAACTTCCAAACAATGTTTTTGAAATACGGCTTACCCCACCTTTAACTAAAACTAAAACTATTAAAAATTTATAAAGTTTTTAGATGAAAAAATTAAACAAAAATTAAGAAATTACTGAAATAAAATGACTTTAAATTAAAGTACTAAAATTACCAAAATTGAAAAACCTAAAATTTAAAAAAAATAATAAAGCTAAACAGACATATAAAAAAAATAAAAACTAATACAAATGACAAAAGCACATAACAAAATTGCTACAACTAAATCTAAAATAAATGGGAAAATAAATAAATAAATAAAATATAAAAGCAAATTAAAATGATTAATACTATAATAGCATATAAAAATACAAATATAACGGTGTTCTAAAACCCAATGAACTGCCTATATTATATAGTGTAAAATCCTCTCCTACATCACACATTTGATTTCAGAAGAGTTTGGCATTAGCATGTTCCTAAGCTAACAATTTGATACTCTTGTCTTAAGCACAGTAATGTCACTCAGAATATTGGGTCAGTTTTTGTACTTATCCATACTTTGTGCTTTAGCATTGACTGAAGTATATTTATAATTGACATTTCTTTTGATTCTATCTGCCATTTTCCCAGGAAAAAAAAAAAAAAAAAAACTTTTTCAGCAATAATTCAGCATTGCTGGTGACCAGCATAAATACCCACTATGCCTTAAAGGTGCCCTAGATTCAAAAATTGAATTTATCTTGGCATAGTTGAATAACAAGAGTTCAGTACATGGAAATGACATACAGTGAGTCTCAAACTCCATTGTTTCCTCCTTCTTATATAAATCTCATTTGTTTAAAAGACCTCCGAAGAACAGGCGAATCACAACATAACACTGACTGTTACGTAACAGTCGGGGTGTACGCCCCAATATTTGCATATGCCAGCCCATGTTCCCAACATTATAAAAAGGCATTACACAAGGGCAGCCAGCATTAACGTCTGGATCTGTGCACAGCTGAATCATCAGACTAGGTAAGCAAGCAAGAACAACAGCGAAAAATGGCAGATGGAGCGATAATAACTGACATGATCCATGATAGCATGATATTTTTAGTGATATTTTTAAATTGTCTTTCTAAATGTTTTGTTATGTTGCTAATGTACTGTTAAATGTGGTTAAAGTTACCATCGTTTATTACTGTATTCACGGAGACAAGAGAGCCGTCGCTATTTTCATTATTAAACACTTGCAGTCTGTATAATGTATAAACACAACTTCATTCTTTATAAATCTCTCCAAGAGTGTAGCATTAGCCGTTAGCCACGGAGGACAGCCTCAAATTCACTCAGAATAAAACGTTTAACATCGAATTATGTGAGTAAAGTATTTATTTTGAAGCATGCATGACAAACATCTTGTAAAGATCCATTTGAGGGTTATATTAGCTGTGTGAACTTTGTAAATGCGCTGTAATGTAGTCGACAGCTGGTGTGGCAGGGAGCAGGCCATTTAAGGGGGCGGTGCCGAGTGTAAATCAGTGCATTGTTAATGGTGCCCCAAAATAGGCAGTTTAAAAAAATTCATTTAAAAAAATCTATGGGGTATTTTGAGCTGAAACTTCACAGACACATTCAGGGGACACCTTAGACTTATATTACATCTTTTGAAAGAACATTCTTGGGCACCTTTAAAATGCTGACGATAAGGAGTGTAGTTAATTGACATCACAGTAAAGAGCTCATGATGGCTAAAGCTGCATGATGTTGACGTTTGCATTTAGTCAGTGCCATTGTTGGTCTGAATTGTTGCATCCCAGGGAGATTTCCTGTTGGTCTGGTGGGAGTTTCCTGTAAGTCATCCTGTTTTGAGTGTAGTATGGGGAGTAGCTCTCTCGTACCCTCCCTGTGGGGTCACTGCAGTTATCTCTGCTAATATTAGTTTGCAGAATATGCATAATAATCGAACTAACAACCCAATAAACTCTAATGTTGGGAGAATAAGACTTGTCTGTGAATCTGACTGATATCTCCCTCCCCTTCCCTTGGTTCTTTCCCTTTTGTGCCCTCTCCTCCTGCATGTATCCTTCCTCGTGTCCCTGCTCTCCTCCACCTTGGCATCCTCCATTGCTTCCTGTTATTTTGACTCCACCTCCTCCCTCCACCAGGATCGTGGAGATCGCCGCCTGTCACTCCACACACACCTCTGCGGCAAAGACCCAGAGCGGTCAGGTGTACATGTGGGGGCAGTGCCGCGGACAGCCCATCGTGCTGCCACACCTCACGCACTTCACCAGCACGGACGACGTCTTCGCCTGCTTCGCCACACCCTCTGTCATGTGGCGGCTGCTTACCATGGGTGAGTTTGTGTTGACATCCATCAGTGTTCTGATGTTTAGTTCACTTAGGCTGCTTTGTTGATTGAATCTTTACATTTAGGCCTACATCATTTCATACTGATGTTATGAATGTGCATTAACAGATAGATTCTGCAGAAAACAATCGTTACAGTCGCTGCTGTTACATAACTCTGCTGTATTTGCCATTAGAGCATGATGATTTCCTGACTGTGGCCCAGTCTCTTAAAAAAGAGTTTGACAATCCAGAGACCTCTGACCTCAAATTCAGCATCGACGGGAAGTACATCCATGTCCATAAAGCTGTTCTCAAAATCAGGTGAGGTCCTCCCCTTCAGTTTCATGACTAATAATTGGTACAATCTCTTTCTCCCCTTTAATCGTTTCATTTCTGACCCCTCATTTCAGGTGTGAGCACTTCAGATCAATGTTTCAGTCACACTGGAATGAGGATATGAAGGAGGTGATTGAGATCGACCAGTTCTCGTACCCAGTGTACCGCTCTTTCCTGGAGTTCCTCTACACTGACAGTGTAGATCTTCCTCCTGAGGATGCCATCGGTGGGTTCTGCTCTATTTTCAGACAGAGTTTACAGAAAAATACTCCAGCAAACTCATAGATGAGTAAAAGAAACCAACAACCTCTTTTTTTTGGAGTTTTAACACCCCTTTAAATAAACCAAAACTAAACCAGGCATAAAAAAAAAACAAAAAAAAAAAACACAATACTCTTACCTGGCCTTGCAGTGGACTCATCTCATTTTGATCTATTTTTTGTTGTTGTCAAATTCCAGTCCACTTTCCATTCACACTGTTGTTTTTTGGAAATATAGATTACTAGAAGATTATATAGATTCTTATAGTAGTAGTAATGATGATAATAATAATACATAATTAATTAGTTAGTAGTAGTAGTAGTAGTAGTAGTATTTGTTTACAATAAATTAATTATTTACAATAACAATAATACATTTAATAATAATAGCTACTGATTATGTACTATTATTAACTAATTATTGTTTTTGCAAATTATGATATTGTAAATAATGATAATCATAATAAATGTTTTATTTAATTCGTTTATTATATTGTTTTTTGTAAATAATTGTTATATTATTGTAAATAAAGAAATAATAAATTATGCATTATTATAATTACCATAATATAATTATTTACAGCAACAATAACAATACATATTAATAATTTGTTATTATTAACAATAATATAACATAATAATATATTAAAGTCACCATGAAATCAAAACTGATAATTCGTATTTTTTTTACAGAATGTTGCAGTGTTTATTATTATTGATCTGTGCATATATCCTCATAATCTTTAATCAGAAACGTTAACCTCTCCTCTTCCTCGAAACGACATCTGTTCTCAGTCCCGCCCTATATTTATCTCATTCATGAAGCCATTTCACATGGCTATACAACAGCTCTGCCATTTCATGTATTGGTAATCTAGTACTGTATGCGTCTGTATATTTTGTGTGCACTGTAACTTGTAACTAATTTCACAATTGTAAATCAACCTTGCATTCACAATGAATGTTATAAAACAACGCAGAATTCAGGAAAGTCTAAGCATCTGTTGTATCCATTAAAAATATGAATGGATTCGGCTGTCTGTCACAGGGCTACTGGATCTGGCAACCTCATACTGTGAAAACAGGCTGAAGAAGTTATGCCAGCATATCATAAAGAGAGGCATCACGGTGGAGAACGCCTTCTCTCTGCTGTCTGCTGCCATCAGATATGATGCTGAGGTAACACAAAACCGTCCTGGAGGCCTGGCTTAACAAACACCTGGTTTACCAGACTATTAGCTCTTCTCACACGCATTTTTGTTTGTTTGCTTGTGTTTTATTTTTATTTTATTTTTTTTCCGGTTAATCAAAATAATCGTAGATGGTAATGTTGATTGTTCTTGCTCGCTTGTTCAGTCACTCATAATTACACATGCTTTCTTTCATGTGAAGGATCTAGAGGAGTTCTGTTTTAAATTCTGTGTGAACCACTTGACTGAGGTCACGCAGACCGCTGCGTTCTGGCAGATCGACGGCAACATGCTGAAGGAGTTTATCTGCAGAGCCAGCCACTGTGGAGCCTTCAAAAACTGAGTCTGACGGCCACCAGATATATACACACACACACACAGACACAGACACAGACACACACACACACACACACACACACACACACACACACACACACACACACACACACACACACACACACACACACACACACACACACTGTATTAGTCAAGGAAGCCATCTGTTACTGCAGTCAGTCCTCTTCACGGCTAGGGGGCGCTGTTAA
This sequence comes from Chanodichthys erythropterus, assembly GCF_024489055.1. Lineage (NCBI taxonomy): Eukaryota > Metazoa > Chordata > Actinopteri > Cypriniformes > Xenocyprididae > Chanodichthys > Chanodichthys erythropterus. The sequence goes on along the minus strand of NC_090232.1, from coordinate 38,317,740 downwards.
AGCAGATGATCATGTACACGGCGCCCCCTGTTGAACGTGAGAAACTCTTTTCATAATGGTCAATGTCATGATGAAGGGTCAATATCTGTGTTGCCTCATTCTCATGTACAACCATTTTCATTTAGGTTTTACACAACGTTTTGAAAAAAAAACAAAACATGTCGCCTGGTACTAGTAACAAAGTCTAGTGCTGCAAATGATGAGAATAGTGTTTGCATGATAAAGTCAGAGAGAGTTTTGGGCCAAAAAGATGCATAATTCAACTGTATTACTTAAACATGCACCACTGAAAAACAGACCTTGTACTTTTTTGCAGGTATTAATGAATAGAGGTCACTAATTAGCTTTTGTTTTCTTGCTGTGATGCAGTGCATTACAGATTGCTCTTTTTATTGTATTATATTGGCTGGGATCTGTACATGTGCATTATTATACTTGGCCTACAGTCAGCAGAACTTATTAATGTGGCCCCTTTATATTGCACACTCGCTCATTTTTATATAAATGTTATTGACCAAAAGAATTTCTGCTAGCTTGATTTGAGTCTTAAAACCTGGGTATAGTTTATAGTCTAACCCATCAGAAACTTCAGACCACTGTTTGCTCTTGCGTAGTTTAGAAGGTGTTGGTGCTGTGAGTTACAGAAGCAGCATGTACAACAATGACTGTTGCACTTAATCAGTCTGATGTTTAAGATTTGCTCAAATATAAAGAGTATTGTTCTTAGTTGCACTAGTATATTCCTTTACAGGAGATGCTCATATAGGATCAACTAGAGGATATGTATCTTTTTTTTTTTTTTTTTTTTTTTTTTTTTTAATAGGTGTGAAACACTTATATGACAGAATACTAATGCCTGTGGTAAGATTTTTTTTTTGTTACATATTAACCAACTGTATTTTCACTTGTACATACTGTACAGTTTTTGCAATAGTTTTGTAAATTAATCTGTGTGCATCACGTGTGCCACGGTTTCTCTTGTAAGTTATAAAAACTGAACCTTTAAAGATAAATAAAGCTTTTCTTATAAGTTGATTTGGTGTTTTAATTGTATGTTGTAAATGTATGCCGATATACCAGCATTTTTTATTATTGTAGATGTATCCAAGACTGTAAAACTTGTAATATGAAAACAGGATGTTTTACTCACACAAATAAAATTTCATTACTTTTTAGTTCGAGTGATTATTAGAATTATGCATTTTTTTATATACATTTTAATTTTATAATTATTATTTTAATAATCTGATTATAGTTCCTGAAAGGCATCCTGTAATTTCACTTCTCATTAGCTGAAACAAAATGTTAATTTCCAGAATAGTTAAAGGTGCAGTGTGTAAATTTTCACAGCATCTAGCGGTGAAGATGTGAATTGCAATATAAAGAAGCTATGGTGGCCAAAACAGGACAAATATGTCGTCGTCCAAGACAGCAGAGAGTAGCTAGTCAAGCAAACGCGTTCTGCGGAGCAGTTTGTCCATTTAGGGCTACTGCAGAAACATGCCAGTGTTGTGCTGAATTTCTACCCCCGCCAAATTATTAACCCCCTACTATTGGTAGGTTTAGATTAGGTGTAAGGGAGGGTTAGAAATGGGCAATCAGATAGCGATAGCAAAGTGGTGACTTAATGTGTAAGGGGACCCGTGGTGTATGTAGATAGACATGGATCATTCTAAAGTAATAAATACATAACGGTTCGTTATGAAAGCATAGTTATGTATATTATATTGCATTTCTGCAAATAGATCCTCCCAAAATTTACACTGCACCTTTAAATCCTTGTTTGGGTAAAAAGTCACAACTTTCTTTTAACACAATCTATGAAATTATTAAATGTTCAGAAATGTTGTAGATGCATCACCTAATTAACAGGTTTAGCAAGTTCAGCTACACAATTAGCAGGTGTGTAAAATCAAACATGCAGTTATGCAATCTTCTTAGACAAACATTTTTAATAGAAAGATGGAGTGACTCAGTGTGCCACTGTTGTGAGATGTCATCAGTCAGAGTAGTGAGTCTGGTGTGGAAGAATTTGACTGGCCTGCCCAAATCTGAACCCCATTGAAGGCTTTTGGGAGGAGCAAGGCTCCATCACATCTGATGCTCTTGTGCGTCTTGCAGAAGAGTGCAACTCACTATTGGTTTTGTGAAATGATATCGGCACATTGGGTGTGGTGTTTGAGTCACCCATACTGTTGATCATGCTGCAAATTAGATTTCTGGGGAATTGATACAGGCGAGCCTTTAAAAATAGATGCCCCGCCTACTAGTGACGTCAGAGCAAATAGGAAGAGGACAGCATGAAGGCGGATGGACTGTTGTTGTTTGGGACAGTTTAGTCAATGACAGGTCAATGCTGATCGCGATTGAATGGCAGCATCGGACAGTCGGCGGTCTTATGGGGATTTCGAGGGGAACAGATCTATCCCAAACGGCGAGGAAGTGCGCGATGTGAGGGATACCGGCGTACAGACGGATGCCAAAGTGCAAGGTTAGATTAGCCTGTCATAACCAGATCCCAGTGGAGATCTGAACTTTAAATTGCAGTGTTGTGTCAATCCCGTGTCATTTCTTCTTTAAACAGGCTATGCATTATTGGTTTTGTTCTTTATTTCCGACTGGTAGGCTATTATCTATTTTTATATATGCTCGTTTAATGATTATGTCAGCAACTTAATTTTAAAGAGCAATCTGATCACATATAACCTGTTCGAATTCTGAATCAGATTCTATACTAACATTTTCTTCATAAAGACTGACTAGTATCGTTTTCTACGATAGATACAATGCAGATTGTGTTCCAGTGCAGAATCGATATTCTTTTCCGCTTTTTGACACAATAACTAAAAAGACTCACTAGTCTACATCAATAAAAATATGCATTGAGAATATTTTACTAATAATAATAATATACATTCAAATATTATTATTACTTATTTGAGATAAAATTATTTATTTTATATAACTGTACTTTTCCACTAAATCCTAACCTTAATCAGTTATTGTATAAATATAGTGGCATTACTACTACTAATAATGATGATAAAATAATATTTAAATATTCAAAAATACATATGATAATATAATACAATATGATACATAATACATAAGTCTGATTATGTGCTTATTACACTTAAAAATAAAAATAATAAAAAAAAATTATTGTATAAAACAGTATTGTCTGATCTCATATTATTTGTGAACCACAAAACCAGTCAATTTTTTGAAATTGAGATTTATACATCACCTGAAAATTGAATAAATAAGCTTTCCATTGATGTGTGGTTTGTTAGGATTTGGCCGAGATACAACTATTTGAAAATCTGGAATCTGATGGTGCAAAAAAAAAATCAAAATATTGAGAAAATCACCTTTAAAGTTGTGCAAATGAAGTCCTTATCAATGCATATCCACTCACAAAAATACATTTTTAATACATTTTCAAAATATCTTCATAGAACATGATCTTAATATCCTAATGATTTTTGGCATAAAAGAAAAATTGATAATTTTGACCCATACAATGTATTGTTGGCTATTGCTACACTACAAATATGCCCGTGCGACTGGTCTTGTGGTCGAGGGTCACATTTATGCTTTATGAGTTTAAAATGTACAGCAATTATCAGTCTATCTCTATTTACACGTCCCTCTCATAGCACTGGAAATGTTATTTTAGTAGTTAAGCAAATGGTTTGTCACTAGTCTGTTCACATGATTTCTATTCTTTGTTTCAGGTCAGGGACCTCGGCTGTCCAAAGCCAATCTCTTCACATTGTTAAGTCTATGGATGGAACTTTTCCCCAAGAAAGAACCATGTCAGCGACAAAATGATCCTGTAGGCGTATTTTCATTTCCTCTAAAGTGATCCAGCATGTTTCAAAGATATAGCCATTTAAAATGCATTTAGGAAGCAATTATTCAGAAAAATGTGTTGTGTTACAATGGTATCCACCGGTGTAAAATGTCTGATTTGTATTTAATTCTGGGAAATATAATTCATGCACACTACAAGTTCATTAGCATCTCCTTTAGAGCACACGAGTCATTATATGCACAACAGGGACTCGGTCATGTGGGAAACTTTCCAATAATAAGTGCTGTATAGAAGTAGAAAGGCTGCTACATGCTCTGATTCATTAGCTGTATGGATATGAGGAGCCATGAGAGCAAGACGCTTACAAACTGACTCAGTGTCTACTTGTTTTATTTATTTTATTAAAAAAACAAAGAAGAAGTGAGAGGAAATATGTTTGTGTCCAGGCTGGAGACAGTGGTCTTGTGGTGGTCCATGAGCGCAGGGTTCTGGGTCTGCATTGCTCCAGTGTGCAGTTACATGCAGGACAGGTGGCTGTGGTCAAACATGGACCCCGACTGAAGGGATGTGACCTCTACTTCTCCAGAAAACCCTGTTCAACCTGCTTCAAGATGCTCATCAATGGTAAGATGATAACTGGTCTCTCTCTCTATGTATATATAAAATAATATATATAAATAATATAATATATATATATATATATATATATATTATATATAAAATATATATATAAAAAATTATATATATATATATATATATATATATATATATATATATATATATATATATAAAAACAAAAAAATTATATATATATATATATATATATATATATATATATATATATATATATATATAAAAACAAAAAAAAAAATATATATATATATAAAATAAATATATATATATATATATATAATATATATATATATAAAATATATATATATATATATATTATTCATTTATATATATATAATATATATTATTTATATTATATATTATTTATATATATATATTATATATTATTTATATTTATTATTTATTATTTATATATATATACACACACACACACTGACGGTCAAAAGTTTGGATTAATTCAGATTTTTAATGTTTTTGAAAGAAGTCTCTTTTGCATTTTTTACATACATGCATGTATGTATGTATGTGTATATATATATATATATATATATATATATATATAATATATATATATATATATATATTATATATATATATAATATAAATAAATATATATATATATAAAATATAATATAATATATATATATACACACACACACACACTGACGGTCAAAAGTTTGGATTAATTAAGATTTTTAATGTTTTTGAAAGAAGTCTCTTTTGCATTTTTTACAGTAAAACCCATGATATTGTGAATATTATTACAATTTAAAATATGTGGTTTCAATTTTAATGCATTTTAAAATGTAATTTATTCCTGTGGTCAAAGCTGAATTTTCAGCATCATTACTGCAGTCTTCAGTGTCACATGTACCTTCAGAAATCATTCTGATATGCTGATTTGCTGCTCAAGAAACATTTATTATTATTATAAATGTTGAAAACAGTTTTGCTGTTTCATTTTTGTGGAAACTTCGATACGTTTTTTTTTTTAGGATTCTTTGATGAATATAAGATTCAAAAGAACAGCATTTATTTGAAATAGAAATCTTTTGTAACATAAATGTCTTTACGGTCACTTGAATCCATTTAATGTATCCTTGTTTAATAATTAAAATGATTAATTTATAATTTAAAAAAAAATCTTTTAAACTTTTAAATGGTAGTGTATCAAAAATATTAAGCATCACAACTGTTTTCAACATTGATAATAATAAGAAACCTTACTTAAATCAGCATATTAGAATGATTTCTGAAGGATCATGTAACACTGAAGACGAGTAATGATGCTGAAGCTTTTACATTTAATCAAATAATAAATATATTTCACTAAATTACTGTTTTTACTGTATTTTTCATCAAATAAGCCTTTCTGAGACTTCTTACAAAAACATAAAATTTTTTATTTATTTCATATTTTATACTTGATTGCCTATCTCAGCCCTCTTTGTTCTCTCTCTTGCCTTTCCTCTCCTCTGTTCAGCTGGTGTGAACAGGATATCTTACTGGCCAGGTGATGCTGAGATCGGCCTGCTGTCAGGTAGACTCGATCATGCGGACTCCAGTCACCAGGAAGCCATTCTAGACGCCACAGCTGCAGAGCGACTGAAGTCCAACAGCAGACCCCACATCTGTGTGCTCCTGCAGCCTCTGGACAGCACCATGCTGCAGTTCGTGGAAGAATCCTCCCAAAACTGTGACTTCCTTGGCAAGATTGCGGCGGACAATCCTACTCTGGATGTTGCGGATATCTTTAGAAAAGAACGGTGGAACAACTTGAATGATTTCCTGGAAAAGTTCTTTATCAGTGATGAAGAACAGCATATGTATGTGCTGAACAAGATGGGACTGGAGAACTTTTGTGTGGAACCAAATTTTAGTAACTTAAGGCAGCATATGAGGAATCTCATTAGGATTCTCACGTCTGTGGCCGCGAGTGTTCCGGTTCTCCAAGACGAATATGGTTTCTTCATGAGACAGCCTTTAGGGACGGGTTCTCCAGCTTTACCTCAGGATGTGATACGGCACTGTATCATACAGGCCCGGTTATTGGCGTGTAGAACAGGTGAATTCTGTTTGATTACGTTTACTTTTTTATTTATTAACTGGCTTGACTAATTGACAACAAAATGTTCAGCTGTTATCAAAAATACACTAATTAAGACTCCAAAAGTAATGGCAAAAAGTGCCAACATAAATCTAGTGTCACTAAAAATTAGAGTCGACTCCGATTCCCGACTCCCTCAGTAGGAGTCAATGGGATCGTCTCCCGGAATCGACTCATTATTGACCCTCTTTTGAAATGGAGCAAATAAAGAATACAAGAATATGGGATTCTAAACAACAAAGAAATGCCACAATTTATCCAGACCACAAAGCAGATAGGAGGGAGAAACCCCTCATACGTGGCTGCTCCCAAATATATTGGGCTTTCCTTGCCATTAATGCTTGGATAACACACTTACGTCTCCTTCTATTAAAAATAATGGCTAGTGCAAGTGGCTGCCATGAACTTAAACCTGCTAACATCCAATGCTATAATTTTTGGAATGACATCGGAAGAGGAAAAAAGTATGTTTTAGTAGCGTAACATCAGTTAATGGAAACACTGTCATTTCGCAATGGCTTTTTAATCAACATTTAGAAAATATCACAACATTTTTACGCAAATCTGAAATGGAAACCCGGATGCATCAGAAGTTTTTACACACAATTAAATTTGGTTCATTCAAAATAAATCAGTTTAGTTGGGCCAACACAATTTAGTTGGTTTAGGTCAAATTAATTTACTTTAGTATGTTTAACGCAACTTTATTACATTAGTAAAAGTAAAAATCGTCATGTTGGTCTAGCTTATTTTTACTTTTTTTTTGTAACTTACAGGGACTTTGTGTTTAACGATAAACATATCTGCTTGTTTGAACATAATGTGTGTAATGAATAAATTAGAAAAAACTAGTCAGTACTGACATTAGATCAGCCTAAACACAGGCGCCACTCTTCTGCATAATGGTAACCACAAAATTCAAAAACATTACAGAAACTCCTCTAAATGTCCAACATAACTGAACATTAAACACTAACATAAACTAAAAATCTTTCCCTTTACTGAAAAACACATAAAATTACACTTTAATCCCTAAATTTACTCTCCTAATGCAATTCCTTGCAAAGCATGCTGGGAACTACAGATCCACTACCCAGATAGTAGTCAACAAAATTGATTCATGTAGTTTTAACACAAAGAATTACGTAAACATTTCCTTAATTTAAAGTAAATTAAGTACATTTTAAATGAGGTTAACTGAACACAATTAAATTGTTGTGACAAAATGTAAAAAAAAAATTACTTTAGCTTTTACTTTTAAGTTATTTTAGCTCATTTTAATTAAACTGAACAAGAGGCGAGAAAAATTGTGTAGGATGACTTTGTCTGAACTTAATTATAATTTAGGAATTTACTTAATGGCAAGACAGTTACCAACAGGTTGGAAATAAAGTGCTAAAGTTGAGTGAAGGATTGAGGGTGACCGCTAATATTAATTAGTTTTTAACCATATCTTGAAATGTGGATAAAATAATTCCAAGTTCTTTATCAAACAGAATGGAATGTTTTAAAGAGATACAGACCAACTAATGCCAAAATACATCACAGGATTCATAGTCCATTACTAATGCTGTTGATTTCCTGCCAAAATGATGCCATTTCATGGATGTCAGGATGCAAAGTTGAATCGAGGACACAGTTAAAATGCTTTAACTTTCCTTTTTTGTGTTGTCTCGATGTGTAGAGGATCCTAAAGTGGGAGTTGGTGCAGTTATTTGGGCAGAGGGAAAACAGGTGAGCCAAAAACCAAAATGAAAACTTGACTTTATGATTTTATGTATTTAAAAAATGAACACCTCTCTTTTTCCCCCTGAACTACCTCTTGCAGTCACAATGTGATGGCACAGGTCGGCTTTACCTAGTGGGCTGTGGATACAACGCCTATCCAGTGGGCTCACAGTACGCAGAATACCCTCAGTTGGATCACAAGCAGAAAGAGAGACAAAACAGGAAGTACCGATACATCCTCCATGCGGAGCAGAACGCGCTCACATTCAGGTGAGGCTCATGGGAAGAAACTGTCAGAAGAAATGTTGGCAACAAGAAAAAAAGGTGCAGTCACATTTACCATTGCTTGGCAAAATCCAGTCATTCCAAAAGGAATTTGGGAGTTCTGCTTGAGGGTGAAAAAGTTCCCCACACAGATTTCGCTTATTTGCTATGCTGATCAACATCGTGTTTGACTTCTGTACTTCTACACTATTGAGAGAGGACAATAGACCTTTTTTTGCACGTGAAAACTCATGTGGAGATGTGCTTTTATGCACTGAATATCAAGCCGTTCAAACTCATTCATGAATTCATTGATTTCATCAGCCTCCCACCTTCCCCTTTTATTTCCCTCCAATCTGCAGGAGTGCAGAGATAAAAGAAGAGGAGAACACAATGATGTTTGTGACCAAATGCCCGTGTGATGAGTGCGTTCCTCTGATTGGCTGTGCTGGAATAAAGCAGATCTACACTACAGACCTGGACAGCAACAAAGTCAAACACGACATCTCCTACCTCAGGTTCGACAAACTCAACGCCGTCCAAAAGTTCATTGTAAGTGCTGATGATAAATTATGAACTTAATGAAAATACATAAATACAGCGCTATGGTGCTTTTCTTTCTCTTTCTTTTTTACTTTTATGATCAATGATAACTATTACACTTGAAAATGTGTCTTTTTTTTTTAACTTTTTATATTTTTTCAGTGGCAACAGAAATCTGCTAGACATACTTCAGAACAAACTGCTCCGCCTACAGCAAGTGAGTGTTTTTGTGTCTGAGGGGTTGTTTACACGACACCGTTTTCAACTAACGTACACTTTTTATACGTTTGGCCGTTCATTTGAGCCGTACCGTGCAGTGGAAAAATGCCATTACACAACAACTGCGTTTTTGAGGCCTGAAAACGCAAAGTTTTGAAAACGGGCTTTTTAAAGCAAGTTTTGAAAACTATACAGTTATCGTCTCCGTGTAAACTGCAAAAAAAGGTGATGTCGTGCATTAGGTTTATTTGACAAGTTGTAAGGAACACATTCAATTCCAACCTTTAGTGTAATCGTTAGTTTTACTCGCGTTTTCTCAGTTCCTCTACTAAATCCAGTCACGCAGCAGCTTCTTTTGCCACTCAGTCCAGCTGAGGGAGCGCGCTTTCGGCGGGAAAGTCGATGCATACCAAAGACTCTAGAATAACACAAGACGTGTCACTCGTATTGTTTTGAATGGGAGAAAGTGTAACGCGCAATATGGCGGAATAAGTCCCGCCTTCTAAAGCCAAGAGCCAATCGCCGACTGGTAAAGTCATCGCGTCACTTCAGCGGCCGTTAGAATCACCGGTTTCTATAGAAACAGTCAGACTCGCGCCTCCTAAGAGACGCGCATTTAGGTCTGCGCATGCGCTTTATCTTGATCCAGCCTGAAATTTTTTTTTTTTTTTTGTCATGATTCGAGCGTTTAGAAACTAAATTTATGAGTCGGTTGTTGTTAGATTTCATTGGTGATTTCAAATATCAAATTTAATCGTAAGGTTGACGAACAGTTTTGGAGAATCTGATGTTTCCCCATTCAAAGAGATAGGAGCGTTTCAAAGATGGCCGCCGAGTGAAATGACTTGTCTTAAAGGGACTTTCTTTTACTGTCTATGGTGCATACCCTCTACATGTTTGTATGGTAGTGTTACTTCACAAAGTGACATCGCCAACTACTGGCCTGGCAGCATAATACAGCATTTAGTCATTTTCCCAGATCCATGTGAACAGGGATCTTTTTGACAACGTTGACGTTTGTACGCAAAAGTTTTAAAAAAGTGTTTTTAGTACATCGTTGTCATTTATACTACGGGGCTGGTGAATGCTCGAATCTGATTGGTTGACCAACGTTCTAAGGTGTGGATTTATTTTCAGGGAAACGCACGGCTGAAGTAGTTCTAGCAGGTCTTGACCGCATTGCAGTTCCAAATCACTTCGCCACATGATTTCAGTTAGTTCAATAGCAGTGTTGCCAAGTCCGCGTTTTTGGGCTACTTTTACCCTGTTGTCACTGGTTGTTTTTAACATCCACATGTTGAAGCGACCACAAATAACATGATATTTAGCCCCTGGGATGCAAATTTTACCAGGGAACCCTGCCAAAAACGCAGATTTTACCCCCTGGCACTGTAGTAAAAGCAGAATAATTGAGTCCAGACTGTTGAATTCTTAGAAAATAGGCAAGTGATATGGCAGTTACATTGCCAAAACTGTAGTTTATTTAATACAAAAAAGTTCCCTTTCAGCAGTCTTTTATCAGTGTGATGCAGTTCAGTATGTTTTTAATAATTGTCACATGTCTGTGTACTTTTTTGATCTTGTTTACCAAGATCAACATTTTAGGTTAAAATGTGTAAATAAAAGTGTGTCTTTTGATCCTGTGACTGCTCACCATGTTTTCACCATTTTTTTTTTCTTTTCAAATATTCAACGCAGTCTCTTAAGTTCTTAAAAGCTGCATGCAATAATAATAGGTGGAATATAGCATAGAATACACCCTGAACATGTTTATTTTTGTTTGTTTGTTTTGCAGATGGCTGCATGAAACGAAGAGATGAGGAAACACATTTTCAGTGCAATAAGAGACTGAGATCATAGAAAACATTTGAAAAGCTCCTCTCATCTTAAAATGTAATCAAAGTCTTTCAGTTTGTTTTATTAGTTTTCTGTAAAAGAAAAATGTAATTATGTGCATTTGAGCAACTGTGATTTTAAAATTGCACACAAAACTAAAGATTTTAAACTTGCTAAATTGAAAGGACAAAAATAACTGAATACATTAAGAACAAATCTAAATGAATAATTTTAGTGTACAGATTTACACTATATACAGTACCCAATGTGCTTTTGTTTTCTTTTAAAAAGGAGTCAGTGATACTGCCAATGCTTCACTTGTTCTTTATTGATATGGTACTATTAGCACTTCAGATGGAAACTGCAAATGTATGTGTAGTAGGAAAAAATGTCATTCAAATTTTGAACTCACGGTTTGGCATTTTCAATGTAATTGCTGACAAATATATTCAATAAATTTGGCTCAGATGGATATTTTAAATTGGAACCTAGTTGCCTTGAGTACAAATCAATTTGCTTCACACTTTGAGCATGTAATCACATAAAACTAAAGGAAAAAAAAATACTGAATCAATCAACTGTAGAGGAAAAAAATAATGAAATTTAATGAATTTTCTTCAACAGCATAACTCAAATATAGCGAGTTAAAGAGGTTCATTGCTTAATCAAGCTAAATATGCTCAATGAGAACATATTAAAAACAAAAAGAAATTAAGCTCCCCCTTCCAAAATTTCTTCTCAAATAATAAAAAGAGTAAATTAACAACTCAAGAACAAAAGGCACCTGTTTTGTACGTTTGAATCCTCATTTCATCTTGTTTTTCAGCTATGCAACAATCTACTTCTGTCAAAATCATCATAGACATCAGATTATGGGTTATAGCACAAAATACATACTACAGTAAAAGGAATACTATAGTATAGAAATGAATACTACAGCTGCACGACAGTATAAGAAGTACTTTAGTATGATGTACTAAAGTTAACAAATCCTATAGCACTAAGGGCACTATAGTATAGAGCATACAATAGTAATGCCAAAGCACTATAGATTTACCTCACTGATCTACATGAAATCTACAAGTTGGAATATACACCGGTTCACTTAGTGCCAAAGTTGATTTTTCAAGATTCTTCTAAAATGGCAACCACCTTAAGAGTAAAATCAGCTTTAGGTAAACATCAAATAAAAATATATAAAACAAAACAGCGATGTTTTCGGATCAGAAAAACGGCCTGGCAGCAACTCAAAAATGTACACGAAGACCCACACATGCGCTTCCTTTTTCAGCTCAGATGAACAATAATCAAAAATACTGATAAATGAATTCTTCCTTCTAAATAATTCTTATAAAACACAAACAGAATAAGGAGAACAGGGAGGAAATGATCAGGTTTGTAGTGTTCTGAATAAAGCACAAGCTAATCAAATAAAAAAACGCCAATGCAAGTCATACTGACGCCCGAGAAAAGAAGACGGAAAGGAGGAATGCAAGAATGAAGATTAGTGCAGTTACAAGATATCAAGAGAAAATCATAACAGCTCATAATTGATCGTTTGGGAATTTCAGCAACATCCAAACAACACAATCTCTTTTGAATGTGGTGCTGTTGATGCAAGGGAGAGCGTGGAGTGTCCAGACTGGTGAAAATTAAAGTTTACCTGTACTTCCTCATCCACACTGTGTCTTGATGTGATCGTCCTGTAACTCAAACTGGCAGATTCCTACTTTTGAAACATCCTATCATGGCACAAGAGTTTGCGATAAGATAAAGAAAAGAAAAGCAAATAAGAACAGAGAACATCAATGATCAGGAACCTTCTTTTGTAAGCCTCAGAACTAAGAAGAGACAAGATTTTAAATAGAATTATTATTGTTAATATATTTTTTTGTGGGGTTTTTTGTTGTTTTTTTTCCCTAATACTGTAATAGCTAAAGTTTAGGAGGCTGGTTTCTTTAGGTCTCGTATTTGTTTGACGAGGTACGTCTTTTCGTCGTTAAACTGCTCGTCGTCCGTGCGATCCTTCTGAAAGTTGCTAAGGAAGTCGATGAGTTTCGTTTGGTTCTTCAAAAGAATGTCTACGATGGGCTGCGTTTTATTTGGATTGGCCACAAACACCTGAGGAAAACCAAAACAAGAGAAAACGATTGTATATAATTATAACAACTATTTCAAGGAAACATACAATATTTACTTTTCAGTATGTTTTTTTTTCTTCTCATATTTCAGTCTGTCCCTCATACAAAGCTTTAATATGGATTCAGAAGATTTGGTATATATTGCATATGAACCACTTAATGAATACAAGAATCCCATATTAGGTGTTTTTAAGTACAATGTAATATAAATCAAATTAGTTTTTTTTTTCACAAAAAAATAAAATACAATTGTGTCTCATTTTTGTACCTTAAAGACATGGAAAGCCTCAAACTGAATGTTGGGGCTCTTGTCTCTCAGGAGGTTCATCATGAGCTTCAGGTTCTCTGGTTTACTGATGTACCGCGTCATGACTGTGAAATTGTGTCTGTCCAGGAGCAGTTCACCCAGCAGCTGTCACACAAACACATGATGTTAATGACAGGACAGGCTCCAGATGACAGAAATCAGAAGTCAGAACACACACCTTCAATGACTGTCTCTTGGTTACGTAGTTCTCAGAGTGAAGCAGTTTCTCGTAATTATCAAAAACCTGGAAGATCAGTGAGAGTCATTTAAAAATCTTAGCTTTTCAGAATTCTATGAAAATTAAAATTAACAACTTTAAATAAATAAATATTTTACCGCATCATAGTTCTGTTCTAAAAATTCTGACACCAGAACCTTGTGTCTCGTCAGCAGGTCCTGTAAAAAAACAAACAAAACAATATATTTAGTGTAATTTCCCATTTATCAAATAATTCACGTATCAATTAGAGCTGCATGATTAATCGTTAAAATATCACTCTCAATTCAAACACCCATGCGATCTCATTCCTAAATGACAACCATTCGCAAGTGTCAATTAAACCTTTGCAAAATCACACCCGAACATTCAAATATGCGTTGGTGCTGCCACTGATCCAGAAAGAATAAATATGAAACAGCTTCACAAACAGGCTTTTCAACCACACAGGATTGTTATTTCTGTATTATAAATATTCATATTATCTCAGGATAAAAGTTTATAGTTCGCACTGATGTCTATGGAAGCGATCAATAGAGAAAATCACCTTGAAAGTAACATGGCGCTTTAAATAATGATTGTATCATCACAATGTTTCACCAGCAGGTGGCGACAAGTGACTGTAAAAAATGTATTTTTCATTGAATCCTTCATTCGAGAGATTTGTTCAAAAAAAAAAAAAACACTGATTCATCAGTAATGAAACAAGCCTTTGAGTGAGTCGTTGAATCATTCATCCAAATAATTTTTTTAAAATAATAAATTCAGATAAATTAAACATTTTTAAATAGACTGCAGCAATAAACATTTGTCAGAACCTCGTTGTGATCTCTTGTTTGAAACCAAAAAAATCGTGATTCTCAATTTGCCCAGAATCATGCAGCTCTAGTATCAATTAATACTGTGTTATTTAATAAAATACAGCGCTCACCTTAAAGGTGGCAAACGCATCAGAAGCGATGTCAAATGTGGACATCTCCACGTAGCTGAAGAAATCTTTAAAGTGTTCAGAGTGGAGGACGATTTTGGCGAGAGGTTCGTGCCGGATGCACTCACGCAGCATAATCCCACAATTCAGTGCCACCTGAGGGGTCTCATACCTGCCACGACATCACAGGAGAAATGTCACGTTCACACACACATCAATGCTTAACAAGGGCCATGCTCGGGTAAATGAAGCTTGATGATTTTAGATCTATTCCGTGTTTTCTCTTCTGATCTTGATGCTGTAGGCATCCATTTATTGCTAAAAGGAATGGAGTGATGGAAGGAAAACAACATTTGAAAACTTTTCCACGCAAGCAGTTGATAAGTAACATGCTCACGTGCTGCATTTCAAAAATACCTATCATCTCTCACCCTTTGAGTAAGATGAAAAGAACTTCCTGATGAGAGCAGAAATATTCCACCGTTGGGCTGCGGGTTCCGATCTGCCTGCGCAGGATGTTGTTGAAGATCTGACAAACATCCTTTTTACCCTGTGCACACACATAGCCACTGTCATTATAACAATTATTATTAGAACCATAAAAAAATAAGAAAGAGCAAAAAAGTTTGTATGAACATATACAGCAAGATAAGATAGATGGACAGACAGAAAAATAGATAGATAGATAGATAGTAGGGCTGTCACAAATCAATGCTTCTCGATTCGTGGATCAATTCTGATATTTTCAGAATGCATTTTACAGATTAAAATGCAAAAGAATTAGGCTATAAAGAACAACAGATAACACTTTATTTAATGCATTAACTAAGATTGAGCAATAGCTACATTTGTTATTTTTTGTTAATGTTAGTTTAGAAACACAACTGATCATTGTTAGTTTTATGTCAGGTCCATTAAATAAGTTATTTTGATTTTAGTAATGTTATTAAATAGTAACTAAGAAATTAACATTAATTAATAATAATTAATACTTTATAAGTATTTTTATTGTCAGTTTAGTGATAATGAATTAACATGTTAACTAATGAAGCTGTATGTTTTTCTGAACAAT
This sequence comes from Chanodichthys erythropterus, assembly GCF_024489055.1. Taxonomy (NCBI): domain Eukaryota; kingdom Metazoa; phylum Chordata; class Actinopteri; order Cypriniformes; family Xenocyprididae; genus Chanodichthys; species Chanodichthys erythropterus. The sequence continues at coordinate 38,301,928 of NC_090232.1, read as the reverse complement.
AACAAATAATCAGAACATTTCTAATCATTAGGGCACGTTGTAGTCCAGATTAAAATATAAAAATGTTTAGGTTTGAAAATAAATATACTTTTAAGTCTTTTTTAAGTATTCAGTATTTGGTGCTGTGATGAAAAACACTGAGATTACAAAAAAAAATGAATGGCTGTTTGAAGCATTTTAAAAACTTCACTAGCGCAGTTACTTTGCACGGTTTCCGTGGTAACCGCTACATTCTGCTGTTCCATCAGCGCCCTCTGCTGTCAGAGCGTGAACGCGCACCTTCATTCAGCTCGTCTCCTTCACTGGTTCCGCCATGTGCTTCTCGTGAACGTTGGGATTGTTTACATCTGAGCGCGTGTCCTTTTGACGCAGAATACAGCGGTGTTGTGCATTTTATACGATTGATGGGTAAAGTATTCTTAATTGCCTTATAAAAAATTAATAAATTGGTAATAAAATTATTTACAGTATTCTGAAGAGCCGACGATTACAATATCGTGCATATTCATTATCGCGATTTATCGCATTACCGAATATCAGCACAAGTCTAAGCAGGTGGTGCTCTAGGCTAGTTTTTAACCGCACACTCAAATGCTCACGAAGAAGAGCGCTTGTGCGTTCGGCTGAGTCTGAGAATGTACTTGCACCTCAGAATGTTTTTATGATGCGAGAAAGATGATAGATAGACAGACTACCGACCCCACATGTTTGAACTGTAATGTGTAATAAATTATAATGCAATTATAAATGTCTTCAGTAGTGCTTTGAATTATAATGTCATTTATTGTCTTAAAGCATCCTCACCTCAAAGTCGATGACCTGCAGGTTTTCCACCAGCGAGATGAGCAGGCCGCTGTTGTAGAGCTCTTGGGCCAGTTGAGCCACCGTTTCTGTGTGCGGCTCCTTATCGTTAGTGCCGTAAAGGATCTCCTTCATCGCCACCAGACATTTGGACACCTCCTCTGAAGCCTGACAAACACACAAATCACTTCAGAATCTCTAGAAAATATGCTCATAATTCAGGCGTTTCTAATCATGTGTATGCAGAGCATATGGTATCAATGCCACATATTGCTCTGAACACCTAAAAGGATTCTGGGTAATTTCACATGTAAGCTCATTATACAAAGAACATCATTAGCTATTTATCAGCTGCTGAAACAGCTCGGTTTGAAATTGTGGAGGAATCGTGAAGCGTATGGATTTTCCTCCAGCTGGAAGTGCCCCAGGCCCTCAGAATAACAATCAGCAGGTTCCCAGCACTTCAAACGCTTGACTTTAGCGTGAGGCTGCTGAAAAGGGCCTTAGCAGGCAGGTGAAAATGAGCAAGAGGTTGGGCAGTGGAGCGATATTCCCACCTCTGCGACATCTTTCTGCTCATAGCACAAATATGAGAGCTTCCAGGAAGCAACCCAGCCTCGCGCACATTTGGGTCTCTAATGGACGCTCTGGGTTCGGAATGATTAAATTGGACCACTTATTGACATTGAGATGAGTGGGCTAATTTACCTGAACTACCCCAATTAAACAAACAACTGTCATTTAAATAAAAATCTCTTTGGAAGGAAAAAAAAAAAGATATGTCTGAGTGATAATTTTTGCAAAAGTCATCGAAAGAGGAATTCTGATGAAATCAAGTGGTTTTTCAAAAGCAAATCCAGTTTAAGAATTTATGTCTACATTAGTCTGGTACATATTGCTCACAAAACTGGCCATTCATAGACATTTCCATGTCACACTTCCATCAACAGATGATAAAAAAAAGAAAAGTTGAGCAGACTTTATGCTAATAGTGAGGCTAAACACAATAACAGTGATACTTATCAAAATGTATATCCATATTCTGAGCACATCCTACTATAGGATCAGATTATTCATGTCCACTGCTGATCTAGTGCACTGGTTTAAAACTCTTATTTGCCTGAGGCCAGGCCTGTCTTTCTGAAAAAGCAAATGAAAAATGCAAAAACACAATGGAAAAAAAAAATCAGCAGTGGAAAGAAGCCTGATTTAGAGGATATAACCACTAATATTCTGGTTGAAAATAGCTGTAATGTGTCTCAGGGTAAAGCTGTAGAGACCTAGGAAAACGAGCATCATCACTCAGAAGTCTAATTTATTATGGAATCATTTGAGAGAGCTTCTGGAACAACCGGGATAGATAATGAAATGGAATAAAATCTTGGGAAAAGAGTGGAAAAATAAGGGAGAAAAAAAATTTGACCAGTGGACCAAGGTAAACACAGAGTAGCAAATTTATTAAACCTGACTGTCACTTTTGTGCCATCTTAAATAGCCAATAAATGCACTGGAACATTCTTTTCAGTTTAAACACGCCTCATTTGATGCAAATCAGGCTTATTAAAGTGATGGAGTGATGCTGTACAGTCCCAGGAAAACATGCCATATTGCAGCGAACTGTTGGTTGATTTCTTTAAAAAGCTAGCAATCAGAACCAGCTTGAACGATGCTCCGTACCAACAGTGCTCAGTGCACCTTTTTCCTGTTTTTCTCTCCATGTTTGGACTGCCACCCTATTTATTCCTATAGTGAATTGGGTTTTATCAACAGGTGCAATTCATTGACTAAAACTGACTAAAATCTGCTAAATGCCATAATATGACAAACTCATACCTTCTCTGTCTTCTTGTCCTGTTTGACCAGGATGGAGAGGTTGTCCTTCAGGGTCTTCACAATTTCTGTGGGGTTCTTGTGAGATTTACCAAATAGTGGCATGGTAGCGGCCGTAGACTTCTACCTTTTCAACCTGGAATAAAAAAAAAGTCAAAGTCAATGGTTTTGACGGCCCTCTAAAATTCTGACAACAAAACACTGAGACTGAAGATGAAGTCTACCAAAGTTTAAAAGGAGAATACTACATTAATCAAAAGCAGCACACATACTAACTGTACTTGTCTTCAAAAATCTTATGATCTAACTTTTGTCTAAATGCTTGAAACTACACAACTAAAAATAGTGTCTTCTTATGAATTTCTTTTAAAACTAATTTTTTTTCCATTATACACGTCAAACTTTTGCTGACCTTAATATTATTTTAAAATATGACCATAATAAAGAATGAGTAGGTACATCTTAATCAGTAGCGCAAACGTATTATTTACATACTATTATAGTACAGTTAGTATCTTTTATATTTTTGTTATTTAGTTCTTGTTTTTGTCATTTTTATCAGTTTTTTTAAAAATACTTTTTTTACATTATATTTATTTTCAGTAAGATACCAGTAAAACATACACTTTAGTCTGAATAACAGATCTTAAATACTTCCATTTAGTTATTATATTTCAATTTAATACTTAAACTTATTTTCACTTAGTTGCCAAGACAACACTTCTAATTTTCATTTAAGTTTTCCGTCTAATATTTTATTTTATTCAAGCTTTATTTCAATCAATAAAGTTTTTTGATGGTTTAAGATTTACTTAACACTGATTAAAACTACTTACATTTCACCAAATATCTAAATAATTAACAACAGTAATGATCTGAAATCCCACTTCAGTCTGTAAGTGGCTTTAATTTTTATGTAAATTAATGACAAAACTTTTTATTTTACCTTCACCTTGTTCCAGCCTCAAATTAACACATACTTTAAATGAAATTATTATTCTTAATTTGATTCAATTAATCTTTTTACAGTAGAAACAAAGCCATTTTGACAGGGTTGACAGAAAAACGTGATGTGAGAGGAACTTTTCAGCAGCGACCTAAACCACACAATTATAATGAGAGGAATATTCACTGTTTTTCCGAGAGAACCTAGTGAAACTTGTGACTGGTAATCCTGTGATCTAAGAACCTAAGGAGTGTGTGCGTGTGTGTAAGAGAGAGAGAGAGAGAGTCCAAGAGTTGGAAATTTCCTGTTCCTCCACCTGTCAGCAGCTGATCTTTGAACAGATTCCCTTCATATAAGTGCTGCATTCATTTAATACATCTTACAATATTACCACCACTTTATGGCACAGATTAATGATTACATAAAGCACATTTACATTTATTCATTTGGCAGACGCTTTTATCCAAAGAGACTTACAAGCGAGGAATACAACAAGCGAGTCGCCATGACGAGGCAAATAAACAAGAAGTGCTCATAATACAAGTTATAGGCAGTGCTCAGATTATCCTAAGATACAATAGAGAGGGATTAGAGGAAGTGAAAGGATAGGAATAAGAAGTTTTTAAGAAAGTATATATAGTTTGATAGCACCTCCTGTAGAGGATTCTTCTAAGATAATATTCAGAAGCGTTTTGAATTTACTGATCATAATAGTCTGTCCTCTCTGCAATCAAGGTGTGTTCAAAGACTGGGAATTACTTACAATAATTCACTATGTAAACACTGACAGCAATAAAAGCAAGACCTGACCCACCTCAGTCATGAAGTCATAAATGATCTCCAGAAACACACGCCACGCTCACCTCACCCACGTTTATTATCACAATATCACCTTAACCATCAAAAGACCAATCGCTGAGGAATGTCACATGACCACATTTATTTAGCAGTCAGTGAACAGGTCCTCTGCTCTATTTGCTGTCTGACAGTTTTAGGAATCTTATATAGTCCTCGGCAAAGAAAAAAAATGAAGCTCCACCTTTGTTTACTATCTGTAAATACCACCTTCAACACCCTAGTGGAGCAAAATTAGAAAATAAAATAATAAAATAGAAGGACTTAAGTGTGAAGCACTGGACACAACCTCGATAAATGAGAGATAGATGGTGATGAGAAACCAGTTTGAATCACTACCAAGGAATAGAGTACAAAACCAGGCCAGAATTCATAAAAAATACATAATAAATGTGACTGAATGGGTAACAGGGTTACAAATTTAGTGTAAATTTAGCTGTCAGTCGGCAACAGTGAGCTAGTTTGTGACCAAAAATTTTAAATTGTGGTTATTGATTAACTTACATTTCTATAAATTAAAGTAAAATGTTTGGGCAGTTGAGACTAAAAAAAAAAAAAAAAAAATCCCACTATGATATTATATTATTATCATACGATATTAAGGTATTATCATAGATAATACTAACATTTTAGTATTATCACTAAAATATTCAAATGATGACACTCCTTGGGTGTGACAAGTTAGGGAATGTTCCATTTTAGTAATTATATATATATATATATATTTATTAATTATTTAATAAACATACAGTAACAGGGCTGATAAAAATGTGGGACACAGCTAAACATATTTTGGTCATTCAATTTAATAGTTTGTAGAGCTTTTAATTAATTATAGTATTTTTAAATTATTTTTATCAGTATATTTTGTCATTAATTTTGACATTGTTGTTACAGTTCTCCAAATAAAAACAGATTTGCACTCAAAAGCTATTATATTATATTTGGACTGCAGATTACATTACAAAGAATAAGGGCTAAATGTGTGCCATTTCAACGTCAGGCGTCAGATTTGTGTGACAGAACTTCTATGAAGCATCTGTCAAGAGTTGATACTGCTATTATGCAGAATCGTGCTGAAATGCATGTTGAATTGCGTGAGCAGGCCCTCCAGTGCATGATCTGCTTGTGTTTGTGTTGAACTGAGTGAGAAGGCCTTGCAGTGGTGTGATCTGTTTCAGGCCTGTTCACTCAATTCAACACAAACAGCAGCAGAATTACAGCGTGACACTGAGCGAGCTCGTTACAATGTAACACGCGAACAGAACGTCACAATCGAACAGAACGACAGACTGTAACAATGAAGCAGTTCAGACGCTGGCGGCTCGAACACTCACATACACTCTCAGTTTGTCAAACCTCTTACCAAAAACAAGCCCGACATGCGGAAAATTGGGCGTACGTTTAGCTTATTCTCTTGCGACACCAAAATAAAAGACACACAGCTGTAGCCTGTGAGCATATGCTGGTGTTCGACGTTTTATATGATATCGAGCTATTACTTCCTTATCGATATTTTGTAATGTCTGAAATGGTGAATACTTACAGTGCTGCGATGTAATTGTCTTCTGCGGCTGCTGTATTTCTGTGTGTGTTCGCGAGCAGCCGTCCTGATCACGCCAGCAGACTGTGTGTGTGTGTGTGAGTGTGCGCGCGCGCGCGCTGGGCTAAACGTCAGAGAAACGTGTGTATGAGCGAATTAAACACTGACTGACTCAAACGCGTATATCTGCAAAAGACATGATGGGTTTGTAACACAAACTCCCTGTCTGGTGCCTTTCCGCGGTTGAAGAATGATCTGGGATCGGTTCTGTGGCCGTCCGTGGCAGCTTTGTCTGCGATGTGCGAGCTGATCTCAGGTCAGATGCCGTGCGGGGATTGGCGCTTCCTCCCTCTGAGGCGAGGAGTCGTGTTACCCGGATGTGGATGTGTTCAGACTGTATTATGAAGAGATACTGGCTAAAATAAGTGCATGACTCATGATTTTGAATCACGACGTTTTTTGCTAGTATCGCGTCATATACCTACCTGAACTATTGAACGACACTGTCACACGCAAAGTCTGCGAGTGCGCAGTGAGGCACAGAGGCTCTGAGTCACACACAAGCTCCAAACGATCTGTCATAAAATCTGTGCAATTTCTAAAGGTTCAGTTGAAACACAATCTAATGATGGAAAAAGTGTTATAGACTAACAACTTACAATATGGTGTTTTTTCTTTCTTTCATGTTGGGCCTTGGACAATATCTCATGTGTAATACCCAGTTCAAAACCCTCTTGGATAAGATTTTTTTTTTTTTTTTAAATCATATTTTCTAATTGCAGTGTTTGATGGTTCAAATGTCTTTATTTTGTACACTGCATGTTCTACTTTACATTTTTTTTCATGATATTTTTCACTTTAGTATATCTTAAATTTAGCTAAAAAGCCTATTAAATGGCAAGTTTTGGCATTATTACATATTTTATTTAATATTTATAAATTAAGTTTGATTGAAAATGAAATTCTACCATAAAGGTTTCCACCATTATCTTTTATTATCAGAAAACATATTCAAGTTTATAAAAAAATATTATAATTAAGGGATGTATTAATATTAGCTGTTAATATTTATAAATCGTTTTAAAATGATATTCTATCAGATAAGCTTACCTACACATCTTTAATTATCATGAAACAGATTTAAAATCATAAAAAGTCTGATACGATAAATTAAGTTAATTTTTTTTTACTTTACAGTATTAATATTAGTTATTAATAACTAATTAAAAATCAAGTTTCAAAAAGGAAATTTCATCACAAAAGTTTCCTCATACATCTTTTATTATCATAAAATATTTTATTAAATAAATTCTGATAATATGGTAAGTTATATTATCATGGGAAGTTGTTTTATTTTATAGTCTTAATATTTATAAATCATCTATTCGAAAGTTTCCCCATTCATTATCATGAAACCGATTTAATCAAAAAGGTCTAATAATATAGTAAATCATTAAGTAAATTTATTTGCAAAATTATGAAATTATTTGTGGTGCACAATGAAAAAGCTGATGTGTTTAAAGGATTAGTTCACTTTCAAATTAAAATTTCCTGATAATTTACTCACCCCCCATGTCATCCAAGATGTTCATGTTTTTTTTTCTTCAGTCGAAAAGAAATTAAGGTTTTTGATGAAAACATTTCAGGATTTTTCTCCATATAGTGGACTTCTATGGAATTACATTTGATCCAAAAATAATGAACGTAACTTTTCAAAAAAACTAATAAAAATATAAATTGAAACTGAATAAAATGTCTTTGAAACCTAAAAAATGTAAGTTTCAAAATGTTTGACTGTGTTTTTAATACACTGCATGTTTTGCTAACAGTTTATTTTCGTTCTTTCACTGATCTTTACTTACAAAAGCATTTCCAGAGTTTTCATTTATGCTTCTGAAGTTTTCGTTTACGATCCCAGAGTTTTCGTTCGTCTTTCTGGCACAAATCTCTCGCGGGGGCGGGGCCAGCAGTGGCGTGTTCTCATTGGCTTACTGAGTTTTTGATTGACAGCTTCTACTTGACCTGGAAGTGAAGACGTCAGCGTTGTGTTTACAATTACATGTGTGGAGGTGAGCGTCTGTAAGCGGCTTCTTATTTCATTTAAAGATATGAGTTTTGTTTTTGAATTTTATTTGTATTTATCTGCGGCTTCTACTTTGTCGACATAAACTTTTAGGAGCGTGAGAGATCAAACGCGAGAGAAAATTAATGTCTTGAGGTTTAATTGTACATTAAAGGTTATAATACTGAAGATATTGCATAATGTCCAATGTTTTTGGAGAATATTTGATTATTTCTGATGACTCTTCTCTATTGTTGGGTCTGATTAGGTTGTGCTGTTACAATTTAAAGAGAATACTAGTATCATATACTTGTATATATTCAGCCGTCAAGAAAGTCTCACTCCAACCAGGTAATCAAGGTTGGCAACCATGGCCATCACTCTACCCATTGTTAGCATATGTAAAAAAAGTTTTGTTCATTATTTTTGGATCAAATGTAATTCCATAGACTTCAATGGAGCCCAAATGGCTGAAGGTCAAAATTACAGTTTCAGTGCAGCTTCAAAGGGCTTTAAATGATACCAGACTAGGAATAAGGGTCTTATCTAGAGAAACCATCGCTCATTTTCTAAAAAAAAAAATAAAAATACAAATTTTCACCAGAAAATATCATCTAAGCAAGTAAATAACGTGTATTTAGTGTGTATTAGCATTACATGTAGAATTCAATTTCTGTACAGTCTAATTACTAACGTTAATTTGTCATACTATACAATCTGCCATCAAAATTATATTTAATTATTGCAGCTGCTGTGAGAAAAGGCTATAAATGATCCGCCCCACATGTGATACAGCCTACTGGCTGGGACAAAAAAAGTTATGGACAGCAGCTTTAAGATACCAAAATTAATTAAAATGGTCATTTTCAAAGCAGAAATGAGAGCAATGTGGGAAAAACACTAGATATTTCCTTGACACATCAGAGCAGCAGAAGAGGATACAATGTTTCAGTGAAGTTTATTTCAGCCTAAGCACTTTAAATTCATTCATCTCATACATCCTCTTAGATACATATTTACACATATACACAGATACGAGTCTAATACAGGAAAATATTTTAATGTCAAATAAGAATAAGATAAAAACTAACATGAGATAAAACATGCAGCAATGTGCCACATAAAATTTAAACCGGTATGAACAATGATTTTTGTATTGCTGAACACGATAAAACAAAAGACGGTGTAGTTATGGGAACATGAACACTTAAGCACAGAAACGCTGTGGTGTTCAAACTGTCAAAAATCACGGTGTTTCATTCCTTGATTGAAATCAGTTTCTACGATTATAGATGAACTTTGACAAGTTTTAAGAAATACTTGTTTGACAACAAAAGGTTCTGACCTTTAAAATCAAGTCTTACAAAAGTTGAGTGCTGGTTACAACATGCCACTTATCACTTTCCAGACTTTACATTTTGAACCAACCAAATTAAACAATCTGTGCTGACGTACAGGAAATTAGATTGCATAAAATGTGAACACAAATGGTATGTTGTTACTGGAAAATTTGTAATAATTATACATGAATGGTGCAGAACAGTAAAGTGACAAATACAACAAAATACAATTCATTGACACACAACAATAGTGGTCATAATATACAATATGTATAGATATATATATATATATATATATATATATATATATATATATATATATATATATACTGTTTTAATGAAAAACATGAGATAAAAGTTAATATCTGTACAAATCTTTTACAGGAAATAATTTAAACTATACAACCGTTTTAGATTAATACATACAGTGAATAACAGGACTTTTCACCAGGCATAACCTCAAGAATCTTTATCATATAAAACAACATTTCATTGTCTTGCTGCTACAGCAAATCAGACAGGAGCTTTAGATGCCAACCAAGGCAGACATTCCAAAAAAGACATCGATATTCTCAACGCAAGATCAATAAAACCAGTGGAAGCTCATGTGGTCGTACATTAAAGTCCAATGAGAGTCCTTGTTATGTATTATTTAAAGACATTTTAAACCGCAGGCTACTCTGATGTTAATGCCGACTCGACCAAGAACCCTTTTTCTCTTTTAATCTTTGAGGAAATGCATGCAGATTCGAAACGAACAGCATCACACCATACTTTCAAAGTAAAGGAGAATTTGAATGGGAACAGCAGACATTTTCTCTCTCTTATGAAGGAGAGATGGTTGAGAAAGGGTGACGCTCTATATAAAATATCCTGAATAGCGCATATTGACCGCAGAGGTCGATTCCTTTCTCGGCTGAGGAGGTTAAATACAGTACAAAGGCTCGAGGAGCTTCAGTAGAAAGTGCACTGTGTAGGAGCTGCCACAAGGAGCTGGAGCAGCGGCTTCAGGCTTTGATGTCTGAGAAGCTTGTGTAGGTTTCGCTGCAGCTGGACGATGTGCTGAGGTTTCCAGACCCACTGCCTTCTGTGGGAAAAACACATGCATGTACTTGCATTAGCTAAATTCATAAAATGATGAAGATTTATCGTGTGGTAGATGGAAAGCAGGAAGTTGTGTTACCTGAGCTGGAGAGAGATTGCGAAGATTTGGATTCTCTGATGAGAGTGAGCAGGTTTGCAGCAGGGACCCAGCCCTCCTTATTGCTCCGCAGGTTACGTACAAACCTGAAAAAACAAACAAACAAAAAACATCAATATCCAGTGTTGGAGAGTAACTTGAGTTACGTAATCAGATTACTTTTTCAAGTAACTAGTAAAGTAACGCATTACGCTTTCAATTTACAACAAAATATCTGTTACTTTTTCAAATAAGTAACGCAAGTTACTTTTTCACATTTATTGACTGACAGCTCTCCTGACCCCATGCTGAGAGACATAAAGTGCAGAGGTGTTGTGATCGCTGTGTGAACGTGATGGTTATTGTAGTTCTAGACTGTGAATGTGAACATGTGAACTCATCTCACTTGCACGAAAACACTCAGTATTCCTCAAAATGAATAAAAACAGTGAAATGCAATCTCAAATTTTATGCAAACCTGTAATAATTAACTAATTAACAAATATACTTTATATATTTAATCTCACTTTAGATTTAGAAATAAGAGAGTTGAATGTCCTTCTCCGGTATCATATTCTTCTTTATTCCAGAATGGCAGCGCAGCTGAAAGGTTTGTTTGAGCAGCGCCCTCTACTGTACAGGCGTAAATATGGATTTCCTTCAGCCTGAGGCTTATTCATTTCACTTTTGGTGCGAAAGGGCCTTAACATTTGCCAGGTGAGTAAAAGTAATGCAGAAGTAATGTAACGCATTACTTTTCATAAAAAGTAACACAATTAGTTACTTTTTTTAGGGAGTAACGCAATATTAATATTGGAATGCAAAATAACTTTCCCCAACACTGTCAATATCACACCATACTGATATCATACCAGCCTCTGCTTATAAAAAACGTTAGGCGATTCCAATTTGGTCATCTTAGAATCATCAAAATGAGCCCAGATAATAATGTATGTGTGAAACTGACTTGTCATCCATAAGATCCAACAGTCAAAATGCTAAAATGGAACTAGATATTTTAAATATGTGGGCAAAAAAACAGCTCTGAGGTAAATTGTATTCTATGTAATTATTTAATATTTTATATATTTTACAATATTCTATTAAGCCTATGAAATTAGGAGCAGGTTAAGATGTGCATTATTTACTGATTTACTTTTGTATTTTATGTTTGATGCATTTATAGCAGTGCTTCTTAACTGGAGCCCACAAGGGGGCCTCGGCAAACTTACAAGGGGCCACAGGACGACTTAAAAGTATTTAAATTAATATATTATCATCAATATAATAAAATAATTTAATTTAAGCATAATCTAAATCCAATGCTAAAAACACAAAATGTGAACTCATGTGAAATCATATTTATATTTTCTCTCAATAATTATTGTTTTTATTGAAAAATACAGTTCTGGAATACAGAACATAGCATCTGGAATCACAACATGGATATTGGTTAATATATTAATATGTTTGAAAACAAGCATAATTACACCAGAAACACCAGAAATATCAAGTGAATATTGTATTAGACTACGGGGGCCTTTGATGCCATTTGACGAAGACCTAAACTAAATGAAAATTAGAAATTTTGCAACTAAATGAAATTACTTTAAGTTGAAGCACTAAAATTACTGATAAATATAAACAAACTAAAACTGAAATAAAATAAATGAAACCCAAGTAAAAAATAAATAAATAAATAAATAAATAAATAAAATTATATATATATATATATATATATATATATATATATATATATATATATATATATATATATATATATATATATAAACTAAATTTAACATGAAAACTGAAAAAATTAAAAATACAAATAATACAAATTATATTAGTATATAAACAATACTAAAATAACACTGAATTTATTTCAATTATTTGATTCAACAGAAAAAAAGATCCATTGAATTAAATTGTTGATTTATTAAAGCCAAACAAAGAATGATTAATTTATGAGTCATAACAGTTTGGAATGTGGAACATGAGTAAATGATAACAGTATTTACATAATCCTGAATGTGTGAATCTTACCAGCGTCCATCGTCTCCCTCTTTCACCAGCTCCACCGTGTCTCCACTCTTAACCGTCAGCTCCTGTGGTCCGCTTTTATCATGGTCAGCGACTACCACATACTTGCCTGGAGACTACACACAAAAAACAAACACAAGACCATCAGCGCTCAAACAAACATAGGACACAAGGAATCGTGCAGCAAAGAGCTCTTGGACTCACCAGCTTCTTCCCTCCCTCATCCTCAGGATCAGAGTTCATGGGGTCCTCTGCGCTCGAGTAACCGTCGTTCTCCTCAGACGCATCCATAGACAGCGATGCCTTGGTGAAGCCTTGTGGAAGAGAGGACAGGTGAAACAAATGCGACATTTGGATTATGTTAAGACAACAAAAGAGAGGGATAAATGGTGCTCCATTTAGATGGTGTGTGGAAGGTGAAGAAGAGACTGGCTCTGTTTCAAAACTCTTGCTGTCTACTCCTTAGGCTGCATCCCAACTGTCACGGAACCTCACTAGAACCTATATAGAACCTTAAAGTTCCTGTCAGGCGCTTCATATATAGAAACTTTTAGGGGCTCCCATCATAGAATCATTTTATGGATTTAGTTTTACTTAAATTTTATGAACTAAACAGCTCGTATGCATACATTATAAGTATTTAAAAAATGAAACATCCTATTAAACATCAATAAGTATTATGCAATCATTTAAGACATTTCTCCTTATAAACTGTACCCTTTTGGCATAAAGCATTCTTTAAAATTGAGTCAATAACCATAGGGTTTTATATTGAACCCAATTAAAACTTTTTCTAAGATTTGAAGCACCCTACATAAACAGTAATGCACAACACTAAGGGCTTGTTCACACAGAACGTTCACACAGACCTAGGCAGTGGAATGGGGAAAAATTTAGGCATTTTTAAAAGTTGAACTGATGTTAACTTGAGTGCCGCATATTTAGAACGCTGTGTCATCAATTGACTTCAATTGAGTTTGGCATTAGCATGTTGCTAACAACACAATAGCATAAAAATACATCAAGCACACTAATTGTAAATTTGTTTATTCATATAGTTGTCATTTCTCTCAACCAAATTCACCATCTTGGATGGATGTTTTCACTGAGCTTGTTGTAATGTATTATGGAATTGGCAATTGTTGTTAAAGATGTATGAAGTAATAATCACACTTCCTAAGTTTCAGAACAGATTTTGCATATGATACCTATGTAGGCAGCACACTAGGTTTGGAAACGGAGCCAGAGCCTCTTTATCTCGTAATCCATTTTTAAAAGAGGAACAGCTCCAGGCACTGAGCTAACAGCTGTTTGTGTTTTATGTTCAGATTATGACTGTGAAGAAGGCGTATGACATTCACAAATCATTCAAAACATGTTTATGGAGGGATACATAAACATTTTTAGATCTGATTCAGTGGATAATTATGGAGCCCGGAAGAGTGTTTGGTAGAAATGGATCTGTGGTTTCAGAATCGTAAAAGTGAATCCAGAACTAGCACCGCAAACCAGCAGACAGAAACCCAAACCAGACACTCATGCAGTGTTAAACTCAAGCGTTTCCACACGAAGGGAAGTGCAAGTTGATTTTCTTGTAAAAAACTGACATCTTTTGGTTTATAAATGTACAATATTGAAGAATTATCATAAATTGACAGTAAAAACACAGTATTTAAAAGAAGAGTTCAACATGTCATCATTTACTCACCCTCATGTTTTTCCAAACCTGTTTGGCTTTTTGTTTTGTGGAATACAAAAAGATCTTTTCCATGCAATTACAACAAATGGAAAGAGAGTTCAATGTCCTTCTCCGGTATCATATTCTTCTTTATTCCAAACTTCAAAAGGTGGGCAAAAGTATAATATATGTAAAATCTTCTGAAATCAAATACTGTAGTTATCAGTCTTTTTTGTGAATGAATCATTCTTTTAAGTTGGATCTTTTCAATGAAGTGATTCATTTGGTTCACAAACCAGTCTGAATGATTCATTCATGAATCGTAATTAACTGATTTTTAAGTTCAATTCCCTGAATCAAAGATCTGATTTCAGTGATTCTCAAGATAAAATCTCACGGGAGGGAAAGATTGTCCGTGAATAACAACCACTTCTATGATACTTCTATGGTACTTATGCTTTGTTTTTGAAGCTTGAACCCTTTAGTCCTCTTTCAATGTAAATGCATGGAAAACAGCAAGCAGTAAATTGTGAAACAATTCTCCTTTTGTGTTCCACAGAAACAAGAAAGACATGTAGGTGTAAGTAAATAATGATGATGATTCAATTTCAGAGGATTAACTCATTTAAAAGAGAGTAGATAGAAAGGAAGAGATTATCAGATCATTTTTCTCTCTCCTGTTATACGATATGATCCGGGCTGGATTCACATTCTCCCACAGTAAAGAGCATTTTAGATTTACAATAGTAATTTATTGAGCAGTTATGACAGAGAGATGCCATTTAGCACTTTGATTTATCCTGCAAACCACCAATTACAGTGCAATATCATCATACCCTGTGGTTAGTGTTTGCCAGTCTGTTTGGAAGTTCGCTGTGAGAGAGCAATAAAGACGATAAAGTTCATTCCCACACCAGGCATCTAGTTACCTCTCCTTTTAGTCTGCAACAGACTAGAAGTGCTCATCCATCTCACTCGGGTAAGAGTGATGTGGGGACCTGCGTCTAAGGGAGAGGGAGCCGATAAGATTTCACAGACTCCATCGATTTACCAACCGCCACAGATCGCATTTGTTGGTGGGCTACACAGCACTAAAGTCAGTCTGTTTAGATTTTTATTACTTTAGGCTGATGTATGAAAAATGGTGAAACCAAATATATGAAGGTGAAAACCACGTAATATGATAAAATAAATGTTTGGGAGCACAGAACACTGGTCATGGCTGATGTTGGAGGAGGGAATGCTGGGATTTTTTTATGGGAGAGTGTACCTCTGAAGCCAAACGGTGTAGGATCACTCTTAATCTCATGTCTTTTAGTTTTGTGATCAGGACTAGGGGGGGAAGATCCTGGCAGCCATAGCAAGGAGCGAGAAAGGAGAAAGAAAAGGATAAGAGGACAAATAATCAGGAAAGAGGAAAAAGAAAGTCTATAACAGGGTTAAAGGAAAGATGCTTAAATATTATAAAGAAAAACTCGGCTGTTCTACAGGGTGAAAGCCTCTGAAGTAACATGTGCGCTAATGTCTTACACTGTGCCCTAACCATGTGATGTGATAAAAAAAAAAAAGAATGATTTCTGATAAAAGATGCTTTTTCCCAGTTTTGTGCTGGTTAGCCCAGTCACACTGAACCAACTGGTCCACAAAAATAAAATAAAATAAAATAAAATAAAATAAAATAAAATAAAATAAAATAAAGTTTTGGTGTGGACAAATTCTTGTTCCTGGAAATAAAGTTGTGTCACACCTGGTTTAGGCCCTGCCAGTGAAATGTAACTATTCCCAAAAATAATAATAATAATAATAATAAATAAATAAATAAATAAAATAATAAAAAGTTTTGGTGTGCTGGTCCAAAATTTGGAAAATAAATAAAATCAAATCAATTCAAATCAAATCAAATAAAATCTTGGTGTGGACAAATTATTTTTCCTGGAAAAAAGTTGTCACACATGGTCAAGGACCTGCCAGTGAACCCAGGGAAATGTAACTGGTCAAAAATTAAAAATTAAAATTAAAAAATAATTAAAATTTAAACTAAAAAACAAAACAAAACAGAATAAAATAAATAAAGTTTTGGTGTGGACAAATTGTTGTTCCTGGAAATAAAGTTGTGTCACAGCTGGTTTAGGCCCTGCTAGTAACTATTCCCAATAATAATAATAATAATAATAATAATAATAATAATAATAATAAATAAAAAAATAAAATAAAGAAGTTTTGGTGTGCTGGTCCAAAATTGGGAAAATAAATCAAATCAAATTCAATTTTGGTGTGGACAAATGATTTTTCCTGGAAAAAAGTTGTCACACATGTTTAAGGACCTGCCAGTGAACCCAGGGAAATGTAACTGGTCAAAAATTAAAATTAAAAAATAATTAAAATTTAAACTAAAAAACAAAACAAAACAAAACAAAAAACAAAATAAAATAAAATAATTCAGTTTTGGTGTGGACAAATTCTTTTCCCTGGAAATAAGTTGCGTCACTCCTGGTTAAGGCACAGTAAATAGCATTTAAATAATGATAGTTCTAAACTCTAATGTTGAAGTTAAAGCTCAAACTATGATGTTAAACTGCTGCTAATCTAGACTTTCTGCTCTACACTAGGTCTAGTGTATGCTGAGACTGCAGTGTACCTGGAGGGCAGAGAGTGACCATTGGTAGTGTGAAGCTTTTGCCACCAGAGGCTGCTATCAGCTCTGCAGTGAGGTTCAAGCCAAATCTTAGAACTTGTGTCATATTTTCCAAGTTTATCCAATGTCACTAAGCTATTTGTTTTAAAATATATCGTAGTTAAAATAATATTACAACGTTTTAACTAAGAAACTTCTGCTAAACATGTTTTTATCATAATGTTTTTAGAAATGTTTTATCAATATGCAGTCAAATGTATAGCCAGTGACCGTGTAAAGTAGTGAGCCCTCCTGCTGTACCTTTTTGACTCTTGAGGTTACTGAAGCCCTGCAGTGTAAAACGTTTTTTAGCCACTGCAGCTCTCTCAGTGTTGGGACTGGTGACAGTCTCGTCTATTCTCCACAGAGACAGAGAGAAAGGGGAAATAATGAAGGTCATTACAGGTTTAGACAATAAAAAAAAAATGGGAAAAAGAAACACCAGGGATCACAAAGAAATTCATCACAGAAATTCACAGTCTAAGCAGCAAGAGGAAAGACAGCAGCATTCTGAATTGTGGGACAGATTTAGGGAAATGTTAATCTAGGGTTGTTTTCACTGATACGTCCTGTGTAATATCAGAAAGACAACCTCTGAAAATGTGTACACACAGAGAGTTTATGTTTATGTTGTGCATGTTGAGAAGGGCTGACTGACCTTTGACCTTGTCATTATTTTTGAGTAAGGCGGCTGTACTGGGATCTACTGTTGTGGGTTCGGTTTTCTTCTCTTCTCCCTTCTTGAGGGTCTTTGGGTTGGTCTTGAAGGGGCTCAGGGTTAGACTGGTGCTGGTGGGAGTTATCGGAGAGTTCTGATCTGAGCCCTTCTGCTGCCTCGCCTCTGCAATACAACATCACAACATCATTAGATTACTACAAACAATGACGCTGATAACGTGAAGTTTGTCTTTTTTTTTTTTAATATACTCTACCATTCAAATTGTTGGGGTCGGTAAGATGTTCTCTTATGCTCACCAAAGCTGCATTTATTTGATCAAAAATACAGTAAAAACAGTAAAATTGTGAAATATTATTTCAACTTTAAATAACTTTTGTATTTGAATATATTTTAATATGTAATTAATTCCTGTGGTGGCAAAGCTGAATTTTCAGCATCATTACTCCAGTCTTCAGTGCCACATGATCCTTCAGAAATCATTCTAATATGCTGATCTTCTGCTCAAGGAACATTTATTATTATTATCAATGATGAAAACAGTAAAATGCTTAATATTTTTGAGGAAACCACTTAATATTTTTCAGGATTTGTTGATGAATAGAAAGTTCAAAAACAAAAGAACAGCATTTATTTGTAACATTATAACATATTATTGTAACATATTATGTCTTTACTGTTACTTTTGATCAATTTAAAGGGATAGTTCACCCAAAAATGAAAATTATCCCATGACTTACTCACTCTCAAGCCACCCTACATGTATATGACTATCTTCTTTCAGACAAACATGCAAACAATATGGATATTTTTATAACAAAAACCCATCACCTCACTTCAGAAGGCCTTTATTAACCCTCTGGAGCTGTATGGATCATATTTATAATGGATGGATGAGTTTTTTTGGATTCAAAATCTGGCCCCCCTCTTCATGACCATTATAAAGCTTGGAAGAGCCAGGATATTTTTTAATATATGTCCGATTATGTTTGTCTGAAAGAAGATAGTCATATACATCTAGGATGGCTTGAGGGTGAGTAAATCATGGGGTAATTGTCATTTCTGGGTGAACTAACCCTTTAATGTGTCCTTGCTAAATAATAAAAAGAAAAAGCAAGGGACCGTGTCTGTCACCTCTGCAGGCCTTTAGTTGCCCAGTTAAAACCTTACGGATCTCGTTCACCCATGCCGTTTTGATTTCTGGTGTCGGCGCCTGAAAATAAACAATAAAACGTCCAGAAAGTGAGTGTCAGGATCACAGATGAGATTATACATTCAAAGATATTTTAACAGACATATGATATTTTTACAAGGACAATTGTATGGACAAAATGTTTAAGCTTTTACCTGTACTATATACACCTCCTCTCGAGAATTACACCAAATCTCAAACTTTTTGTTGTCTCCTTTTGCATTTTCAGTAATCCCTACAGCACTCATCTATCAGAGGACAAGGTATAAACATAATCAGTCTCATACAGAAACCTGATATTCCCTGTCCTTTATTTACATGCAAATGTGTTTATCTTCATTAACCTTTATATACACAACACAGAACACAAATTAAACATTAAGAGCATTTCTTCTTTTTCTGGGTTAGATTACACAAAAAAGTGATAAATCTTCCCTGCTTATGATAAGAAAGAAGCTGATTTAGAGTTGTAAAGCAATTTGCAGGTTTTGACCCTTTCATTTACCAGCCCACATCTTTAACCACTCCACCATCATCCGACTGATTTCCAATTTCCAGAGCAATAATAAATGAAAATTAACTACTTTAATATTCTTACACTACTTTGACATTCAGGACTTACATTGAGTGAGTGTTTGAAGCTGTATGATGGGGCTTTCTCATAACCTTCTCCATTCTCCTCTCGTTTCTTACAGAAGAGCAGAGCTTTCTCATGCAGGAACAGGTGTCTCTGCATGGGCTTGAAGCGTGCCAGGTCTTTCACCTTCGCGTGACCCTTCTTATGCTCCGTCCACACGCTGAACGACCCTTGCATCATCAGGCGGCCTAGATCACAGAGGTTGCCCTGGAAACACGGGTCAGGGGTCAACTACGACTCCAAAGGTGACTTAAAGTATTAATAACCTTTTTCATTCAATCTGAACATTAAATAAAATGCATCCGTACCTCATATCCAGTGATGGCGATAAGGTGCATGGAGTCATTCACAGCTTTCAGGATACCTAGAATAGATGAGAGCGCCTCCTGCAGGTCATCCTCACCATCGCAGCCTTTACTGTACTTCAACAGTTCCTGATATAAACACACATGAACATCAGAGAGAGGAGCAAGTATATGAATTATATATATGTGCATGTACTCTGGGTCTAGTTTACCTTCAGTAAAAGCTGGTATTTGGTTATTCTCTGCACAGGCTTGAGCAGGTATGAGTCCAAACCAAGCTTATGCTCCAGTTTCTTCTGGCACTCCTGAAAATAGCATACACAAATTCTTTATTTTTCTTTACTATGAACATGGTTTATGATGATGATTATTATTATTATATAAATAGTGCTGTCATATAATTAATCACATCCAAAATAAAAGCTTGTGTTTACATAATATATTTGTGTACTGTGTATATTTATTTTGTATATATAAATACACACACATGCATCTATATATTTAACAAAATTATATATATATATATATATATATATATATATATATATATATATATATATATATATATATATATATATATATATATATTTTATAAAGTTATTATATATATATATATATATATATATATATATATATATATATATATTTATATATATATAATTATTTTATATGCAATTAATTGTTTAAGCACTAAAATATTAATATTAAAGAATTATAGTACAGTAATATTTATGAAATAATAATAATTATTATTAAGTTTAAACATTTGGTGGCAGTAAATATTTATTGGAAATAAATTAATATGTTTATTCAGCAAGGATGCATTAAATTGACAAAAAAGTGACAGTAAAGACATTTTACATTGTTACAAAAAAATTATAATTGCCAATAAGTGCTCAAAAAAAAAAAAAAAAAAAAAATGTATCAGAGTTTCCACAAAAATGAAGCAGCAAAACTGTTTTCAACATTTATAATAATAAGAAATGTTTTTTTGAGCAGCAAATCAGCATATTAGATTGATTTCTGAAGGATCATGTGACCCTAAAGACTGGAGTAATGATGCTGAAGATTCAGCTTTGACATCATATGAACAAATTACATTTTAATGTAACATTTTAATATGTATTCAAATAGAAAACAGTTATTTTATATTGTAATAATATTTCACAATATTACCGTTTTTACAGTATTTATCAAATAAATGCAGCCTTGTTGAACAAAAGTAACTACTTTCAAAACACTGAGAGAAAAAATCTTACTGACTCCAATTGAAAAGTAGTGTATATCAAGTCCTATATGACCCTTTGGATTATAGAAAGAAATATGTGGCACAAAAAAAAACAGTGTCTGTAGTTTCTTGTAATGTAAGATGACCTGGAAGAAAGCGCAGTCAGAGCACTGTCTCCACAGGGACTCGGAACGAGGCTTGTTCTGACAGTACTTCTCATATATCTGCAGATCCGTCATCTAAGAAACATGAAAAAGACATATGAATAATCTATTTAATCATGTAATAAATCAGAACAGCACTAGATTGGTAACATCAGACTAACTCTCTCTAAGAAACACCGGCCCACAAGCTCAGGATAGTCTGTGTACGTCTCCAGTTCACGAAGAAAAGTCCTAAAATATATTGAGAGGGAATAGAGAATAAGAGGCACTTTAGTTTTATAACACCACACAAGCGGAAGCTCAAACTGAGACAGAGAGGGTTCACTCACTTCTTGTGGAACTGGTATATCTCAGGCATGTTGCCAAAGAGGATGTCCTTCTTGTGAAGCAGCGTGTTGGGGATGAGATGAGACATGGCAGGATTGTCCATTTCTGCTGCATAACCCTAAACACAATTTCATTGGTTAATTCATAAGAAAGTTATTAAAGTCACCATGAAATCAAAATTGACAATTCTTATTTTTTCATGGAATATTGCAGTGTTTATTATAAATGATTTATTCTAGTAGTGAGAAGCGTAACTCACCTCCAGCACACACAGCAGCTCCTCCACATAAGCTCTCTCCGTCTCCAACAGCTCGTTCATCACATGCCTGTAGTGGACAGACATTCAACAGATAATCAGTCAAACAGAAAATGACACAATTATAGCTTACTTTCCTTTTAAGTCGATTTGTAAAGCAACACTGACTGACCGTCTAAGCACTGCAAAGTTCTCCTCTTCATCAGAGACAGACGGGTGTCTGCTGCCGTCGTTCTGTAAGTGCATCTCTCCCTGCAAATTTACACAACCATGCATCAATTTCTAAGTATATAACACACATACAGTGTCTTGAAAGTGTGTTCAAACCAATACTTTCATTTGATTAAATTACAAATAATAATAAAGTTTTATGGAATATTTTTTAGCTTAACGTTCAAACTCAACATTGGAATCACAATGTTCAATCTCACATTTTTCAAAATTGAGTTATTCACATATTCTTACTCTGAGACTTATTTACATTTGTTTTTTTGTTTTTTTTTAAGTTGTGTAAAGTTTGGGACTTTTTTAAAAAACAAAAACAAAGATGGTCTATCCACAAAGGCATGTGGAATGCAAAAACTTTGAAGCTCAATAACTCAAAACTGCTCAGAATGCAGATAGAACCTTATAATTCCTAGGTGGCGATTTGTTCATTTTTAAAGGATGTGAATATAAAAATAATCTGTAAAACTGAGAATAAACAATAATGGTATATAATAATAGTAGTCACTATTGCTTTATTGATCAATATCAAAGCAGTATTATAAAAACTGCTTACAAATGAAATTAAATAAAGCACTTTTCTAGAGATGTGATACCTACTTTTCTGCAGTTTCCATTGATGATATCACCCTCTATAGACTTCTCCCTATGAGCTGGGGTAAAAACACACATGCATAAAATATAATATATTTTTTATTTTTTTGTGGCAAAGATTCCTAAGTTTTCTATTATGAACACTAGATGGCAGAAGAGTAAAAAAGTGACAGGGTCTGCCAACTCCATTGAGCATGAGTAACCATAAGTAGCTAATGGCCAGTGTGTCAGTGTGTCAGTGTGTGTGTGTATATATATATATATATATATATATATATATATATATATATATATATATATATATATATATATATATATATATATATATATATATATATATATATATATATATATATATATATATGTGTGTGTGTGTGTGTGTGTGTGTGTGTGTGTGTTCTTGTATATATGGTTTATGAGGGCACAAATGTGTATAATGACGGGCATTACAACATAAGCATGGTTTATAAGGACACTTTCTGTGTCCTCTTAAACAAAACAAGCAGTTAGGATCAAACCTAACCTAGAAATCCAACCCACCACACACAAAAAAGTCATGTTTAAGGGTTTAACCTGGAGACGAGATGGGTGTTTTGATGATGGCCTCAGGACGTGGGGCAACGGGCTGCACGGGTCGTGTCTGTTTGGCAGCTAACTTCTTAAGACTGACCCTCCTCTTCTCGAACATTTCCTGCATGGACAGCTGCTTCTGAAACACTCTATCCACCTGATCCTGTTTGAGCACAGAGAAAATATTCATTCAGCTCTAACAAACTAGACACAAGACATCAATAACAAATAACAATACCAATACCAATGTAAATAAAAATCTATATGACTCAGTTCTGTCTTTTAATGGGTTTGTGTTTTTTGTCTTTTACCCTGAAGTCTTGAGTGAGCACTGACTCATATTCCCTCCAAATTGAACTCAAATCTGTCAGCTTGTACTGATTGGCTGTATCCAGGTAACGCTCGATCTCCTGCAGCGCTGACTCCGCCCCATCCTGTGATTGACACTTATCTACAGGCTGAGACGCCAGCAGGTAGATCCCATCATCACACCATTTAGTGGCCTGAGAGTGATGGAGGAAGAAAAAAGTTAAAGAGGTTTTTGTGGCTTTTGTAATCTAGCTCTATTCCTAAAAGTTGACAAAGACTGTGACTAAACTAAAGGCTATTAGCTATTTAAAATAGTAGATCCATTTGATTTGTCCTGTTCCAACTTCCAGTTTCAAATGGAAATATGTTGGCACCAAAAAACGTTCTCTTGTTGACCATTTTATAGGGGTCTTCTTGAACAGCTTTGATGAAGGAATCAACAGGGTGGGCCTACCTTCTCTAGACACTGGTGTAGCTCCATGGCTTTGAGAAGATGAGCTTTCTTGGCCTTCAGGACAGCGCTGGTCTCCTCACACACAGCCCGCAGCTCAGAGCATTTGGGAAGGATGGAGTCCACAGCGTAATGAGACGCTTCAATCAGCTGATCTGCATCACACGCTAGAGACAGAGCCCGGTCCAACACCTCCTACGGATAGAGAGAAATAGTTTATTATTATTTTTTTTATAATAATACACTTTATTTGGCAAGAACACATTAATTTGGTCAAATATAACAGTAAATAGTACATTTCTAATGACAGTATAGTTATAATGTTACAAAAGATTATAATGACTTAATTGAACACAGATCATTTGTTTGAAATTTAAGAACCCTGAAAAAAACCTATCATGGTTTCATTAGGCATAAACAGTAAATAGTTTTCAACATTGATAATAATAAGAATGTGTCTTGAGCATCAAATCAGCATATTATGATTTCTGAAGGATCATGTAACACTGAATACTGGAGTAATGATGGTAAAAATTCAGCTTTGCATCACAAGAATAAATTATGTAAAAATATATTCAAAAAGAAAAAAAAAAAGTTTAAATTCTAACCATTGTTTTTTTTTAAAGATTTATTTTTGGCAGCGCATTGGCGCTACATGTCGGCGCGCTGCCCATGAGGCCATCGATGCCAACTTTTATTCATATTTTACAATATTACTGTTTTACTGTATTTGTGATTAAACAAAATGCGGCCTCTGAGTATAAAAGACATCGTTCTAAAACATAAAAAAAATCTTTCTGACCCAAACTTTTGAACAGCATGTGAATATTTTTATACCAAGGCAGCAATGAAAAACAAAACAGTATTTTAAATGTTATTATAAATTTTAAAATTCTAATATTGTTGAAGGTGACTGAATTTTATTGGTTAATCTTTGGGTGTAAAAAAAAAAAAAAAACTTCAAGTTTGCCACTTTCTGGCCACCCAGAGCTCCCACAATTCCTCTGTGTTAGCAGAATAATTCCAGCGTAGCGATGGGTGATTTATCACATTGAGTAGAACACCCTTTCTGAAAGGGCCTTAAACTGCCGTGCTCAGCACCTTCATTAAGGAAGGTGAGATTTACATGCTTTATAAGAACATATGCCGAATCTACACACACTAGAACATTATAAGGACAAATGAATTTTGCTGGGCCTGGATAGAAATGGAGGGAAGAATTTATAGGGTCTGTAATAGATTTTTTGCAGCACTTTGTCATTTCATTTTGTATCTGAATAGTATTATTATAACGTCATAAAAAAAGAAAAAGAAAAAAAGAAAAGAAAATAATTTGACGGCAGGTTAATACTTACACAAGCTCTCTCTTCATGATTGGTCAGCTCTTTCAGGATATGTTCAGCGTGGGCGGGGCTTATTCCTACGTCTGAGAAGCCTAATAGTCTGTCATACACCAGATCTAAATGAGCTCTAACCTATAACAGAGGAACACAGTCGTTACAGCTAATTCTCATACAGGCCCTGTCACACACCCACACCCACCCATGGGTATTTACGTTGTAATACCCATGTTATTCTACACATGTCTTCATAAACCATATATACACAAGAACACCCCCCCCCCTCTCACACACACACACACACACGTATGTGTTGGGTTTCCATGTTTTATGATGACCTCCCATAGACATGATTTTTTTTTTATACAGCTCAAGCTGTATAACTATCTCCTAACCCTAAACCTACCCCATCACAGAAAACTTTCTTCTTTTTTACATTTTCAAAAAACAATCACCTAGTATGATTTATAAGCCGTTTTCCCTCACGGGGACCAAAAAATGTCCCCACAAAGACATCAGCTGATATTGGATATTTAATTGTGCATACTCATTTACTCTTTGTTTTTATAAGATACTTTTGCGGTCATGGAACACTGAATGTTCATTTTTAAAAACTAATAACATTGTTAAATGTCATTTTTCTTTAGCAAATATTGATATCAAATTTTCATACTGCACATTATAATGCTGAGAAGCTTAAACTCACCTTTGGTATTTAAATCAACTGATTTTGGCTATTAGAGTTTTATTTTCCCTAGTCAAAATAATATGTAATAATAATAATTTATAGTATTGAATAGAACATTCATCCATTACCAGCAATAACATTAAAATAATTAGCAGTTTATGCAGTGTTGTCATTATAAACTATAACTAAAACTATTATAAATTATTAAAAATTAAAAACGATTAAACACTTTTTTTAAAAATCAAAATAAAGTGGGAAATAAAACAAAGTTTAAATATTAGATGAAAAACTCAAAAATCTGAAATGTTGCCTTGAAAAAGTTTAAGTTGAAGTGCTAAAACTGAAATAAAAATAAATTAAAGCTAAATAGAACACAAAATTACTTAAAAGCTGTAATAGTATTTACCATTATAGTAAATAAACAACAGATTATCTATGCATTCCTACTGAAAACATGTTTAAGAGATATTACAGAGGAACCAGTCTGTGCAGCTCACCTCCCTGAAGTCCTGCTCAAAATGCCGCAGTTGCAGACATTGCTCTAGCTTGGTCTGATGTTTATCCCAAAAATCATCAAATGCTGTTTCCGTCTCATCTAACTGACCAAGCAACCTATAGGCAGAGAGAGAAGAATATTCTGTCACCACTTTCTTCTGTAGAACACAAAAAGAGATGTTTTGAAGAATGTCCAAGCTGCTTGTCATAGCGCTGATATCTCATGCTGTATGTTTGACTGCATCCATAAATAAAAACCTCAAACAAATATAGCCTCATCAAGATAGCAAAGGCTGACAGCAGATGCCTGTGGATATTAACACACACACACAGATCCCAGAATGCTGCTTCACCGAAAGGTCATGTGAGTATAGCTGGACTTCAGTACATTCCTGTAAGTTAATGCTTTTTTTTTGCATGCATGTTTGTAAATTTGCTGTATAATCTTCACCAGGTGGCTTGTCTTGTTGTGTATGCAAAAGCACATCTGACCAACAGCTTAATAAGGACAAAAACTGACCAAGGACATGCAACAGCCTGCTGCTGTATTGTAACCGTCTGGTCTCCCCTTTTTGCATTCCAGCACGGTAGATGGTATCACACACACACACCTCTGAACAGTAGCCAGGTTCTCCAGTTCATCCTGGTTCATGGTGTAATCTGGATCTTTCACCAGCGGCTCATTGATGCTCTCCAGCAAACGTCCTCCCTGACAGAGAGCGATCCTCAAGTCCTCCTGCACACACACACATATGAAATAATCATGCTATTTCGGTCCAAATCATGCACATGAATTATTTATGTAAACTTAAGGTTTGTTTATAGCTTATGGCCATGCGAATAATACACGTTAAATTATTTATGGTCTTACTGGACCCCTTGTAAAGGACTATGCTCAATACTGAAACATAGTATATGATCTAATCTTTATTGTACACCAATCTGGAATATTTGACTCTGGTCCATTCTAAAGTCATTTATATTTTTGTATAATGACTGGCAAAAAAAATCTCCTTCAAGCATCATTTTGCTTTCTCTCTTTTTTTTTTTCATAATAAATGATAAAAAAAAAGTCAATTTATTTACAAATATGCTAAGAAGCGGTGTTAAAGCAGGATAATGTACAATTAGCTGGTCATTTTAAATAAACCCGGATGTTTAGTACACTGACATGAAGTTTTACTTTGTTTCCTGACCTTCATCTTGTCTTTTTTCTCTGTGTGGATGGTTAGAAGGTTGGACGTGGCCTCAACATCATTGGGCAGTTCTGTCTCTGCCAGCTCCGTCCCGAAAGATTGGAGAGTCTGTGCTGTTTTCTTCACCATCAGAGCAAAACCTTCAATGGCCTACAGGCACAACACAAACCAATGCTGGATCATGCTACATCAGTGCAATACAACACCAGTCACACAACAGAAAGATACCCAAACACAATTCACACTAATGGCTGAGTGTGCAACAAAGAAAAAACATCCACATGCACTACAAACAAGTGCACAGTACTTAAACACAGCAGCCACAGATCAATAGGAATGTGCTGAAAATCAATTACTGATTACTTAAAAGCAAGTCCACAAATGGAATGAGAAGAAAGGCAATTCATTTGCTCGAGGTGAAGACCAACATCCTCCTGGAGGACTCGTTTTTTTAAATACCTCATTATAATGATGAAGAACCATGACTTAAGGTATGTTTGGTATACTATAGCATTCTATCATTCTACTAATAAATATGCAAAGCAGGGGTACGGACGTCACGGTTTGGTGCATGCAATCAGACGACAAATACAGTCACGGGCGATCCACGTTCCACGCTGCTTTTCAGTTTTCAAATATGTTTTGTTTTTTATAAGCCCTGCAAAAAAAAAAAAAAAAAAAAAAAGACCTATGCAAGAGTGCATTCTGTATACTGCTTAGTTCTTGAAGGGTTAGTTCACCCAAAAATGAAAATTCTGTCATTAATTACTCCACACCCGTAAGACCTTCATTCATCTTCAGAACACAAATTAAGATATTGTTGATGAAATCTGAGAGATATATGCCTCGTCTATAGACAGCAATATAATCAACACTTTCAAGGCCCAGAAAGGTACTGAAGACAATATTAAAAAAGTCAACATGACTGCAGTGGTTCAACCTTAATTTTATTAAATGACGAGAATACTTTTTGTGTGCAAAAACAAAACAAAAATAAATGACTTTATTCAACAATCTCTTCTCTTCCCTGTCATTATCCTTACGCAGGTGATGCAGTAAGCACAGTGAAGGCTTCCGTTTACGTATAAATGCCATCGCTCAGTATTGGCCAAAGCTGCACACGTGAGCAGCATGACGCATGTGCGTGATGCTGACGCAGGAGCCGACCAATAATGAGTCAGCTTTCTGACGTAGAACCCGGAAGCGCTGGACGTAAACAACGTATGAGAAGTGCAGACACAGAAGAGAAGATATTGTTGAAAGTCATTATTTTTTTATTTGTTTTTGTGCACAAACAGTATTTTCGTCACTTTGTAAAATTAAGTTTGACGTAAGGTCTGAATGCACTCTGATGCCAGAAATGATGTCTTGCACTCATTGACGTTCTACACGCGAGAGATCACTTCCGTCATCAGAGCGCATTTTCAGACCTCACACACCGGATGATCAATGCAGTTGGACAAGTGGTGTATTAGAGGTAAAAAATTATAAATACTGTTCGGTTTCTTGCACAAACCGATTGTTTCGTGACTTAGGACATCAATGTGTCGTCAAGAGCCGCATGGTTTAATTTGGATTTGTCTGTGCATGTTTTTTTTACTCTTATAGACGAAGTTCCCATTGCCATGCATTATACGACTGACAAACGGCAACGGTTGGAGTTAAAAATCATCATTTGTGTTCTACTGAAGAAACAAAGTCACCTGCATCTTGGATGCCCTGGGGGTAAGCAGATAAACATCAAATTTTCATTTGTGGGTGAACTGTCCCTTTAACAATGTCTTTAGTACCTTTCTGGACCTTGAAAGTGTTGATTATATTACTGTCTAAGGATGAGTCATATACCTCTCAGATTTCATCAAAAATATTTTCATTTGTGTTCTGAAGATGAAAGAAAGGTCTTACGGGTGTGGAATGACATGAGGGTGAGTAATTAATGACAGAATTTTCATTTTTGGGTGAACTAACCCTTTAATACACTAAAGGAGGCTGTACTATTCTATGTGCACTACTATCTGTTCAAAATAAATGAAAAGAAACCTAGCATTGTGGATTTGTTCCTTTGTCCAGTAACACTTTAATTTAGGGTTCAATTCTCACTGTTAACTAGATAATTATTAACATGCATATTACTAGGATATTGGCTGTTTATTAGTACTTGCAGTATAAAGCACATATTACTGCCTTATTCTGCATGGCCATATTCTTCCATCCCTTAATCTAACCAGTGCCTAAACTTAACAACTACCTTGCTAACTATTAATCAGTAGTTAATAGTGAGAATTGGACCCTAAACTAAAGTGTGACCATTTTTCCTATTGTATCGAAATCGTACCGAACCGTGATTGCAGAACTGAGGTACGTACCAAACCGTGACTTCGTGTATCGTTACACCCCTAATGCATAGTATGAAGATAGCATGAAAATTTCCACTTTCACAACATTTTCAAAATGTACAGAATTCACTGATAGCACACTGCATAGAACTGTGTCCTATAATGCAACTTGTCCTTCAATTTCATGAGTGATAAATACACTGGGACAGCAACCATGATTTTTAATATCCATTAAAAATTTAATTTGTAAATCAATGATATATTACCATATTTACACAACCATTCAAAGTTTGGGGTCAGTAGTTAAAAGGAAACTAATACTTTTATTCAGCACAAAAGCATTGAACTGATTAAAAGTGACAGTAAATCATGGCTTCCACAAAGATTTCAACACTGATAATAATGAGAAATGTTTCTTGAGCAGCAAATCAGCATATTAAAATGATTTCTGAAGGATCATGTGACTGAAGACTGGAGTAATGATGCTGAAAATTCAGCTTTGACATTACAGGAATAAATTACATTTTAAAATATAATACATACAGTGGATACGGAAAGTATTCAGACCCCCTTAAATTTTTCACTCTTTGTTATATTGCAGCCATTTGCTAAAATCATTTAAGTTCATTTTTTTTTCCTCATTAATGTACACACAGCACCCCATATTGACAGAAAAACACAGAATTGGTGACATTTTTGCAGATTTATTAAAAAAGAAAAACTGAAATATCACATGGTCCTAAGTATAGAGGGTGTGCACATGACGTCACCGTCGACCATTAGGACTGCGGTCACGCACGCTGATTGGCAAAAGACTGAGCAGCAGCATTGGTTTTCAGTGTGAATGTCGCGAAAAACACACAATTCACATTCAAAACGGGAAAGAGCTTTGCGGCTGACTGTACAAATAGATTTGACACAAACCCTGAGGTATACATTTAAAAACTAGAGGAAGCAACAGAAAAAGCAGCAAATGGATCACTGCAATTCACAGAAACAGCTGGACTCCAGCAGAGAAACATGGATTTGCAGTTATCATTTTGTGTTGAATTGTTGGATTTTGAGGTAAAATCATAACTTATATATTGTATTGTTATATATTATGTTGACGACTCATCAATTAAATATTTTCCATCTTATATTATGCATAATTGGGTGTTTTTAAATAAACAACACTGTCAAAAACTATACTATAAAAGTTTTAGGGCTGGACAATATGACGATATAACATTGATATAAGTGATTAAGCAGATTTAAACCTACTGATATTGTAGTTATATAAAATATTCACAGGCAGATTTGCTTTATGTATTTCCCCGGCGTCAAATCAGGCACATATAAATGTCAGGAAACACGACTCCTGGCTGCATGTCAATATCCATGGATTAGGTTTATTTGACAAGTTGTAAGAAACACTTTCGAGTCCAACCTTTAGGGTAATTTGTTAGTTTTACTCATGTTTTCGCCGTTTCTCCTATTAATCCAGTTACGCAGCTGGTTCTTTTGCCACTCAGTCTAGCTGAGGGAGCGCGTTTTTCGGCGGGAAAGTTATGTCGATGCATACCCTCTATTCAGACCCTTTGCTGTGACACTCATATATTTAACTCAGGTGCTGTCCATTTCTTCTGATCATCCTTGAGATGGTTCTACACCTTCA
Source organism: Chanodichthys erythropterus (assembly GCF_024489055.1). Classification (NCBI taxonomy): domain Eukaryota; kingdom Metazoa; phylum Chordata; class Actinopteri; order Cypriniformes; family Xenocyprididae; genus Chanodichthys; species Chanodichthys erythropterus. The sequence continues at coordinate 38,270,330 of NC_090232.1, read as the reverse complement.
TTTGAGTCCAGCTGTGTTTGATTATACTGATTGGACTTGATTAGGAAAGCCACACACCTGTCTATATAAGACCTTACAGCTCACAGTGCATGTCAGAGCAAATGAGAATCATGAGGTCAAAGGAACTGCCTGAAGAGCTCAGAGACAGAGACAGATGAGACTTCTTTGAAAAACATTAAAAATCTTACCATCCCCAAACTTTAGAATGGTAGTGTATTTCCAAAATGATCAATAGACATCTGACATACCCATACAACATAGGAGGTCATGTGACAAATAGCATACTACAGTTTTTTTTTGGTAGCATACTGTCTACTATAGCACATAGTATACCATACACAGCATATACTGAACAGTATACTGTAGCATTTCCTGTTTTTTGGAGGCTCATGTTGTTTTCTTATTAAATTATTTGGTTTTCGTCATTCATTCATTGTGTGGCTTATACATCTAACCAATCCTGTCCCCACTCTTCATTTCCTTGTTCCACCCATCAGTCCTGTAGTGAAAATGGATCTGTACTCACGGTGCGGTGTGAAATCCATTTCTCGTGGCAGTACTCCTGCGTGCCGCCCAGTTCCTGTGTGAGCTGTGTGCGGTCGATGTAACTGTGGAGCTCAGTCACAGAGCTGAGCATGATCACCTACACACACAGTTCTCTCATGTCAGCATATAATCCATTTCATTACGCTCTTCATTAACCACACGTCACACAAATTCAGTGTGTCTGAGGCTGTGTGTGTACTTACCGGCACCTTCATTTTAAACTCATCCTTGTTAAACTTAAATAAGATGTCTGAGATTGTCCGCTGGAAGAGTGTTGTGGGTCTCAATACCAGCACCAGCTGCAGGTTGCCTGGGAAAGAGCCCTACAAAAAAAACACAAACACATAGAAAACTAAGAAAAACATCTAAAACAGGCAATATTAATACCCAAGCTTATGTTAGTGAGCCATTACATTTGACTAGTACAGCCTCCCTCCCACTGTCTGCATTGACACACACACACACACACACACCCCCTCTATATTCTGTTGCCATGACAACTCAGGTTCTTGAGAGACCAGAAAGGCTAACAATGGTCTCACATATGCTTCCCTCCCTGAGCGCGCTCTCTCGCTCCCTCTCTTCCTCAGTGAATGTATGAACACACCACACATACCCCTCGTGGAGTTCTTATGTTTACAGTCTCTTCATTAAAATGCCTCCCTACTGGGCACCACATCAAATCAAAAATATGTCAGCAGATCAATACAGAGCTGTGATGTTTGTGTGGACTGTGGCGTGGTTTGTCTCCTGACGACAGAATACCCAGCAGCCCCCATGTCTCAGCGTAACTGACAAGTGTGTTGGTCAGTAAGCAGTGAAGCAGAAAGAAGAGGCTCTACAATGTGACACTGAGAACTGATTTAAAAAACGGTTGGTCCTGTATTATTATGAATGTATCTGAACATTACACATTTTATATACATTATAATTTCCTTGATAAGAATGGAAAAAAATATAAATTGAGTTAATTCAGTCAATTAACTAATGATATAAACACACATTTTTAAAACTAATTAATTATATGACGTGCCTATTAATTACTCACAACTTAATTGCATATCAAATTTGGCGGAGAAATTATCCCCAAAAGATCATATGAAGTCATTATTGTGTTAAATGTGAAAAGCATTAATTAGACGTCTAAAAAAGCGTGGAAAGTGCGGCCCCGCTGCTTTCTCCTCCTTTCCACAAGTGCTTGCGCTCCTGTAGCATCTGTCGTTGTTATGCAATCATGAACTGCGCTCTCCAGATACATTTATTGAGATGAGAAATAAAAACCAGCCCTGTAAAGCTATGATCAGCTGTTCGGCTGAGATTTCGATGTTATTACAGAAAGGCCAATGCTGATCGGTTGGTTCTTGTCACATGACCTGCGGTGCGCTTGTGGCATTCTGAAAAAGTTGAGATGTTTTTATCTCGCCGTGACACTTGCTGCGCACCTACATTTGAAATAACAAATTTGCACACGCAAAAGACGTGATATGTGAATTCGAATGAATGAATGACTCAAATGACTCATTAATGACTGATAGTAAATGGCTCTCTTTATGAATGAGCCATTGAATCATTGGTTCACCTGATTGATTCGCGTGTGTTGCTTGGAAACGCAACATCTGCTTTGGCTTTATAGGAAATATTTTAGTTGGCAAAACTGTGCAAAACAGACAATATTGTGTCTAAAATATAACACAATATTAACTTCTTATTTATTGAACTGTTGTATAAAATCAATCACATTTGCACTCGTGCTATTCGTTACTTGTGTGATATTGCTATATCATATGATATACAGGGGCATTTTTTTGCTCAAACTCATGTTTGTAGCACAAATAGTGCTGGTTTAAACCAATGTGATATAGTAACATTAAAATTCAAGTCAAATTTCATTAGCATCTTCCTACTGCATCGTCACTGCATTCAAATGCACCAAACTGCCCAGTCACTCAGACCAGACCACAGATTTAAAGGGGGTGGCGAGATGCACAATCGAGATTTGTTATAAACACTTGAGGCGTCCCAAGAATCACAGTCACGTCCGTACAGCTCTGCGGGAAACTGCCAAACATGAGATAATCCTACAGCGGGCTGATCTCACAGTCTGCCACGCTGAAATGCTTCCAGCTCTGGGTTTCGAGGAAAATTTGTTTACCCTGCCCCCCTTTTTTCTTGGAGAGTGCTGTTGTTTGTTTGTGTTCTCGTTTAACAATTAGGAAAGAGTGAGATTCAAGGGCTAACGAGAATAATTAGAGTGGCAATTGGATGTTTGTTTGCAGAGTGGACCTCAACACAGTGAGATATGCTGATGAGTTAACCTCACACCTGAAATTCGGCACATAACTCATCATGGATATCAAAGCAGAAAGCAACTACCTAGCGACCGCCAAAACACCCTAGCAACACGCTAACAACTGAAATAATATAATTTATAAACATGGTTCTATTGTACTCTTTATATACAATGTCCGAAGCAATTGTCAAATCCAAATGAGCAAAAGATTTCCCAAACATAATGCCCATCAAGACTCACTCAGTTCCATTAAAAACCTCATGTTTGATTGCTGACAAAGGTGTCTCCTCAAATTGAACCCCGCCTTCATATTACCATGACAATATCCTGTTCCTCTAAGGCAGATTGGCCATGCTTGTCCCCAACAAGCCGGCAATAACCGAAGAGTCACAGGGGTCGGCTGTGAGCACAACAGGAAGTCGGAGAAACACGCCCCATTATTGAGCCCTCCATTAAAGCTCATTCAAGCAGATGTGACCAACACAGCTCCTCTTTTAGGAAGCTTTAGTAAACCGCTGTGTGTCTGTGATTGTATTACACGACTGCCTTGGGCCTCTCATAAAGACTGCAATTACAAGATAACACACCATCGTTCTCGTTTCGTTCAGAAACTGAAGTGAATGTATTTACATACACACACCCCATGTTTTTCCAAATATGATGCAGTCATTAAAAACAACATTTACGCAGGAATCTTCCTCATTAATATAATGGTGTTTCACCATGTTGTAGTGAAAATGTGGTCACCCTCCCTTCCCCCATAATCGCTTACTCAAGCCATTATTATTATGTGTGAGTGTGTGTGTGTGCATGTGTATTTGTGTGAGGACTGCAGTAGTGTTTGTCTGCACACAGTCAATTGCAAAACATTGTCGATGCTGATAATGATATCTAGAGTAAAAGGATGCTGATGGGTCATATAAATCTATCATATTTTATATATATATATATATATATATATATGATCGTAGTCACTTCAAAACAGAAAATACAGTTAAGTACAACATGTGCAGTGCAAGTCTGTCAAAAATTTTAATTTAGATTTATCGGCCAATATATCGGTTATCGGCTTTCAAATATAAAGAATTATTGGTATCTGCCAAATTTTTTATATCGTTGCATCCCTAATACATACACAAGTACAAATTTGGATGGATGTATGGATGGGACAAACATGACTCTCACACACTACACACTTTCCAGAAATGAAACAGGAATATAACAGGATGCTGAGAGTGAGAACAAGTGTGAGACAGAGAAAGGAATTACTATGTGCATTTATGGGGGTGTAACTCAATGTTCTCCTGGGAAAGCCATATGTGAGTATATGTGTGTGTGTGTGTGTGTGTAAGGAGCTGGAGAAACCGTGTCTCCAGGGAGCAGCTGCCACGACACTGATATACCACAGACTAATCAGACACGTGGCACGTGGAATTCAATTAACGCGCACACACACACACACACACACACACACACACACACACACACACACACACACACACACACACACACACACACAAATCTCCAGTCCACACACTCACTGCATTTCCTAATTCAATACACACAATTCTAATTCAATTACTTTTTTTTGGTTAAATTGGATAGTAAAATGAGCTAGCAGTGCAGAGAAATACTGCTCATTAAGGTGTGTTATTTCCAACAAAACCAAAAACATTCCAATATATAGCTAAGAATTTAATCCCATTGACCCTAATGCTCACCTCAGGGACCTTTCACCTTTCATCTCTCACCCCAGGACTAACCTTATACCTTGTTATGTACAGCTCAATGTCACAAGTGAAATTCCTCCTGATCAGCATGTTTCACTCTTAATAACCGTGGATGGACGTGAGGAACCCAATGAGGTGTGTCCTGATATCATGAGGCTGCAGTCACACTTACAGGGTACAAAACACTGATGAAGTGAGTGAGCATCAGGAGAAAATACAGATGGCATAAAGCAGTTCTCATGACTGAAAAGCACCTAAAACAGTTATAAATGGTTTAACTTGTCAGCTTGTCTCATGTACGGGCAGGTTTAGCTGATATATACTTAAAAATAAAGCTTTATTGGCATCAATGATTTCATGAAGAACCTTTAACATCCAGACAACATTTCCATTCCACAAAAGGTTCTGTATAGTGGAAAAAGTTCTTTAGATCATTGAAATGTCCTTCACACTAAGAAAAAATGGTTCTTTAAGAACTGTTCACTGAAAGGTTCATTAGTAAAATGGTTCTATCATAGCTGTGAAAACCATCTTTTGAAACCTTTATTTTTTAGAGCATAATTGAAATCACAGTAGATCTTCATGGATAAACTCAAAATAATTGTTAAAAGCACTGATCATTATTATAAAAAAAAAGTATAGCATAGGATGAACAGACGTTTTAAAATGTAAATAGCTGCTATACGCTGTTAAAAATATGAAGAACTTTTAACATTCATCGCATTGTGTTTTCATTGCACAAAAGGTTCTTTAGATTATTAAATGTTATTATATGGTTCTTTTAAGAACTGTCCATTGAAAGGTTCTGTGGGGAACCAAAAAATTGTTCTTCTATGACATCGCTGCGTTAGAAACTTTATTTTTAAGAGTGTATGTCAGATTGGAATGAAATGCATTTTATACAGCTTTAACTTCTGATTATCCATTACAAAAAACATTGCCTGATCCATATATTATATATATTATATATATATATATAAATAAAATAAAGTCTGGGAATAGGCCACTTCAAAGACTCTACCCGTAGGGTAAAAATGGATGGGGATTTTTTTTTCCCTTTTACTGCGGATGTCATTGGGTAGACGTTCTCCTGTCTTTCAACACACAAGCCTCTTAACAAGCTCCCTTGAGACGCCAGAGAGAGCACTGAAGGGAGATGGCCATCCATGCTTTCAGGTCAAAGAAAGGAAATGTTTAGCGGCAGTAAAATCATGACCAGCAGCACCATAATAAAAGACCTCCAAACAAAGCTGGTTGGTCTGGAGGCTGAAGCGTTCCACCACTGGATGAAATTATTAAAGCGTATTAAATGCTTGTTTTTTTCACTCATCAGCTGTTTAGTGTCTCAATTTATTTATTAATCATTGTGGAAACAATGCTGTACATATACCCCTTAATGACATTAAATAAAAGTGAAACATACATAAAAATCTTATGTTATGTTTTAGGAAGTGTATGACAAATAATGATCATGAGATGATAATATAAAATGTACAAAGTTTATTTGTATGTTTTGGGGGACGATCATTGGTCATCCATTGCAAATATTACAAGGATAGTACAATATTTCAATTTAGCTACATTGGGGAAGATGTTTATCTGTGCCCAATTATCATACATTAGCATGCATTAGCACACATTAAAATTTCCTTAAGTGAATTAGATTGGGCCATACGGGGACTAGTTCCAGCACACTTCTTTGTTCATTGGTGCATGCTGTAGAACGCACAAAATTGCACAAATCTAAATGCAAATCGATTAATAGTACCAATTCTAATAACGTGCACAAGGGATTTTGTTACATGTTAAAAGAAATGAAGAAAGTGATGAACACACTTGCAATTATGCTATAAATGAAAAACATTAAGCACATCATTAGCACATCTAACACACAGCACAAGCAAACCCAAACGCCAACACTCCCTCCATGATACATGATGACTTTTTTGTTCTTAATTTGCTCATTTGTGAAGCAACCTCATATGTATTTGTGTGAATATTACCAATTAGGACTACAGCACACAATGGACTTCATTTCGAATTAATTATTATGTATGTATGTTACTAGGACTTTGTATATTTTGTATTGATTCCAGACACGTGTAGGAAAATCTCCTCCGGCCGTTCCACACCAGCTGCACTGCTGATAACCATTACCAATTAGCCATATGTGCTGTGACGGAGGTTAGAGAAAGAAAGGAGTAGATTAAGTGCTTGTGTGTGCCAGTGTGTGTGAGGAGACACAGAGAGAGAGAGAGAGAGAGAGAGAGAGAGAGAGAGAGAGAGAGAGAGAGAGAGAGAGGGTGAATGAGAAGAAAGGAAAAATGAGAGGGAGAGAGAAACTACTGTATGTGTAGTAGAAAACATTATGGAACAGCAAGGTTAAAAGCTCCATTTAAGGAAAATGCTTTTTGTGGTAACATATATATACACACACACACATTATATATATATATATATATATATATATATATATATATATATATATATATATATATATATATATATATATATATATATATATATATATATATATATATATATATATATACATATACATATACATATACATATATATATATATATATATTTTTTTTTTTCTTCTATTGATGAAGCAACCTAAAGCTGTATAAAAGGAGTTTTGATTAAGAATAAAAGAACTAAATAAATACTTTTAAAAAAGAAATCTAACTGACCCCAAACTTTTGAACAAAAGGCCACATTGATATGGCAAATTTTGTCATCATATGCAAAATACTTCAGATATGAAGTCATGAATACATTAAAGCCTGTAAAAAAGACAAAAGTTTGACTCTCATAATTACTGTCTGACGTTTTAGAGTACTTTAAACATACACTCTTAGAAGAAAAGCTTCTATATAGAACGTTAAAGGGTTCTGTCAGGTGCTTCATATTTAGATCCTTTTAGGGGTTCCCATCATCAGAACAGTTTATGGATTTAGTTAATTCATTAACTAATCATTTTGTTTTAATTCAGTTACAACTTTGATTAAATTTCATGAATTAAGCAGCTTGTAAACATACTTTATCATGAGAAAAATTGAAATAACTTGGTAAACATGAAAGTATTATGCAATCTTTTAAGACATTTCTCCTCACATAGAACCTTTCAAAAGGTTCTTTAAAACTCAGTCAAGAACCCTTGGGATCTTTATAGAACCCCACTGAACCTTTTTTTCCCCCTAAGAGTGTACAGTGACCAAGTCACAATGAGCATCTACAGACTTTTCAATGACACAATTAAATATTAAGTGCATGTTGCTCATTACTATCACTTAGTAACACTATCCATTTACACTATTAAATGGACCCTAATGTAAGAGTGACGTGAAATAAGTGAATAATTCATTTAGTCGCTTTAGACCAGCTATCATCTTTACAAATAAAATCAGTCATTCATTACATGTTATAATAAACAGTCTGTCCAACTACTGCAACCCAAGTTACCAGTTAAACTGAGCCTTGTTTACCAAACCAAGTTTCATTGTTGTTTAAAAGTTTGGGGTCTGTAAGATTTTTTTAAAGAAATGAATACTTTTATAAAGCAAGGATGCATTAAATTGATAGTAAAGACTAGGGGTGTGACGAGATCTCGTGTCACGTTCCACTGTCCTTTTGCTTTGTGTTTAAATTAAAAACATTTAAATTCAGGTGGATAACGGTCGCCGCCGCTCCATATTTTTAGCGCAATCGCTGAAAGTGAAAGTAAACGCACGCGCGCATTCAAACGACATTTCAATACCCCGCATTTTGAAAGCGGCTCCCTGATGCACGCAAATATCTCTCAATATGAAAGCTATTTTAGGCTGGGCAGTGTAGATGTAACCATCTCTTAGGTCTGTATCAAAGAAAAATTTGGTTTTATTTGCACTTTGAATATTGAGAGAGTGCGATTATGGTTGCACTTATTGTAAAGTGTTACTATAAAAATGACTAACAGTTTTCTCTTAATCTTATTAAGCACAAACAATAAGGTTTCATTTGTTAACATTAGTTAATGCACTGTGAACTATCATGAACTAACAATGAATGACTTTTTATTAACTAACATAACCAAAGATGAATAAATGCTGTAGCAAATATATTGCTTATTGTTAGTTGGTGTTGGTTAATACATTAATGTTAATAAATGAGACCTTATTGTAAAGTGTAAACATTTTAATTTATACCGTTTTATTTCTATGATCAGTTTGTGGAAAGGAGTTCAGTTAGGAGGTCTAAAGTTGTAGAAGCTCATAAATCATGTACAGTAAGGTCTGAAGAGATTGAAATCATACAGAAGAGAAGTCAGTCAGTTGAGTTTGTGGCAAAACCTTTTACAGTACTTGAGTATTGTTGTCTTTTACTGCATATGATAATTCACACTAAGAAAGTAGAACTGAAATGTCATTCATTACAAGATGATTAGTTAAAACATTTCAAATACACCTGCAGAATATTTTTTTCTAGTCATGTATTTCGCCATTGAGGATTTCTTAAAAATAGTGTAAAAAAATCTTGTCTCGTCTCGTGAATTCAATCTCGAGTCTCGTCTCATCTTGTGAGACACCTGTCTTGTCACACCCCTAGAGACGTTTATAATGTTCCAAAAGACTCATATTTCAAATAAATATTCAATGAATATTTATGCTAATGAAATTTATATAATCTCACTTCTGTATGAAATAACACATCAGTGAGAGATAGTTAAAGAGCCACTAAAAAATCTGACATTCGCCTCTTAGTCCTGCAATCCTCACAAAACACTAGCACTTGTTTCCCACTGCTGTATTATACCTCCCCTACAGCAATAAAGTTCATTAATAATGCCAATAATAACACTAACAGCAATAAAACAACAACCAAAGCATGTTGTTTCTATAATTTCTGCCTTGTTTGCACTGCAATTCAAAGACAAAGAGTCAAGACAAATTTTCTCTCAATTTCAGTGCTGGCATAACTTCCACATTTTGCTTTTGTTTGAAGCAGTGAAATTGATCACCTCCAGTAGCATTTTTGAGCACTGACCCAATTAAACACAGTTAATCTGATTAGCACAGTGACCTCTCCCCTACTGACCATCATACACACGCTCACTGCCTGTGGCCACAACACTTGTTGACAGACTGAAGAGTTAACCAGGAGCATAATAGCACTGATGATCACTACAATCCACACTTAAAACCAGCTAATGAAGAACAGCTGCTATTGTTGATTGAACATAACTTGAGATCGTTTGTGCTTTCAGTGTGCTGTGTTTACACTGTTGTGGATGTCTGCAGCATGCAGTGCTGTGGTGTGCTAGACGTCTCTGTGGTGGATTAAATATTTACTGTTTCTATGAAAAGAACCGAGGGCCTTGTTTAGATGCCCTCCGATTTGGAATAACGCTGAAATTCCGACTAATCCGCATATACAGCCTTAAGGCACCTGCCAGTCAGCTCCTATTCTTCATACAGCATGGAAAAAACAACACACACATGCACACGCAAAAAGTTTCCTCATTCACATGGACACAAAGACATTTCATCTTGGAGTGTTGAAACATATGCGCTGCATTTTTTCCTACAAGTACAAATAGCTTAACATTCTTAATTTAAGACAATTAGCAAAATGACAAGTTAACAAATATTATTTTTGTATCAAACCTAAGTGACTTTACACTTAAAACAGATATTTTGTTCTTGTTTTAAGCATATATTAAGTCACTTAATTGAGCAAGACTTTATATGTCAAGTAACTTTGCTGTTGATATTTGTACTGGAAAATAAGACAAAACTACTGCAACTAATTGCAGTGTGGAATTCTCTTAAAGGGAACGTTCACCAAAAAATGAAAATTCTTGTTTTTATTTAATCATCCTTATGTAATTTCTTATGAAATTACATAAGAAAAAACTTATGACTTGTATCTATCTTCTGTGGAACACAAAATAATACATTCTTAAGAACAGTTTTTGTCGGGACCAAAACAATACTGAACCCCATTGACTTTCATTGTATAGAAAAAACAAAACATTGAGACATTTAAGTTGTGTTCCACAAACAGTAAGTCACAGGTTTGGGTGAGTAAATAGAACGGTATATATATATATATATATATATATATATATATTTTTTTTTGGTAAACTATCCCTTAAAATATAAAAGTATGATGTTTTCTACACTCAAAAAAATGAATTGTTGTATTTACTTAAAAAAAAGCAGTGTCACAAATTTGTACAAATAACAATTTAGTTGTATGAACAAAAGAAATTCAAGTAAAGCTGACAAAATTTCTTTGAGTAAATACAAATCATTTGAATTTGTCACCCTTACATATTTATATGTGCAGTTTACTTAATAATGTTATGTTGAATTTATAAAAGTTTATTACATAAGGTAAACAAAAAATAACTTGCATCAACAACAGTTTGTGCGTTTCATTTAGCAATGTTAAGTTGACTGAAACACTTAAGCTGACAATACTCATTTTTAGTAGAAACAACTCAGATAAATTAAGTTCATGTAGTTTAAGTAATGTGAACAAGGATGTTTGAGTGAAACTAACAACAGTGAAAGTTCATATTTTTGAGTGTAACAATATACATATTTACACACATGCACATCTTATTTTTATTCTCACACACACACACACACACACACACACACACACACACACACACACACACACACACACACACACACACACACACACACACACACACACACAACTGTGTGCTCACCGCGATCCGCAGCAGTGTCCCCTTCACTGATGCCCATCTGTCTTGCCGGCGGTCAATGACCAGGATGAAGCCGACCCCCGTCGAGCTGAGACTGAAAATCAGAGAGACACCATCACCATGGCAGCAAGGGCACACACACACACGCACGCTCGCACACACACACACTTCCAAAAATCATAAACATTGACATACTGAAGATGTCACATGCCTTAAAAGGCATCATTAACCAGTTCTCTAATAACTAGCAAGCACACTGCAGTCGTCCTTACACATCAGACTGACAAATTAGCCAGCACTCTGTATACTGCAAACCGTTATTTCTTATTATTCATAAAGACACATCAGCATTTGCCCCCTAACACCCATGATGAATGCAAAATATATCCAAAGGCGTATTAATACACATAGACGTACGTTGGAGTGCACTAGCCCAGAATGCAAACGTGGCAACGTAGCGCAGAGATGCTGAGCTGGTTGCTACGTCCATCACCATGGAAAACGGCAGCTCTCCGCGCCAGCAGTATCAAGCTGCTTTTTAGTGACCGAGGCAGCTGAAAAATCCAATTACACACTCCTGAAAAAAACCCAGTTTGAATGTGCAGAATCTACCCCTAATGCTGATATTCCAAGTGTCCTTCAGCAGATTTCGATGTACACAGATGGTTTTCCCTCGGTTTCTTTCTTCTCTTCAGTGCACCTTTGCTTTCATCCCCTCTGTTTATGGTTCCATTTGAATGAGTGCCACCGTAGGCACAGACCGGGAGAGCTGCTACATTTTGCCTCCCCCTCTACAGCAACCAATCGTGCAGCATCAGGTGCTCCCTCTCAACCAATCAGAACTCAGGAGAGCGCTGACAGACAGAGACTCGGAGTCTAGCTTGAATTGCTAATACAGAAGGTGGGTGTGAGATAGGTGTTGATTGATAATGAAAGCTCCTCCCAATAGAAACTGGCACTGCAGATGCTCGTGTATCAAATCTGCCGCCATTACAGTGACATACAGATTGTGTTTCTCTTTTTCTGGCTCACATTACCGCTCCCGCCTTCTCCACCGAATTTCACACTCCCATCCCTTTCCTCTCCTCTCATTCCCACCTCCCCTGTCCCCCCTTTCAACCTTCGGCTGTTTTTCCTGAGTAACGTTTGTTCTCCACTCCTTTCATAGAGGAGGGTAAGAGAAAGGAGAGGGATGTAGGGGTCTTATCAGCTGAAAAAGCCCCGGTGCAGATCTGCACTGACATTGACTGATGACCTTGAGTGTCCGCAAGTAATAAAGATCAGAAATCTGATTACAATCATCATTGTAATTATAACCTTCCATTCAAAGGCTTATAGGGGGTTCTAAAGCCATTGGGTGCTTCACTGCACATGATTTATGGTCATATTGGTGCTTTGTCTATTACTGTTTTTAATTATTGTTCTGTGTTGTTAGTGCATTGTATTAAGAGTGACAAGCAATATATGAAGAGTTTGGTTCCAAAACGCTATAAATCCATTTTGATTAATTTGAGTAAAAAGGTGTTTTCTTTACCAAGAAATTGGCAAAATGAAAACCACTCTTTTCTGTTTCAAACTTTCACATAGCATCTTTTGGTTATAAAAACATTAAAAATTCAAATCTAGATTTTGATTTTCAAAGGTTTATTATAAAAATTTATTATTTTTTCCCCAAAATGCATTAAATGCATGACACGTTTTTTTGTTTTGATTTTTTTTTTTTCAAAATGCAATTAATCCATCAATATAAAAGTTATTTTTCATATTGAAAGTAAGTTAATTCACATATATGACAGCCTCTGAACTTTGTCAATACTAATCTTATGTACATGCATTTGACTAAAAATACATTCATTCGTCGCTCCCAAAATGAATTCAACGAGTCATCTTGTTAATCTTATAAATGAATTATGTCTCTGTTTGTCATTACCGATCAAGGCGTATCTGGCGTCACCGCATGGTTAAAATAAACAGTTCAGTTTAGGGAGCGTGATAGAAATTTGATGCTGTCGTGAAACAAGCAACAGCCGGCATTTTTCCTCCTCCCGGCTCGAGTGCCTCGCCTTCTTAATCTCCTCACGTAAATGATTTCGATGGCTTGCGTTTCTTCCCCACCGCAGAAAGCACCACAGGTTCAGCAATGTTCATCGAAATTATTAATTTTTCTGTTTTTGTTGATCACAAAGTACAAAGTAGATAAAGGATGCGGGGTGTATTCAGAGCGCCGCCATTACTGTTTACAGTGCATGGAATGGTGCGCTGTGATTGGTTGAGCGGATATATCGCGTTCTGCAGAGAAGTGAGACTGGCGTTTGTTGCGTTTTGGAAAGAAAGGGAGAAAACATGACAGAATAACACAACGGATATCGCATTTTGCGCAAAATTAATAAATGACTTTTCAATACCGACCAGATACAATACTGATTTTGGCGGAAACTCAATTTTTTTGAAAATGGCGTTTATCGCGTTTTGGAACCAAACTCTTCATATATTTTTATTATTATTTTTTAAAATTTTAGATAGCTGTGTGCTTTGAGTGAACAATGGGATGAAGATATTCAATAGAGTGCATTTGCATGTGAACAAAAAAATATAACCGCAAGATATTTGGGTTTGACTGTAAATTGTTAATATAATTTAATAGAATATTACATTTAATATTGTAGAAGTTTTGTCAGAAACCACAGAGCAAATTCAGGGCAATGTCTCACAAATCTTTTGATTAATTTTACACAAAAATATTGAGGTTATATTTAAAATAAAAAAAAAATAAAAATAAAAATTAAACAAAAACTTTATTTAAAATTAATAATAATAATAATAATAAAATTAAAAATAATACAAAATAAAATAAAATAAAAGGATTGTGGCATTATTTTCAAGCACATTTCCTTGATTCTGTAATGTGTCCAGATCAGTAGCATAATGTTTTTTTTTTTTTTTTTAAATTAATTCAAGGCAGTAAGAAATACTTCCAATATATTTACATCCTTTTACGATTTCATTTTTTCTTCACAAAACAGTACTGAGAATTATTATTATTATTGCATTCTAATGCTTAGAACTTTGGGGCTTAATGTACTTAACTGAAAATAATGTCATGATGCAAAAAGTAAAACATAATTCCCTATTACATTCTTTTGTGTTGAAATATGACTAAAGCACATTCTTGAGGGTTTATGACATTCATCTCTTTCTTCCATGAGCTGCTGTATATTGCTCCTGAACTCCTCTCATTCACCAAATCAGAACCAAATTAAAACCCCATCAGCCATTTTCAGCATGAAGAAATCCATCTAATTACTCAATCACCCCCTCTCTCTGTTTCTCATGGGAATAATGGGGAAACAAGAGATGCAGAGAGAGTGATGGAAAGCAAAGGACCAGAATTTCTTTCATTAGAATATTAACAAGGTGTGTTAAATTAAAGAGGATTTCACAGGATCAGCAAACAGATCAATGCACTACTGAACTTTCACAAGGATTAATATTCAATAAATAAATTATATACATGCAAATTAATTCAACATCTCTAGGTTACTTAATGATATGATGGAATCTACAAGTCAATAATAATACTGATAATAATGTATTTCCCAGAGAATCACATGTATTCAAATTATTCACAAACCAAGAATGCATATGTAAAACTATTAAGATTACCTTGTTAACCATGTACATAATCACACATTCTAATTGAATATGCATGATGAATATTAATGAAGTAGCAGTCACACACGCACACAAGCAGGCAGTCATGTCATTGAATTGCAAACAGCATGACGCGTGTTACAATGGGAATGCACTAGTTTGCCCCCTTCTGTCCAATTCAAGAACTAAAACAAACAACCAACATACAGTATTTTTCATCTATTCTCTCATCTACAGTACAGTGATATGAATAAATAAAATGCTAATGCTAATGCTAATAGGATTATCTCTGTAATTTGTTCCCACACTTTTTCACCAACGAACTTCCATGACATTTCAAATCCTTCATCATCACTGGACTTTAAACCATATTCCAGAGATTGGGACATTTATCTTAGAAATGTTTGGAATTAGATTAGAGTAGTATTAGAATATATCAAAGTATATATGTCTCCAATAAGTCCTTCAATGGACAGACTGATGTTATCACACTGGTTTGCATGCAAGTCTACAATATCTACAAGCACTAACTACCCAACAAATAATGACTTTTATAGGTATGAAGAAAAAAAAAAAAAATTTTTACATTCCCTGAAACTTCAGAGATTTCCATGAATCTAGGAACCCTGGTTATGGTAATGACTGATCCTTCCACCTCCTGTTTTCTCACCTGGGAATGCTGGTCAGGTATGTCAGCACGTTGTGAAACTCCTGCTCCTCCAGCTCACCAAACGCCGGGTACTCTGGGAAAATAATGATGGGGCTGCCATTCTGTCCTCGTCCACCTGGAAATGCAGATTTAGAAGAATGCAGCTGTTAGCAATTCTGTTTAAAGGGGGGGTCGCACACCGGACGCAAAGCTCGGCGCCGCGCAGTGTCGCGTCTGACAACTCACAGGTATCGCACACCGGCCGCACACATTATATACGTGCGAGCTCAATTTTGAATCGACTCCTGATAGAAGAGCTGCACAATGGGAGTGTTTTACGTCAACAGGGAAACGTCACATGCCTAATATATAAGAGGTTAGTGTACATGGAAAAATGGCACAACAAAGCAAAAGGAAAGAAAATGCTATGTTTATTATACATTTTTAGACTTTATTCAAGCTGTTAAATTAAGAATGTGAAACTGATGTATCTTGCAGCACAGGGTGAAGTCAGTATGTACATTAACGACGATTTGAGAGAAATATAATATACATTTAATGTAAAACAATGTACATGGCGCTCTGTGGCGCGGCAGGATTTTAAACAACTTCCTGACTCGTTGCTGGGCGCCGCGGACAGGCGCCGAATGTCGCAGCCGGTGTGCGTACTCTCATAGAAAACAATGCGTTCGAATGTGTTCGCTGAGCTTCGCGTCCGGTGTGCGACCCCCTTCAGACGGAGCATGAAAATTAAACATGTTTTTACTCCATTATGCCTTGTGATACACATTTGCACTGTTATAATATATGAAACCCTGCAGATTAAGAGTGGAGATTGTCTCCTGAACTAATTTACAGTCTGACCTTAGATCTGATATATATGAAATATCAACACTTAAGGCCTGTTCACACCAAGGACGATAACTATAAAGATAATGATAAAGATATAGTTCTAACAATCGTTTTCAATATTAAAGAATAGCAGAGTTCACACCACAGCTACAGTAGAACGATAACAATATCATTGGAATCATTTTTTAGAAAGATTTTATCCAGCTGATGAATGATAAAACAGTTAAATCAGAATCTGTCCTGCTGTAATTAGCTTGAGCATTTAAAGTGAAAGACAAGAACGCACTTTGAAATAACAGAAAGATATCGTCCATTTGTGTGGATGCTAATATATTTATAGTTATCATTCTTGGTGTGAATGGGACTTTAAGCATTTAAAAAGTATTCTACCCACAAGGGGGCACTTCCACATCTTCCCATTTACAGCTCACACAGAGAAAGAAAGAAACGGCGTACATTAACAGAAGACTAATCTCATCTATTACAAACTGCATAGACGCTTCAAGGACATGAGGCAATGTCAAGGACACAATGCAACACAATGAGGACAAAACCTTCAAATCTCCTCTTTTCTTGTCACTGAGCTTTGCCTTGGAAAAACATCACACACATCATTACTGGGGCTTTCATATTGTCAGTGTGTGTGTGTGTGTGTGTGTGTGTGTGTGTGTGTGTGTGTGTGTGTGTGTGTGTGTGTGTTTGTGTGTGAGAGAGAAAGAGACAGAAAGGGAAAGAGGAAGAAGGACATGTTTGGTGCATTGTGTGCAGTGACAGAGGTCATGTAATGGTGCATGTGTGTGTTTGGCTGCTACACTCTGTGATTAATAGAGCAGGATGGATCCACTGCAAAGCTCACACATACTAACACCTCTATGACAGTCACACACAGGCACACAGGTGCACACACACACACACACACAGGTGCACACACACACACACGAGGTGAAAAGGACGCTGCTGTCGCATTTGTAACCATCAGTAGAGCAAAACCAAAGTGCTCCAGTCCATCTGGACCAGGTGAAAGAGAGAGAAAGAGGGTCATTCCATAATATTAAAAACACGCTATCCAAAAAGACAAATAGGCTATCATGTTCAACACACACACCATAGGAAAATAAAAATAAAAACACACTCAAAAAGGTACTGAACGATATAATAGAGTAAGAAAATAACAGAATGGAACAGAGTAGAGTGGAGTATATTAGAGTAGAAAAGAGTAGAATAATATATATTTATATATATATATATATATATATATATATATATATATATATATATATATATATATATATATATTTATTAGAGTAGAATGGAGTATAAACAGGTAGAATAGAGTATATAGTACTGTATATTAGAGTAGAACTGAGCATAAAAGTAGAAGGGAATATAAAAGGGAATAAAAGAGAAAATAGAGTAGAATGGATTATAAAGGGTAGAATAGTATTTAGTAAAATTGAGTATATTTGAAATGAACATAAAAGTAGAACTGTCATGATCACCGTCTGTCCTGTCACTTCCCGGACTACATTCCCCATAATCCTCTCTGCCAATCACCTGCACTCACTCAACCAATCACTACACTAATCACCACACCCAGCTGCCACGCATTACCTGGACTATAAAAGACTCACACACTCATCACCTAATCGCGAAGTCTTGTTGCCTCTGTGTACAATTCTAAGCGTTATTTCCCTGTCTGCCCGTTTGTTACCGTTTCTGCCTGATTCCTGTTTCAGGACCCATTGCTGCCTGCCTCGATCCTTTGCCTGTACCCTGACTACGACTCTGCCTGTTCTTTATTGCTCCTGTTTGACCCTGCTTGTACGACCACGCTCACTTTTAATAAAACACTGCATTTGGATCCCCTGCCTGAGTCTCCCATCATTACAAGAACAGAGTAGAATTATGTATAAAATGGTATAATAGAGTAGAATGAATGGAGCATAAAAGAGAAGAACAGAGAAGAATAGAGCAGAATTATGTATGAAAGGGTAGAATAGAGTATATACTGTATATATTCCAGCAAAATAGAGTATAAAACAGTAGAATAAAGAAGAATGAAGTATATTAGAGTACAATGGAGTACAAAACAGTAAAATACATAGTAGAATGGAGTATATTATAAGAGTGGAGAAAAACAGTATTTTAGAGTTGAACAGAGTAGAATAAAATATGAGTAGAACAACAGAATGGAGTAGAACGTAGTATAATGGAGTATTATAGAAAAAAAAAACAGTTGAAAATGGTATATGGAGTATGGAGTATAAAACAGTAGAATATAGTAGAATTGAGTATATTAGAGTACAATGGAGAATGATAAGGTAGAACAGAGTAGAATATAGCATAAATACCAGGTGATAAAACTGTAGAATACAGTAGAATGGAGTATATTAGAACAGAATAGATAAAACAGAAGAATATATTAGAATGGAGTATATTAGAGTAGAATGAAGTATAATAAGGTAGAATAGAGTAGAATACAGTATAAAGTCAGGAAGAATGGAGTATAAAACAGTAGAATACAAAGTAGAATGGAGTATATTAGAGTAGAATGGAGAATAATGAGGTAGAATAGAGTAGAATGTAGAAAACAGTATTTTAGAGTTGAATAGAGTAGAATGGAATATATACGGGTAGAACAACAGAATGTGAGTAGAATATAGTAAACTGGAGTATATTAGACAGTGCTGGGGAAGCTACTCTGAAACTGTAGTTTGACAAGCTACAAGCTACTCATGAATTAAATTAGTTAAACTACAGTCAAGCTACCCTTTTGAAAAAGTAGTTAGCTACACTACAAGTTACTATCAAAAAGTAGCCAGCTACATTGAAACTACATTTAATTTTTTTTTTTTTTTTTAAATGACATAGCATATTAAAAATAACTGGATAACTTAATGAAGAATGTTTAAGTAAGATGTTTGGGGTTTAAACAAAGCAATGCACTACAATTATGATTTAAAAACATAGTGTTTTATTTTGTAAACTATATCAAAAAATACAATACTCAAATGTATATAGGCTACTCAAATGTCAATATTCCTATATCTCACATCTGCGTTTTTCCTGTGAGAGGACCGACGACCAGTTGCACTCTGTAGTTTCAGAAGTGATTTCTAGCCTACAAAGAAATGCAGGATTGACGCTCAAAATTGCTACCATAACCATAACACGGGACAAAAATATGCAATAATAAAAATAGACTAGAAAAATATTAGAATTTTTGTATCAATATTTTTGAAATTCTATTCCAATTATTTGTAAAATGACAACATCTTAAATGTCTCACTATGCGAATCATATGCTTCTCGCCCGAGCAACCGATTTTATTAGATCAGCGCACTAAGCCATGTTGTTGTTTTCTGTCCAGTTGACGGATGCTTTGCCAATGCAATGACTCAAAACACCACGTTAGTGATCTTATGTTCATTATAAAACTGGCGGGACAGATTAGACTATGGCGGGTCACCACTGCAATAATATAGTTTGCATACATTTGATTTAGAATGCAATAAAGCAGAATAATCCATTTAAAAAGGCTATTATTCACCTGTATGTGCTTGAAATCTTTGGCACAGACAGCGTTTTAATCATGTTTTTAACCTTCAAAAATCGATTCGTGCAGTGTGAACCCACTCCTGTCCTTTACATAGGCCTAATCATCAGGCGATCTCTTCTCAATGAACTGCTGACGAACTTAAGCCACAAGATGCATTATATAACAATAGATGGCAGTAATGCATGATTTTAGTTCGTGATCTGAAGACGCTGTGCTGCTTTATGAATGAATTAGGCTCGTCAGAACGCAACACAAAACGGAATGTAGCTTGTAGCTTTTGGTCGTGCTACACCGATACTTGCTTGAAAATGTAGTTAACTACTGGAAAAGCTACACTGTTTTAAAAGTAGCTGAACTACATACAAGCTACTGAAAAATGTAGTTAAACTAGTAGCGCCGCTACATGTAGTTAACTACTCCCCAAAACTGATATTAGAGTAGAATAGAGTATATAAGGTAGAATAGAGTAGAATATAGTATAAAGTCGGGAAGAATGGAGTATAAAACTAGAATATAGTAGAATGGAGTATATTAGAGTAGAATGGAGAATAATGAGGTAGAATAGCGCAGAACATAGAAAAACAGTATTTTAAAGATGGGCAGAGGATCACCAATTCCCCCAATGCTGCGGCGAAAAATAGTGGAGCAATATCAGAAAGGAGTTTCTCAGAGACAAATTGCAAAGAGTTTGAAGTTATCATCATCTACAGTGCATATCATAATCCAAAGATTCAGAGAATCTGGAACAATCTCTGTGCGTAAGAGTCAAGGCCAGAAAACCATACTGGATGCCCATGATCTTCGGGCCCTTAGACGGCACTGCATCACATACAGGAATACTACTGTAATGGAAATCACAACAAGGGCTCAGGAATACTTCCAGAAAAGTACTTGTTGGTGAATACAATCCACCGTGCCATTCGCCGTTGCCGGCTAAAACTCTATAGGTCAAAAAAGAAGCCATATCTAAACATGATCCAGAAGTGCAGGCGTTTACTCTGGGCCAAGGCTCATTTAAAATGGACTGTGGCAAAGTGGAAAACTGTTCTGTGGTCAGACAAATCAAAATTTGAAGTCCTTTTTGGAAAACTGGGACGCCATGTCATCCGGACTAAAGCTGACAAGGACAACCCAAGTTGTTATCAGCGCTCAGTTCAGAAGCCTGTATCTCTGATGGTATGGGGTTGCATGAGTGCGTGTGGCATGGGCAGCTTACACATCTGGAAAGGCACCATCAATGCTGAAAGGTATATCCAAGTTCTAGAACAACATATGCTCCCATCCAGATGTCGTCTCTTTCAGGGAAGACCTTACATTTTCCAACATGACAATGCCAGACCACACACTGCATCAATTACAACATCATGGCTACGTAGAAGAAGGATCCGGGTACTGAAATGGCCAGCCTGCAGTCCAGATCTTTCACCCATAGAAAACATTTGGCACATCATAAAGAGGAAGATGCGACAAAGGAGACCTAAGACAGTTGAGCAACTAGAAGCCTGTATTAGACAAGAATGGGACAACTTGAAGCAAACTTGTGCAACTTGTCTCCTCAGTCCCCAGACGTTTGCAGGCTGTTATAAAAAGAAGAGGGGATGCCACACAGTGGTAAACATGGTCTAGTCCCAACTTTTTTGAGATGTGTTGATGTCATGAAATTTAAAATCAACTTATTTTTCCCTTAAAATGATATATTTTCTCAGTTTAAACATTTGATATGTCATCTATGTTGTATTCTGACTAAAATATTGAAATTTAAAACTTCCACATCATTGCATTCTGTTTTTATTCACAATTTGTACAGTGTCCCAACTTTTTTTGGAATCGGGTTTGTATAATAGAAAAAATAGAATAGAAAAGTAGAATGTAGTAGATCGATGTAAAATACAGTAGAAGATTAAAGCAGACTCGTGTAGATTAGATTACAATACAGAGTAGAGTAGAATGTAGTAGAATAAACTTGAATACAGTACATCAAACAGTACACAGACCAAGAAGTAAGGAACACAGACAACATTAACAGGAAAAAAGATAAACACACTCCATAAAGAGCTTTCATGAAAACTTCACATACTGGGTGACCTTAGTTTCCTGTGATTCCATCAGACACAAACACACACACACGCACACAGAGTATGATAATGATAATATCAGACACGGGCCTCTGCAACCGTCTGGAGGAAAAAGGTTGGACAGAAAAAGAAAAAAAAAGATGAAAAGAGCAAAAAGGAAATGAAAACAGGAAATAAACAGAGGAAGCGTCTAGCAGTGAAGGTCTGTCATTAAATCTAGGTGGAGAACTGAGGCCTGAGACCAGCAGAGACCAGAGGAACATAAACACACACACAGTGCATATGCTGCATGGACACATGCAGACTGTACATGAAATCGCTCACTTGTTCCCATATTCACAAGTCTAATTCACAACAATCTAAAAACAAAACAAAAAAAATAATATTTGGACAGCATTTCTCAGCAGTCCTCTCCAGATTGCAAGATGGACAATATAGTGTTGGTAGTGTTGGCTAGTGTACATTAGTTGTGCACTATAAGAAGCCATATCTAGGGAAACAAACTTTCCATTAAGAATTCAGGCAACAGTTTAAAATGGATGACACCTCTTTATAGTGCACTACACAATTGGGAGTGACTTCTTAAGTCAAAAGGCCACAAGTTAACAGAAACCAGAGGTGCAATGAACACTGATTCTTTAAATACAGTACTGTAATTTACAACGCATTAAAAATGAAATAGGTCCTTAAAATCTGAACTACAACTGCACCATTACGCAGCCAGCCAGAGCTCACTGAACCTCCCTCTCTCTCTTTCTGCAATGACTTTATTTAAAAGATTACAAAAATAAGCTTAGTATTATGAACGACCTATTTGTTTCTGTAAATAATTTTGCATGGAATGATGATGTTTCTTCAATGATGCAACTTGGTTGTTGTTCACTCTTCTGGCACTATTGTTGTAAATGTTTAATGGCATGTATAATACATGAGTTGAGAGTCAGGGTTTGTAAATATTCAGAGACTCTCTCATAGATTTGATGCAATAAAGGCATGAGGGGTTTTTATAGAAAACCTGAATCCCAATCTAATCCTCTTTTTCACTATAAAACTCTTCTATAGGCCTCACACACAGCCTAACTGTCATTCAAATATCCTCGCAAAGCACATCAGCTCGGAACGGTGTTGTCAAGCGCATCGTCATGGCAACACTGAATAATTAAGGGGTTTCCTCCAGACAGGCGCTATCCTGGGCAACCTGAGCTGGGCCCTAACTGGGTTATTTATGGAGACTGGAGAGAGTTTCTGGAGTGTTATTAAGTGTATATATGTGGAATCTGTGCATGTTCTGAATGAATCTGCTTTTGACACTTTGAAAGCAGGCATTTATAAATAATCTCTGTTGCGTATTCACGTGAAACTGGACACACCATACCCAGAATACTGTCAAAACGCTAAATATAGCTCATTAGATCAGTGCTTCATTCTCTCATTAGATCAGTGCTGCAGCAGACACTGCAGAAACATCTACGCTATAAACGTTTGAGTGAATGAGAAAGTCAGCATGGATTTTTGAAGGACCATGTGACACTGAAGACTAGAGTAATGATGCTGAAAATTCAGCTTTGCCATCACAGGAATAAATTACATTTTAAAATATATGGGAAAAAAAAGGAGTTTTGTATTTTAGATCAAATAAATGCAGCCTTTGTGTGCTTAAACATGAAAAAAAAAAAAAATCATACAGCCCCTAAACTTCTGAATGATAGTATAAAGCTTAAAAAACAGTTAAACAGCTAAAATTGTGTTCTTTCTTCAGGTAAAGGTCAGTTTTTAAAGGGGTGATTCATTGCGATTTCACTTTTTTAACTTTAGTTAGTGTGTAACGTTGCTGCTTGAGCATAAACAGTATCGGTAACACTTTACAATAAGGTTCATTAGTTAAACATTACCTCATGCATTAACTAACATGAACTAACCATGAGTAATACATTTGTTACTGTATTTACTAATCTTTGTTAATGTTACTGAAAACACAGTTGTTCATTGTTTGTTCAAGTTAGTTCACAGTGCATTAACTAATGTTAACAAGATTTTAATAATGTATTAGTAAATGCTGAAATTAACAGTAACAAAGATTAATAAATGCAGTTCATTATTAATTCATGTTAACTAATGTTAACTAATGAACCTTATTGTAATGTGTTACCCAGTATCTGCAAAGTTACAGCGCTGAAAGTTCAATGCAAACAGAGATATTGTCTTTTAAAGTTATGGCAGTTTAATGCCTACAATTATGACCGGTTTGGACTACAATGAGCTTCTTCCCGGGTTGGTGACATCATAAACCCTGCGATTAACATAAACCCTGCCCACGGGAACAAAGTGGGCGAGGCCATGATGCGCGGCATTATGGAAGCGGAAGAGTTGACGAAACCAGATGCGTGCGACACGGCACGTCAAAAGATAACAGAACCCATTATAATCAGTGGATGCAGCGTGGAAGACACTTTAAAACTTTAAAAGCAGAAGATGCTGTTTATGCAAGTATTGTAAGTAAACATACAAATTGTAAGTACTGTAACGCCAACAAACACTAACAAACTTCTATGTTCAAAGACAAACAGTTGTTCATGCTATAAATTAAACGATACCTTTACAAAAATGCTACTACTCAGTCACGTATTCGGCTGCAGTAAAGCTTTAATCAGGATAAAAATGTAACGTTATATTCATCATTACTGCTATCTGGGTCTGATTCGGGCTCAATTTGATATGGCAATATAGACGCTAATCTGAGCACATTGCGTCTTTCAGAGGGAGTGGTATCATAGAATCAGGATGTCAAACCGGCCGTTCAAATGACAATGGAGACAGCGGTGTAAAAATTTTTTTTTTTAAAAAACGCAGCATTATGACATGTTAAACTGCGCCCCATAAACACAATCAAGCCTAGAAAAAAACAAACAGTGAACTACCCCTTTTAAGCAAAAAACCCAATCTGCACACAGATTTGTGCCTACTACCTGAGGTCTGCTGCATGAAGTCGGTTTCAGTTCCTACCCAGGTGAGTTTGAGATTGGTTTGAGCAAACTAGTGGTGTTCATTACCATGGTAACGTATGCTACATGGTTAACCTGCTCCAGAGCAGGCTTTAGTCTGGGTTAGAGAACCAAAACTGAGCAAAGTAACAAATCTGAAGCAAGAAAGCCATTATTTAGCAAGTATATCTTACTCCAATTTAAAGCAGTTTATACTGCTACAATTTTAGAGACAAAATTTTGCTGCAAATTATTTATTATATTTATATGATATGAATTAGAATTATGTATAAATATGTAAAAATAATAGATCAAACCCTGAGTTGACAGAGAATGTTTATACAGAGCGTTTTGAGGCTGCTGAACCTGATCTAAACCAAGCTGGATTTGTGTGGTTTTGTAACTCTAAACCCACCCTGAAACTCAGAGGTTGTTCAACTAGCTTCATGCAACAGCACTCCGATTGCTCTAAATGTAAGCACCTTTGCTGGCTTAATCAATGTACACATCTGCACCACTTGATGTTAAAAATAGATTTTTTTTGTTTTGAAAGGCTTTTAAAATTAGCTATTTCTTCTCAAAATTAAAAATAGCTAGTTTTTAACGTTACCAGTGTTTTGTTGTACAAGTAAACTCATTTAATGACAATCATTTTGATGAAGATTTTTTAGAATCTTTGACAGTGAGCAGTGAGCACACAATGGTCTTTATTAGCAATGCATTCTGGGATTGATTGCAGAGGAAACTCACCTGACAGGAAGGCAAACTGTTTCCTGAGGTCTGGGCTGATGTCTGCAGCACACAGAGGACTGCTCTCCTGCTGCATAATCTCATCTGCATGAGAAATAAGAGATTCAGTTAGTCCAGAGCAAAAAAAAAAAAAAAAAAAAAAAAAGATAAATAAATAAATATTTTAATATTTTAAATATTATATATATATATATATATATTGTTGTTACTTTACTTTAAAGTGCCCCTATTTTGCCTTTTGGGATATTACCTTTCATTGTGGTGTGCAATATAGTTGTTTGTGAATGTAAAAGGTCTGAAAAGTTTCAAAGATCAAAGTTCACGATAAATGGAGTTATTGTCTCCCAAAAGAAAGAACTGATTCTGAACTGCACAAGTTCCCGCACAAACCTATGTAGGTTTGTAACAAATTTGCATAATGCCAGTCTATGGTCTTCATTGGCTACCTGTGAACAATGTCAACTTTGACCCTCAAACAGTGTAGTTGAGGCCTGGAACCGTTTGGTCTGTGACATCAACATGTCGAGAAGATGCTGTTTTCTGCTCCGTGAAAGCAAATCCACTTTGAATGCACTTTCAAAGGATGAGGCTCGACTTGATACGATATAGACGTCATAGTTACTGTTCATATCACAAGCACTGAGGAACCCCTGGAGCTGAAATTCAAATATGGGCTGTGTTCAAAATTGCCCCCTTTACCCTCATTCACTATTCCCTAAATTATTCCACTAATATAGTTCACTTGAGGGAGTGAATAAAAACAAGTGAGTGAATTCTGATTGCGCCCGAAGGGCTGCGGCTTTTGCTTTGTTTGTGCTTGCTGTTTAATAATTATTTGAAACTTAGCAAACTGGCAGCTTCAGTAGTAATGAAAAGATTTATCTTTAACTCTGTCATGGAAACTATGTATAATCCTTAATTAGACAATTTAATAATCAATTAAAAACTCAAAAGACGCATGAAAAGGAGAGGAGGAGTTTAGAGAGACTGAATCCTTGATCAAACAGTTACTTAGATACTGTGACAAAAAAGGTGTTGCTACAACGTATATTATTTTGAAATTTAAGTGATTTTGACCTTGGATGTGTGTAAACCTATTGTAGGAGTCTTTAAAATGGGAAAGTAGGGGCACTTTAAAATGGAAAAATATTACTTTTTTAAAAGACTAATTTATCCTAACACCACCACACAATATCATATAGACACAAGAATCTGACTTCACATTCTTAATGCGCATGTGTGTTGTAGTGAAGATGGCATGCTCATCTGAATTTGAGAAGAGCAGCTGTATGTTTGGATAGAAGAGCGGTTGGATGGAAAGATGGAAGAGCAACTGGATGAACAGATTGATGGAGAAGAGAAGGTGAAAACAGAGGAAAAGAGTATTTTTATGTGCATCAGGAGATGATGGATTACTATAA
The DNA here is from genome assembly GCF_024489055.1 of Chanodichthys erythropterus. NCBI lineage: Eukaryota > Metazoa > Chordata > Actinopteri > Cypriniformes > Xenocyprididae > Chanodichthys > Chanodichthys erythropterus. Next base: position 38,243,105 of record NC_090232.1, on the reverse strand, counting down.
GCAGCTTTTGAGAGTCTTGAGCCACTGCGGGGTGCGTGTGAGTCACTGCGTCGCATCTCTCTCAGGCTCAGACTCTAAGAGTTTAGATTGGATATGTTCTCATGCTTCAGGTTAGAATCTGAACACACATGTCGGTATGAATAAAGGTGAATTCAGGCCTGTGGACAGATGAATCCAAAACAAACCAAGACAACATGATCCATCCTGACAAACCATTGGCACAGAGCCTATCAGCAAGGATAAAGTCATTGGACATAAGTCGGAAACACACCCACACACATTTTCATCTGTCTTTCCTGCTGTTAGAGGTGCTTGGGACCTTAAGGAATCTCTGTTAAGGATCTTGAACTCAGCATATGGGTATGCAAGTAGGTCACAGATAAACAGGACTGTAAGTGGGCTTACTGATTTCATCATTAATTCTCTTTCCATTAGTCTTGCTGCAGAGGCTTTACAGCAACTCATTGAATAGTTTATGATGTACAAATGTTAGAATGTTCACTCAAGACAAACATAGATAACATCCCTGTGTCCAGCCACCAACAGCAGACCACATCCATCTGTGCAAAAGACCATTTGAGTCGTCAACACATTACAACGCACGTTGTAAGAAACAGATAGGATGGTTTTTGCTGCTTTAAATTAGCAACAAGTGCAGTATTAACAGTTGTATGTGTCTGTGCAGTTGATCAGAGTCCAAAATTAACTTTTTGCTAATTGAGACAATTTACATGCAATAAATGTCTAACTGGCCCAGAAACTGTAAAGTGAATAAAATAAAAATAAATAATAAAATAAATAAACAATGAAATAAAAACAATAAAACAAACAATAAAAAAAAGGAAAAAAAAAAAAAAAAAAAAAAGTATTTATCAGACGATCTGCAAAACCAGCATCAAACTGGGCCTTGTTTATAAAGCCCGAACTGGGCTCTGGGGTGTGTTTCTCAAAGCAAACTATGGTCGCAAGTACCAATAGAGTTCAATGGGACTTATGACCATGGTTCAACAACGATGCTTACGGGAAACGCACCCCTGGTCGACATGTGCGTGCACGCCTTCCGGGAGAAGTGCTCTTACAAGGAATTCCGACCATAATGACACACAGACCCATACTCGAGTCCAATGTTTATTGGGGATTTGGAAGAGTATTTTTCGCACAGAAAATCTCCGTCATTCATCCAACTCGTGTTTTGAAACTTTGGCCACGTTTAGCATGAGAATCCAACTCTTCAATCAATCCCATTTTTACTCAAATGTAAAGATGTGCTCTACCCATCAACAAACAAGTGTTTGACACATCTTCACTGTGATTTATATTATGTTACCGTTGATTATGCTGTGAGATATTATACCATATTGTCTGCAAAAAAACAGCACAGCCTTCACATCATCTGATAAAGTGGCATGTTAATCTAATCTCCTCACACAGGAAATGCCCTTGTTTGGAAGCTGTGGAGTACGTTAGAGAAGCCACCAGGAGAAGATAACGCCTCTTTGAAGCCTGAAGGACGTTGACGTAAAACACATTACAGAAAAACACTCCAGCTATTCACCCTGTTATTAACTTTCTGTAAAGTTCAATGACATTGAGAAATGCTGAACCTTCATTTAAAGAACAGGCACAAAGTCGTCATTTGTTGGACCATACAAGTACAGTCCCTTGAACTTCAAAGTTCAGCCCCCTCAGTGTCAATAACATACTCTACTCAAACTGAACTAGACATCTCCCCTTCCTTTCCCACCGCTCCCCTCCCAGATGTCACTGATCACAGGTGAGCACCTGTTCTAACCATTTCCAACACCTCAGTCACTACAGCCATGATGAGCAATGGACAGATGCTTGAGGATAAAGAGAGAGCTGTCAATCCTTAATTGGATCAACCCTGGTAACACAGACGGGGCTCAGGCTTAAAAACAGTAACTGTAGTTGGCGAAAGTCTGTCTTGTTGCACAGATCGCAGACCACATTCAGATTTAGTTGTTTACAGGGATTGCTGGTCTCAGATCAGCCACAGTCGAGTGACTTTAGAGACAGCTGCCACAGCCCAGGTTAAAACTAGGCTAGAGAGGTTAAAGGGTTTGTTTAAAAAAAAAGAAAATTCTGTCATTTATTAATCACCCTCGAGTCGTTCCACATCCGTAAGACCTTCGTTCATCTTTGGAAAACAAATTAGGGTCTTTTTGTTGAAGTCTGAGAGCTTTCTGATCCCTCCATAGAGATCCAACGCAACTACCAGTCCAAGGTCCAGAAAGGTAGTAAAGATCATTAAAGTACTCCATGAGACTCCAGTGGTTTAACCTCAATTTTATGAAGCGACATGAGTGATTTGTGCAAAAAACAAACAAACAAAAACAATAAACAATTTACCACTTTATTTACAAAATAATATTATCCAAGGCGTGTTCACGCAATGCCAGCTCTCGCATGAACAACACGCATGCGTCGTGATGCTCTAGTGAACGCACTCTTCAGATCAATATTATTGTAAGTAAAGTGGTAAATTATGTTTTTTTTGCGCAAACAAAGCACTCGCATCACTTCATAAAATTGAGGTTAAACCACTGGAGTCACATGGGGTACTTTAATGATGTCATTCCTACCTTTCTGGACCTTGAAAGTGTTAGTTACATTGGATCTCTATGAAGGAACAGAAAGCTCTCAGACTTCAAAAAGATCTTAATTTGTGTTTCGAAGATGAACGGGTTTGGAACAACATGAGGGTGAACATTTTTGGGTGAACTAACCCTTTAAGAGATGTTTCTGGCACTGAAAGATTGGCACAGTTGAGCAGAAAAGAAGTCATGACCAACAAAGATAACAATAGGGGCTTTTGCACTGGGTAATTATAGAAACTCAGGAACTAGCCAACAGGTTTATTGTAATTCTCGGTCCCCCGAGAACTAAATGTTCCCCTAGGGACATTTTCCTGGTGGCATTCGCACTGCCATTAAGAAATAATGAAGTAACGTAAGCCGACCAACAGCGACGTCATTCAAGCACGGCATTCAACAACGTCGAAAAATGGAGCACGGAGGATGCCGGTAAAGAAATGCTTGGACTTCTGCGTCAGTCCATCCATCACCGTTGGAGTGGAGTTAGTTCCTGGAGCAAGCATATGTAAACTTTGTTACACAGATTTTAAAAAATGGTGGGTGCTGATGTTTCGTATGGCATGCATTCAGACAATCACTGTACACTTGCGTCACTAGTAGTTCCTATTGTGCTGGGTTAGACCCTACTCTGAAGTAGGAGCTGATTTAAAAAAAAAAAAGTTCCTATAAAAAAAAAAAAAAAGTTCCTATAATTAAAATCATTCCCAGTTCCTGATAACACCGATAGTTATAGCAACTATGAAAACGTTGCCAAAGCCCCTAATGTTTTGCTTTTCTTGTTGCCATCCATACTCATGAAGTTCATCTCATATATTCATCACTTGTTGCTTCAGGCTATACGGGTTCATTCTACAGGTTGTGTAAGATCACAAAGACAAAATCTGATGGAAGAGAACTTATAAAAATAGATTTGCTTAAAAAACAAACAAACAAACAAACAGGCCGAGGGAATTTATGTCCAAGTACTCCATGACAAGTTCCTCTGTGTTCCAAATTGGATTGTATTCCAAACACTATTATACATTTAAGCAATTAGGTATGAGAGGCTGTTACATTGTGAATTTAGTCACGGCTACAGGGCACATGACATAGAGACAGAGGAATGCCAGCAACTCCTTCATCTGCACAACAAAGCAATACATCATACATTACACATTGTATTACATACATTTTAACAGTTTTAAAGCAGTTTTAAATATATTTTAAGGAAGGAATAACTTTAATTTCAAGGAAGTCTATAACAATACTAAAGGACCAATCAGAACACAGGACAATATTATAAATTATACAGTACTCTTGAGAATTTTCAGATTTTGAAGAAGAAATATTAAATATATGCGTCAATTTCTGAATTATAATGTCAAAACAGTCTATACGACAAAAAGAACTTCTAATTAAGAAGTCAGTTTGTGATTTTATCCTCAATCCAATCACCGGATGCAGTGTCTCATTTACATTTATCCCATCGCTCCTGTTAAACAATGGTAGTCCGTTGAGATAGAGGGGGACGCGTTCAGTCTTGTCACTGTCGACTCAGATAGGCTCATGAGAAAGAAGCTTGAGCAAAGTCCAACGTTTCATTCACCATCTCATCTCTTGGTGTTTAATCAACAAAGCTATGGCACAGAGCCTCCGCGCTCAATACAAAACATCCTCTCACACATCCGCAAAACCAAAGCAGCAATAACAGGGCTATAGAAACGTCCCGGGGCCCTGCATGGTCGCCAAGAACGCCAACCCCACATTGACAAAGCGTTTCAATGTCGGAGCGCGGGGCGCTGGGATTCACAAGAACCGGGGGAAGGGCAGACGCTCTCATTTTAATGCCATTCAACGGATAGACGAGTATTCTTTACAAAGCCTTACATATTTAATGCCACTCCGATGGGTTGAGCCGTGACCGCTACCTCAATGTGATTGAAGATCTGGGTTTGGACTGTAACCTAAAAGATCCCAGTTATAAAACACTCATATTCATCTCAGGAAACTGATAGTTTTAACTCTGTGAAATAGCTGACAAAAGTAGAACCACAGAATGCCTAATTAATGACAAGCTTTGTGTTTTAATACAAAATAAACATTTATTTAAACACCAGAAAGGCAGTTAGATAAAATACTGTCTGACCCTCAGAACTCCACTGTCAACAGATTAACATACACCAACGGGAGGCAACAATCCTAAATAAGTAAATAAAAGTGTCCAGTAACACTGACAGTAACTTTACAAGGTGGCAGTGCCAGAGACAAACTTTTGGAATACAAAATTTGGTAACCAAGAAGATTTTAAAACAGCTTTGCCTCATATTTACCATTAATCTCATTGAATAACCATCAACAAGATAACATCTCTAGTTGAATTCCCCCCAAAAAGTCTATCAGAACTCTGTTTATTTTTTTCATTTCTGCAATTTATACCGAAGTACAAACTGCAACTGCCAGACGTTAGTCCATGCCAGGGTCAGAAATTAACTTTTCCATTAAGGAGCCCCTTGCAATTGATTTACAGTGGCATTTTATGATTACCTGTGTTGTCTTTTATGTCAAATACTTAAATTTATCCAATTACTTAAATCAATCAGAATAGTATATAGACTGTTACCAATACATTTTATCATTAACAAAAGCCATCTTTACATTGCAAAGGTGCAACAGAAGCTGCATCTGAAATAGCATAAATGTTTATTTACACAGACTGTTTAATATTATTCAAATTATAAAATGAACAGGAACTCATTACAGGGTCATTATTGTCAATTAATGCACTTGATATTGTAATGATGATTATTAATCTTGATTAAAAGAAAAAAAATGTTTGGGGAAACTGAACATCTTTGGCTACACAGACAAAACTATTAAGAAGCATTTATGAATTATTTTAATGTTTTTAATACATTAGAAAATGAAGACTTCACATAATACTAAATTATATCAAATGGAATAAACTGTATACAGAGTGAGCAGAGAACGGGACAGACTGTGAAGCTGTCCATAACTTGGGGTCTAGCGAGAGTTTAAGCACTCTCACAAACACTCCCATTAAAATCTCGGAAGCTGACTACACTGCGACATGAATCTATTCTATTGAATCTGCACTTTTTTTCTGCACATCTAAATTTGCAGAATTTGCGAATTTCAGTCAAAGAACACGTGCACTGAAAAAAAAAAAAAACTGTTTCAGCGATGACTAATCTGAAGGCTTCTGATTGGCCATCACATTCATAAGCTCAACAGAAACGTGCGTGATTGGTTATAATGCTCAATGCTGCAAAACGAAATCTGATGGATCAAATGAATGTTAAGTATTGTAGTTTGTTTAACCAATATTATCACTTAAACATATATTATATAAATATTTTGAAACAAATTTCCATGACTTTTCCAAAACTTTTCCAGGCCTGGAAATTGCTACTTTATAATTCAATGACTTTTCCAGTTTTTCATGACCGTACAAACCCTGTAATAATAAAAAATTAATAAAACAATAATTTAATTTGATATGATGGTGTAAAATGAAAAAGTAATGCCTTAATTTACTTTTTTTTTTTTAAAAAGCGTAATGTTACACGTGGCACTGGTCTAAAATCCTGATGCCTAATATTATAGTCTTTCAAATTCTTCTCTACTGCGTAAAATTCAATTTGCAATTGTGAGCCTCTAGATCTCACCTCTCTTGGAACTCTGTTTCCTGGTGCAAGAGAACAAGGACAGCATGTTTTCCGTGTGTCTGTGGTTGTTTCCACTCTCTGCATTATTTACAGGAGAGTGTTGGGTACAGTGGCTTAAAAACCTCAGTATAACACTAACAGCTCAGATGGAAAAACAAGACAGACACATACGCACTTAATGTTAACATGCAAGGAAAACATCCTCTTTGTTCTTCATGTCTGTGCAAGTAGCTGAGGTTAAACACATATTGCAGTTTTTGTTAAAGACCTCTTTGGCTGTGTCTTGTCCGAGCCTGTCTGAACTATAAAGAAACCAGCCCAGGTTAAAACACACAGGAGTGCAATACAGAAACCATTACTGCCAGCTACACTAGACAGTGAAGGCCAGGTAATACAGCAAAGAGAGGGTTGTACACGCAGGTTTGTTTTTGTGAATTGTGGGGACATTCCATAGGCGTAATGGTTTTTATACTGTACAAACTGTATTTTCTATCCCACTACACTACCCCTACCCCCAAACCTACCCATCACAGGAAACTGTGCACATTTTTACTTTCTCAAAAAAAACTCATTCTGTATGATTTGTAAGCCATTTGAAAAATGGGGACATGGGGTAATGTCCTCAAGTCACCCTCTCCTTGTAATACCTATGTCACACCCATGTCATTTTACAAATTTGTGTCATGATGTGTCACAAAAAAGGCGCACACACACACACACACACCCACACACACACAAACACACAGTCAGAATGACGATATCTTTCACATGAGAATCACACCCATATCTCATTGTGATTTCCATAATAACTATATGTTCTATGTGCTCTAAACAATGCAAAGCTCATTGAATACATTACAGTGGCTACTGGATAATATACAATGAATGTTCCAGAACAACAGTTAACATACTGAACAACATTACATGATATTATTCACTTAAAGGAGTAGTTCATCCATGGTCTATATCATCTTTGTCATTCCAAACTTTTAGATAGAACTTTCTTTATTCTGTGGAACACAGAAAATGCATTTTGAAAAGAAGAAATCAGTGTTTCCTTTGTCCAAATATGGTCAGTGTGGTCCAGTGCTGTTTTTGACCCCAAGCACTTTCATTATGATCGGAGAGAAACACTCTTCAAAATATATTCTGTTGTGCTCCACAGAATAAAGTAAGTCATTTAGAATGACATGACGGTTAATGTTTATTTTTGGGTGAACTATCCCTTTGATATAATTAAATCAGACTCTGGGATCAAACATCAATTTAACCATATAAAGTATAATGCTTTATACAATACAAAATGTTTCACTACAGCTTTACAGAAACAAACAGGAAAATAATTTTCTTGCAAAATTAATCAATTACACTATGAAATGACTTCAATTTCAGCTTCTCTACAGAAGACAATTGTCGTTATTCAGCTCAGTTTAGTTCAACGTTGATGCAATTAGTTCAATAACAGTTTCAATGTTACAAAGTTTTTCTATTATGAAACAATTTCAATTTACAATTCAGATATAAAGCAGCTCTACAGAGGACATCAGTGTCATTAAACCACAGAAGTGCCATTAGTACACACATACACGGATTGCATCTCTGATCTTCACCATGCAAAATCAGCTCAGTTATTTCACAACATACACAAACAACTTAACGAATGATGTCCCAAATAGCTCATTAGCAGTGCACATGGTTGAGTGTCATGGGGGTGCTGTAACTGTGTGTGTGTGTTTAAAGATGTACAGTATGCAGACATGTGGTCTGACTCCAGCTGCATGGACAAATGTGAACAGTGCCATATTAATAATACCATCACACCAACTGCTCACAAAAGGGCAGCTGTGTGTGTGCTGCCAGAATAGACATGTGATATGTGTGTTCAAGACAGCAGACAGAAGAATTCATGTATTAACATTTGGCATTATAGCTGCACTTTACAGAGTCTCCATCTGCCAGGCTGGAAGTATAAGAATCAGAAAACACACACACACACACACACGCGCATCCCCCCCACACCAACAACAAATGGGCAACAAGTGGGTCAAATATTCTACATTCCAGTGGCAATTCCTTTAACAGTGTAATTGAATGTATATCAGATCGTTGTGATTCAAAATGAACAAAAATAAAATGTGGTCACAAAAGATTCTGTCTGTAAAAGAGTCATTTTTAGTCAGCATTTATATACAAATGGTGATCAGAGTATACTATAAATGCAGATTGTTACTGATTACGGGGTATGACTTTACAATTTTCTATTTTCTCTCTCTTTTTGGACCTGGACCCAGCAAAACCACTGTAGTTGGCCACACTTAAAACAACCACACTAGACATACATAGACAGATGGTTACTAAATAATCATAGTGAGTAAAATTATCATGACAAACCCTGTGCAGTCAACCACAAATGTAAGAAAATATAACAGGCTGCAAACATGTAAAAATCAGATTTCAGACATGTTTGCAAGCATTACTATTATAGTTGCTCATTCTAATAGCCCTACTGTAAGTACATTACCATTCTAAAGTTGTTTAATAATTAATATTGCTCAAAAGTGACAGTTAGAGACTTTTCAACTTTGAATCCATCAAAAAATCCTGAACAACAACAAAAAAGGATCTCAGACAGTTGCCACAAAATAATTAAACCGCACAACTGTTTTCAACATTGGTGATCACAATAAACATTTTTCTTGAGCAGCAAATAAGCATATTAGAACGCAGAATGTGATTTCATGTTCCTGGATCTACATTCCAAACAACCAATCAGATTTGAGGGACAAGTTTACAGTTTATGTCAAGTTTAGGCTTACAACCAGTGTTTGGCGATTCTACATCAGTGGTATTCATCTACCATTTCCCTCTGATATTAGGGATAAGTTATGGATAGGGTTAGGTTTAGGGATAGGATTACATTTTCGGACAGGAATGTTGTTCCAGGGTCAACAAAATATGTTGACCCAGGAATGTGTCTAACTCAGCAAAAACAAGACATGCTATTAGAATGATTTCTGAAGGATCATGTGAATGAATGAATGAATGAATGAATGAATGAATGAATGAGGCATTTATATAGCGCTTTCCTACTTACAACTGTACAACCAAAGCGCTTTACAATCATATCAGGGGTCTCTCCTCATCCACCACCAGTGTGCAGCATCCACTTGGATGATGTGACACTGAAGACTGGAGAAATTATGCTGAAATTGCAGTCATCACAGGAATACATTACATTTTAAAACATTAACAAAGAAAACAGTTATTTTAATTTGTAACAATATTCCATCTTAAGAGACTTTCATATTTATTTATTTATTTATTTTTTATTTACCAACCCCACACTTTTGAATGGTAGTGTATTACTTTGGTGTGCAACCCGTCCCATCCATTCGAGTAACCGATTTCTCAAATTGTGGGAATTGTTAGAAAAACAGGCGCTGTTATGTAGAAAGCAATTTGTCACCTGGTGGATTATAAAAAATATGTATTGAAGGAGAGACCTGTGCCATATTTAGGTACCAGGGTGTGCTCTTTTGATTTAGGGAGTAGTCATCCACCCAGAACACCCTGCACAGCAATATGCTAAAACCCTTTCACCTTAGCAACTGCATAGGAATGCCCTGGCATCCATCCACAACACCCTGGCATTGTGACGACAAGTTTTGCATCCAGAAAATGTAAAACTAGTTAAAATCACGAAAGAACACATAATAACATACACTGGATCAAATACACACTCCCTCGAAAGAACAGAAATGTGCTAGTTACTCAAACATAATAGAGACAAGTCACACCCCACATATTTTTAATGGCAAACCGACAGTGTGTTCTTGGACGCCACCCTATAAATGGTAAAAAATACACCCTGCAGCACTCAGGTATCTGTGTTCGGGTTTGACATTTCCCTCATTAAAGCTGCTCTCAGTTTCTTCAGCATCATAAGAGAAAAACTCATATTTCAACATCTGATTCAGCATCTAACATGACTTGATATGTCACAACATTTCCATTCACGCTAAACTAAACTCACTTGACAGTGTCTTATATAACCTCAGGTCATAGTTAAACTGACAACACACCAGTCTAGATTCAATAAGCAAATATCTTCTGATGTGCCATTACTTGCATACACAGTGAAATTTTGTCTATGATGAGCATTCATAGCAAACCACGATCACCACTGTGCGTATTGACAGGCTTGAAGCAAAGCTTTGAATGTGAACACTTCTGGTGCCAGTCCAAGTGGGTTCTGAAAGCTGGCATAAACCCAGACTGTTGCTAAAAGTCGCTCAAATGGTCAGAGCCAATGAGCACGGGTGAAACTGTTACAAACCGTTGACCAACAAACAATACGCTTCTCACGATCTGAGAGCAAAGAAGGGGGGGGGGGGGGGTTACGTTCAAATTCAGGGTGGCAATTTAACTTGCAAGTCAATGAATTGTGGAAAAGTTTAACATATAACTTTCAGATCAAGGCACTGTATAAAAATAAAACAAGAACAGAATGATAAATATAAATTTACTCAATAGAAAACTGTTGTTTTGAATTGTAATGTTCACCATTTTACTGTTTTCTGTATTTTTGATCAAATAAAGGCAGCCTTGCAGGGATGTTTTAACCCAAAAGGTTACTAAACTCCCTCTTAAAGTTCATTTCTTGACCATACTGAAATAAATTAACCACAAACATAAAAAGCAAGCCCGAAAACAAAAGAGCACTTCACACAGGACACGTCTGACCTGCTTCAATATATTACTCCATTTCTACTTATAAAATAGTTCAGTCCCCTACCTGTCAACACTTTCAGTTGCAGCCATAGTCTGGTAATGTCCTGGCAGAGCAGGGACACTCGGTTGAGTTCCATCCTGCTCAGAGTGCACCTTTCCTGGTCACCCTCCTGTCTCAGGTGCCTCTATCTCTGGGGCTTCATCCTCCTGCAGGACTCACGTAAGCAGTTGGGCATTACCGAGGCTAAACTGTCCGTCAACGCACTTCACATATCCTCATCTCCCAACACACACGGACAGGCAGACACACGAACTTCACCGGCATCAGGTTACACCCCTCACTGCTCTGCCACACACACACACACACAATGTGCAGGTGGAAGCAACAGACGGTGGAGTTAAAGGGAGGAAAAGCCCCAAGGCAACGGCTAAAACAAACCAGAATGCAATTCTGTAGTGATCTCTGTGTGTGTGTGTGGGGAGAGGATAAGCTCTTACATACGCACACACTCTCTAATCGTCCTGCAGCTAACAGGTTTGAGGGAGAGAGGGAGAAAGAGGGATGGGGGTATGAGAGCAGTTTTCTCTGTTACTCTGTGGATTAATAATAGACAGCCAATCAAAATACTAGGGCTGGACTGAGGGGCGGAGCACACAAATCACAGCTGTCTACATTACTCTATGGACATCTATGATGATACTCTGCTCTATTAAAGTGAATGAGAGAGAAAGTTACTATATTGTACATACAATATGTTTATTATTACAGTAACTGGCATATTTAGTCAGCTTTACTTTATCCCTTTTAATATTGTATTGTACTCTTTTTTGTCTAATATAATTATTTTATTTGTTGTATTTTGCTTGTTTACTTAATTTGCACTATTGTTATTTGGTTACACTTAATTATACGGTTCATTAGTTATAAGTTAACTACATTAGTTAACGAACTAATAATGAACTGCACTTCTACAGCATTTATTAATCTTTGTTAATTTCAATATTTACTAATACATTATTAAAATCTTGTTAACATTAGTTAATGCACTGTGAACTAACATGAACAAACAATGAACAACGGTATTTTCATTAACTAATGTTAACAAAGATTAACAAACACTATAACAAATGTATTGCTCATGGTTAGTTCATGTTAGTTAATACATTAACGAATGTTAACAAATTAACCTTATTGTAAAGTGTTACCTGTTATTTTACTCTTATTTTAAATACTGTGTTTGCCATCCATGCCAGTAAGACACAAAGAAAGGATATTATTATAGTAATAAAACTGAAATAGAAAATTACTACATGAAAGTTCATTATTAGAATTATTGCAGTAGCTAGTCCTATTTTTCACTTTGAATTTACCCCTTTTAATAGTTTTTAAATAGTAAACTTTTAGTTCATTATTACAATTCAACATGAACCCTTTTTATTTTTTTTTATGTTAATTAACGTTATCTTGTCATTTATCAAAAATGTTACCATAATATATTGGTAACATTTTACAATATGGTCGCATTAGTTAACATTTGTTAATGCATTAACTAACATTAACTTTAAATGAGCAATGCATTTGATATAATATTTATTAATATTTGTTAACATTAGTTAAAGGGTTAGTTCACCCAAAAATTAAAATTACCCAATGATTTACTCACCCTCAAGCCATCCTAGGTGTATATGACTATCTTCTTTCAGACGTACACAGTTGGAGTTATATTATAAAATATCCTTGCTCTTCCAGGCTTTATAATGGTAGTGAACGATGCTCACAATTTTGAAGTCCAAAAAAGTGCATCCATTCATCATCAAAATAATCCGTAAAGCGATATATAATATATATATATATATATATATATATATATATATATATATATATATATATATATATATATATATATATATATATATATCGTAAGCTTAGATGCCTTTCGTGGTCCAAACAAATAGGGCTGGGCAACAAACTCAAGCTCTTCTCTTATTTCGAAATCATCCAACATTTCTCTTAAAAATTTCTTGTTTTAAAGTTTGTGATCAGTGTTTTGTTTTTTCTCTGTCCTCTGAGCTTCTGCATTCATCATTACTTCATGTGTCAGGTCAGGGGTTACTCACGCTGCAAACTGATGCGTACAGCCGGAAGCTAGTTAAGCTTCCAACAAAGTTTTAAATATGGGTTTTTGTAAGAAAAATATCCATCGCTTTTCTTCAGAACGCATTTATTAAAGGGTTAGTTCACCCAAAAATGAAAATTATGTTATTAATGACTCACCCTCATGTCGTTCCACACCCATAAGACCTCCGTTCATCTTCGGAACACAGTTTAAGATATTTTAGATATATTCCGAGAGCTTTCTGTCCCTCCTTTGGAAGTGTATGTACGGTATACTGTCCATGTCCAGAAAGGTAATAAAAACATCATCAAAGTAGTCCATGTGACATCAGTGGGTTAGTTAGAATTTTTTGAAGCATCGAAAATACATTTTGGTCCAAAAAGTAACAAAAACTACGACTTTATTCAGCATTGTATTCTCTTCCGGGTCTGTTGTCAATCCGGGTTCACGACTCCGCAGTGACGCTGTTGATGTGTTATCCGCTGCGCCCTAGCGAGACGCACTCCGTATTCAAGCTATTCTACATTGTTTGTATTTTGGTATTGCTATATTTTTTAAAATGGTGAGTAAGTGTGCATGTCGCGGATGTCCTAATCGCCAAAAACAACGACGTAAAAGTGCAACGCCGACAGATGAAAGGATTCAATGGAAAGGATTCCGGAAGAGAATACAATGCTGAATAAAGTCGTAGTTTTTGTTATTTTTGGACCAAAATGTATTTTCGATGCTTCAAAAACTTCTAACTAACCCACTGATGTCACATGGACTACTTTGATGATGTTTTTATTACCTTTCTGGACATGGACAGTATCCCATACATACACTTCCAATGGAGGGACAGAAAGCTCTCGGACTAAATCTAAAATATCTTAAACTGTGTTCTGAAGATGAACGGAGGTCTTACGGGTTTGGAACGACATGAGGGTGAGTCATTAATGACATAATTTTCATTTTTGGGTGAACTAACCCTTTAACCACCTGGAGCTGTGTGGATTACTTTTATGATGGATGGATGCACTTTTTTGTGCTACAAAATCTCACACCCCTTCACTACCATTATAAAGCTTGGAAGAGCCAGGATGTTTTATAATATAACTCTGATTGTGTTCATCTGAAGAAAGAAAGTCATATACACCTACTGTATAGGATGGCTTGAGAGTGAGTCATGGGATAAATTTTCTTTTTTAGGTAAACTATTCCTTTAACACAAATACAGCTGTTCATTGCTAGTTCATGTTAACTCAGGTCCATTACATATTTTTAACAGATACAATTGATTTTAATAATTCATGTTTATTACTTTATGTTAACTCATGTTAACAAAAAGAACCTTATTGTAAAGTGTTACCACTCAAATATTTGTTCCATTTGTTTTTTTTGTTGTTTGTTTTGTTTTTTATTTTACTCTGCACTGTGTTCTCATATACGGAACTGCAGGGGTGCCTCAATCACAGTTCAACATCTTTTATATGAGAAACCTTATAGTGTCAGGGAAATCAGCAAGCAATCCATAAGAGCACATTGAATGGCCCTGTAAGTCTGTATTCACAAATAGCCTGGGAAAGAGAGAGACAGACACACACACACACGACCACCTGTTTGTGGCTGGAGTTTGTGCAGAGAGAGTCCACTGCTGTGAATTAAACAGCTCTATAGTTCTGCAAAGCCTTTGATGGATCTCAAAATGCTTCAGCGAGAGAGAGCGAGAGAGAGAGAGAGAGCGAGAGAGAGAGAGAGAGAAAGAAAGAAAGAGAGAGAGAGCGCACAAGCGTTCAATGGAAACAAAATAGATTTAGACACATCAAAATGAGCTTTTTATACTGCAGAACAATAGCAAAGACTGGCAATATTAGAAAAGTAAAGCTTCATTAAATATATTCTCCATTGTGTGTTTTTTGTACTCTATTCTTAGAGCATTGCGTTTATTTACACGACAACACCGTGTCATGCATTTTAATGCGCTACACGTTATTTTCAGACAATATCACAGATAAGTTTACAGAAAGGTGTATCTGGGTCGGTGCTGTCCAGGAAAGTATACTTTCACTGTGATCTTTGTGATATGCAATCTTCATCTCAAGGCTCTCTCATTGCCTGAAGGTCATAGGCCGCAAACAACAGGAGGACTTTAAAATGCAGGTCAAGTTCTAGACACTCTTGCTGGAAATCCCCTGGCTCTCTCCTCTTAGATCTTGTGTCCGTCTATATATACCCACTCCACGCTCGTCTGAGACACTCACACACTACAGATTATTTAAGAAAGGCTGGCCTTCACTTTTAGAAAGACAAACACAATGTCCCTTTCTGTGCCTTATCAGTAACACTATGCCAGTGAGCTAGATCCTCTGGGCTCCAGTGCAAATAACAGCAAATCTACTTAGATACAGCAAAGTTAAATAACCGAGTATAAAATAATTGTAATGATTTAGGCTGGAAATAAAAAGGCATTGTTTTTTTTGTTTGTTTGTTTTTTTTTCAAAACAAAAATCAAACCGTTTAAAAAAACTAATAAAAATTACAAAAGCGCAAAACATTACTAAAAATTAAACAACTTAAAATGAAAACTGATAACATAATCTGCAACTAAACTGAAATTGAACTGATGAGCGAAACCGCAAATCTGATGTCTTATCTACAGTAGGGATGCTCACATTGACCGTTTAACCGTTAACCGAAAGTAAGAATTTTAACCGATTAATACTATCAGTTTAACGTTTTTTTTTTGTTGTTTTTTTGCTGCATGGTTAAAGAAAAATATGCTATATATACATATATGCTTATTTGTTAACTCGCGGGGCGTTTCACACGTGCCAGACATATTTCGCTAAGCAACAAGCAAAATGAAGTGAGCGAAAAGAAGTACTGACCATTTCGATAGAAAGGGTCAGGCGAGCTGTTGGCACGGGGGACAGGAGGACCCCCGCAGTTTTGATAAGGGCTGCTTCAATCAGTCACAATATATCATCTTTTAGCTTAGGATTTTCACGTTTCTGTGAGCTTTCGTTCGTAAATAATTGTTATAAAACTAAATAAACCTGTTTTGTCGCAGATGTGAAGAAGAGGAAATGCGCTCTCGAACAGAGAAACACGCGATCTCCAAGCAATCGATCAAAGCGTGCTAACGTTTTAGGACAGGTCGATGGTATATAAATCGTGGCCGGACGTTAGCGTTTGTCAATCAAGCAAAACCGTCCATTCAGAAACCGAGAAATTTGACACTTTAAGGTAAGAAGCTGATCTCTCAGATTGACACGCGAGCTGGCTTGACTGAAGTTTTCGTGAGGATTTGTAGTTTATGGACTGTTGAGTTAAAAGAATTGATGGCATCTATAAAACAGATATCTAAAGCGAAACGAAAATTATTGCCTCGACCGGCGACACAGTGGGGAGGACGCACGAGAGGAGACCTGCGCGTTTAATTGGTATGTGTATAGCTACTGTAATACTGCATTTACAAAGCTTATCAGTGGCATGCACTTTGATCACGAAAATGAAAGTGCCTTTTGCGGTCGCATCGCGGTGCCCCCGCGTTCCCATGTCTCTCGATGTGAACCGTGAGCGCCAGTCCATTACCATTTAGGGCCATGGTATACTTCATTTCCCGCATTCCGCTCAGTCTCGTGCGCGAGCCTTTCAAAGAAACTCCTTTGCCCATGAGCGCGGAAAGACGCGTTCGGTATGCATACGTACACCGTCCGCGGTCATAACAATAACAATCCTTGAGGTAGGCCTGCTATTTTTATTTGACGGAAAAAATGTCTAAAATACCGGTTGTTCAAAGCTTCAGTGGATTCACCGTGTTTTTGTTTTGTCATCTTAATTTGTTAAACATGTAAGTGAAAAATATTTAGTGTAGGCCTATTTATTTTATGCCTTTTATTTAAATTATTTTTTTCTGTTGTCAGAAACGCTGCAGGTGCGTGACAATTTGATAATGTGAATCCAGGTTCTGTTGTTTATCTGTTCTATGCTGCTGTTTGCATGTTAAAATAAACCCGTGGAAGACACAGACACTCGTCAATTGTATTTTTTATTTAATGTCATAGCCTATATATGTCATATTATCATCATATAGGCTATACAATATTATAATCTTATCAGTTAACGGTTAATAATCAGATAACGAGCGCCGGTTGTCGGTCGAGAAATTTAACCGAAATGAGCATCCCTAATCTACAGTCTGCTGAACATACAGTCGGACGGCAGTAAAAATAGACTCAAGGCCTATTGATTCAGATAAATGCAGAGTATAGCACGACAGGATACATATGGCCGTCCTTCATAATTTACAGCACTGCAGCAGTTATGAGAAAAACAGGAGTCTTCGGTCAGACATCCTGTTTCTGGCAGACTCTGGTCTCTCTGAGCCATTCAGCAGAAAATGAAACATAGTTCATATGCTAAGATTAGATAGATGTGTAAATTACGTAACGTAATGTGTATCCAACAAATCCAGTGATCAGAACAGGGAGGGAAGCGTCTGACGATGCCTGACGTTATATTTGCCCTTGTAAAGGTGATCAGCCACTTTAATAAACAATAATCCTACATTATTTTACTGGAAAACAATTACAAGCTTCTATAAAACCAGCAGTTTCTTTTATAGCAAACATGAAGAACATGAAAGGGATTATAAAGTGCAAATTTCACTTTTTTAAAAAAAGAGGCATTTTAAATGGATAAAGTATGTTAAAAAAGCTCAACCTTTAACATACAGTCCCTTAAAACATACAGTTTTAAAATGATAGTATCTATATTGAAGTAAAATTCTGTATTCCATCCACATTCATGACATGATCAGTATTTTTTTAATTAATTATTATATGAGGACATGAATGCATGAACTTCATCTCCAGAGTCACTTCGTGAGCATTTTAGCGTTTCATTTGAGAAAATCTATCGTCATATCATAAACACACAAACTCGAAGGTCTTCACGGCAATCCAATCCAATCAAAATAAAAGTTCAGTTTAACTTGAAGTAATTGTGACAGAAATATATTACGTTCTATTGTACAGTAGAATTTAAATACATCTCAATTTAATTTATGATGAAGATGAAGAATATGCAGTTACTTTACATTTGTTTACTTTCTGTACCTTAAAACTGTTAAAGGGATAGTTCACCCAAAAATGAAAATTTGATGTTTATCTGCTTACCCCCAGCACATCCAAGATGTAGGTGATTTTGTTTCTTCAGTAGAACACAAATGATGATTTTTAACTCCAACTGTTTGCGTCTGTCAGTCAAATAATGCTAGTGGATGGGAACTTCTACTACAAGAGTAAATAAAACTTGCATAGACAAGTCCAAATTAAACCCTGCGGCTCGTGACGACACATTGATGTCCTAAGACACGAAACGATCGGTTTGTGCGATAAACCGAGCAGTATTTATATCATTTTTTAACTCTAATACACCACTATGTCCAACTGCATTCAGCATTTGCTTAGTGAGGTCTGATCGCGCTTTGACAATGGCAGTGATGTCTCGCACTCATTGAAGTATATGCGCGAGACATCACTGCCGTTGTCAGAGTGCGATCAGACCAAGCGAATCGAGTGATGAATGCAGTTGGACATAGTGGTGTATTAGAGGTAAAAAAATGATATAAATACTGTTCGGTTTCTCGCACAAACCGATCGTTTGTGTCTTAGGACATCAATGTGTCGTCACGATCCACAGGGTTTAATTTGGACTTGTCTAAGCAAGTTTTATTTACTCTTATTTATTGAGTTCCCATCCACTAGCATTATTTGACTGACAGACTGCAACGGTTGGAGTTAAAAATCATCATTTGTGTTCTACTGAAGAAACAAAGTCACCTACATCTTGGATGCCCTGGGGGTAAGCAGATAAACATCAAATTTTCATTTTTGGGTGAACTATCCCTTTAAACTTAGCTAAAACACTGTTTATTTCATATGTATCTTTGTTCTGTTGTGTTTATGTTGGCCTGCTGAATGTTAAATGAATCCAATCCATGTTCATTACAAATTATTTGATGATGCAGCAATAAACTAGCTAGTATAACTTAGTGTTTTGATCATGTTTTAAATCAGCATTATCTATTTTAATGACAAAAGTTAATGGCAAAAATAAGAGAGCAAGTGATAAATATCAGAATGGCCAATAACTGTTTGTTAAAATCGGTATCGGCCCCAAAAAATAATATCGGTTCATCCCTAATTTAATGTGTTAGTTTTAAACGTATTATTATTATTTATTATTGTTTATTATCGTCTATTATTATTATTATTATTGGTATTGGCATCATTGTTTATAATAAATATATTATTATTGTTGTTATTATAAAATTTTCTACATGTAACCTGATTTCTGACTCTTAGATCATTAGTTTTTATAGGTTGTGGTATTTCAGGTGCATGTGGGTTTAAGAACTTCTTTTCAAACAAACTCGTGTTTGTTTGAGTCACAAGGGAGGGATGAATTTTTACTGAGAACCACTTTTAGGAAAGCACATGATTCTTTGTATCTTACGAGGAAATTGTCTTTCATAATAGTTTTCCTGTAATTCTTGTATTACTGTAGAAATACAGGGACCCCCATAAATCCATAGCCAGATTTCTCAACTCCACCTGAAACTAAAGCAGTACAAGGCAGAAGGCTTTAGAAAAAAAAGGGAACAATCCCTGATTACAGTCAATCAGCAGACCTGAGGGAACCAAATGCTGGTGAGAGCATATGACTGCAAATTTACCAGAAAACGGGAATTTTCAGATCACTTGAGAACGAAAGTGCAACTCATGTCAGCTCAAAACATCCTTTCAGATGATGCCGGTGGCAAATGTCAGATATACACACACATGGCTGGTCATGTGATCAATCTCATGCAGTCTGTAGTGGCTATTTGCATGGGTTTGGTCACAGCACATCTAAAGATCAAACAGCAACCAATCCAATCCTCAGTTCACAGAGAATACAACAAAGATCAGATTCATGAGATAAACGAGTTTCAAATCACAAACAACCACTGGATTCACGTGCCTGTTGGCACACATTCATAACCTTACAATGTTAGTTTAGGGATTGTAAGTAAATAAAATGTGCAGAAACATACAAAACGCATTGCTTCGCTTCAAAATGCCTTTATTAACCCACTGGAGCCATATGAATTGCTTTTATTACAGATGGATGCATTTTATTTTTGCTTCAAAATGAGGCCCCCATTCACAACCATTATAAAGCTTTGAGGAGAAAGGATATTTTTAAATATATGTCCGATTGTGATAGCCTTTGGGTGAACTATCCCTTTAAGAGGTGTGACATTTCCAAAACACACTTGAAGCTGTTGACCAATGACAACACACACTTGTCCAGCCGACAAATGTGCTTTTTGGAAGGAGGGGCTTCTTAGAGACAGGAACTAAACCGAGCGTTACTGATGGACTGGGAAGAGAGGTGCTGCAATATTGCAAAATATGTGAAAAAAAGTGTTCAAGCATGAAAAACAAAATCAAGACTTTGAAAAAGGGCATAATAGGTCCTCTTTAACAAATGAAACCTTATTGTAAAGTGTTACCATACTTTTTATTGCAAAAGTGATAAACCAGTTTTATTTTGTGCTTGCTCTTTTGATCACCAAGCCTATAATGGAACAGGAAACAAGCTTGAATTAGCCCAAAAGACAAAAGGTAGATTTCTGACAAACACCTGCATAGAAAACAACCATGTTGTAAGTCCCAGGAACACACAGAGACATGAATACAACACCGTCCACAGCGCCACAGGATATTACTATGACAACATGTCTGGTTTATCACAAAACAACAAACAACAACAACAACAACAAGGATGCAAGAACTTCCTCTGCAGGCTCTGAAGCTACAAAGAGAGGGGGGAATTTCCTTTTCATAATTAAAATAAAATCCCAAAGATGAGGAGAAAGCAATGAAATGCTCCGTCATAAGATCAGGCATTTCCTTTGAATAACATACTAAATAGTTTACCAATGAGATTGTGTTTTCGCTTTTTTTGTCTACATTTTTCACTCGTTTTCCCTGATAATGTCCGGAGATAGAAAGTGTCTCATGCCAGTGGGACAATCTCCCATCATTAACCTACATCAGTGTCGACAGTCGTCACGTTCTCTGTCCTGTGGGGGGATAGACGAACGTCTAGTCAGCCGTTAGCAGTAGCGGTTAGCTATACTCGGGGGATATTCATGTCACCACACCCCCTTATCATCCAGATTTAATCAGCACAGACTCGGTAACAGAAACACAGTCTGTTTAGGCCTCTGCTTCGTCCTGCATTCCCTGTCTGAATTATCCATGCTTACTGTTGGCTGCATATGCTTTTTAAAATGTATACAGTTTTACCAAAAAGGAAGACTTTAGCAATTATTGTGTGTGCTTATGGCTCAGTGTCACAGACAGGGTCTACATTAAGCCAGGAGAAGGCTTTAGTTCAATCAGGATATTTAAGTAGCTCTTATAAATGTGCCTTTACGTTGCATTTTGAGAGAAAACAATGGCACTGATATATTGTAAGGTATGTCGTGCAAGTTGCAAGCCTTGTCTGTTAATATACATCTTTTTCTAAACCTTTAGGAATCCCATGAGGAAAATGGCTTCTTAAAGGAAAAATTTAAAATTGTCATTATTTACTTTCTTTTCATTCCAAACCTTTATAACTTGCTTTCTTCTGCGGAACACAAAAGAATATATTATAAACAGAATCTCAGTGTTTTAGTCTCCAATGAAAGTCAATGGGGTCCAAAATATCTTCTTTTGTGTCCTGCAGACGAAAGTCAGTAAATGATGACAATTTGCTTGGGTGAACAATCTCTTTAATAATAAGTAAATGTCTTATTTCACATGTAAAAATGTGCATAATTAAATTTAAGAATAACACCACATAAGTCCAGACACAGAGATCTCCACATAAAACAAGACGAGTAAGAAATGGGTAAAAATTGCCCCACAATTAATAATATTTATAGAGTGTTTAGGTATGTAAAAAGACTGGGTGGATCAAAAGAAATACTGATATAAATCGGTCAGCATTACAATAAAACAAAGTTGTTGTTGTTTTTTTTTTAAAAATTGTCCCCAAGTCCATACACAAGAGATCAAACATCATGGCAAAATAAGCCGTTTTTGTGTAAACAAAAGTGAAAGAAAAAATGAGACACTTAATACCATTCAACTGTAATAGCTATAATTTAAGACTAACTTCACTTTTCCAAACCAAATCAAACTGGTATTCAAATAATAGGCTAATTTTAACACCTCACACCCAAGAGGAAGATCCCAGAGCAAATGCAGAAATAATTCTAGCAGCTCATCATGGCAAAATGTTGGTTCATCAACCACATGCAAGTCTGCACACAAACATCATGCAGCACAACAATAACGATAGGAAAAATTAAATTAAATTATTTCCTTTAAAATTACTGAATAACATTTATGCCTCTAAATACATTCAAGCAATCTGTGAATGTCTGGAAATCATAAAAGCCTGCACACACACACACACACACACACACACACACACACACACACACACACACGGGCTTCCAAACAAGTATGAACTCAGCAAGAGTAGCAACCATGAGGAGGAAATGGAGGCCAGTGGCTCTAATACATACTGACAGTAAAGCCAAAAGGGGAGACGGTCAAAAAGTAAATGAAAAATGAATGACATAAGGAGATAATGGGGGCGGTAGTCCCACAAAAAAACTGTACATGAAGATTTCTGCAGAATTCTCAAACATGCAAGGATGCGTGGGTGGATGCATGGATGGATGGATGGGTAGGTGGATACGTGGATGGGTGGATGGATGGATGGACGTAAGGAGATAATGGGGGCGGTAGTCCCACACAAAATCTGTACATGAAGATTTCTGCAGAATTCTCAAACATGCAAGGATGCGTGGGTGGATGGATGGGTGGATGCATGGATGGATGGATGGGTAGGTGGATACGTGGATGGGTGGATGGATGGATGGACGTAAGGAGATAATGGGGGCGGTAGTCCCACACAAAATCTGTACATGAAGATTTCTGCAGAATTCTCAAACATGCAAGGATGGGTGGGTGGATGAGTTAGTGGATGGATGCATGGATAGATAGTATAAATAAAATTAAAATCAGAAAAACGTTACATAGTGAATGCTCCAATTTCTTAATGCTCTAAATAGTTCAAAGCTCTAATGCTCATTGTTGAGTCAGCTTTTCATCTGTCAGTTCTGGTCTCTGAAAATAGTAAAGCCCACGCAATAAGAGATTTGCTTGAGTACACATACACTACAACACGGGCTGTTTCAACAAAACAAAGTATTGCTGAGTATATGTATGAACTCAGCGAGGGCTTGGTTTACTCCAAGCAAACAAATATGAGGAAAAGGCCGATGGCTCAAACACTGACAGCAAAATCAAAGAGAGAAGATCACATGGCAACAATGCATTGATTAAATTCACTATAATGTATAGTGAATTAGCAATGATCACCTACTGTATCACAGATCATTTCTAAAAATGTTACAAAACCAACTCTAGCATGATTCACTCATGGATTTATTGTTTTATAGTATATGCACAGCTGCAGCTCTCTACAAAGTGTGTTAATCGGCAGTTTGTTACTGCACTGCCTGTGCTCCCATGAGAGATGACACCATAGCTTCCGTCTCTGGTGATCAGCAGTACAAATTAATGCACTTGCATACAGCTCATCCAACCCTAAGTGGCTTAAACAGCAAAAATCTCCAGCCACAGATCAGATGATCAGAGCCAAAATGGCTGACTCTGTTTCAACTAGGTTAATTGACAGAGGCTTCATGAACCTTGCAAGATGATCCAAAATAAACAGTGTAGAGCAAACCTTGAGTAGTTTAAGACCAACCCTGCCTTCTGAACTGTGTCCTCATAACACTATGAGCAAACCTCACCAACCCCATATACAAATAAAGACATGCTCTTGTATCCTCTTACCGCTTCAGTGCAACATGTGTGTTAGAGGAGAGCTCAGCCTTTCCTTGTTTGATGTTATCCCAAAGCAAAGGTTATGCAAAACACTCAAGCAGCACAGAGACAGACAGTCAGAGAGAAGCCCATGCTGGAAGAACCACACCCACAGAGAAACATGCCAGCAGGTGCATCTAATTACAATATCCTGTCTACAAATGTTTGGAATCTTATGACAAATGGAAAGTCAGATGTTTCCATGGATAAGGACAACTTAGCTAGTAAACTAAACTAAACAGCTCATGTTATCATGTTATCAAAAAATAGTAATTTAGGCTACTCCCCATCATGTCATCCCACTTGATGTTTTTTTTTGTGCAACACTGAAAAATCTTTGGACACCAGAAGAACTGTTGCCTTTCAACAACAGTTTATAGTCACCAGGGGCTGTAGAGCTCCAAATAAAGTCATGAAACGACTATCAATCATTGAAAAATGGTGCGTTAACATCATTACCATCAAAAGACATTGGTTGTCACATGTGTGGTAACCATGTGACATTTCATTTTAAAATTCTGGAAACAAATGAGAGCTTTAGGGGAGGGTCAAATGAGGCAGTGACTATGTCAGGGCTGCATTCAGCCCCGAAAAAACGTTGCAAAATGTTTTTTAAACGGAAACGTTGGTGCGTTGAGCACCCTGTTCTGATGACGCAAGAGTTGCAACTATGGCAGCTGAGAAGGCCATTCTTTGTGTCCTTTTTGAAGAATTGATATGCTATATTTTTACTATAAAACTCTTACGACAAACATGTCTTCTAATATCTCCAATTGTTGCGTATACCGAGCTGCAGCAGACACATTTGTAAATGACTTTACTTGGATCCATTGTGCGAGCTGTCTCTTTAATACCGCGTGGTTTAAATAAATATTGCTGCTGATTGGGCTGACATTTTTGACACACCCACCAAACAAGAGAAAATGTTTCTCAAACCCCGTTGCACACCGTATCCAGGAAACATGTTGTTCAAACCGTAGCAAAACGTTGCGCACTGGTTTGAGCTTGAATGTGCACCAGGACTAAGCTGTATTAACTAATGTTATTTTGTGTTTATTTTGTCCTTTTTGGAGCTTGACAGCCCCTAAAACTATAAAATCTAAAACTATATAAAAAAATTGTTAATTAAAATATAACTTAAATAAAATAATTAGATAAAAAAAAACTTAAACTTCAAAACTTAAATGGCAAGTATTAAAATGACTAAAACTAAAATAAAATAAATCTATTTTTTAAAAACAAAAACTGCTAAAAATGACAAAAGTATAAGATTACAAAAAAGTTCAATCTAAAATATACAAATAAAAGCACATTCAAAACAGTAATAAATACTATAGTATATAAATAATACTGACACAGGTTGGTTAATATGGAGCATCATGGCAAAAACTATAAAATAATTTGTTAAAAATCTATTGCATATTGTAGCAGCAAATTGGAATGAAACCACCTAAGGATAAGTAAATAAATTATTAATTTGAATTTTTAGGTAAATATTCCTGTAGGTGAAATGTTGGCTGCTTGATCCCTGCAGATTTTTAAAATACATTCAGCTTGTTAAACCTGACAGCATTGCATCACACAACCAGATACTAACACATATTCAAATGGCAGATGCATTATCACCCTTCCCATGATACATCACTGCCAACAACATCATGCATCATAATGCAAGTGCTGGGAAAAACAGCAAAGTGCTACACAAACACTTCTCATATTCTCAGCACATGACAAAAGAGGAACTTACAGATCAGCCCATCGCAGGAAACAATGAACCTGTAGAAACTTTCCATTTCCTCTACAGGGATCTTCACCAAGCTCCTGCAGTTCTCCGGGGGTCGGAGGTGCGTCACAGTCTCCTCCATCAGTATCATTTCACCTCCTTCACTTGGTCTCAATCTACCCTGCTTTTCTTACCTTCCTCAGTCATTCTCTCTTTTACTGTCACGCCTGTCCTCGCATTGCAAATATTCACTCCCTGAATTATCATGGTCTCTCTCTCCCTCTCTGAGACGCTGTATCTTTCTCTCTCAGGTGTGAGTGCAGCAGTCAGGGACGTGACGCTGTTTTTCAGTCACACCCATGCCAACCGCAGGTAACGCCCCAAAATAAAGAAACTCTACACACACATGCAGCTACTCACTCGTTCACAAACACACCATCTGTCTCTTATCTCATCTGTGATTTGAATGGCAATATCACATCTATTTGCATTATAATCAGATTTTCAAATAAATGCACAAAAGAATAGTGTTGGTTGCTCTTTCAATAAACTTAATGGAGTTTTTGTTATGTGTCATTTGAAAACATTTAAACAAATTGGAAAATTTACAAAGTTTCTGTAGCTCAGTTGGTTAAGCTTGGTGTTTAGGTCATGGATTTGAGTTCAAGGGAACAAATAAGCTGATCAAATTTAAAACTTTAAATGGACAAATGAACACGAACTGTAAACAAATATTTAAAAATAATAAAATTAATATGTGGATAGATTTGGTAGTTTGAGATTTTTTTCTCATAAGAAATACAGTATCTGAGAAGACTCTTTTTTTTTTCTCTAAAAATCATACTGTAAAAATCTGTTAAAAAATACAGTAAAAATGGTAAAGTTCCCTTACTCTATACGGTGAGAAACTGTTACAGATCTAATGGGACATTTCATGTCATTTAAAGTCAAATACTGGTAAGTTTTTGGAAGTAGAAAACAATTTTCAGCAAATTTAATTTAAATCGATAAAACCGGAAATGTTGCTACTATATTTTTATACTATATTTTTACTATAAGTTCTGGCATTTTTTTACCATTCATTTCATTGTTTTTTTTTTTGTTTTTTCACATGATCAATTTTCATATTTAGTCATGTTCATTTTTTATTTCTAGAGCTATTTGATTATTTTAAAGGTATTACTTTTTTGTACATAGAATTATACATTAAAATTTCAGCATGTCAGAGTACTTCTCATAGCTTCAGAGGTCACTTCGAGGTCTCAGAGGTTAACCAAACACATTTACCTAATCGTGGGGCCTGCGAGTACCTGGTTTTCGTCCTCTCAGGTCTGTGGAGGAAACAACACACTGTTTCCATTTCTGGCTATCTGGATTTACTTCTCACAGCAAACACAAACACACGCGTGTAAATGGATCCAGCACCAATTCACAACTCTAACTGCTGTCTGTTATACTTTGACCTCACGCAAACCGTTCAAACCTGCAGCTGAGGTTAACCATTACCAGACACCATTACAACATACGGCAGGCTGGAAAACTCCACGTGGCTATGATTTATAAAAAGAAAAGTAGAGCAAATATCCAATACGTCTCAAACTCTAAGTATATAGTTAACAAAAAGCAAAACCATAAAAAAAAAATGTTAACTAAAATAAAAAAATATATAAAAAACTTATTTTATTTCAGCTAGTTGCAGGGCAACATTTCCCATTTTATTTAGTTGAACCTGATGTACTAAAATAATTAAAACTAAAGCTGAATTAAAAATTAATAAAAACTATATAGACATAAAAAATTATTAAAAAAACAACAACAAAAGAAGTGCTAAAATTTTAAATAAAATGATACTGGGATATATATATATATATAAAAAATAATTCAAATAAAAAAAAAAGTGTCTTAATAATAAAATAACACAGATAAGCAATAGCAATAGTGACGCTTGCCTTTAAAGAAAAAACACAATCACTGGAAAATTGGACATCTGGTGCTAGATGGTGTGTATAAACTTCATATTCTAATAATAAAAGACTTTGAAGACTTTATGCTAAAGCTGGTCTGAGATTAGTCTAAAAAGATAAGGAGTCTGAATATGACAGATAATGAAGTTCAAAATAGACTGCATTGTGCTGATACGGAACAAGAGTGTGACAACATCACAAGGATGCAAGGAGTCGTTTCATATTAAACACACAGAAAGTCAAACATCAAAGAGCAAATACACACACAAACGCACTCAGACTTAAGCAGCATCTTGTTAAGAGCGAGAAGCAGACACAGAGAAGCTTAAGATCAGAGATTTACTCACATTTCAAGACGTCAGACATCTGCTCTCCAGTACAGATATATTGTCCTTGTCAGTGCCTTGTTTTTTTATTCCCTAGTCTGTCCACTGTATGCACTTGTTCAGTGAGTTGTTATGTGTGTGATTATCTTTTTGAGAAGTTGAGATGATACGCTATTTGCCAATATTTATCTGTCTCTTTTGCCATGCGTGTTCCCTAAATATACCAGTTCAGCTCTGTGCTGAGACACATTGGTTTACTGCGAAAACAAAACTTTTAGCACAAAGTGTCTGAGCAAGAGAGAGAGAGAGAGAGGATGTGTGTCAATGTGATCTGGGCAATGGGCCATCCACATGCATCTCAATGATGAGAGAGAAATCCCACGAGGAAACCACCTTTCAACCTCCCACACACACACACACACAAATAAACGGACAAATATTCACTTAAGTTGACCCTAAAAAGAATATGTACAATTCAAATGCATACATTTCTTTTCATCAGACTTTTTAGGATCACAATATGTTCAAGAAATAGTTCATCCGTTCTGTTCATCATTTACACATCCTTATGCCGATCCATACTTTCTTTCTTTCAAAAGGAGATATTTTAAAGAATATGTTAGTGGTTATTTTCTATGCAATTATAATCAATTGAGAGCTTTCAGGCTTCAGTGCTTCAGTTCTCATTCACTGAAACTGCACAAGTTCAACTGGTCCATTCTTCAAAATTCTGCAGTTCCACAACAGAAAGAAAGTCCTATGAGTTTTGATTGACATGAGGGTGAGTAAATAGCAGAAGTTTCATTTTTGGCTGAACTATTCCTTTAACTTTCACAAAGATGTGTCCTAAAACTGAATGACTCACAAACTAAGAGTCAGTCAGCAATTTCCATCCTGTTTCCTCAGCAAAACCATCTGAAAGCAGCTACGCCACACATACACAAGCTGATATTCAGTTCTCTCACCGTTCCAGTCCCTCCAGGAGCTCTTGCGGCTGAAGGTTGTGAAAGGAGAGAAGGGGACTCCCTGTAAGACTGTAGCCGATAGGTTGTAGAGGAGCTGCGTCAGTCGGGACAGCATCCGCTGTGGGGCGTCCTGGCCCTCCTGAAGAAACTCGTGCAGAGACATCTAAACTGGTCCCTACATGCACCTAAACCAGTCTCAACCAGTCTCGGCTCGGCCTGACCTCTCGGAGCCAGCCCAAATCCACATTCGGTCCAGACCAATGCTAAAAGAGTCTGAACTAAGAGCAATTAAATCCCAAGCCAGGACGAACTGATCCAAGAGAATGCTGGGAAGACTACAGCAGCCCAGTCCTAGTCTCAGAGGGCTTCCTCTGTCAGATGGGACCCGCAGAGAGAGGCTGCATGCAGACGCATTTTGGACCTCCTGTTTGTAAGGAAACAAGCCCGGCATTCAAGCACGCTGTCGCAATAAACATGCGTACTTATTCTTGCAGAGGAGAGAAGAAGAGTGGAGGAGAGGGGAGGGAGAGTTTTAGCACAAATCCCCTTCTGCTCTGCTAATTACACACACACACACACACACACACACACTCACACACAATCATAAGTAAACTCTAATCTCCAGCATTCTTGTGCGCCACTTAGGGGCCAAATTGACTAACTTTTTCTTAACAGAAACAAAACCTCTAAATGAATTTGAACCTTTTAGGAATCATTCAATAAGACATGCATTTTACACTATCATAAGTGGAATGTTACTGAATGTTCTTCAGCAAACATTCAGTAAAAAAACTTTCTTAAATACCAAATCTGAGAGTTACTTCTGTAATGTGGTACAAGGAATGAGAGTTGACTGACTAGTTTGTGATAGTAAGATGCATACTGTAGGTGAGTGTGGACTTGACAAAACTGATTAGATAGATAGATAGATAGATAGATAGATAGATAGATAGATAGATAGATAGATAGATAGATAGATAGATAGATAGATAGATAGATAGATAGATAGATAGATAGATAGATAGATAGATAGATGAAATCTGAGAGATTTCTGTCCCTCTATTGACAGCTATGCTACTGACATTTTGATGCTTCAAAAAGTTCAAAAAGATCATAAAACTAATCCATATGTATTGACCAGTTTAGTTTTCTGAATAAAAGCCTAAATTAAATCTACTGATCACATAAAGTGATCGAGTCTCTTTGGAAAATTTGGACTAAACTGTTCAATTCATATGGATTAGTTTCTTTATGAACTTTTTGAAGCGTCAGTTTCTCAAACTCAAATTGGCGGGGGGCCGTTTCTGTGATTGACACCTCATAGGAGGGCCATATTAACATTCAAGCGCAAGAAAGCGCAACATTTCAGAAAATTTACTTTCCTTTGCATTATTTCTCATTTACATCAAATTTGCCTACTAAAATATCTTTATACCTATACTATTAATTTTTTTATTTACCATACTAAATGTAAACAGCAGTATATCTCTCATTGTTACAGAGTGTAATATAATTATATTACTAATATAATACTACTAATATACTAATAAAATACTACTAATATACTATTAATTGCAATAGTCTGGTGCAACTTCTCACATCCAACAAGGTGCATGGAAAAAAAAATTTGTAATTTAGGAACAAAACCAACACTTGTGGCGTGGAGGGGTCAGAATTAAACAAAAAACGATCAACTTTATTTTTCCAAAAAATAAAAATCTCTCATTGTTACAAACATTATTAGTTTTTAATATTTAGTGGAAGTATTTTCCCTTACTTTATGTTAGCTTAAATAACATTAAATTTTTGCACTGACCAACACTGTACTGAACAAATACAATCCCTGAATACATTTGTACACTCTTCTGTTTCTTGACAGACACCTGACTGCGCATTTGTCCAAGATGCCGTTTGAGCATCGGTAACGTTTAATGGCTGCATCGGACGCGTTTCGGTGGTGTAAATCGATGCTCGTGACTTAAAGTCAAGTGCTTTTACTGTAATTCATAATAGAAGCGACGCGGTTGAGAGCGTGGCTCATGGTTGCATAGCAACAACAGACGCCACTGGAGCGAAAGCGCATTGGAAAGAAGGAGAATGCGGCTCGGCCGCTTATGTGACGCGATATGTGAATGCCCCCTTAGAACGGTGACTTTTTCTTTGCATATCAGACAAGTAGCAACTAGACAAGAATAATAATAAAAATTTTGCGGGCCGGATTATGTTTTATTTTTGAGATCAGTTGCGGGCGGGGTAGAGGGGGAGGGCGGGCCGTAAATGGCCCGTGGGCCGGCAGTTTGAGACCACTGCTTTAAGGGGTTGATAGGGTTAGGGTTATAAAACAATAGAAGCCACATTTAGAGAAAAACATTGATAAGCCTATTAAATAACTTTATAATGAATAATGAATACATAATATCATAGAGTTAGGGAATAAACAATATCAAATAGAAGTTAATGTTTGTATGATGGAGTCAGATGCAGAGAGATGAAGAGCAGGATAAGCCATTTTAGGGTTAGTGTGGAACACCTGCGCACCTCTTACAGTCACATACATTCCCCAAAATAGAGCAGAGGACAGAATGCAGGAATACACACACTAAATAATGCAGACTACAACTACTGTAGCATGCTCCTTTATGTGTTTTTTTTATAATTCCTATATGCAATTAGATGATAAGAGTTCAAAATAAATACATCATCTCATCATATAACTATTATTATGCATAATACTATGAATATGCATATGTAATGTCCTGGCTAGACCTTGCAATGCCCTAGCTCAAGAAGCACTTATATTTTCAAATGAAACGCATACAGTTGACACACATATGCAGTTCATATCTACCATACATGACGTCACAGTTATTTGTTATCTGAGAGAGGTTTTCTCTCACACACAGTCACTCTCTGTTTCTCTCTTTGCTCTGATTCTCTCCCTGTTTCACCCTTGGCAATGTCTTCAGAGAACACAGAGAAAAGAGGAGAGAGGGAGAAACCGCCTGCCAAGGTTTGGGCAAAGGCCTCCCCAGCATGTAATTTAGCCCTCTAGTTCTCATCCTATTACCACGGTGGAAGTAACCCTACAGAAGAAAACAGCCTCCTCTTGAAAGACAACAGAACCCGTTACCACAGCAACCCACAGACACTGTACAGTATTTAGAGCCAATAAACAAAGAGATAATCTGTGCTAAATAGAGGTAAAAGTGTTTATATGATGATACAATGTCATAAAACACAAAGTTTTCTATTTAAAGGCTATTAGTATTGTTAACCACTAGTGGCTAACCTGAGCTGGAACATCAAAGTTTTTTATAGCTATCCAAAAATAATGTCACTGTTAAAACATCTACAGAACTATAAAACATGAACTAGACAGATGATATGTTGGCTTGACAAAGCCTGGTCTGAAAGTGTAGTTTTAAAAACTTGAGATTTTAAGGTACTAACAGATAGACAGAGGGGTGCGTTCACAGTTGTAGTTCTTCGTTTGGTCCATTTGTTCCGGACCAAAGAAGAAAAAAAAAACATTTAGTCCTGGTCCGGTTAGCGTTCACATTGGCAATTTTATCACTGAACCAAAAGATACCGAACCTTCAGGCATAGGGATACATTCACAACATGATTGGTCGGATTTTATGACGTATCGCCTATTTTCAGACGGAACTTACCGAACATCCAAAACAATGCTGTTTTCTGAGGTAAATGCGCTCGTTGTGTGTGCGTAGCGGTGCGTAGCCTACATATGATGGTATTTTGGCCAGCTGGGAACTCGCGAAGAGCTTATAAAATGTGTAAAGTAGTCAAAACACTGGCGGGAATCCCTCCGTCACACACACAAACGATCTGCTGCGTGGAGACGAGCGTCTGATGCCTGTGATGGGCAAACTCGCGACTATGACAAGAAAAACCGACATGCGTGAGGATTCTGTCCTTTTTAGCGTCTCGTCTTCCTGTTTTGGTTCGGTTACATGTCTTTGGTCCGTGTTGTGTTCATATATCATTCGAACCTCACCAGAGTTCGTTTGGAAGCGGACCGAGACCCATCTTTTCAGCGGTCTCGGTCCGCTTGTTTGGTGCGCACCAGGGTTCGGATGGCAGCGTTCACATATGTTGAAATGCACCGCACTAACCAAGCAATCGCACCAGGGTTCGTTTTAATCGAACCAAACATGACAAGTGTGAACGCACCCTAAATAAAATCTCAAACAGACCATTAGACCCTCAAGAAACCATATCAAACCAGTTCTGTCCCTTTTCAGACCCAACCTCATAAGATCACTAAGAAACCATATTAGACCACATGTTTAGGCATTGCCTGATGTAGCAAATATGTTTTAATGTTGCTAACATGTTTCTAGCATGTTGTTAGTATGCTGCTAGCATGCTTAAACCAATCCCTGGTTCAATGCTAGCATGTTTTAGCATGTTGCTAGCATGTTTTAACACATTTGCTGTATTTTTATTTTTTATTATTACACATTTGCTATATCTCCGGAGGCCACATCGAGGCTGTCTCATTTCAGAACCATTATATTCCAAAGTAGGAAAGAAATTACAGTAATTTTTCCCTCAGGAATTTCGAATGGTTACTTTTCTGAAATGAGACATCCTTGATGATGTATGTCATTGGCAAATGCGACCTCAGAAGGGCGCAGCCTTCAAAACGAGATCCAGCTATTGCTAGCATGTTGATAGCATAACTTAGCACATTCCTTGGATGTTTTATCAAATTGATTTAGGATGTTGCTAGCATGCTTCTAACATGTTTTTGCATGTTTATAGCATAACGAGTCAGAACATCCCAAGGGTCTGTACCGGGTGGTCATAGTTTGAAAGCTCTAGGGCGAATTACTGTTAGAAGTTTAATACACCTAAATAGATCAGCTTTGTCAAGCCAATATATTATTAACAATATATGTTGCTCTGAATAGAAAAAGATGCATGTGCTTCAGTTGTGTCACTGAACTGCGTGTAACTATGCGTAGCGTTTGCTCAAAAATGAAAATACATTTAGTCAGTATACTTTATTATTACAATTTAGATCTGTGATCACCTCAAAATCTAACTGTCACTGTGCTGGGAGATGTGATAAGTTCATTTAGGTGACATTTAGAGTGCAGAAGTTATGTCATGTGTGAGTGTGTGAGAGAGAAATTGTGAATATGAGCAGACAGCTGCTGTGGACCAGCATTAGCTCTTTGTCTAGACTGAGTTTTAAACACCTAATAAACACTAACCTGTTTTTAAGGCACAAAATGGCGCATGTGAGAAACATAGGTCAACACATAGCAGACAAAATTTCTAGCGCGGCCAGTCACGAACAAACAAGCATATTCCCAGTCGGCATTTCAACATTTATCCATGGGTAAATGGATCAATTACAGTTTAATTTTATTTCGGTTTTGCAAAATGTTGATATCGCAACACTGGGTTGTTTTCTTATCATGGAGGGGGCTTTCCATTTACTTCTACTGTTTTTATACTCAACTAATGATATATTCTATCCCCTTTCCATAAAAACACAAAAATACTGCATAAACATGTTTCCAGCTGGTTGGTCCACACAATAGTTGGAATCTAGTTCTTTAGATTTTCCTTTTAAAAACATTGTGACCACAGCTGGAATCTCATGCTCACTCTATTTAAAACAAAACAAAAATCTAATAAATAAGCATAAATGAATGCTACCTTGTAGCTAATGATAACTCAGAGCTTCAGCAAATAAATGAGTGTGGGAATACGAGCAGGTTGAGTGTGAGTTCACCGTAGTGTAAACAGTAACATGTATCTTTAAACACCAGAACGCTAAAGGCCAAAACCTCTTGACTAAAGGATGACCCATTTATAGACATATAATATTTTTGAAAGACCATGAATGTGAGAAAGGGTGTTAGCATGCTTTGTGTGTTTGCTGCTTCATTGTGCCGGTGTGTGTTTTTAGCCACTTACTGCCAGTGGCAGACTGCTCAGATGTAGGGAAATAGGACAAACATAACTCCTCAGAGAATGAGAGGAAGAAGACATCATAAAAACACAGATAGGCTTATCCACCACATAAATGAGAAAGAGCAAGAGAAAGATAATCTACAGTTCAGGATTTGAATTGCAATTAAAAAAAAACAAAAAAAAAAACAACATAATTCTAAGTCAAATTTGAAGGGGTGATGAACTGAGAAATCAAATTTTCCTTGAGCTTTTGATATATAAGAGGTCATCATACTTTAAGAATATCCTGTAAGTTTCAGAGCTGAAAACTTCCTTGTTAGTCCAATAAAAGCTTTTATTGACACCAGACCCACCAAACGGTTTTTCAAAGTGGGGATCTATGACGTCAAAGGGCAGCAAGCACCGACTCTGCAGAAGAAGATCAACGCCTACTTCATCACTGCCTGTTTAGCCCCGCCCAGTTATTCAAACCCGTGACTAAACGTCAACTTGCGTTGTTTTTCTTACAAAGATGAAAATAATCTCTTATTTAACGCTGATTAAATTATATAAAGAAAGCGATCAAAGAAAGCTCCCTTTGCAATCATTGAAGCTGTCAATCAAACAGCGCGAGTTTATCAGTGACTGACGTGCAAAACTCCCGTTTTATTCAACAAATCTCTTAGTTATATCATGTTTGCACTGTTAGTGAAGATGGAAGTGTTCGTTAGTGTGCAGAAATTGAGCTGTAATGATGAGATCACTGCTTTCATGTGCTCAATATGTCAGTGATCGGCTACATGCTCATCATCATTCATGCCACAATCTAAATATAATGCCATAGATCTAAATGTAATGCAACACTTTTCATGATTAGTTAACCTTGAGAGCTGTAATAGTAAAAACGTGCTAAAAGAGAGAGTAATTTCATATGCAAAGATGTTAGCCAATCACAGCAGTGGACGTTTACGCTGAAGTCTCACAGAGACACGCCCCTTAAAAGAGCGTTCAAATCAGAGGGCTAAAATCAGGGTAGGAAAAATGCCTTTTATTTCTAAATTATGACAAATTTTTATATAAAAAGCATACTAACATTATAAGTGCACCCCAAGAAACATTATAAAACAATAAAACAACGCAGTTCATGACCCCTTTAAAATTTAAATTCAAAATTCATATTCAAAGTGTGCATTACACTCCAGGTTGGTTTGGGTTTGTTATGTTGCATTCGTTTGTTTATTTATTTTTTATTTTTATTTAAAGCAGAAAAATGAGAATGCCATGCCTTTTTGTTTTTCAAAAAAACATGAATTTGGGTTAATTTTGTGTTTTTACACTTTAAAGGGTTAGTTCACCCAAAAATGAAAATTCTGTCATTAATTACTCACCCTCGTGCCGTTTTACACCTGTAAGACTTTCGATGATCTTCAGATCACAAATTAAGATATTTTTGTTAAAATTCGATGACTCAGTGAGGCCTCCATAGCCAGCAATGTCATTTCCTCTCTCAAGATCCATAAAGGTACTAAAAACAAATTGAAATCAGATCATGTGAGTACAGTGGTTCAATATTAATATTATAAAGCGACGAGAATTTTTTTGGTGCGCCAAAAAATAAAAATTAAAAAAAATAAAAATAACGATAATTTCAAAACACTGCTTCAGGAAGATTCAGAGCGTTATGAATCAGCATATCGAATCATGATTCGGATCATGTGTCAAACCACCAAACTGCTGAAATCACCTGACTTTGGCGCTCCGAACTGCTGATTCGACACACTGATTCATAACGCTCCTGAAGCTTCATGAAGGAGTGTTTTGAAATCGGCCATCACTATATAAGTCATAATTTAGTTTTTTTGGCGCATCAAAAATATTCTCGTCGCTTTATATTAATATTGAACCACTGTACTCACACGAACTGATTTAAACATGTTTTAAGTACATTAATGGATCTTGAGAGAGGAAATGTGCAGGCCTCACTGAGCCATCGGATTTCAACAAAAATATCTCAATTTGCGTTCCGAAGATTAACGAAGGTCTTATGGGTGTGAAACGGCATGAGCGTGAGTAATAAATGACAGAATTTTCATTTTTGGGTGAACTAACCCTATAACAATAAGTGCAACTATAGCAGCAGATGACTATTATTCTGTTACATGCAGCTGAGGAAGAACTGACGAAGGCACGATTCAGTCGGTGGTTGAACAATCAGTGGAAAGGGGCATTCATTGATTAAAAATAAAGCCGAATTCTTGTTCTTTTTAAAAAAACATACAAACAAAAAAACAAAAAAGGCACAATTTTCTCATTCTTCTGCATTCAATATTACTGTAAATTCAAAACAACTAAATGCTACGTTCAAAATGTCTAGTTCAAATGTCAAAAATTCTAATTCAGAATTTCTAATTTTAAAACAATCACATTTTAAAAATCACAAATACAAATTTCAAATTCTAAAATCTAATTAGGAATGTTGAAAAAGTTTTCATTCAGACTTCAAAATTCAAATTCAAAAGGCATATCATAAAAGTAATGCCAATCAATAGCAACGATTTTGAGCAACTAAGCATAATAAAGATCTAATT
Organism: Chanodichthys erythropterus; assembly: GCF_024489055.1. NCBI lineage: Eukaryota > Metazoa > Chordata > Actinopteri > Cypriniformes > Xenocyprididae > Chanodichthys > Chanodichthys erythropterus. The sequence continues at coordinate 38,205,498 of NC_090232.1, read as the reverse complement.
GTAACAGCTGTTGTTGTTTCAGTTTGGAAAGATTCATTTATTCAGAGGTAAAATCAATACAACACGTTCTCAGCAAATACTAGAGCAAAGACAAACAACCTTGAGCTACAGTTCCCATACCTTTCTCGTAACACCACTGATTACACACGCACTCACTCACAGCTCCTCCTACCGATTTTATGTACGATAACAGTGAGTCGTCTGACGAGCTCCTCCAGAGAGTCCTCTCCCATCTTCACCCACAGGATCATGATGAGCAGGACGCAGAGAATCAGGAGCAGCGGAGACACGCAGCTCTGCTGCTCAGGAGAGAAGGATTCTGAGGGGAGAGAGGAAGCCGTCTCGCTGCTCAAACCAGCGCTGCTGCTGCCGCTGTCGCCACTGCAAGAGATGCTGGAGAGAGAAAAAGAGAGAGAGAGGTGCCTCAGCACAGCGGCAAGGATGAGACAGCAACACACTGACACACATACACACACTCTGCAGCAGCCATGCAGAGTCATCATGCACAGTTTGCGCACACACACACAGGTATGCAAATATGAGTGATATTAGGGTCACTACATGACAGCAATGAATGGAAAAGCACGTAAACAGACTGTGACCTACAAACATTAATGTGCTCATAAGCAATCATGCATAACTGTGTGTGTGATATGTCATATTAATTTATTGTCCTCTCTAACAGCTAGAACAGAATCTGAGAAAATAACTGCACTCAAATCATATTTGATAGACTGCAGATATCATCAGTGGTGCTTTATAAATCATCATTAAGGTCAAGAAAGGTCATTTAGGTTTCTTCTGGGTTAATTAAATCAATTATTTTTGATTCTGGTATGTTGTGAGTGTGTTTTCATGCATATTAAATGGCTCACTTTCTATCCTACAGCTAAAGCAAATAAATGCACCAATGTAGCACAAAGAACTATGGATGAGTTTAGTGCTGCATTACCTGTATCATAACTCTAGCCAAGTTGTAGTTTTGGAACATGGCGACACCTTGTGGTCGAGAAGCCGAATTACAAGCTACCATGACGTTGGCGTTTCCGAGGGTCATCATTATTGCAAAATAAACCACGATAGATTATCCGCCCCTCATGATGCGACCACTTACCAAATGAACACATTAATATACTATTATTAATCTGCAATCCAAGTTACTTCATATATTGACTAGTTAGTATATTTAGCTACAATGTGTCTAATATCTATAGAGGGTATGCATCGACGTCACTTTCCCGCCGAAAGCGCGCTCCCTCAGCTGGACTGAGTGGCAAAAGAAGCTGCTGCGTGACTGGATTTAGTAGAGGAACTGAGAAAACGCGAGTAAAACTAACGATTACACTAAAGGTTGGAATTGAATGTGTTCCTTACAACTTGTCAAATAAACCTAATCCATGGATATTGAGATGCAGCCAGGAGCTGCATACATGAAGCAAATCGGCCTGTGAATATTTTATACTACAATATCGGTAGGTTTAAATCCGCGTAATCACTTATATCAATGTTATATCGCCCAGCCCTAAAACTTATATAATTTTTGTCAGTGTTTATTTAAAAACAACCCAATTATGCAGAATATAAAAATATGATGAGTTGTCAACACAATATATAACAATACAATTATATACGGTATGATTTTTACCTCAAAATCCAACATTTTGACACAAAATGATAACTGCAAATCCACGTTTCTCTGCCTGGAGTCGAGCTGTTTCTGTGAATTGCAGCAATCCATTTGCTTCCTTTTTCTGTAGCTTTCAGCAGTTTTTAAATATATACCTCAGATTTTGTGTCAAAGCTATTTGTACATTCAATTGCAAAGCTTATTCCCATTTGGGATGTTTTTTTGCAGCATTCACGCTGAAAACCAATGCTGCCGCTCAGTATTTGCCACTCAGTGAGCGTGACCGCAGTCCTAACGGTCGACGGTGACGTCTACAGTTTACCCTCCACTAACAAAATGGCGCCAATTGGACAAAACTGGCGATTTGTTGATAGGATAGATGTGAAAATACAGTAGTGCTCGTATGTTGATATGGATAACGGTTCATACAGTTATTATACAAAATATTTGACAGCGATTACGCGAGTGAACTAAAAAATAATATTTCAGCGATTCATATAAACTACTAAGTACTGTTTACCGCGCTACCGACAAGTCCCATGAATACATGATTATGATAGGGACACGCCTGAGTACAGTTTTAACCCCTGATTTCTGCGATTTTGGAGTTTGCAATAAGAATAAATAAACAAAAATTAAAAAATTAAAATAAAAAATCTGTGGCAGAATGGTTGGTTGGACCACAAGTTGGTTTGTATTTACTTCTTCCCAGGAATTAAATAGGCTATTATGAGGAAAAATTATGAGATAGGGTTGCAAAGGTTAATATCTTATTATAGCTACAATGATAAACTTATCAAACATGTCAAGTAGGTTTCAAAAAAGGATTGTTTTTTTTGCTTCTTTTGCTTTAAAAAAGTCATGAAACAAGTGCCTACTAGAGTAACCACTCACAACTCACAAAACTAAAATGTAACATAAGCATGAGCTTGTATCATAAACATTTTAATATACAATGGACTGTTGCAATCACATCGGACTTATGATAGTTGCCTTGCGATCCCATCGGACTTATGATAGTTGCCTTGCCATTTTTCATAATAAAGCACTGTTGGCTAGAGGAGAACTGGCCCCCTGACTAAGCCTGGTTTCTCCTAAGGTTTTTTTCTCCATTTAACACCTGTTTGCCACCTGATGTCACCTGTTGGAGTTTGGGTTCCTTGCTGCTATCGCCTTTGGCTCGCTTAGTTGGGGACTTGAAATTTGATATTCAACAATGTTTTGATCTGCCTGCATTAACACCATTGTATGTGAACTGAACTGAGCTGGATACCAGTGCTGATATATAGATAAATTAACTAAATTAATATCTTGATCCTTACAGCGGAATGAATCAATACTGAATGTACTTAACTGAATGGACAATGACACCATTTTCTTTAAGAGCTGCTGTGCAGCCAAAATTATATACCAGTTATCACTGTAAAGCTGCTTTAACACGATCTGCATTGTAAAAAGCGCTATATAAATAAAGGTGACTTGACTTGACATGCAATTTACAATTGCAATAAATTATGTATAACCAAGCTTTTCGTTAGTTATTTTTTGGCTGTATAGTTTGTTTTATTGTAGGTGAATATTAGGCAAAAAACAAAACAGAAAGCCTGAAGTGAACTCAAATATACCAACTTCACAAAGGCATTCAGTTAAATAAGGTTTTCACTGTTATTTTGTTCAATAGTTATATCTAAATATTAAATTTAAGCCTTAAAAGTTATTAAAGTCATAACATATCTTGCTTCCATGGTTTCATTATGAACCAGCTCTTTATTGATACTGGCACTTTAAACAGGAAAGGAAATGGAAAGCAACCCATTTTTTTTTTTTTACTATAAAAAAAGGTTTATTTGTTCAAGAAAAGAATGACAGATGTTTGTTCATTTTGAATTCTGCTTTGTACACATGTGCTATACAATGCAGAAAGAGTCTGAAACCCTTTAACGGACAATCATTTAACTGCTTCACCCTCGCTTCCCTGTGACGCATTAAAATACAGATAAAAACAGTTCCAGCGACACCTCGGTATCTTTTCCACTGAATCCAAGGACAAAACGAATTCATCGGTCCATTTTCATCTTCACCGTGTAAGTGCGCACTACGGGGGAGGAGCTAGGCCGAGAGATTTTCACCAGCTTTACCAAGCCACTTCCATCAATACATTTCATGAACATGGGAGAGACAAGGGAAAAACACCACAACAGTAATCTATAATCTTCCCCATAATGATCCAATACTTCAGAATAGTAACTATGTCCTCACAGAATCAACCTGAGGCTCGATAAGATCACACAGCATTGTGGGTAATTGTTTTTACATGTATGAAATGAGGTGAGTTTACAGGATTTTACAGAGGTCATGTAGTTCATTTAAGTGCATGTAATTTAACAGGTCCATTCATATAAATTAAAGAACCGGTAGACGTTTAAGGTTCCTCTTTTTTACACTCAGTACAAAGGTCGCAGCCTGTATAATTACAAACTTAACAACAACAAAATATATATATATATAATAATGGAAATGGACTTGAGAGGAAAAAGGTTCTTTCAACACTGATCCAGAACCAGAGGAGAAATTAATCGGATTTGTATTTTCTTGACATCTGGAGACTTTAAGACAAACAAACTCACTTCGAAGTGAAAAAGAAAGGGCACTAAAAGAAAGGCAAGACAAAAACCTCAATAACAAATGGACTTAAATATTACCAGAACTGTAAACACATTTTTTTTCCACATCAAAAACAAAACAAAAACTAGTATTCACACATTAACTACACAACTGAAAAGAAACCACAACAGACCTGCGACCTTGTGCTACTGACAGTTACACTGTAAAACCACTAGATAGTCCATTGTGTGTGACTGAAATCATTTGGCCATGACATTGAATTAGCATATTTTATAAACAATTTCCCTGTTATATGAGTTTCTTACAGAGCGCCAGAAGAGTTCTGAGTAGCCCTATTAATAAACAGTCTCTTGACAGGCAACCAAATAACATTAACTTTCCCAAAGTCTGCACGGTCAGATGTTGGAGCTTCGTCTCCCTCTAGTGGCCCCTAGCGAAGGCCGCAGGCGTGGATCACGGGCTTTATAATGCTCGTTGAAGTCCAGACGGAAACTGAGGAACTGAAGACTCTCATCAGAGCAGGTCATTAGCAGCCGCAGAAACTCCTGCACTATGCCCTAAAGGACAAGAGAAAGAAAGAAGACATCTTTGGGTTATATCCAGGGTTGGAGCTTCAGGCACTTGTAAAATGTCATGTGATAAAGTGACAAGGGATCATTTTTATCTCTTGGTATTGTGCCTGCCATCCAAGGAAAATAGATAAAATTTATCCATAAGCTAATAATGTTACAGTACATGTACTCTGATTTGTCCTGAAATTAATAAATAAAATACATTTAAATAAATTCAGAGGGGTATGGTACAATTTATTGAACATTAGCCATTTTGAAATTATCGGTATTGGTTCGTATTAAAAGCAGATAATACCAGGGCTTATTTCCCCCCCCATTTCAAATAGTAAACTATTTTTTTGTCAGGTTTCAAACATTTATTCTTCTTAATATTCATTATAATTTTTAAACTCCTATGATCTCCACTGAAATATATGCAGAAGAATTTACATCAGCAATAAACTTAGTTACAATCCAGTACAACTAACCAAACTTTTCATTACAGTAATCTTTTCAGGGCTTATTTGTCTCCATTTCAAATAATAAACCATTTTTACGTCAGGTTTCAAATTGTTTTCAAAAATATGTATTAATCATTTTTTTAATATAAATTGATATAAAATATAATTTATCATTTTATTTTACATCTCCTATAAACTCAACTGTAATAGATGTCATTTTTTACACATGCATTATATTTTTAAATATACATAAAAAAAAAAAAAAATTAACTCCAATCATGCAAATGGATTATAAACAGATTGATAATATCGGCCAAAAAAATAAAAATAATTATCAGAATTGTCAAGACATATTGCTATACTGCAAAGAGACATCCACACATTTGCATAACAATTCTGATTAATAATGAAATTTGAAAATATTCAAATGATGTACGTTTCATATCTCAGTGAGAAAAGAATGTGCATGTCTTACTGATGTATACTGATTACAGGTAGAATACATGAATAATCCAATAGCTCTAAAGCATATAAATGTATTTCCCAGAATTAAGAGTTAACTACAATATGGGCTTTAATTAGAAAAATATGTTCATATAAAAATTATGAATTCCAGCATGATATGTGGCGAGTACAGACACGTTTTGCTGTAACAGTGTGAGACTCACATTAAGTGTTTGACCATAGCATATGTAATGTGTGGATCAGCATAAAATGCTCTACTAAACACCATTAAGCGTGTTCTCTCGCGCTCATACCGGCTGGCTCAGCACTTTTTCACACATGCATGAAATGATATTGGTTTATTGGGTGAGCATATTAAAATGTATGAAAGGCTGTTTAGGGTACCTGATAGAAGTGTGTGAGTAATCTGAGCTGAGAGCACATTTTTGGTATGGTGTCTTTAAACTCCTTCACACGTCTGTTCTCCTCTGCCTCCTGCTCTGCTGTTACACCCCACTCGCCCTGAAATATACAAACAGAGCTATAAACAAACACAAAAAAGACACTCTTTTTCACATTTGTTTATTTTAACAGCAATTTAGCGGACACAACACAGTCCCGTAAAAGGAGCATCCACTCTGGTTCTGACCTATACATTTGCTAATGGACACTTTCCAGAGTCAAATAAAAGAGTGGATCATAACTCTTATTTTCAGTGCTTGACACTCTGAATTTGTGACTTAATTAGGAATGCTCTGGCCTATGAGAAGCCTAGATATCTTTGAACATATAGTTAAATGTAATATTTTGGGGTCAATAAAATGTCTAACAATGTTTTTAAAAGACGTCTTTTATGCTTACCAGGGCTTAATTTATATGACCAAAAGAGAATGTAAAAAAGTAATTTGCTGATCATTTTATTAGAATTTAATTGTTTTCTATTGGAATGCATTTTAAAATATAATTTATTCCTGTGATGGAACTGAATTTTCAGCATCATTTCTATAGTCTTCAGTGTCACATGATCCTTCAGAAATCATTCTAATATGACTGTTTGCTGCTCAAGAAACATTTATTATTATTATAAAGGTTGAAAACACTTGTACTGCTTAATATTTTTTTGTTGAAACTGTGATACTTTTCCCCCCTGGATTCTTTGATGAATAAAAGGTTCAAAAGACATTTTTTTAACAGTATAAATGTCTTTACTGTCACTTTTGTTCAATTTAATGTGTCCATGCAGAGAAAAAAGCATTAGTTTCTTAAAAACAAAAACTAAAAAAAAAAGTCTATATGCATAAAGATTTTGTTATAAGCAATATTTGTTAACAGTATTGCATTTACAATAGAAATATATGGTGTAAGGTTTTTAAAGTAGAAATTTGAAGTTCATATTTTTACTTTAGTTCTTTCATAGATAATGATAATAGATCATAGATAAATAATGCACAGCTTTAAGACCAGTAAGAATTATTTATGGCTGGTAAATGTACTCATTTTACATCACAGAATGTGTCAAAACAAGTGCTGTCAAATCGATTAATCGTAATTAATCACATCTAACATAAAAGTTTGTGTTTAGATAATGTATGTGTGTGTGTGTGTGTGTATATTATATATTATATTATATTATATATTATATTATATTATATTAATATATATATATATTATATACAGACATAGTATTATATAAACAAACCTTTATGTTAGATGTGATTAATCGATTTGACAGCACTAGTCAAAATGAATGAAGAAAGCACAATGATTGCAATATCATCATCTTTTTAACTTGCATTTAATGTGTGGAAAAGCACTTTTTTTCTTTCTCTCTGTACATACCATCTCTTCTCGCTGTCTCTTCTTGTCCTCAAATTGGATGCGTAGCTGCAGCTCTTCTAGAGCGGAGCGGTACAGTGTGTCCTGAGCGTTCTGGAACTCAATGATCTGATCAAACACTGCGCGCAACTGATTCAACAGAGACTGCGCACACACACACACACACACACACACACACACAGAGGACAATAGAATTACGGAAAGGAGGACAAGTATGAGGGATCACCACTGGCACACCATCACCCTGTGTAAGTGCATCGTACCCTGTTGTTCACATCCAGCAGGCAACGAGAAATGATGGTGTCCAGGAAAACCTCATGAGCTGCTATAATGTGATCCAGATCCTGAGCCTGCTGGACCTTATTCCACAACTCATCCCAAGAGCACTCCAACACCTACAGTGACACACACAATACAATTAATAATACAGCTCAACTGCTTGAATGAGAAACAAGAAAAAGACAAACATACAGAGGGATGTACCTCAAATGTGATATAATACTGCATCTGATGGATGAAGTGAACCATCTCGGACGCGAGAACATGACATTGGTGCAGTACGCCTGAGAGCTCTGGCAAATACACAACAGACATCTTATCTGTCTGCTGAGAAAGGTAGATCTCACAAACAGTTAGGGCTGGTTCTAAAACATCTAACAGAATGAAAAGTGCACTCACCCGGCATGCTCTTCAGCAGTTTGGCGTTACACATTTGACCCTTCCAGATGTCTGTGAGGATGTACTCCATTCTTTTAGCCCTCCACAGGAAGTTGAACACACGCAGGTAGTGGCTCATACACTCACGGGTGAACACCTGATGCAGATATGACAAAGGGATGCACTATTATAAAAATTCTTGCCCATTCCAACAATAACAAATTAAAGTCTGATATTAAAATTCTGGTCCCACTTTATATTAAGTGGCCTTAACTACTATGTTCTTACATCAAAAAAATAAGTACAATGTACTTATTGGGTTCATATTGAATTGCAAAACACTTTTGCTGCTTTTGAGGTGGGATATGGGTAAGGTAAGGAAAAGCTTTGGTGGTATGGGTAGGTTTAAGGGTAGGGGTAAGGGTTAAGGGATTGGTCAACAGTGTAATTATAAATATAATTACAGAAATTAATTACAGATGTAATTACATGCAGGTGTTTTTAAAATATAAGTACAATGTAAAAACATGTATGTACACAATAAGTCCATTGTATCAAATGATTAATTTAAATGTAAGTACATAGTAGTTAAGGCAACTTAATATAAAGTGGGACCAAAATTCTGTACTATTTTGTCTAAATAAATTAAAAATTAAACTGAAAGTGCTACAAATTATTTAAGGCATCAAAATATTATAATGGACAGTATGAAAATGTATAGTTTACATTTAAATGGCTAGTCCACAGCGTCATTATTTACTCACCCTCATGTCATTCCAAACCCATAAGACTTTCCTTCATCTTCAGAACACAAATTAAGATATTTTTTAATGAAATATGAGAGATTTCTGTCCCTCCATTGAAAGCGTCACCCGAAATTCTGACACTTCAAAATGTTCAAAAAGAGATTGTAAAAGAAGTACATATAGAGTGATTAAATCCACTCTTGTGAAGAGACATGATCACTTTATAGGATGGACAAATTTAATTTAGGATTTTATTCACAAATAAGCATTGATCAGCGAACATATAGTGCTTTTCCACTGCATGGTACGGCTCGGTACGGCTCACATTTTTCCCACTGTGTACAGTACCTAGTACCTGGTACTTTTTTTAGTACCACCTCGGCTGAGATTCCAAGAGAGCCGTACTGATACTAAAATGTGATGTTAGAAATGGACAAATTAAAAAAATAAAATAAATAAATACCCCATACATTACCCAAAAGCACCAATACAGAGCACTCAAAATTTGGTAATCGGAAGCTCAAGCATGTTTGCTTGACGCACAAGAACCAATGAGGTTTATTCTTCCATGTCAAGCAAGTACAGTTCAGCCTAAATTAAATCTGTTCATCATATAAAGTGGATCGTGTCTCTTCAGAAGACTTTGATTAAACTACTAAAACCACTATGGATTTAATTTATGATCTCTTTATGAAAGTTTAGGTTTGGTTTTAGGTGAATAGACTGTCAATGGAGGGACAGAAATCTCAGATTTCATTGAACAATCATTTCTATTCTGAAGAGAAACAAAAATCTCATGGTGTTTGGAACGACATGAGGGTGAGTAAATTATGACAGAATTCTCATTTTTGGGTGAACTATCCTTTTAACACAAACTATTTCTGCATTCCAGGTGGAAGGTAAGTTAATAAAATAGTCATAACTTAATATTTTTCAACAAAACCCATATTGTATCAGATGAATAACTTCTCATTAATGGATGCTGAATATTATAAATCAATGCTGCAATACATTTATCATCTTGGTTCATTGAAATCTATTGCCTGATTCTTGAATGGGCCTCCGTCAGGGTCCTGACTACACTTCTGCTAAAATCTATGCAAAATCTCTTCCAGGTCAAAAATGACTAGAATGAGTTGCAGGTTAACAGTAATTAAATTATTAGTGTTTGTAAATTTTAACTTATGTGAGCAGTAGATTATGACAAAATTGTTATAAATGGGTTAGAGCAATCATGCTGGGTGCAGACGGTGTGTGGGGACTCCAGCTGCCTGTGTTGATGACGAAAATTTACCGTGGCAATGGGCCCCTCTACATGATAATCCAAACTGAAGACGTCCCAACCAGTGTCCCCAGGAGAAACCTGGACAAAACAGGACACCAGATCCATATATTGTGATACATAATTATATACTGAAATTTAGCACCAGACAGCTATTTGTTTGGCTCAGTTTCTTCTCAGTACCTCCAGTAGCCGGACATCAAGCCTCTTTAGTATCTCAGGACTGTCAAACTGGGCATTGGTTGCCCTGACAGCGGTCTCCAGGATACCGGTTAGATTGTGTTGGTAAAGAGTGGTGGCAGCCCTCACCAACTCTGGCCTGAAAGAAAGCGAGAGATAAAGAGAGATGGATGACTCCAAGAATGAATGTTCTTACTGAAGGAGAAAGATCGTATATAAATCATTGATGAAATCAAGCACATTCATGTCAAGCTACACAAACAAACTTACTTGAGAAGGTCCATGAGGTGTCGGATGAAGTCTCCCTGGCCCAGCAGCAGGTATCTCCTCATGGCCTGAAGATGCTCCAGCAGTTGGTAGTTCTTATTCAACACATCCAACAGATACTTACTGGTCTCAAAATATGCAGCATCAATCTTACTCTGAAAGGCCCCTTCCAGATCAGTGAACAATTCTGTTGCTGAGAAAGATATACAGGGTGTTAAATGAAAGCAAGAGCATGAGAGAAAAAAAGAGGAGGAAAGAAAAGTGGTAAATGAAGCAAAAAATGAAGCAGAGCAAGAAAGAAAGCCTGAAAATACCCTTATGGAAATATAGTATTCTGGAAAATCCTTATGACAAACATTGTCAGATATTTATTACAAGCTTATATTTTTACACACAAGACGCAACAGAGCAGTGAAATGATATATTAAAAAGTATTACAAAGACAAAACTAAATTTAGATAGTAATAAATAGCATCACAATACCTTGAAAAATATTAATATTCAATACCATATTCGATACCATGGGGAAAAACTGTCATATACATCATTTTTGTCCATCCATTTAAAGTCTAGGTAATCAATATTTTCAAGCTTTAAACATTACATGACACATCGTAACAGTAATCCATATGAATCAAGTGGCTTAATCCAAGTCTTCTTAAGAAATACGATTGCATTATATTTTAAGAACAGATTTTAATTCAGGCTTTTATTCATATATAAACATTGATCAATTATCATTACAATTATCTCAGCCCTAAATGTTGCTCACTCTAAGTATTTGTGTTTTTACAATGGGTTAACTTTGTTGCAATATAATTACACACAGCATAAGGTAGCTTGATTCCAAACTTTGAATTGAATTTACAAAAGTAAATAGTCAGTAATAAAATAAATAAACAAAGGATGGCCATTAATGACAGACAGCAGCAGTTTTATTAGGCTGCTGTCATTTTAAGACCGACTTAATGAATACTGATACACATGCTTTATTTCTGTTTACATTCATTCAAGACATAACGGACCAGGACGGCATTTTGACATTGTGTGTGTATTTGACCATTTAAGTGCAATAAGCCACAAAAAAAGAACTCAATCTGGTACTCGCGAGCTGTTTGAGAGGCGGCCTTATGTGTGCATGCATGCTTGCTTGATGTAAGTGCAAAACCTGTGGGAATGACTAAAATTATACGCATACCCGCAATCCCACGCAACAAGCAGGCAGCATCTTATGGCAGATGCACTGACCTTATAAATTGTTTCCCGTAGTTGTGATTTTTTTTGTTGTGTTATTCATCCTTTATATGCAAGATACAGCTACTGTGCCTTTATTATAATGTGAAGAAGGTTTTAAAAGTAAGATTTTTACTAATTTTATATGTCAGCTAAGTGATTCTTTAACTATAAAAGGCTAAATCCTGGGGACATAAAAAAAAAATGATATTTTTTTTTAACTATTAAAACAAATACTGAAACTAACGTTTAACAAAGCTTAGATTAAAAGTACATTTCCTAATGGTATTACAGTAAAAAAAGTTAGAAAATACCTGGAAAATTGAAACTATAATAACCTTGGATGTGACTGTATATAAAAGGTTTACAAAATTATGGTGAACGTGACTGCATTGCGACTGCAGAATCATGCCAATTTTTTTTTTTTGCAAGGTTATACAAAGGATAGACATGTAAAGAGCAAACCACTTTGAGGCCAGAAAAAGTAACACAGACAAAGTCAATGCAGAGTAGGAAAGAGAAGGACAGAACACCAGAAAATAAAGAACCTTCTAGAATCACACTGAAGGACAGAAATGTACGTTGGAGGCTAAGAGCATTGATTAACCATGCTAGAAAAGACGTTAAATACAGCCAGCGTCGATATGGACAACTACACCACAGACAGGGCAGTCAAAAACAGCACTTTCCTCCACAACAGATCAATCCTTCTCTCCCCTGTTTCTCCATCCCTCACTTTCAGCAGGTTATTTTACTATTAGCTGCCATTATGGCCACAAATATCGCATTAGCAAGCATAAATGCAGCTATTTTAAGTAACTACATTAGCGCTAACTCACCATCTTTGGGAGAGTCAGTGGATTTGGATGCGGGCATGATCTTTCCCGGCGGTGTCCGGTCGTGGCAAACCTGATGCAAGAAGTTGATGGATTTGCCAATGAGTAGCACCTGGAGACCGGCAGAAAGGAAGAAAACACATCAGATGGCATCATTATATGCTCATTTCAATCTGATGATGAATCACTGTTAGGTAATGTCTTGCATTAAACAATCAAACTGGGTTTTTGCCATTTATGAAGAAAATGTGAGTGCTGCTTGGCTGTGAAAACTCATAGGCACTTCCTTCCTAGTGTGTGCTGGTTGGTTGATATAGGTTAGGTCAAACATGAGGAGAGGTGTGCTATAATATACTTTAAGCAATTACATTTACAAACTTTATAAAATGAGCATAATAATTATAATACTTATATTATAAAATGACCACAAAAATAATAATAAATGCATTCAAAAACAATTATATCATTATATAACATTGTATTTTTTTAATATTTTAACAATGATATCTATCACGATAAAAATGTTCCTATCAGTCAATATCGATAATTATCACAAAAATGTCAAATCATTATTTCTGTCAAGTTAAAAGGCAGATTTGTGTTCCTAAGTTAAAGTTGGTAAGTACAATCTTTTATTGTCAGAACATGGTAAACACTTCATGTTTTTGAATTCTTTACACTTGTCATTTTTCCTTAACAAAAATAAATATTTTAAAAGAAAAAAATTCTTAGTTTCAACATGTGCTAACGGGTGATATTGTTTCAAATATTACATGTTTTGTCTCTAAAAAAAAAATAAAAAAAAATACATTAGACAGTAGCTTGAGTTGACAGTCACAGAAGCTTGAGTTGAGAATAAATTGGTTTATTAACAAAAACGGTAACATTTGTAAAAAAAAAATTTAATGGTAAAATTTAAATATTCTGGCTGATTGAGTTTTATTAAAATTAACCATTGGTCATCCATAGTAGCATACATTTAGATCATGACAACAACAGTTAAAACCACACACAAACATGGTAAAAATTTAACTACATGGTTTCTATGGTATTTGTATGAAAAATTTTAGCCTAGTATTTAGTATAAATGCAAATTCTATAGCTTACACAATTTACTGTAATTATATTCCATTACTCTAAAAATATAATAAAATTTGATATGTATATCCCACATTCTGTCACAATGTCATGGTGCAGTTAGTGTCACTACAATAAGTAACGTTACATGGTAAACAATTATGGCAATTTGAAATTGAAAAGCCTTCTGACTGTAATATCATTGCTCAGTGATTCTCCTGTTTGTCAGCGCCATTTCATCTGGCTTTAAACTAGCTTAAATCACTGAGACATTCGTGTTCTTCACTGAATTCAAGTGTTTCTAGCTGGATCTCACAGCGCTGTTTAGTGCTAGGAAGCCGGCGCTGCCTTTTGAACTTTGAGCCGAGCGGATAAATGGTCCGTCGGTGTGACTTATAACCATTATATCAAACATTTTTTATTGAACACTTGATATCGTTTTGATACTAAGAAAAATTATATTGCGATAATTATCGTTAATGTAATTTCGCCCAGTCCTAAGTCAATGTAAAGTACATAATGTACTACAAAGATATAAGTGCTGTACCTTCCTGGCTTGGTCCATGGTGATGAAGGATGGGATCATACTCTTCCTCAAAGAGTATTTGTCATGCCAGAGTCTGTCTGTCTTCACTGTTGGGTCAGATGCTACAAAGAACTGAACACACATTTTGATTGTCAGAAGGATTTCTTAACTTTTATTTTGTTTGATTTAAGAAAGTTCTTATGCTATGGCCTGTAACACACACATACAATCTCATAATGCTTACGCTGATGAAACATCACTGCAGGTCTAAGACAAATAAATGACCTCTATTGACTGGTCAACTGGTTGCCGTAGTGCAGTGACCTTTCTGTGGTAATTACACAGAATGAAAGTAGAAGACTACATCAGGACTTTCAACACGGCAACTATTAAAATGACTATTGCTGAGAATAACGATGCCGAGCGAAACGAGGAGCTCGTAAACCTTCGGCCCAGGAAGAGAGTGTACATTAGTGATATAACCCTCTCCGTCACCTCCACCCTCAACACTGCTTACACTGTGAAAAAGCCTGTTACACTTCAGTGAGGGTGAGATTAAATCCTGTGATTACAGGCAGGAGCGTCTGATTGGTGCCCGTGTGGAGGGGAAGCTGGGAGTTGATTGGGCGATAACTCTTCTACGCCCTACGACTTCAGACTTAGTTGAGTGGGCATAGACTAAGTAAAGAAAGATTCATTGACACTATTTGGTAATGGTGGAGGACAAGGAGAAGTAGATGTGAGAGTGATAGTGGGAGAAAAAGAGAGGCAGAAGGCCACAGAGGAAGTGGAAGGAGAAGGGCCCATTAGCGCAGCCTCATCTGTCCTCATCTGGGTGTCTGTGTGTAGGAGACTGTGGTTCACTGTGTCTGGAAATCTAAATCAAACTCAAGTGCAGCCATTTTCTCAAACTGCAACTGTGCACAAGTCAGCAGAGTAAATTTAAGGGCACTGGCCTGATATCAGCGCACATTAGATGGTGGATCAAACAACGATATAGTTTTTTTTTTTATTATTAACTTTGCATCAATTAAGTGGTATTTTTAATGCCACCACCAAGTAGACAAAATATCTAATGTAATAACAATAAGGGATATGTTTTTAAAATAAAAGTTCAAAACCTTGCTCTGAGTTTGCATGTCCACATATTTGTGTTCAAGAAATACAGTGGCTATAGCATTTCTATCGTAAAGAAGTGGCCAAATATTTCAGATTAAATTAAAGGGATAGTTCACCCAAAAATGAAAATTGTGTCATCATTTACCCCCCACCTCCACTTAAGGGTGAGTAAATGATGACACAATTTTCATTTTTGGGTGAAGTAATTAAATGTCATTTGGCCAATATTAAACAAGGATTTGATCTGCTGTAAAGTGTAACAACACCAGGCCATTGTCGCCCTCTGCAGGCATTTGTTATACTATGTTCAATATGTACATAATTGATTATTTATATTACGTATCAGTGTTGTTCTATAAAACCATGATTACTTGCTTTTGATACTTTATTTGAACCAAAAATTGCCTCGTTGTTATTATATGTGTATTTTAAGCTATTCTTTGCTTCGATCTATTTTTATTACCATAAATTAATTGACCAATTACTCGATTACCAGAATAATCGTAAGAGACTTCTATGAAAATGTTTGAGCAACTAAGCATTCAATAAGAGTTTTAAATCAATTAATTAAATTTGACTGTCTGAACCAGTGTTGTTAATGCTTACTAAAACTATATATAAAAATAAGAACTTGAGAAAATGAGAAATGTTGCCATAGCAACTAACAGAAATATAATAAGTTGAAGTACTAAATATACTAAACATAAAAACTAAATAAAAATATAAAAAACTAATAAATGACAAAAGCACATAAAGTTGCCAAAATTTAAATGAAAACTGATATATATATATAAAAAGCAAGTGAATCAAACTCTTATATGACTAATGAAGTTATTTAAAATCTGTCTTCACACTCTCCTAATGAGATACAAGGCTTGTGAAGCTAGTGACACTCTTCAGGACACTTAACAACAAAATTTAATGTTAATTAAAATCATTGCAATAGTCCCTTAATTCCATACTGCAAGCAAAATCATAGCAAATAAATTGTGAATATTCAGCCCTGGCCTACAGTAAAGGCACAGAGTAAAGATTAGAGTACACATGTTTGCAGTGTTGACTCTAAAATAACTGCTCAAGTAATTCATTACAGTCTGAACACATACAGTATGTTCTAACAAGGATATCTGGGAGTGACTTTGCAAAGAAAAGCAGTGTGTGTGTATGTCCTGACCTCATGGTATGTATCCTCCAACTCCCCATCATAGATCCAGCGATACAGGAAGTTAAGAATTGGGTGGGACACCAGACCAAGGATGTGCTGGATCAACGCTCTCATGTGGGGGTCACCCGTCTTTCCATACGCGTGTACAGCTGAGGCAAGCTCTCCTCCTTTACGCCCTTTGAGAGAAACCAGGGTAAGGCAGATATCTAAACTCAAAAATCTTTGTGCTAAATGCACCTTTTTACTGTGAAATATAAGGAGTCTGACTTTAATGCTGAATACATTTTAAGTGTATTGTGTTGCAGATTGTATCTTTTAAATGAGTTGCATCATCACTAACCTTGGCAGTAATCCACCAGGGCGGCTAGTGTTTTCAGCCGAACTTTGGGGTCGTAGGTCCACACCAGCAATCTCCTCAAAGTCAAACTGCTTTCCGCATTCATGTTTACACCCTGATCGTCTTCCACTTGGAGCTAAACACACACACACAGACGACTGTTACTCCTACAAAGAAATGGTGTTGGTTCTCAAACTTGGTTGTTTCAGCGTCTTTATCACAAGCTGCTTTTGATGCAAGTCAGAAAGCGTAACAAGTACATTTCGTTTTATTTCAGATGGGGTGTATATATTGGCTGGAGCTCACCATGAAATCAAAATTTCAATCAATTCTGCATTTTTTCTTGTTCGAGAAGCCGTTCCACTCGGATATACTTCACAATCGGGAGGAATAGACTATCGCAACTTCTGTTACATGCGGACTGTAACAAAGCTTTTTGTTTTTATCCAGCAGATTTTTCCAGCAATGAAGCAGCAGCAGAAAGGGGGCTTGATCAAATGAATGTTTCATGGTCAAACACACACATTCTCATCTACGCATTAAGTGCTGCCCAGTACTCACCTGTGCATGAAGTACAGACAGCAATCTATAGTACTCCTTCAGCTCTTGATGCAACGCAGCACAAAAACTCTGAGAATTAACAGTGAGAGCAGAGAACAAAATAAAAGTGTTACTGAAATTATAGTGTGCAAACTTCCTGAATTATTCCTGAACATAAACTACCGTTCAAAAGTTTGGGGTCGGTACTATTTTTAAAACGTTTTTGAAAGAAGTCTCTTCTGCTCACCAAGGCTACATTTATGTGATTAAAAATAGAGTAAAAACAGTACTTATGAAATATTATAATTTAAATGCAAGTTATTTCAATGATGCAAAACTGAATTTTCAGCATCATTACGCCAGTCTTCAATGTCACATGATCCTTCAGAAATAATTCTAATATGTTGATTTGCTGCTCAAGAATAATTTATTATTAGCAATGTTAAGAACATTTTGAAATTTTTTTTAGGACTCTGAGATAGAAGTATTTTGTAAAAATGTAATAGTCTTTACTTTTGATCATTTTAAAAGGCACAATATTTATTTTTTCGCTGCTAGATGTCACCTATTCATAAAGTCGTAGCTTGATGATGCCGAGTTTGAGAATCACAGGAGATGGGAGACCTCACAGGCGGTGGAAAAGAATCGGGACAGGACTCATGAAATCATGTTCATGGGTGAGATTATTAACGTTACAGTAGTATGAAGCAGTGCTGGGTCGAGTGCTGTGGGAGCTGAACGAGGCCGCTGGAGCGATTGCTAATGAGAGACAAGCACGACACACGACACGGCTCTAGAGCAGCAGAACTTTTATTATGCCGCAGTCACCACTTCCACTTCTTCCGTTCAAGCGTATGAGGTAACACAAGGCTGTTTATCATATCAGATACATTTGAGTGTGTTGAAAATGATATTATAACGTTACTCTGTGCGTTCCCTGGGTGGATGTTGTGAGACACTTGTTACACTTCAGTAAGCCAGATCCATATTAGAATATCATGTTAATAAATGGATGGGCTTGTATTGTTAAATGGCATGCAATTAATTTTAAAATATATTGTATGACGGAGAAAATGCTGTATTACCGTTACTAAAAATAAAGCTGCATCTGATTATGCTATGTTAGCCACTTGACAAAATAGTGTTTTTCTCTGCATGGTATTTGTGGAAAATCATGAAAATAAGATTCAAACAATAAGACTAACAGTGTTAAGCTATATAACAATGATTAGTTTTCTGTCTATAAATGTAACCAAACAGTTGTTCCCTTGTCTTATAAAATTTATAAAATATTTAAGTATCTTTGGTGTTTCCATGGTTTCAACAAAATAAAGCCTGAAATCGAGGATAACACAGGTATGACGCCACGGACAGGTCGGTGTCCTGGTTAAAATGGCTTATTTCTCTGGATTTAAACATTCTTGGAAACAGCTGGGATAATGTAAGTACACAAGTCAACAAAATATATAACACTGTTCTAGTGGTTTTTAGATATTTTAATCCAGAAATCTTACATATTGTGCCTTTAATGCATCCTTGTGAAACAAAAGTATTAACTTCTTTCAAAATAAATAAATAAATAAAATGCAGAATCTAGCATTATGAGATCTGTGTAGGGGTTAAGGTTGTATATATAATGTGTTCACTGCCAGTCATGATACATTTCCTACCTGTCCGACTAAGCCAAAGGCTCGATCCAAGCTGTGGGAATCGGTGTATTTTCTAATTTTATTGTGGAGCCAGCCGAGCTCTGCCAGCCTGCTGCTAGTGTCTCTCAGAGACTTACACAGTGGAACCTACAAAGGAAAAAAAAATACCATTATTTACTGTTTCACAACATGCAGAACAGTTAATGATCACTTAATGGACTGCAACAAAAACTACTGAATGTAATTTGTTTTTTGTTTTTTTTAAGTTAAACATCTGCTGTAGAAATGTGTGTGAAATCAGTCTGTTTTAATGTGTTCTGTCTGTTAACTGGCCATTAATCTGCCCTTGTGACACTGTGGCAAAGACATTTCTATCATTTTGAAGAAATGGCTTTAGCTAATCTCGACTGTTACTTATTTTGGCCCTTTGTGGGCTACATCCATTCCATTCATCACAAAAACTCTTTAATAGAGTTTAATAAAAGGCGTATTTCAGCCTCTGATCAAGTGTTCAATTGGAAAGGTCACCAAGACTTCAATGCAAACGGTTTCTAAACAGACAACCAGTTCTTTTACATTTCTTCCTAAAAGACAGATGAAGACCAAGAAGCTATGGCAAATCTCAGACTGAATACAATTAGGAAGGATTGATTTCTTTTATTCAATATCCCAAAGGAATATGGAAAATAAGAGTTCTACAAAACAATGATTCATAGATTCAACTCTTGGTGTCTGGGTAAATGTCAAGAAACGTCCTCATATTAAGACTGATTCTATGCTCCATATAATCATATAGGGCTAATACGAAAAAAATAACATTGATATGGAGTTTGATTTTCAGGTTTTATAAAATAAATGCATTTATCTCCATCTGAGGTCTAATGTTAACATTATATCACGTCCATCACCAAAACAAACAGGTCTGGCGCATCAGAGTGCTTATTTATCCAGCGCATCTCACTGGACATAAAAAGCACATTGTTCTTTTCCAAACAAATTGATGCAGCATTTTAAAAGTGTCACTTAAAAAGGACAGCTGATCGATGTTTCACGGTCAACGTCTGCCAGGAATGTAAAAAAAAGCCTGGGGAGCCGCTTGGCTCAAACAGACAGACCACATGAGTTGTAGCCAGACAGAACCAGCTGATAATGAGATCAATGTTTCTACATTTCCTATTATGCACTTACAAGAGTGACTACAGGTGCCCCTACTTAAGTTTGTTTAATAAGAACTCACTTAAACACACATTACAAGTACTTTTTATAATAAGAATATTCTGCTCATAATTACTTCCCAGCATCTCAGTGTGACATGTAAAGTGATGGTACTGTAGCTGAAGTAAAGAAATGAAGAACATAAAATGCAAGAAAAAAGGTACTTGCCTATAAATCTGAAAAGTACACTTGCTTGGTTAACTTTATTCACAAAACACAGTCATCATGAACGACTGAGTGATTTGATTTGCTTTTCATTATGATTAAATAAAACTTCTTAAGCTTTTTATTTGTGATGGCATTTAAGTGTGTGGTAATTAAGCAATTGCTTTATAAGAACACAGCAAGATAATATTATGAACATGTCCTCATAAAATGGCAATGATGTATTCATACATTTTTTTACAATGTCAATGACCTTGCCACAGTATTTCTTCATTTATCATTTTGTGCTAATATATGCTGTTCCTTTATTCCTTTATTTTTTTTTAAACTGGATACAGCACAACTTGAAGCTGTAAATTTGCCAGTAGCTCTGAATGTGCCAAGTACCGTTCACAAAATTGAATTGAATTTGTTTAAGGTTGACATGTCTCCATGTGAGCGAGTGAGCAACAAAAATCTAAGAAAGAAAGAAAAATAAAGACAGAACCATAAAAAAAGAAAAGAAAAAAAAAAAGATAATAAACAGCTAATAAAGCATCACCTTTGAATCAATTTTGTAGCAGTTTTCTGGGCTGCACATCTTGATGAACTTTCCATCTATTCCCTGGAAAACATAAAGAATGTCTCGGACGAGAGCAGCCTCCCCTATCTCTGCTGGGCAAGAAGAAGAGATAGAAAGATTTGTGAAAAAAAAAAAAAAAGAATTTAAATTAAGTGCTGTAAATGTCATACTTTTATATCTGTCACAGGAAAAGGTGCAATGTGGCCAACTGAATCCTAAAGGGTTAGTTCACCCAAAAATAAAAATTATGCTATGATTTACTCACCCTCAAGCCATCCTAGGTGTATATGTCTATGTTCTTACAGACAAACACAATCAGAGATATATTAAAAAATATCCTGGCTCTACCAAGATTTATAATGATAGTGAACGGGGGGCCTGTTTTGAAGCCCCCCCCGCCCCATCATAAATGTAACCATACAGCTCCAGTGGTTTAATAAAGGCCTTCTGAAGCTAAGCGATGGGTTTTTGTAAGAAAAATATGCATATTTATAACTTTATTAACTATAACAACTTACATATTTTTATTTGCCAAGTTGCTAAACATATTAACTGTAATACATATTCATTGTGCATTTTTATTTAACCTTTTAGTGATGTCTTAATTATTTAATTTATGTTTAAATAAATTAGTCATGAAAACATTTTAGTTTATATTTCACCAACAAACCGGAGTAGAAACAATTCTGTTATTAGTTGATATAAAAACTGCCTTAATTATGTGCAATTTATATGTTTGTACAACTCAGTGTTGATTATTAAATAAGTTTGATTAAGTATTTGATTAATCAATCTATTATTTATTTTCAGTTTTGGTTTTCGGCCAAGTGCATCCTGAATTTTCGTTTTCGGCCCAGAATATTCATTTCAGTGAATCCCTATGCATTATTGCAATTTTCATTAAAAATTATTTATCTGTGCAAATCATTATTTTTGTGAATTTCGTGTTCCCTCATAATCTTTAAACAAAATTACCCTTCCCTCTGATGATGCTTTAACTAGCGTAAGGGCGAGACAATCTGTCACTCACATGACATCACACCAATAGCAAAACACATCCATCCAATCAACTCACGATGGACAAAATCAAGTCCAGACCCCAAATTTTTTCTTGTTCGAGAAGCATTTTCACTCGGATATACGTCACAATAGGGAAAAAAAAGACTAATTGCAAGTTCTGTTTCATGCTGACTTTAAAATACTATCCTCATTTATTTCAGTATATAGTCACCCAATTCTTTCCAGAACAGACCATTTCCTGCAACAAAACAGTGATTGTTGCTGCAGACACTCACCGCTGCCATCTCCATCCCGTCTCTGTCTTTGTGGGGGTCTGGGTGCCGGACTGGAAGAGGGTCCGCTGGGGGGACGAGGGGCAGCAGCTGCCCCAGAGGGTGAACTGGAGACCGGGAGAGTCCAGGCTAGACGAGACCCTCTCATAGACTCACCGACGGCCTGGGGTCCAGGTCTGAAAAACAAACCAAAAATGACATTCATGGCAAAAGCTTCCTATAAACACGCTCATGTTTATCTGAAAACCTTCATTTAAACACCTAGACTGTACTACAGAAGGTCAAACTCTAGGAAAGTGATAATTTTTTTGCCATTTAGCTACATAAATTTTTGCCTCAAACTTCATTGTCTTAAGATGCCTCCTTTTCACCCATTAGCAACACCTGAGGGAATTCAGTAATTACCTTGTAATGGTGAGCTTTAAACAAATAATGACACTGATTCAGACACTTTAATGATGCTGCTGGCTCGACAGACTTACTGTGAAATGGATCCAATAATCAATTAATTCAGGGCTTGCAGTACATGGTCATATTTAAAATATCTTGAGTGCTGTAGGTGCTAGACAGCTGTGTTAATAATAGATGAGTGCGTGGCAGTTCAATTAAACACAATACAGTACAAATAAAATAGCTGTATTATTGAAAACAAATTACTATGAAAATGAGAGAGAAAAAAAAAAAAAAACTTACGCTCTTGTCAGACTGTCACTGGGCTAAAGCACAATATGAAGCAAAATAAAGCACAATATGAAGCACTTATTAAATATTATATAATATGTATTATTTTTCATAATACATGTATTATTAAATATTATGAAACATGGCATGCATCAACTGAAGGAACACTGCGACATGACGCAACAGCCACTTACAGTGTAAACAGTTTCAGTGATAATGGAAGCAATATTAGTTTTGCTCATGTCTAATATGTAGACAGACACTCTGTTAAAACAAAATATCAAACCAAGTAGCACCTGCAAAAAAAAATTTGCTACATCTTTTCTTAGAAAAGCTCTTTTTAGAGAGCTTTTTGCAAATGTATAGTAAACACATTAAGTGATAACCACTTTAAAACACAAGCATGATTATTTTCCCTGTAGATAAACACAATTACTAGAAAAAAAAAAGATTAAATATTGGTGTTAAAACAAATCAGAAACAAAGAAATGGAACATTTCTTAATGGATTGTAATAAAATTCTACCCATCTGCAAAAGATCTCTGTCTTATACATCACATAAGTCCTGAAAAAAAAATATTATTGGTTTCATCATTGATAATAAAAATAAATGTTTCTTGAGCAGCAAATAATCATATTAGAATGATTTCTGAAGGATCATGTGACACTGAAGACTGGAGTAATGATGCTGAAAAGTCAGCTTTGCATCAAGGGAATAAATTACATTTTAAATGGGTCCTATTATGCTCATTGACATGTTCATAATTTTGTTTATGGGGTCTACTATACAGCATTTAATGTTCAAAAAACTAATTTTTTCTTAAAATTTACATTGTTGCACCATCTGCCTGTATACTGTTTTAGTTTCATTTCTTTAGTCACCATAAAATCAAAATGGACCATACTTATTTTTTTAGAATGTTGCAATGTTTATTATAAGTTATTTATCCATGCACATCATTATTTCTTTAAAATTCATTTCCATAAAATTCATTAACAAGGATGGAATAAAGTCCCACCCTACTTTTTTTTTCATTCCAGAAGCAGTTTCACTGAAAGGACTATTGTAATTTCCGTTACATGATGACTTTAAAACCTGCCATCAGAAAAAAGTCTGCTCTCATTGGTCAGTCTGCCCCAGTCTTAGAGTATCCGCTCCAGAGACACTGTAAACACTACTGTAATATGCCATCAGTATCAGTTTGAGCCAATCCGTTAAAGACAGAATAACAAGCTGATCAACCCAAAACACTTTTGCATGCAAGACTTGTGCAGGGGAGGAAAAAACAATATTTCGTGGCGACAACACGCTACTAATGCAACTCAACCAGGATTAGCCACCCCTTTTTTGGCATATGTCTTGGATAGGAATTATTTAAATGAGGGATTCCGTCTGTGCCATGTACGTTCTTGGAAAAAAGCCTCAAGACAACCATCAAGGCGTCTGAGGGATTCAGAAACAGTGCGCACTGATATAGAGAATAACTCACTTTGGAGTGACTTTGTGCTTTGTAACACTGCAGACCTTTTTCATTCTTAAATAGCAACATTACACACTAAAGAAAGTTGAAAGTGTAAAAAAAACATAGGATTTTAAATAAACTTTACAATATATTCAAATTGAAAACAGTTTTAATTTTAAATTGTAATAATACTTTACAATATCACTGTTTTATTTTGATGTAAACAAATGCAGCCTTGGTAAGCATAAGTGATTTCTGAAAAAATAAAACAAACAACAACCAAAAAAAAAAAGCTTACTGACCCCAAACTTTTGAACGTTAGCTTGTGGGTTAGTGTACTTCACAATGGATTTAAATTTTGTCATCATTCAATGCAATTACTTGCCATTTGGATTTACTGGCTTCAAAGCAGAAGCAACATGTGGCATATGCAAACTGTATGTTGATTTTTGTCCTTTTTGGAACTTGACAGCCCATGGACACTATATTTCTGCATTGAACTATATGGTAAACAGCAGTGTGAATTGCATTCACTGAATGAAGTCCATCTCTGTCACTCACCCAGTAAGCAGAGACGGAGGGGTCGGTCCAGGCCCGTTGATCGAGAACACTCCCATACTGCTGATGCCACTGGTGGCCATGCTGGAGTTATGGGCGGTGGCAGAGCGCTCTGGGTAGCTGAGCGGGAGGCTCTGGGGACGGGCGTAGTAGAACGGAGTGGAGTGGACATCACGGGGCAAAGCCTGGGCAAGCAGAGCTCCATAACTACACACCTGTTGACAGGAAAGAAGATTACCTCTGCCCTTATATATGAATGTAAAATGTTATTGTGCAGTATCTGCTGAATAACTGGAGAAATATTTCATACAGGAACCCGGTTGGACGGCTTCCTTGGGTCTTCACAGAGGCTGAGCAGGAGGTATAAGATGGACCATCTATGTTTCAATATGCCCTGTTCACCAGAAACAACAAAATCAACATTTATAACTTAACAATATGTAGTCCGTTATATCTAATCCATGCATCATGTATGGAAATATTAAGAACTCAATACATTGGTGATAGGTTGAATACTGACCTGTGTCTGAAGCTTTCTGTGCAACTCAGAGAACAGGGCGGCATCTGCTTCCCGTCTTTGTTTCAACACTACAATAAATTAGCAAAAATACAAAGAAAAAAAAGAAAAGTTATTTTGCATCTGAATCACATAAGCCTGAGAGTTTAAGACCTGTTGAAGGAGCCGATATAGATTGTTTGTGTGTACATGCAGGGCTCGACAATAAAGACTGCCGATGGCCCGGGGTCAGTGTAGATATCGCTCGGGACAGCTGACACACCTGTCACTTGCCTGATCAGGCCAGTGAGGAATTTTATCACTTGCACGTGTTTTAAAGCCTTGCCAATTTAAATATTCAAGTGCAAGAAGACCGCTGCTGTCTTTGTTTTAATATTTATCAAACAACAAAGGACAAAGAAAAAAAGGTCACACACGCTTTTGACTGAATAACTTTTGTAACTTTAATAAAGATTAATCTATATTTAATTTATACATTTATACAGACTATGCAGTGTTATTTTACATTTATTTATTTTTCTCTAACTGAAAATTACTGTTCGACTTACCTTAAAAACATGAAAAGCAGCATTTATTTTATTTGTTCTTTTGTATTTGTGCTATTGCTTGTAAATTGATTATTTGTTCTTATTTTATTACTGAGAGTTTACTTGTCTTTTGTTTGTTTGTTTGTTTATTAAGTTTTTACACCATGTTAGCATCATGGTTATTTACATGGCAAACAAAAAGGTCAGTGTTTACTTGTCTTTAACAATATTTTAAATTTATATGAGTGGCAGGGCAAGTAAAAAAATGTAACCACTGGCCAATAGAAAAAATCTTTAGCGTTGAGCCATGACTTATGAGTGTGTGTGTGTGTATGTGTGTGTATATTATCCATCTAACAATATTATTCATCTTCATATAACAAAAACATCAGCAGCAGAACAATAAATTAAATACCATAATAAATTAAATAACAGGCAACATAAATTGACAGTCTAATGTTTTCAAATAGGGAACATAAATGACAAAAGGAGTCTATCAATTTTTCATAAATGTAATGATTTGTTTAAACTACAGCTTAAAATTAATGTTTAGGCGTTCTTTATTAGTCTAAGGAGTAAAGACAACTAGTCAGGGATGCAAACAGGTAAGGGGGAAAAAAGGTGAGAACATTGCGTGGGGCAGGGCACAGATTTTTTTTTAAAAGTTATTTGCTTTACATGCTCATTTGTAGTTAATGAAAAACATTAACATATTGTTGCAACATTTTACCAAAATCAACATTTGGTTAAAATCTAATGTTATAAAAGACAAAGGGCTATGCAGGATATTTAAGACAATGTTGGCTGATTAGACGGCAATACTGTTTGCCACATCTCAGACCTCAAATACATAAATTATTACCCACTACAGACATAGTAAATATAAAGTAAAGAGTAAAGGAAACACTGTACAGTACTTACTGAAACAACCAGTTCTTTATTTGCCCTTGTAATCTATGCAAATCCCACTGGTGACCTAATTTGATCTCAAAAAGGTGAGTTCTCACTGAAAGGTGAGGAGTTTGCATCTATGCCTAGTCCACTGGAATCATTTTACAGCATTAGGAAAGTTATCAGGCAGGCTATCTAAGATGGGATTTTGTTGAAATTTTGAGAAAATCAATTATAATGGGTTGAATATTTTAAATAAATCACCATATACCATAATTTTCCTGTCAAAAAGTGCTTATGATTTTATACTTGTCATTGTGAGTTATTATAATATCCAATATCCAATAGTTTAATTTCCAACTGTTATGAATGATTAAACAATAATGTTTAATGATAAACATATTTCTTTCTGACATAACTATATGTTGTGAAAAATATTTGTATTGGCAGGGCAAGTATAAATGTGAACTACCAAGATCAATCTAACAAGATTATTATTTTTTTGAATGATCTATGCACACCTCCTGAAATGACAATTGCTCTTGAATAAGGTAAGAACAGGGTTTCAGATTACTCACATTCTTTTTTAATTTTCTCAGACACCAGAAACTCATCCCGTTCAATTGTGGGAGCATAATTACTTCCGATGACCCGCACGGCGTACTGGAACTGATGAGCCACATCAGCTGAGAACAATGACAGGAAAAACACAAACAGATGCATTCATAACCATTTTATCAAGAATCTAAAGAACTGAAGATTTAAAAATGATCTGACACAAAAGCATTTTCATAGATATTCACAAGACACATTTCAATTTTATAACAGGATCTAAATGAAAATCTACTGCATGTCAAAATCTATATCAAGCATGAAATGGGTATCTGGTTATACATAAAGGCATTACCTCGTCTTTTTTAAACTGATAGCGGGGATCATATTCCTGTAGGTCTGTTGTCTCTAACTCTAATAGCTCCACTAATGAGCTGCTCGTGTCCTGTTATGTCTGTTATGAGGGTTTACCACTGAAATATGACAGCAGCATCAGTGAGCTGACAACATAGAAATAATGGCGCCGGGTGTGAGACGGTTTGAATCATCATGGTCTTTATTGACATGAAGGACCATTTGAAACAGGGGCCCTGTATTAACCAGCATCTCCCTGATGTTTTCCTAACCTGTCCGCTTACAGCATCTCATCGGTGGAGATCTGACCCTCCGTCGCATACATTATCACATCACATTGTCTGTCTTCAACGAAACACCACATGTACTCATCGCTACACACACTAATGATGTTTAAGCAGCTGTGTGACAGTGATGTAACCGGCTGAGATCTGTTTCTTTACCTTCACTCTTGCCCGTGATCTTACAGCACAGACTCTGCAGAAGCACGTTGGGTGATTTCTGATCAAGCGCCGCCATTGTGCACTTATATATCCCCTCCCGTACGAGCAGAAGCGGTCCGCGGTGTGTTTTTAACCGCTGTCGCTTTTAGCCCGGTGGGTCTCAGCTGCTGGCAACAACAGCGCCATTTTAACGGAACCCGCCGAAAAGCGCCCACATCGGACACACAACGGAAAACACAGCAGCGGTGCGCAGCGGAAAAACAGCCGGCTGTAAAGCGAGACCCCGGAAAACGTTCCTGTCTACAAACGTTACCTAAAAGCAAAATATAATAAAACATTTGAAAATTATTATTGTTATTGTTGTTGTTGTTATTAATAATATTATTTTGTTGTCTTTTACTAAATGCTGAAATAGGGTAAATGACTAGTTTTGATGTGTATGATGAATTATGGCGCAGAGGACTTCAAACCTGTTCATATAAAACAACAACACTGAATACAAAACTCTGCACTCACACATAAATTATATGAATAATTATGCATTATGTAATATTATTTATTATTATTATTATTATTATTATTATTATTATTATAATGCTTAATACATTTAATGAAGAAGAACGTGTTGAAGAAATGTATAGAGTAAAAAGAAAGTAGTAGTTTAGCTGAATTGATTTAATTAATATCCTATATTTGACTCCAACAATAACAAAAGTTTTATTTATTTTTTAAATAAAAGATGTAAATAGGATAAAAAAGGATAAATGTTTAAACAGGTCCACAAATGAAAAACTCACAATAATTTACATGAATAAAAATGAAACATTACACATTATAATAATTTAATTGATTTAAATAAATTGAAAATGTATCAATATTTGCATTGATTTTTATAACAGCAACCAAATAATTATGAAATAATATTATAAATAATTATTTATTGTGCTTTTTTATTATTTATAAAAAATACTATACATTTATTGTATTAAAACAACATACATTTTGTTAATAATTGTTAGATTGAGTGTTATTACATTATAATGATTGTATAATTTATAAATGGCTTAATTTATAGTTAATATAATATTTAGTATGATAATAATTATTAGCAAGATTATTCCTTGTTGATTGTTGTTGCTGTTATTATTGTAAGTCTTTTTCTACTACTTTTCCACATTTCTTCCCATTTTTGCATGAAATTTCCAGTCAGACATCATGTCAGGACACATAATGCAGATACACCTAAAATATTTGAGTTTCTTTGTTAAGAGGTTGACCGTGTCATCACCCTTTCCCGGTTTGATTGGCAGTCACTGGAGGGCAGGCTGAAAAAATCCCCGTGGGCGGGAGGGTGTAGCTGTGGAGTGCGCATGCGCACATGAGGAGCCAGACTGGTCGGGAGGGCTCTACTACACCGAGAAGGAGAGCGAGTACGTCAGTACATCAGAGAACAGCCCGAAGGGACGCTTGACAAGGAAGAAGTGGCCGGTCCCTTAAAATATTAAGACAAAACCTTGGAAAACGAGAGCTCGCCGTTGTTGTTTTTCTTCTCCTCGGTCAGTGCACATGTAGATGACACCGGAGCATGTCACCATGACAACGTTTGGACTTTACACAGTATCCGTCTTCATCTCAGAAGGTGCTCAATAGATATAATAATCGTAAGAGTCGTGTAGGACTGTGAGTTGTCAACCCTAGAAGAAGATCGCAGAAGACAGTCATGGAACAGAGACTTGGTACAATGATCAGCTAGCGTCTTATGTACCCAATCTACAAGATTAGAGGAGAAACCGAAGACAGCACACCTGGAGCGGCTCGAGCAGAATGGATTTCAGCACCATTCGGAACCTCATCACTAGATACGTGAGTAGAGACCATATCACTCTCCCAACTTGTTGGTTTGGTTTGGTTTGCTCTACGCCGAAGGGCTGCAGTGCTTTTTTTTTTGTACTTTAAAGCAGCAAATGACACGTTTGTCCGTTCACAAGGCGTGTGTGCAACACTTTTGAGCCTCTCTGTGAATATGTACTGCTAGCAATGGACGCAACCGGTATTTACAGTTACTGTAAATCTCAGGCGTTTGTTATGAAGTTATCACTGCGGTTCAATTCCGATTCCGGTCGACTGTGACCTGAATACTCGAGCGAAGTCACTAATGTAATATTTTAATGCCTCATGATGACACCGGCTGAGCTCATGACTGAGAACCACAGCGTGTGTTATGAAATATCAGAAATGGAAATTGGCTTCATTGAACTGAAACAGGCGCGGAGGGACAGGTGTTGGTCATTGAAAAAGAATGCGATTTGACAATATTGTTTGAAGACGTTCGTGTACCAAGATAATTCGTTATCTTTAACCATTATAAGCACCCTAATGAAATCCCAAATCTTATGTTTTGGTTGTAAGAACGTGTTTTATTAAACTAAAATCTAACAGACAATCTAATAAAATCTACAATTTAAATTTAAACACATCAAATGAGTCAGTTTCCTCCCTTAAATGGCAGTTTTGGCTAAATCTAATTAGTGTTTTATACAACCTTTCCAATTGAATATGTATTTTTCTTTAATTCAATGAAAAATACAATTTTATCAATAACTACAAACCAAAATTTGCTCCAAACTATCTAGTGAATTAATTTAGCTAATTTTGTTTGTTTAATCCTGGTTTATTTATTTTTTTCTATAGATATTGCATTTAGATCGACCTCTTTTATTGGTTGTTTATAAATGGGATGAAATTAATAAAAAAATACACTGTAAAAAATGATTTTATGGTGAAAAACAAATTTTAATTTTTACATGAAAAAGTTAGTTCAGGCAAGAATTAAAAAAACTAAGTAAATTCTATATTAGTACTCAATTTAATCATGTAGAAATGAAAGTGTAAATTATAAAATTAAGTAAAACTACTAAACTTTTCTGATACTGGTGTTCCCATCATGCACTGGACCTTGAATCATTAATTAGGTTGATTTTTTTATTTTTTTTCCCCCACTGTTTTCCAGCTGTTTTTACACTGTTTTATCATTGCTTTTGTGGTTATGTTTAGTAACTTGCCATTTTATAACATTTGGAGTTCATTTTCTACTCAATGCCACATTCACACTCAAAAAAGTAAAGCATACACTTTAAAAGCATGGTTATATTGTTTGAGTAAAATGTATTGCAAAAGAAACTTCAACTAAGTAGAAATTACTCAACCTTTTACTGGCCAAGTTAAAATTACTTGCAAAAGAAAAATTTAGTAAATTTTACTTATTGTTTTTTATTACTGGAAAGTGCTACAAAGGCTGAATTATATGTTATTTTGTGCATCAGTAAAAAAATACATTAAATTCCATCAGAAAAACTAACATTGTTGCTCTACATTGTTATATTATATAATCAAATCGTTTTCATAGACGGGTTCAATCGATAGGTACTGTATGTCAATCCTACACAGATTAGACCTGCTTTTAAGCCACTTAGCACTCAGTATAGGCAAGAGTACATGCTAAACCAACTGTCCAAGCTGTTGGGGGTTAGAGAAAGAGATTTGCTCAGTAACTGAAATTGATTTAGATATGTGCGAGCATGTAAGGACATTTTACTATAGACAACATTCACTTAGAGTAGAGTGACACTTTGAAAAGAGTGTCTAACGTCATAAAAGATACTATTTTTAAATTATATAGTACTGCATATTATAAGCCAGGTTTTGTGGTTTAAAAAATATATGTAAATACAGATATTATGCAAGATATTATGCAAAATGTATGTGAGCTGCTGAGAGCCTAATGTAAGGACAGTTTCTGATCTTGAATGTTGTATTAATTATGTTAGATGCGATGTGAAGCAACACTTAAGTGGTTTATAGTGGCTAAAATGGTGAAAAAGCCTATAAAATTAATTGCATAAGCATTTAGTTCTCCATCACTGAAGGCCATATGAATCTGTTATTCTGTAGTCTGTCACTGTAATCAAGCTGACATGGGAACAGATGAGCAAAATCTCTTGCGCTGTCTAGACAGTCTGTAAAAAAAAAAAAAAAAGTGTACGATAAACATGACGTGAGCAATAATGGTCGTGTCATGTCACAAACACCTCTCACCTGTCTGTTTGTATGATTGTGTTTTGTTTGCTCGGGTTTTTACGGTAAACCATATAACGCATAGGGCTCAACAATAAGGCCAGTGTGAGAGAGTTTTGGGACAGATTGATCGCTTCAGTGTTATTTTAGTGTAATTTTTGAATTAGTTTTTATTTTTGTATTTTCAGTTTTTGTCATTATTACTGGGTTGAATTCAGGTTGATTGGGACACTTTTCCCAATGACAAAAAGTGTCCCAATTAACTTGAATTCACCCTTAAATATCTATATACT
This sequence comes from Chanodichthys erythropterus, assembly GCF_024489055.1. Classification (NCBI taxonomy): domain Eukaryota; kingdom Metazoa; phylum Chordata; class Actinopteri; order Cypriniformes; family Xenocyprididae; genus Chanodichthys; species Chanodichthys erythropterus. Next base: position 38,172,753 of record NC_090232.1, on the reverse strand, counting down.
TATCGTTATAGGTAGTAATTCATTTCTATTTCAGTTTTAATTAAAACTAAATGAAAATGACAAATGTTGCCTTGCCAACTAAAATAAAATAAGTTATTTCAGTCTTAGTTTTAGTTTACTATAATGGCCCTGGGCTGCTTGTGTCACAAAATATTACATTTGTTAATCATATTGGGTTTTTATGCCTTGCAAAGATCATTTATCCAGTTAAAAAATGTTTGTATCTCAAACATCCAAAATCATATTTGCCTCAGTGAGCTTTGAAAAAAAATGCTTTATTTGAAATGTAAAGCAATAAAATGCAAGTCTCTCTTTCTAAGCTTTGAAATAATTAATCCCGAGGAAAAGTTTAAACATTTATGAAAGGTAAATACAAGTCAGTTTTTATGGAAAACAAGCAGTTTGCTTATCCCACCCTAACCAATCATTTAGAGAGAGCTGTGTCATGAGATCGGACGGAGTGTGTTAGTCACATGAATGTGTGTGTGTGTGATAGCCTGTGAAAAGCACAGTCCACCCCACTGCTCTTTGATCTAATGCGTGGTAATGCAGGTTGGCAGAGTGAGAAGAGAAAGGCAAATGAGAGTACCGGGCAGACGAGAGATGGAGCGAGAGAAGGATGGAGAATGAGATGGGTCAGAGGAGATGAGAAATAAGTCCCTGTGTGGATTTGACTGGCTCAGACAACAAAGGAAGTGACAGTGGAATGATTTGCTTCCACCTGTAGTAGAGTCTGTCTGCTGAATGGGCATTTTCAATGTAGGAAGATAAATATGAAATGGAAATGTGAAACCTGTTTTAATATGCAAAGCTCACCATTTTTCGTTCAGCTAGAATAGTAGGTTAGAGAAATGGAAATTATTGTCTTCTTTGAAGTCCAGCGGAGTGTTTCTGAATTAGATTAGAATTCAAGCATGTCACAATCATCAGTTGCATTTCAAATATGCTTATTCGGAAGTGAAGTGTAATTTTTTTTTTTCGCCATTCAAATATTTAAAATACTTTCACGTAATAAAAGTAGGTTCATTCTCCTTAGCACAAAGAGTAAACTCTGTGGTGCTTTCAAAATTTTGTGCATCCCAACCAGCCTAACATAGCAATATTTTCAACTAATGGTGTGAGTTATATATACACACACACTACCTGAGCATGAAGAATCATTTTCACACATGAATTGGCACCTCTGAGTCCGGACCTTAGTTTAATTGAAAGTCTTTGGGATGTGTCGAAGTGCATTGTCAATACAAGATCTTGACCAAAAATTGATGCACCTCTTCATAAATAACATTTATTTCCATCAAAAATGATTTTTCATGCTTTCTGAACCATTCTTTCACAATTTTAACCCTGGTGAATCTTGACATTGTCATCCTGGAATATGGCCATGATGTGTCTACCTACATGGTTGTCTAAGAAATGAAAAGCTACACACTCAATCTTTTAGGGTTAAAAGAACCGTTGCCAAACATATAACATGCTAGAAACATAATAATCACTGTAATAATGATCCATTCATAGATTCTTAAGAAGTTGCCTATTAAAAACCAAACTTTTTGGACTTTTTTTTTTTAGCCAGGCAGTATATATAAAAATCATACTATTGCTGCAAATGCATACTGTCCTATTCCGAACATAGCAAATTAACTGTTTCTTAGCTGATTTTTGTTTAACCATCACTTTGATTTAATAATACAGAATAATTGTCTTCAACAATACACTTAATTATTAACCTGTTAGCGTTACACATGCCTTTTAAAAGAGACCATGCATATACTCCAAATGGTTGAAGAACAGAATGCAATTTACTTTGGGTATGCCTTTTTAGGCGTTTTAGGCAAATTTTACCCGAATGTTAAGGGGTTAACTTGACAGAACTGGTTTCCAACGCTTTATTACTGCACAAAAAGGCAACTTCCAGCCATCACTGGACTCTGAATAATTTCCATCCTTGGACAGGAAGTAGCATGACTGCCTATATCCTGTCTCAGGAGGCTTCAAGGTAATTTGAGCTCTTTGTACAGAAGTAATCTCATCGTCTGTGGTCAGCATCAGGAAAGACTTATTGGAAGGCATCCTACTTGACAGTGAAACAACATGTAAAGTCATTATAAGAAAGTTCATACTTCAATGTATCTCTTTACAACTTTGAACATGATGATTTTACAGTATTTCATAAAATCCATTTAGTATGACATTAGACTAACTGTAGTTGTCTAGGGTAGTATTATTTGGATTATGCAGCCATTTTTTTATTATTATTATTGTTCTCAAATTGAAAAACCCCATTATAAAACCCCATAGGGAAATCTTGAAGGAACCAGTGGTGATTGGCGAATTAGTCTTCAAGGTTTTGACATCATCCTGCCCCATTGTTTAATATTTAAATATTCATTGTTGCATTATGTTTCATTTCACATACTATTATAAAACAATTATATGCAATATACAGCATATAATGCATGGTATGCAGTAAGCTTGCCAGTTATGCCGAACATAATAACATATTGCATTGTTTCAAAACATATTTAAATAGCTTTAATGGAATTTAATGGTGCAAACAAGTGAATCAACACACATTTTATCAATAAAACCAACCTAATGCGACACTTTAGAGCACATCATCCAATACAGTGCATGCCAGAAACTAGCTGACCAAGCAAAGAAAAATAAATATACATCATTAAGACATCCACTGGTGTTACTGTATCTTTGCTTACTGTATGTCATGTTTTAAACCTTTGTCTGAATAGTAACACCCAACAAATTTGAACAAACCAGATATGGGTATTTATTGTAAGTGAGTTTCTTATGATGGATCAGGTTAGTTTAATAAAGCCAACAGCAGTAGATCTGGGTTATGCTGTTGTTAAAGCAGTGTTTTCCAGCTTTTTTTTTGCCACGGCACAGTAAAAAAATCCCACGGCACACCACTATGCACTAAAACAACAAAATTGCACAAACATGCTTCAAAAGGCATATTAAAACTGGATATTAAAAGTAGTACTCACATTTAATGTGAAACTTGAGCTTAAGTCAGGTAGGAACACAATGAGGTCATGTAGGTATGATGTTGTTGGTGATGATAAAAACAAAATTACATATCGTCACTGTTGGGAAACCTCACATTTTTTAAATAATTAAACATTGTGTCATGGTGGTATTGTGGCTCTATATATAATTCAAACACATGTAGGTGTTATTAAAATATTAACATTTTAAATCAAGCTCACATGGAGTTTTTCAAGGTTTTTGACCAGCAAATGACATATTTTGTATTGCAAACAAGAGGAGATCTATCTCCAAACTGTGTGAGGCACTTCATTCACGATAGAGGCGGGCAGAGTTATGAGGTTTGACTGACAGATTGAGGATCCAATGGAGTTATGAGGTTTTGTAACAAGCTCTTTTAAATCCTTTTCATTGGTTAAATATTTATAAAACACACATACGTAAAGGGTGACCAATAGCATTGATTTTTAATAAAATAAAACAAAAATAAAGAAATATAGAGAGATGAGGTTTCCACCTGAGAGTGACTATATATTATTAACTGTATAGCATTTATTTTATTTTAAGTATTTTTGGCATTTGGTAATTTTCCACGACACACGACAACCTGTCACGGCACACTAGCGTGCTGCAGCACAGTGGTTGGGAAACACTGTGTTAAAGGACCAGTTCACCCAAATTAAATTTCTGTCATCATTTTCTTTTCCTTATATTATACTGAATTTACATTTTTGACACTGCTGGTTTAGACTGCTGAAGGAGGTGTGCATGTGCACACATGCAGGCACTCACGCTTGTTCACCATTTATCCCGCTGACAACGGATGCTGACCTGTGAACCGTATCCAGGGATGATAAATGATTTGTTGGTAATCAATATGGGTGATGAAATGATAATCATTATCTTCACGCTTGACGTGTCCATCATAGTTCAACTGAAGTTCACGGTCTGCACCCTTATTTACAGAGTTGGGAGCTCTGTGAGAAAATTACTGTATGATTTTTGCAATGAAATGGCTAAATGTGTTCTCTCAAACTCTTATTTAAAATCTTCCCATTTGAGTGTTCAGCTGCATTCCATTCTGAGCATCTGATAAGTGACAGCAAACTGTCAGCCGAACCCTGGTCCCTCAGGGTCTGTCAAACAGCAGCATCATGTGATTCTTTTCTAAGTAGAATGATCTAATGACTGTTGCTGTGGTCAAACATGATGTAATAATGCTGATGTTTGTTCCCCAGTGTAAGTCTCACTGGATTTGAGTTCAGTAAAGAAAAGCGCATTCAAAAACTGGGGGTGGGGGTGGGGGGGGGTATAATTGTTTGCTCACTTTGTTGTAGCTTTGGGGTGGAAACATGGTGGTGTGAGAGTGAGAAAAATGCTTGTTTTTTTTTTTTTTTTTTTTTTTTTTTTACTCGCTCTTGAAGAAAACTTAATAAAGGTCAGAAAGACATGCTTATGTTTTGACAGAACTGTCACCTTCCATAAAAATATCAGTCTCTCTTCTCTCAATCAGAAAATAGTGTCTCTCTTTCTCTCTCTCTCTATTCTTCAAGATAATATTAAATAGTCATTTGAAAATCATATGACAGTGACTGTGAAAGTCTGTGGTATTTGTATTGGGTTTCCTGTTCTTTCAGAGAGCAATTAAATCTGAAGTCTTGGAACTAAGTTGTAGGTCAGTGGTCTACAGAAAAACCAAACCTTTCAGTCTTAATCAAACTTTACAGCCAAAGAAAAAGTGTAGAGACAATTACATTTGAAAGGGAAGCTTAAGATAGAAACCAGCAAAAGACCTGGAGTTTGGAGATCTTGGGTGTAACCCTGTTTAGAGTCATTTCACCTGTCCTTAGAAAAAACCAACATGCTGTAACAAGCAGAGAGTGTTGTTCATTCTTCAAGATGGGGATTTTTCTTTCTTTTTTCCAGGGGGGGGTTAAATGAAGTGTATCTGTATCTAAATGAAAACATCTGCTTGGTTTTGATTATCATCTATATCGTGATCACGCTAACAAACATTGCAGTTCTTCTTCATAATGAAAGTTTATTATCTGCATGTGTTTTAAAACTTTATTAGTTTAAACTTCTAATTTATCATTTTCTGAGTGCACACATCTAAAGCACGCGCACAGAAAGCTGTCTGTCAGACAGCGCGTCTTGTGAGTACTAAACTTCTTTTTCATGTTTTTTGTTGTGTATAAACGGTCAAATTTTAGAAAAAAAGAAAATAAACGCACTACCGTATGAGGTGCCAGTCAAAAGAGATGAATTCAAATGTATATAAAAAAGGGATATATGACCGCACACTCAACTTGCGAATAATTTATTAGCCAACGTTTTGGCAGAAGCCTTTGTCAAGGTATACTTTCACTCCAAGTGGAAAGAGCATAAATAGACAATCAACAGGTGCATACAATTAATCCCAATCAAATATACAATCAATCAATTAAGTATTCTAAAAAACTGTCCAATATACATGACAAGAATAAATACATGTCAACAACAGAAAACATATTCTTATTCCCTACGGTCTGAATGTTGAATTCGATCTAAGCTGTTTTCTATAAGTGTTTTCTTCTGCTTTTTATTGTTGGTGATGTTTTCTGTTGTTGACATGTATTTATTCTTGTATTTATAAACGGTCAAAAACACAAAGTTCTCAAACAGAGTTGGGTTATGTCTGTCAAAGTAAACAGCAGGGAGAGAAATCGCGTGTGTGTATTAGATCTGTGCCGCATTCCCTTCAAAAGCAAAACTAATCCATTGCGTTTTCAGCGGCTCAGATGTCGGGAGTAAATGACTGTTATGTTCACTCTTACATCCAACAGCAAAACCCCTCAATCGCTTACGAGACATTCTTGTCACTACAGCTGCTCCGGCCGTCGAGACAATGGCGGACATTGTACAACTCGCTCTGGGCGGAAACTATGATAATACGGCAGAGTCCGTCAGCAGTTGTGGGTGGGGTCTGCTGAATGTGTTTCCCAGAAAATGAAAACGGCTTGTTCTATGAGACTGTTGAGGTTTTATGGGGATTAAAAAAAGGAGCTGGTGGATTTTTATGATTATAGGGTGGTTGTGTACACACTCTGCCAACACACATTTATGTTCAAACTGCATGTAAAAGTGAAAGATTTCTACCACTAAATCAGGATAAGGAAGGACTAAATCATACTTTAGACTGGTCAAAGCCACTGCAAATGCTCTGATAAAAACTCAGTTGTTGTAGACCTTCTGCTCCCATATAAAGTACTGTAGCTCTTGAGGGCTTGCTGCACTCTCAATGCAACAGTCAGAGGAAAAAGCCACTGGAATAATGGCCTATTGATGGCTGTGAAATTGAATTGTGCTTGTTAAAAGAACACATGACCCTCCACTTGATAGCAATAGAGAAGTCTGAATGCCATTGAATGGGCAGGTATTTATCTGAGAGAGGATTTTGGGCATTACATTTAGCTTTAAGATAGGGAGAGTGGAGTAGGAGTGGAGGGATTGAATCGAAACAGAACATGACCTTCAGTGAAATACGCAGTGATATTTTTTCACTTTATTTCCCTTAAACTTTGGGAATGTTATCCTGTATACTACATTTATGTATATACTAAATCTAAATGAAAAATGAATCTGTCATCATGACATAAAATAACTGCCAGCCCTTCTCCAGAAATCCCTGCATCCTTGTACAGAAGATGTGTAGTAATAAAATGATGTTTGGTTTGAGTTATTCAACAGACATTCTTTGCTGAGTCAGACTGTCTTTATATGAACGTGTTGTTGAGTTTATGCAGTGAACCCACAGATCGATGGAAGCATTTACAAGGGCTCAACTGCTTAGATCCAGGTGTCCCTGAATGGAAATTCATGCTGCACTTGTTTCTTTGCTGACCTGAGATCAGTTAAACACTCTATCTGATTTTAAGCCCTGTTTACTTCTGGTATTAAGATGCCTTTTGGTCGATTGGATCACAAGGAGACGAGGCAGACACATTCCCACATACACCTGGTATTTCAATCCGTCTTTTGTCCGCTTTGAACCAGCGATTTCAAAATCATCTTGATTTCTTCGAGGGGAGGGTCTATAAGCACACCGAATGCTGTTAGTGTGTGTTAGAAATCAGGAGTGTTGAGAGAACATTGTGCTTGGTACATTTTTCGTCTTCAAACCAAACTTAGGTCTTCAGCCTACAAAGTTTAAATTCCATCTGGCTATCGCGCTTCCCATAATCTTTATGCATTAGGTCAGTAGGCAGAAAGTTGACAATCTTTTGTGGCTGTTCGAACACATTCAACTACATGAGCATTTACACCATGAAAACAATCTAGTCTAATGCGTTTTCGACTACCTCTGGAAGTGGTCGACAACCTCAAAACATTCCAGATCCTGCTTATACCTGTATTTAGCATCATCCACTTGTGATCCGATCGACCAAAAGGCATCTTAATACCAAGTGGAAACAGGGCCTTTGGTAGAGAATGGACAAACTAGCCCCAGATCACTGTGAAAGGGAACATTCTAACAAGTTCTAAGCCTTCTATAGGATATAGATTAAGAATTGTCCCTTTTTGTCCATGCTAAAAGATTGGGGGACATCCTCTTGAGTATATGCATTCAGTGAGGTTTTCGGGTATTGCACATATAGACCTGATTTTTTTTTTTTTTTAAAATAGAAGTAATTATTTATTTTTAGAAATGACTTTGTATTTCTAATCTTGAAAGTCCCATTTTTAAATAAATAGCCTGGAATTAATTACAATGATTTTGCTTAAAAGAAAGGTTAGATTGAAAGAGCTAAATTTAGCATGTAATGGTCATTTGGCTTTTCACAGGTGACCAGATGGAAGTTTCATGAATGTGAAATATAAAAGAGTGTTTTTTAATATATCCCTTTATTTATCAGGCACTGCCATCTAACCTTCACTTGTCCTCTTTCGCTTTTTCGTCTCATCCCAACCCACCATCACTAGAGACATTGAATGCACTAAAAGTGATTAACCTGACAGGAGAGTTCAGCAGACCAAGCTGCCAAAAGTTCTGGTCAGGAAGGTACAGAGAGATTTATTGAAAAAAAAAAAAAAAAAAAAAAAAAAAAAAAATATATATATATATATATATATTTTTTTTTTTTTAAATATAAATTTTATATTAAATATTGGATATACTGCATTTGTCGCAGTTTGGGGTTGGTTTGATTTTTTTAAAATTACAAAAAAGTTACAAAAGATTTTTATTTCAAATAAATGCTGTTCTTTTATTCATCAAAGAATCCTGAAAAAGTGTATCATGGTTTCCACAAAAATATTAAGCAGCAACTGTTTTCAACATTGATGACAATACGAAGAAATGTTTTTGAACAGAACATCAGCTTATTAGAATGATTATGTGACACCAGAGACTGGAGTAATGATGCTGAAAATTCAGCTTAAGAAAAATACATTTTAAAATATAAATAGAAAATAGTACTTTTAAATTGTAATAATATTTCACAATATTAGTGTTTTACTGTATTTTTGACAAATAAATGCCACCTTGGTGAGCATAAGAGATTCAAAAACAACTTCTTTAAAGTGTGTTTATAATATAAAGTATGTTAGTGCATTTAGGTCTGTTTGTACTGTAGCTAAAAGTTTTTGTCAGTCCAACAGTGTAGCTATTTGAATAGAATAGAGGGGCAAAATAGGCAACAGACTTATAAGACTGCCAATCAAGAGAGCTGGTATCATCTCATTGCCCTTCAGGCATTGTGTGAGTATGTGTGTGTGTGTGCATCAGTCCAACACAAGCAGTCCTTGTCTGAGCGACTCACAAACGGAGCATGTGACGCACTGTGTTGGGGATCTGCACAACTAAACATAGGGGATGGAAACTGACAGCACAAAATGGATGGCCATTAACAATGTGACCCAGTGACTTCCAGTTCCCCATAGACCTGTGCTATATCTTCTGATAATGAGAAAGGAAACAAAACGTCACACTTTGTAACACAGTATTCCTAAGAGACTCTCCACATGTTCTGATGATGAACTTCTTTATGCAGGTGCAAGAAAAATAGGAAAGTATTGTAGATAACAGTAACACCACAGCCAAAAACAGTCTAACTGTGCTCATTCATGCAGATATAGCCACAGCACTATCACATATCAACACACACACATACTGGATCTGTATAAAGCTATAATAATAAAATGCTCTCTTTTCAGGTCATAGTGACATTTAAAGTGCCGTATTCTGTCAGGCAGCAATTTTTAGACTTGTAATATAAGAATGGACAGCAGAGCCAAATCTATGAGTGTTTTATATAGTAAAATATGTAATATCCCATCCATCCATCCATCCATCCATCCATCCATCCATCCATCCATCCATCCATCCATCCATCCATCCATCCATCCATCCATCCATCCATCCATCCATCCATCCATCCATCCATCCATCCATCCATCCATCCATCCATCCATCCATCCATCCATCCATCCATCCAGTGTCCCATTCCACTAAATTTGTTGTTTTAGAAGCACTGTTAAATGTAAACATGGCAATTACTGCCTGATTCCAAATTTCTGTGCCCATCAGGGTGGATTATGAAGACTAACGTGTTTGTCTGCCTTCCTGCTGGTTTGCTTAATTATGTATGAGATCAAAGTCACGGATGAAGTCATGTTATTAACATGCCCAGGACTCATGATGATTACAAGATTAGTGCTCCCTGTGAGGAGGCTACTTAATGAGCACAGACTAATTAGCCAGGCGCCACACTGCCTATTAGAGATCTCTACAGCCAAGAAAAGTTGATTTAGTGATCGCAGAGCTTGACTTGTTGCAATTTGCATCGTGCATCTGATTATAGAATTATAAAGTTTGTTGTCAAAGACTGAGGACAGAATAAGAAAGGTGGTTAATAATAATAATAATAGAAAATGAGATACGTGTTTGTCATTTTTACCCAAGCAGAAGGAGAACAAGAATTTACTATTGGAGGCATTGACTGTTGCCAGATCATACCCAATACACTTGTAGGAGCACTACTTGGAAAACTATAAAGCTGGCTGGATAAGAAGGTGTGAAGAAAGAAAACGTCTTTTCCTAACATTTACTTTGAACTCTCCTCATTTGAGTACATGCCGTGACCGTGGGCCATTTCTGCCTAGGAGCTCACAGAAGTACAGGAAGCAAGAGCATTGATTTATTAAGAGTTGGCAAATTAAACCAAACCTTATGAGAACACCTGGCTTTTTCGGCAGCTCCATTTGCCAGCATGGTACATTAATGAACAGAGGGATAATAGTCGCCGCCGTCTGTGACTCTCTTTGACTCCAAGAGAATATGCTGTTTTAGACTCTGGAATTACTCATGATTAACTGGTGGCATTGCTTGTGTGATGATGGCATTTGTCATCTTCCTCCATGGGGTATTTGAAAATGAACTTTTTTCCCCCATGATGCAGTTCCTTAAAAACCCAGTCCATACTTTTGAGTGGCCATTTATTGTTTTGACAATGATAAGTTGTAATGTATGAGAATATTAAGGGGCTATCATTGCCAGAAGTTGCCTGTGGTCAGTTTAAATAGGAAGCTGCTTTTTTTCCATTGCTGAATACAGGGCGGACATGTGTACTGGGTCATGATCATCACATTTAATATCCATTTGGACCCATCTGACCCACTTTAGACTTTGGAGACACTAAAGGCCTAAAGCAACATCTTTAGGTTTTTACTGTAGTTACTTGAAGAAACTAATTCCTGATTGTCAACACTCATATTTTTCTTATTTTTAGCTTGCTTGAGAGAAGATTCTGGATCCAGATCCATATTACTTCTCCTAATCACTGTAGTATGGAGTAGAGGTCTACAAAGAAGACTCGAGACCCGAGGACCCGGGACCCGTATTCGGGACTATATTTTAAATGGTAAGCCGGGTCCGGGTCGGGTCCTAATCTATTACTTCGGTTCCCGGGTCTGATTAACATTGTGTGTATACCCGAGCCGATTTGATTCGGAGATTACCCGGCCGTGTTGGGAGTCAGTCAGTGCTGTGCGTGTTTTGTAACTTGCAAAGTATGAAAATAAGGTGAAAAAATAAGGTGAAAAAACACGAGTGACACCAGCCATCAGAAGCAGAGCGGGCGGAGTTAATGCAAGCAAACGGTGATCATTGAGTTTTACTATTCCTATCGCGTGCAACAGTAATGCAAACAAAATTCAAATCTCAAGAACTGCTTGTAGCCTTGCACATTCGCATTTAAATAATATAACCTATTTCAAATCATTAACAAAATATGAACTATCACATGAATGTCGAATCTGTGACGCTTAAAGCTTATGTTTCAGGTTGCTCCAGCTAACGCGCATGTCTCATGCGAGCACACTTTCTTTCTCCTGTTTTTATAATAACATTATGCCGTCTTGTTATATCTAAAGTTTTGGTCACACTCGGCTCAGAAAGCACAGAAATGACCGCAAATAAGTATGCTAACGTCAGCGGCCATGTCACTGAACAAGCAATCGTTATTGTAGTTCAAAAGGGCAAACAGTCAAAGTTATTTTATTATGTGAGTTGACTCGAGTCTCTAGATACAACGAAATAATGCAATTGTCATCGTGACAGCAAGTGAACTTTTTAAAGCTGGAATAATGAGTGGATTAAGCATTTCAACCGGCAAGAGAGGAATAACGGATGAACTTTCTTGGCAAGTGCATCACAGTCAGGTACAAGCTATAGCCTACTAATATTAGGTAAAACAACACGTTTTATTTTCACCTCTTGTTTATTGACTTATTAATAGCAATTTGCTGTGGAATAGACCTATGTGCCGATCGGGTCCAGACGGGTCCGGTCGGGTTCGGGTCCAGTTTAGACGGGTCCGGGTAGTACATTTATGGCATTTCTTGGTTCTGCACGGGTTCGGGTCCAACTTTCAAAATAATAGTCGGGCCGGGTCGGTTCCGTGAAGCACATTTACGGGTCTCTTCGGGTTCGGGTATGAATTTTTGGACCCGTGAAGACCTCTAGTATGGAGTACTGTTTCTAAACTGATCCCAGATGATTCTATACTCTTAAAAATAAAGGTTCTTAAATGTCATCTATGGTTTAATGAAGAATCTTTAACATCCATGGAATGTTTCCATTGGACTGAATGTTCTTTGATGTGGGAAAATGTTATTTATATTCTTAAAATGTTCTTCACACTAAGAAACAAATGGTTCTTTTAAGAGCTGTTCACTGAAAGGTTCTTTGGGGAACCCAAAATGGTGGTTCTACGTTATTGCTGAAAAAAAAAAAACAACAACAACTTTTTGCTCCTCCTTTATCCTTTATTTTGAAAATATTTGTATGAACAGGTATCCGTACATTAAGGCTCAGCAGAATCTTGTTCTATTGACCTATTTTACCTTCCCTAGGGGAATATGAGGGCCCAAAGATAGATAGAGTTGTTAACACTCCTGGATTTTTGCTTGCGCATCTTCTTATGGATAGTCGAGCATTCTTATATCTCCACACAGGAATGTCTCCACTTTCACTCTGTATCTCATTCTCAAATTAAGCTAAACTTACTTAACTGTGTGAGCTGAAGACGAGCATAGAGGTTGGTGGAAGCAATAGTCGGATCAAGAGTTGTGTAACATTAAAATCACACAGGGAAAAGCCGTTAATGGGTACAACATAGAGCCAGGGACCTCATAAAACCCCACAATCCTATGAGTCTCTGGATGATAAAGCATTTGAATGAAGTAATTTCTTTGAACTGAGGAACAGGTTGAGAGAGTTCATAGTGGTTTCATTGTGAAGTGGAGGATTAAGCCACTTTAGTAATGTTAGTCTGAGAGTCGAAATTGACCTTCATTGTGTTACACAGTAAGAGGGTGCATTCCGGGGACTCGTAGTATAATGAGAATAATGGGATGCTAAACAGTAAAAGTCAATTACTATATCGATATAAAACTTTGGTCACGTCACCCACCTTTTGAGCAGAAATACTCTCTTTTTGAAATGCTCTTACTTGTGTGGAGGAGACTCTTGGCACTCAATGTGGGATTCTAATGGAGCTTTGACTTTTGGAGTCAGTCAGATGGCTTGAGGCTGTATAACCGATAACTGAAAGTCCTCTCAGATTTCCTTTTCTTGCTTCTCTTGCTTCTCTTGAAGGTGCATGCTCTGCTTATGTAATGTTTGCCTATGACTTTCAGAAATGTTTTATTTTTCCAGCATCTTAAATTGGACATCTTATATTTTATTCAACGGTCTGGTGCGGGTGCATTGAGTATTCTCACAATCTGTAAGTCAGATGTGTGTTAATAATAACGCTAATGGTAGATTTCTGCCATACCCTGGGTTTACTGAAAGTCACTGGCAGGTGGAAGAAGCAGGCTCCCATTTTTTTGCAGGAAGATAAAAGCTGAAGCTATATCACTGATTGCATGGGAATTGAATGGGATGGGGGCTGAGCACACTTGAATCAATTCATTTAGGTTTATCACCATTTGTGACGTTACCTGAATTTTAGAATTTATAGCCAGTGATTTGAAGATGAAACTTTATGCCACAGTTCAATTTTATGTTTATACAGGAAGTGTTTCTGAGGCATTAGGGAGCAACTTTATTAAAGGTGCCCTAGAATTAAAAATTGAATTTATATTGGCATAGTCAAATAACAAGAGTTCAGTACATAGAAATGACATACAGTGAGTCTCAAACTCCATTGTTTCCTCCTTCTTATATAAATCTCATTTGTTTAAAAGACCTCCGAAGAACAGCGGAATCTCAACATAACACAGACTGTTACGTAACAGTTGGGGTGTATGCCCCAATATTTGCATATGCCAGCCCATGATTGAGGCATTACACAAGGGCAGAACGTCTGGATGTGCACAGCTGAATCATCAGACTAGGTAAGCAAGCAAGGAAAACAGCAAAAAATGGCAGATGGAGCAATAATAACTGACATGATCCATGATAACATGATATTTTTAGTGATATTTGTAAACTGTCTTTCTAACTGTTTCGTTAGCATGTTGCTAATGTACTGTTAAATGTGGTTAAAGTTACCATCGTTTCTTACTGTATTCACGGAGACAAGAGCCGTCGCTATTTTCATTATTAAACACTTGCAGTCTGTATAATTCATAAACACCTTTCATTCTTTATAAATCTCTCCAACAGTGTAGCATTAGCCGTTAGCCACGGAGCATATAGCCTCAAATTCATTCAGAATCAAATGTAAACAATATAACAGTATACAATACTCAAATAATCCGACGCATGCATGCAGTATGCATGACGAACACTTTGTAAAGCTCCATTTTGAGGGTTATATTAGCTGTGTAAACTTTGTTTATGCACTGTTTAAGGCAAACGCGAGCTCCGAGGGCGGAGAGCATGTGATTTAAAGGGACCGCAACCTGAATCTGCGCATTTCTAATGATGCCCCAAAATAGGCAGTTAAAAAAATTAATTTAAAAAAAATCTATGGGTATTTTGAGCTGAAACTTCACAGACACATTCAGGGGACACCTTAGACTTATATTACATCTTGTAAAAAAAACATTCGATGGCACCTTTAAAAGTTTTTGAAACACTCTTAAAATGCAGAAAGTGTTAATAAACAGGGAGAAAGGACATCCAGATTTGTGTTGAGATTGTAGCCAACCTGATGGATAGATCTTATACTGTTCTGTTCTGATTAATCTAAGGGTCATTATGTGACTTGTGCCTTTTCCAGTTTGATAAGGATATTTTTAAATGAAAGTATTTGTAAGATTTTAAAATCTTAATTATAATAATAATTTATGTAGTGTTAATAAACTGCATTTTTTTCCATTTAATTCTAGTTTAATACATTTTAATACATGTTGGAATATACAGTCAAACCAAAATGTATTCAGACACCTTGAACATTTCATTCATTAATACAGTTTATTCACTATAGTTTACTTTATTTTGCTGTCCTCACTTACATAAATGAATTATAGTGTCCTGCACCCACTAGTAAAAATATATCAAAAATATAAAAAATGGCTGAATAATTTTTGGTTTGACTGTATTTATGCCTTGAAAGATGTGACAAGTTTGACATCAGTTTATAATCAAGGTCGTGAAAATATGCTTCTTAGAATGAAGATTTTATGCTGATATTTCTACCGCTATGCACCTTTCAATTATTATTTGTAACAACGCATAAGATAAAGTAATAAAAAGTAATTTTTTTATGATTACTTTAAAAGGAAAAAATGGTACACAACCTTTATACAACAAGGCATTATAATAATACATTATCTCAACTATCATAGATAGATAGATAGATAGATAGATAGATAGATAGATAGATAGATAGATAGATAGATAGATAGATAGATAGATAGATAGATAGATAGATAGATATTTTTGTCTTAATTGTTGAAGCATATATTTTTACAGATTTAAATGTATAGTAAGTTTTCAGTATCCATTGCACTGGTGAAGAGATTTCTCCACCAGTAAATCGACAAATCAGGTTTACTCTCTCATGTTCGGTTTCATCTGTTCTTCCTCTGGGTTCACAGTGGGGGCGAGAGTGAATTATTCCACTGCAGTGTGCTGTCAATTACAAACCTATGGCTCCATTTTTCAATTAGCTGGAATGCAGGATCCATGGCTGAGATAAGCTGAACATTGATCCTTGTCTGAATCAAGTCTTTCTTTCTTTCTTTCTTTCTTTCTTTCTTTCTTTCTTTCTTTCTTTCTTTCTTTCTTTCTTTCTTTCTTTCTTTCTTTCTTTCTTTCTTTCTTTCTTTCTTTCTTTCTTTCTTTCTTTCTTTCTTTCTTTCTTTCTTTCTCTATCTTGACGATACTTTGACGTTTTGTTCTACAACATACACCACACACACTCACACCCTAAGCTGTCTTATCTAGTTGCTTATTACAAACTGCTTGAAAATTTGCTTTTTCACTATAGATGTGTGTTTTTTTACAATATGTGAGATTATGTCACTAACTTTGCAAAAAACAAACAAAAACACATCTTGAGAGTTCACGTGAGTAAACGTGATCACAAATTTAACACTGATTCTATATAACAAGTTAACATTGAGTGAGTTACATTTTAGACAATATTGTCTGTTTTTGCTTTGTTTTGCCAATGAAAATAGTTCCAAACAAAGCCGGAACAGCACATTGCAGTGTTTTGTTCCTGAATGAATCTGTGTTTTTGAGTTATTTGAATCAATGATTCAATGACCCATTCATAAAGTCATTTGCTTCTTTTCTAAATGATTTATGTTTTGAACAAATCATTTGAATGAATGATTCACTAAATCACTCATTCAGTCACCTACTGGCGGTTTTAGGGTACGTTCACAAGACAACGACGTACTAAAAATGGAAAAGTTTTTCCTTTGTGTTTTTCACATACAGATAACAATGTTGTCAAAACAATCCCTGTTCCACAGAAATGATTAAAATCTCTGTATTATTCATGTGAGCCCAGTAGTTGGCGATGTCACTTTTTAAAGAAACACTACGCTGAATGCGTAATACGCATGTGCATGACCTAGCCAGTTTCACAAATGTGCATTTTGTAGTTTACAAGGAAACGATAACTTTATCGTTTTCAAAAACATGCAATTTCAGGCCCTCAAAATGCTATTGTCATGTAAATGAATGGCCAAAATGCATAAAAAGTATATAGTTGAAAATGGTGGCATGTAAACGGCCCCTTAGTTTCATTTTTATTTATCCATGACAGGCCTAGATCAGCCAAGTTACCAGCACAGAAACAAACTCAGTAAAATATTGTCTATTTTTTTTTTGTTGTTGTTGTTAATATCACCCACCCCTAGTGTGAATTTGTTCATGTCAAGATATTGCACTACAGAGAAGCTTAGCCTAGCAGAGCTTCTATATGACTCATTTGGTAAGTGGGTTAATTAGAGTGACCCACTAAAGAGGAGCAAACATGTGTTTTAATGTTAGGTTAATGATAAAAGTGCTTTCTGCAGGTCGGGACCATTGAGAGCTGGTGAATGCGCTAAGAGACTGTATCCTATACATTAAATGTCAAGTCAGATCAAGAAAGGATCCCTCCTGTCTGAATAATCATATACCGTTGAGTATGACGGGTAAAACTTATTTCTGGTCATCAAAACTGTACAATATATACAGTATATAGGTAAATTATACAAATATATATTTTAATGTCAAGCTCAACAAGAAGTTGGAAATACAAATATATATATATTTTGCTGATAAACACAAAAAAAATACTGACTTGCAGGAATGCAGGAGTACATAAGAAGTGATATTCCTTCTGTTTTATTGCTCTTGACATATGCTTGTCTGTTTTCAGTTGGAGATTTCACAGATATGGCTCTGTGCTTCATAGAATTTTAAATGGAATGATCAAACAGATATACAGTATATATTAGGGGAGTAGCGTGTATTCATCCTGAATTGTCACGGTTCGGTGCATATAGTCAGACAACAAATACAGTCAGTCACAGGCAATCCGATCCAATGCAATGTAACGCTGTTTGCTAACGGCCACAACAGGAAAAAGTGCAGAAGAATAAAAAATTATCTATGCATAGATATGTTTACGTGAAATCTCTCAAGTCTCAACCATTGTTTCAACCATGGAAATAATATCTCATGCAGCATTACATTTACCTCAGGCAAGTCATTTAGTGTCCACAGCATGTTAGTTCACTAGAGAAATGAACTCTAGATGGGAGCATTTCACTAAATATATGCACTATATTAGCTTATATACTTATTAAATTTACTTTACTTGTAATATCTTAATTATTTAATAAATGTTTAAAAAAAATTGTCATGAAAAAAAGTTATGACAGTAGCTGTGTAAATTGTCATATTTCAAAAATGAATTGGACTAGAAAAAATAATTGAAAAATAATTGTATTATTAGATTTAGAAGTTATTGCGAAATCTCCTTTGATTTATTATATCTAAAAAGTAAATAGCAACTGAATGTAATAGTTTGGGCCCTGTTGTTAATTGTAACCTTTAATATTATAGTAATGTGCAAGAAAAGGCTCCCTGTGTGTAGTTTAACATTTGCTGAGAGATTTTTTTATCCTTAAGAAAATGTTAATTATAATCGAATTTATTTTAAGAAAGAGACACTCTTCAATAAACCACTGTTTAATAAATGAGAAGAAAAAGGAAGCAATTTTATGTTTAGTTTCTCCCCCCACTGTACTGTACCCCTACCGAACCGTGACTTCAATACCGTGGTACGTACCGAACCGTTTGTGTAACGTTACACCCCTTAATATATAGTATGTGTGTGATTCAGCCACATTGTGGTCACATTTTCCAAACGTGACAGATTGGAATGAGTTTGAGTCCACGTGGTTCAAGTCCTGAGGCTGGTCACATGCTAGCACAGTTTGATTATTGTGTGTGTGTGTGTGTGTGTGTTGGGGGGGGGGATCTTATATCATTCTGGAAGGCACTAGCCATTTATTCTTTTACAGATTTTTATATTTCTGACTCCTCAAGATTATTGTTCACCTGGACTGATCTGCCTGTCGTTGTAAGGGGCTGTAAGCATCTGTCTCATCTGTACACATAAATAATGTGGAAAAATTGTACCTTTAGGTATACAACAGCTTTTATTATTAGTATTATTAATAATAATCATAAAAATAATAATCATAAAATATTGATTTATTTATTTTCCATTTTGTATCTGAATAATACTGTGTTCATGTTGTAAGGAATTGCTAGAATTGCTAAAAGTTTCCACCTAAAATTATTATTATTATTATTATGGTGCCATATCATATGGTATATTATTACATTCCATGTATGGTGTCTCTTTATGTTCTAGCTTAAATAAAAATACCTTAGACTTGCAGTTTACATCATTTATCCTTTCATGTCTTTTTGTGCTTTCCATTAACAGTGCTGCTAAATATGGTGATACACAAGGACACTTTACACTAATGGCTACTCACTCCAGACCCCTAAATGTTTTATGTGCACATGTAGCACATTGGCTCGGCGTTCCCCATGAGACTGCAGACACCAGTGAGAGAGTCTTCTCATGTAAATGGCAATGGGGTTCTGTAAAGACAGTTGAGATTAAGCTTGGTGAGAGAAGAACATTATGACATTCAAATCTAGAAGCTTCCAGACCTCTCTGCTCTCTTCCGGGGGCGGAAGTAGCCAACAGATGGAGCGCATTTGAGAGCAAGTGTAGCATTTACCATAGATACACCTCCACCAGCAACAGCATGAACCTCGGTCAGTGAGCGAACGTAGCGTGATCTCCACAGATGGCCAGCATTGTTTTTGTAGATTTTTATACATTTGCTTGCCAGCCTGTCTTTTCTATTATCTAAAAAAAATATTTTCATACTTTCTGGGACAAAATGTAAAAAGTAAGAAAAGATATATACTTAAGATAAGTTTTAGTGGTGTTTGATTTATAAATGATTTTTTTATTTTTTATTTTTTACATTTAATTTAATTGCAGTATCTTAAAGGTATAGCAGCACTGTTTAATTTTAAGGGTCACAGAAATGGTCATATACAATTAAATTAATATTTTAGGTGCCAGAAACATTGACTAACGTTATCAGTGGATCTTGATGTAAAAAATGATTCAAAACATATCTTAAGTAAGTAGTGAAAAGCAGAATAGTACTTTATACATCAGCAACAGACTGAAAAACGGTCTAACACTTTGGTTAGCATTTTTCGATAGCATCTTACTAGCGTCTTGGAGTTGTTTACCGCACACATTCTCTCTCTCTCTGTTGGCCTGTTTCTTGGCTGAGGACTGATTGTTTGGCCTGTTGACAACCCTATTAATCTCAGTCCTGTACAGGCCTGTCTGCCTCCTCCAACAAACTATATTTAAAATGCCTTTTGTGATGTAAAATGTTGTTAACCGTAAAGATGAGCTGACTGGACAAGCATGATAGCTCTTATCGCTAGCTACTTTTGTGGACGATCCATGAATTATACACAAGTGTTTAGCAAACGTTACCAGAGCTACCACTGAATCAATGGCCAGGATGTGTGTGGGTTGTGTTAGAACGGCTGTATTTCAGTCATTCTCGCTGTGCTTATCAGTGGGTGAGATAAAACACACGAAGGTCTGTTTTTTTTTTTTTTTTTTTTGGTTTAGACAAGAGCTAACACAAGAACAGCTTGATTTCTGTAACGTCAACAGAGCCACAACAAAGCATTTCACTTTCATTTTGTGACTAAATATTACTGTATTTATTCATGTTAAAATTACAAATAAAGGCCTTCGTGTATTTGATGGACTTTGTGAAACTCTGAATTTAATGAAAGACATTTTTCTGTTGCTGATTGCTTGTAAATGTTACTGTTTGGTAGGGATTCATGATATAATTATCAGATGATATTGGATATTTAATTGTGTATGCTGTTATTTTTACTTAATTTTTATTTTATTCACATTTTTATTAAATATTATTACTCCTTTTTTACATTTTTTTTTTTAATTTTAGCTAATCTTGTAATCTTTACTTGTAAATGTAATCTTTATCAAACATATGCACATAATATTGTGATGCAGCATTTAAAATTATGGACTTTATTTTATTTATTTCATATTTAGCTGTTTTTACATTTTTATTATTACTTATTATGTTTATTTTATTGTCTTAAAAATATTTCTTTTTTGCATTTTTACATTTTAGCTCATTTGAAATTGTTGTAAAATACTAATAATTAATAATTTAATCAAATGTAATCTTTGTCAAACATGTGGTGCATAATATTGTGATGCAGCATTTAAAGTTATTAATTAAATTTTTATTTTATTTATTTATTTCATATTTAGTTTAGTTCATATTTAGTTTTTATATTTTTATTATTACTTATGCTTATTTTATTTTTATTTTATTTTTTTACAAAATATTTATCTTTTTTGCATTTTTACATTTTAGCTCACTTGAAGTTAATGGTTTAAAACATTAATAATTAATAATTTAATTACATGTAATCTTTATCAAAATATAATGCATATAATATTGTGATAGCGTTTAAAATTATGGATTTTATTTTTTAGTGTTTTAGACAAGTGTTTTGTCATTTAGACAAAATAATACAGAATTTCAATATCAGCTATTAATCAGTTATCAGTCATAATATGAACATAAATATCAGCTTATCAGTATTAGCCAGAATACATCACAAATTAAAATTCATGCATAACTAAGATAAAAATTAATAGAAATCCTCTGTGATATTTGTCTCTGTGTTTCCACTGACTGTCATATCAATTATTAAATAATATATTATGTCATCTATCCTCCTCCGATCTTTGTGTTACTTTACTTTAGACAGGCTAAAAGCATCTCTTGCTTTTTATTATATATAGGATATATTTTCCCCACTCACATAGTCACAAAATGTATTGCGTAATTCTTATGCATTGTATTGGATAGATAAGAGCACATAATACAAAATTGTTATGTGGATGTGTGATTTTTCCACATATAATGCAATCATTTTCCATAATAGAGTAATTCAGGCATAAATGATGCTTATATTTTATCAGACTGCATTAAAAATAAGCCCAGTGATTTTTCTTTTCTGTGCTTTCTTTTTATCTAGAAATACTTTCCTGTAAGTATTAATTTAGAAGACACTACTACTGTAAGTGACAGTCCCACTGGAGAAACCTGAGGTTAAGTGTTCAGTATGGGATTCGATCCAGACCCCTCCCCGAGCTTTTACCACTATACCACACCCATTGCATCCTTGTTGTGCAATCCAAAAACTGATTTTATAAAACAGATCAGGATTAGAAACAGGTTTAATGTGATCACTCACAGACAACTCTGTAATGTACTCTTAAATCCAGACTTATTTAAAAGCTAAAACCAAATCAATAGCAGAACCACATTCAGTGATCTCCACTTTAGCTGTACTTAGCAGCAATGAAATGATCTGCTGTGTTTTTATTGTCTTTAAATGCAAGAAGAACATTATGCTTTTAGCCTCACTTAAGGCTTGCCTTGCTAATTTTATATGGTATGTATTGCATTGTTGCTTGGAAACACATTTGCTGACTTGCTTTCTCTGTATAACAGAATGTCTTTAATACACATGCATTTACCAGAATGCACACAAGCAAGAAAAGATCCATGGATGCACATTAATCAGATTTTTCCTGGTGTATCATTAAGCATTGATAAAACACATATAACAGAGTAGAGGCTTTCAGACTAATTGAGAAGTTTGTAGAAATGTAATCTAACAGATTTTCTAGGTTATATAACTTGCCGTGTGCTCCATTGGTCAGTGTAGCATAATGGAATGTTCAATCATGTTATTAAAATCCACACGCTCATACTGCACTGTGTGGATACCTGCTGTCTGCTTTTATTCCAGTCATAAAATATTGTTGCCATACCATATAAAAATAAAATGACAGTAACTGCTCTCTTTTAAGCAGATAACTTTTAACCATTACTGCACTGCAACAGCTCATATGATTGAATTTACATCTGCATTTATGTTTTATGATTTTCATAACCTGAATAGACAAGTAATATCCTTTTTCCCACTTGAAGCCAGATTTACTAAACAAGGCAAATTAGCTTGTGCGCGCAATTCCAAAACAGCGGCAATGGGAGTGGATCTACTGACGGCGCGCAAATTAAAGAGCACAGATGCAGCCGGATCATTTCCATAATGACCAACGCAATCTACCAAGAGCAGCGCAAATTAGCGTCTGGTTTAAGAAATGCTTTTTGGGGCGGTAAATTATGGCACAAATAACAGTTAATTGACTAGCGCAAACCTTAGTAAATCACCTTGCATGATTCATTTAAATACTCTCCTCCCATAAATTTTGCGTCTGAAAGGGAAACTCCTACAAATGCATACGCAATGAGGTCAGCCGCAAAAACAACTGTCCACACCTTTTTTCAGCGCTAATTTTGCATGGTGTAAATCCTGATGGTAGTTTTTTTTTAACACCAAAAGATGGTGTGCGCTGGAGCAAGCTGTTAGTAAATCTGGCCTTAAAGTGATAGTTCACCTAAAATGGTCTTGATTTACTGTCTTTATGAACTTTTTAATGTGCTTTAATTTTTTTCTTCTGTGGAACACAAAAAAAGATGTTTTGCTAATGTCCATAAAATGAAAGTGTTAAGGTCTTTGCACACTGAGTCCTGAATTTTCGTATGCGTTTGTTTTTTTCATATTCGTCATCCTAAAAATTCGTCACACACAGAAAGCTTGCACATTGAGTCCGATGCGGATTAATTTATCCTTTTGCGAAAAATTCTCAAAACAATACAAAATGTAGTCTTCAAGCAGCGAGGATGACTTTGTTGTCCTCTCTCTTCCTAAAAAGAGAAAAAGAAAGAGGAAATATCGGGTCCATCCAATCCTGAGATTGCATAGAGAGGAAGAAGAGTTCCACCTCCTTATCCCAAAATAATCACTGTAGGTGTAGGAAATACTGGTGTTACACATAGTCATAAAAAACGTTATATTCCATCTCTGTGCATTCCGTACTTTGTTTGTCATACAGTGCTTTGTGCTGCAAGATCAAGTGTATCAACTTGTCTTTCTGGATTTTGGCATGCGCTTGTACGGTGGCTCTGAATTTTCAAAACACCTCTCAAAATGCATGCTACAGATGGGAAAAATGCAGAAAATTCAACCTGGTCCGAAATTTTTTATGACGGACAGAAGTTTCTGATGCGGTGTGTAAACATGATTCACACACTTGAGGTCGTCTTTATTTTTTAACGTGCAAAAAGTTTAGAGGCGAATTTCAGGCTCTGTGCATAGACCTTTAGAAATGTTTTTTAAGCAGCAAATAGGCATGATTGATTTCTGAAGAATCATGTGACAGCATGGGCGTAGGTTTGGTCTCAGCTTTGGTGGGGACACACATCACTTTTTCTATTATAAACACTATTTACCCTCCAGTACACTCACGTTAATACCTGGGAATGTGAAATGCTGAACAACCATATGGTTTATTAACAAACAAACATAATTTACTATGTAAGTTAGTAACCTATTTATACTTACAAAAAAAACGCTGTTGCAAGAGGTAGACTTTGAGAACTTTTGGATTATTTTGGAATAATATACCAAAAAACAAAGCAAAAAAAATCTTTATTCTACTATTTGGCACTCAAAATTATAGCTCCATTATAGCTAATTTCCACATTTTACTTTCCACATAAGAAGCTTGTCCCCTATGCAAATGCAGGGGACAAGCTTCTTATGTGGAAAGTAAAATGTGGAAAGTAGCCATAACGGGGTTATAATTTGTCCCCTTTATGTCCCCTTTCTTCTTCTTGGGTGGCATCTACAAAGTACAAAAAGGGGCAAAAAACGGAATATTAAAATGTTTTTACTCTGGCCTTTGTATGTGGTAGAGAGACAGTAACTTACAGTCGGCGTCGTCAACATGCGCGCGCGCGCGAACACACACACACACACACCACCCACTCGCTGCTAGTGCAAGCACAAAAGTAGTCCCGGCCCGCGCGTGTAGCCTGTCAGATACCCCGCCGCCAATCAAATTACGCCGTTTCTTGTACTGTCGGCGTCCTGGCCGTTAGAATCGATCCAAATAGCAGTTCAAAGGAACTTGCTAAATATTGGTGGGGACAAATTTGTCATCTCAAAATATTGATAGGGACTAGTACCTAGCGTCCCCCCCCTAAACCTACGCCCATGTGTGACACTGAAGACTGGATGCTGAAAATTCAGCTTTCCATCACATGAATAAATTGCATTTTAAAATATATTACAATAGAAAACAGTTATTTTACATTGTAATAATATTTCATAATATTATTGTTTTTACTGTATTGATGATCAAATAAATGCAGCCTTGGTGAGCAGAAGAGACTTCTTTCACAGTGTTTTGAGGTGTTTGATGACAAATGGAGCTGTTGAGATTCTGCACAGAACTATTGACCCAGATCACAACATTTGTACTTGTTACTTGTTCCAGGAGAAATTAAGCCATGCTGAAGGTCGAGGTCATAAACGGGGCAGTTTAATCTCTCGTCTATTTTGTTTTAAAAGAACTGACAGGTTGCGTCATTGATACAAGACACAACAGATGACTTGAATGGTGTGTGCTTTGAATTACAACCATTTGGATTTGGAGTTTTCAGGTCAAATCTTTCTCTTTCACAGATTTATTTTTTCAATTTCTGATTTTCAAAGCGATTTCTCTGTGAAAAGAGAAAAACACCATTCAATCATGCTGCTATTTCAGCCTTGTTTTTGCCGTTCTTTCATTCCCTCACTTTCCAACAGAGAAAGCATTTTCCCAGTCTCACCCTTCCTTTCTGCTTGGTTTTGTCGTTGTACTACTAGTTTCTATAATTGGCTCACCCTTAGCATCGGCATGTGTCTTAGCCTTATAGTTAATCCGTTATAGATAAGAGGATTCACCAGCTGTCTGCTGCTCTTAAGACTGAACCACATCTGAACCACCTGATCTCAAAGCCTCAAAGTGTCCTGAATATGAATATTTATACAATCATTTTAAGAAGAGATATCTACCGCAATATGTTCTTTGCACTTTTGACATGTACTACAGGCTCAGTGGCATCCCAGTTCTTCTTTTCTTCATTGATCAAGTCAGTAATGATCTTGGCTCTAGATGGACCACCCATGAATCATTCACATACCAATACATACTGTACAAAAACTGTGTTTCCTTCAGTCTGAGGATGATGATTCAGTCTATTTTGAATGAGCTAGTACTATATAGTACACAAGTCTGTTTTAGTAGGCATCGATTTCAGATTTATACGCCCCTAAACGTCATGTAAGCTAAACAGATTGTAGTTAGATGCTTCATTGGCCATTTAAACATCGCCTTCCTGTCCAAGTAGGCAGTGTGTGATTAAAACAGGACGCAAAACGAACAGGACTTTCAAAAGTCTGTCTCGGCAAGACTAACCCGGTAGTATTTTGCATGATATTTGAGATTAGTTATTCTTGATCTTGCCAGGTTGATATTAAAAAGGGTTTTAAGTTCAGAGTCAGCGCAGCATTAAACATGCAATTATAGTCATTTACCACTCAAAGTTAAACCTGATTTCCTCCTTCTCAAATGGCCAGTTACATCCATGAAAAGGTCTTTATGCTGTTATTTTCCTGAAAGGGCATGTTTTCCCCTGTGGAGCGGATGTGTGAGATTGTGTACGTGTGTAGTTCTAAAAGTTGCTGAGTGTGTGTGTGGAGGGTGGAGTGAAAGGCCTACCAGGCACAATGTGAATGTGTGTGTGGGTGTTTATTTCTGGCATTCGCTTAAGACAACAGGTTGCCTTCGTGTAGAATGAGTAAGAAAGGAAACGGGAGAGAGGAGGCGAAATTAGAGTCCTCCCACAGATTATTTGAAATGCAAACAAATGTTGTCCCACTTTGTTTAGAGGAGAAAGTGGATGTTTGTCCTTTTTAAAACCCTTGAGGCTCCAATTATCTCTGAAATGCAAGAAACGTCCTTAAACACGTATGTTTTTCTCTGTCGATCGCACATCTCCGTCTTGTAAACAGCAAGTTTATTTTTACTCAGGGGAGGAGGAAGTCCCCTTCCTCTGTTCCCCTTTTGTCTCTTCTGTTTTTTTCTGGTGAGTTGTACTGAAACAACAGGACATTTGGATGGGAAGCTGACACCCATGTGATCAAACAATAGCACAGAAAGAGATACTTGGACAGGAGGCCTGGGTTTACTGGTTTCACTCATTACCAAGGTTAAGCAGGGGTCAGAGAGAGATCGAGAAAAGGACAATCTAGTTAGTTCCAGTTCACACTCTAGCACACAATCTAGATCCAGTTCAGAGGAGTGTGAACAGACAACTGACTGATCTAGATCCACTTCACTTTTCAGTTACCGTTAGACATGTAGATTTAGACTAATTTTGTATTAAAATAAGACATTATTCTTAAAATAGGGTCAATGTCAACTTTTTTTTTTGTCCTGATCAAATTCTATATCAAATTAATTACATTACTAATGAAATTAAAAAAATGTCTTATTTCTTGATCATTTTTTTTTCCTTGCAGAAGCCCTCTGACCTTTGTTACTATGTAAAGGTAAAAAAATCTCTTGCAATGTCATAAAATTTGCCCTTCTCATTTTTTTTTATTTATAAATTAATAATGCATGATATTTATAAAATATATTTTACCTTGAAGAATATACAGTATATTTAAAAACTTATTTGGGAATAATGATAAAGATATATTCGAGATATAAGGAGAGGGGAAAAAATTGTCATTTTCTGTATTTTAATTTTTTCTTAAAGGTATAAAAGTTTTTTGAAAAACCAAATAATACCAACATGGATACAAGTAGTACAATACTAAGGCCCCGTTTACACTAGTGCGTTTTTGTTTTAAAATGAAAATGATCCAGCCACAGCATCATTTTCAAAAGTCTTTTACTAGTAAAATTTTTATAATGAATAATATGTGTGTCAAATAATGTTCTTAGTCTTTTCTTCCTGTGGGGGAGACTACAGTAATTTACTATGAATTAAATTGAAATCAAATTAAATACAATTTATTGTGTAACCAAAATACCAATAATGCCCAAAAGAAAAAGAAAAAACTTAGCGTGTGACTTTTAATTATAAACAAGCCCCAAATACACCGGGACTCTAATTTTGAAATGTCTACACAATTTCAGGCTGATCCTTCAGATTCTTACAACCATCTAAAACTTTTTATATAAAGGTCATAAAATAGACATTGTAATAATTTATCAACTTCAGTTCATTAGCAATTGCTTGGCATGAATCTGCGCTTTTCATTGATTGAGAATCACTTTGAAGCAGTCTGAAGCGCTGTTGGGTGAGCTTGTAGAACGAGCGCCACCTTGTGACTTTGCAACATGCTGCGCTCTTTATGAAATATCCAGCGCGTCTCTGCAGCGCCCGTGGGAATTTCAGCGAGAGTAAACAGTTCTGACGCACACACAACGAGCAGGTACGAAACACGTAGGGAGAGGGGAGATTTTCCACTAGTTAATCTATCGCGAATGATTTCATTATTTTGGGCGGATATAAAAATATAATAGGATAAAAATAATAAAAGCAAAAATGTGTCTCCAAATATACTTGGGCGGTGGTTAACTGACGTCAATTTGATTGTCAAAAAATTCAGTCAGTTTTTTGACATCAAATTGGCGTCAATTTATTGACATCAATATTTTGACATCAAATTGACGTCAGTTTTTTTACATCAAATTGACATCAATATTTTGACATCAGATTGACATCAATATTTTGACATCAAATTGACATCAATATTTTGACATCAAATTGACATCAATATTTTGACATCAAATTGACATCAATATTTTGACATCAAATTGACATCAATATTTTGACATCAAATTGACATCAATATTTTGACATCAAATTGACATCAATATTTTGACATCAAATTGACATCAATATTTTGACATCAAATTGACATCAATATTTTGACATCAAATTGACATCAATATTTTGACATCAAATTGACATCAATATTTTGACATCAAATTGACATCAATATTTTGACATCAAATTGACATCAATATTTTGACATCAAATTGACGTCAGTTTTTGACATCAAATTGACATCAATATTTTGACATCAGATTGACATCAATATTTTGACATCAGATTGACATCAATATTTTGACATCAAATTGACGTCAGTTTTTTTACATCAAATTGACATCAATATTTTGACATCAAATTGACATCAATATTTTGACATCAAATTGACATCAATATTTTGACATCAAATTGACATCAATATTTTGACATCAAATTGACATCAATATTTTGACATCAAATTGACATCAATATTTTGACATCAAATTGACATCAATATTTTGACATCAAATTGACATCAATATTTTGATATCAAATTGACATCAATATTTTGACATCAAATTGACGTCAGTTTTTGACATCAAATTGACATCAATATTTTGACATCAGATTGACATCAATATTTTGACATCAAATTGACATCAATATTTTGACATCAGATTGACATCAATATTTTGACATCAAATTGACATCAATATTTTGACATCAAATTGACATCAATATTTTGACATCAAATTGACATCAATATTTTGACATCAAATTGACATCAATATTTTGACATCAAATTGACATCAATATTTTGACATCAAATTGACATCAATATTTTGACATCAAATTGACATCAATATTTTGACATCAAATTGACATCAATATTTTGACATCAAATTGACATCAATATTTTGACATCAAATTGACATCAATATTTTGACATCAAATTGACGTCAGTTTTTGACATCAAATTGACATCAATATTTTGACATCAAATTGACGTCAGTTTTTTTGCCATCAAATTGACGTCAGTTTTTTACATCAAATTGACGTCAGTTTTTTACATCAAATTGACATCAATATTTTGACATCAAATTGTTGACGTCAATTTGATGTCCACACGCTGATGTCCAATTGATGCCAAAAAAAATATCAAATTGATTTAAAAAAACAGGTCAAAAATGCAAATCAAACTGATATTTTTTTCGACCACCAAAATAACGACACAAAAGCAATGCAATGAAAGAAAAATAAAAAGTTCTGTCATGAAACTCTAAATGGACAGGCTAATAGGTCCTTAACTCAATTGCTCGTGATCACATCATTATCTATAGGACACAGATGATTGGTTCCTGCTGTGTTAGTAGCCAATGAGCTTGCATGCTCAGTCTTCAAATACATGAGTAGCATTTGCCTTAGCAGTGCAGCACGCTTTCAGAAACCCTCCACCTTCCCCAGCTCCACCTGTATAGATCTGCTACAGGTAATTCATGTACGCTATATTGTACAGCAGCAGTATTTTTTATATTGTGATGACGAATTAGAAATTTTCCCCCGTACGTATAGCAAATTGTATACACTCTTCCCTCTGTTTCTGCATTTCCATCTTATCTCCAAATCTTCATCCTCTCAAGCATGTGACCCAACTATCCCATTCTTAAATGAGAGTCACTAGATGTTGACCTAGAAGCTGATGACAGCTTGAGTTATTACTGTATATGACTCTATTCAATTATGACCACTCAAATTGTTTACAGATACATTTTGCCACAATAATAATTTCCTAAGTCAGTTTTTGAGAACCATCAGTGTTTCAGTCTGAAATGAGTTCCTGTCGTCTATTTAATTGTTTATATCATGTTTCACATATGACAGTCTGTCAGGCAGTACTGCATTAAGTTACAGGAATCATGCAGCAGACCTATTTTTACCCCATGCAATTTCAGTGATGCCCTGAAGCCCTTTAAAAGTGTGTGTTAAGCAGTGGTTGTAGTTCACATTTTCCAGAAAAACCCCATCAAACTCACAGAAAAACTCTTACCTGGATCTGCTTGTACTGTAACTCACTCTGGCATATTTTTCTTTCTATATGCTAAATAATATAAATATATATATATTTTTATTATTTAAATAATGAAACAATGTATGTCATTATTAATAAAATAATCTTTATTTATTATCCATAATAATACATTTTTACCTGAAATTGTTTGTACTAATTAACTCACTCTGACATTCTTTTGTTCTTGTATGCCAAATAATACAAATAATATAAAATAAAAAAATAAAAAAAGTTTTTTTTAGTCAGCATATATGACAGGAAGTATAATACTTTGGAATTTAAATAATAATAAAAACAATAGATTTTTTATTAAAATAATATATCATTTATTTTTTTTTCTTTTAATAATTATATTAATATAATATAATTTTGTTAATAATAATAATAATTATTGTTTAAATAAATATTATATAATTAAAATAAATGTTTTTGCTTCTTTTTTGCAATAATTACCTGGTGTTTTTGTATAAAGTTGTCTCCTAAGTACAATGTTAACTCTCAATGAACCATAACATCACATCTAATGATCTATGATTATTTTATGAGAGCAACTGATTTAACAACTGATTTCCGAATGGAAGAAATTGAAAAAATGAATGTACTTTATGATATAATTGACTTCCAACACCAAACACTGAACAGCATACACAGGACTGCATCTATGTTGCCTGATTTGGATGTGCCTTTTATATCCTCAAACGTCCTGCTGTTTTTGGTTTGATAGCAAAATATCAAACTGTCATTAGCTTGTAAGGTCATTACTGGAAAATGTCGTCATGGAGAGCATTATGTTTCAGTGTGTATGACCTGTGGTGACTCGGAAAGTGCTGATCGAGGATCAGTTATTGCCACTCATATCCTGAAGTATGTCATCAAAATATATATTTGTTGTCATAGGCAGGGATAGCTGTTCCTGGATCAGCACAGATCAGCGTCGGCTGGAGGAATTTTCACCCGTTGTTTACTCAGAGAGTTGGCAATGCCGTGCTTGTGTGTGTGTGTGTGTGTGTGTAAGGGTAACTTGAGCTATTCCTCAGGAGCTCAGGCACGAGTCGGCCATGAGATAATCCCTTTGACTAGTGAACAGTCTACTGCCACCTCTCATTCCTGTGTGATTGTTTGCTTTTCGGTTATGAGGTTGTGTACTTGGTTTGTTTACATGGGAGCTTATGGTCTGGTTTCTTTTATTATTCAGAACAATCAGTCTTATAGTTCGACTGCATTGTAGTTCATCCCACAATAAAATTTCTCATCATTTACTCACCTTCATTTCATCCTGAACTTGCCATGCAGGTTTTTTTTTTCCTGTGTAAGAGGAGCATAAAAATTCTTCTTTTGTGTTCATTGGGGAGAAAAAAATACCAGCACATGAGTTTAGAACAAAATGCGGGCGAGTAAATAAAGACTAAATAAAGAGAAGCTGTTACTTTAACAGTTCATATACCATGATTCATCCATAATTAAACTGTTTGTTAGCTATCTGCTGAGGATGTCTGGTTTATTTGGGTCAGTCCGGATCCATCAGGTGACTAGAAGAACACAGAACAGACTCATTTGTTGTGCGAGTGTTGATCTGGCTGTTGTGGGTGTGAGTGTGTTTTCGGGCAGTGGATTAGGTGTGATTATGGGGGCTCAGGGTTCACTGAGCCTTTGACCAGATGCTCGGTTCCGTCTGCTTAAAGCCACCTCTCCAACACAAAGACAGAGAGAGTGAGAGGAAATCAGAAGACTTCTTTATGTGATTTCAGTCTGTTTCTACTGTATTTGAATTTTATCTCTGGCCACATTGAAGGAGTCTCATTACTGGAATTATGACTCATTTTAATCGTTTTCTAGCACATTCTGTGAAGCAGCTTTATATTTGAGGGGGAATCTCATAAAAAGAATTAATTAAAATATGAATACATTATTTGATAAAAAAAAAAAGTCCATCAAAAGAAAATATAGCCTTTTTTATGGAGTTATTTAAAGGGTTAGTTCACCCAAAAATGAAAATTCTGTCATTAATTACTCACCCTCATGTGGTTTCACATCTGTAAGGGGCCGTTCACACAGAACGCATTTTTCTATTCCATTGCGCTACTTTCCCATTGTTTTTCTATGTAAACACGCGCTTGACGGACATGCATGACCGTTAAGCTCGCGTCTCGCGTCTTTTGAAGCGCCTCTCACATGAGCGCCACATTTTTAAGACGCCGTGTCAAGTTAAAAGAATTTCAACTTTTACACGCAGCGCCGCTCATCAATGTCAGTTCGAAAACAGTGGACCAATCAGAAGAACTCGGAGGCGGGGCGAACGTTGCAAGCTTCTGTTTACAGTAGCAAGTTGGCATGACAACTGTTTTATATGACGGCAACATGGCGGAGGAGGCGCTCATTATTATCTTATTTTCTTTTTTCCATGTCAAAACTTGTATCTGTCAATTCTGCTGTTTACCTATTTTTATTATTTCCGTTGTTGTCGTTATTGCATCACATTTCAAAAGCGCGTCTCGAGACACTCGCGTTCTACGCTGCTCTTTTTTTAAAACCACTCCTGCGTTTTAGACGCAAAGACGCTTTCTGTGTGAACGGCCCCCAAGTCTTTTGTTCATCTTCAGAACACAAATAAAGAAATAAAGATCTTTTTAATGAAATCGCAGCTACGCATCGGAAACTTTGACGCTTCAAAATGTTCATATGAATTGAGTGGTTTAGTCCAAAATTTTCTGAAGAGACTCAGTCGCGTTATACGTTGAATAGATTTCATTTAGGCTTTTATTCAAATATAAACATTCATCAACTCACACAATGGAAGCTCAAGCATCAAGTTCGGTTGGTGAGCGAGAACCAATGAGGTTCATTCTCATATTACACAGCATGTTTGAGCTTCCAGAAGAGTTTTGTTCTTGCAGGTTCGGTTTATGTTTGCTGATTCATGTTTATATGTGAATAAAAGCCTAAATTAAATCTGTTCATCATATAAATTGATCTAATCTCTTCAGAAATTTTGGACTGAACCTCTCAATTTATATGGATTAGATTTACGATCTCTTGATGAACTTTTTGAAGCATCAAAGTTTTAGTTGCGTAGCTGTCGTGGAGGGACAGAAAGCTCTCAGATTTAATTAAAAATAGCTTAATTTGTTTTCTAAAGCAAATTAAGACATGAGTAATTAATGACAGAATTTTGATTTTTGAGTGAACTAACCCTTTAAGTTTGGGTGGAAGTGTGTGTGTGTGTGTGTGTGTGTGTGTGTGTGTGTGTGTGTGTGTGTGTGTTGTGACGTTATTATAATGTCAATTCAGCATGTTTTCACATTACTAATCTGGATTTTTGTAAGTCCTATTATTTCCAGTGGCAGTGAGTAATGAAAATCTAGTTCTCATTGTTTTTTTATTAAGAACTCTAGAGGGCACGGTCTGATAGGTTCTTTACATGCAGTTTGCAAGCAATCACACCATTACCGTATGGCCCAATCTGATTGGCTTCTGTTGATCCTTCAGCCAATGATATTGCTTGCTTAACATTTAAATAGTCTGGTTCATTGTTTGCTGTAGGCTAATCCAGAGTCCTCTGAACCCCTCCACCTCCCCCAGCTCCACCTGCCTAGATTTGCTGTGGGATTTTTGTATGCCTATTTGTGCAGCAGCTGCATATCTTACACGCTCACAGCAGCATGTCTGTGTATTTATTAGCAGTAACAAGTCCATACTTGATCTGCAGCATTATGTATATGGTGTTAAAATATTAATATTAAATATATATCAATAATAAATGAATAATAATATTTCACAATACAGTAATGAGAATTATTATATATGCATTACTATAATAAGAATTTGAAAAATTATCTTTGTCATGAAAATGCCTGTAATAATTGCTAAAATAGGGTTCATTTTGTTTACGCATGCTATATTGTTTTCTTTTGATTTTTATTGTGAAAGTATTTTATGAGATTTATCCTTGAAGTTGTTTTCTTTGAATGTGTGTTTTCATTTTAGGGGAGCTAAAAGACATTTTGAGTAATTTGTGTAGTGGATGGTGTCTGAGCTCACTCTGCAAGGTCAAAATCACCCAGACATACATTCACACACACACAAATACACAGAGGCATAGAGATGCATGAGTCACAAAGAGTAACTTCAGACTGACTTCCCGTGGGTCTCTTAGGATTTTCCATGATGAACAAGGTGATGCGAGGAATTTGACATTGCTGTGGTTCATGACGTCAGTCTGAGTGGTTTAGGATTTAATTTATTTAATTGATGTTGTCAACAGTTGACCTCAGATGTGTTTAAATCCCTGCCAAAGCCAAACACAAGAACATCTGACATGTTCTCAATGGCCTTAATATGACAGATTTCTGCATGCATGTCCTGTTGCATGCAGTGCTGGATACAGGCAGTGTTTGAAGTGGTAATAGCTCATATTTCTCATCTTACGTAAGAGCTTAAGAGGCTCTGCCTGGTTTAATCCCGCCCTGACGGAGAGGGAAAGGCGGAGCTGTGCGGCAGCCAATACCATCACGGTCATTGACACTCGCTGCGGTTGCAGCCAGGTTGTATAGTGCTGGAATGTAAAGACACACGGTGTTGGGTGACTCCCTTCACCCTGATCCAAGATCACATTTCCTTGCATAATCCAAACCTATTAAAGCAATATGAAGTCAGCAACAGTAGCAAGAGCAGATACTTCAGAATAGCACATGTTGAGAGAAGTATAATTAATGAAAAATGAAAAAGAAATTAAGATGTGTGCAGACCTGCTAGGATGAATATTTCATGCTGTTGGTTTTATTACCACATAGTTTTCTGCTTTTTGCTTTTAGTTAATGTAGTATGAGAAATGAATGTTGAAGACAGTAGCAGTTGGCATCTTTTTTTGCTGTTTCTCATATATTTAACCCCTAACAGTAAAATTCACAGAAAAATTAACATTCTGTTATCAGCCTCATGTCGTCCTCATACAGGTTTCGAACATTGTGTTTTTAGAATTATATATATATAGTAATAATCAGTGTTTTCAAGTCTGCAGTTTCCCTGTTCCCCTGTTGCCTCTGTTTTTCTTTTCATGTCCGCAGGTTAAAGCGAGCCCAAATAACATGATATTTAGCCACTGGAATGCAAATTTTACCAGGGAACCCTGCCAAAAATGCTGATTTTACCCCCCAGAATGCGATTTTTTTTTTACCAGGGGACCCCCGATTGGACCAGTTTTGAATAGCAATTCAGCAGTTTTTGTTGTGAAAACCCTGCTAGAGGTTTTTTTTTTGTTTTTGTTTTTTTTATTTTAGTTTACTTTTTAGTAATTTTGTTATGTGCGTAGATTATAATTTTTATTTATTTATTTATTTTAATTTCTAGTTTTGGTTACGTTTTAGTTTATGTATTTCCAGTTAGTAATTTTAGTGCTCCAATATAAACTTATTTCAGTTATTTGCTAAGTCTATTTATGTTTAGTTTTTCGCCTAATTTTTTTATATATATATATATATATTTTTTTTTTTTAGTTCATCTTTATATCAGTTAGCCAAAATAATAGTTTTAGTTAACCATAATAACCCTGGTTTGGAACAACATGAATCTAAAATCATGCAGTTTGCAATCAGGCTTGCAATTTTTGCCTAGTGTGTGATAAAACGGGTGATTACACTGAAGTAGGGACTCAGACCAGAATATCATACAGACCACCACCTAGTGACCACCAGAACACCTCAGCAAATGCATAGCTTTGCACTTAAAACCACTCAGAAAACCTTAGCAACCACCATAGCGTCTTCAGGCCGAGTTTTGCCTAGGCATCATTTTCTATAGGAAATCTAGTATTATATTGTTCTTTCTCCTGTCTGTTACTCTCCCCACTCGCTCTCTCGGTCTCTCGCTCTTTGTTATGAAACTATGTTCGCTCTGCCTTTGAGAGTCAAATCAAGCATGACAGGAACCATAAGTTCTGTATTTGTTCTCTTTCTCATCAGAGCAAACTCTATAGTTGTAGCTCAAAGCCGGTTCCTCATTTCATGCACCTGTTTCCTCCGGTGCGTGGGTCTGACCTGTGAACTCAAGTCAGGCCGGCCGACTGTGTCAATACTGATTAAAGAGTGTGCTCTCCAACAGGAAGTAGTCACATGAATGGATGATGCATATATGAATGAATAAATAAATAGTCCACTCTTTCTGTCTCTTTGTTTCAGTGTACAGGAGAGGAGAGCTGGGTGGACAGCAGGACGGTTTATATTGGACAAAAAGAGCCTCCACCAGGAACAGAAGCGTACATTCCACAGAGATTTCCTGACAACAGAATCGTCTCCTCAAAGGTTAGATGTGCTCCATGGCCAAACAGCTATCTGAGCCAAAAACAATACGTTAGGGTAGATGTACTGTACAGTCATCCGGTCGTTATCACAAAATAAACACTGAAAGGATGATCAGGACATATCAGGTGGTCTTGTATCATCATGACCGGCTGAAGAAAAACACATTTTCTTATATTTATAAAAAAGGTATATAGAAAAAGATAATAATTGCATCTAAATAATTGTAATAATATAAAGGATAATGATTGCATTAGAAAATATATATTAAACTAAGTTTATTTTTCTTACATTGGCCCGTTTTTGCTTGTTTTAAGCATAAACTTGAAAAATTACAGGTAAAAATAAAAGTTTTCTTATGCTGCTTTGATATGATTTAAACAAAATTCGCAGTATATACAATTTAGTGGTCATTTTATAAAAATACTTGCAGTGTTTGTGTTTTTGTGTTTGTCTTTTGTTTTGTTTCCTTTTTATTTTGTTTGGTTTGTTTTTTTTTGTTTTGTTTTATTTCCTTTTGTTTTGTTTGTTTGTTTTGTTTTTTTGTTTTGGTTTTATCTTACTATTGGTGGTTCCCCTTCATTGTTAGAGTGCGCAGGCTTTTTTGAAGTGTTTCCTTAAAAGTGCTAAAGAGGATGTTTTGTTTTATACATTTTTGCAATATTACTTGAAACTGTCTTTACTAACTGATAAAAGACTATTTATTAGGTGCACTGAAAGGAATAATATTAATGTACATCATCTGTGCACGAGGTAGGGCCTTAAAAACATCAGCCAATCGTTTGTGTGATCATCACGTAAACGATTGGCCCTCTGGCTTGTCAATCACTGCCGTGACGTTCCTTGTGAGAGACGAGCGCGGCTGCGCGCTCCAGTAACTTTCCACACTCCACATGCGCCGCATGCAATGTTTTTGTCAGGAGACAGGAGTAACAACTGCAGATTATGAGTTACCTGCGGTGAGTCCGATATAATGAATCCACAAACACAACACAGCGAATGCCGGTGCTAAACACTCGTGTTCCAATACTCGTGCACGAGTTTTGGGAGGCGTTCCCTCGAAATGAGCTGTGAAGGAGGGGGGTTGTTCTTACGCATGCGCTCATTTCAAAAACTCACTAACAGTCTTTGGTTTCTCAGTCGACGAAAAGATCCTCTTTAGCACCTTTAATTGGAGTTTTTGGTCCACTCACCTCATTGGACAATTTTTAAGGCGTAGCAAGTTCCTGGCTTTTCTTCAGTTGTATTGTTTTGAAACATCTCTCTTTCTCTCCACAGTATACTTTCTGGAATTTTATACCGAAGAATCTCTTTGAGCAGTTCAGAAGAATCGCCAATTTCTATTTTCTGATCATCTTTCTAGTGCAGGTGTGTGATGGTGTCGCTTATGGAAATTGTCCTATTAGCATGAGCTGACCTTTCTGTGACAGCGTGATGTGTGATATTTCCCCTCTCACCATCTCTCTCTGTAGCTGATCATTGACACACCCACCAGTCCTATGACCAGCGGTCTGCCTCTTTTCTTTGTCATCACTGTTACAGCCATTAAACAGGTGAGAAAAGACCCCTGACTTTCCTCTCTAATAGGTGTCTTAATTATGATGTCACTCCTTCACTCGTCTCTCTCTCCCCACTTCCTCTCTGCAGGGCTATGAAGACTGGATCAGGCACAGAGCGGACAATGCTATAAACCAATGTCCAGTCCACGTCATCCAGCATGGCAAAGTCGTACGCAAACAGAGTCAAAAGCTACGGGTGCGTAAGCATACGTATAAAATGTGTCATGACTCACATGTGGTTTGGTGAAGTGTCACTAGCGCCACCACATGGATTTGAAAAAAATACTGTTTTCAAACAGGTTTCCCAAACAGTCCTTTTCATTTTTCCATTGGTGAAGCAAACAAATTGACCTGCCCCAAACTCATCCCATTGGTTGAGCCAGTGTTGGGACTTGTCGAGACACTTAAAGGGTTAGTTCACCCAAAAAATGAAAATTCTGTCATTAATTGCTCACCCTCATGTCATTCCACACCCGTAAGACCTTCATACTGTACATGTGAGCAGCACGAGGCATGCGTGTGACGCTGATGCAGGAGCCTGCCAATGAAGAGTCGCCGTTCTGTTTCTGAACCTGGAAGCGCTGAACAAAAACATTGTAGGAGAATGACACAGAAGAGAAGATATTGTTGAATAAAGTCATTATTTTTGTTTTGTTTTTGCACACAAAAAGTATTCTCGTCACTTCATAAAATTCAGTTTGAACCACTGCAGTCACGTCAACTGTTTTAATGATGTCTTTAGTACCTTTCTGAACCTTGAAAGTGGTGGTTAAATTGCTGTCTTTTGAGGAGTCATAGAGCTCTTGGATTTCATCAAAAATATTTTAATTTGGAACGACATGAGGGTGAGTAATTAATGACAGAATTTTCATTTTTGGGTGAACTACCCCTTTAAATAAACAGCAGTGTTTTGAAAGTCCCACAGTGTTCCCATTTATAAATGGCTTACTATCTATGCATATTAAGCTGACATCAGAGAAAATATTTTAATGCTGAAAAAATGACACACTTCTAGTCTGAAAATGCGTTTTTATTTTATTCTCAGAGAAATAAATCAACAAAGTTTCGCTCTGCTAACCAGCATTCTGCTTACACAGCCAGCTTGCTGTTTGGAAACAGAATGTTGGCATGTCAACAAGCAGGATGACAGTGTGCCCACGTTACCCACAATGCACTGGGAATCTTTTGTTATTTAATTGTGGTACTACTGCTCTCTCACTCTCTTTCAATATGAAATAATTAGTATTTTATGTTAGGAACATTTTGCTTCTTAAATTTTTTTTTGTATTCCATGGTATTTTTGCTATTCTGAATTTGATTCTGGATGATTTCATGCAATAAAATGAAGAAAAAAAAAAAAAAAAACACTGGCTGTAACAATAAAGAGAGAATGTGCTTAAATAC
The DNA here is from genome assembly GCF_024489055.1 of Chanodichthys erythropterus. Lineage (NCBI taxonomy): Eukaryota > Metazoa > Chordata > Actinopteri > Cypriniformes > Xenocyprididae > Chanodichthys > Chanodichthys erythropterus. Next base: position 38,133,088 of record NC_090232.1, on the reverse strand, counting down.
TTACCATTACAGCTTTTGATAATCCGGCCAGCATCTGTAATCCGTTACGCAACACATGCAGACAGGCCAGTGGGAACGACTAGCAGAATCAGGATTTTCTTTTATGTAGATTCATGAATATATATATTTTTTCATTCCACTGTGACCTAAGATGCAACTCATTATCTATAGCTGATTTGTTGATATTGGTGTAACGGTATACTTTACTTTATTCAGAAGTAAGTGTATGTAGATACCATCTGTCCCACATAAATGTTGTATTGGACCCTTTCTTGCTCTTTGACCCTTCAGGTGGGTGATATTGTCCAGGTGAAGGAGGATGAGACGTTTCCATGTGACCTCATTCTGCTCTCCACCAGTAGAGAAGACGGGACATGTTTTGTCACAACAGCCAGCTTAGACGGAGAGTCCAGCCATAAGGTGATTTGTCATTTTATAGAAAGGCAAACATCATGGTTATTAATCCTAAATATTAGGAGTTTATTGTAAACTCTTACAAGTCATGTCACCATTATATAGCGCTTTATGCAATACAGAATGTTTCAAAGCAGCTTCAACTGGAAAACAATAGAATTCAAGTTCTGCTCTAAAAAAGCCAATAGTGATATTATTCAGCTCAAGCTCAAGTATTGATTCATTGTTGATGTTGCAAAATTCATCAATTATGAAACAAAGTCGTGTCAGCTATAAAGCAGCTCTGCAGAAGACAGTAGTGTCATCATCCAGCACGACTCAGTTCAAGTTTTGTTCTCATACATTGTGACTGAAATGTTACACTGTGACTGAAATGTTTTGGTCGCACTACATCTCACTGCCAGTTACTATTAGATGGGAGGTATGTGAGAGTTTTTGACCTTGGAATGCCGACTGTTTCTCTCGTGCTCTCCTCTCTACACAAAGACCTATTATGCAGTTCAGGACACAAAGGCATTCAGCACAGCAGAGGAGGTGGACACACTGCACGCCACGATAGAATGCGAACAACCCCAGCCAGACCTTTACAAGTGAGTAATACGCACATATATCAACAGTAAACGCATAAACAAGCCCTCGCTTTCTCTTACAAACACACGCTGTGCATAGGACTGCTGTTGGACTGACACAACAGCATGCCACACACTCCAGATACCCCACATAAATATCCTCACATGGTGTCTTAACTACACACACACACACACACATTGACACAGAGCCCAGACTCTACATTAATTTCTGTCTTTTCTTCCTCTCCCGCTGTAGATTTGTGGGACGCATCAATATTTATTTGGATCGAGATGAGCCCATCGCGAGGTAAATCTATACTCAGGAAATTGACTCTTAATTAAAGGGCCAGTATGTGAAAGATTGAATTCAGGAGGGACAATTTATCATTTTCATAGAACAGCTCTCTCTTCCAATTCTGATTCTTACTAAAGAAATACTCCCATCATTTCATTCAAATTTCCTTGCAGTCCACTCTAACTTTAATAAATAATTTTGATACAAATATGTAAATAAATATGAACATACACAGTGTTAAAAAATAAATACCTAATATTATATAATAATATATTTAATATAATATTATGTATTTCATTTTATATAATATAAATAATGCAAATATTTGTATCTTGGTGCACTTCAAATATACAAATATGTTTATATACAGTACAGTTTGGAACCACTAAGATTTTTAATGTTTTTAAAATAAGTTTTGTCTGCTCACCAAGGCTACATTTATTTAATTAAAAATACAGTAAAAACAGTAATATTGTGAAATATTATTACAATTTAAAATAACTGTGTACTATTTAAATATATTTGACAAAGTAATTTATTCCTGTGATGCAAAGCTGAATTTTCATACATCATTACAGTGTCACATGATCCTTCAGAAAATATTCTAATATGCTGATTTGCTGCTCAATAAACATTTATGATTATTTTCAATGTTGAAAACAGTTGTGTACTTTTTTTTTCAGGATTCCTTGATGAATAGAAAGTTCAAAAGAACAGCATTTATCTGAAATACAAAGCTTCTGTAGCATTATACACTACCGTTCAAAAGTTTGGGGTCAGTAAGAATTTTTATTTTTATTTTTTTGAAAAGAAATTAAAGAAATGAATACTTTTATTCAGCAAGGATGCATTAAATCAATCAAAAGTGGCAGTAAAGACATTTATAATGTTACAAAAGATTAGATTTCAGATAAACATTGTTCTTTTGAACTTTCTATTCATCAAATAATCCTGAAAAAAAATATTGTACACAAATATTTTGTACAATTGTACACATTAATTGTTTCTTGAGCAGCAGATCTATATATATATATACATATATATATATATATATATATATATATATATATATATATATATATATATATATATATATATATATATATATATATATATATATATATATATATATATATATTTTATATAATACTGCATTATATTATATTATATTATATTATATTAATTATATTATATGTGAGTTGCTTTGTTGCTTTTTACTGGTCACCATTTCTTTTAATTTTCCATTTCCAATTGACCCTTCATAGGGAGTTTGATTGACAAGCGATCTAACCAATCAGAACGCCGAATCCGCCATTTTGTCCGACAAAGCAGTCAGTAGTTAGAAGATTAACCTCGGCCGAGATAAACTTGAAAAATTGTGTATACTGACGTCTTTCCGCGTTTGAAACAACATTCCTTCTCATGTTCATTCATGTTTATTTGATGCTATACATGAACTAGTAGTAAGAGATGATATAAAAGAGCCATATTAAAGAGCCACAAAACGGTTTTTATTGTTTGAATTTCTTAAAAAACTACACAGTTTGAAAGCTGGGGCTTTGTTTAAGATCATAAGTAACCCACTTTGTCCTGTCTGTCGACGTGTTGTCAATGTCCTCTTTGCTCCGTGATGCATTGTCGGACACAGCTTGTCGGACAAAGCAAAAGTAACTAAGGGGGGCGGGTCTTTGCGAAGGGTCAATTACCATTTCATTCACCTTTTCACAATTTTCAATCACTTTTTCTTACCTTAATTTTTTATTTAAAATAGCCATGCAGTGTGCCTAATGAAGTTGCGCTACAGTGTGTTCACTGTTAAAAGATGTGAGCATAATTTATTTTCATATTTGTAATGCTAGTTTTTATCTGTTTGATTATTTTAGACCCCTGGGTTCTGAGAACCTGCTGCTGCGGGGAGCCACTCTGAAAAACACTGAATACATACATGGTAATAAAATCCACACTATATATTAACATCTCATTTAGACACTTAATCATTTATATTTATGCATTTGAATCCTGAATGCATTTTATCCTGAATATCATGCAGTGCGTTCAAGGTGTATATTGTGTATACCTTTTCTTTTTTTTCTTTTTTTTTTTTTTTAAGGCAAAAGGAAGGGCAGGAGAATGAGAGAAGAGAGTTGCTGATTGAGTCATTTTGTCACTCCGTTCCCACTGTAATTAAATGAGTCACTGAGGCTTGTGAGATCAGAGAGAACTTCTTAATTGCTAGAGAGAGAGAGAGAGAGAGAGAGAGAAAGGGTGAGAGAGGGAGATGAATGTCACAGTATACACGTGAGGATTCTAAGTGCAGGGCAAGCTCTAAAAATGTTGTAACTTTGTTACAGAGGAGCCATTATGACTTACCGTACGGTAAGACAAAAAGAGCTCAGTTATGTAACAACGGCTTTTATATTATCATAACATCAAAGAGGCTGCATAGATATGGTCATAAGAGAATTATGATCTAAAAATGCTCTTTGTCTTCTCTTGTTTCTCTAGCTGTGGCCATCTACACAGGCATGGAAACCAAGATGGCCCTCAACTACCAGTCCAAGTCCCAGAAACGCTCCGCTGTTGAAAAGTAAGACACAATGATATGATAGGCTTTATCTCACTGTCAGCATGTACTGTGTAATGCATTTAGTGTCCTGTTTGTAAAGCAAATTGCGGGCCTCTGTATTTGATGTCACGAATTGTATCAAGTTCCTCTCACATGTGTCTCGTTGACAATTCTGTCAGACAGATAGATGCAGCCATTAAGAAAATACATCAAAACTGTTTATATTGAATAAGCAGGTGTACTTTCAGAGATCTTCTTTCAAAGTTTGGATATCATTGACTTTTTCAATCAAATAAATGTTGGGGATTTTTTTAGTCCTTAATTTAATATTATAGATGTCATTCGGACAGGATACGAGACCCTAAGGGAAAGTTATTGCAGATAGATTTTGTCACCCTGATGTATGATACGTGTCTTTACATTAGGTCCATAAATGATTATGCATATACTGTATGGGTCTGAGATCGTCTCATCACTGTATGTCCTGCAGGTCTATGAACGCCTACCTGATTGTGTACCTCTGCATTCTGATCAGTAAAGCTCTGATCAATACGCTCCTGAAATACGTCTGGCAGGCTGACCCAAACAGAGATGAGCCCTGGTACAACCAGAAAACTGAGACTGAGAGGCAACGGCATGTAGTACGTGCTATAAAATAATGCTTATTATTACAGTTTTTTTTATTATTATACTTTATTATTATTTATGTTTCTTTTTATTTTATTTTATTTAAAAATGAGAAAAATGGAGATAAAGTTGACATTTTTAATTGTTCAAAATGTAAATCTCAGAATTCAGACTTTTTTTCTCACAATTGCAAATTTACATCTAGCAATTCTGACTTCTCACTCTGACAGTTATACTGTCAGAATTGCAAGATATAAAATCAGAATTAAGGGATGTAAACTTGTTTATATCCTACAATTCTGACTTCTTTTCTCAGAATTGAGATAAAAACTCACAATTGAAAGTTATAAAGTCCAATTCTGAGGAAAAATATAACTCGCAATTTCGACTTTATATCACACAATTCTTACTTTATAACTCGCAATTCTGACTTTATAAAGGACAGTTATGAGTATATACCGTATCTTGCAATTCTGACTTTATTTATATTACGCAATTCTGACTTTATATCACACAATTCTGACTTTATAACATGCAATTCTGACTTTATAACTTACAATTCTGACTTTATATCACTCAATTCTGACTTTATATCACTCAGTTTTGACGTTATAAATTGCAATTCTGACTTTATAACGCACAATTATGAGTATATACCGTATCTTGCAATTCTGACTTTATATCACTCAATTCTGACTTTATAACACGCAATTCTGACCTTATATCACTCAATTTTGACTTTTAAATCGCAATTCCAAGATGTAAACTCACTAATGCAAGTAAAAAAGTCTGAATTGTAAGATATAAAGTCGCAATTACCCTTTTTATTTTTTATTCAGTGGTGGAAACAAGCTTACATACACACACAGCAAAACAAATGCTCAAAACAAAACTTACACTATTTGATTCCCTTCATTTGTCTCCTCAGTTAATCCGGGCATTCACAGATTTCCTGGCCTTCATGGTTCTGTTCAACTACATCATTCCTGTGTCCATGTATGTCACCGTGGAAATGCAGAAGTTCTTGGGCTCGTACTTCATCCTGTGGGATGATGACATGTTTGACGAGGAGCTCGGAGAGAGACCGCTCGTCAATACCTCAGATCTTAATGAGGAGCTTGGACAGGTGCAAAAAACATTTCAGTCCACTCCAAAACTGCTGATCTGTCTGGGTCAATATTTGTTCACTTTCTCGCTTTCTTTTTTTTTTTTTTTTTCACAGGTGGAATATGTTTTCACAGACAAGACTGGCACTTTGACAGAAAATAACATGGAGTTGAGGGAATGTTGTGTGGACGGGCACGTTTACGTGCCACATGCCATCTGTAACGGGCAGATCTTACCTGGAGCTGCAGGAATGGATATGATCGACTCCTCTCCGGGTGTAGATGGAAAGGTGAGCTTGTTGTTTGTGTTTCCATAACCTCTGTTTAACATTTGGACATATTTGGACATATATTCAACTTGTACTGCACTTGTACTCCTCTCATGAAATACTCTTGATTTTTCTGATCTATTTATATTCAGAAAGGAAATTAAATTGAGCAAAAGTGACAGTAAAGACTTTTGCAGAAGGTTTCTATTTCAAGTAAATGCTGTTCTTTTGAACTGGTAAAATGTATCACAATTTCCAAAAAATTATTAAGTAGCAAAACTGTTTTTAAAATTGATGATAATAATGTTACTTGAGTATCAAATCAGCATATTAGAATGACTTCTGAAGGATTATGTGACACTGAAGACTGGAGTAATGATGCTGAAAATTCAGCTTTGACATCACAGAAAATAAATTACATTTTAAAATAGAAACCAGTCATTTAAAATTGTTTTTTTTTTAAAGCCCCAATCTCATGATTTTGTACATAATCATTAAAATATTAAACCAAATAATATTTCAAACAAACAGACTTTTCTATTTTTGCAAATACTTTTAACCATCTGGTTCTAAGGTGATTTTTTTTTTTTTTTTTTTTTAAACATTTGATAAGAGAAGCTAAAGAAGCTACAATAACTTTTGGACAAGATTAGAGAATGAACGTGTTATGTTCCATTGCACAGATGAATCATATTTTCACCAAGGCAAGTTTTTGCATGAATATTTTAGCTGTGGATGGGTGGAGTGATGGATGGATTCTAATTTTATCTTTGATAAATGAGATTAGAGCAATGTGACACATTAATTCAGAAGATTAGCTAAAACATTTATTAAAGAATTTGGTAACTGGAATTTCACCTCAGATCTCTTGTCAGTTGTATTTTTGCATGTGATTTGTGAATAATGGATAAACTCAATTTGTTCCATTCAAATTAGATTCTGTGAAGATGATATTGTGTGCATGTGCATAAAGTGAAATATTAGAGTTCAGTGTTGTTGAGATTTTTAATACCTGCTTGTATCAAATGTATCCAAATATTCACTGGATACACGGGTATGTTGAATGCATTTTGTTCCGAGTTAGACACAAATAGTCTCTCTGTCTCTGTCTCTCTCTCTCTCTCTCTCCTTTTATATCTCTGTCTCTGTCACTTAATCTCTTTTTAGTCTCTCTATTTCCCTTTCTTCTGGTGTGTGAGGAAACAGATGAATGATTCTGTTTTACTGAGCTGACTGACTCACATTTAAGTAAAGGTAGTGTCACATAACCTGTGTGTGTACACTGCTGGTCAAAAGTTTGGCTCACCAAGGTTATTTGATCAAAAGCACAACAGCAATAATGTGAAATATTATTATTATTTAAGTTTAAAAGAACTGTTTTTACCAAATCAGCATATTAGAATGATTGGCACTGAAGACTGGAGTAATGATGCTGAAAATGTAGCTTTGATCACAGGAATAAATTACATTTTAACATATATTTAAATAGAAAACAGTTCTTTTTAAATTGTAATAATATTTCACAATTTTACTGTATTTTTGATCAAATAAATGTAGCCCTAGTGAGCAGAAGAGACTTCTTTTTTACAATACAGTATATTACCGTTATATTACTCTATTTGAATTAGAAACTCATTGTAGCAAATTTACATTTTGAGCAGTTTTGTGCACAGCATTTCAGGGCAAACATGTCTTCTTGAATTAATCAGGAATTTTAAGCAATTGTCTTTTTAATCTTTCATAGCATGGCATCATTTCTGACTCTTGGTGCGTGTGCGTGTGTGTGTGTGTGTGTGTCACTCATCAGGAGCGAGAGGAGCTGTTTTTCCGTGCGTTGTGCCTGTGTCACACAGTCCAGGTGAAGGAAGAGGAGACGGTGGATGGCATTAAGAGAGGGATCCATCAGGGCAAATCCACCTCCTTCTACATCTCCTCCTCTCCAGATGAGGTTGCACTGGTGGAGGGCATGAAAAGGCAAGACACATGCATTCATACGCTCACACTCATAAACATGCACTCACATTACCTTATTGTATTGTATTGTTCACCTTATTGTAAAGTGTTACCACTTATGTTTCATTTTTTGTGCCAAAAACAGTCAAAAGAAAAGTTGATTTTATTATGACACGACCCCTTCATCACAATAACAAACTTTCTCTTTCACTCACCTGCTCAGGTTGGGCTTCACCTATCTCCGTCTGAAGGACAGTCACATGGAGATTCTTAACAGAGAAGATGAAATGGAGAGGTGAGCCATCTGGACAACAGCATGAGCGCAATGAACAACAGGAAACTAGCAGCACTTGGATGTCTTTTTGACAGTTAGCCCAGTCTGTCAGTCTGAGAAAGTGGTCTTACCCCCAATCCTACTTTACTACACAATCAAAAAAATTATGTCTGTATTTCATTTTCATTTAATTTCACATTTATTTGTATAGCGCTTTTCACAATACATATCGTTTCAAAGCAGCTTTACAGAAAATGCATGTCAACATTACAGTTTAGAGTAATCTGTTATCAGAGGTGACTGTGTCTAAATTATGTAGTTTCAGAAATGTACATATACAAATCACACAGTTAGCTAACAGTCTATTCATTTAAGCAATGTATTAATTTAAGGCAGAAACAATGAGCTCATGGAAGTAATGAATACATGTTAACAATGATGCAAAATTATTATGTATAAGTATTTTGCGATAGTTACTGTAAAATTACATGTATTGATATGTTAAATTTGCACACATTTTACTTAAAAAAATAAGAGAAGCAAAATTAATAAATAGTAAAACATCAGTTTTTAATAGCTTGTGATAGTATTTTTTTAAAATAATAGTAAAATGAGTATAAGACTGTAAAAGTAAAAAAATAAGATTGTTAAATATAGATTTGCATATGATAATATGTTATATAAATACATTATATAATACTTATATTTAATTAATCTACATATCACTGCAAATCTATACATTTTTTAATATAGATTCAAATATGAGAATTAATACTTTTTACTTAAAAAAAGAAATTAATAATTAGTAAAATAATAGTTTTTAATAGTTTTATATATATAGTAATATATGTGTCTGTGTGTGTGTGTGTGTTTACACACCTTTAGGCATTTTAAATTCTTGTTTCATAGAATTTTCAAACAAGCATTTAGCTTCATAGCACTAGCAGGGCTGCAAACACCCCCTGTGGTGACTGCAGCTTTAATTTTCTTGTCATACTATGTATTTTTCCCACATGTGGTGTGAGAAGGAAACCTCAGCAAAGGAACAGTTTGCTCAGCCTAATCTGTAATCATCTGTGTATTTACTCAGCATGCTGTCATATTAATGTATTTGTGTGTTTATTAAAATAACACCGTTATACAGTATGTTGTGGGAGGCACTGACGTTTCCCTGTTCAGGGAGTGTTGTGAAGGGACCAGTGTTTATGAGTGTGTGTGATGGAGAGCTTGTGTGTGTGTGTGTGTGTGTGTGTGTGTGTGTGTGTGTGTGTGTGTGTGTGTGTGTGTGTGTGTGTGTGTGTGTGTGTGTGTGTGTGTGTGTGTGTGTTTGTGTTTGTGAGTGTCCTTGAATGACAAGGATCAGCCATAATTAGTGCAGATACACACTGTCCTACAGCTGAGAACATGAGGGTCAACACAGAGCGCACTCGCATAAAATCCGTCTGTGATAAAGATGTATCCCAAAGGACCCAGTCAGAGCCACCGATACCTTTGATTTATCTGTGTTTATAGTTCTCCTTTTAAATCTAAAGACTTCTTACATTGTCTGTTTGTGTTTATGCATTCACAGATTTGAGCTGCTGGAGGTCTTGAACTTTGATTCAGTGAGGAGGAGAATGAGTGTCATCGTAAGATCAAGCTCAGGTATGATGAAACACACACACACACACACACACACATGATCACATTACATAAATGTACTTTATATACTACTACTATTTTGATACCGCTTTTTACATATGAGGATGTTCCCAAAAGGGTAATTTGATTTAGCTCACTTCTGGGTCCAAATATGTCCCCAAAGTTAAGAAGGTGCACACACACACACACACACACACACACACACACACAAACACAAACACACGTACAATCTAAATGAGGACGTGCCTTACACTTATGTTGTTTTTTTTATATAAAGCTAATTATAATTATTATATATTTTTATAGACTATAGGAAACCTTTATGCCCTTTTCTAATACAAGAAATAATATGTCAGTTTAACATGTTAATGTTAGTGTGATTTATTTATTTAAAAAGAAATCAAAATTGAATGCAGCTAATCATGCCTCTTGAACAGTAATCTAATCCCATACTGTTATACATTAATGTTTAATGAAATGCAAATAAAATAAACAATATATTAACTTACAAGGGAACTTTATGTCTGTTCAATGTTTTATTCTCACACAATAATGTAATGTCTTTGTATTATCTCTGCAAATATTGATATATGCAGTTAATTGATCCATTTGATTAATTAATCTGCATATAATGTAATTAATTTGATTACAATATTTAGAGATTGGCAGCCCTAATTATTCACTTTATTTATGAATGATTTTCCCATCTGAGAACATGCTCAAAAGGATTTAGCTGATGGATAATTTTGTCCTCAAATCATATCTGAGTAAACACACACACACACACACACACGCACGCACACACACACTCATACTGGAACAGCAAGTGACTGTTACACATTCCAGTGAAAGTGTCTGAGTCACCATGTGTGCCCAAATTGGTTAATGCAAGTGGGTCAATGTGCTACTAGCATACAAACGAGAGCTAGATTTAGACATCTCTATGATTCCTGAATCCATTCAGTCACATACAATTGACCTGATTACTACTCTTCTCATTTAAAAAGCAAATAAGATATCCTTGAATACATTGAGAGAACCTGACCGCATAACTAATATGTAATTGAAACTGGATATAAAATTGGGTCAATATTTACTTAATGTTAACTTTTTTTTTTGGCTACAATTATTAAAGAGGTAGTTCACCCAAAATTGATTCTCTTATCGCTTACTTTTCTTCATGCCATCTCTAATGTAAATGACTTTCTTTCTTCAGATGAACACAAAGAAAAATTTTAGGAAAATAGTGAGTCCATATAATGCCATTTGATAACCGCACAAAGCAGTTGTGATGGTAATCCATTCGACCCCAGTCTTCTGAAGCAAAATGATAGGTGTAAGAAAAATACTAATATATTACACTCTTTTAACTAGGCGTGTTTACAATTTCAACTTGTAAGCACGTAAGCACGTTGTGAAGTTCACACGATAAGTAATGCATAAGCATAGAGGACCACCACTTCTGGCGCCAACTTCACAACGCACTTACGTCATGTGTCACAACATGCCTCTCATGAACGCTCTTATGACAGTAGATTTGAAGCAACAATTTTTATATTAAAAGTTAAAAATATTAGTATTTTTCTTCCACACACCAATCGTTTCACTTCAGAAGACATTAATTCATCCACTGGGGTTTTATGTATTACCGTCACAAATGTTTTGTGTTGTTATTCAAGCATCAACCAAGCGGCACCCATTCAGTGGCATTATATGGACTCAAAGAGATGGATTATTTTCCTAAAAATCTTTGTGTTTATCTAAAAAAAGTCATATATAGTACTGTGCAAAAGTCTTAGGCCACCATTAGATGTTGTTTTAGCAATGGTATAATGAACATATATAATTATTTCTCAGTTTCTTTATTAGAATATAACCAGAAAATACAGTAAATTTGTATGCAGTATTAAAAAACAGAAAAAAATGACTTCTATAGGCTAAAGTGGCAAGTGTTTAGTGACCTCCCCTTATACTTGAGCAATAGCAGGAACTGGCTCTCTTAAACCTAAATGGAACGGAAAAGGACTGCAAGTCCAAGAAAAAAAAGAGAGACCTATTTCCTGTATATTCTGTTTGTATCGTAATAACGACCAAAAAATAAATATAGATGGTCATTAAAACATTGCTAAAACAACAAATCTGGTGGTGGCCTAAGACTTTTGCGCAGTACTGTTTATCATTTTTGGGTGAACTATCTCTTTAATATCTATTATTATGAATTTGAATTTGAAAGCATGCTGTACCGGTGGTTATACAGTTTCTTCTTTATATTTGTTAACATTTTTCTGTGATCATAATTGTTTGTTTGTTCTAGGAGAGTACTACTTGTTCTGTAAAGGTGCAGATTCCTCTGTTTTCCCACGGGTGGTTTCTGGGAAGGTGGAGCAGGTCAGAGCGCGAGTGGAGCACAATGCTGTGGTGAGCACAAATCGGAAACATCTTCATCTTCTTTCTTATTTTAGCAGAGCTATTAATAGGCCACAAAAGCACCTTTATAGATCTTGATATAAAAAAAGCTCATCTCAGATGTGTTTGCTTCTGCAACTTTTGTTTAGCATGAGCATCACCCTCAAAGAGAGTTTTCTTCAGAAAGAACTTCTTCTTAGTTATGTATTTTCGCACCGCAGCCCAACTATGTTCTCATTAGCTTTCCTAAGAGGGATGAGTATTATAAACAACTGTTATTAGTTTAATATCTCTATGTACCTGTAGCAGCAGAACTTATTAGTACTTTTTGCTATTTATAATCTAATAAATATAATTATCAAATATATTAAATCAAGGAAAATTTCTATAATTTTGGCTCCAGGCATAAGGAACGGATCTAATGTCATAGATTGATGCAGCTCTATATTACTTCATTGTGTTACTCACAGATCTGGGTCAGGAATTACATCACTTTAGAAAGGGTTTGGTTGCACTGGCATCGTGCTGATTCATGACTTTGGTAGCCATAGTGAAAAGGTTTCTGTAGAGGCAGACTAAACAGAATCTGTGTTCTAAAGACAGTGTGAGGAAGCTCAAAATGACAGTTCTGTCAGTAGTGTTTTATTAACAGTCATAATGGCAACTTTTCAACTAGAGCATTTTATCATTTAATAACCTACATTTGAAAGTGAATGAAAATTGTAATTTATGTAACCATCATGTAGTTTTAAACCTGTATAGGGCTTTTCACACTTAAACCCTATTCGGACGGGATTAGTTTTACATGGGGATGAGGAGTAAAGTAACTGTACCTCAGGACGTCTGTAATATTAATTGGCCAATTCGCACGGGACAAGATATCTCAGTAAAACTAGCAGAAGCGGGGGGGGGGGTAACTCGATATACGCACTGCCGTCACCTCCCTCCCAATCATATGTTGCTTTCTCACACCATGTGCGCAAACATGGCGCAAACACATATAATCTCAATATATAAACTATATATAACAGTTAGGTCCGGTCAAATGACTTATTAATTAAACTCTGATTGGATTATGATGGTAATAGGCACTTAGTTTTGTGCCTCTGATAAGTGCTTCGATCTTCTTTTTGCTCTGAATGGTATGTAGAAAATACTTGAGGTTTGCAACAGATTTGTCCCACCACCTACAACACAAATGAATGTTTCTTCAAGTGCTTCCATGCTTGATAAATGCGCAGAAAACTACATTTAAACAGGAAATGATGGAATTTTACCGTACATATTTACAGCGGGTCTATTCGGACGGTATTAGTATTACCTGAGGTAATTTTTCCGGACCTTTTTACAGAAGGTAAAAGTCGTCGTAATCTTTACTGACATTGTCCGTAATGATTACCGAGATGGCACATTCGGACGGGACTAAAATCACAGAGAAGCTCTGGTAATAATTACTTTACCCCCACCTCCCCATGTAAAACTAATCCCGTCTGAATAGGGCTTTAAAATAGTCAACACTGGGTTATTCTAAACCCTGGTTAAACAGAATCCTGGGTTATCCTGAGTTATCTTTTCATTGCTCATACTTAACCAGGGGTTAACAATATGGCTTTTCACAATGCACTTAACCCCGGGTTATCATCGTTCTAAATAGCACTTTTAACCCTGGATAAAAGAACGTTTCACGCTTCTAATTTTATGAAACCCTGCTCTGGAGGGTTTTCCACTTTTGCAGTGCCAAACTTGTACAGTATGAAACAATGCAGTGTTAGAATGTTACATCTAGACGCACAGTCAACCTATTACGTACCTATATTTGCCTGCTTTGGACAGTCACGGAAACACTGTGCATTGTATATAAACAGTAAATTCAGCGTTTGAGAGGAAAAACATGCTGACAGAAAACATGACAGTTTGAGTGAAGAAGAGACGGTTTCATTCTTACCTTTATAGTCTGAAATGTCCATTCAGTATAAACTCAATAGTAAAGTCGGCAATACAAGAATGTAAACAGGTCGCATGCTGAGTTCATCCAATCAATGACACTGACTCCGCAAATATGCAAATAAGAACACTAACTCAGGATTTAGGAATGTACAATGTGAAACATCAGCTTATGAATACAACGATAACCCGGGGTTAATTGCAGTGTGAAAAGCCCTTATGACTTCCTTTCTTACATGGAATTAGATGTTTTTCAGAATGTTCACGCTGCTCTTTTGCATACAACAAGAGCAAGTCAAATTTAAAAAAAAGAGGTAAAAGGTAACATTTGACTCTAAATATTGCACATAAGTCAAATGGGCTATTTTTGTTTTGCTTTTGGCCTTTTTGGAGCATTACAGCTTGTGGTCATCACATAATTGAATCTATAGAAAAGAGCAGTGTGAGCACAATGTCTTTGTTGTACCACAGAAGACAGAAAAATACAAGAGTGAATAAATAATGTCAACGTTTCATGTCTCTTAGCATTGGTATTGTTCTTTCCTTTTTATATTGTTTTATTCTGAGCTAACCTATATTTAGTCATAATCTAAGATTAATGCAGTTTTAGGACAAAGAATGAATTCTGGTGTTGAATTTGGGCTCTTTTTGTAAATGAATGGACCTGGCAGGCTAAGCTGACAACTTGTTTCAAATCCTGGAAGGCTAAGCTGACAACTTGTTTCAAATCTTTCCCTTGTAGGAGGGTTTACGGACTCTTTGTGTGGCTTATAAGAAGCTGACTCATGAGGAGTATGAAGAAACGTGCCGTCTCCTCAACAGCGCTAAACTAGCTCTGCAGGATCGAGACAAGAAACTGTCTGAAGCTTATGATGTCATCGAAAAGGATTTCATCCTGCTGGGAGCCACGGCTGTGGAAGATAGGTGAATCACTCAGTCAACCTGATTAACATTTACCAAATACCGTCTAAGTTTGATTGACTTGTACTGAAGTGATTTCAAAGTTCAGAAATTAACACAAGCCGACTGGAATCCAAACTATCTCATGTTCGGTATTCCCTTGTCAAGATCAAATCCAGAATGCAAATACAAATAACTCTGCCACTAAGATACAGTGAGATCCAAACATCTGCATTTTAATAGGTTCATGTTTTTAACAAATTATCATGTGTACATAATATATAATTTGAGTGAAAATTTGAAAAAAAATCTTAGTATTGTTCTCCAGCATGATTTGAGAATGATCCAAAAAGCATCTTGTGCTTCAGTGAAAGCAAGAATTGTGATGTTGTCATTTTCGGTAGTAAATAGTGAATAGTACATTTAAATAGTGATTCTAGTTTATAAATTATAAGTATGGATATTTTTCTTACAAAAACGCATCACTTCGATTCAGAAGGCCTTTATTATCCCCATGCGCTTTTTTGGGCTTCAAAATATTGGTAACTATTCATTTCCTTTGTAAAGCTTGGAATATTTTTTTAATATAACTCTGATTGTGTTTGACTGAAATCAAGGTCATATACACCTAGGATGGCTCGAGGGTGAGTAAATTATGGGATAATTTTCATTTTTGTGTGAACTACACCTTTAACTAGTAATTTCAATTGTAAGTTTTAATCGTTTTTCCTTGCCATCTACATCTTTATCGGGATAGAGAAGAAATGCATGGGCTTGAATGAAGCGTGTTTGGCCCTATATAAAAATATTAGAAGATATAGCGCTGAACGGTCATTACCATAAATGGTCCTGAGCGCTTGTGGTGTAAACAAATCTGTTGTTTTGACACCCTGCTTAGTTTAAACCGTAGAAACCGTAAAATGGTGCGACAGTTGTCATTTTGTACCACTGTCCAGTAGGTCCACTATTTGAGGATGCCTGCACTACATCATCAAAAAATCCATAGTGTCGGGATATATGGAACCATGACGTCCAATGCATTTCTAAGCAAGTCCGATATTGCTTTCCAATGTATGTTGCCAAGTAAAAACATCAGCATGTTAATAATGACCCCATGTTTTCAATAAAGTGCGTCATGCATTTACCTAAGTAAACAAGATACGCTGTACTGAAATTGAGCATAGATGTGCATTAGCAGTATTAGATTTTTAACTGGCTGAATGCCAAGTATTGGCCCAACTGGGTGGAAGTTACAGGTCCAGCGTCCAACTGAAGCACACGTGAGCACCCGCGGCCCCGACAGAACCAGTGTGAGTTAACGTTAATTGCACAGGCAATCAATAGAGTCCATCCATTAGGCTCCAGTGTCCTGATAATGAGCAGCTAACGTAATTAGACCCCCTCTTGAATCAATCGGGGGCCGGCAGACGCGGTTCTGATGAACTACTGTTTGGGCTTATGCACTTATGGAGGCCGTCCAACCCAACATTATAAATAAACACATCAATCCATGTCGACTGCCTTAATGAATATGACAGAGCAAACAAATAGTGATTACTGGATGGGAACTTATTTTGTCAGGCTATGTTAATTAGTTGCAATCAGTGCCCTGTAGGCACCAGCCTGTTTGTGTCTTCAAGAGGTCACTCAAGATCATGTGTTATTGTCAAATATACAGGGAGCTAATTTGTTAAGAGTCATTGTTGACTGTTTGTAACAGCTTTAAAAAAATGTAAAAATCCAAAAACATTCGTACACAACATGGAACGGCAAAAGTAAATCATTTTTCTTCTGTAAAGTTGTGGTCATAAAGACCTTCTGAAGCAAAGCGAGGGGTTTTTGTAAGAAAAATATCCTTTTTTTTTTTTTATAAACTATAATAACTGACTTTAGGGGAACAGCTGTATGCACGTTCACAAGAGAGTCGAGTTCCAGAGGAAAGGTGACCTTTGACTTTAATGCAGTCTTTAAGCCAAGGTTTTAGAATCTTCGAATGTTATAGAATGTTGGGGAAGTAAGAAGGAATGTTATGACTTAATTAGAATGTTGGAATTTGTTTAACTTCAATATAATGTTGTTGAGTGAAATGCAATTCATGTTATTAGAATGTTTAATAAGGAGTGTAATAGAATGTCTTGTCGTTTCTTCCCGGGAGTCTTTGTGAGAATGTCACTTCCTGCATGGCTGGGCTGTGAGTGAGGTGCAGTGGGGGGTGGAGTCTTAATTATCTGGCAGCAGTGTGGCACTGTGAATCCTGACTGCTGGGCTGCTTAATTACTGAGTGAAGTGGGCTGAGACATCACGCTGCCGTATAAGACCTCCCCGCCACCGAGCCATGCAGAGCACTGTCCATTAACTTTCACTCCGCCACTGCGCAAAGAATAAAGCACACAGGATCGCTACATACTGTGCCAAATCTTGCTGCTGCTACTATACAGTTAAGACAGTTGGGCAGTCAAAAAGCAACAAATGCTTTGGATATTTTATGTAGTACTTTGACCCTTTATGAAGCTCCACCCCCAAGTTTTACAGAATTTGTCTGATTTAAGTAAATTGGAGATTTTATTCTGAAGTGCATTAGCTAGCGACTGTTCATTTAAAAAGGGACCTTTACTTGCTCAATATACCTGCATTGTGTTAATCATGTACATGAAATGCTTATAAAATGTTCTTGGATGTTTCAGGCTGCAGGATAAAGCGGCCGACACCATCGAGTCCCTGCACAAGGCTGGTATGAAGGTTTGGGTCCTCACAGGGGACAAAATGGAGACTGCAGCAGCCACATGCTATGCTAGCAAGTTGTTCCATCGCAATACACAGATCCTGGAACTGACAACCAAGCGGACAGAAGAGCAGAGTCTCCATGATGTTTTGTTCGATCTGAGCAGGACTGTCCTGAGACATCATGGCAGCATGACCAGGGACACTTTCTCAGGGTGGGTACGGTGGAATACATGCTCTCACTTATACACAGGCACTCACACACACAGACATCTTCACACATATGTGTCGGTCCCCACAGGCTCTCAGGTGATTTCCAAGACTATGGTCTGATAATCGATGGGGCAACACTGTCAGCTGTACTGAAGCCAACACAGGATGGAAACAGCAACGGAGGGAACTACAAGGAAATTTTCCTGGAAATCTGCAGGAACTGCAGTGCTGTTCTCTGCTGCCGCATGGCACCCTTACAGAAAGCACAGGTAATGCAGCGCTTCACTCACTAAGAGTGTACAGTACTGTTCAAACATTTGTGGTTGGTATGATTTTTTAAAATGGTTTAGGAAAGTCTCACCAAGGTTGCATTTAGTAGAACAAAAATACAGTAAAAAAAAAACTAATATTGTAAAATATTTAGGGCTGTCAAGCGATTAATCGCGATTAATCGCATACAAAATACAAGTTTGAGTTTGCATAATATATGTGTGAGTAATGTGTGTAAATAATATGTATATAATACACACAAATGAATGTATATATTTAAGAGAAATATGTTATTTATGTACAAAAAATGTATTTATATATAATATAAATTATATAAAAATATAAATAAATACATATACTTGTAAATATTTCTCAAATATATACATGGATGTGTTTGTATTTATATATACATAATAATTACACACAGTACACCCACATATATTAGGCAAACTCAAACTTTTATTTTGTATGCGATAAATCGTGATTAATCGTTTGACAGCCATAACAATATTATTACAATTTAAATTAACTGTTTTTCTATTTTTATATATTTTAAAATGTAACTTATTCTTGTTATGCAAAGCTAAATTTTCAGCATCACTTTCAGTGTCACATGATCCTTCTAATAGAAATCATTCTAATATGATGATTTGCTGCTCAAATTAACATTTCTTTCATTATCAATGTTGAAAACAGTTTAATATTTTTGTGGAAACTGGGATATGGTATTCTATGGAAGCTTGTTTCCACCACTGAATAAAAAATTAAAAGGATAATTGTGACTTTTTGTCTCACAATTTTGACTTCTTTTTTTTTTCTAAGAATTATGAGATATAAAGTCGCAATTGTAAGTTATAAAGTCAGAATTGAGAGATATAAAGTCGGAAATGCATGATATAAAGTCGCAATTGCATGTTATAATGTCAGAATTGCGAGATATAAACTGACAGTTCTGACGTTTTTTCTCAGAATTGTTTATATCTCGCAATTCTGACTTTATAACATGCAATTGCGAGTTTATATCTCACAATTCTGAGAAAAGAAGTCAGAATTGCGAGTTTATAACGTGCAATCTGCAGGAAAGTGCAAACCTTGAGGGCCAGAGTTGAGAACCCCTGGCTTATTTAATCCTGAATGAATCAGTGGTTTTAAACAAATCAATTGAGTGAAGAACTCAATGACTTAGTCATAAAGACAGTTTCATTAAATGTTATTTAGTTTGTTTATTAAGCCATTCTCCTTGTGGGTTCCAGTGACTATGGGTGATTTAAGGTCTTAGTATCTATTTGGGGACATTTTGTCCCCACAATGATGATAAAACCTGACCCATACACACACACATTTGTTTTTGTGAATTGTGGGGACATAATGGTTTTTATACTGTACAAACCATATTTTCTGTCCCCCTACACTACCCCTAACCCTAAACCTACCCATCACAGAAAACTGTGCACACTTTTACTTTCTCAATAAAACTCATTCTATATGATTTATAAGCCTTTTGAAAAATGGGGACATGGGGTAATGTCCTCATAAGTCACCCTCTCCTTGTCATAGCCATACACACACTCGAACACACACACACAGCCACCTGCCAGAGAAAGGTTGTCCTTGTTCACTTATTGTAATCTCTCAGTCTGTGAGTTACACGATGCAATCAAAAGAGACTCTGGTCTATTTCTCTATCTAATTTACTGCATGCTAAACCTGTCAGTCACTCTCTGGGGCTGCTGGGAAAGCCAGAGACTGTAAAGTCAAGAAGTGAGAGAACTCACAGTATTACAAGACAATTACTGACTCAAACATACAATAAAATCCTGTGTAATTCATGTGTACTAAAAGCCAAACTGATATTTTAGTGGCTTCATATGAGAAAAGATAGATGGCTGATGAGTATGATATTATCCCATCACCTCAGCCAAAAACCCTGATTTATAATCTCTCATTTGTTCTGGATTTAACCTGTGGAAACAAAACTGTTCTTTCAGATTGTTAAACTGATAAAAGCGTCAAAAGAACACCCCATTACGCTGGCCATCGGGGACGGAGCCAATGATGTCAGCATGATTCTGGAAGCTCACGTGGGCATAGGTGATTTCATGCTCGCATACAAAAATCTAATCATTTTAGATGTCATTACTTCTCCAGTCTTCCCTGATAGAATTCTGTTCAATAGCTATAGCAACAGTATGTTACATGCCTATTGACTGGTTATTCTGCCTCTAGGGATCATGGGTAAAGAGGGGCGTCAGGCGGCCCGTAACAGCGACTATGCAATTACCAAGTTCAAACACCTGAAGAAGATGCTGCTGGTTCACGGGCACTACTACTACATCAGAATCGCTGAGCTGGTCCAGTACTTCTTCTACAAGGTGAACCCAAACAAACAAAATGTGTAGACACACAAAATAAAAAAAAGTAAGATAATCCCAAGCAAAATTGCTGATCACTAGCTGACACAACACAACACAAACCACGTTACCTGCAGTTGTAAACACAGAAAAAAAGTTGCTTAATGTGTGTGGATGCTATTTTGTTCCCAGGAGTTTTGTAATGCCACACTATTTATAGCAAACATAATTCACACACACGCATAAACCCCCTAAAGTGTTTAGTTCATCAGGTACTGAGGGTCTGTTTTTTCTCCACAGAATGTGTGCTTCATCTTCCCTCAGTTTCTCTATCAGTTCTTCTGTGGCTTCTCTCAGCAGGTAAACACATATCTCAAAGGTCTATCACATTAGACGACATTTGAAATGGAACATTCTGTCTTTATATTTTTTGAGTTTCTTCAATAATGCACCTTTAGAAATTAAACTTTTCGTTCTTTGGTGGAAATGTTGATGATGGGAATGATATTTTAAACATTTATGGAAATAACATTTCAGAATCTTTTGTTTTGCTTCGGGTAATTTCATAGGTAGCATTTCTTAAAGTGTGAAAATTTTATTTAATTTTTTTATCATTTGACAATTGCAACTTATATTTACTGCTATTTTTTATTGTTAATATTATTAATTAGTACTTTTATTCAGCAAGGATACAATAATTTGATCAAAAGTAACAGTAAAGACTTTTATAACACCACAAATAAACCGGGATAAATTACATTTTAAAATATATTAAAATAGAAAACAGTTCATTGTTGTAATATTTCACAGTATTACTGTTTTTACTGTATTTTTGGTGAAATAAATACAGCCTTGGTAAATATAAACATAAAATACTTTCAAAAACATTACAAAATCTTAGTGACCCCAAACTTTTGAAGAAAAGTGTTTTGTTTTTTTTAAATGATAATTTTAAGATATTTTAAAATTGGTTCTGGGACAAGAGTAAAAAAAATTAAATTGTAAAATAAAAACATATACATTATAAGTAGCAAAAATAAATGATGGAAGCATGGGGAAAAATGAATGACCCTCATATAACAAAAATAGAAAAGTATCAATCTGTTAGTAAGTCAACACCTGCCAAATGAAAGTGCAAGTTGTTGTGCTTTTTTTCACTTGATTTACTGTAACAATGGCAAAACGGTTGAATTATTTTTTCCCTCTGCAGCCACTGTACGACACGGCATATCTGACCCTGTACAATATCAGCTTCACCTCGTTACCCATCCTCCTCTACAGTCTGATGGAGCAGCACATCAACATGGACATCCTCAAACGGGACCCCTTTCTTTACAGGTGAGGAATGTTCTGGTTGCACCAACAACTCCCATTACCCACTACTGTGATTATAATTTAAACTTTAAAACATAGGCCTAAACAAAGAGGAGAATCATAAAATAATATTTCCCCCCAAAAACAAGAATTATATGGTTAGTTTTGAGTTGTTTTTAGTCAGATATATGGACGATACGTGATGTGATACATCTCATCACGTGTACACGGGAGGTATTTTGGAGCAGCATGTTCGCTATCATCTATTTCTGGTTCCCTCTTTGAGACCTACTGATAAATCCCTGTCTACACGCAGGCTATTTATACCAACCTTGGCCTCCTTTTTGCATGACTGTTGGCTTGCTGAGACTCATAACACACATTGTTTCACATCCTGACATTTGTTGTCACACCTTTTTTTTCCCAGAGACAAACCTACACTTTTGAAATAGTTATGTGATTGTGTATGTTTACAGGATTTTTATTAATAGTAGTAGTATTATCATTGCTTTTAAATTATTTGAAAGCCTGGCTCTGGGACAAGTGTAAAAAATAAAATCATAAAAGAACGACAAATATACATGGTAAAGAGCATTTGAAATAGCAAAAATAAATGATGGAAGTATGGGATTTTATTATTATTATTATTATTATTATTATTATTATGCTTTTCTGACTGACCCAGTTGGATCAGTAGTTCAGAATTTTATTTTTAGATCTATATTTAATAAAGAATCATAAACATCTATTTTTTTAATGTCACCCAGGTAAGATATTTAATCAGCAAAATTTATTTGCAAGTCATAGTGAAAAACTTTTATTTTCCTTACATCATTTTTGTAACTAACACACCGCCTGATGTAGCCCAATCTTGCTCTCTGTATTTTCCTCTTTAATAAAATGTTTTTTCCTGATTGTGAGCCTCCAGGTATTCTCACTTGAACACATTGCCACCAAATACAAGCCTGCAATAATTGGACAGTTCAATCAGCCTTTGGCAAACATATTTGCGTATACTCTTGCACTAAACTCAATTTACACACAGCACTGGGCAGAAATACTGTTAGAACCACTCTACATTTTTTCAACAAAATGTCCTGACGCTGCAATTTTTTTCCTCTTATTCCTCTGCATTGCTTATTCAGTATGTACATTATACACAGTGTTTGCTACTGACACACAGTGCAGCACTTCAAGGACATTTTAATTAGAAAAAGCTGATCTAACATTCATTTTTGAATATTGTGGTGCGGTGATGAAGCACTTTCATTTGAAATGTTCCATCCAGTCTCAAGTACGGTTGAAGACTAAACCAACGTTTCATAGAGTGCTCACAAATAACCATATGATCTTGTAATGAAATGTTAGATTGCTCTTCATTTAGTATAAATTTCTTATGTACTATTAAGACTATTGTGGACATACAGTATAAAATGAACAGATAGCATTGCTCAGATCATTTGATCTTGGAGTTGGAGGTCAGATCTTTGACTTCAGTTTATTGGAAAATCTGAGCACAGTTTGAGACATTAGCTATGTTTCCATCCACCAATTTGTATGCATATTTTGTGATATTGCATAAATTTTAAAGAAGGCATGTGTATAAACTATAAGATGGAAGCACATATATTGAATAATTGAATGTGATTGGATAACTGAACTAACCAGTGGATCAGTTTCATTGCACAGCATCTCAAATGCTGGTTTGATCATTCTGAAATGCCTGAGCCAAAGTGTTTCATCAGAATGATTTGGTATAATGACCTTCCAGAAGCGTTTCACACGATTGTGTTCCCAAATGCCAGGCATCTGAACGCAAGATAACACGAGCGCGCTTATTGCGTTTGTCTGCACAGACACAAGTCATTTATGAAGGGGGGAGAAAAATACCTACAATGGTTTCCCTGATTGCAACAAGACGTTTTGCGCCAGTTTTCCAGGAAGTGACCTTTTTCTACTCTTGAACACACGGAAACGGTGCTTTATTCGCAAATGTTTTATGTGATATTCTAATTTTGAATGAATTTCTTTTTACAGAGATATTGCCAAGAATTCCCTCCTTAGATGGCCCACCTTCATCTACTGGACATTTCTGGGGCTTTTTGATGCCGTGGTCTTCTTCTTTGGTGCTTTCTTCCTTTTTGACAACACAACCTTCACCAGCAACGGACAGGTAATGCAGTCACCGTCTAAACCACGATTTTGTTTCAACATTTTTCTGTGTGTGTGTTTTGTTTAATCAACTTAACCAGCACTTTTTTCCTTTAGTTCATCTTTTTCTCAGTCAAATAAAAGTCGCATACAGATTGAATGGGTGGCCGATGCTTGTTGAGTGAGTTATTTTGTGGTTAAAGTGCTTATAATGTACACTTTTGTGGTTTAACTGACGTCTTGATCCAGCTTGCAGACTTTTGTCTGTCCTCCTTTGCGTATGTTTGAAGTCATTACAGGTGCTTCTCCATTCATTTATGCGACACAAAGCATGCTGGTTAATCAGTCAGATCAGACATCTTTCTCTGTGCCATTAAGTTAAATCATAGTAACCTTTTTGGATTGCTTTTTTACCTGTTTGATTTACTTTAAGTTATAACATCCTAATTTTTCTTTACTTTCTTGCTCCCTGTCCCCTTCTTTTCTTTCATTTTCTTCTTTATCTCTCTTTCTATATCTCTCCCTCTCTCTTTCCTCCTTTTACCTACCTCCTTTTTGCCTTTCTTTTCTTTTCTGCTTCTCTTCCTTTCCTCAGCTAATGGCCACCAACACACAGATGGTAAGCCTGTCCCTATCTGTTTCTCATCCTATTTTTAGTTTTAGTTTGACTGTTTCCCTCCTCAGCCCCTCCCCTCATCCTAAAGCCACCCCCACTCACATAGTGTCTACTAACACTAATCGTTCACTGCCATCGTAGCTTTCAAACAGTACCGTACAACATCCCAGTGTCCACTGTACCGAGGACCAGCCACTGTAGGTATAGAGTAGCGAGCCCCCCTGTCCATCTTCCTCTGTCTATCATCTTGTGATCGAGTAGGAGTTTGTGTCGTCCCGTGTGTCACGTTGCGACTGTGTTTTTTTTGCAAACGCCCGGGTTGGAGGGGTGTTGTCATACTCATCCTCATTGGCCCGTAGGATACACGTCCATCCTCTCATGCCTCACTGCAAGGGCAAATGAATGAACAAGAGGAAATGTGGATTAAGCATTTTGCTTCATTTGGTACATGTTGAACGGAAGAGAAGCTATTCAGAAACTTTTAATTAGAAGGAATTCTGGAGGCTTTTTCCACAAATAGGGTACACTTTGGTGTCTCGTTAGCTTTTGTAAACCATCTTTTTAAGATCTTTTTTTAAGATAATATATTAGATTTAAAGAATTGTTTTAAAGTTATCTTTATGAGGTTCCAATTAACATTTGATAACTATATTAATTAACATAAACTAATTATAAAAAATACTTCTAAAGCATTTAATAATCTTAGTCTGTGTTAATTACATTTACTAATACATTATTTAAATCAAAAGTTTTATCTGTTAATATTATTTAATTGACCTGTGCTAACATGAACTAACACTGAAGTTATATTTTTATTAACTAGTAACAACTAGTAACAAGTGTGTTGCTCATTGTTTGTTAGTTAATACAGTTAATGCATTAACCAAAATTTTTATATTTTATAGAAATTATTATTATACATTTAGAAAAATTGCACCAAACGTCACGTAATTTTGGTTATAGGGTTGTAAAAATTGCAAACCTTGTATAAAATTTAGAGAAAATAAAATAGCTTATATATAGTATTAAGTTCGACTTCCTATGAAAGCCTGTTTCCGCCATGGAATAAAACAATTTAAAAGATAAATGTGACTTTTTATCTCACAATTCTAACTTTTTTTCTCAGAATTGTGAGGAAAAAAATCTGAATTGCAAGTTTATTTCTCACGATTCCGACTTTATTTCTCGCAGTTGCAAGTTTATTTTCCACAATTCTGACTTTTTCGCACTTCTGACTTTTTCTTGCATTTGCGCATTTATATCTCACAATTTGACTTCTTTTCCCAGAATTGTGAGACATAACCTTGCAATTGCAAGTTATAAAATCCAGTTCTGAGGGGGAAAAAAACTGACTTGGTTTCTCAGAATTGCGAGTTTACATCACGCAAATCTGACTTTATAACTTGCAATTACGACTTTATATCTCACAATTCTGATGTTATTCCTTGCATTTGTGAGTTTATATATATCACAATTCTGACTATTTTTGCACTTCTGACTTTTTTCTTGCAATTGTGAGTTTATTTTCTCAGAATTGTGAGATAAATTCGCAATTGCGAGTTATAAATTCCAGTTCTGAGGAAAAAAAGATTCAAAATTCTGAGAAATAGTTTATATCATGCAATTCTGATTTTATAACTTGCAATTGCAACTATATCACAATTTTTTATTCTGAGGTGGAAACAAGCTTCCATAACCTCCAAAAATTGATGATTAATGTTAAGTTTAAGCACCTCTTATCACTGACAATTTGTTGAATAAGAAATAAATAAAAGAACTTCAGCCCCTATTGATTTTACCCTGTTTGTGGAAAGTGGCAGATAATCTAACATTATTAGATTAACTATTATCAGATTAAACAGAAAACTTTTCACTTTTCTCTTTTTTTTCAATTGAAATATCAAATTCATTATTTTGAAAACCTCACATCCTTAAATATCATTTGCCCTTGACAAGTTCTTTTAACACTAAATTTCATTTTGATTTTGCTCATGGAGGTAAGTTAATACATTTTCTTCAAACTTGTTGACATCTATTGTGTGTCCTTGTACTTGTTTTTATTTAAACTGGTTACTCATCAACATTGTATTGTTCACTAAAATTGTTCACATTGTACTGTTCACTTTGGTGCCGTACAATCTTTGACCTGCTCGTGTTTTGCTATGGTTTGTTGACTTTGATTGCGATTAGTATTTTTTTAAAGGTAAACATCGAGTGATTTTATAAAGCGCTTTCATTATAGTGTCAATGTTGTTTTGCATAGTGTCATCAACAGCGGTCCGCAGACAGGGGAAAGTTCTAGAAGAGATATCCATTGTGTCTAAATTCAACCATTTGCCAAGACTGTAAACAATGAGGGAACAAAACCCCCCAAAAGAGAAAAACAATCACACAGAAAGGCTTTCCGCACCCGAGCAGAGGTTTATTGAGCCCAAACGCTAATGCTGAATCCATTATAACATTTTAAGGGGCTTTCTAATCTCACTATTTATTTATGATGCTTTTATAGATGAAATTTAAAATTCATTTGACATCAGCGAGCTCCAGGAATCATTAATAATCTCTGTAAAACAATATAGGATGTCACCAAAGTGCTTTCATTTGCAGTGCCATTAAAATATAACGACACAATGCTACTATTTCTTGCAAATTATTCACAGAAGATTTTTTTAAAGGAACATTTGATGAGTGTCCTGTGTATATATTTTATGCTTCTGTGAATGCGGTGTTGATGCAGAATTTTAGTTGAGCGCAACTGATACGACTACAGATGCACCCGATAGGTTAGGTCAGCCATTAGCATATTAAAGGCAGATACTGATGTTTTGTGTATTGCTTATATATTCTTTTTCTCCCGAGTGCTTCATTGTTTAATTAAAGGCACATAAGCTTTTGACATGTATAACCATGTTTTTATGGTGATGAGAGGGTGAGTTGCGCACTAACACCCATTCAAGTGGCTGTTTCTACATCAGTGTCAATCTCTTTTTGCCTTTTTCAATATTTCTCTGTTCCAGATGTTTGGAAACTGGACCTTTGGAACACTTGTATTCACTATCCTCGTGTTCACAGTCACACTAAAGGTAATACATCTGACGCATGTGTTATGATGTTGACTGTTGCTAATTTGGCGTCAACTTAACCATCTCTGTGTTCCCGTTTCTCACTGTGTCTGCATGCTTTAGCTTGCCCTGGACACACATTACTGGACGTGGATCAACCACTTTGTCATATGGGGGTCACTGCTTTTCTATGTCATCTTCTCCCTCCTGTGGGGAGGCATCATTTGGTACGGCCTGCCCCAATAGACTGTATACTTACTATCACCAAATCAAATGCATGTTAATAACATCTTTCTGTTCTTTATAGGCCTTTCCTGAACTATCAGAGGATGTACTATGTGTTCATGCAGATGTTGTCCAGCGGTCCCGCATGGCTCAGTATAATTCTGCTGATTATCGTCAGTCTGCTGCCCGATGTGGTAAAGAAAGTGTTGTGTAGAGCTCTATGGCCCACCACCACAGAGAGAATACAGGTACGACCCCAGTATCTACAGTACATGTGCGTAGAGATGCAAGAATACAGTTAGATCGCATGTCAAACGTATATAAATGTGTCTATATTTCACTGCAGTAATAGACAGCTGTTTTAAAAAATATGACCATGATCATTAGTTTGGGTAGATGCCACATTTAATTTGATGCAAATTATAACAAAGTAGTGAGGGATAGAAATACATTTTGGTAACACTTTATTTTACCATCTTTTAACTAGTTACTTATCAGCTTGCATATTACTGGAATATTGGCTGTTTATTTGTACTTATTAAGCACATATTAATGCCTTATTCTACATGACCTTATTCTAAATTCTTAATCCTACCCCATACCTAAACATAACAACTGACTTACTAACTATTAATAAGCAGTAAATTAGGAGTTTGGGGCAAAAGTTGTAGTTCAAAGTGACCATGTGTTCCCTATACTAAAGTGTTACCTACATTTTTTTATTATTGATATTGATGTAATTTTCACAACCCATGTTTTCTGCACAGTTTGTCAAGTCAAGTCACCTTTATTTATATAGTGCTGCTTTATACAATACAGATTGTTTCAAAGCAGTTTTACAATGATAACAGGAAAATGATTCAATGATGCAGACAGATCAGTTCTGCTATACAGCAGCTCTAAAAGAAAATAGTGTCATTGTTCAGCTGAAGCCAGTTCAGTGTTGATTCAGTTCCATTGTAAAGATCATAAGTTATAGCATTTTGTAGTTTGTAGCTGATTTTTTTTTTAAGATAAAGTGTATTGAACTGATTGCACTATCCATAACAGCTTTGTTTTAATTCACATCAACTTCAAAATGTACCAAAAATTGTGTAATAATACGGCTATTTAAGAGAAATGTTTGTTATTTTTAACTAAATAACTGTTGATCTGAACCAGCTCAATAGTGCTATAGTTTGCGATAATGGCTACTAACTGGTCTTCAGATTTACACTTGCGGGGGACTGGTTTCCAGTGTGTTGGATGTAAGTGAATTCTGGGTGCAGTTCACGATTCTCTTCAGCTGTGGATGCTTCTTTTCATTGGATGACTCTTTGAGACATTCAATGGTCTTATTCGATCTGTCGACTTGTATTTTGACAACGTATACTGTGTATTTTACTGTGTTGGCACACATAGTATGTCACCATACTATGGTGAAAAATTTCAGAAAGAAATTGAATGTGTGTGTGTGTGTGATAAACTTACCTTACCACTGGTTTAACCCATGTGATGTTTTTCCTCTCACTCACCTTCCCTATTAAATTCTAAAATTTCCCAGTGCGCTAATTTTACTGCCACATTAACGTCAACATGAAACATCCATAATGTGATGCATTTCTGAGTTCAACAGCATATTCAACAAAAAAATAAATAATATGTAATCTAATACATAGACAAGATTTTATCTTTGGGGAAATGATCAGGAGCGGTAGGTGCTACAAATCTGGATGGGAGGGGAAGGGTTAAAATAAGAGGAGTGAAAACAAGCATGTATAAGAATGTGTATTAAGAAAGTAAATAGGGTCAGTTTTGATTTCATGTTAACTTTAGGATCTAACTGTACAATATGATACTTCAGTAACACTTTACATAAGGTTCAATTTGTTTACATTAGTTAAAGGTGCTACAGAAGATGTTTTGTTTTATACATTTTTGCAATATTACTTGAAACTGTCTTTACTAACTGATAAAAGACTATTTATTAGGTGCACTGAAAGGAATAATATTAATATACATCATCTGTGCACAAGGTAGGGCCTTAAAAACATCAGCGATCATCGCATAAACGATTGGCCCTCTGGCTTGTCAATCACTGCCATGACGTTCCTTGTGAGAGACGAGCCCGGCTGCGCGCTCCAGTAACTTTCCACACTCCACAGGCGCCGCATGCAATGTTTTTGTCAGGAGACAGGAGTAACAACTGCAGATTATGAGTTACCTGCGGTGAGTCCGACATAATGAATCCACTAACACGACACAGCGAATGCCGGTGGTAAACACTCGTGTTCCAATACTCGTGCACGAGTTTTGGGAGGCGTTCCCTCGAAATCAGCTGTGAAGGAGGGGGGTTGTTCTTACGCATGCGCTCATTTCAAAAACTCAGTAACAGTCTTTGGTTTCTCAGTCGACGAAAACATCCTCTGTAGCACCTTTAATATCTTCGGTATCATGGACTAACAATGAACACTTTTATCAATCTTGGTTAATGTAAATATATACTGTACTGTATGTATTTTAAATATTTTTCTATTGCTATAGTTATACTCTTTTAAGTTTTAGGAATGATCAAATGCAAATGAATGTATTTTGAATGAACATGAATAAATAATAAATTAATTTAAAATTAATTAATTAAATTAGATTAGTTATTTCACGATTCTTAATGAAAGATTGTTACTTTGGTATTATTTAAATATTATTATAGTATTTATTAATATTTTTAATTAGCTTTTATGTTTGTTTTCGTTCTAATTTTAGTTTGTTTTAGTCATTTTGTTTTGTGCATTTGCCATTTTTATTGGTTTTTATATTTAACTTTATTTTAAATTTGAGTTTTGGTTTTAGTAATTATAGTACTTCAACTTAAATTTATTTTATTTTATTATATATTTTATTTTATTTTAGTTGCCAAGTTTAAGTTTTTAAAATGTGCATGTTTAATTTCAGCTTCATTTCAATTCACAAAAATGATTTTTAATAGTTTTAGTTAAAGCTGCAGTCCGTGAAGCTGCAGTCCTCTAGTGGTTAATAAACAGAACTGCACGCGTCTTGCGGAGGAGCATTGTAGCCGGAGCTACTTTTCTCCATGTATGTCTATGGCGAGTTACTGTGATGCTCTGCGGCGGGTCCTACCAGTCCGGTCTGAATAGTCCGAATATAAACACTTATTATAAGTGTACCATAATGATTCAGGGTAAAACAAAAACTCGGTTTGGAAAATGGATTCATGTTGTACATTCTCATTATATAATTTTTGAACACAAAAAAGTTACGGAGAGCAGCTTTAACCATAACGGAACTGGTTAATGAGTTGAACCTTATTGTAAAGTTTTACTAATAATTCTGCAAGAAAAACAAAGTGCTCTTGCACTGCTAAAATTCCTTTATTAATCTCTGAGGACTGGTCAGGTTGTTAACCTCTCTAAACCCTTTCTTTCTTATATTCCTCTTCCATCTCTCTTTTTCTCTCTGATGCTTGACCTTCCCCCTCCCCTGTGTGTTTAACCCTTGGCCTGTGACCTGTGGTAACGGCAGACAAAGCGGCAGTGTCTCACTGCTGAGCAGTCCACCATCTTTATGCTCTCCCAGACCTCCAGCAGTGTCAGTTTCTGAACTGAGACGGAGGTGAACCTACACACTCTCTCTGCATGTGCGTGTGTGTATCAGTGAGTGAAGACACAACAGGGTCATGAGTATCACGGGACTTACTGAACATTTCTGAGGATCACAAACTACCCAACATGCCAATAGCATCCGTCGAAGTACCCTGTGGTGTCTCTGTTTATGTTCTAAGCCTTATATTCCATCAATCTTCACGTTTGCGTGCATGAAACGTGCATGTTTATGTTTGTATATGTGTATTTTATGTTGCAGATCTGAAGTTGTTTAATGGAAATGCATTTTCTGCTGCTGTACTTTCAGTTCCAGCAAGATACTTCAGTGTCAAAACAAATTCTAGAAAATATTCTGCATATGGGTCTGTTATGCCACATTTGAGTCAATTTATGTGTGTGTGATGTTTCACAGAGAATGAGGGCTGACAGGATCTTTCAAAGGGTTGAGACAAACATTCATGATTCACTGCTAGATGGGGTTCAGAACACCACTGAGGCCTAGCAACTCTATGGTAAAGAGAATGTGAAGTTGAAGACTAAAAGCCAGAAAGAACTAATCCACACTCAACTCCGGTGGAGCTCTAGAGTTCTCAGATGAAGTGTGCAGTTCTAGAACCAGTCTGAGAATTCTAGAATCCTGCTAACTGGCTCCCTCCAGTGAAAGCACGCTGGATTAAAAAGCCTTTGCTGCACATGTGTGGGTCTGTTGTTTGGTGTGAATCCTACAGACTGGTTTGGTTTGGTTTGGTTTGGTTTGGTTTAAAGCTTCAGAATGAAGGTATTGGGTTGTGGTTTGGGGTGTGGAGTACTGTATATATGCAGTTAACAGGACATGGGGACTGGGGCCTCTGACACGTACACAAATACACACAGCAGACTGACATACAGTTTAACATCTAACACACTGGCATGCATGAGTATTTTTACTTTTCTTGGATCTTTCTGTCATCAGTGAAAATATTATTTTGATATATTTCTAAATGTCCATTCCTAGAACATGCTTATGATCATTTCTGTTACTTCTGTTACTGTTATTTCTGTTAATCTCAGAAAATCTCAGAATTTTTTTTTTTATATATATATTGTAACATATAATTTATTCCTATGATGGTAGAGCTGAATTTTCACCATTTTGTTTTTTACCATTACATGTTTTTTGCATTATTTTCTTTTTTTTTTTAATGAAAAAGCATATTCCACCACCATTATTATTAATTAACATCATGCATTATAATAGTTCAATTTTATTTTTTTCATGTGTTTTTATAAAGGTGATTCATTCTCATTTCTGTAATACTGTGAAAAATATTTCATAAAAATTACTATAATACAGGTTTTTTTTTTTACTTTACTACATTATTCATTTAATATTATTATTATTTTTATTATTATTATTATTATTATTATTCTTTTTGTAGAACCGCAAACTCAAAACAAAAAACAATAAATTATATTTTGCTTAAAGAAAATGAAATCTGTTTTAGGATTGTTGAGGTTTTTTTTTTTTTTTGCATTTTTTGCATTCTGTCATTTTGCAAAAAATAAAATAAATTAAATTAATGTTAAAAAAAAGTTTAAAAAAAATTCACAGTATTACAGTAATGAGAATTTTAATGAATCGCCTTTGTAAAAAAATGTGAATGGAATGGGGGTGGAATATGCTTTTTCTTTATGAAAATAATGAAAAAAACATGTAATGGTGAAAATTCAGCTCTACCATCACAGAAATAAACTATGTTAAAATATATTAATATAGAAAACTATTATTTTAAATTGTAATAATATTTCACAAAATTACTCAAATAAATGCCTTGGTGAGCAAAAGAGACTTCTTTCAAAAACATTTTACTGACCCCAAACTTTTGAACGTTACAGTAAATATATTTAATTTTAAAAAACGTACTTTTTCTATTGATTTTGGGGTGAATTGTAACCTTTCGCCCTCCTTTAAAGAAAGAAAAAAAGTATTTTTCACTGGCCTTAGCTTTCTTTTTTCAACAGTATATCTTTTAACATCCCCTCAATCGATCAGTATGGCATCTTCTGGGACTGGGCTTTTGCATGTGGTAAACAATGGATATGTGATTTTGTGACGTGTAATATTTTGTTCTGTTTTTTTTTTTTTTTTTTTGCATTGCTTCTTGCTGGGGCTTTGGATTTGTGTTGTTTCAGCTTGTGATGTGACCAATGCCTGCATTTACACGCCTGTATATGATGCAAACCTCTAACTCACTCTCTTTCTCTCTATTCCCTCGTTCTTTTCTCCAGGATGCTGATAAGTTGTATAAGGGCCACCTGTCCGAGTTCACCCCCCTGTCCTCCCTCCATGCTCCACCTGCGCGGAAACATGACAGACGTGGCAACGAAAGCCAGAACCACACCCACCGCAGGTCTGACTCCTCCCCTCCCAAAAAACTCATGTGTACCTTCTGGGGTGGCAAGCCTGACTACTGCACCTTCAGCTCCTTTCTCCGAATAGGAGAAAACCCAAGATTCTCTGGGGCAGCTTACGCCTACAGCACACCGGGTCCCGAGACGTCTGTATGACAGTCTCTCTAAAGCAAATAGTCTACTTATCCAATCAAATTCGACTATTAGGAGACCAATCTTGACTTGCCCCCCTTTATCTGAAACAAAAGCACTGAAATTGGTTCTTGTGGTATACGGTAGTGATTCTGTGCGCTAATTTAGGAGCTGGAGGAAGGCCAAACAGAATTGGCTGCACCATCTGCAAGTGTTGCGTACTGCGCTAAGTGGCCTTGGGACCTCTTTACCTTGTTTTCTGTGCGTGTACGTGTGAGCGTGTTCCCTTTAGACTGTGGGTTTACGTGTTCGCTCACCTACCCTTGTAATCCTTCATGTGAAAAATTACTTGAAAACAACACTGGGCAGTAGTAGCACAAATCTTTCCATCTCAAACGCAACCTCTACCACTGAATATTAATGTGGATGACAGTTAAAATGGCCTTGGATGCTCTTAAAACTGACAGTCCTGTTTTTTCTTCTTTTCTTTGTTCTCTGTCGTCTCCCCTTCCCTTTTTTATCCCGTGCTCCTTCTCTTTTCTTGTCCTACTTTTTTTATAGAACAAACTGGTGTTGCCTTTGTGCAAACCTGTTAACGAGGAACACTCCATAGGCTGCGAATGTCTTTGTCCGATTGCATTGTAAGTGGCTAAACTTGGCCATTTCTGTTGCTGCACTGTACTAGTGTGAACTAGGTGTGTGTGTGTGTGTGTGTGTGTGTAGGCCTTTGTTAGAACAACTATGAGAAGACAAATTGTAACTGGACTGTCATTGTTTCACCCTTTAACTTTCAAAAAGGTAGAAATCTACTCACATTCTACTGTTCCAAAGTTTTTAAAACCATTGACGTTGTGTCATCATGACAACCAGTTACTCTGTCCTAGCTGCTCGACGATTTGCTTTAAAATTCTCTAGTTCCCTATAATCAGTCCTTTTAGTTTTTTATTTTTTAGAGTAGAACCAGATACACGATGCTAAAGGCTACGCTAGCCATCTTAGCTTAACTGTTCTGCCTTAATGCTAATGTTTCCCATCTTTTACACCACAGTTTGGAACCAAAGGTTGTAATCCAAGTGAAATACGGAGTATATAAGTGTGTGTTAGTTGCCTTATGCTTTAAGAGAAAAGGAGGGAAAGTGTTTGATGGCATTCCCAAGAATCCCACCACACTGCCTTAAGTTGACATTGCACCAGCTGAGGATGGAGAAATTATAAAAGCAGTATTCGACATCTTCCAGTGCCACCAACACAACCCAGGGCTCCTGAGGAAAAACAAATGAATTGTAACATTTCTGTTGTTCTGGTATAGACGTGTTTGTGCATTCACAAAAAGTACAAACCAACTTTTTTTTTTTTTTTTTGTCAGCGTATTTTTTTATGATTGTTCCCAAAGCATTTTTGTCTGTATTAATGGAACTTTTGGAGCCCTGTGCTGGGTTGCTATCATTTCTTTGTTGCACATTACTGATTTATGATTGTCTGATATAAATAAGTCAGATGTAAGATGCTAGTGTTCACAAACAACTCATTAATCTAACAGCCCAGTTAAGGTCAGCATCAAAGATGGCCTATCTTGGGCACTGTGTTCAGAGAAATGGCTTCTTTCTAGTGTCCAGGACACAGAAAATGAGCCGTTTAAAATGAATCCCAGGAAATGTGCCTCACACCTGACGACCTACTTGTTTAATGTAGCATTCTCATAATAATATTATGAAGTGTGTTCAGTTCCATCTCCATCAAGTCCGTGGAGTTGAATTTGAATTGGAATCCAGTGTGAATGCAATTCAGATTAAATTCCAGTTACATTACAACACGAAAGAAATGGATATGGAACTGAAGCGAACTGAAAATCAGCGTATTTGCTCATCAAAACCACAGATGTTTGTCTGCAAGCCTCTTTCCCTGCTGTCCTTCACATTCCATGCTTGTTTTCTTGTTTTGTTTTTTCTTACATTGATTCTTGAATGTAGTTTTTCCTTCCCGGAGCATCATCTCTTCATCTCGACTTCTTTCCTCGCATGAGTTTCCTTCTGTCACCCTGTCGTTCAGTTCTCATGATGAGGCCCGTTTCACCATTTTAACCATCATCCATTAAAGAGAGAAAAAGTTAGGTGGTGTCAAAGACCATCAAGATCACGGTTTTGATGGTTACTCCAAGCTTCTTGTGAGTAGGTGCCTTCTGGTGCTTTTTAACCTCAATGTATGTTCATGCGTTCAATTCAGTGAAGCGTTGCATTCTGGGAAACTCCAGTGTGCACATACATGTGTTTTCATTGCCCGTCAGTTGGCCTGCAACAGAGAATGTCAGATTATGGGTATAGCTAGTTTGTTAAAGGGTGTAGGGGTCGTTTTTGAACACCATCTTTGGGTTAATGTTGATGAAAAGTCACAGAATAGTAACAAAAGAATGTCTCTTTTCATGCACACATTATATCTAAATATAGACTATATATTGATGAGTATATTGATGTCAAGGTTTACAAAGGCTGAGTGGATGAATGAATGAATAAATAGCATAATGTTCTAACATGTCAACTGAATAACTTTGTTTCTGCTCCAAAAGTGTATTTAATTTGTATGAATGTAAAATCTGTCTGAAGTCAAACACTGTCTATTTTAATGATTATCGAAGTCTGAACTTTGCATGCCGTAGTGATGGACCAACCACTGAGCTTTATCAAACATTTATGAGTCATATTCTTATTTATATAAACCACTTTTATAACTTTGATTCAAACTTCCAGTCTAAGTGATGCACCTCTATGATACCAAGTACTAATCAATGCTGGTAGATCTGAAACAAAACAAGAATGTGTTTATCCACAGATTCTCAACTTATGATTTTAAGTAGCCAAGACTAATATAATAGAGGTAAAGTAATTTTTACAGTTGTTTTTATTTTTGTTTTGCGTTTCACTGTATTTCCTATTGTGTTCACTATTACACTATCTCTGGCTTCCTGAATGTAACAAAAAAGAAAAAAGCCACTTTTGTGCTCTAAGCAAAAATTGCAGAGCGTTAATTGGATAGCCACGAATGACAACTACAAACTACCATAGCTAAAAGAAGGTGGTTCCAGAACAAATGTCCCTTCATAAATGTGTTTTCTTCTTGTTTCTGACAAACTATTGTTTTGAATCAGAACTATTTCTTGTGATATAAGAATAATTTGATCACTGAACGCTGTCTGCCTCAGGGGTGCGTTCAGGCACTGGCGAACACTGTATTCTGTCTGTCTAAAAAAAGGCTATATGAAATAGGTATTTTGTATATCTTGTGAAAAAAAAATGTCTTTTTGCTACTTTTGTATTTAGAGGATGAAGAGAACTCAGACTGTTCTAAGAGTTAGAATGTTACTGTTCAGTTAAAAATAAAAATAAAAAACCAAATGTAAGGTTATGGGAGAAATCAACTTCAGTAAAGATGAAAGTTTGAAAAAAATAGCTTTAACAGTCTGTTGTTGTTTTTTCCCCTTAGATGAATTTAAATATGTTTGAGGTAGTTTTAAATATGACGTGCATGGTCATTGCTCACACTGACAGTAGGAAGATGAAATACACTCACTGTTTTTAAAGCAGGTGTGACCAAATATTTGATTAGATGTCTACTGCTATAACTAAAGGCTTTATTGCCTGTAGTGGGGCTTAATCTGTGCCAGCCTATTCAGAATAACTAAATATCTATTGCTTTCTTTGTTGTTTTATCTGCACAAAGCGTGATGTTGCTCATAAATTTATTATATATATGTATACTACTGTACACTTTACAGCATATATGTAGTAATATTCATGTACAGTTTGGGCTCATTTTGTATAAAAGTTTTTAAAAGATTGATATCTGTAGATATGTGGATTTTTGCCAGTTTTTTCTGTAGCTATTAACAGCAAGAAAATGTACATTTGCTTGTAATAAAGAAAGAGATTTAAATGTTTGAAAGCCTTGTGCCTTTTATTTTGTCTTAAGACAGAAGGGATTTTGTTTTGTTTTTTACCTCACATCAAGAGGCCATTTTTTTCTGGTGAAACCCCATGGCACAACAGGTGTAGTTATATATTATGACCTCTAGGTGGCAGCAAATTGTAACATATTGAAGCTGCTTCAACAATTCACTTCTACTACTCGATACAATCAGGACCTTACTGGTCATTATTATTAATATTTAATTGGTAAGATTAAATCCAAGAGAATTCATTCATATCTTAGGTCTATAATATTATAGAGAGACCCTTCATTCATCATTTGACAAAAATTATTTGACATAACCATTTTGGAATAGCTAAAGCCTCTTTATGTTTACTTATATTTGTTATGACCTCCCATACATTAAGTGTGCGACAAACTTGTGGATATGGAAATAGGTCTATCTTCACATGATTTGTTAGAATATTACCTTGGCAACAGTAATACTCTAACAAATAGACATAGAATTTTTTGCATTAAGCCCATTTTAATATAAGATCATAACGACTGGGTTATAGTCGTTTCATAATTCAATGATATTGAAAAGTAAAGTCTAAATGAGGCTATAACGGTAATGCGTCAAGTCTATATGAACAGTGTTTGTCATAAACATAAGAAACTTTACACGAATTACTTTTATGGAAGTTATAATAGTACACTTTAACTAAAGATGTTTTTTTACACGTAGTAACCGTTCTATTTAGAACCGTATCGTGTTAGAGTTTAGGGTTCTTTTTTCCCGCCTTTTTGTTTTTCAAATCTGTAACTGTCAAAGCCACCTCATTACTGATTTTCTGGAGCTTATTATTATCTGCAGCCATTCAATTACACAATCTGTCAACAGACTCTCAACAGGTAAATTATTTCTTTCTTAAAATGTCTATAAATTTTAACTTTCAAGTTGTTAATGGTTTTCTAACTAGTCATGTCTTTTTCTCTTTTTAGTTTAACAGCAAAGTGTGAGCAACTCTATTCAGTTAATGATACTTATCATATCTTCTTCCACAAAGTAGCAGAGATAGACTATTGAATTTATGATCCATATTGTTAGATTATTTTATGCATAAACATGCAGTCACAAAAAAAAAAATGTCTTTATCTATTGCTTTTTTCACTCACATACATGCTAATTTTGGCCTTCATAAACAATTGTTTTTACAAATAGAAGCGACACATTGTAACTGTAACCGTAGATACTGATATTAATAAAAATAAAAAGGTTATTTATAACACCATTAAGGTCCTATACAGCACTTTCAAAGCATGGCTCCTTATGGAACCTTAGAAAAAGGGTTCTATTTAGCACCCAAAAAGAGTTCTGCTATTGTTACAAGCCAAAGAACTCTAATTTGGTACTGTTTAGATCCATATTAACTCTTGTGTAAAAGTAAAATCACATTTGCAATCAGCTACAGTAGCTTACCTCCAGCCTTGTGCCTACGAAAGAGTCATGTAATACTGTTTAAATATAGACCCATAAGGATTTTGAAAAGCTTTGCTGAAGACCAGGTTATGATAATACGATTGTTGTTAACTGTTGTATATCGTGTTGATGTGTCCAGTCAACACACTCAACAGGTCAGTGTTAAAATATAACAATTGGCCACTTCATTAAATTAAAATGAATCAGGATAAATAAGGACTGTGGTCCACATGCACTGCTGGAGGTGTCTTGAAGTTGTAATCCTCTGACTAAGTCTTCATTTAAAATGTTTAATGGAGTGTATGGTTATGTGTTCTTAAATTTGTGTGTGTGGCCATGCTCACTGACTTGTGAAATCGCTCTATTAGATCTGAAATTGCTGTTATTTGCTAAGATTATTTATGAGTCATTTAACTTTTGCGCTCTCTCTGGCAGTGGTTTGGTTCATTATTGATTTAAAATGTCTTTTCAATGGTCCAGAGCACATAGAGGTGGTGCTGAAGAACTCTTGATTTGAGTTGGATGTCTATGATGTGATGACAGACACTCGTTTGATTTGTGTGGGGATCACTGTGGCTCCTGGAAGGGAATTATGGTACATGTTTACAATCTTTCATCCATTTTATTGGTGAATGGATTTTAAACAAAGCTCTTTCTCAACTGATTTACAATCCAAGTTCTGTGGACGAAACCGACCCTCATATAGTGTAAATATGTAGCATATATGGTACGGAATGAGGCTATTATAATTTACACACTAAGAATGCTTTAAATGGGTCAAGGATTGTGAAAGTATTCTTCATGCCTATTAAAAAAATGTCTGGTTACATGCAACAGGGCAATTCGACTCACCCCATCTTCACCTCTACATCTCCATGGCAGAACGCATGTCAGACAGCAGGGAAGATTCTGACCTTGCCGTCACAGTCGTAACCTCATGCTTGCCTCCAGCACTGACCTTGAGCAATGAATGCAGCAGAGAGCAAAGCCAAAGAGAGAAAAAATAAGAGAAAGAGCGAGTGAGTCGTCAAACTGTCGCCTCTTAACCTCTTAATGTAAAAAAACAAATTGTACTGACATTTGATAGTGTTCCTACTCTTCTCTCATTATATTTGAAGTGCATTGATGGAGATGCTGAACAAGTTCACTGAGATACACCTTTAAAGCAGACAAGATAAATCATAGCATGAACCACAACTGATGATAATGTTGAAGGTGCTGTAAGTAATATAAGTGCTGTCAAAAGATTAATCACGATTAATTGCATCCAAAATAAAAGTTTGTGTTTACATAATATATGTTTGTGTATGTATATATAAAATATTTATAATATAAATTATACATATACAAATATGCATTTATACATGTTATGTGTGTGTATTTATACATAATAAATATACACATACAGTATCTCACAGGAGTACACCACTCAAATTTTTGTAAATATTTTATTATATCTTTTCATGTGACAAGACTGAAGAAATGACACTTTGCTACAATGTAAAGTAGTGTGTACAGCTTGTATAACAGTGTAAATTTGCTGTCCCCTCAAAATAACTCAACACTCAAGACTTAATGTCTAAACCGCTGGCAACAAAAGTGAGTACACCCCTAGTAAAAATGTCTAAATTGGGCCCAATTAGGCATTTTCTCTCCCCGTTGTCATGTGACTCGTTAGTGTTACAAGGTACTGTCAGTGCTCAGACTATACGCCGCACACTGTATCAAATTGGTCTGCATGGTTGTTGTAACAGAAGGAAGCCTCTTCTAAAGATGATGCACAAGAAAGCCCACAAACAGTTTGCTGAAGACAAGCAGACTAATGACATGGATTACTGGAACCATGTCCTGTGGTCTGATGAGACCAAGATAAACTTATTTGGTTCAGATGGTGTCAAGCGTGTGTGGCGGCAACCAGGTGAGGAGTACAAAGACAACTGTGTCTTGCCTACAGTCAAGCATGGTGATAGGAGTGTCATGGTCTGGGGCTGCATGAGTGCTGCTGGCAATGGGGAGCTACAGTTCATTGAGGGAAC
Organism: Chanodichthys erythropterus; assembly: GCF_024489055.1. Classification (NCBI taxonomy): domain Eukaryota; kingdom Metazoa; phylum Chordata; class Actinopteri; order Cypriniformes; family Xenocyprididae; genus Chanodichthys; species Chanodichthys erythropterus. The sequence continues at coordinate 38,091,660 of NC_090232.1, read as the reverse complement.
CATGAATACCAACATGTAACATGACATGAAGCAGAGCATGATCTCCTCCCTTTGGAGACTGGGCTGCAGGGCACTACTCCAACATGATAACGACCCCAAACACACCTCCAAGATGACCACTGCCCTGCTAAATAATGTCTCCAGACCTACACCCTGGGGCATCCTCAGACGGAAGGTGGAGGAGCACAAGTTCTCTAACATCCACCAGCTCCGTGATGTTGTCATGGAGGAGTGGAAGAGGACTCCAGTGGCAACCTGTGAAGCTCTGGTGAACTCCATGCCCAAGAGGGTTAAGACAGTGCTGGAAAATAATGGTGGCCACATGACAAATTACGAAATATTGCCCAATTTGGACATTTACACTAAGGGGTGTACTCACTTTTGTGACCAGCGGTTTAGACATTAATGGCTGTGTTGAGTTATTTTGAGGGGACAGCAAATGTACACTGTTATACAAGCTGTACACTCACTACTTTACATTGTAGCAAAGTGTCATTTCTTCAGTGTTGTCACATAAAAAGATATAATAAAATATTTAGAAAATTGCGAGGGGTGTACTCACTTCTGTGAGATACTGTATATTATGTAAACACAAACTTTTATTTTGGATGCGATTAATCGCAATTAAAGGATTAGTTCACCTTAAAATGACAATTACCCCAAGATTTACTCACCCTCAATCCATCCTAGGTGTATATGACTTTCTTCTTTCAGATGAACACAATTGGAGTTATATTAATAAATATCCTAGTCATAATAAATAAATATCCCGCATCTAAGCTTTATAATGGCAGTGAATGGGACCAATGAGTATGAAGCTAAAGAAAGTGCATCCATCCAAAGCAAAACGTGCTCCACGGTTGACAGAAACCGCTAAACGCCACTTCCCTTTGTCAACAAAAGCCTCTAAGTTCACAGAAGAACCAATCAGAAGATGCGAATCAAATCATATGATTTCAGGATGAATGACGGTGCGCACATGAGCTGGCTTTCAATTGCCGAGTTACAAGTTTTTATCATGTTTTGTCCAAGCGTGCTGCACAAGTCCTGAAAAGTAAAGCCTCTCAATCACCTCCAGGTGGTTGGTCGTAGTGTAGGTCATAAACCCCCCCTCTCCATGTAATTTAATGGGACGTGAGACAAACTAAGCATTTAAATTACACTTCAAATAAGAGTTAGGAGTTAAAAAAGTTTGGGTTTAGTTAGTTATTTGATGCTATAAAAATGGGGGTTTGACTATATGATTGACAGCTCAGATTGACAGCTTCTCTGAGTGACCTTTTCAGGATTTTGGTAGGAGATTGGAGCTTCAACTTTAATTTCTACATTTCCCTAACTGTTTATTTCACACCAACATAATGAGTTGTTCTGCAGTAAACTGTACAAATTGATTCTGCGGGAGTGTGGGCGGGGCCTTGATACCGCGGCTCAAACTTGATGCTAACTGTACTGTGCAGAATCGGTCCCGAATCAAGATGTCAACTCCATATTGGGAGATTGGCGGCTTCAATGGAAGAGATTGGAGGTGCGTCGTCCATATTTATTTACAGTCTGGTTGTGTCCATTGTTACAATGGCAATGACAAGATTTCATGAGTAGAAAGTAAACACAACAGTGTTCCTTGTGCTGTTGTAAAAAAATGGATGTTTTACTGTCTTCTTGTCCAAAGAAGAGGACTTAGAGGGTTTTGCAAAAAAAAAAAATATATATATATATATATATATATTATATATATATATATATATATATGTCATTCTGTAGACAATCACAGACCACAGCAGTTTTAGAACTGCACCTTGGTCATCTAAAGACATGACAAATTCACATGCAATATTCATTTATGCAAAGTGTGTTTTTGTTGTTGTTTTTTTAACCAGAGGCCAGTTTATTACCTTTAAACTGCTTTATCAAAAACCTTGTTTTGTCTAAGTTGAATACCCCATCATTTGGTGTGTCTTGGCCTCTATAGTGCCCAGGTCTAAAGAGTGACCGTGAGGTTCTCCTCTGATGAAGAGAGACATGCAGGTTTAGCACTAAATTATATCAGAGGATTACAGACATCACTTTCAAAAGCAAGGATGGATCAAGTTGAAAGCAAACTTGATTTGAAAGCCACTATTTGCCTAAGCAGACTTTAGAAGATTGAATATCAAAAGAAGAATATGCCTTCTTATATTGATCATATTAAAAGGCCAAAACACGTAAGTGTTTTTAAAGACCAATATAGAAAATGAAATCCAGCGGAGGAATATTACAAATAAAAGAACAAGTGCTAAAACAGATTGTTCTGGCTCTTTTAATCGACACAGACGCTGTATGAAATTTTCAGACTATGATCGAATTTGTATTCTTTCAAAGTCCTAATAAAATAGATTTATTTTTGACAGACGGTATTATTTAAAGCTGCTGGTTTTGTCAATAACAATCTGTGTTGACAGTCTCTACATGCACCCGTGTGAGACATATATGCCTATGAGCTACAGTGTGTATTATACAACACATAATTACCTATTATTGATCTTAATAATGATTGAACAGGCTGGTTCTCTTTCAGTCAAAGCATTTCTTTACAAGCATTGCCAGTGGAGGACGCTATGCTACTGACAACCAGCGTGAGAGACATGTCATGTGTTAGATATTTTACAATGAAAAGAAATGCTGATTGCTTACAATATTGCTTGTCACTTTTATAATGCAAGCACGCAGGGACAGTTTTTGAAACTAATATTAGGCCTATAATTTTTCTCTTTAATATTTTATCTGTCATCATGTCTGAATATAGTGGGTTTTTTTAATTGATGACATGATAGATGATGGTGGACACATTTCTCTTGAATAGAGGAAATATTCCTTGTGATAAAAATAAATACAAAAAAATGTCATAATATGCCTGTAATTTTATCCTGCGAGTCATCAAAATTAACAGTTGTGTTTGTTGTGAGTACAAACCAGTCTGATATAATAGGAAAGGTCTTCCGAAATGTTGCACTTTAGATTTTACGCATTTAAGCCTAATATGAGTGAAACAACATCCAATTGAAATTCATTAATAACGACCATTCGTCGAAGTAATTAACATCCCCGATTATAAACAAGGGAACAATACCCTAATCAGCGACCGGTCTGAATTTGACTACCCACAGTGTTCTGCATGGCCCGCGCGCAGCAGGCCTGCTGGGCCGTGTGTGGCTATGGAAACAGGGCGCGCCTAATTAGACGGCGAAATCCTTCACCCGCCCGAGCGAGCGGAGCGAGGCATTGTACGGTGTCGCTTTTCTTCCCGTCAGTCTTTCAGCGAGGGGCTAGATTGGCGCTGGCCCCGGGGTTTGTGGGAACCGGGACAGCCCTTTCACGCAAGCCTTCCTCAGGTCGACATTATTACACGGCCAATTAAGTCAGTTCAACGGGCTCGAACTTGAGCAAACAGCAGGAGCGATTGTTTTCCGCAGCCCTCCCCAACTAGCCTTGCTAATTACTCAGTGGACTGCACCTAACCAGGATGCAGGAGGGGTCTGACCCCCTAATTAAAACTTGGACCTCCCTAAAAGTTAAAACGAAAGGTTGGTGGGGTCTTACAAATATGTATTTGTTTTTACGTTACAATTAGGCTTATACATCTTTTGTGTGTGTGTGTGTGTGTGTGTGTGTGTGTGTGTGTGTGTGTGTGGGTGTGTGGTCATGGACATGGTAAATCTTACGTTATGGGGACCAAATGTCCCTACAAATAATACCAGTATATAAAATAATAGGCTACTAGCCTACCATAATACTATCAAATAATATTATTAAATAATAAATATTATTTTTTATTTTGGTCCTCATGATGAAAACATCTTACACTAAATTATGTTTTTGAATATGTAAAAATTCAGAAAGTTTAGGGTTACAGTATAGAATATACAGTTTGTACAGTATAAAAAATATGTCTGATCAAAGTTCCCTTAAAACATGTAAACCTAATGTGTGTGTGTGTGTGTGTGTGTGTACCTGCTTAACCATATTTTAGGGACAAATTTGTACCCAGAAGTGAGATATAGATTATATAGAATTGTAAAATCTGCTGTCTTTTGTATAAACAATTTTTTAAAATAAAATCTTTTGCTGTAGTGTGTCAGTAGGAAATATCAGTTTACATTTCCAAACATTCATTTTGCCATTAATTGTAATAATCCAGTGAGATTTTTGTATACATAAGCAGTCTGACAACATTTGGTGTGCTCCACACTGAGATCTGATCTCACCATCATCAAGTCATTCTGTGATTACATGAAGAAACAGAAAAAACAGAGACAGACTAAATCCATAAAAAACTGCAGAAACATCTCCAATACGCTTGAAGAAACTACATCCAATGCTACAGTACAGTTAAAGTACATCCAGGTACACTTGTACATAGTTTTTCAGGTATCTTTGCAGGAAGGTATCTTCAAGCGTATTGGAGACATTGCCACAGTTCTCATTTTTTTCTGTTTCTTCATGTAATCTCATATGGACTTGATGATGGTGAGATCAGATCTGTTGACAGACTCCTTGTGCATACAAAAATCTCACTGGATTATTACAATTAATGGCAAAGGGAATGTTTGGATATGTAAACTTATATTTCCTACTGACACACTACAGCAAAAGATATAAATAACTGGCTTAAATCCATTTTTGGGAGGTGAAAATACTAACGTGCCTAAGACTTTTGCACAGTACTGTACATTCAATATATTTGCCCTATTATTTATACTGTCATTATTTGTCTGTTATCAAATAATTAGTTAGTTCTTTTTGCTGTTTTTTTTTTTTTTTATTAAAATGTACTGACTGATTTTATCAACTAAAATATGATGAGCAGAAATGATGTTTACTTATGTTTTCTGATCAAACAATGGTTTCCATTACAAACAGGCCCTGAGGTGACCAACTTAAAACAGGTGACTCGTTTTGGAAAGGAAAACAAACACAAGAGGGGGATTTGGGTTGGAGGCAGCTGTGGATCCTGCACGCTCAGCTGGTGCCGCACAAAGAAACAGGTGACGGCGTAGGGATGTTTGCCCTGCGAGGGTGCCTCGGCGTGCTCCTTTCCCCTGGAACGAGCTCTCTCAGTAAAATCCGCACCTGGCCTGGTGGTCTTGGCAACATCGGACAACCTCTAGCAGATGTTCATCTCTCTTTTGTCGCTGACTTCGCGGTGGCTGCTCCGCAAGACAAAACTGCGGTGAGAGGTGCTCCTGCCACAGAACGCTAATCAAAAGATGACTAACATTCTTCCCCCTTTTACCCCACACTTCCAGGGAGTGTGAGAGGCCACTTTCAGAGTGGGGAGCTTGGATGGGTAATTGTGCATGATTAGCAATTTTAATTACCAGGTGCTCGGGGTACCATCTGAGAGAGTGTAAACAGGATAGCACTCACGGCTCCTTGAACATCCCACATGACCGTCCCTTGCTGTGTGTGTGTGTGTGTGTGTTCACTGAAGAAACATATTCCCATTTATAGGGACTGTAAAGTTACATTTCTTCAGGCCATGACCCTTTATGTTCATTCAATTTTTGTCTACTGTCCTGGTGTCATCGCACTGAAAGCAAACTGGTGCTTGCACACTTTTCAGAAAAAGAAACAGTCATGAGCACAATCCAAGGAAATTAAGACTTGGCTTTAAAGCAGCTCGCTTCTTTCCAGGCCTTGCAAATTCTGCCATTTGTTTTTTGTTTGAATGTCACAAAGATGTCTTCTCAGTAAAAGACTTGTTTTCACAGCGAGTTTCTAATTGAGAAAATGGGTGACAGTTCTTTGTTCAGCAATATCTTGCTTTTGAATCAAAAGAGTGCACAAGGCTGAGGTGTCTATTTAAGTGAAAAGAAGTACCGTCTCACACCGACACACGCGTATCTAATACGACACGCATAAAGAAATATATGTTTGTGCGTGAGTATTGACCCAATCAACTTCTCATTTAGAGCGGGAACGTAGCCTTGAGCAGCATTCAGACCGAGGTATGGTACACTATCGACCGGGTTTGGTCATCAAAGACAAACTCAATTCATCAACACAATATGCAGAGCTCATGTATTTGAGCTCTGCTGCCAGATATCACTCATAGGGCGTTAGGGCTCCTTTTCTCACTGAGGTCTCTCTGATCTCACCGTCCCACATAATAAGAACCGTTCTGAAGGACCCGAGAGAGGAGTCTTGTGTGTCGCAGTCCACTGAATACAGTGTAAGAATTTAAGAGGAACATAGGAGGATTTTCTCGGAAACCAGTGTCCTTGCATTAAATTGTGATTGTACCATGCTTTTTTTTTTTTCTTAAATAGTATTTTTCTCTATATGCAAAGAATAGCTCATGTGTTATTGAGTTTAACTGTGTGTTTTTGTGTGCAGGATCATCTCATGAGTCCCTCCGCTGCAGCGATCATACTTGATGAAGCTTTACTCAGTCACCTGATCCGGGATGAAAGTTGCCCTTTGGCTGTGTGTCAGACAGGAAGAAAGGGACACTCACGGTATAGTGAATTAACTGAACAATACAGGTCAAATTAAAGGCTTTTACTGCATGGAGTCACTGATACACATGCACACAAACCTGGTTAGGGATATCTGGAGTATGTAGTAGATTCATTGGCAGTGCATCAGTTTACATGCAGGGAAAGGCATGCATGCATTTCTTCTACCTCATATAGTACTAATGATGGACTGATATATTGGAAAGACTGATTATTCAGACATTATTTGGCCATTTTGAGATTACTGCCCACTTGATTAACAGATCTGGTAGAAATTATTACATTTAAATAACTGATTGGCATTGTTTGTGTTGAATTTTAAGTTAATGTGTAAAATAAGGAATAATTTAAGATTTTTTTGAGACTCATTTGCTGTGATTAAATTGTTTTATTTACACTACCGTATAAATGTTTGGGAGTCTTTAAAAGAAATTAATACTTTTATTGAGCAAAGATGCTTTACATACATTGAAAGTGACATTTGTGACCCTGGACCACAAAACCAGTCATAAGGGTCAATTTTTTAATCATCTGAAAGCTGAATAAATCAGCTTTCCATTGATTAATGGTTTGTTAAGATTCAAACTATTTGAAAATCTGAAATCTGAGGGTGCAAAAAAATCTAAATATCTTTAAAGTTGTCCAAATGAAGTCCTTAGCAATGCATATCCACTCACAAAATATTTTTTTTAATATATTTATGTTAAGAAATGTACAAAATATCTTCATGGAACATGATCTTTACTTAATATCCTAATGATTTTTGGCGTAAAACAAAAATCTAAAATGTTGACCCATACAATGCATTGTTGGATATTGCTACAAATATACCCATTTATAATGTTACAAAAGGTTTCTTTTTCAAATAAAAACTGTACTTTTGAGCATTTTATTCATCAAAGAATCCAGTTACACTTTATTTTAAGGTGACATAGTTACATTGTACTTACTCAAATAAGTACTGATTAATATCAATTAACTACATGTACTATATAGGGTAAGGTTTAGTACTTGTAATTATGCATAATTTACTGTTATTACTATAGAAAGTTACTAGGGGTGTAACAATATATTGTGTCAAAATATATCGCAATACAAAAATGCAACAATATTGTATCGTGGATAGTGACAATATGAAAATTACCGTGAGAAAAAAATCCAAGTTTACAGAGTTTTAGTGTCAGTACTAAAATATACTACTATATATAATGTTGAATATACAGTTTTTCTCAATTGCTTAAACACATTTCTTGAAATTGTGCCTCCTTTATTCGAAACTCGAAACACTAATCCATAACTTCTATCCAAATTCCTCAAACTTCCTAATTTCAGGTCAAAATGAAGGTCTCCACTCAAAACCATTCAATCTTGCTGAAAAACCAAACTCATGCCCTCGAACAAAACACACAGGCCGTCAAAAACACACACACTGCAATATAGTCTTACACACTAGTGAGATCAATTCAAAACAGTGTTACAAAAACCTGGTATCATTTTACAGATCCATGTCTATCACAGTTTTACAACATAAACAGAACAGATATGTTATATATAGCAGATACAGTGAAATTCAACAGTAAGCTTTAAGAAAAGTTTATTTTCATTACACTGTAAAGAGATCTTTCAGTAGATGAAAAGCACTAGAAAAGAAAAGAAATACTAAAGAATTGAACATAAATCACAGAACAGTAAAAAAATAAAATAAAAAAATAAACCAATTCAACATCTTTGACCAAATTGCATTACAGTACTGGTAATGACCATATTTAGTTTCTAAGTCTTCTGACAAAAGACTTTCTCTCCCTCTCTTCAGTTCTGCAAAAATATGAAACATAAGAAGTACTTATGGCTACAAATCAATGTGACAATTATGAGTTTGAGGGCGAACGAAATGTATCACGGTTTGTGTCCACAAAAATATTAAGCAGCACAACTGTTTTCAACAGTGATAATGATAAGAAATGTTGGTCACTCTTTAGATTGCGGGACACATTAACTTTTGCCTCAATCTCCTAATTTACTGCTTATTAAAAGTTAGTAAGGCAGTTTAAGGTAGGATTAAGGGATGGAGAATGTGGTCAAGCAGAATAAGGCATTAATATGTGCTTTATAAGTACTAATATTATATGCTAGTAAAATGCAAGCTAATAAGCAAGTTAATTGTGAGAATTGGTCCCCAAACTAAAGTGTTACCAAAATGTTTCTTGAGCAGTCATGTGACACCCAAGACTGGAGTAATGATGATGAAAATTCAGCTTTGCATCACAGGAATAGTTTTAAAATATATTCAAATAAAAAACAGTTACAGTGGCCATCAGCCTCCTCTTTAGATTTTACCTCTAGTGTTGAGTATTTTTGTTTACTTGATTTGTATTGACATTTGGAGAATTGTGTTTTAGAGAGGCATGTTAACAGTGACCTGAGATGAGGTGGTTTGACTGGGCCCAGTTTTTTGTCAATGGCTCAATTCCTGTCTGTTTGGGTTATATTAGTGCCTATGGCGTGTCAGTTTAGGGCTCATGCTGATTGCTAATGGCCTAATCCATATCACATTACAAACAGGATGATTAAGTGCTGTCTCACAGTAGGATTATCATGGGATTATTATGGGATCAGTGATATCTCTGATCTGTGAGACACTCTCTCTCGTCAAGTACCCTCCCTGAGGTACATCATATCGCATCAGATACACATCGACTCAAGAGACTTCAATCAGGTAACCTGCAGACAGAACATTCCCATTGCTATCGTAATTGAAATGGGTGATTGTGATTTATGGAGTATTGCAGGATGTCGGTGGATGTTTGAAATCATTACATTTTTACAAACAAATACACATTTAGAGACTCCATAAAGATAATCCAGCGTTTTTAATTTGTCAACCTGTCAACACAGTGGAATTGTAAAACAGTGGCTCTCTTGGTTGCATTTTCTCATTATTGCCTCCTGAAAGGTTTTATCAGTTTCATCAGAAGGCAGGTTAACGTGAGACGGTTGATGTTTGACTTCAGTAATCGCTGAAGGCCGCTTGGTGCCGTGCAGATCCATAGATCCTAAACCAACCAGAACATGATCTCTGGAACCCTCCTACTCTTATGTTGGATTGGTTTACAGATGATTGACATCTTTTGGCAAGCTCCCAAGAGGAATTCTGGGATGCTTTGGCTGGTGACTTATCGGACATCTCAGGTATATGTGATGTTTTTATTTGTTCGTACCAACAGTCAGTATCACCTGTCGCTGTGGAGTTGCTGTCCGCTCAGCTGCTTTACTGAACACAATAGATTATCCGAGGAAGTAGACTGACGGGTTTTGCAAAGTTGCTTTTAATGTGCACTGTACTTTTTGTACTGGATTTGAATTTGAAGATGAAATTAACTTGAAATAATATTGTCAACAAAGCCTGTTTGGTTTTCTAACTGTGATACAATACTACTTTTGAATGATTTTGAATGTGTTAATATTTATGGAGGCCCATTTGTGCCGTATAAGAACAAAATCATGCTCTGGTAAATCATAATTATGACATAAAAAGACAAAATTATGACATACTATGTAATAATTATTAAATGAAAAGTAAAAATTATGACAGTAAAATGAGATCAAAAGTAAAAATTATGACATAAAAGTCTGTTATGAGATTAAAAGACAATTTGACTTTTTATCTCATATTTCTGACTCATTATTTGACATTTAAAGTCATAATTTAAACTTTTTGTCATCATTTTGACTTATGTCATAATTCAACTTTATATCCAATAATTATGACTGTCATAATTTAAACTTTTTATGTCATTATGACTTACCAGATAATTATTATTTTTATTTTTTTTTATTTTTTTTTAGGTGGTGGAAATGGTAGTTTCAGATGAGAACGGAAAAGGAAACTCATTTATAAAATGTAATATTATATATATACAAATTATGTTGGTAGAAATAAACAAGAAAATAAGTATTTTTGAATTGGTTGATATTCATAAAAATCCTTACAGAAAATATAGGAGCGCGCACACACACACACACACACAGAGAGAGAGAGAGAGACTCATGGTGTATTTTTAGGTTACAGATCAAGGGCCTCTCCACTCAAAAGGGGGCACTGTTCCTGCATTACAGATTACACAGTATTATCAGGGAGCGTTCTGAATTACAAATTAACAGCACTGCTATACACGCTCATGTAAAATTATTTTTTAATATCAGACCAATCACTTTAGCCATTGAAATATGATTCTACATTAGCCATTAGGACTGCTTAGTTTATGGTAGATTTAGACTGTCATTATTTTAACCATGCTGAAAAGTAAAAAGTGAAGAGAGTAATATTTCATTTAGCTCTTCTCAGGTAAAGGCTGTGCTAGTCTACAAAAAGACTTCAAGAAGAAAAAAAATGTTCAGCTCCATTTTCAGCCTGGAAGATCAGATAGTGCTGAAAACACGAATGAAAAGTGCACAGTGAAAGTTGGCTTTAAAATATATGGTGCTGCTTAGAATTTTCTTTTATTATTACTTGAAAATTCTTAAAATCACACGTTTTCCTTAAATTTCCTTTTTCTTTAAATTGATGAGTTGGACCAGATTTAATTTATTAAACATTTTTTAATGTCCTGTGACTATTTGGAAATAAATTCTTATTTATATTCAGCAAGGACACATTAAATTGATCAAAAGTGACAGTAAAGACATTCATAATGTTACAGAAGATTTCTATTTCAAATAAATTCTGTTTTTGGTAACTTTCTATTCATTAAACATTCCTGAAAACATTGTTTTCATGCATAACAACAGTTTTCAATGTCTAAATGCTTCTTGAGCAGCAAATCAGCATATTAGAATGATGTTCTGAAGGATCATGTGACACTGAAGACTGGAGTAATGATGCTGAAAATTCAGCTTTGCATCACACACAAAAATATTTTACAGTAGGAAACAGCATTAGGAAGTAGGAAACAGCACAGACCCCAAATGTTTGAATTCATATATATATATATATATATATATATATATATATATGAGAGAGAGAGAGAGAGAGAGAGAGAGAGAGAGAGAGAGAGAGAGAGAGCAGAAAGAAGAAATGAATGAAGATGTATAACAACAGGATAAGAAAGAGAAAAAAGCTGCCAAGAAAAGTGGCTTTGTAGCACATTTTTTGTCTCCTGATGTTTCTTCCCCAGCGTATCCTGGGTAGCTGCACCCTGCATATCAGCGCCTTCCCTGTCTTACTGCATATTCCTGTTCACCTGACATTTGGCCCCGGCTCAGTCCCAAAAGCTGCCTGCACCCTGCTGGGTTCACTCCATTAGATACTCCCTACACACTTTGTCTGTCATACTAAAAGCCAAGCCTGGGGAGCAAGGAGAGGTTAAAAGGTATGAAATGAGCCTCAGCCGAAAAGAGCAGGTGATTTAGGAAGCTGATTGCTCTGATCTGATTGGGCAGGTTGTTGAATTGAGGTATCTCTCATCTCACTGTATAGTATATGGTTGGACTGGGTGATGAGGTTCAGGTCATTGTCTTTACTTTGAATGTAAGTCATTATGAGTCCATTTAGATGTTTCCTATTGTTATGGAGGTAATTAGCTTCCTACAGTGTAACTGACTGCTTGCAAGTAAAGAAAAAAAAAAGCCCATGAATGTCTAAAAGCTGGATTTGTTTGGTTCAGGTTTAGCCTACGTTATGGGGACAAAATGTACCCACAAAGATGGCAATATCTGAAATCCTTATCCTTGTTTGGATGTTTTTTGTCCCCATGATGAAAACAGCTTATAAATCATACTAAGTGATGTTTTTTTGTAAAAATGTTTTCTGTGATGGGTTGTGTTTAGGGTTAGAGGATAGATTTAGACAGTTTGTACAGTATAAAAATCATTACGTCTATATGGGAAGTCTCCATAAAACATGGAAACCTGTGTGTGTGTGTGTGTGTGTGTGTGTGTGTGTGTGAGAGAGATATACAGTACATATATATATATACACCGATCAGCCATAACATTATGAGCACTGACAGGTGAAGTGAATAACATCTCTTCATCACGGCACCTGTTTTAGTGGGTGGGATATATTAGGCAGCAAGTGAACATTTTGTCCTCAAAGTTGATGTGGGCAAGAATAAGGATTTGAGCGAGTTTGACAAGGGCCAAATTGCAAAGGCTCATTGATGCACGTGGAGAGCGAAGGCTGGCCCGTGTGGTCCGATCCAACAGATGAGCTTCTGTAGCTCAAGTTGCTCAAGAAGTTAATGCTGGTTCTGATAGAAAGGTGTCAGAATACACAGTGCATCGCTGTTTGATGCGTATGGTGCTGCATAGCTGCAGACCAGTCAGGGTGCCCATGCTGACCCCTGTCCACCGCCGAAAGCACCAACAGTGGGCACGTGAGCATCAGAACTGGACCACGGAGCAATGGAACACTCTAAAAAATGCTGGGTTAAAAACAACCCAAGTTGGGTTGAAAATGGACAAACCCAGCAATTGGGTTGTTTTAACCCAGCGGTAGGGCTAAATGTTTGCCCAACCTGCTGGGTAGTTTTATTTAACTCAACTATTGTTTAAAAATTACTGTATTGCTTAATTAAAATTAACCCAAAGTATGTTGAAAATTAAAATTTATTAATGTTCAATGAATAATTATTAAACTATAAACATTTATTAAATTGCTTATTAATAAATTTATATTAATAAACTATTAAATTTATATTAATAAAATATTAAAACTTATTAATAAACATTCACCTTTTGTCTATTATTGTTGCCTCTAATTGCATCTGGTTTTTAATTTCCCAACTATTTTGGGTTCATTTTAAGCTAGCCATATAGCAATTTTTAAATAATAGTTGGTTTAAATAAAACTACCCAGCAGGTTGGGCAAACATTTAACCCAACCGCTGGGTTTGTCCATTTTCAACCCAACTTGGGTTGTTTTTAACCCAGCATTTTTTAGAGATGAAGAAGGTGGCCTGGTCTGATGAATCATGTTTTCTTTTACATCACGTGGATGGCCGGGTGCGTGTGCATCGCTTACCTGGGGAACACATGGCACCAGGATGCACTATGGGAAGATGGCAAGTTGGCGGAGGCAGTGTGATGCTTTGGGCACTGTTCTGCTGGGAAACCTTGGGTCCTGCCATCCATGTGGATGTTACTTTGAGGCATACCAATTACCACATGCATGACTGTAAAAGTAAAATTGAACTCAAGTTTGTAAACATTCAGTTATAATGGCAATCATCACTGGAACAAAAATTACAGCCTTATTTTTTGTTTCCATCTTTATTGGAGAAGATTTATGTTTTTACATGCATGCTTTTTGTAGATGCTTTTATCCCAAGTGACTTATATTGTGTTCATGTATCAGTTTGTGCGTGTCTTGCCATTGCTAACGCTGCACTACTTGAGCTACAGCCACTGTGAAGTGGTTTGTGTTTTTATGCTATGCTATCTGGATTGTTTTTGTGCATTTCTATATGGTTGTTTGAGAGTGGAGCCTACTTTGATACTTTGGTCCCAAAGAAATGGCATGGATCCGTCCTTTATAGCAAATCTATGGACTGTTTTACACTAATTTCAGGCATTGCCAGGTGAAAATTGTCCAGTCACTATTATTAGCGCACCTCTCCTCAACAAGCCACACAACATGAGGTGTCATTCATTTTCATACCATAAACGGAACAGGACGAGTTACATGGTGAAATTGTTAAAATCTCTAAACATAGTTGAGCAATAGAAGTGTTGATGACTGACTAACTAGATTCTTCCAGCTCATGCAGTACAGCATCTGGTGAATCATATGGGTGACAGAGAGGTCAGGGGCAGCCGGAGATAGAGGAATGTGTGTGGAGGAGATGGAGGTGACTGTATCTCACACAAAGACAACTACTGCTTTCCCTGTAAAACAGGCATGTGAAATGGTTTCACAGCCAGCCAAACTCCCTGAATCCTCTTCTGTGGAGAGATGCCAAACCACAGAAGAGAGAATAAGGCAAGCCAAGGAGAAGGGAGAGAGAGAGCTGAAAGAGAGCGATAGAGACAGGTGAGGAGTGAAGAGAGAGACACAGACTGTGTGTTTGAGGTCTCTAAATTATATTATTCTGAGGTTGCACTTTTAAAGCTCAAGAAGCTCAATAGAGTTCTCAATCATACTTCTTTAGATAAGATTTTTGTCTAAATATTCTACTTACATTACTTAAGATAAGTAAAAGTGGGATTGCTGAAAGACAGATGGTGCAAGTGTCCATTTGCTCTGTACAATCTGACCCTGTAAAGCATGACAAAATTATAGACAGATTTTTAAAACATTTTAACATTTTTGATATACCTCAGGCTTTTATGGCTCATATAGTTTGCTTTAGGCTGCGTCTGAAAGCTTAAAAATGCTGCCTTCAGAGGACGCATTCCAAGGTACACTGTAAAAAATGACCGTGATTTTAACAGTAAAAGACTGTAAAAATGATGCGGTGAAAAACTGTCAATTGGTTTACATACTATATACGGTGAATAACTGTAATAGATCTAACGGTACATTTAATATACTTTTACGGTAAAATACTGTTAAATTCACAGTTTTTGGAAGTGAAAAATAACAATTCATTGTAAAATTTACAGTGAAAATCCTTAAATTGACATTCCCACAATTCCCTACGTGACACTTCACATTTGATATATTTTCGTTGAAATAACTGTTTCTTCTTAGTTTTTCTCATTTTTTTCTCATCAGTTATGTACATTAGGGTTTTATGTTACATCTAATGTTGTTAAATTAATGTTTATTGCATTTTTAAAATGTCATGCATGTTACCATGATGGTGTTTAGTGTGTGTGTGAATGACACTGTGTGCACCTTCTATATATTAGTGTTGTCCTTCTCAGCTTGTGGAGAATCTGCTTGTGATGAACTTTGATTGATCATGTGACTCTTATCACCACTGTGTTTGGTGACTGTCAGTGTATTATAAAGGTACAAAACAGATATTAGTACTTCATTAGGTTGGTAAATTAACATTATATCAGTTAATGAAATACGTTATTTTACTGTAAATTTAACAGATTTTTTTTTTTATGTTGCTACTGTATTTTTTACGGTAAAGTTCTGGCAACCACAGCTGCCGTTTTTTTACCGTAATTTTACTGGGATTTTTTTTACAGTGTAGGAAGGCATCAAGGCATGTCCAAATCCAATGTTAGCTTCATTTCCTGTAACTTCATCTGATCGATTTTTGAAGGCAGAATAGATGTATCCTTCACTGCCTTTGATATCCCACAATCCTCTGTGTTCCATTCTGCGACAGTTGAGCTAAAAAAGTAAAGATGGCATCTAAAAGTTGTGGTTGGAGGTCAGTTTGTGTGTAAATGTTCATTTTTGTCCAACGTTTTCCACTTTTAATGTCATTTCAAGGGAGAAATTACTATTGTAGTAATTCAGTATTCTCTTAGTTATCACCGAAGCTCGCTGTATTTTGTTGTAGATGATTAAATCGTTACGCTGTCTCAGAAGTCCATCCGAAATCAGTTTCGTAAGATACCCATGCGCAAACGCCTGCAAAGTCAGTTGCCTAAGTTTTCGGACGCAGTCAGTGTTCTGAGATGCACGCTTATGACTGCACATGTGCATTGGCTGTTCCAGCCTGAAAAATTCATTCTTTTGTTATGATTTGAGCATTTAGAAACAAAATTTCTAAACTAAGACAGATGTCAGATTTCATTGGTGATTTAAAATATGCAATTTAATTTAAATATAAAGCTTGGAGAATTTGATGTTTCCCCATTCCAAGAGATAGAAACTATACTTGCATGAGTGAAATAGCTGCCTGAGAGGCGTTTTAAAGATGGCCGCTGACTGACTTTAATGCAATCGACACGGGTTTGAATCCGCCTTTTGCTGAGCTCGCATTTTTTTTCCTTAAAAATGAAAATGTTCTAAAAATGGAAATAAACTGCGAGCAAGTGTTTATCCCTCTACAGCACAGCGTTGCCCTCAGGCAACAGAAAGTTTTCTTAAGCCCAATGTTTTGTACATTTTTCTTTAAATGATTACAACCAATTAGAAAGGTCGAGAAAGTACCAAAGAACAGTCCAGTACGGTGTGGGAGGCACTGTCAAGCACCATTTAAAGGTGGGACGTCCTGTTCTGACACATGGTCACAGGAGCACATGGTGTGAGAAGAAGACAAGATTATTTGCTTTAGTAATCGTATTTAAAATGACATGAACTGTACATAAATAAAAAAGATATGTGTGTGTATGAAGGTATAGAGAAGCTTTTTGTCAGGTTTTATGAAGTTTTTTTTTTTTTTGCATGTTCAGAAATTCAGTTTTTCTTTTCGTTGCCTCAGGGCAACGTTGTGCGATGAGGGTGACTTTTCGAGGATATTTTGGACAATACCTCACATTGGCCATAATGTGTTATAAGAAGGGAAGATGCTAGATTCCTGGATGTGCAGGAACAAAAAAATTGTAACATACAACATTATTTTGCAGCAGAGAAGAAGTGTTTTTTTAAGTTTCGTACAAAGTGAAATCTTATATATTACATATGACATGACACACTACATGATACAGACATATGCATTCATCAAATTCAATATATCAATGTCTTTCAAGTGTTTTTCCCTTTTTACTTAATGATTTCTTGAAAAAAAATTTAAAAAGTTTTTGATTTTGATGATAATTTTCTCTATTATTCTGTAACGAAAAAATATTTGGGGTTTGGGGAGGGTGGGGGGCATTTTTTTTTTTTTTCATCAATAAAATGTTCCCAAATGAACCAAAAAAGTATGTGGAATATTTTTAGTTTCATGTGCCATCAGCATGTGTGCATAATATTAAAAGTGTTCATTGGGTATTGTTAGGGGAAGGTGTAGGGAGGGTTTTTATTCTCCAAATAAGGCAAGATCCATTTAATAATTTTAATAAAAATAATCATATTCACTCTATGATATTATTTCATCCTGTTAATGTACAAAAATACTGAGGTGCAAATAGTATCTGACAATATATAGTATAAATAGCGGCTAATTACTATTTACTCTCATTACAAAGAACTGATACTTTTACATATTGTAAACAGAATCTCTCGCTATTTTCACCTAGTGTAAAAAGAATATCGCTAAGAAAATGCTGCTATTGTCACTTAGTGTAAATAGAATATATTGCTATTTAGTGTAAATAGCCGCTGCCAGTCAAAATACATATGCTTTGTACTGTAGGTGAATTAATAGAGATATTAAAATGATCTTATTTGTGATTTTTCTGTCATATGGCCATTCTGTGCTGCACCACATTATCAAGACAGAACCGGTGTGAGACAGAGAGACAACAACTGACAATAAAAGAACAGACATATCAGTTCTTACAAAGAAAATCTTATGCTTAATGTTTCTCCAGGGGGTCTGTAAAGAAGATTATCAATAACATTTTCTTAAAATGTTCAACACTTATTCATTTCTAACTTTCATAATGAAAGTTGTTTAAGACTGTTACTAAGAAAATCATTTTTTATATAGGCTACTGTGGTCACTGGGTTGACTGAGAGACTGGATGGGGGGGTCCTGGGGTCAAAACGGTGAAAATAGATTTGCAGTAGTTGATAAGGTTTGTTTTGATGTAGGTTGCCATTAAAGCTGACCAGTAAATAACTAAACAAGGGAAGAACACACAACAAGCTGTCAAAGTCTTTCAATTTTATTGACATTTTTATATAGTTATATATAGTTATAGCTTTAGAGTCTGAACATTAAATGTGGAGAGGAAGGGGTAGAATATGAAATAGCCATATAAAAATAATAGCTAATGTTTCAGAAATCTTCTGGCTGAAACACATGTTGATTACTGAGAACGGAGGGCAGCCGCATGCAGAGTTCAATTAGTCAATCAATTAGCGCTGGTCCGAGCGCGGCGGGTGCACGGCTCTGTGTGACCGACAGGTCTCGCCGAGCAGCCCTTACAGCCCTATAGCGTCTGTAGCAAGCTTGATTTCTGGGGCTTTGGTGGGCAGTCAGGATGTTATTATCGATGTCTGGAGTCAGCGGCTTAAAGTGGTGGCCGTGGTTTAGATTCGAGACGCACGCAGCGCAGCGGTCCTGTGCGCCATTGGGCGGGAAATCTGGACTTGAGCGCACGCAGGTGTGGGTTCACTGCCGCGCGAGTTCTGAGAACAAAAGCACGCATCAAAAGGTGCATTTAAATTTGATTCACGTCATCTACTACCTTTTTAAAGTGGATTAGTGATCTCTCACAAATTCATCGAGTTATGTTGTTTCTGTAAGTGAATAAAATCTGTACCTTGCAGAAACACGTCCAGATCACGTTTCACATCTAATGAACACTCTTAAAAATATGGGTTTCTGCCGTGCTGAAGAACCATTTTTGTTCCCCAAAGAACGTGTAAGTGAACAGCTCTTAAAAGAACCATTTATTTTTCTAGTGTGAGGAACATTTTAATAATCTGAGCTGTAAAGAATCTTTTGTGTAATGGAATTTAAATTCCATGGATGTTAAAGATTCTTCATGGAACCATAAATGCCAATAAATAACCTTTTTAAGATTATTACAGGTTTTGTGAGATCCACCCCTTCATTACTGTTTTTAACTAAAAACAAATAGTACCTAAATACATTTAAAACGTGATTGCGCACACTATTTTGTGTGTGTACTACATTTCCTCCAACATGGCAGCTGACTCAATGGGAAAACAAAGGTCAGAACTTTTAGGAAATGTCACTCATTTCGTCTCTCACCACTTAGTGGTCTGTTTGGCAGGAGGGGGTTTGGCCTGCTCTCGGTCACCGGGGGCAACGGAATAATGAATCACCAAGGCAGCGAGGCTCTGCTCTGCCTGAAAGCATGGAGGCAGCCAGAGCAGCGCGGCGGGACACTATTGTGCCTTGGCCTGCACTATAGGCAAACCAAGCAGGCAGGAGGTCTGGAAATAGTTACAGTCAAATAGAGGCATATACTGATCAAGAATACAAGAGGTTTGCTATCCACATGGGCTAGAAGATGGTTTTCTTTTGCTTTCCCCATCCCTCCCTCTCTCTCCTGGCCCCCTGACCAGATAAAACATACTGTAACAGCACTTTGCAAATTGCAGATTGTCACAAATTTTAGAGAAGTCAGTCATTGCATTGAGTTGTTATCGGAAAATAAACCCCGATAGGCTGATCAGGACCCCATGGCACAGATGATGATTACTTGCAACATAAATAGACAAAATACTGATTTGAGTTGAAACATTTTATTAGATAATGAAACACAAAGCTTCCATGGAGGAAAATAGTTCCTCCAAAAGTGGGCCTCAGAGTGTACAGTCAAAAAAAACATCAACAACAAAAAACGTCCAAATTTTTATTCTGATGCAAGACTTTTATTTTGAAAGACAAGGGTAAAAACACTTCTGTGATCAACTTGATAATTTCCACTTCTAAAGTCATGATTACAAGCTCATCGCATTCAAGTTTCAAAATGGGAGAGCATTCATGTGCAATTTTTACCTAGGAGGCTCGGAGGCACGCGCCGTATATCACTTCACTATATATTAAAAGGGATGTCTAATGCTATTTCATGCATTCTGACTTATTTGATAAAGAGTTGGATTCTTATGCTAAACTTGGCCAAAGTTTCAAAAAATGAGTTGGATGTATGACAGTATTTCTGTGCCAAATACAATCCTTCAGGGTTCGTATAAGTTTCGGAAAGTTTTTTTTCAAGTGTGGCCCTGTATGACATCATAAAGGGCAGAATTCCTAGTATGGGAACTTCTCCTGGAAGAGCGCACATCAATCAGAGCGAAAGCAAGAGCACGCACATCAGTTGCTTCATCCAGGTTACGGAAGTCGACGGCAGCACTGCACAGGACTTTATCACTTTGTTTTTAGACCATGAAATCAACAATGTCACCAAAGAAGTGTGTTTTATGTTGTGAGGGAACCTTATTCAGCTTTCCAAAGAACCCAGCATTAAGGGAACAGTAGATGCAGGTAGTTTTTCCGGGGCAGCAATGGAGTTGTGCAAGTGTGTTTGTTTGTTTCCGGCATTTCCCAGCGATAAAATATTCCAGGTCATGATTCGGAATGATTTGTATAGTGAATCAAAAGTTATCCAGAGCTAATGCGATGATGTATTGTGTGTGTTTAAATACATTTGTTTAGCTGACCACTATAAGTGTCCATTTGTTTATTCTAAAACCAAACTCGTGACTCTTTAGCTCCGCCCACAGCACGCCTCCAGGAGCTTGACTGTTTTCGGAAAGAAGCGGTACAGCTGTATCTCTCTTTTATAAACCTGATAAAACTAAAGAGTCTTCAGCAATATGTAGGATGCTATACTATATTAGAAACTGTGTGTGATATGTCCCCTTTAAAATATGGATGTGCTTCGAGCACTGTTATATTTATATAATTCCTAAAAAAAAAAGAAAAAGGGGGGTTGCAGCTTAATGACCATGGGAAAATGAGGGTCCCAAGGCCAAACCAGTTCAGAGAACCACTGTAATACAGTAGGCCTAGATACCATTTAAGCACTAATATGTACTCATGTACATTTTAGGGGTAAATAAGGTACAAATGTGAATACTGCCCTAGTGACAGCTTTTGTACCTCGAGAGTGTAGCAAGCAGCTTTGAGCCTAGATGAACGAATGAAGAGGATAACAATGAACAATTAAGCAGTTTTAAAATCTTACCTGTTTATTATCTTCTAATCCATTACAGTGTATTGTTCTAGCAACTAGACGGACACTTTAACAATAGGCCTACTATTAATGCTTAAGTATTAGTATTGCAGTAGTTTTTGGTGTGGCAACTTTTGTGATAACAGTCAGTGGAGTGGTGACAATGATAGGGGAGCTAGGTTGTGCCAGCTCAGTGCTCTTTTTTGCCCCAGGTGAGGGCAGACTGATCAGATGATTATTTCTGAAGGGGTAAACAGTGTCTGAAATAGAGCCGCTGCAATTACCTGAGTTTCAGGTAATCAAGGTAGAGCTGAATAAAGGGCGCAGTCTGCGTTCCTTCACCTCGCCTCAGACTCTATTACCTGTTCTCTTTCAGACAGCATAATAAGAGCAGAGTAACCCTAACCAGACTCTCTGCAGGAAAATCTGGTTGTCTGTCAAGTTCATTGTGTCAAGCAGCACAGATATGGTTCCACTACTCTGAAACAAGACCCTAGGTTTGGGGTTTAAAGAATCAAAGAGCTTCCAGATTGAGACTTGACCCCATGATCAAGGATAAACTGTGTGTGTGTGACCTGAACATCCTTTTAAAGCATCATGATTTCAAATCCCTGTGTTTGTGTGTGAGGGTCAGAAAGGCAGTGTCATGCAGAATGTAATTTATGTTGTAAATGAATTATATTTATATTATATATATATATAATAGCTCTCTATATATTGACTCTCTCAAGGTTGGACATGTCAAAGATGGACCTCAGGGATAACTGCTATTTATTGTTCTTAGGTCATGCACACTCTTCTCAGACTCTTCCCTTTTAGTTTCCTCCCTTTGTCTTTGTTGTCTGCGTTTTCCACTCTTTTTTTTTAACTCCTATGAAAATTGTCAAGCTTCCCTCATCTGTTCCAGTTCTGCTTAATCCTCTCCCAAACCATTTTAGCAATGCTGACAAATTGCACTCATGCAAAAACAACAACATATACACCGCCCGACCAAACAAAAATTTGGATTTATATAGGCAAATACTTAAGAGTCTATAACTGGATCATTATTGCTGTGATTATTATGTTATAAGTTTGGCAGCAGTTCTTTTAACCCTAATTGAAGGAGAGTAGCTTTTCATTTCATGGCCATATTCCAGGATGACAATATCAAGATTCATCAAGCTCAAATTGTGAAAGAATGGTTGGGTGGGAGCATGAAGAATCATTTTCACTCATGAATTGGCACCTCTGAGTCCAGACTTCTAATTTATTGAAAATCTTTGGGATGTGCTGGAGTAGACTTTACAGAGTGCTCACCTCTTGCAATGTCAATACAAGATCTTGGCCAAAAATGTATGCACCTCTTGATAGAAATAATATCACAACATTTATTTCCATCAAGAGGTGCATCAGTTTTTGTTCAAGATCTTGTATTGACAATGCAAGAGTCGAGCACTCTGTAAAGTCTACTCCAGCACATACAAAATGTGCATGGATAAATCATTTATAATAAATACTGAATTATTCCAATAATTTATAATTTATTTATATATTCCATATAATAAATAAAGAATTGTCCATTTTGATTTCATGGTGACTTTAATTAGTGCACAATGGTAACAGATCATGGATCAACCCTTGCGGGTTTGAACCTCTTTAATTAGCATGTCAGAACTTGAACCATTAGGCCAGTTTAGATTCATTTCACTTTGCACAGTATGATGTGCGTTGTGTGTCTAATTAGGAAGAATCTCAATAACATGCATGTAGTTAAGTAAATCCAAGCTGAGGATTTACATATACTGAGAAATTCAAGAAACAAATATTCACGGGCATCAAGCCCACTGGCCACAGTTGGGTATGTGCCACCCTCAACTCCAATCCCAACCAAGAAAGCACCAAATGGCGCTACACGAGAGGAAGACTTTGACTTCATCTCATGATTAAGTGGTTATTATGTGCTAATGAACTGCCCCATGGAGCAACAAAATGTTCCGTCTGTTTTTTTGTACCCTCACCCACTGGCACTTCATAGGAAGCATCACTGAATTACACAGTAGGCATCATAAATTGGGCTAATTTACAGCCTTTTATTTTTTGGCAGCTCTGACCATCCAAAACCAAAAGCCAGAGGTGAGGTGAGGTTTTACCCACCAGCCAACTGCAAATTGCAGTCAATTGCAAATGGTGGAAGGGTGAGAGAGACAGAGAGAGAGAGAGAGAGCACTTCACAAAAAAGTCATTGGTTAATGGAAAATACTGTAGGTTGCCCTTTGATCAGCACTGATGGAAGGCTAAGGGAATTCTCTAATTGCATACAATGTAACGTAGAACAGAATTACTTGATCTTGTGCCATAAGTTCACACATTTAGATGTGTGTGTTGACTTTTTTAGACTATCCTCCTGTAGCCATAAAAAATGCTATGCTGCAGTGATGACATATTTTTGTAGGCAAAGATGAAAGTTAGTCTTGGT
Organism: Chanodichthys erythropterus; assembly: GCF_024489055.1. NCBI lineage: Eukaryota > Metazoa > Chordata > Actinopteri > Cypriniformes > Xenocyprididae > Chanodichthys > Chanodichthys erythropterus. Next base: position 38,068,047 of record NC_090232.1, on the reverse strand, counting down.
TCACTCGACAAAAACCAATAGGATTTTTCCATTGACTTTTGGATTGTTGCAGAAAATAACCTGTGACTCACCAAAGGTTTATGATTAGGCAATTACATGTTTTGTTCATCATGATAATCTTTTATTAATTTTAAAGCCTAAATTCAATTGCCAGAAATAAAAAGCTAAACACAAGCTATAAACTAACTACATATGGTTGCATCACTTCAACTTTACCACCATTAAGTTTCCGACAACTCTTTCAGTGATTATTTCTAAACATTTTTCCTTAAAGTTTGAGTTGCAATAGTTTACAAAAGCATGATTATATAAACACAATGAGGCTGTAACAGTGGACTAGATGATTTTATCTGTTCAGCTTGATGATGTTTAAAGGTAGGGTAGGCAATTTGTTTTGCAAACACTTTTTTGTTATAATGTCTGAAACTCTCTTCACATGTTGATAACAATCAATAATAGAAGTGGTCTAAATATTAAAACATGTACATATATCGTCTGTGGAAGTCTCAGGACCAAAAAATGTCCGAATGCAATGATATGATGTCCTACCTGCCTGTCCACACATGTATTTCCATACCTCCGGGCATCACACGTTATCAGTGCGTTTCATGAGGCTATGCAGAGTTGTAGACAGACAGTCACAGAGCACCGTACACAAACAGCAGTCATCTTTTGCAGTTCCTCCTGAACCAAAACAACAAGCTTATGCTGCCTTCACACCATTTTGTAACCGTAATTACGAGATGGCAACCCTTGATGTTCTACCAACGCTATCTCACGACCAATTCGTACTTATTTTACGAGGTGGCTATTTCGTACGAATCCATACGACTTCACTCGTACAAATTCGTACGATTTGTCTAAACCCCTGTGACGGTTAGGTTTAGGGGTGGGGTTTGGGGTAGGTCATTCATATGAATTCATACGAATTTGAATTCAAAAACGTGTGAATTCGTACAAATTAGCCACCTTGTAAAATACGTATGAATTGCCATGAGATCGGGTTGGTTCTACCCAGGGTTGTTCACGTCCTCAGACTCGGATTTATGCATTTCTATGTCAACACTATCAACGCCAAAATGAATCTGCAGCAGTCAGGTGGTACAAGTCAGAGCTTTGTAAGTTGTTTATGTTCATAATTATTAATAATTATTATTATTGTAATGTTATGTGCTTTGAGACTGAGGTAATTTAACACCGTTTGACTCTCTACAAACTCTGCTGTGTGCGTTATGTTTTAGAGGTGATGTGGCTTTGGACAGCGCTCTGAAGGGAGGGTGGGATCATGTTTTCAAAGCTAGCTTGCTATTGTTAGCTGCTCCAAAATTGCCTACTCTACCTTTAATGTCCCCATCAACCTCTAGTCACATGTTAGAAACTTTAAAAAAGCTTTAAAAAACCCACAAGGGGGAATTACTGATGTATTTAACGTAGTAGATTAAAACTTGAAAATATATTGGTCTTGTGTTTACCACAGAACTTTTTTCAGTTATGTAACCAAAAATCCATTTGAAAAAACTCCAATTGACTTTCAGACGATTAAACAAAAGTGCTAAAAAATGGGTCACAAGCACTGATTTATATACATTACATGTCGTTTATGTAGATCAGTGGTCATAAGACCACTTTAAGTGGGTCCTGGAGTGTGCAGTCAAAGAAACAACATCAAACAACAAAAAAACACAATTCTATTTTTTTTCTTTCTTTTCCTGGTGCAAGACTTTTATTTTGAAAAAGATGTTGACTCTTCTGTCAGACGCAGTTTAAATAAAGAGTGCCTGAGAAAAACGCGTTGTCCTGATTCAGTATCTGCGATCAGATAAGATGTGGTCAGGCTATATGTCAGTGTCATTATTCTAACGTTATTAATAATTTAATAGACTGATTATTAATAATTTCAGTCACTATTTCAAAACATTTTGAACAGCTTGAGTTTGTATAGTGTGCAAAAACATGATTATATAAATACAATGAGGCTGTAAAAGCGGACTAATGAGTAGATCATTTTAACTGTTCGGCCGGATGATGTTTAATGTGGGTTTTGGCCTACACAAATAAGTAATTCCTGTAGCACACTCTATACTAGGAGGAAATGATTTGAGACAAGCCAGAATCGACACTTGAGCTGACTTAACACACGTTTGTTACTGTGTATATTCTGCCCCTGAAAATAATAGCAGCAGGCCAATGATGTAGATAGGCTACCACCTGTAAATTAAAACATACCTGGCGTAAGAAATTGTTTGTTTGAAACATTTGTAAGCCACACCTTTCAACATGTTGGATTTCAGCACCTGGACAGCTCCGCGCGCTGGTCGGTATGACCCTTTAAAGTTTACTTTTGTTTTCATCTCTTTCAGTCTTCACATTTTCATATTTAGGCAATGTATAACATTGATGTTTAAGCTAAATCTTTCCACTTGTTTCAGATTCTTGTTTAGTTGAGACCTTTTTGGCTTCTGCTCGCGAATGCAAAACAGTGTCCTGGGTAACTACAGCGATGCAGCTGCGCACGGAAAGCTGTGAAATCCAAAGAACAATTGAGAGCACTGTTCGCCATCTTCTCGCCTTCTCCGGGCTATTTGCATAGTCCGTTCTGGTTGACTGGCTGCCACAGACCGTCCTGGAAACCTCTTTTGTCCGTTAATCAGCAAGTGACAGCGGGGTGACAACTCTCAGGTGACGGATCTCCCTTTGAGGAACGTGAGGAAGAAGTGACATCGAGAGATTCCAATCATATAGTGATCGCTCTGGCGCTCCTCTTGGTTTGAATGGTCACTTAGCATGATGTGACTATATAATTCTCTTCTGAAAACGTCTTGAAATCAATCTGCTATTTAAACCCACACGCACATCATTCTGGACATAAGTCGCATTCTTGAGGATAGCAGCACAAGACTGCTGTCAGCCCTACGAAAAGTGGGTTAGATGCAAAATAATTAGCCTATGAGGCTGCTTAGACCTTGTGGCTTACGGTGTATACAAAAGGTGTCATATTTGGACTCATTCCTTGGATGTCTGAGATAGCCTAATAAAAAGATAAATATTTTAAAATCTAAAATAGCTACATGTCACAAAAAATGTAATCAAAACGAATTACTTTTTAACCATTTTTAATTCATAGCCTATGTGTATTCAAATGATTTCCAAATCGAGAAACAAAACATTCCTAAATGAATCAAACATCCTAATGTTAAGATAAAGCTCCTGTTAAATGATCTGTAAATAAATATTTACATGATTTGTAATTAGAACATTTTTTTTATTTTGTCAGATCAACGTAATTAATGTGGTTCAGATAACATAATATTTTGAGTTTATGTTGATTAAACCAATCGCCTTCATTGTATTAACTCAATTTTTTAATTTCAATGAACTCAATGAAAATTAAGGCAACCAGGTAACTTACTTTTTTTAAGTTAAACCAACAACTCTTTTTTTTTTTTACAGAGCATTCTCTCAATCAGAAAACGATAATTAATATATATTTCGCAAAGAAGGTTTCCATTTTGCAGTCATGTTAAAGTTAGCCCTTCCGCGCCTCAGATAAAGTCTGATTGGGTGAGGCAGTTTTGGATGTTCACAACTTTCAGCTTCATCCGCGCATGTTCCAACCAGGAACTTACCCTCTCGTGCACCTGCATCGCCTCTCATTGCCTTCAGGAATTCGCTGATGCTTGTAATCAGCTTTGTAAGGCCAATGAGTGCACGGATGAGCGACACTTCCCAACGGCACAGTGAGTCGCGCAGGCCCGCTGAATGACAGTCAGCGTGGGGCGCCGTTCCAAAGCCGCCACGCTGCCAAATTCCAACAGAGTCTCTCACAATCACTTCGCCGCAGGCCCCCGCACAGGCGGACACTGGTAACAGGGGAAAGTAAGAGTGAGTGTATGCGGGGGGGAAAAGAGACCGAGAGAAAGAGATAACTCGCTAACTACCGAAGCGCTGAGCAGAACTTTAGTCGCATGTATTGGCTAATCTCTACGGCACTTTCCTACTTTAAGTAGGTAGCACGTAAAAGCTTTCGTATATTCGGACCACTCGTAACCCCATTACATGCTTAAAGGGATCCTTCTCCTTGCTTTCAGTTTGTTAGAAACAAAAGAACACTTAATAAATTATTCATCTAAGTCGTTGCAAACTGCAAAGCCAATTTAGGCTAGTAAGTATGCTATTTCAAAAGTGTTGGTACCGTAAAAAACAGCATTTACAAACCTGTTTTTAGGAGGCGTTATGTAGAACGACTTTATATTATATAATAGGCCAATATGAAATTGGATAAATTAGATAACAAATTACATTTGAGTGAGAGTGTGTTAAATATCTACATCTTCTTTTTCCCCTTTAGATCTGCTCCATAGTCACATTGGCTATAGTATGTTTTTGAGGATAGTTACACGTGCACATTGCTTATATATCTCAAGCCAGATGATTTATGAAATGCTCTGGAAGACAAATGTTTCACATTTAATACAGATCTTAAAAAGCGGGATTTGCAACGTCACATTTAATAAATAGGCTTGTAGACAAACACAAAGGGATAGAGGAAAAACAAATAGTATACTTTTTTTATTTCTGGTAAACAAAAGAGAAGGAAAGTTGAAAAGAAAACTGCCCCCTATATAAGATATATTTTGTGGAACATGTCAGCGCAGTTTTTAGGTTTTAGCCCACTCGGTAAACATTTAACCACGTCTGAAACGACTGTAGCACATAACGTCTCGTGCCTCTTGGAGGGTTTGTGGATTAGGAAAAAAGACCGCGAGATTGTTAAACATGTCAACGTGTAATTGCACGATAAGGCCCGCGCAAGGAATTTATTGGCCCAGTTGCTGTTTCTATTCCCCGCTAATCTGGCGCCGCACATTCGTCCTCTGCAATCTGTCTCCGTAATCTTCCGTAGCAGAACGGCAACCAGCTTTTTTTTCTGAGGAGGCAAGAAAATATGCAGGGGTATGATAAACCCGATGCTAATTAGGAACATTTAGGACAGGGAGTGCAAAGGATCGCCGGTTTTACAAATGACAAAATAAAAGCCCATTTTTGACAATTTCACTTCAGAACATGGTGGTGTAAAGGTGATAAATGTCTGTCGGGCTATTGCAGATTTATTGGTGATATTTGCTGTTGTATTCCTTTACTTCTGCCAGGAAACGGTGGAGGTGAATAGAGTGAGGTTTGCCAGTCTGCTGGACGGGTGCCATGCTGGGCTCACTCTTTTTGTTTCTGGATGCAAATCCGCGTTGCTAAGAACAACAGTGTTGTTTATTTCCCAATCCTTGTTCATGCGAGGACAGTTTAATATTTTTTAAAATAGATTGTTTTAAAAATAATAGTTCTTTATATAAGGAAAATATCTATATAACTTTATATGTTTAGTGTCCTGTCAACCGTCACTTAAACGGCTAAAAAAACAAAAACAAAAAACAAGCAAAAGTTTCATCTTTATCATTCTTTAAATGAGTAAATGAGTTTCGTTATTTGTTCTAATTTGCTTTGGGTTCAAGTGAAGCTTCTTCGTCGACATTCTCACGGTCTTCTGTGGAGTTTTAAAAAAGAAAGAAAGAAAAGAAACGAGGTTCAAAGACCTCCCTGGATCCTGCTACTTGTTGCGGGAAAGCTCCCGCGTCACGTCACTCTTCCGGTGGCTGTCATTGTAATAAGAATGTGACTTGTCCCTGACCCGGGGGTTCAGCTTTTAGGGCTGTCTAATCCTCCTCTTTCCCTGACACAAAACACTCTCTGCCACGCACTCTGCATTCATCTTAATCCCACTGACACCCCACGGAGGATACGAGCAACATTTGCTTGACGGCCCACCAGTGATTCAATTAGGTTGTCAATTTTAGTGAAAGAAAATAAGCCACAAGGCGGGGGAAAAAAATAGAATTCTTCTTAAAATGCGTATCAAAAGTGGAAATAAACAGTAACATTTTTAATTCCATTAGGAGGTTTAGAACGCAATTATTCCATATCCGGTAAATATAGTCATGAGTGGCTCGCGGGTACCCAGGCGGATTTAATTGAAGTGGAGCGGATTTAAAGCATATGTCTGCACAATCCGGGGCTCACAGGAAAAAACAGGGGTTGGTCCTTAACAATGAATAATGTGGTTCGCTCTCTATTTGCTGTTCTTCGTTTTTCATTGGACACTCTTTATTTTGAGAGGTCTTGAACTTTGACCTCCATCATATGCATCAAGACACAACAACAACGTCACGGAAGGCTTATTGAAAGAATCAAAATACAGAAGGTTTCCTTACTGTAAAATAGCTTTGTCAGCTTTGGTCGCAATTAAAGCAGCTGATCTCGCTCAACAGAAATAGTGGCATCATATAAATAGTAATTATCAAACGATCTGAAGAGGTTCGGCTTCAAATCTAAGTTGAGCTTTTATAAGTTTCTTAAAAAAATTAAACACTCAATCAAGTGATATACATTGACATTGAGTAACATATTTTTAGGCTTTAGTAGATTCACGCATACTGAAATTTCCTAAGAAACGTTACATTTCTTTTTTAAAATATTTTTTTTGTAAATTAATGAGTGTAATAGCAATGGAAAATTATTTGGACGTGCTTTATAATAATAAACAATTGCACGTGGTCCTAATTTGCGTAAAATGTCCCATACAATTTTCATTCGTTTTTTTTTTTTTTTTTTTACCTCACTTGATAAGACACAAATATATTTGTTTCATTTTTAGATGTTATATCTGAGAGCCTGGATGCTAAAACAGTTTATATTTACACTTATATAATTAACATAGCCTGTGCTCAAAATATTTCCAATTTAATAATTCGTTCTTACACATTGTTTTGTCTCAATATCTTCAAACAATAGAGGTTCTAAAAATTCATGGCTTATACAAACAAACAAAAAAACATGATCACACTGGAATATTAAGTCCATTTCCAGCTGCTTAATCGCGAGATAAAAAGCAAAACACAGCAAACTAACTTTCCAGAATCAGAGCAAAAGCAAATTTATTCTTCTCACATCAACGCAAAACGTTTCCTCTTTTTCCTGGCAAATCCGAATTATATTTACAGATTTGTGTATCAATCTTCTCTGTAATATATTCACAATGTACAAGGGAAAAATACAACAAACAAATAAGGAATAGAGCAAATACAGCAACTCACGTGTTGACAAATCAAAGGTGGATAGAGAAAAATCTTAGAAAACTTTAAAAACATTGTATTTTGACTATACACTGTAGCACCCACTCTTTTTCATGTCTCAAACATAGTACCATCTCTCTCATACACACACACACACACACACACACACACACACATGAAGAATGAATCCCTCGCAAATGTGTAAAGCTCACGCATATGGTGTCATTTCGGACAAATTATTCAGACAACATCCCCAGGACACCCTTCAGTTTAAGTATTATATTTAAATAATATCACCTTCAAATTTACAAGAACAGACATTCTGTACAAAAAAGGTAGTTATGCTCTAAAAGAGGTACATATTTGGTTATTCGAGTCTGAATGCGTAGTTGCAAATCTTTTCATATGTGTGTCAGTGGAACGGTTCCGTTTACGCTCGTCGTGGAACTTTGATAGTGCTGCGGAACAGCGTGAAGTCTGCTCTGAACGGACGGGTCCCCTGCCTCCGCCGTCGGTAAATACATGCTTATCATCTCTCGCAAGTCTCCGGGACAAGGGGCTCGAGAGTGAGCGGTAACTGGAGGGCTTACGCTCGGCTCCGATTTCACCAGCGAGCCCAGCGAGCCGATGGCCCCAGATGAAGCCACGCTGGAGTTTTGATGTTGCGTGTAGGATATTCCCCCATAGCCTGACGGAGAGGCGCTCATGTAGCTCTGAGAGTTTGAGATGGGGCTGTACTGGAGAGCCGTCATTTCGTAGCGGTGCATAGGCTGGGGGTTGTGCGGATGGTGGTGGTGCCCGTGGTGGTGATGCGCTCCGCTGCCTGGGTGCTGACTGTAGGCGAGCTGAGCCTCCTGCATCATTGCGGCTGCAGCCGCGGCAGCCGCCACCTGGCCTGAGTACGCGCCGTTGGTCCAGCCGTTCATGTGCGCGTAGCTCGCAGCGGTGCTGCCGCCGTGACCCACCGGACTCTCTAACCTCTGCCCGACCCCCGCTGCACCCATTCCCAGCCCCACGCCGCCTCCGCCTCCTGATCCAGCGAGAAGGCCACCCGCCAAAGAGTACTTGTCCTTCTTGAGCAGAGTCTTGGTCTTCCTCCGGGGTCGGTACTTGTAATCCGGATGCTCCTTCATGTGCATGGCGCGCAGTCTTTTCGCCTCGTCAATGAAGGGTCGCTTTTCCGCCTCGGACATGACTTTCCACTCCGCTCCGAGGCGCTTGCTGATCTCCGAGTTGTGCATCTTTGGATTCTCCTGAGCCATTTTTCTGCGCTGACCCCGAGACCACACCATGAACGCGTTCATGGGTCTCTTGACGCGGTCTTGGTTAACTTTGCTGTTGGGTCCCGTGTGGCCCGTGTTTGTGTTAGTCTGGGCTCCTGGAGAATGCAAGTCCGTTTCCATCATCATGCTATACATTCACCCGGCTTTAACTTACTCAGCTCGCACACAGAAACATTCACACGTCCCCGTTCGCTGGCTGGCGCACACGCGTAGAACCTCCTAATAACAAAAGAGGCCACTCGAACAGGAGATACAGGTACAATCCAAGCAGATGATGGATGGGAACTTTGCAGCAGCTCGTCTCCCTTTGTTTTATTCTAACTTCCTCTCGCGGTGATTTTCACATCCAGTGCAGAATTGTCTTTGAGCTACTTTCAGCGGTGGGCTAGAAAAGTTAGTGGAAGAGCGGCCATATGATGCGCTTTGACAGGGAATAAATGAGTGAGAGAGAGCCAATGGCGTTTGAGGACGGGGCTGATTTGCATATGGCTCACGGTCAGGTGACGAGCTAGGGAGAGATCGAGCGCGCCACAAGCACAGCTGAAGGTTTTTTTTCGGCACGCGGAAGGTAAACAGTTGGCTACAACCACTGTTGACAAATGTTATTTCGAGTAAATGATCTTCAAATGATATTTTTCACTGGAATAAACCATAAATCAGTCAATTTTGGGCTCTAATGTTTACTGAACATGCCCTTTTTGAAACGCCTGAGCCTGAACTTCAAACATGAGCACTTATTTTATTGTCAAGCCGGTTTTCTATCAGAACAATTCCTGTCATGTTATCCGCAATAATTATATGGATAAACTGTTTCAACACTTTTAACCATAACAGTAGGCCTACGTAAAAACAATTTTTTATTCACACAAAAAAAAGTCCCAAATTAAATAAACTTCTCTGCAAACAGACTGTTTGTGTAAAGATTCAGGTTCCCAGTATGCTATATTTTCCAATATTTATCACAGTTTTCCAGTATTTATCACAATCCTTAAAAGTCACTTTGAATAAATTGATGCCACAGGTGTTTTCCTGTTGTGGCTGTTGCTAAGAAACAGGTGACTCAGGCCCAGTGCTCGTGCCATGTGAGCCCTTTTGTCATCGAGTGCAAAGTGAGGAACAGCTCAAAAATGGTTAGTGTGCAAAAAAAAAAAAAAAAAAAATTGGTGTAACCTGCAATGTTATTTTCCCCCAACGCTGCAGTATCTCAATTTCCTATTGCGCTTTTTTTCATTGGTATCGGAAACGCTGACATAAATAATAGACAATATCACAAGAAGTAGCCAATCTATACATTCTTCCCAATGAATTAAAAATAATAATAACTTCGCAATTCACCAGTTCAAAAACATGTAAAATAATTCCCGATTTAACAACAAGATCAAACACATTTACGAAGCCCATTTTATAAACCTGATACACACTCACACGATCCCTGGGCTTGTTTTGTCTGAATTATAATAATTTTGGTCAACAATAAATTTGTCACCTCGTGCTCTGTATTAATTTAGAGTGTGATCGCCGTCTACTGGACGAGAACATACGAGGATCACACTTCTGAAGCTCTGCTTTATGGCGACATTCCCTTTTTTCCATAGTCACTGTTTAATCACAAATCTGTATGTGCGAGTTTCCCGACACAATCTGTAAAACAGTTATGGAAAATTAAAGCAAACCTTGGAATATGTTGTGAGTTTCTAAACGTGAAAATGTAAGGTGCAGCAGGATACCGAAGGGAGTTTCAGGCGCATCGCTCAGATTTCACAGAAGACTTGCTCAGAATATCTCCATTAATTGTGAACTGAGGCGAAAAATAAATATCGCGTCGGTTAATGTGTTAATCATCATACCCATCAGTGGAAGTGCAAAAGGCGTTGCCATTAGTCAATTATGCGTTATTTGTTGGATTACACAACTCGTTTAACAATATATGGTGTCAAGATGATATTTAAATTAATAAATTATAGAAGTATTTATGTGTCTATCGAATAAAACTCCAGTCCAGATAAAATGACCAAAATGAATACATACATTGAGCTTTAGAAATTAGCCCACTTCTTCTTCTTCTTCTTTTTTTTTTTTTTTTTGTCACTTTCAGTAGTCCATATGCAAAAAAAAAAAAAAAAAATATATATATATAGGCTATAGAATCAATATTATATGTAGGCTTATATATGTTTTTTTTTTTAAAGATAAATTGCTCTAATGTGACCATTTGAAACAGTACAATTTAACACAATAGAATAGGCTATATTATTATTATTGTTTATTTTACAATACTTTATTTTGATTTAATGATAATGCACCTCAGGTTCTGATAGGATCATGAATGAGAACCAGTGAATCAGGAAGATCACACGGAAACAGAAAAGCAAAGAAGAATAAAGAACATCACACTATAAAGCTAGTGAACTGCAAGTTGCCTCTCCCCTGATCTGAGCTTCACAGCACTAAAATCCTTGTGTGTTGGTCTGTGTTCCAAAAGCTCAGTAAGTGGCGTCGCTCCGTTATGTCCCGACTGCAAAGTGAATTAGAGAGTCTCTTGAACTTGTGAGAGCGAGCAGGGTTTAAAAATGGTCAACATCTGTCAGGTGCGCCTGTTCTCGCTCTCCACCGCGTTTTAAACATAATTGGACGGGAAGGGAGGGGGAACTCGAGCAAGGGCTGCGTGGGGGGAGAAGGGGCTGTCTCACACACATATTTTCAGCTTCATTTTCAATTTTCAGACTTATTTCCGTATGATTTACACGTTGACACTGACACTCTGAGAGGACTATAAAGGGATGAGGATGATAGGGTTGTGCTCAGGAATAGAAGGGAGTTTGCGCACCTATGACCCTCATCGAATCAGCAATCATACAAAGTGTGTGACATCTATTTTACACAATATCTCAATACAACCTCAATATTATACAGGTTGCCATAAGATCTCCTAAATGCATGGGGTTCTCCTAGTACAAATCTACTGGAGTCCATAATAAAGCATAGAGAAATGTGTAGTAATCTGTCGTATATCTCAAAGCAGCAGCAGTAACAGAAGACAAAAACACACACTGTACTGCATATTTATCAGATACTTCCACATTGTCACCTAATAAGAATGGAGTGCATCAGTGATAATGGCTAATTATGTGTTTTCAATAGTGCATAAACTCAATCAAGTTTTGTACTCTTATATGCTGTGAGATGCTCCTCTAGGCTGGGATGCTTTTAATGATACAAGTAAAAGAAGCCCTGAGATTATCACACACCTCTGGTCTGAGATGTTTTGGGTATCAAGAACACAACGGTGATAGTTTTCATTGAAATAAAAGTTATGCCATGTATAAGGATCAGGAGGTTAGATTCAGTCAATCATCCATACATCATTTTTTAAAATAATGAATGTAAGTGTCAAATATGATATACATGAGGCTTTTGAGGATTATTTGTACATCTCTTAATCGTCATTGTACTGCTTTGCTTTATATGTTTTGCCCGGTACAATACAATTATAAACTAAGTATTTAAATATAACCTTAAGTCATATTATTAGGAGTGCAATTGATATTTATATGCATTTCATACTATACTGCTAAAAGATCTCTGGGCCTAAAATTACTTTAAAATCTACTTTACACTGTAAAAATAATATTTTCATGACTTGATTTAACAAAAGAAAAAATGTTGTGATAACAACTTCAATAATTAATGTGGTTCAGATAACATAATATTTTGAGGTTCTGTTGATTAAATCAACCGCCTTCATTGGATTAACTCAAACTTAAAATTAAGGCAACCAGGTAACTTACTTTTTAAAGTTAAACCAACAATTCTTTTTTTACTTTTTTTTCTTTTTTATGGCTACTATATGAGCCATAAAAGCTATATGAAATTTGATACTCAACAAAAACATATGAAAACCTTTTTTTTGTCTTCAATTTAAAAAAAAAAAAAAATTGTCTAAACGTTCAATAAAAAATTCCATTTCACATGAGATTTTTCAGACTATTATTTTATATGTCCAGGTTAATTCACTAAATTCTTTCATCATTTACTCACATTCATGTTATATGTCTTATGACACTTTATTCTGTGGAACAAAAAAGATGATATTTTGAAGTTGAACAATTTTTGTTGATAAAATGAAAATCAGTGGGGTCCGAAACTATTTTTCAAAATATCTTCTTTTGTGTTCTACAAAATAAAGCAAGTAAATGATGTTCCTTCAAGAGTTGAATTAATTAGCTGCCATAAGTGATATGTGCGAAATGTGTTACAGAACATGACTCTCAAGGGGGTCCAACAGGATAAACAAATCAAGGGAAATGATGGAAACATGTTCACACACTGTGTTGCATACTGACTGGCCTTGAGACCAAATTAGCAGCTCATCAGAAGATCAAAGGTTGTGCAAATGAAGACACGCACACACACACACACACACACACAGGCTATGATCACATCACTGTATGGTTTTCCGCCTGCATGCGCACATCTCCCTGCTGTTAGCACAGGAATCTCTAAGCCCACAGTCGTCTCCCACCACAGCCGGCTTCACAGGATCAGCTGAAGCTTCTAGAAACAACATGTTAGTGCGCCACGGGGGCTAATGGTATCAAAGGCATTCCTTTTACAGCAGATGGCTTGCTTAAGCTACCCGTCACAGCTTCTGTCAGCGCTACTGTATGGGCGGAAGGTAAAAATCCCAACGCCTTAACTACAGTTAATTGTTCGCTGCATGGTGTTGGATACACTCTATGGTATAGCTGCATGAAGGCTTTAAGGATCTTTGAAAACCATAAGATGATGTTCAGTCAGTGTACATGTGGAAAGAATGGGTTCATATTCAGTAGCAGCACGTCTTTGTAAGATATATGTTGTTTGAGTAAAGTTTTTAGACTGATCTGGTAAAAGTGATCAGGATTCATCTTGAGTATACTCAATGTGATAAATGGAGCATTAAAAATGATAAATGGTCGACTTTTGCTGACAAAACTTTTTGCTTAGTACATTGTTGAATTACATATTTGACATCGTAACAATACAAAGCTGGTTGAAAATAAGCAAACTTGTGCTTTAATATTAACTATGTTATGAATATTAATATATAGAAATAGATATATTAATATTAACAAACAATGAAAATCACAATTCTGTCATCATTTACTCACCCTCATGTCATTCCAAACCCATCTGATGGACAAAAGGATACTTTTTGACAACAAGAAGTTCATGGCTTATGTATTAGTCTTCTGAAGCTATTTAATGTGAAACAGAAATATAAGTTAAGAAAAGAAATGTGAAAATCTTGCCTAAAAGTCAAAGTCACCATTTACTTCCACTGTATGGAAACAAGCAGCTTGAACTTTCTGCTAAATAACTTGTTTTGTGCTCAATACCAAAGACAGAATATCACAAGGGTTTGAAAGATATGAAAGATATATTTCTGGGTGAACTAATGTTAGCCAACTTTGCAAATACACACTTGGTGAAAGGTAATACAAATGATGATTGACTGCTAATTTTAACTCAGTCAAATATGTAAAATGTGTAACAAGAGCAAAAATGCTTATAAGCACACAAATACAAGAACACTACACAGATATTGCCACAATTTAAAATAACTCCTAACAGTTATGCTAACTGCAAAACTTACAATAACCTTAAAAAAACAACAATATGCTTCCTCAACATTGTGTTTGTAGTTTGTAGGGTGAAGAGTAGACCCACGAGAAGTGGAATATTTCTAAATCAACAATATCTTTAGGTTTACATCTGTTGTTACATCATATGTTTCAATAGCAAACGATTTCCTTAATCATGTCATTATTAAAGTCGGCATAAAATCAAAATTATAAAAATAGTTCTTTTTTTTTTTTTAATGGAATATTACAGTATTAGTTATAAATGATTTATCGTGCACATCATTATTTTTTTAAATGCATGTGCTCTCATAATTTTTAATCAAAATAGCTTCCCCTCCCTCTTGTAGAGACATCTCTTCTCTTCTCTGATGACGTGTTTACTGGGGTGAGGGCGGGGCGACCTGTCACTCACATGACATCACACCAGTAGCAAACCACAACCATCTAATCAATTCCCCATAGACATTTTTTCTTCTTTGAAAAACGAATATCATTTCACTCGGATATGCATCGCAATAAAGAAAAAAACACCGTCAAAACTTTAATTTCATGGCATCTTTAAGGTTCTCTTGGATAAATCTAAACATAATACCAAAAAAAGTACTGATGCTTACTTTCTGTGACAAAATATCCACAATAATCCAGCACAGCAAGTCGCTCAAGAAATCCCTTCAAATCTTTAAATACATGTGGACAATTTTCCGTTCTTCTTCATTCGTCACTTTTATTGATACCCAATAAGCATAATGAGCAGTCAGCAGACTTCACTCAGGTTATGTGTTAATGTCTGTGCTTACTGTATTCAACAATGTCAGCTTGCACCCAATTATGCTCAAGCCTCATGTTGTTCATTAGAGGGTTATGATGGTGTCATTCTGATGGGGGTTTGACAAAGCACAAGTGTCTTCATACAGGAGTTTCCTGGCTCATGTAGTGAAATAAAGAAAAGAAAAGGCTTTATGCTCTACACAGTGGTTGCTATGCACCAGTAAAGAGAAAGAAAGGTATCTCTGGTTAACCACTTTTGCAGCTGGGCCTTGTTAGCTGATGTACTTTTGTATGTTGTTGCTACTGGATGGGGCTCCAAAGGTGGATTACAAATGAAATAAGGACTTGAAGGTGAGTGAATAAAGGTCTGGGCTGGATTTAAATTATTCACATGCTGCATGACACCAGAAACGAAAACAGCTACTCTCTATGAAAAGTCTGTGTACCATGTTAATATAAATGAATTATCCGAACACTCTTAAAAAATAATTAAGAAAAAAAGATTTTGAAGCCCCCAAATAAATGCATCCATCATAAACATAATACATACAGCTGGTGGATTACACTGTAAAAAATATCCCAGTAAAATTTACGGTAAAAAAACGGTAGCTGTTAAATTTACGGTAAAATAACGTATTTCATTAACTGATATAATGTTAATTTACCAACCTAATGAAGTACTAATATCTGTTTTGTACCTTTATAATACACTGACAGTCACCAAACACAGTTGTGATAAGAGTCACATGATCAATCAAAGTTTATCACAAGCAGCTTTTCCTCAAGCTGAGGAGGACTAATATACAGAAAGTGCACACAGTGTCATTCACACACACAAACATTAATTTAACAACATTAGATGTAACATAAAACCCTTATGTAGATAACGGATTAGAAAAAAATGAGAAAAACTAAAGGGGGTCGCACACCGGACGCGAAGCTCGGCGCCACGCAGCGTCGCGTCTCTGACAACTCACAGGTATCGCACACCGGCCGCGCACATTATATACGCGCAAGCTCAATTTTGACTCGACTCCTGATAGAAGAGCTGCACAATGGGAGTGTTTTACGTCAACAGGGAAACGTTACCAGCCTATGCTTTAATATTTCACACTGAGGTTAGTGTACATGGAAAAATGGCACAACAAAGCAAAAGGAAAGAAAATGCTACGTTTATTATACATTTTTAGACTTTATTCAAGCTGTTAAACTTAGAATGTGAAACTGATGTATCTTGCAGCACAGGGTGAAGTCAGTATGTACATTAACGACGATTTGAGAGAAATATAATATACATTTAATGTAAAACAACGTACATGGCGCTCTGTGGCGCGGCAGGATTTTAAACAACTTCCTGAGTCGTTGCTGGGCGCCACGGACAGGCGCCGAGCTACGCATACGGTGTGCGACCCCCTTAAGAAGAAACAGAGTTATTTCAACGAAAATATATCAGATGTGAAGTGTCACGCAGGGAATTGTGGGAATGTCAATTCACGTTTTTTCACTGTAAATTTTACAATGAATTGTTATTTTTCACTTCCAAAAACGGTATTTTACCGTAAAATTACATTAAATGTACCGTTAGATCTATTACAGTTATTCACCGTATATAGTATGTAAACCAATTGACAGTTTTTCACCGCAGCATTTTTACAGTCTTTTACTGTTAAAATCACGGCCATTTTTTACAGTGTACTTTTATGATGGATGGATGCACTTTTGAGGGGCTTCAAAATTTCACTGCCATTATAAAGCTTGGAAGAGCCAGGATATTTTTTAAACATATCTCTGATTGTGTTTGTCTTAAAGAAGAAAATCATATACACCTAGGATGGCTTGAGTGTGAGTAAATCATGGGGTAATTTTCATTTTTGTGTGAACCATCCCTTTGTGTGAAACAGATGCTGGCCTGACTGAAAATTACTGGTACCTTTTCCATTTTCAACTGATTTTTCTTTGGAATAAAGTCACATTTGAATTGAAATGTATGTGGAGGTGAGTAGCAGCAGTGTTTCTTTAGTAGCAAACATCAAAGACGCCTCAGATCAATACCCCACTTCTCGCAGCCATAGTGTGTTATTACCCATAATCCCTCTGTAATCCATGTACAAGGGTCACCCATCCTTGTCCAAATAGCTACAATCTCATTACGCCTCAAATAAAACTTTCCTATTTATCTACAGATTTCAAATGAAACTAATAAGGCTCTAATATACCCCTCACACCCCCTCCTTCTCTCTCTGCCATTCCAAAACCCTAATTATATTTCTCCCTATCTGAAAGCAATCAGTGATTGTGTGTGCCACGGTACGAAACGTGCTGACAATACCAGCCAATGGCGCGAGTGCCAGTGCAGCTGGACTAATTAAATTAAATGTGATGCTGCCCTGCCACTGCGCTGCTCAGTGAGAGAGAAATGAACCAGAGCAATAATGAGTACTGTAGCCGAGCAGGGAGGAGGGAGATATTGTACTGGAGACTGGACACTTGCAGTGATTTCCACATCTGATACTTACAGTGCTTAAGTGCTGAGGCATAGATAGGTGTTTTCATATACAAAGTACATCATCCCACCATGGGATAATGTCTCTGGACAGTTTACTTGTGAGTTAATTTGTAATTCCCATTTTTTTTGCATTCGATTACAATTTACTACAATGAATGCGTTTAACAAATTTACTTTACAATTTAATAAAAAACCCAGTCAAATGTTTGAGGTAAGATTTTTGTTTTAAATTAAATTAATAATTTTACTCAGCAAGAATGCATTAAATGGATCAAAAGTGACAGTAAAGACATTACTAATGTTACAAAAGATTTCTATTTCAAATAACTGTTTGTTTTTTAACTTTCTATTCAACAAAGAATCCTGAAAAAAATGAACACGCTTTCCACTAAAATATTAAGCAGCACAACTGTTTTCAACATTGATAATAATAAGAAATGCTTCACAAATCAGCATATTAGAATGATTTCTGAAGGATCATGTGACAGTAATGATGCTGAAAATGAAGCTTTACCATCACAGGAATAAATTACATTTAAAAACATTAAAATAGAAAACAGTTATTTTAAATTGCAATAATATTTCACAATACTACTGTATTTCTGATCAAATAAATGCAGCAAATAAAAGAGACTTCTTTCAAAAACATTACAAAAATCTTACTGATCCCAAACTTTTGAACAATAGTGTAATTTTTTTTTTTTTTTTTGTTCATTTTACAGCATTATTATTATTATTGTGGAATTTAGCAAGTTGCTTATTTGTTGTGCTTAAGTGTTAAAAAAACATCACAATGCAAAAACAATTGACTCTATATTTATATATTCTTATTTATTTAGATCGTGGCCTGAAATATGACCCAGAAATGACAGGTTTCGAGAGTACACTAAATAAATAAAACAAAACTGCCATATATTTTCAAAGCTATCTAAAGACAAAAATAAGACATATAAAAGTCATTACAACGCAATCAAAGCAAAAATGTAAGCTAAGCTTGTTTTTTTGAGAGACCTCCTGCTGAGAGGAAAAAAAAAGCTGACTATTAAACTATGGTGAATCGCGGGCGGCAGCGGAATCTGGTGAACGTGTGTAAAGCTGCTAATCTTATTTAACCCTGCCTTGTAAGCCCTGCAAATTGGACCTGACACGCTAACAACACTCATAAAACAATCCTTAGCCTCAAATGTCAGACCTCAGAGGAGCCCCTGACCTCTCGTCTGTCTCTCTCTCTCTCTTATACTCTTTTCCTCTCCAGCTCATTCTCTGAATCTTTCAAGCATTTTGTACATTTGCCAAAGGCTCCCTTGCTGGAAATCTAACCCCTACCTGCCACCTCTCCCTACATCTCAAGCACTTCACCCACAGTCCCCCCATGGGCCACATTAGTTGGCCTCCCTCCCTCTCTTTTCTTCCCCACCATTTGGAGTGGAACTTTCAGTGGACCTCTTTCTTTTCTCTTTTGGCAGAAAGGGCAGGGATGAGACGACCAGACCCCCGTCTGAGGCTAGTTTGGGCCCTGATCGGATCCGAGCGGGGCTAAGTGTGAGCTTCTCAGCGGGACGGCCCCTCTTCAAACTCCCCTCCTCTTCCTCTTCCTCTTTTAGTCATTGTAAATGAGGTCATCTCGTCTGCTCCATCCAGGCCGATTCCCAACGGTGCTCAAAGCCAACCTCTCACTACCTGGCCTTTCCTTCCCTTTGTTTTGTCTCTCTCAGAGGCTGTCCATTAGTCCCTTTATCTCTCTACCTCTCCCTCTCCTCATAAATGATTTCCTATGCGACCACATCTAGGTTCTGAGATAATAAAGAAAATCAGATGTAAAAAAACGATCAGCCAACTTTAATAGCCCACTTGCATTTGAATAATAAGAGATTGTATTTATAAAACGAACACATAAAATTGAATAAACTGTTAATACAAATCCAATTTAATCACAGAAAATAATCGCGAACATGAGTGCTGAACACAGCCACAACTAAAACCACACCTCAGTACAGATCAAATTATTATTCATATTCCTAAAAAATGAAGGTCAGGTGTAAATGGGCACTTTTAAGCTCCACTTGCACCTGTTGCTTCTACATCATCCGAGTTCAAAAAATGAAAACATTAGCATGCACTGAAAAAAAAAGGTTTAAGATTTACTTCAGACATGGCTAGTAGACTTCACAAATTATTTCAAAGGAAAGGCAAGTAACCAATTGAATTAGACATTAAGAAATTTGAAGTAGAAAGACTGAAATAGTACTTTTTTGTAAAACATACTCCTCAAAAAAAAAAAAAAAAAAAAAAAAAATATATTTTTACACTGTATGAAGAAAAAAAGTGACTTCCAAAAGAAACTGTATGATTAAAGCTAATAAAAACAAGATCGCATACACCCTGGAGACTGAAATCTCAACAAAAAGCAAAGAAATTTCCAGCACATCTCTCACTAAAGACACCCTCATTGCACAAACACTTCCTGTATTTAGTAGCATTTACATAAAACTGAGTCTGAGTAACTCTTCCTCTATCATGGCTGCCGTGCACTTTCCACCTGACATTTCTCCTTCCTTCCGAGAAGCCGGTTCACAATTAACCTTTCCCCAGAAGAGGTCTTCTGATAAACCCCCTTTGTCCCCCCTAGGCTGCCCCAGCATCTCATGACCCACCTTGGGGAAAAAAAAATCCATGCCCCGTACCTGCTGCCCTTTTGAGGAGGGGGGCTGGAGGAAGGAGAGAGCTCCTTTGTCCACTGGAGACAGAGGGGTGGGTGGGGACCCTCTCTTCACTCCCCCCTCCATCCACTCCTCATCCTCCGCTTCGTCTCAAAGCGTTTCGTTGGTTCAGCCTGAAGAACCACGAGCGAGGTGGAGTAAGCCCAGCGAGGTGCACTCTCTCCCAGCGTGCGCGCCTGCCCCGCTCCCCTGGTCCTCGCAAACTAGGCTGGTTCAGTCCGGGCCGCAGCCTCTTTAGGCAATGGAGTGGTTTATTTAATTTGCCGCTATAATGGAGAACTCTGAATGAGGCACTGGGGAAAAACCGGCGAGAGAGAAGAGAGAATGCGGGGCGGGCGCGAAGCAAAAGAAAAAAAGAAAGAAAGAGAGCTAGAGGAGTGAAAGAAAAGAGAGAGAGAGAGAAAACAAAAGCTAAAAGCTACCACTATTTTGATTCACCCGTCCCTTTTTTTAAAAATTACTTCCAAAGTGTGATATCTATTGTACGGGGAATAATGCAGAACAATGCAAGCGGGGGTCTTGGCAATATTCAAAGGGGCTTATTCAGAGCAGGGCCGGTGGCTGGCTGTACATTCAGGCCCAGAACACTCCCATACAAGCTTGTTCGGCAGCCACTATAGCGCTCATTGTGAGGGCAGTGTAAACAAAAAGGCGCCCCAGAGCACGGTGGGATGTGGGAAAAAGAGAGCAGCTTTATTCCCCAGAGGTCCTGCATTATTATGGGGTTAGAGCGTGTTGGTTTTGTCTGGTGTAGACCCGACCCCTTGCAGTCACAGCGGCATCAGACCGCAAGAGTATTTAAACGGAGGCGAGTTACAGACGTTTTAGGTTTTTGGTTGGGCTACAAACTACACATCCTGTCAGTCTAAGGCAAAATGTGAATGGATATATGGGTTTATGCAAAACTTGTGAAGGAAAACTGGGGAAAAACCTGGTAACAGGTTCCATTAGTTCTTCTTTGTTAAGTTTATTTAAACATTTGATAACACTTTATTTTACAGCGTCAATGTTACATATGTTACATGTAGTTACTATAGTAATAACTATAAATTATGCATAATTACATGCAACTAAACCTAAACCAAACCAAACCAAACCCTAATCCTAAGCCTATAGTAAGTACATAGTTATTTAATATTACTCAGTACTTAAATGTATAATTTACAGTGTAACCAAACATTTATTAATACATTATTCAAAGAAAAAGTTGTGTATAGCCTATAAAATATTGCTTAGACCATAATGGACCTGTGCAAACATTGTATTTTTTAAGGCAAAACCTTTGTTTTTTTTCATACATGGGTCAATTTTGTGATTTTGGCTATTTTGCATCCATTGTTCAATAACACGTCTTTCTTTCAGATTAGTGGAAAGAAAACATCCAAAATAGACATTTATGTGTTCATTACATTACAATTTTTCGTCTTGTAATTTTAATGAAAATAAATATAGTTTAAGGCCGTTTTCTCAAAATAAGTTTTTTTTTCTCTCATGCACTGAAGCCAGAAATCTCCACTTCAGTAGCTCTTACACCACACTATAACTACACTCAAAAAAAGTACAAAAGCTGTCTCTGGCGTGGTACTTTTTCAAAAGGTACACATCTGTACCTTATTTTCCCCTAAAAGGCTCATATTAGTACCTTAAAATGTACAATCCCGATTCCAAAAAAGTTGGAACACTGTACAAATTGTGAATAAAAACAGAATGCAATGATGTGGAAGTTTCAAATTTCAATATTTTATTCAGAATACAACATAGATGACATGTCAAATGTTTAAACTGAGAAAATGTATCATTTTAAGGGGAAAATAAGTTGATTTTAAATTTCATGGCATCAACTCATCTCAAAAAAGTTGGGACAAGGCCATGTTTACCACTGTGTGGCATCCCCTCTTCTTTTTATAACAGTCTGCGAACGTCTGGGGACTGAGGAGACAAGTTGCTCAAGTTTAGGAATAGGAATGTTGTCCCATTCTTGTCTAATACAGGCTTCTAGTTGCTCATCTGTCTTAGGTCTTCTTTGTCGCATCTTCCTCTTTATGATGTGCCAAATGTTTTCTGTGGGTGAAAGATCTGGACTGCAGGCTGGCCATTTCAGTACCCGGATCCTTGTTCTACGCAGCCATGATGTTGTAATTGATGCAGTGTGTGGTCTGGCATTGTCATGTTGGAAAATACAAGGTCTTCCCTGAAAGAGATGACATCTGGATGGGAGCATATGTTGTTCTAGAACTTGGATATACCTTTCAGCATTAATGGTGCCTTTCCAGATGTGTAAGCTGCCCATGCCACATGCACTCATGCAACCCCATACCATCAGAGATGCAGGCTTCTGATCTGAGCGCTGATAACAACTTGGGTTGTCCTTGTCCTCTTTAGTCCGGATGACATGGTGTCCCAGTTTTCCAAAAAGAACTTCAATTTTGATTCGTCTGACCACAGAACAGTTTTCCACTTTGCCACAGTCCATTTTAAATGAGCCTTGGCCCAGAGTAAACGCCTGCACTTCTGGATCATGTTTAGATATGGCTTCTTTTTTGACCTATAGAGTTTAAGCCGGCAACGGCAAATGGCACGGTGGATTGTGTTCACCGACAATGTTTTCTGGAAGTATTCCTGAGCCCATGTTGTGATTTCTATTACAGTAGCATTCCTGTATATGATGCAGTGCCGTCTAAGGGCCCGAAGATCATGGGCATCCAGTATGGTTTTCTGGCCTTGACCCTTAGGCACAGAGATTGTTCCAGATTCTCTGAATCTTTGAATGATATTATGCACTGTAGATTATGATAATTTCAAACTCTTTTTGCAATTTTTCTCTGAGAAACTCCTTTCTGATATTGCTCCACTATTTTTCGCCGCAGCATTGGGGGAATTGGTGATCCTCTGCCCATCTTGACTTCTGAGAGACACTGCCACTCTGAGAGGCTCTTTTTATACCCAATCATGTTGCCAATTGACCTAATAATTTATCAAACGAACATAGCGTATATTGAACGGAAAAATCAGCTTATGACAATGCTCACGTGTGATTCATTAAACTTTTGTATGCAGCCAATTCCGTCACAAGAATGAACAGGTGTTGATAAATGTGGCAGCTGCAAAAAATCGTCATTTAAATATCACACCCCAAATTTTAGAAGCCTCGCCCTATATTTTACGACACAGAGAAACGTAAATGTATCTTACTGCAGAAACACCCCTCAAACTTGTAATTTCAAACAATAAAATTAATTTAAATAATAATATCGGTAAATAAAACTAAATATTTACAAACATTATTAATATATATATAAACTTGGTTATTTTAGTACCTCACTCCACAGAAAATCCTTTAAATTAATTTTATTCATAACAGAATAAGAATGAAAAATAAGTAGCTATATATTGATGTAATGAATGCGGACTCATGGTAAGATCCATTTGCAGCTTTTATTAAAGTGAGAGTGGTCGTACAGGCAGGGTCAATCAGGAGCGAACAGGAACAGCAAGGAACAGGCAGAATCGTGGTCAAGGAACAGGCAATGATCAGGACAGGCAGATATGACTCTCAGGTCGGTACACCAAGCAAGGGTCAGGACAGGCAGCAACGGGTCGATAACAGGAAACAGACTGGCAGACAGGATAAATGCTCAGAATTGTGACACAAGGTAAACAAGACTTCGCCGTGGGGTGGTGTGTGTGAAAGTCCTTCATAGTTCTGGTAATGAGCTGCAGCTGTGTGTGGTGATTAGTGTGGAGTGATTGTGGAGTGAGTGCAGGTGATAAGCCAGGAGGATTATGGGAAGTGTAGTCCAGGAACTGACAGGAACAGGTGGTGATCATAACATAACGCCCCCCTCCCGGAAGGTGCGTCCTCGCGGCGTAAAAGGAACAGCTAGGGAGGGGGGGGTGGGTGCATTGGGGACCTGCATGCAGACCGGAACAGGGTCCCCAATGCAGGTCCAGGAACTCGGGCAGCCACGGAGGGTCCGGTACCATGGGCAGCCACGGAGGGTCAGGTACCACGGGCAGCCACGGAGGGTCAGGTACCACGGGCAGCCACGGAGGGTCAGGTACCACGGGCAGCCACGGAGGGTCAGGTGCCACGGGCAGCCATGGAGGGTTAGGTGCCACGGGCAGCCATGGAGGGTTAGGTGCCACGGGCAGCCACGGAGGGTCAGGAGCCACGGGCAGCCACGGCAGGTCAGGTGGCTTGGGCAGCCACGGCGGGTCAGGTGGCCAGGGCAGCCACGCCGGGTCAGATGGCCTGGGAAGCCACAGCAGGTCAGAGTCAGGTTCACAAATGGCCATGACAGTTCAAAGGCCCTAAAAGGCAGTGGCCGGGCACAGTCCCCACCCACAAGCTCCCCACCCTTAGGTATACTGCCCCCCCCCAAAAAAGTTCTTGGGGAAATCAACGGTGGCCATGGTCGATTCGTGGACAAGGAGCTCGTGGGGCGCCAGCAGGTCAAGTAGCACAGGTTCTGGAGCGGACTCGATGGCTGGAACACCCCTATGTTCCTTGACACCAAAGGGGCGGCCATCTTGCCCGTGGGCACTGGCGAAACAGCCATCTTGTCCATCCCCTCCAGACAGCTGAGGTGCTTTGCAACCGGCAAACTTGAGTGTGTTGCGACCGGGGAAAACTTGAGAGCGTTGCGACCGGCGATCTTGAGAGCGTTGCGACCGGCGAACTTGATTGCGTAGCGACCGGCGGGCTTGAGAGCGAAGCGGCCAGCGGGGCAAACGGCTGCTCTGGGACAACAGCGGGCTGCTCTGGGACAACAGCGGGCTCGGGCTGGCAGACTGCTCCCAAGTCCATAGAGCTCGAGTACATCCTCCACGTACGCATGACAGCCAAGACATAAAAAGTGAAAACAGCCCTCTTGGCCATGACAGAACTGACAAGGAGAGAGGGCTGCTCTGGAACAACAGCGGGGACGTGGCGTGACTCTGGGCGATCAGCGGAGACGTGACGTGACTCTGGGCGATCAGCGGAGACGTGACGTGACTCTGGGCGATCAGCGGAGACGTGACGTGACTCTGGGCGATCAGCGGAGACGTGACGTGACTCTGGGCGATCAGCGGAGACGTGACGTGACTCTGGGCGATCAGCGGAGACGTGACGTGACTCTGGGCGATCAGCGGAGACGTGACGTGACTCTGGGCGATCAGCGGAGACGTGACGTGACTCTGGGCGATCAGCGGAGACGTGACGTGACTCTGGGCGATCAGCGGAGACGTGACGTGACTCTGGGCGATCAGCGGAGACGTGACGTGACTCTGGGCGATCAGCGGAGACGTGACGTGACTCTGGGCGATCAGCGGAGACGTGACGTGACTCTGGGCGATCAGCGGAGACGTGACGTGACTCTGGGTGATCAGCGGAGACGTTGCTCTGGGCGATCAGCTGTGTTTTGACTTTGTGTTGTTGTGATGGTAGCCACCATTTTGTGAGTGTACATTGGTGTGGCAGCCATTACATAATTCACCATGGTGTCGCATTTCTCCGCGACACCTACAGTGAATGGAGAGCCCACAGTTAATAACGCATAATCCATAAAACCGCTGAGTGATATACGTGGTAGTTTATTTTGGAGTGGCTGGTTAACGCCAACACAAAAAAAGTCTATCAAGACACAGTCAGGCAAATCTGAATAGTAAACAATGTCCAGATATTCACCAATATATTCCTCCAGAGAACGTGTACCCTGCGTACTTCTCAACAACAACTGAGCAATGTCCATACCGTTCAAATGCTCTCCGGGCAAGCTGCTGGATCGTGGTGGTCGTACAGGCAGGGTCAATCAGGAGCGAACAGGAACAGCAAGGAACAGGCAGAATCGTGGTCAAGGAACAGGCAATGATCAGGACAGGCAGATATCACTCACAGGTCGGTACACCAAGCAAGGGTCAGGACAGGTAGCTACGGGTTGAAAACGGGAAACAGACTGGCAGACAGGATAAATGCTCAGAATTGTGACACAAGGTAAACAAGACTTCGCCGTGAGGTGGTGTGTGTGAAAGTCCTTTATAGTCCTGGTAATGAGCTGCAGCTGTGTGTGGTGATTAGTGTGGAGTGATTTTGGAGTGAGTGCAGGTGATAAGCTGGGAGGATTATGGGAAGTGTAGTCCAGGAACTGACAGGAACAGGTGGTGATCATAACAATTGAAACACAAATTAGGCTATAGTGGCATTCATTATAAAGCAGAAATGAATTTATTTAAAGCAAAACTGAACTGGGCTGACATAGCCTACCTCTCTCATTCGGGAAGAAGACAAACGTTTCCATATTCACGATGTAACATTTATTGGCTGCTGAATTACTGTTCCTTATGTAAACTAAGGGTTTCTATTTCACTCTCATTTCAATATCCTTCACATGCGCAAAAATGTGTTTGGATGGGCGTTGTATGCGCCGACTGGTACAGATGTACTCTTAGATGTCTTAGTGTCTGCGTGTGTGAGTGAGGCGCCTGCGCGATCAATTGAATTTAATAAAATAAAGATAGGCCTAAATATTTTAATAAAATAAAGAAAACAAAAACAACACATCAAATGAGCGTAGCCTGTACTAGCCCTACTTGCTGCACAGTTTTTCTTTTTTGTTTTGTTAATCTGTTAATTATTTTAGTGATATTTCATGTAGTCCTATTTTTTTATTAATTGTAGGCTATATTATTCTGTTTTTCTCTGCATTGCAGGTGTATGATGTGTGAATCCTAATGTTCTTTTGATGTTGCCATTTGCCAAAGCTAAATCCCTGTGGAAAAAAACAAAAACAAAAAACATTTTAAAGCACGTATCTATTCTAATTTAATTTTAATTTGACATTTTAATCATGTCGCGATCGGTTAGTGAGTGATTGTCGGTCAGGAATATAATCTATATGTTCACATAACAATTCTCCACCAGATTTACTACGCTGCACTCAAGTTCCTGCTAACTCAAAAACTTGCATACACAAGCTGAGACCTGACGTGAGATTTGATCATAGCCACCGCTCACGCTCATATTGAAAAATGCCAAATTTTGCGTGGAAATGAGCGTACACACAGTTTTCTGGCATACGATCATTTGATAAATGAGGGCCAATAAGTTTTCAGAAAACTTGTAATACAAAACAGTTGTCTTAGGGCCAGATTTACTAATAGCTTGCGCCAGCACAAACCCTTTTTTGACGTTAAAAAACTACTGTCGGGATCTACTAAAGACACGCAGTGCAAAATCAGCGCTGAAAAGTCATGGACTAAGTTGCTTTTGCGGCTGACCTTATTGCATATGCATTTGTAGGAGTTTCTCTTTCAGGCGCAAAATTTATGGGAGGAGAGTATTTAAATGAATCACGCAACGCGATTTACTAATGTTTAAGCTAGTCAATTTACTGGTATTTGTGCCATTATTCAGCGCCCCAAAAAGCATGTCTTAACCCATTTTGCGACATGGCTGCGATTGTCGCTGCTAGGACGAGACACCACAGAGAACAGAGAGCACGTGGTAGAAGGGAGAAAATATTTTCCACTTGTATTAATTTAATTGGAATGCAAGAGGAAGACATTATCCGTATATTATGTAACAAGCTGTGCGCCTGTGTCGACCCAAACCTATTTGCGACCCAACGCTAATTTGCACTCCTCTTGGTAGATTGCGTTGTTCATTATGTAAATGATTTGACTGCGTCTGTGTTCTTTAATTTGCGTGTCGTCAGAAGATCACGCACAAAACTTGCCACTCCCATCGGCGCATTGGTGGAATTGAGCTCACACACTAATTATTCCTTGTTTAGTAAATCTGGCTTTTAATGTACTGTGATTAATCAGCTGGTGATATCTGTTAGTTAGCAACATCTCTTCTCTTCTGTTTAATAGTGTGAGGGCAGGGCAACCTTACACTCATATGACATCACATCAATAGCAAACCACAACCATGTACCAACAACCCAATTAGTTCACAATGGATAAAATTAAGTCCCGCTCTACATTTTCTTTTCTCATTCGAGAAGCCGTTTCACTCAGATATATGTCACAATAAAGAACAAAAACTATTGCTATAGTTTATAACTTCTGTCTATAACTTCACGCCAACTTTAATGTTAGTTAGCACATTAATTACCATTAACTAATAAGACCTAATTGAAAAGTGTTACCAAAAAACCTAAATCAAATGCAGAGGGATGACTAAAGTTCAAAGGAAGTCAAAGGAAGATACATAATTGTAACATTCAGACTGTTGCTATTTTGTGAAGCCTGAAAGGCTGGAGCGCCTGATTGCAGCCTGTTTCCACAGATAGACTCCTCTCCCATTCACATGGGCCGACACACACGGCTCTCTGAGACCTCACTGAGACTGTGTGTCTCATTCATACGACTCCACCTGAGAGATGTGCTCGGTGTTTACACAAGATTATATTCCCCATGCTCAACACATATACAAACACACGTACACGGCAGCCAATGTGAGCACTAAACAAACAGCCCCTATGCACATAGAGAAGCAGACATATCATTATGCCACATAATAGAGCCGGGCCTTGAATATCAGAAGTCTGTCTGTCTGGAATGTCAATCAAAACTCCTTACACAAGAGCTGAATGTTGACATACACTCTATAGCATTCTGCTAAAATAGAGAGATCGGAGATCATTTTATTAAATTACAAAAAAAAAAAAAAAGGTTCAAAAGTCTGATTTTATGTGGAATAAACATCTGATAAGGATATCTGATGCTTTTTAGCCACATTGGGTGCAAAAAAAAAACAAAATGAAATAATTAAAATAAAGCTCATTTCCCTGGTTTCACAGACAAGGCTTAAGCTAGACCTAGACTAAAATGCATGTTTGAGCTGTTTTAACTGAAAGTAACTTGTACTGATATATCTTAAAATATGTCAGTGCCATTGTTTTATCTCAAGATGCACACCTAATTGCCCTAATTGAACTAAAGCCTACTCCTGGCTTAGTCTAAGCCCTGTCTGTGAAACCAGACCATAATGTTTATAGTGATTCAAATACAAGTGAATCGGTCTGTTGTATTTGTTGTATTTAGACAGGGCCTGTTCCTTAAAGGGTTAGTTCACCCAAATTCTATCATCATTTACTCACCCTTATGTCATTCCAAACTTCAGGTTCGGTGGAGCTTCTGTTTATGTTCGCTGATCAATGTTTATATGTGTATAAAAGCCTTTTTTGAATCTGTTCATCATATAAAGTGATTGAGGTTTTTTTTTAGAAAATTGCTAGACTGCTCAATTCATATGGATTAGTTTTACAATCTCTTTATGAACTTTTTGAAGCGTCAAAGTGGTTGTTGTGTAGCTGTCAATCGAGAGACAGAAATCTCTTGGAAAACAAAGATCTTCATTTGTGTTTCCAAGATGAACGAAAGTTTTTTGGGCCTAATATTTGGGTGAACTATCCCTTCAAGTTGCATTTTTTTAATGTCCATTCATAAAATGTTTATATATAAATTGTTCAAATTACATTTTAAAAAGTAATTTATTAGGCTAACATTATACAGAGATTTAAAACCCTTCATGACCTAATCAAGACACCACTTCTGACAACATTCATCAGTACCAGACCATATATATACATATTGCCAAAAGTATTGGGACAACCCTCCAAATCATTGAATTCAGGTGTTCCAATCACTTCCATGGCCACAGGTATACAAAATCAAGCACCTAGGCATGCAGACTGCTTCTACAAATATTTGTGAAAGAATGGATCGCTCTAAGGAGCTCAGTGAATTCAGGCGTGGTACTGTGATAGGTTGCCACCTGTGCAATATGTCCATTTGTTAAAGGTGCCCTAGAACTTTTTTTTAAAA
The DNA here is from genome assembly GCF_024489055.1 of Chanodichthys erythropterus. Lineage (NCBI taxonomy): Eukaryota > Metazoa > Chordata > Actinopteri > Cypriniformes > Xenocyprididae > Chanodichthys > Chanodichthys erythropterus. Next base: position 38,038,209 of record NC_090232.1, on the reverse strand, counting down.
GATGTAATATAATGTGTCTGTGAAGTTTCAGCTCAAAATACCCCATAGATTTTTTTAAATTAATTTTTTTAACTGCCTATTTTGGGGCATAATTAGAAATGAGCCGATTCAGGGTGTGTGGCCCTTTAATTCTCGTGCTCCACGCCCCAAGAGCTCGCGCTTGCCTTAAACAACATTAAAAAAAAAAAAGTTCAAACAGCTAATATAACCCCCAAAAAATGGATCTTTACAAAGTGTTTGTCATTCAGCATGTCTAATCGCGTAAGTACATGTTTATTTTGAAGTTTACATTGATTCTGAATTAGTTTGAGGCTGTGCTCCGTGGCTAACGGCTAATGCTACACTGTTGGAGAGATTTATAAAGAATGAAGTTGTGTTTATGAATGAAAATAGCAACGGCTCTTGTCTCCGTGTATACAGTAAGAAACGATGGTAACTTTAACCACATTTAACAGTACATTAGCAACATGCTAACGAAACATTTAGAAAGACAATTCACAAATATCACTAAAAATATCATGTTATCATGGATCATGTCAGTTATTATTGCTCCTTCTGCCATTTTTTGCTATTGTCCTTGCTTGCTTACCTAGTCTGTTGATTCAGCTCTGCACATCCAGATGTTAATACTGGCTGCCCTTGTGTAATGCCTCAATCATGAGCTGGCATATGCAAATATTGGGGCGTACACCCCGACTGTTATGTAACAGTCTGTGTTATGTTGAGATTCGCCTGTTCTTCGGAGTTATTTTAAACAAATGAGATTTATATAAGGGGGAGGAAACAATGGAGTTTGAGACTCACTGTATGTCATTTCCATGTACTGAACTCGTTATTTAACTATGCCAAGGTAAATTCAATTTTTGAATCTAGGGCGCCTTTAAATTTCCTCACTACTAAATATTCCATGGTCAACTGTAAGTGGTATCATAACAAAGTGGAAGCAATTGGGAACAACAGCAACTCAGCCACGATGTGGTAGGCCACGAAAAATCATAGAGCGGGGTCAGCACATGCTTAGGCACACAGTGCCCAGAAGTCACCAACTTTCTGCAAGTCAATAGCTACAGACCTCCAAACTTTGTGTGGCCTTCAGATTAGCTCAAGAACAGTGTGTAGAGAGCTTCATGGAATAGGTTTCCATGGCCGAGCAGCTGTATCCAAGCCTTACATCACCAAGTGCAATGCAAAGCATCGGATGCAGTGGTGTAAAGCACGCCGCCACTGGACTCTAGAGCAGTGGAGACGTGTTCTCTGGAGTGACAAATCACGCTTCTCTGTCTGGCAATCCTATGGACTAGTCTGGGTTTGGCGGTTGCCAGGAGAATGGTACTTGCCAGTCACTGCCAAGTGTAAAGTTTGGTGGAGGGGGATTATGGTGTGGATTTGTTTTTCAGGGGTTGGGCTTGGTCCCTTAGTTCCAGTGAAAGGAACTCTTAATGCTTCAGCATACCAATACATTTTAGATAATTTCATGCTTTCAACTTTGTGAGGACAGTTTGGGGATGGCCCCTTCCTGTTCCAACATGACTGCACACCAGTGCACAAAGCAAGGTCCATAAAGCAGGGGTGCAAACACATGTATGGTCAAAAAAGATAGAGGTAATCAAAGCCCCCGCCCAGCGGCAAATATCCAGATACTTACATTGCCACCAACCCCTGCCATCCCCAGCCCACCCCGCATTTACAGCCTCTATCCATCTGTTGCACAAGAAGTGCCTCACTTTCCTCAATTTCCCTCATTCTGCAAATGAATACAGAGTTATTTTTGCAAAACTGTATCATAACGGAGTTCAAATAGTTCACTCTGCTCCTTTCCACAATGTCTTGTTTATATGCTGCAATATTTCTCGCCCACTCTGGGGTTGCCATAAAATGTAGAATGTTATGGGTCCATCTTCAGCAGTCTATTTGTGTCAATATTACCTGATAAAAAAGGACCTCCTTAAAAATAGCAAAACCAGCTGGTGATCACCTAAGCCCACTCAACAGTTCCTTGAAATTGGAACTAGAATTAAGTTGTATGTATATAAACACTGATGTCTACAGAAGCAATCAAAATAGAGAAAAGCACCTTTTGAAAGTAACATGGAGCATGAAAGAACAATTATATCGATTGCATTGTTACACCGCTAGGTGGCGACAAGTGACTTAAATGTATTTGTTATTGAATCATTCAAGAGATTCGTTCAAAAAACAGTGATTCATCCATTAATGAAACAAGCAAAGTACCGGTATTTATTATATTAATATATTGCTATATAATACTAAATAAGATATACATATTTTCGGCTTTCCAATAGCAGCCGCAACAGGAAATCATTAAAACGAGGCAAAAAAAGTGCTGCGTTAAATGCGTTTTTTTTTTACACGTTAAACATTTCAAATTAATCGCAAAGATTAACGCGTTAATTCCCCCAGCCCTAATTAATATTAATAAAACATCCTAACTATCAGCATTGGCGTGTTCTACCTCTTTTACTGACGGCTTACAAAATGAAACAGGTAACGTTAGCACCACAACCATTATTTGCACTCGCACAAATTAGCAGTAACTTACTCCTGAATATATTTTTAGGTTACCGTATATATCGACGGATTACATTTTTCACGAGCATATGCGACCAAAATGGTTGTAATTTCGAGCCTAACAACTTTTTCGATGTAGCTACAGTCATCCATAATTTGATCTGCTAGCTAGCACTAACGTTAGGTCTTTACATGTGAACTTGATGTAGCTAAATCGTACTGATAGCAGGTTACACACAGACACACAACTAATTACCTCGGCCTAGTTAAAATGTTTAATAAATTACATGACTAGTAGATTACATAACATTATAAACCAAAAATATCCTTACCTCCAATCAGGGACGTGCACAGGAATTTTGAGGGGCAGTTGCTCTGACCTAAAAAAAGGCACTCAAAATATTTTTATACCACTTTTTAATGTGTGATTGTGTAAAGGTTTTCACGAGATACCAACCTTTCGCGAACTTGCTTCCAACACTCGTTCTCATGGAGGCGCGGTGTGCACGGAGGGGAGGGGCTGTGCGTGCGCGAGTATGTGAGAGAGACGCGTGAGTGAGAGACGCAGGGAAATGAAATGAAGCTGAACGTTTGCTCTATGAAAAACATTGACAAAGAGGAAAACTAAGGACATTTAGTCTATAATTTTATTTTATTTTAGTTAGTTTTGCCAAACACACATTACAGTTTTGGTTAGTTATCGTTTTTTTGTAATGCCTAGTTTTATTTTTATTTCAGTTAACGATGATGTTTTTTCCCACCTAGTTTTCGTTTTTTCATTCGTTTTCGTTAACGATTATAACCTTACTCACCTTTCCGACAACGTTAAGTCGTCTCACCCGACAACTGCGACAATCTCCTTCTAGTGCCGCTCATGCAGGCTCAGCTCAGGTGCCGGTCGCGTGCAGCGCTGCAGCCACGTAAACAGAGTTTGCCCTTCCCCTACTGACTTTCACTTTCGTACGGGTAACCGAATATGGAAGTGAATGAGGCTTTGCGATTTTTTTATTTATTTATTTTTTAAAATCTAGGCCTACGTGAAATTATGCATCCATTGTACGATTTTTTTTTTATTTTTTTTTTTCCACCTCGGAAGGGCAACGTGAGTCGAGAAGGGCATATGGGCAGTTGCCCGGGCAACCTGAGCAACCCCCCTGTGCACGTCCCTGCCTCCAATCATTGATGATCTCACCAGTTTCCAGTAAAACGGGAAGGCGCGGCGCCGAACTCGGGTCTCAGGGAGAAATAATGCTGCAGTGGCAGATATACCGCAGCGAGAAGAAACATAGTGGTTCACACGAGCGCGCATACGGTGCTGTTTTGGCGCGCAGTGTTCTGATTTGCTCATTTACTTTTTTGGTGGAGGCAATCCTGAATTACTGATGGTGAAATTATAATCCGACACTCTCAGACTCTCAGACATTATATATATATATATATATATATATATATATATATATATATATATAATGTTATATATATAATATCTGTTACCATATATATATATATATATATATATATATTATACTTAATATACTTATACTACTTTCAATGGTTGTGAAAAACTCATATGGTACTTGAAAATGCTATAAAAGTCCAATAATGACTTGTATAAGACTCATGACGACATATTTGGTGTAATCATCAAGTAAAAAGTATTATTTAAAACAATTACTTACAAAGTAATATTTACACATTAAAAATGTGATTCTAAACATCTTAACCATTATCTCCATAAAAGTTTTTTCCCAACAAATATTATTATTTATTAATAGTATAATTGTTTTGGAAGAGTTGCACCACGTGATATTTTACAACCTTGCTTTTTATAAATGAACAAATTATCTGATATACAGTACCATTTTTAATGTTTTTCAAAGAAGTCTGTTACCAAGGCCACTCCTGAGTATTAACTAGCAACACATGAAACTCATCAGCACTCATCACCACCGCAGCATAAAAGACACTCCAGAGCACTCAGTCACTGTCCGGTCTTGTTAATGCATACGTACCCTCTATGCTTACCTCTAGGACTCTCCCAACACCTGCTTACCTGTCTCTAGCATTCTCCGTGGCTCCTAGTGTTTCTGTGTATCCTGTGAGTGTCATCGTGTCCTGTCTGCTCCACGTCTGCCTGCAGCCACGTTCCCTGGGAAAGATAAGAAACCACATCAGATCCAGTCACAGCTACGAAGTCACGAACTTATCCTACCTTCACTCACCTGCATTCTGCCATTCATCCTCAGGTTGTTAAATAAACAAGATCTTAACCTTACCTGTGTCTCCATCCCCTTCTGTGTGTAACAGAAGACCGGACCAACACCGTCAACAACCAAGATGAGCCATCCGGATCCAATTCAAGACCTGGTTGATGCACTTCGTCGCACACTAACCAGCACTTCCACTCCAGCACCTCCAGTGACCACTTCCGCATTCACTGCTGCACCTCCTTCACCTGTTGCGGTCGCCAGTCCCATGGCCAAACCAGCGCCCTTCAATGGCTCGGCGGAGGACTGCAACGGATTCCTTCTGCAGTGCTCAATGGTCCTGGAGATGCAACCGCACTTATATCCTGACGACAGCACTAAGGTGGCTTTCATAATCTCTCAACTCAAAGGGAAAGCTCTCCGGTGGGCCGAACCTCTCTGGACACAGAAAAATTCCATTGTCAAGTTGTTGTCAAGCTTCATTAACCACTTCAAAGAAGTTTTCGGGAAACCGGCTTGGGATTCATCAATCTGTGAGAGATTATGTCAATTGAAACAAGGTTCAATGTCCGTGTCTGATTATGCCCTCCAGTTTCGGACCTTAGCTGCAGCAAGTGGTTGGAATGAACAAGCCCTTATTACCACCTATCGTCGAGGTCTCAATCCCCGTGTGGGGTTGCATCTCGCTGCATACGAGGATTCCATCAGGCTCGAGAAATTCATCCAGCTATCCATCAGATTCACCACTCGCATGCAGCTGTGTCTCGAAGAGCACCAGGGCCAGCCACTATTTCCATCCATCCTCTGCCAGCCAGAATCCATCAGCCATCCAGAACCAACGAGCCCATTCACGTCTTTCATCCGCTGAGTGACAGAGGAGGCTGACCCAGAATCTTAGCATCTTAGCATCCACTCGTCCAGTGCGACCCATGGTGAGTGTTCTCATGCCTACACTGAATAAGATGAAACCACTCACTATTGTTGTAAACCTTACTGCTGCTGATCTCTGCCTTCCAGTCAATGCGCTCCTCGATTCTGGGTCAGCCGGAAACTTCATCTCCGGAACCCTCTGTCGTCAGCTCCAGCTCAAAACCACCGCCATGCCGAAGATATACCAAATCCACTCAGTAATTGGAAAGCCTCTTCGTAAAGTCCGAAACAGTGTGGGACCTCTCCATCTCCAAGTTGGTGTTCTCCACATGGAGGAAATCCATCTGCTGGTTCTAGAGGAATCAACGGCTGACGTAATTCTAGGGCGCCCCTGGCTTGAGCATCACAACCCCATCATCTCCTGGAGGACAGGAGAAATCCTGAAGGGGGGGTAACCAATATTTTAATGACTGTTTTCCTGAGTTCCCTGTTCCAAGTCTTCCTAGTTCTGAAGAAATCCCAGTCTACTCTACTTCTGTGGAAAGTCCACTCGAGAAACGTTCAACGGACATCCCTGCTTGTTACTCTCACTTCAGTGATGTCTTCTGTCCTAGAAAAGCCTCCAAGCTGCCTCCTCATCGGCCATGGAACTGCACAATCGACCTCATCCCCAGTGAGCCAGTGCCCAGAGGGAAAATATACTCTCTCAATCCCTGAGGAGAAGGCCATGGAGGAGTGCATTAACAAAGCTCTGTCACAAGGCTACATCTGCCCGTCTACTTCCCCTGCTGCTTCAAGTTTTTTCTTTGTGGCGAAGAAGGACGGAGGCTTGCGGCCCTGCATTGATTACAGAGCTTTGAACAAAATCACCATTAAGTTCAGGTACCCACTTCTTCTCGTCCCATCAGCGTTGGAACAACTACGTGGCGCCACTGTGTTAACCAAGTTGGACCTGCGCAGCGCCTACAACCTCGTCAGAATACGTGAGGGGGACTAGTGGAAAACAGCTTTCGTGACCCCTACTGGCCACTACGAATATCTCGTCATGCCATATGGACTTGTTAACGCCCCCTCCATATTCCAAGACCTCATGCACGAGGTGCTCTGGGAGTTCCTGCACAAGTTTGTCCTAGTCTACATCGACATCCTTATATACTCCCGGAGCATGGCCGACCATTGCCGCCACGTTGCGGAGGTCCTCCAACGCCTGAGGGACTTCCATCTATTTCTCAAAGCCGAGAAGTGTACCTTTCACCAGCCCTCAGTGCAGTTCCTGGGATACATCATTGATCGCAGTGGTGTCCGCATGGACGAGAGGAAGTTAACTGCTGTCAAGGACTGGCCCATTCCCACATCCGTAAAAGAATTACAGAGATTCCTAGGTTTTGCAAACTTCTACCTCAGATTCATCAAAGGTTACAGTTCCATCACCAGTTCACTCACAAACCTCCTCAAGAATAAGCCCAAGTCTCTGTCATGGACTCCAGCCGCCACGAAAGCCTTCAACACCCTCAAGACAGCCTTTACGACCGCTCCCCTCCTGGCTCATCCCGATCCAGACCTCCCTTTCGTCATCGAGGACGCCTCCACCACAGGAGTGGGAGCGGTATTATCACAGTAGCAGGGGAATCCCCGTAAGCTCCATCCATACGCCTTCTCTCACAAGCTCAACCCAGTGGAGGTCAACTATGACATCGGGAACTTCTGTCACGGCCACCAGGACTCCTGGAACCAGTTTCTGGGTTTGGCCGAGTACGCCCAGAACTCTCTCCGTCGGTCCACCACTGGTCTTACTCCGTTTCAATGCGTACTCGGCTACCAACCCCCACTGTTTCCCTGGGATGGGGAACCATGCGCCGCCTTCTCTCACAAGCTCAACCCGGCAGAGATCAACTACGACATTGGGAACCAGGAGCTTCTAGCCATCAAGCTTGCCGTGGATGAGTGGAGGCACTGGCTCGAGGGAGCTAAACATCCATTCACGGTTTTGACAGACCATAAGAACCTTGAGTATCTACAGGACGCTAAAAGACTGAATCCCCGTCAAGCAAGATGTTCTTCTGCCCAGAACTCTCTCCGTCAGTCCACCCCTGGTCTTACTCCGTTTCAATGCGTACTCGCCTACCAACCCCCACTATTTCCCTGGGATGGGGAACCATCGGACGTCCCTGCAGTAGATTACTGGTTCTGGGAGAGCGAGAGGGTCTGGGACTCAGCTCATCTCCAACTTCAGCGGGCCCTACGCAGGCGCAGGTCGACAGCTTACCTTAGGCGTTCCCAAGCACCCGATCACCAGCAAGGAGAGAAGGTTTGGCTGTCGACCTGGGACATCAGGATGCACCTGCCCTCTAGGAAAGCTGAGTCCTAGGTTCATTGGCCCCTTCACCATCACTCGGAGGATCAACCCTGTCACCTATCACCTGCAGCTCCCTCCTGAGTATAAAATTCACCCAGTTTTCCACGTTTCACTGTTGAAACCTAACCATCCCTCTGTTCTTCCCTCCACAGAGCCTGGCAAAGCCGAGGAACCATGATCATGGACGATGGAGCAGCCTACACAGTGAAAGACATCTTGGACTCCCGGCGCCATGGTGGTCACCTGGAGTACTTAGTCGACTGGGTAGGATACGGTCCCGAAGAGCGGTCATGGGTCCCCAGGAATGATATTCTCGATCCCAGCCTTCTCGATGACTTCCATGCCAGACATCTTAACCGTCCAGCTCCACGCGGCAGGGGTCGACCACCACGAGGTCGGGGTCCACAGTCCTCAGGAGCAGACCGTGGAGGGGGGGTAATGTCACAGACACGCCAGGCTCTTCACTCACCCAATCACAATGCACTTCCTCTCCTGAGTATTAACTAGCAACACCTGACACTCATCAGCACTCATCACCACCGCAGCATAAAAGACATTCCAGAGCACTCAGTCACTGTCCGGTCTCGTTAATGCATATGTACCCTCTTTGCTTACCTCAAGGACTCTCCCAACGCCTGCTTACCTGTCTCCAGCGTTCTCCATGGCTCCTAGTGTTTTCGTGTCTCCTGTGAGTGTCATCGTGTCCTGTCTACTCCACGTCTGCCTGCATCCACGTTCCCTGAGAAAGATAAGAAACCACATCAGATCCAGTCACAGCTACAGTCACAAACTTATCCTACCTTCACTCACCTGCATTCTGCCATTCATCCTCTGGTTGTTAAATAAACAAGATCTTAACCTTACCTGTGTCTCCGTTCCCTTCTATGTGTAACAGAAATAAAATGTATCACGTTTCCACAAAAATATTAAGCAGCAAAAAACTTTTTACATTTTAACATTGATAATAATAAATGTTTCTTGAGCAGCAAATCACCAAAACAATAAGAATAACATATCTGAACAGAGAGCTTGTTAACGAATATCTTGTTTCTATGCATTGCCTTAACACAATAGGTTGATCGTTCTGCTGAGAAAGGACTACACAGAGCCAGAGAATAGCCAGGATGTTTTCCTCCTACAGAATGGATTAGGCAGGCAGTTCTATACAGGTTTCCAGCAGGCATTAGAAGCAGAGCCTGCTCTCCAATAAAGAGAACAAAACATAGTGTGTGTCAGAGTGCTGTCACAGCAAACAAACAGACAGACAGACAGAAAGTTCTTTGTCATTCATCAGAATAGAGAGTCAGCATTGGAAAAAAAGAAGAAAAAAAAAGTGGGATACTGGTATTTACCTGTGAGTTGAAAATAGTAAAACCTTTCCATGTGTCAAGCTCTCTCATACAAACAAACACACACTGGATTATACTGGACAACTGTCAAGCCAAACACTTTTTTTATTTATATATTTACGCTTTGTAGATTCTTCTAAGCCAACAAATCATGTTTTGAACATTACGCTAACATTGTCAAGGATGTGTCTGTTTTTTTTTTCGTGGTGCCAAATTGTTAAACTGCTGCAAAAAGTTCAATTAAATTTTTCACAAAACACATTCAACTGTCAAAAATGTATTTGTTTTGTCCAACAGCATCCCATATCTGGTGACTACCACAAATATTGTCTGAGTCGCCACTGAATTTCTACGATTCTCAGTGTCTCGTGCCTCGTCTATGACAAAACAATTTCAGCTATTTTTTTTTTAAAGTCTGGTCAGAATAATGCTGTTTCATCCTGTGATTTTTAAGCACTGCTTAATTAGTCCTCCCTCCCTGCTGCTCCTTGCTCGCAGTTAATTAACTTGAAGGCGCAAGTAATTAGCTGGAGACGCTGAGTGATTCACGTGCTGTCCCTCCTATTAAACACCTCGCGAGAGCAGCGCATGAGTCTTGCTTGCAGACCCATAGAATCAGACCCATCTAATAGAGGAGAAACATAGAAGTTGCATGATCATCAGTGTCCTGCAGATTTTAGCTCCAACTTGCCCCAACACAAATATCTGGACAGCACACTCTCATGGCAATTCGTAACTATTTTACATTTTGACAAATTGGTGGCCAATATGTGGGACATTGACTAATAAGGTTTTTGAAAGTAAAAAACAAACAAAAAAAAACATAAGAGATATAATTAATTTTGAAGTTATATTAAGTTTTAATAATGAGATTATGTGGTTTTTATAATCAATTAACACTGCTTTTGCCATTTTTTTACACAATGGACAAAATTTGTCACAAAAAAAGTCATTCGGTTTATCCAAAATTTCGGTTTCACCAAATGACACTTTTGGTTATACCAAATGATGATATTTTCAAACAGTGCTAACAGGCTGATATCTAGCTAGTTAGCGTGCTTGCTAGCAAGCAAAAGGACAATTAAACATTTTATATTTAGTTTTTCAAAGATTACAACATTTTCCATGTTTTATAGCGGTTGTACCGAATGACCTGATGTGAATGACTAGATGAGTGTTTGTGGTTAAAAGTATATATTTTTTTTTTTTTATTCTTTTTTAGAAAATGACCAATCGCTTTGCTAAATAAGACCCTTTTGTCTCATCTGGGATCGTGTAGAACACTTTGACGATGCACTAAAACTGTAATTTTGTCTAAATTTGATAAACTGTCATTGACCAATATATGAATTTGTCTTATTCAAATGTTTTCATACAATCTGCTTATGCCCCATTGACGGTTATGTTTAGGAGTCGACCTTCATGCTTACTTTTTTTCTAAAGACCTTACGCTTCCAACTTGCCCCAACACACCTGTCTAGACAGCACACTCTCATGGCAATATGGCGATTCGTAACTATTTTGGCAAATTGGTAGCTAATTTGTATGTATCCGAATAGGCACACTTCACCTTTGGAAAAAGCACTGAAGTATGTTTGAATTCACAGTATTCATAAAACAGTGGGAAAAAATACCTGGATGACTTACTACTTCAGGAGAGATTCTAAAGTGCACATCCGATGGACACTTTACTATCCCATAATGCCACAGAGTTGTGAATGATAGTGGAAGGACGCAACTGACACTGTAGGTCACATGACAATTGCTACGTTTATAGTGGCACAAAGTTGTTATTATTATTGTTATTATTATTTTTTACTTACACCTGACACAGATCGGAATTTGCTGCACGAGAATTTGCATGAGATCAGATTTCTTTGCATCTGTTTTGAGCCACTTCCAAACCTGGTTTAAATCAGACATCTGACCTATGTCTAAGGCTACATGCAGACTGTCAGTCCAAATCTGATTTTTGTGCATTTCCAATTGAAATCTGATCAGATTTGCCACGTGTGAATGGCCAAAAAACAAATGCGATTTTTACAAATCTGTTTCGAACTACATTCATATGTGGTTTGAAATCCTATTCAAATTGCATTTCTGGAAATCTGTTTCAGTCTGACCACTCTAATCAGATTCTGCGTGGTTTATGTGATTTTCAAACGTAAATGTCAAACGAAATCTTACAGCTCTTAACCTGCATGCTGGCAAATTATCATGGCCACCTGACGTGAATTATAAAATTATTTTAGTACGGCCATTCAAAACCTGATGGTCAACCATGTTGCATAGTAAAGCGATCACCAACAGAATAATTTAGGGCGAGGATTAATATAAACAGATACTGGATACCAGTCGTGTCTAAAGTGAATGCAGGCGGGACAACAACGAAAAAAAAAAAGGATATGGTCAAAGGATCAGATCTGTGCATTAAGACTTGCAGTGTAAATGCAGCAAATGACAACATGACAAATGCAGTACGTCCGGATTACATTCATTCAAACTACACACATTCATACTATATAGAACATACTTTTTTACTTTTTGGATGCAGTGTAGTAATCCTTGATTAGCTATTCAGGTGTGTTTCTAAAATCCACAGGGCAGTGGGTTGGATTGGACAACCTTGCCCAAACCTCTTTGGACCACCATTTTTCTGTCCAATAAATTGTAAGTAGTTTTATTAGATGATATGCATGTTCTCATATGACATACAGAGCAGGGCTATAGAGTATGTGTCAGACAGAGACTGTTTGTGTGTAAGAGAGATAATATTGAGAGAATAGGGTCATAATGGGGTCTCTTTTCTCAGTCTTTAAAGGTAACGCTATGCTGTTACAGCATCAGAGGGTGAAGAGGAAGCAAAGGCTATAATCATTACAATTACCAACCGCTCTCACCTAGACCAGCACTCCTCAGCTCTCACTTAAATACAGTCACTCTCCCTCTCTGTCTTGTCATTCTGAAACACTCTTTACACACAATTTTAAACTAAAAGGTGCCCGTTTCATGAGTTCAAATCCTATGAGACTGGCGTTTAGCAAAATAGAGGTTGTCTCACTTAAAACTATTTTATAGCATATATCAACATAGTGCAAAATGGTATTAAAATTATGTGTAGAAGTCGTTGCTGTGTTGTGAGAAAGAATGTCCAGAAAAATGACTTTCATTGAAGTCATTCTGAGTAACCAATATAAAGGGACCATTTTAGATAAATGCTGCGTTCCAATTCGCCTACTTATACTACGCCCTAAAAGTATGTACTCTTTCTGTAAACAAAAAGTACTTACTTTTGAGTGTGTAGCAAAAGAGTAGACAAGCTTTGGGACATACTAACACGTCATACAATCGCGTCTTTTCTCTCTGTCGCATCCTGTCACCGTAAACTGGCCTGTCAATCATCTTACATCCTCCACATTTCATTTAGTTAATTTCCTACCGTATCGGAGAGAAATGCAGCACGTTGATCTGCAGTCGCGAGTCTTTCATGTGGAGAACTGTCCTCATATTAATGCATAATGATGCATTTAAAAGTTAATGGCCATTCGGATCTTTATAAAAGTCCACATTGGTATTTGCAGATGAAAAATAACACGGGTAACATTAAATGTATATTTTCTTTCAGGTTAAACTGATTATTAGTCACTCAAACCTCTCAGCGACGATCGCGCGTATCCGCCATGTTTTGTAGTTTTTTAACACTTTTTACTCGTGTTTGTAGTTCTGAACTGAATCCTCGTCCAACGCGCAATGGGTTGTGGGCATTATTAGCCTTTATAGTGTGCAAAGTCGAAAATCTACCGGAAATAGTAGACCATCCGGGGACTTTTGGCATACTCTTTTCAACATACTATGCTTTGGGACACACTTATTTTAATCTCACATACTATTTAGGATGGATAGTATGGACATTGGAACGCAGGGAAAGTCATGCGGTCAGTATCATGTGACAGGATGTGACATCATTCAGACACCTGCAAAGGACCACATGGTCATGAAGCAAAGTATCTAACTCTCTCTTAACTATTTTAAAAATTCATGTTTTCACTTGCTCATACGCATGTCCTGAAACATCACGTCATTCGGTACAACCAAATTTACAGAAAACAATTTTAAAAACTTGTTCTAAATATAAAAAGTTTGATTGTCCTTTTGTTAGCTAGCTAGATATCAGCCTGTTAGCATTGTTTGAAAATATCATCATTCAGTAAAACCAAAAGTGTCATTCGGTAAAACCAAAATTTTGGTTAAACTGAATGCATTTTTTTGTGACAAATTTAGAGACCATCGTGTAAAAAAATTACAAAAGCAGTGTTAATTGATTATAAAAACGAATAAAACTTAAAAATTAGTTATATCTCTATTATGTTTTTCTACACTTTTAAAAAACTTATTTTGTCAATGACCCATAAAAAATTAGTATCAGATATGATACATCAGGCTTTTGAGGAATGTTTAATGTACACACACACACACACACACACATACATACATATATATATATATATATATATATATATATATATATATATATATATATATATATATATATATATATATATATATATGAGATTGGAATGTAAACTCCCTATAATTTATTAATAAATAATAAATGATGAAGCAGAAACAGTTGCATAGATGACTTATTGTTACAATCTAAAAACACACAAACAGTGGTGACTTGAGCAGCATCGATCTTCAGTCTTTTGGAATTTCTGGCAGATTTCATTGCATCTGAAAGGAAAGCACAGTTTGATGGGCAAATGACAGATGTTTAAAGTGGAGTGAGTTTGACATGCTTTCATGGAGATGCGGTTCTGTGCTATACACACACACACACATATATATATATATATATATATATATATATATATATATATATATATATATATATATATATATATATATATATATATATATATATATATATATATTCCCTGAATTCAAACCAAGTAACAAAGTCAGCAAATCCATATTTTTGTATTGAATATTTCAATGAAGGTAGAAAAATAATTAAAAATAAATCAAATGATTAATAACTAACTGGCTGGTAACTTTTTTATTTAAAAGCAGAAATATTTAGTTGTTATACAGTATCATATGCTGTTCTTCCAACCTTGGGTCCAGTTTCAGATTTTATTTAATATAGAATACAGTCAAGAAAAGCATTGAGGAAAAGGAATAGTATCCCTCACAATATAATATTTCACAAAACCCATCATCATCTTTTGAAGGAAAGAGAGAACACTGGAAACAAAGCATTCTTTCACAGTCCATGACATTGGAAGATGTATTCTATTGTGCCGAGTCGGAGTCTAGCACTTAATCGCATACACCGTTCTGAACTGAAGTTCTGAGGAACACAGATACACAAAGAAAGACAGACTCTGGAAGGAAGCTCGGGAAAGGCATTGAGCGTTCTGTCAGATTTTGTGTGCTTTTCATGTTTGTTTTTTTAATTCATGAAAAACTGATCTATTATGATCTTGATAGTTTACACAACAATAAAAATTCTGTCATTTACTCACATTTGTGTTGTTTCATATTCGTTACTTTTTCCATGGAACATAAAAGTATAACTTTTTGAAAAACATAGTACACAATTTAATTTAATTTGATTATTTTTATTTATTTAAATGTAATTGATTTATTTAATTTTATATATATTTATTTTTATTTGAAAGACATGGTTACTTCGAACAATCTTCTTGAAACAGCTGAATGGAACAAAAACAGACCGAAATATACGTCATTGTTCAATGATAACCATCCAAATTCAAAAAATGTTGTTCTGGATGTGAACGTAGACTACATGCAAGTTTAAACAGAGGGTGAGAATATGAATAAATAATAAAAATCTGTTCAGTAACACAAAGCTATTGTACATATTCAGAAGACTTGAACTATAGTACACAATTTGTACTTCTTATATTATATGATAGTTTTTTTTTTGTAAAACCAAACAGAGAAATTAATTAAATTAAATGAGTTAGTTTCACTCAAATAATAATGAAAGTTATAGAAAAAAGTTGTGTGAACTCAAAATTTCATTATAGTAAGCTGAACTTAATAAGATTGAGTTGAGTTGCAGCAGATTTCTAATTCCCAGCATGCTTTGCGTCAAACTGTATAAATGTTGAAATTAAGTGTTATTTTATGTGTTTTTGCTCAAGATTAACATAGGGAGACATAGGTTAGTGTTTAATGTTGTGTTACAGGGGGTTCTGTTATGTTAGTTCTACTAACTTAAAAAATGAAATAGTTTACTTGCTTTGAGGTAATAAGTTTTCTCAAATGTTTTGAGTATTCTGAACTTGAGTTTTACAGTGCATAAACTTTGTTGTTTGAAACGAGTAATGATTTCTGAGAAAAAAAAAAACTTTTATATTCAATACTAATAATAATAATAATAATAACAGTATGCGGGTGAGTAAATACTGACAGAATTTTCATTTTCCTTGAAACTTCCTTTCAAGTGAGCTCAATCAAGCTTTCCTGGAATTTTTTCCTTGACATTTAATTCTCTGTATTCATCCATCTCTTTTCTCATCCTCCCTTTAATCGACCACGCTCACCTTCTCCTCCGCTGTCTTGCTCAGTTCACGCTTTGTCTCTCCATTATTCTTTCTCTCTTAGCTCCTCTGCCCCTCCAGGTTCACTCTCATCTCTTCCAAGGTCTGCAAGCACAATAGCCAAACAACAGATTAGCATTTTCTCCATGATGTGCGTTTGACATTGTGCGAGAGAATGAGCGCCACATCTCTAGGCCACTAACCTTGCTATACAAGGCTAATTACAGTCTTCACAATTAGCACGCTAATGCTAGTCGCAGCATGAATGTCATTCACCTTTAATAAAGTCCTGGCCTTGCGGCAAACTGCCTGTGAGCCAGTGTATTATCCCATATTATCCATTCAAGCCATTTGAAGCTAATAAGCTTTGGTTTGTGTGAGATTCAATGTAAAAGGGATTTGGTAACCTGGACAAGCAGGCTTGCCAAGTATGCCAGCGTAGACCTCCATTACTGGAGGCCCACTAGTCAGTCTCCAAATTCTGAAAAAGCCATGAAAAAGCACTCCACATATCAAAATTACAATCAAATGAAATTTCTGGGACCATCAGATAAGCAACACACAAGGAAAAATTGGACTTCCTTTTGTGAGGAGAGATACCGCACGACGCATCACACTCCTAAATGGGACCAGCTTTGACAATGGCATTACAAACTGGATGACAGTTGTGACCTAAACTATGACAGATGGAGGATTGATGGGCAAACCAAGTTGTCTTGGTCCCTCTGTGTCTGAAAGTGATTCAGTTAACCCTCCGTCAGCTGGTCATTAGCTCAAAATCAAAACATCTGACAACAGGCTAGTGTTTCTCCCATACATCACATTTATCTTGAAATGAAATTAGTTGGGTGCTTCATATTTGTGGTAATTTATTACAGTCTGGTTGGATTAAGGCACTTTAAAATAATTTATTTTGGCTTTTAAACTATTATTTATCAGAATTTAGTGTCTCTTCACCAGAGTTTTTCTTTTCAGAATCCAGAAAATCAGGATTTTTCAGTTTCATTTTGTTTAAAGGCTGTTAACAATATTTTCTTTAGCTGCTGTGGCAACAAAGCCTTTTTATACCAAGAGCTCTCAGCACGATCAATAACGTAAACCAATTAACATTCACACAAATTCTACTGAGCTGCTCCAATAACAGCTGCTCCTGTGTCATGATATACAAAAGGCAACAATGAATTAACATTTGTTCTGTATTCTACGTCTAATGTTTTATATTATACTTCACTTTTAATACTAATATTGCTATTATGTTTTGCATACTTTATTTTATACTTTTATTCCACAAGGATGCATTAAATTGACAGTAAAGACATTTCGATTTCAAATAAATGCTGTTCTTGTGAAATTTCTATTTCTATTATATCAAAGAATCCTGAAAAAGAAAAGTTTCTTGAGCAGCAAATCAGCATTAGAATAATTTCTAATTTCACGTGACACGTGAAGACTGGAGTAATGATGCTGAAAATTCAAATTGAAATTACAAAATATATTCAAATAGAAAGATATTTTAAATTGTAATAATATTTTACAATATTATAGTTTTACAGCATTTTTGATCAAATAAATGCAGCCTTGGTGGGCATAAGAGACTTTTTTTTTTTTAATTAAAAAAAAAAAAAATCTTAATAACCCTAAACCACTAGTGTACATATAGTGTACTTTTTTTTTTATTTTACAAAAAATATCATTGTATATATCATATATTGATATCGTATGGCCCTCTAAAAAAAATGCGTTTTGCGGAAGAACATTGTTTTGGTTTTGCTTCGGCTCTGCGTGACTGTTCAGATGAATATGGTTATCCTATAGCTCATAAAACACTAGGTTTAACAGATACAGTAATACAAGTTTAGATGGAAAGGATCTCAAGCTGACTAGATGAAGACGGTAGCTTTACTCAGTAATAGACACGGTACTTCCTTGAAAATACATTTATGAACAGTGATTCAACAACAATAATACAGTGACCCTTCACAACAGATAATGCTTTACAATGAACTCTGTTAGAGAGCTACATATGGCAATTTATCTGTTCAATAAAATACCTTACTCGCCTGTTGAGTAATAAAAACAACTTCTCCGTCTCACTTTTACAACCATGCAAATCCCCCAGTTCTCGCAACTCCAAAAAGCAAAGCCAAGCCAAGACGAGACATGCAAAGGTAAGTGACGCAAGTACGCAATTTCCTGCCGAAACCATCCTGTCAGGTCTAAAATATAAACACGTATAATAGGCTTACCATAGTTAATTAGGGTAAGACAAAAACAATTTTTGATAAAATATTGTGGCGTGAGGCCGTTGACGTGAGAGATAACGAGCTCCACCTGCGAGTCGCACTGGCCTTGAGTCTCTCATGGAGGAGCTCTGAGGGCATAAAAGGAGGAGCGATGACAGTGAAGGTCGAGAGGCGCCGAGAGGTGCCGTTACATTGGTGCCGAAACCCGGGAGGAAGGAGGGACATGCTGTTGGAGAGCCCTCGCTGCTGAGGAGAGTGAAGACCGTGAGAGGCTGCCCCAGGTGGTGGTACTGGAGCCTTGTGACAGGTGGGACTGAGACCCCGATGCCATGCTCCTGGGACGAGGTGGGGTGGCTGCCATCCAGGAGGGAGCGGAGGAGTTGCCGTCGTCTGCCGTGGGCCAGAGCCTGCTACCGTCCGCCATGAAGGGGAGGAGCAGGGGACGGCGGACTCGCTGCCGGAGGAGCCATCGACGGCCGCCAGGAGGCGGTCAAGGATCGGGCCGTCCACCGAGCGTCCAGTGCCATTGCGAGGAAGAGCCTCTCGGCTGGCTGAGGACCGAGCGGCAGTGTGTCTGGGAAACGGACCAAGATTTTTTTTTTCTCTTTTTCCTCTCTCCCCTCTCTCGTTCTGTCGCTCCCCTTGCTTCCGTCTCCTTTCTCTCGTCTCGTCTGTCCTTACCCCCAGGTGCTGCGGCTGCTGAGACAGGCCCTGGAGGGGGAGTAGAGCGCAGTCTCGGGACTACCCCCTGACCTGCGAGGGGCGATGGGGGTATGTGGCGGGCGAGAGCCATAAGGGAACAGCGTGAGGCCGGTGACGCAAGAGATAACCTGCGAGGTGCACCGGCCTTGAGTCTCTCATGGAGGAGCTCCGGGAGCATAAAAGGAGGAGCGACGACAGTGAAGGACGAGAGGATATTATTTTATGTTTTATTATGTTTGTGTAGCCGGCAGACGTCCACGAGTGTCTGCCGGCATTACTTTCGTTTTGTTCTTTGTTTATTTTGGTATAAAAGTTTTCTTAAATGTTCGCCGGGTCCCGCCTCCTTCTTCCCGTATTTACAAACTATGTTACATATTGACTCACTATTTACATTTTGTTCATTTTGAACAAAAAAAGATACATAGCTTACATTCAGTTATTATATTTAAATGTTTTTATACAACATATAACTATGTGTGTATCACTTTCCAATTTTATAGCTGTTTATATGCTGTAGGCTACAGTATATAAGCTTGAACCTATCCCAGGTTTCTCTCTTTCACCCACAGTCCTAAAAGACAAGCTCCACCTCTGATGTACATTAGATGCTGAAAAAAAACACACACAAAAAAAACACAGGGAAACAAATATTTTGGCTGCCCGAGAAACATAACAACTTTGCCCCCCAGAGTGCAGTCTGCTGACAAACAACTGTCAACAACTCTCTCGTTTAGCAGAACATTTTAATTAGACAAGGGCTCTCTGGATGTAAAGAGAAAGTTATGTAAATCTAGTATGACTACAATGCTGTTAAATCAATTTAATTTTGTCAAACAGTGGCACAGCAGCCGTTCCTCTGAGGTCTTGTGTGATCCACCACTGTGCAGGACTCAAAAAACAGCGAGGCCTCTGAAGGACAAATGCAATCACATTCAATCCTAAACCATCTGAACTTGAAGTGCAGAAAATTAATTGCTCTCCTCACAGTGTGCATTAAATATGAGTGTAACTGTATAATATTGCCCTTCTAAAGTTGTCTGAGTCACAGGTCATTCAGTTCACTAGGATTCAAGTTACATGCTTTGGTTTTGCACAAAAAGTTCCAAAAAGGGAGTTTTCACAGTTATGTGATAGAAGAACCATTTTTGGTTCCCCAAAGAACCTTTTAGTGAACAGTTTCGTACGTCAATGCTGGTGTTCTGCAGGGCTCAGTTTTGGGTCCTCTTGTATTTCTATCATTTACCCCTTGGCAGTGGCGTGCACAGACCACCGCAAGGGCAGGGGCGAAAGTGGAGGGGGTGGTGGTTGTGTTGTGGGTCTCCCATGGTAGAAATCGCGTTCCAGGGGAGGAGAAATGGGAATGCGGGGCACTGCGATGCGACCGCAAAGGGCACTTTCACTTTCGCGATCAAAGGGGCAGGGGCTTGATCAAAGTTTGAGTGTCATCTTTGACAGTATTTTATAATTCGAAGCACATATTAACAGTGTCATTCGCTCTACATATTTCCACATAAATAATATTAACCAACTTCATCCGGCTCTCAGTAAAGAGCACTGTGATTCTTATTCATGCTTTAGTTACTTCCCATGTTGATTACTGTAACACACCTTTTTTATGGCCTGCCTTCAAAGCTTCTCTACAAACTCCAGATAGTACAGAATTCACCTGCTCGAATTATCTGCAGAACCCCTCTAACTGAACACATTACTCCCATACTACAACACTTGCATTGGCTCCCAGTTAAATATCATATTGATTTTAAAATTCTTCTTCTTACTTACAAGGCACTTAATAATCTTGCCCCTTCATACTTATCTAACCTTCTTCATATTAAAACTCCTGCTCATACTTTAAGATCATGTTTGGCACTCTCTCTTGTTTTCTCTCAAACTTGCACTACTTCTATGAGCCTTTAGTCATGCAGCTCCTTATTTATGGAACTTGTTGCCTCAGAATGTGCGAAACAGTGAAAGTCTGTGTTTTTAAGTTTTGCCTTAAGACCCATCTTTTTAGTTAGGCTTTTATGTGATTACTTGCTTGTATCTAGTCTGTAATAATGATTCTTGTTTAATGTTGATTGTTGTGTATGTAAGGTGTCCTTGAGCGTCATGTAAGGCACCTATTAATAAAATGTATAATAATAATAAAAATTAGAGATGCACCAATACTATATTTCTCCACCGATACCAATAGCCGATTATTTAGAGTGATATCTGCCGATACCGATAACGATACTGACAGTTTGGAGGTTCTGCCTTTTATACCTTCTTTTGAAATACTGATAATTTCATTATAATTAATAATCATTATATTTTTAATTATTATATTTTGAAAGAAATGCAAATAAAAACTTTATTCTCTCCATTTCATCAACTTGTTTCAGAGTAACTGCTATCAGTTATAAACAAGCACATTACTCAAGTTAATATTAACACACATTATCTAAATTCTAGAGATTTAAATTAATATTTATTAACTTTCTGAATGTCATTAATTCATATATTTACTATTAATATTGAACATCAAACTGGTCTCTTAGCATTTTCTTTGCACAAAGCCCAAATGCAGTGCATTTTCCTGCCCTCTTTTGACTGACAGAAAATATCAGCTGTTTATAAGCTATCGGTCAATAGCCGATAGTCTGAAATTTTGCTTTTATCGGCCAATACCGATTATTGGCTGATATATCAGTGCATCTCTTGTAATAATAATAAAAATAATAATAATTGCTTACATTCTTAACAATAAAGGTTCTTTATTGGCAATGAAGATTCCATTAACAACATTAAACATCAATGGAACCTTTCCATTTTACAAGAAAGTTCTTTATAGTGGAAGTTTTTTTTAAATGTTCTCTACGCAAAAGAACTGTTGGTTCTTTGGGGAGCAAAAAATGGTTCTTCTATGTTATCACTGTGAAAAAGAGTGTTTAAGAGTGCAAGCGTGAAGAACATTTGAATCATCTAAAGAACCTTTTTCCACTATAAAAAGAACCTTTTGTGCAGTGGAATTTATCCATAAAGGTTAACCCTCTGGAGTCTGAGGCTGATTTGGGGCCTGGAGAACTTTTGACATGCCCTGACATTTGTGCTTTTTTCAGTTGTTCATAAACATATTAATGGAAAAAGTGTCATTACACTGTATTCAGCACAAACTAGGCTACAATAATATGTGAGGAACATGTATGTACATGTTTGTGTTTTTGAAGGAATAACATTTATGCGTGGTTGTTGAAAAAACAAAAAACTTAAGTCACTGAAATAAGGCCAAAAAAAGTATAATAAATCTGTGTTCATAAGACTTTAGGGTATTGGAGGTTGTAGACTAGAGTTTTTGCTTCAAAATTATGTAAAAATTATGCTGCCTACTCCTTCATATTTAACAATATATTGATTTAGTTTTTGTAAGACACTTTTTGCCAAGAAACACAGTATGCAAGGAGGCGTGAATCACCACTGAAAATGGGCCATTCTCACCTGAGAAGACAAAAGAATTGGATAGTAATGAGCTGAAATGACTTGCATATTAATGAGGCATTTCAGTCAGGTAGGCTGTGAAAAAAAACCTTCTGTGATGTCTCAAGCTCATTATGATATATGAAACATACAGAAAAATATTATTACAATATAAAGTAATGGTTTTATATTATACTTTAAAATATAATGTATTTCTGTGATGCAAAGAGTCTGAATATAGGCTTTTAGTTTAAAAGCATGCACATTTGGAGAAATATTGGATTCTCATATGCTTATGTCAATTTTCTATACAGAGGAGTTATTTTTATTTAATATTCACTGTCATTACTATGAGCGCTGGTGTTTTCAATTCATCCTTGAAGTCGGAGGGCGCTCTGTGCATTTTAGTCCACAAATTCATCTAAAAGAAGAAGAGGCTATTCCATGAATGGAGTTTCCAATACATACAGCAGCAGGAGGGCGCTAAAGAAACAAAAACTCATCTAAACTTCATCTGTAGAAGACAAGTAAACAGGAAGTAACTGCATGTCTTCTAGAGATCGCTAACCATGACTTTTACATCCAGATAAACACTTTTCAAGACAATAAATACACGATTGAGATAATAAATGCATGTATTGACTGAATTAGCGTCTGAATAGCGCTGGCTCCGTGGGCGTGGCCGCATTAGCAGATAATGAGCTGAATCACGGATTTCTGACATGGCTCTCTTTTCATACAGATTACATAAACAAAGAAGGTTTGTTTTCGATTTGACTTACATGATTTAAAACCTGACATCTTAACGTTTTTTTAGACATAAGTGTAATTTTTTTGTCATTAGTATTCACTAAGTTACAGTTCATTTTCTGAGAACTATCAGATTGGAGTTCGTTCAGAGGGAGAGGAGAAATCACGCATCATGTTAGTTTTCTTTATTTTACAAAAAGCACAAAATTCTGTTTTTACTCTGAGTGTACACAAATGAAAGAAGATATTCCACAGATTAAAATGGTGTATAACTCTTAATTGTATGTGCAACATTGACGGAGTATTTTGAGTCTCTTTCACACTGATAAGAAAAAAACCACGGTGGTATCGCCGGCGATACCGTCAGACCTCAGAGTGTTAAAGGTTCTTTGTGAAATCTAGATAATAAAGAACCTTTTTTTTTTTTTTTTTTTTTATGTAGGTCACGCTAACCTTCCAATGCAAATAAACTGAAATCTTTATTGCAGGTTTCTTTGTTTCATAAGAGACGGGCCAGTCAAAACTCTTTTGCTGCCAGCTCTAACACACCGAGGGTTAATCAATGAGACAGTCGCCTCAAGTTTGATGTAAAAAACCTAATTACAAATGACTCGTATTAGTGTCTGACAGGGTCAGCAGGCCCTCTAATGCGTCTCTCCTCACTTTCCCCCTGTTGCTCACTCTCCTCCACAGATGTTTTCAGACATATTAAAACAGCATCAGTAAATCTGCCGAATGGCCACCCTCGATCCTGCCGACACCAAGAGTTGTTTCATCACCTCGCCTGTAATGAAACGACGGGCCAGCGGAATCCGCTCAGCACGGCATTAATCAGAGCTTTCCTACTCCATGTGAAATATCAGACCTCTCCTGACAAAGGCCCCCCTCTGCATGAACAAGCCGATCATTATCTGCTCCTGTAGGAAATTAAATACGGGGCCCTCCGTCTGTAATATGCGGATATGCAGATTGGCAGACAGAATGGAGGGACGAAACTGGCCAGCGCCAGGGCGACTTGATTAATATGCGCGGTATGAATACGAAATCAGACAGCATGTCTCATGTTGTTGGGGGGTGGTGAGGGTGGCAAGACGACGACACCCACATTAAAATGTCACCACTGTGGCCGAACTCACATGCTGATTTGGATGGAGAAGCTAAAAGATTGCCTTTAAAAGGGCACACAGGGGGTGATTAAAAGAGCCTTGTTTGCTTGTCTTAAGACGACTGCCAGTATTTGGGGTCATGGTGAGATTATTTAACCCCTTTATTGTCTTTAGGTCGGTTTCGTGTGGTTTCACCACTTTCTTGGTGTTTGGAACCAAGCTTTGTGACACAAACACAAAGTTGACATCACATTACAAGGTCCGATTAGTTGATGTAAGTAAATGCATATTCTAACTAACAATGAGAAATACATTGTTTTAATCTTTGTTAAAATGATTTAATAAAAACACAACTGTTTATTGTTAGTTCACGTTTGCTCAGGTGCATTAAATAAAATTAATAGATACAACTTTATAATGTATTAGTAAATATTAAAATGCACTAAGATTAATGAATGCTTTAGAAGTATTTTTGGTCCCACTTTAAGTGGCTTTAACTACTACAGTATGTACTTACATTTAAATTAATCATTTGATACAATGCAATTATTGTGTACATACATGATTTTACATTGTACTTATATTTTAAAAACACCTGCATGCAATTACATCTGTAAATAATTTATGTAATTACATTTATAATACACTGTTGACCCATCCCTTACACCTTACCCCTACCATTAAACTTACCCATACCACCAAATCTGTCCCTTACCTTACCCGTATCCACCTCAATAGGAGCAAAAGTGTTTTGCAATTCAATATGAACCCAATAAGTACATGGTACTTATTTTTTGATGTAAGAACATAGTAGTTAAAGCCACCTAATATATAGTGGGACCGTATTTTTATTTGTTAGTGTTAACAAACGGAACCTCATTGTAAACAGTTACATAAAAGTAACATTTAAGAAGAAAGGTTCCATTGTGGGTCTCAAATTTGACCCGTGTCTTTCACCTTTGACCTTTCAGCATGTTACAACACTTTTCTAAACACCTAATAGTACCAAAACAATAGTTTTGCATAAGTATGGAGAAAAAGATTTATTGTGATGTGCAAAGTGAGTCCATAATATTGACTGCTGCAGCCACGATGGGGAAATACACATGAACTAAAATTGTAGCTCTAACATGTCCACCATTCATTTACCAATATAAGAATAACTGTTGTAAAATATGTGAGATATTACAAAATGCCCAAAGTGACCAAAATTAACAAAACGGCACACCTTCTTTAACATTTCTTGTACACAACACAAATTGTGCACCAGCACATCTGTGTAATATAAAAGTAAGGTTAGACTTTTTTTTAAGGTGACGTAGTTACATTGTAATTACTCAAATAAGTACTGAATAATATTAATTAACTACATGTACTTACTAGTTGTGGTTAGGGTTAGGTTTAGGATTAGATACTTGTAATTATGCATTATTTACTGTTATCACTATAAGTACATGTAGTGTAGTTATTACTAAAAGTATACTGTCACCTTAAAGTGTTACCTAAAATAAAATAAAGTTCCATTTGAAAATATAATTTTATATTATATATTTATATTAAAAAGTCCTTTAGAGAAAATGATACCCTAACCATGAAATTCTTTGGTTTTCCATGTGGGTCAAATTTGACATCACAGGTACAGTAAGTGCAATTAGAAATTATATGAGAACAATTTGCCGATTGAAAGTTTCCATCAGGAAAGACAGGCAGAAACAAACCGGAAAATAATTCAGCATAGCAAATAAATCATCATATGATGATGTGAAAATCAACAATAATTAAAAAAAAGTATTCTTGTAGTGGTCGAGGAGGAAAAAGAAGATACATTTATGAGACACTGCCCTTGTTTTTCTCTTCTTCTATTCCTCTGCACTCTCACATTGGTAGAGAGGAACCACGGTGATTTTGTATGAGAGGCCATTTCTCTTATATTGTTATTAATAAGGACCTGCACTGACACCTTCGCCAGACCTGATTGTGGGGCTCATCTGCATTGTATAGAGAAATAGGGGGGATTCTGCAATATTACCAAAGCTGTAATTTCCTGCAATATCATTTTGCATTCGTCCTCTTTTCTAGTCTTTTTCCACTGCTTCTCTTCTGGCCATTTCTACCGTGTTGGAGTGTAATTAAGAGTCCTGACCCTGTGACCTCCTGGTTTTAACAAGCCATTTGCAAAATGCTCTGAAAAAGCAGATCTTTAACAAAATATCCCCCCCCCCCTCATCTCTCCCGCTCTCTCGGGGGGTTCAGCAATAGAATAACATGATTAATCCAGTAATTGTATGGCAGGCAGTAGTGTATTTCTCTTTCTGAGTGCTGGTTTTTCTCTTTCTGAGAGGGTGATTACCTGAGGAAGGGATGTCCCATGTTATGGGCTCTTCTGAACAAACTATCCGCAGGGGGCATGATTATATTATGGCAGCTCATACTTGAGTCACAAAACTCACAAATAGAGAAAAGATGGTGAGAAGAAAAATAAAAAGCATAGAGGAAAGTAAATACATATGATGATCAAATTTATATCTATTAAAACCCAATTGTATAACAAAAATGAAAATTTAATGTTGATCGATCCTGTATTCTTTCTGTAACACAAAAGGACACATTTTGAAGACTCTTTTCCATGCATTTATAAAGAAAGAAGAAGCAAGCCTACCAAAAAAGTATCATAACTATAACGGCACAGAGAAACAATACCATTGGAATCCCTTTCAGAACGATTTTTCCTAGCTGATGAACGATAAAAACATTGACAGCCAATTTGAATCCATCCTGCTTTAAAGAGCTTGAGTATTTAAAGTGACAGACAACAAAACTGCAGCGCGTGCTTATAATAAACAGAAAAATATCATCCGCTGATGTGGATGCTAATGGAGTTATTGTTATAGTTATCTTTATAGCTTTTGTTCTTGGTGTGAATGGCCATTAATATAGTTAACTAATGTTAACAAATGAAACTTTAAGTTTTACCAGGAACATCAACGTGATTTATACAAACTCAAGCACTATATTCCATATCTTCTGAAACTACATGGAATTTTTATGTGAAAAACCAACTTAAAGGGTTAGTTCACCAAAAAATGAAAATTATTCCATAATTTACTCACCCACAAGCCATCCTAGGTGTATATGACTATCTTTTTTCAGCCGAAAACAATTGGAGTTATATTAAAAATGATCCAGGCTCTTCCCAGCTTTATAATGGGAGTAAATGGTACCATTTTTTTGAAGCCCTAAAAGCACATCCATCCATCATAAAAGCAATCCAAATGCCTTCTGAAGCAAATCTATGTGTTTTTGTAAGAACATTTTCCATATTTATAACTTTAACTTTATAAATTATAATACCTGGCTTCCAGTAATGACCGTACGCGAGTCGAGTTCCAGTCGAAGAGTAACTGCTGACCCAACGCAAGGCATATTGATGAATGAGGAAGCACAGAGGATAGAGTAAAACAAAACACTGGTCACGAATTAGAAGTCTAAAATGAGAATTTTTAAAGAGAAATGTCAGAGGAGCTTGAGTTTGTTGCCCATCCTTATTTGTTTGAACCGTGAGAGGCATCTACTCTCACCTAAGCTTACAATACTCCTACATCCTACGTCATACGCCAGAACTCGATTCTCTTGTGAACGGATGTTAACGGAAGTTAGTGATTATAGTCCATAAAGTTATAATTATGGATATTTTTCCTACAAAAACACATAGATTCACTTCAGAAGGCATTTATTAACCCCCTGGAGCCGTATGGATTACGTTTATGATGGATGGATGTGCTTTTTGGACTTCAAAAAATGGTACCATTCACTCCCGATATATAGATGGGAAGAGCCAGGATCATTTTTAAGATAACTTCGATTGTGTTCGGCTGAAAGAAGAAAGACATACATACCTAGGATGGATTGAGGGCGAGTAAATTATGGGATAATGTTCATTTTTGGGTGAACGAACCCTTTAAGTAAAAACAATAAAATCCTCCCTAGCCCTCCTGGACATGTTGATGAGAGACTTCTGAACAAATCTTTTTCCTTTTAATTAATTAATTAGTTGATCTGGTGAGTAAATGATGACTGAATTTTCATTTTTGGGTGAACTAAATTATTACTTCCATTCATCTAAACTAAAAATATATTTTAATAAATATGGAATTTGGCTTTCTAGTCTCCTAAAAAAACAGCCTTTTACATTTCAACATTTAATACATAAGTGCAAATAAATATTTCTTGAAAAAATCTTCCTACATTATCAACTTTTGCACGAAATCCCCACTTTTAAAGAACAGAGCACTGTCTTGGATGATTCTGACAGTGCTGTGTTAGGAGACCGGAGGCTGGCGTCAGGCAGAGTTAGCTGAGCAAGCAGCAGTGCGGAAGAAAGACTCTCTGGCATTCTGTGTTTTTAAAAAAGGGATCGAGGCAGAGACAACACGCTGACACCTCACACGTCAATGCCAAGAACACGCACAAACTCTCTGTTCCTTTGCCCGTCTTTTGTAAAACTAGCCATTGTTTAGCTGAAGCAAAGTAGCGTCACTGACGTTACCCAAATTTTTGACCAAAGAATATTCCGACTTGAGAAAAACCCATGAGAATATCACTTTTTAAAGAACTTTTCTAAATTCACAAGTTACACTTACTATATACACTACCGTTCAAAAGTGTTTGAAAGAAAAGAATACTTTTATCCAGCAAGGATGTATTAAATTGATCAAAAGAGACAGTAACAACATTTATAATGTTACAAAGATTTCTATTTCAAATAAATGCTGTTCTTTCTATTAATCAAAGAATCCTGAAAAAAAATGTATCACGGTTTCCACAAAAATATTACGCAGCAGAAGTGTTTTCAACATCCTTTCAATTAAAATCTGACAATGTGTTTTATTCATATACACGTTGTGTTGTGGGTAACTATAAAGTTCACTCTATTCTTCTCTTAGTCTAATGGCGACTGAATTTCGGGAGCAAAAGTTGAATTTACGTGATGTTAATCCAAAGATCTGATTCTCTGAATGAGCATTATAAAGTTTTTTAAACTACATACAAATTAATTGACAATTGGAGTATATACGGGTAATGATATAGTTAAAAAATGGGTTTGTTCGACAACCCAAAAAAAAACTAAATTTTAGCAGTTAACAGTCAAATTCATAAATTAAGAATATGAATCATAAGAACATTAATTTTGGCTCTCAAGAAATAATCAGTTCTTGAGAAGATTTCTCCAACACAACAGTCACCAATCCATCTTCATCTAGATTTATAGCAGAGTCATCGTTATGGCAACTGTCAACGGCATTTAACCCCATCCGTTCTCTCGTAACTCTTTGATGTATGTGCGAGTCCTGCTTTGTCTTTCACAGTGCTCGAGTGATCAGCCTTCCTCCCATCCAACACAATGCTCTATAGATACTTGCAGTCAGGACTCCCTATAATGAGCATGCTTGTTTGCCTGTGATAAGGGCAAGGCAGTGATCTAGTGGGAACAGTGGTGCATGTGTGTATGTTTGTGTGTGTGGTTTTGGGTTAGGGTTAGCACTAGCATTGTCGCCTCACAGAAAGAAGGTCCCCGATTCGAGTCCTGGCCAAGCCAGGAGTCCTTTCTGTGTGGAGTTTGCATGTTCTCCCTGTGTTGTGGATTTCCTCAGAGTTTCCTCCAGTTTCCACCACAATCCAAAAACACGCAGTATAGGTGAATTGGGCTACGTTCACACTGTCAGTCCAAATCCGATTAATTGTGTATCTGATTGGTATCTGATCTAAAATTATTGAAGTCCACAGTGTGTACCGCAACCGTTTAGATCTGATTTGTGTGTACATGCTGCTCTTTAGCTCTCTGGAATATCTGCACTGGTTTCTATGGCAATGATGTTGCATTGGTAGACATACACCAAAAACAACAATAACCACAGCATGCATGGGCTTTGCAATACAGATGTAGTCTTATTTACATCATGAGAAAGTGTAGCTGCCGTGTGCTGGACAACTGTGTACTACAGCAGCAGAAACGAAGGAGGCTGGTATGTGCGGCTTTATTCCGTGCTGTCGTCTTTACCGCTTTCAAAACATGTCTCTGTTATATTGTTATTCTGCACTTCCGGCAACAACACAACCTTGTTTCTACAACGACTTTCAGCATGTTTCCTATAATAACGTCTGACATTTACATTTAAAGGGTTAGTTCACCCAAAAATGTCATTAATTACTCACCCTCATGTCGTTCTACACCCGTAAGACCTTCGTTAATCTTCGGAACACAAATTAAGATATTTTTGATCAAATCCGATGGCTCAGCGAGGCCTGCATAGACAGCAATGGTACTTCCTCTCTCAAGATCCATAAAGGTACTAAAAACATATTTAAATCAGTTCATGCGAGTACAGTGTTAATATTATGCAGTGCTGAGAATATTTTTTGTGTGCCAAAAAACACAAAATAACAACTTTTTAACAATATCTAGTGATGGCCAATTTCAAAACACTGCTTCAGAGTGTTATGAATCTTTTGAGTCGAATCAGTGATTCGGATCGCGTATCAAACCGCCAAACTGCTGAAATCACGTGACTTTGGCGCTCCTAACCACTGATTTGATTCGTAAAGCTCAGAAGCTTCATGAAGCGCTGTTTTGAAATCGGCCATCTCTAGATATTGTTAAAAAGTCGTTTTTTTGGGGTTTTTTTGGCACACAAAAAATATTTTCAGCACTTTATAATATTAAGGTAGAACCATTGTACTCGCATGAACTGATTTAAATATGTTTTTAGTAGCCTTATGGATCTTGAGAGAGGAAATGTCATTGCTGTCTATGCAGGCCTCACTGAGCCATCGGATTTGATCAAAAATATCTTAATTTGTGTTCTGAAGATGAACGAATGTCTTAGGGGTGTAGAACGACATGAGGGTGAGTAATAAATTACATTATTTTTGGGTGAACTAACCCTTTAACATGGCATGAGAAAGTCACATAAACCAGATTGTATGTATTTCATGAAATGCGATATATTGAATTTGAATTTTGAGTATTGAATTTGAATAGGATTTCAAACCATATATGAATGTAGCTTGTAAAAATCACATTTCATGTGATTTTTGGCCGTGCACTTGCTAAATCTGATCTGATTTCAATCGGATAGCCTATGCACAAAAATCAGATTTGGACTTACAGTAGCCTTGGAGACACTAAATTGTCGGTAGGGATGTGTTAATAAATGTCATCGGCACGGGTGCTCATTTCCCAGTTAAGCCGTGCTAACTAGTTTCTCCTTCCCACAACGGCACTGGCAGACCGGCCGGACCATTGTGAGATGGGTGGGAAGAGTCATCGGGATAAAGAAGACCTTTTTCTTTACAGTATGCAGTTTAAAAGTTTTAAGATGATATTTATTCGCTGGTTATTATTAAATACTGCCACTAATTCAGTACTTGAACTCTTCACACACTTATTTTTATATTTCCAACATTTATTTTCCACTGACACAATGTGTTACTGTGATTGTATGGCTATAGTTGTATTTTGTTCATTGATGAAATGTGGTTATTATGCTGGTAATTTTATTGAAGTTCAGCTATGTAAAAGATGAAATCTGAATTAAGCTCTTGATGTGAAGAAATAACTTGTGTTGTTAAATATATATAAGAGTAAAATTAAATAATAATACTAATAACAGCATAATGATGCACTTTTATTTTACAGTATGCTTAAAACAACTGTAGTTAGTTTTATAGTAATTTTACAGTGGTAAAACAAAATACAGAAGCTTGCTTCTATCTATCTGCTATCTATCTACAGTAAAAATAATAATTTAAAAAAAAAAGTATATCAAAGTATCAACCAATACATATCCATAAATGAATAATAAATTAATTTATCTGTATGAGAACAACAGGCAACATCTTTTCCATCAGTTGTCTGTTTGGAGCTACAGGTACAGGTGGTTATTTTGCAATTACTGAGAAAATATGCATTCATCTTAAGCAAATAACTATGATGGCCCTTCACATTCCCTAGTGCTCCAGAAAATAAAACAAATTTAAAAAAAAAAAAAAATGCAATTTCGTTTTTCCCATTTCTGTGATGTGAGGTACTCCTCTCTCTCCCTCGGCATCAGACACAACGGCCCTCTTTTCTGACGGCTACTTGAGTCTGAATGCACTGTTATTATAGGCATTATATGAAATTGGGTGTTTTATGTGAAGGCGGATTATGGATCAATAACGGTGTTGGATGTGGTTGGGATAACTGGCCACTGTCACTTCTGCTCTATTGCTGCTGTCAGGGCTGATTTATAAAGTATGTGTGTTTGCGTGTGTCCTGCTTCTTACATTTATTCCACATCACTCACTTGAATGGTTGTTGCAGTGTCTCAATTTGCTCTGAAAAAAAAAACCCTGATTTGTGAGACGTAAATGCACCTACATGAGAGGGGACAATCTACATGTGCTTATGGAGGTAAGGAGAGTGATTGCCCATGTGTGTGTCTGTGTAGGAAACCTGAAAGTGAGTTTATACCCAGAATTTCTTGAGTCCTTGGAGATCTCTCACTTTACAAAACATTTGGAAAATGAAAAGACATTTTTATGTCATGGAAATTCAGTTTTATGATTGTGTGCCATTGTGTTTCAGCATAATTAAAATCCTACAATGCATACATCAGTTTATCTCCCAATATTTTTCACATTAAATGGTCTTTACATCTGACATTCCTGAAATACTTAAATGAAGGTGGCTCTAATTGTGTGAACCACTTGTATTCACATTTAGTTTTATATTTAAATAGAGTTTAATACCCCTAGTATTCATATGTTTTCATATATTTCCTGTGGAATTGCATTGGTATTTCCCATCAGTTATCTATAACTATTATCTATATGCAAAGAAATATATTCAATGTTTAAAATCATGATTTATATTTAGTAAGTGAGCAACTTGTCATAGTACAGATTCTTCTATCCAAAGCAATTTACAGTATATGATACAGTACTCATATCGCATCACAGGGACAAAAGAATATGATATCATTACAGTTTCTTAATAATGTTATTAGAAATATTTTATCATAATATTTTTACAACAAAATGTCATGGTACTGTGGTATAACAGTATGATACTGTCACCCCATGTTCAAATTACAGAGTAGTTCATTGAAAATTATCATTAATATTAATTTTCATTGACAAAACAAGTTTTATATTATCATATATGTATATGAATCTATTATGTTAATTAATGAATTGGAAAATTACTTTCTGCGGTAATTCGATAGACCAAAAAACTTGCTAAAATGTACAAATATCTCTGTAAAATGCCATGATAACCTGTGAGTCTATTAGTCGTAGCGTTTCTGTAAACAAATCTGTTTAATGTGTTTCTGTGTCTGTGTGAATGAGTTACAGGCAGACTGTGAGACAGAAATGATGATAAACTACTGTTAAAAATAAACTTAAATTAGACTTGAAATAGTGTGAAATTAAATCCTGTCTCCTTCCAGGAGGAGCTCTGCCACCCAGTGGCACAAACAGACAAAGCTAAGCTCCTGGTCTACGAGGAGTTCAGCCTGCCTTTGAAAATGCATGTTTAGAAAGGGAAAAAATGGTCAGTTCATGAGCATCTACAACTTTGTCTGTTATGATATGACAAATATTCCTAGATATTAACATAATTAAACAATTTTCTGTTTCTACCAACACTGTGAAAAAAACTAAAGTTGTAAATGTGACAAAAACTTACTAGAGAGTGGACATTGTTTCAAAGTAAATCCTACACCAATTATTTTTTTAGTGAAGGAAGCTCAATAGCTGATACGATAAGAAGAATGGTTCTAAACAGTACCAAATTAGAGTTCTTTGGCTTGTAACAATAGCAGAACTCCTTTTGGGTGCTAAATAGAACCCTTTTTCTAAGGTTCCATTAGAACCATGCTTGAAAGTGCTGTATGACCTTAATGGTGTTATAAATAACCTTTTATTTTTATTCATATCAGTACCTTTACAGTTACAGTATGTCTCTTTGATCTGTCTATGTCAAAATGGACAGTATGTGAGTGAAAAAGTGATTATAAAGCTTTAATGTTTTTTTGTGACTGGGTATGTTTATGCATAAAGTAATAACTTAAACATCTAACAAAATGGATAAATTAATTATCTCTGTTACTTAGTGGAAGAAGAGAAGATAAGTATCAGTAACTGAATAGAGCTGCTCACACGTTCTGTTAAACTAAAAAGAGAAAAAGACATGACCAGTAACAACTTGGAAGTTAAAATGTATAGACATTTTAAGAAAGAATAATTTACCTGTTGAGAGTGTGCTGACAGATTGTGTAATTGGATGGCTGCTGAGCTCCAGAAAATCAGTAATGAGGTGGCTTTGACAGTTACAGATTTGAAGACCCCTAAACTCTAACACAAAGAACCATTTTAGCATATAAAGTGTTCTTCAAGACGATACAGCTGTAAATAGAACTATTAAAGAACCTTTAAAGAACCATCCTTTTTAGCGTGTAGAAGACATCTTGTTTTGGTTACTACAGTACAGACACCAAAAACACAAGCTTTATTCACCATGGCGAATATAGGGAATATATTTGCAACCCCTTTACAGCCTGTTACAGACTTTAACAGCTGCAGTAAACAGGTTCATGTTCTATTATTATCCATAGAACACACCAATGAATCTTTTTTATAAACGTTGTGTTCGACATTATAAAAATCATGAATCATTCATTCACCCCCTGTTTAAAATTTTAAATATTAACAACAGCAACAATGACACCAAACACTAAAAAAGCATCATTGCTTAAATGTTGACATTTTCATTTTTATCTTGTTTTTTTTCAGCATTTATAAAAATGCCCCTAAAAACAGCTTGAATTTATCAATTAAAATGCAAGAATGAACGAAAAGCAAAGTTGTGGCTTCTGGAAAGAGCAGCGCATAAATTGCAGCTGAAATAAAGGGGAAGGCTCCTCTCTTTGGCTATGTCACTTTTACATAAGACCAAAATATAGGGGAACAATAGCAGCAATTCTCCTCCGAGTATATCGAGCCTAGATGCCGCTTCCCTTTCGTTTCAGTCACACAAGTAGGAAACAACTAAATTATATGGCACACGAGGACAGTAGCGCCCATAATTTCAGGATCGACAAACCCTGCAATAGAATTACCCAAATTACCAGCACATGAACAGTGTGAAGTGGCATAATCCTTTGATGTTACTGACACTGCTGACTGCACAAACGTCCAACTGCCCTGGATATTCTCTCCCTCTCTCTCTCCCTCTCTCGCTCACTCTCTCTGTGCTGAACTGGTACCATCACTTTCATCTCTCATTTTACATCCTTCTGCATCCATATCCTAATAACAATGGCCAAACACCAAATGATGCAGCTATTTTATGATGACATTAAGAAGTCATTTATATTATTCGAAGTCAGTC
The DNA here is from genome assembly GCF_024489055.1 of Chanodichthys erythropterus. Classification (NCBI taxonomy): domain Eukaryota; kingdom Metazoa; phylum Chordata; class Actinopteri; order Cypriniformes; family Xenocyprididae; genus Chanodichthys; species Chanodichthys erythropterus. Next base: position 38,002,635 of record NC_090232.1, on the reverse strand, counting down.
AAGATGGGTTAGATTAAAGTTAGACCTTGGATTACTTACAAATTGTAGTTCGTAATGTAGATTACTCATTTTAGGTAATGTATTCTGACTACTTTTTGATTACTTTTAGATTACTTTTGACCTAACTTGTTTATCACTTAAACAAAAAGAAAGAAAATATTTTCCAGTCTTTGTTATCAAGGACATGAAATACATTAAGCATTACATTATGCCAGGGTTTTCCAGACTGGGGTTAATTAAAGAACTGCAGGAGGATTGTACGGAAGAGGATTAGGGCCAAGCAATAATAAGAAAAATATAACCATCTCGAGATTAAAGTGGTTAAATTACGAGAAAAAAAATTGTTAAATTTCGAGAAAAAAAGTTGAGATAAAATGTTGAGAATAAACTTGTTAAATTACGAGAAAAAACTCATTAAATTGCTCTATCCGAGCAGCCGAGTCTCTAGCCATTTTCAAAAAAATGCTAAAGACGTATCTTTTTCGTCAGCACTTGACCCAGTAGTAGTAGCACTTACCTTGACTAATATTCTTCTCCTATCTGTGTATTTATTTATTAAAAAAAAAAAAAAAAAATTCGCTATGAGCACTTTACTGACATAACTGTGACTTCACTCAGCACTTACATACTGTTGTTCTCATGTTGATTTAATTGATTCTACTACTCTCATTTGTAAGTCGCTTTGGATAAAAGTGTCTGCTAAATGACTAAATGTAATGTAAATGTAAATGTAAATTTAGAGAAAAAAGTCGAAATAAAATGTTGAGAAAAAAAATTAAAAATTGTTAAATTACGAGAACAAATTCGTGAAATTATGAGGAAAATGTTACATTTTGAGAAAAAAGTCGAGATAAAATGTTGAGAATAAACATTAAATTATGAGAAATTATAATTTAAATCTCATAATTTAACAAATTTGTTATCAATCTAACGACTTTTTTCTCGGAATTTAATGACTTTATTCTCGAGATGGTTTTATTTTTTTATTATTGCTTGGCCCTAATCTTCTTCCGTAGGATTGTGAGTTAATGAAAAGTTGATTATTCATTAAATCATAAAAAAAGTATTTGAAAATAAAAACATTTTTCAAAATTTAACAGACCATTTTAAAATTTACAGAGACGCTTAGTAAAGACATGCATAAATGCATTTTCATTACATTGGTTTAGGAACCTTATAATTTGGGGCAACAGAATCCGCAAAAAAAATCTTGGCCTACACATGCAAACTACCTCCGTACACACAAATCAAGCTCAACAGACAACAATGATGAGTGCACAGCTCCTTTCATGAGACGGAGTATCTCCTAGAGCAGCGACGCCTGCTTTCTTTTGAGGAAACACCGCTGTGTAAACAATAACAGCTTGAAACCGCAAGGATTTCTGTTTATTGCTTGCGGCTATACCGCAGATATGCTCTTGCATCCTCCTACGGCAAGAGGGAGGGAAGTTTTAAATGACAAACATAGACAATAGAGGAGCATGAGAAAACAAATTAACCTGTCAGCCCCTAAACAACACGTCAGCATGCCACACTTGACATGTGATACTAATCTTTTCAGTCCCTGTGGGTGAAACAACAACAACAAAAATACAGAAGACATGATTCTCTTCTGAAAACACTAGGGTTTTTTTTTCTTCTTTTTTGTGAAAACACTGTGTCATACACATAAAAGAGAGGATTGTGCATTTCTGATGAGGTTGTTCAGTTTTGTGGATGCAGCCGCGGACCGTTCTTACAGCTGAACATTTATTTCAAGGTAGAGAGTCTACTGATCAGCTTTATATAACCTTTAATGTTTTCAAATATACAGGTAAGATAATCACATAATTACTTTTTTTTCATTTATAAACCCTGTATTTTATGCTTCAGGTTTAGAAAACAAACCACAGCAAATTGCTTCAATGACAAAATGCAAATCTCAGCCAAAATTGCTCTACACATGCTGTTATACTGCTGTGTTTTATTTAGGATGTTGGTGTTGAGTCAAAACCTGAATTCCATTGCTCGTGTTTTCAAACGCTTAAGCGAATCTTCCCATTTCACTCCTCCGTCTCAAGACAAATGAAACATTTAAAGATGTCCCTTCTTAGAAAAGCAGACGCTGTAAGATTCTGATCAGAGGAAGCGAGAACGCATAACGATAACACTGCTATCTTTTAGTCATTTCCTGTCACGTAACCCTGCCCCCATCTCACAATAAATATAAAGGGTAGCTTCAAGACAGCTGAAATTTAAGTAATTATCCACGCGTCAGATTATGGGTCAAACCTCTCATCTTAATTTTGCCTTGTCTCAGAGCACTTTCATTCACAGGCCACTTTTTAGTCTGTTGAGCTACATATGAAACAGAAATTCACTTTAGTATAGCTTTTAGACCGGGGCTAGTTGTCACACGGGGATGATGTAAACAAGGGCTCTCAGTCACTGTAAGATTTTGCCTCAAAAGTCAGATTACTTATTCTCTAACAGTGGGATTTATGTTCAAGCATAAATATCTAATATCCATATCTATATCTTTTATAGATTATATATATATATATATATATATATATATATATATATATATATATAAATATATAAATATATAAATAGGAACAATTTTCAAGAATTCTATCCCTATATTTCAATGTTTTTGCATTTGCTTGCAAACATTTTGCGTTTCCTCGCAATACTTTTTTTTTGTGAGTGAGCGCAAAGTTTCTTAGGGGAAACCAAAACATTTGCGAGAGAATAAAGCATTGACAAATATTTTTTCCTCCTATCTCATATTTTTTTTCTTCACCATGTCCCTTTAGGGGCTCCATAGCTCTTTTTCTATGTTACTTTCATTTTCATGAATTGTTTTGTGTTTTATAATTGTTTTACTGTTTAAATTTAGCTGACAGGCTGTTTAAAGGCAGGTTGTCTTGCATGAGAGAAATGATATGGGGTATGTTGTCACAAACACAATGAACTACATTCAGTAGCTTTTTTTTGCAGCCATGAATTCAGTATGTCTTTCTATATAGAAATACAAAATAACATGATAAAGTCACTGGAATTTAAAGTGTGACAACTAGCCCCGGTCTCCCCTATTACGTTCTTTTCTATATTTCTATTAGGAACTTTTACATTATTTTCTTTCAGTCTTTGCACTCAAGAAGCATTTTTTGCCACCTAATTAACCCAGATGCACCACATTAATGAGTTCTCTCTGGTGGCCTACCTTCTTTAAAAGGAGAAGCCTTGCCTACGATCTCCACAGGGCCAAACCATCAGGACATTGTCAGGGCAAACAATAGCCTTATCTGGCTCCTATTCAAGCCACCTGATTAGCTGAGAAAAAGGGGAAGAGAAAGAAAAGGCCATGTCCTTGCCCAGTAGCTGTAAATGTCAGCAAAAGGCCAGGGGACCCATCACTTCTTTATATACGTTAGCATATTTTACAGACAGCCAGTGGCAGGATGGCCACCTCACAGGGAGCCCTACCGCTAAACGGACGACATGCGGATAACAGTACAGCAGTGGTTCTCAGCTGGTTTCACTTCACAGTTTTTACATGGGACATCAAGTGGCTGACTGAAACTCTATATCATTGCAAAAGTAAATGTACTTAGAATCAAACATTAGAATTATTAATATTACAATGAATGGCAAACACCCACAAATATGCATTAGTGATGGGAAGTTTGATTCATTTCTGTGAATCAATTCTTTCAAACACTCATTTCAAAGAATTGGTTCAAAAACAATTCAGTGCGTGAAACAGATACACATTGTGCATTAAGTTTTTGAGTCCCAATTAAGTTTGTTGCATTGATAATTCAACTCATAAAACACATCAAATTTAGAACCTAAATCAGAGGTGGGCAACGTTGATCCTGGAGGGCCACTGTCCTGCAGAGTTTAGCTTTAACTCAAAAAAACACTCACCTGCCTGTAACTCTAGTAATCCTGAAGACCTTGATTAGCTTCAGGTGTGTTTAATTAGGTTTGGAGCTAAACTCTGCAGGACAATGGCCCTCCAGGATCAACATTCCCCACCCCTGACCTAAATAAACCTTGTATTTACATTGAACAATACTAAAATGAATTTAATAAAATCTTATTTATTAAATAAGATCCGTTGACTCGATTCAAACCGGTTTAAAAGAACAATTCGTTAATGAATCAGACATTGCTAATATGCATAATTATTAACATGACAAGCTGAAATGGAAAATTTACCATTTTAGTTTTTAATGGAAATTTTGATGGTTTAATGCTATTGTCAGATGATAATTAGGCCTACTTCACTTAGGCTACTTCACTTCACTTCACACACACAAAAAAAAAAAAAAAGGAAAAAGAGTAACTTTATTTTGATTTTAGTTCTAGGAACTCCTTTTGGGGGAACTAAATTAGCTCCGACTTCAGAGTAGGGTCTAGGTCTAAACTAGCACTATTGGGGCTTTCACACCGAATAATTACCTCAGTTATAGAAACTAGCCACTAGGATAGTTCCCTGAGAACAAATTTATAGGAACTCTGAAGAGGCCGACAGTGACATCTTTAAGCGTGGCATTTACAAACGCTAAAAACCAGAGGATGGAGGATACCGTGATCAGAGCTGTATTTGTTGTGTGTCAGGGGGTTCATGATAATGAAGATGGAATGTAAACGCATAATTTACGTGACTGAAAGAACAAAAAGTGGGGCTAAAAAACGCCGGCACCCGCCATTTTTAAAAAAAGCTGTGTATTCACACAGTTTATAGCCTATATATTTACTCCACAAACATGGAAAACAATGATAGATGGACCTCTCGAGTTAAAGGAGAAAATCCAACGCAACTTTGAGGGGACCAAGCAAAACACGATTATTTATTTCTGCTTAACCTTTGACATTGGACATCAACCAAACGGCAAACGCTAATACTTTTTCATATACTGTCTTTCTTTGTATAGCAGTTCTACCTAATAACATATTAAACACAGACAGGCTGTTAAACAAATAGTAAACTAATGAAGACGGAGAATGTGAGCACTGTGTACTCAGGCTCTGGTGTTCTCAGCGTTGTCAAAATAAAAGTCACAACAACAAGCGCAGCTTATGTGGCGGTGCGAATGCCACTAGAAAAACGGCCCTTGGGGAACTATTGGTTCTCGGAGAACCACCCTGGCAGCTAGTTCCTAGAACTACCTGGTGCGAAACCCCTTATAGGGCTCATAGTTACTTATAGAGTGTCTAAAGGCCAGAACACACCAAGCCGACGCCAACGAACTAGTGGCAATGAAAGCAGACTGTGGGGTTGGCTCACATCGGCAGCGTCTGTGTCCAAAGTTGCCCTGACACACCAAACTGACGCTCGACAGCTGACGGCCAAGTAGCACGTCAGTTCTGCGCCTGCGTGAGATGAAATGCCTTTCCGAACCAGCAGGTTCCAGCAGGTTCAACATTTCAAATCGGCTGAAAAAAAGCAGACGAGGACCAACTTCAGCTGACGGTGCGGAACAGCCAATATCGATATGAATCGCTGTCGATATTGAATGCGATATTGCGTGGCTTGTCAGTGAACTACGGCTCTGTCTATTAAATGCCGCTCCATTTGAAAGCAGGTGATGGCGATTTAGTGGTAATCAGGGAACCGGCTTTACTGACAAAATGCGAGTGACAAAAGCATTTGATATATCGCCCAGCCCTACTGTACGTGCACCATCGGATTTTTGTAACCATGCGTACTTGTACGTGCTGGTCGCGCATGCGCATTTATTTATTTTTTTGCAGTAATTAGTTTATCCAGATGGTGGCAACCGTGCCTTAGGGGTGTCGATTCACAAGGTAGTCAAAGAAAAACTGCATAAATAGAACAGACCGGAGCTCATGCAAGCTAAAGCGACAATGGAGGCCTACACATACGAGAGATTGTGCGAAGAGGTTAGAAAGAACCCTCATTTGAACAACTTTAGCATGAAAAAATACAAAGACGTTTACATAGGATGTAACATAAGATTGCTCAAAACTGAGCATGCATCGAACGAATGAAGTATACTTTCCAAGACTGTGCGTTCGACTGTGCATGTACACTAAAGTACGCATAAATAAAGTATGCTTAAAATGGACCCAAGGCTTAAAATGGACCATTTGAATAAAGTGTAACCAACAATTTAGATTCATCACAAATCAGGTTTGTATATGCTGCAAGTGAACCTTCATATGTTTTTTACTTTGCAGTTTTGCTCATAGCTTTAAATCATAAAACATTTCAAGCATCCAGTCCATGGTGGCACCTGTCTAATTTATCAACTACTAATAAGTAACAGGTGAATTTGCATCAAAATACTATAGATTTTAATTGGAAGCTGAGACTTTGATATCAACTACCAAAAAATATCTCCTTCCTTTGAAAAATTGATAAGTCTGTTTAATAATGCACAATTATATGGCTTTTTATTATGTGTATTAAGCACTGTTTGCATTAGCAGACCAGTAACCTATTTTAGGTCACAATCCACCAGTTAAAAACCACTGCCACACTATTGCACAGTATATCAAACTTGAAAAAGCTCAGTATACTGTAACTTGGAAAAGCCTGACTTGCATACAGAAATCAGTGATTGAGAGGGAAGAGCAAATTGACTGCAGAACAATTAGACAATGAATTTCAAATAAATGTGTGATGATTCTTTAAGTGGTTTAACAAATTGAAATTTATTTTAAAAGGTTTTATGTGATTTCCAGGTTACATTAATGTGTACACTGGTAAGTACTTTATCAGAGAGTGTAGGTGTAACAGCTGAAGACAATTGAAATTGTATACTTTATTAACAGTAGAAAAAAAAGAGTGAGAGAGACCTGCATTAACCCATGACAGAGTGATCATTCGTTCCTATGATGGAACCTCAATTAACATAACAATTTAGGATAACAGGCCATTAGTAGGACACGAATTAGGGGATTATTAGCAGCTAATTTTCCACCAATTTAGCACATTAGAGTGTAATTAGAGGGCACTGGAGTTGTTCTAACTCGTCTGGAGGGAATTTCTGTACCGAGTTATGGGAGCAATAGGTCAGCACTCAAAGTCTCCAAAAGATGAAGTAGGGTCAGTGCAGGTATGACCCTCTTGAAATAGACTTACTATTCCTACTTCCTCAGAGTAATGAGCAAAAAATGCAGTGAATCCATCCCAAACTCCTTATAATCAAACCAAGCTAGTATTCTAAAATTTCACAGCTACACATTTAGACTCAGAACGTGTCAGTTGCTTTTGGCTACAGCTGCGTTAACTCCAGGTTTCCACTGCCAAGCTCAAATCTTCAATTCCCTGCACACTACATCCATTCACTGCCTAGTTAGCAGCTCAATTACTAGCCCTAGACCAAATTCCCAGGCTAAAGATGGGGCCACCCACAAACCAGCATCTAACAAAGACATCTCTGTCTGCCCCGTCCTCTCGGCATGAACCCCCTCGAGTGGACAGTCAACATTGGACGCCCCGCAGAGATCATTCAAGCGCGTAGGATTTGCTACACGCTATACCACTAATTATTCCACCAGATTAGTGAGACAATTATTATTGCACTTGTGGTAATTAGAAATTATTTGAAGCATTCGTAAATTAGTCCTTACAACCTCTGACGGATAGGAGAAACTCATTAAAAAGACTAGCGTAAAAACAGGAGCCCAGGAGGAGGGCTACCGGTTAACCACTGCTGGGCTGAACAGAGTTTGGAGAGCTGCTCACGGCTGTACAGTAAACAAATATTCTGAGAAAATTAAATTAAAATGTGACAAATGTTATTATAATGAATATATACAGTACTAGCTGAGGAAGCTTTGGAAGTTTGCAAACAAGTTACATATAATTTAAAGCAGTAAACATTCATAATGCAGTAACTGCTACTGAGAAAAATGGCTTCAATATTTACAGAATTAATTTTGATTGATTTTTTACAATTTCTCACTGGTTTTCTGAGCATAGTCACAGGCATTTTGTTTTTGCAAAGCAGTACAGTCAAGCTACTGTTGACCATACTATACTACAGACTTAAAAATAAAGGTTCTTTAGTGTCATTGATTGTTCCATGAAGAACCTTCAACATCAATTGAACATTTCCACTGCACAAAAGGTTCATTATAGTAGAAAATGGTTCTTTAGATTATTAAAATGTTCTTCACAATAAGAAAAACATGGTTCTTTTAATAACTTTCCATTAAAAGGCTCTTTGGGAAAGTCAAAACATTCCATGGAATTACTGTGAAACCCCCCTATTAGAACCTTAATTTTTAAGAGTGTAAGTGTCACATTCTGGGAGCGATCTTCAACCCGTGGAAGATAAGGTTTATCTTCAACCAGCGGAAACGATGTAAAAGTATACCAATTCTGCAGGAAAACTGTGGACTTGGCAACACTGCAAGCAACAAAAGTAGCAAACAACATTGCTACTTAAGGGAGCAATACATTAAATAGCAATGATATAATTTATCAGAGCTGTAAAAAAAAAAAAAAAAAAAAAATCACATTAAATATATACAAAATATAACAAGAAATACTAGAAATACACTAATTTACATAAATAGTTTAAAATGACCATAAACAGCAACAATTAACTAAACATTTCACTATAAATGTTCTTCTGCAAGGGTTTTGAATTGATAAATCGTATTCTTAATTAGTTCATTTGAACTGTCTGAACAAACTGAATTAATAATACTTCTCTAACATGTACTAAAATTAATTGTTTGGGAAAAAGTAGCTTATTAATAAAAGAAAATATTCACTGTGGACAACAGCTGAAATACACTACTGAAAAGCCTATAGTTCACCCCAAATTTTTTCATTTACTCATGTTATTTCAAACCTGTATGACTTTTTTTCTTCTGTGGAAGTTAAGAGAAGATATTCTGAAAAATGTCTATTTTTTTTTTTTTTTTTGTCCTTATAATGGACATCATTGGTCACCAAAACTGTTTTTGGGTGATCTATTCCTTCATGTTAATAGCATCATAACTTTTAGTTAGTCACTCCCCAACATTGCTGACAGTTGTAAAGTATACATGCACAGGTGTTCAACAGCTACATTATAGTACAGAAACTGTCTGTAGAGATTTTAAAACACTAGACATCATTTACTTGCTGACTTTGCAAATGGTTAAAGAGTAAAATTGAGGATCACACACTACCAGACTTTCAAGTCATTTCAAATATAAGAAACACACACAAAAACATGCCCCTTGATGCTAGGAGAAACATGACAAATGAAAACAATATTCCAAAATCGACTCAAAATATCAAATATTTCTGAAGAGATTTTAAAATACTAGTTATCATACACTTGCCAACTTTGTATATGGTTAAAGAAAAACACTGGGCATCAAACGACTGAGGATCACACACTACTAGACTTTCAAGCATTCCAAACAAACTCACGGAGTAACATATACCTCGGTGCCAGGAGATGCATGATAAATGAAAACAATATGTGTTCTAAAATCAACTCAAAATATCATACTTGATACAATATTCTCTGGCTGGACAGATTCATAGTCTGAAGCTAAAAACATAATCTGTGCTCATCATACGCCAACTGATTTTCTGTGAAATCTGTCAACTACAACAGGCCAAAATCTGAAGACACGTCCTCCAGAATCAAATCAAATCAAATCTGAGAAAAAATCTGTGCAAAATCTGTGTATTCCAACCATTTTCACACTTGATTCGATTACTTGGTCTGAACCCAAGTTTGATTCCACCGCCCTCCCTCTCCATAGAAAGAGATGTGAAGAATATGAGCTTATCTGCAAAGGCAATTTATTTGGAGACAAGCAGCTCTGAGAAATGCATTATACTATAATGAGCATCTATGAGAATGCAAAGACACAAATTATTCTTCAGCAATAGATTCACTTCACAATTTAGGATGGATTTATTTAATATTAAACGCAAACTGTACTGGAGTTTACATGAACCAACTTGAATGCACACCAGCAAACTTTACCTGGGTTTGGACAACCGCTTTCAATCAAACCCAATGAATCAAAACAAGAATGAACGGCTCCAAAAAAAAGCTCTAGTGTGAAAGCACCACAAGACACAGTCTTTGTTTTGCATTTTTTTTTTTTGGCCCAGGCACTCTAGCTGTTCTCTGAATGAGGTAAGATTTCTTCTTTCAAAGCAGGATGTGAAGCAGGTGGCATGATCCCAAACGGTTTCTAACATACGGAAGGACTCTTAAACCTTTTCCACTGTATTCAGAGCCCAGCTGCCAATCACGGGAGTAGATTCTGGGTGCACAGTGGCTGCTGAAGGGGCTTGAAGAAAAATGGGAGGGGGGGGTGGATAGAGGAAAACCCTAGCAAGGCTGGAGATTTCTTTAGTAGCGTCCTTTATTACTACAAAAGGGCTATGATTAGCGTGGCTACAATAAGGGCGGTCAGGAGAAGCATACCAATTAGGTTACTGTGAGCACTTTGGGTCGCATTGCTATGGAAACCAGCCCCACTATCTCACAAACACACACGCACACACCGCCCAAACACATCTCACATACACTCTTTGTGTAATTATTCAAGAGGAGGGTAGAGTGGTAAAATCAGAAGCCTGCAGTGTTGCCAAGCTCATAAACATAAGGGATATCAGACAGGAAATATTCAGTCAGCCGCATTTGTAGTAAAACACAACCATGGAAACATTTACAAGGTCAAAGGTCATCTTAGAAGGGACAAAGGTGAAAAAAGACACCTGACCTTCTATCAGTTACTACATCATTAACTTTAGAATCTACCTGATTTTGGAAAACAGTCAATATGAATTTAAAAATGACCCCGTTTACTTACTTAATGCATGTCTTGAATTATATTGGTTACATGTTAACCGACAGCCAAATATCTATCAATTTCACATTCAATACGTCATTATGATGTTATGTAACACCCACTACCAATAATTTCTCAAAGGATAAATCAAGTCCCATCCAACATCTTTTTCCACTGAATGATTTCACTGAAATATTTCAGACTATGGAAGTAAAATGGGTTGCGTTGACTTTAAATATCCCACATAAACTAATGAAAAGGTCCACCACTGAATATAAAGATTCAGCACAACCTCAGTTCAGTGGTGTTGAGCCTTATAATTATTGGTCAAGACTCCACAATTAGGAATATTTAAATCTCATTATTAACATACAGGCAGGGCTTGACTGATTGATGCTGAGAATGTGCTATAAACAAGCCCCCCACTTCCTTCGATCTCTTTCTCTGCCTCTCTTTTTCCTTCGCTCCGTCACCCCTTTGTGTTCTCAAAAAGGTGAAAAGCTGAGCCAACATTCGTATTCCGTCACCTCACCATTAGTATCCCGTTTAATCACTTTAATTAATTTTCAGCCTCATAGTGGTAAACTAATCAAGTAGATGCCAAAAACAATGACAAGCCTTTGAAGGATCACACTGAAGGAGCAGTTTTCCATTATATCCACACTGCAGATTTTGTGTGGAGGGCAGACAGGAAAAAAAGGGGATACAACATCATCAAAGTGAATGTTCTCGAATAAAAAAATATTGCGAAGAATATAAAAGAGTCAAAATATCCCACATAAATTCTGTTATTAATTAATTAAATTATTATTATAATCATTTTGTTGTGATTGTTTTTTGTGCACATTCACGAAAGAGATTTTCCTTTTTAGTTCGAGAAGTTGTTCAAATTGAGTAACTTGAATAACAGTACATTTTGGACCCAATATGGGCAGTTCTTTTGCTCATCTCCACCAATGAAAGCAGGTCCATATCATTCTACAGACAAGCAAAATATAAAATAATATATGGTTACACTTTATTTTGATGGTCAACTTTAGACATTCTTTGCAACTACATGTCAAATATCAACTACCAGACTGTTAGGCGTTAGGGTTTGGATTAGTAGAAAAAGTTGACATGTAATTGCTATGTAGGGTTGTCAAAAGTACCTACTTCGGTACCAAGTCGGTACTGAAAATAGCATTTTTGAGCGCTGTTGAGCAGATTCTTAAACACCTCTGATTGGCCATTGTGTTCATGCACTCAACAGAGAACAGATTGGTTACTCACTGTAGCCAATCACAGACATATCTGTTGATCATGTGAACACAATGGCCAATCAGAGGTGTTTAAGAATCTGCTCAACAGCGCTCAAAATGCTAGGGGGAAATGCTGGCATCATCATATTTTTAAAATTTCAGTATTGATTTGGTACAGAAGTTGGTAATTTTGACAACCCTATTGCAAAGTTACTTATGGTTTGTAGAATGTCTACAGTGAACCATCAAATAAAGTGTTACCTAATGCACAATAAAACTACAGTAAGGTAATTGAATTTGGCATAACCAAACCTCGGGTAAAATACTGAAGTCATAATACAACAGGTAAACCTTAGTAAAATTACCAGTCACACTTTATATTACGAGTCTTAAACTACTATGTACTCACATTAAAAATAATTGTTAGGTACAATGTACTTAGTGTATTCATGTTGTATTTCAAAATACTTTCTGCAGTTTGTCTTGGTAAAGTTATATTTTACTGTGATTAACAAAGAATCCTTCTGATTAACTGCATATTGGGTTAATGTAAAACAACTTTTTTACTTAACAGTGAAAATACAAAGACAAACATCATCACCATCACTTCAAAACACTGAATCCTAACTCCAGGATGCAGCTGGATTAAGGATTTTTGTCCATAATCTCTGGGCACTCTGGGCTGTTAAATGGATGCATGCTTGGCTTTGTGTGGTGAATATATTTAGCTCTCTGAATTTCATTCACTGGTGCTCCAAAAGCATCGATTCCTCCCTCTTCACCACCCTCAGCTGGCTGCATTAGTGCCAGCACGAATAATACACAGTTTTAGAGCTCTGAGACCCTCCTCGGGGCAAAAGATTAAACCCTTCCACTCCTCAGAGGATCAGAACCAAACACACTTCACACCACACACACACACACACACACACACACACACACACACACCAAATAAAAGACAATCACACACATTGCATCAGCAAATATACATTGCCAGATAAACACATGCACATCACAAACAATTACACTTGATTCAGAAACAATCAAATTCACAGGGAGAATTTTGTATAAACCTCACACTCAGTAAGTACTCCAGATTATTGTTAGAAACAGCAATTTACTCTAACTTACTAATCAGTTGTTTAATTTGCCAAGCAATGGCGAGTTCAAGCTTTGATAAAGTTTGGATTTGACCAAGATTTCATATATACTACACCTGCACTGAGGTTGTCTTCACAGTAATGGGTTTAATACTCTGGTGCTCTTCACGAGGCGGTCAAAAATGACAGAATTGCAATGAAATGAATGTACTATATTTTTGTTTGATGTTTTTTTATTTAATATTTTGGTTTTTTAAGGGATTTTATGGTACTAAATTATATTTATTTTGTAGTTATAATCCATTTAATCACTTTTTGAGCATAGACCTGAAAATTAAATTTCCAACTTAAACTGTCATAAATCTTGAAAGCTTTAGAGCTCAGACTTAAGTTTGATCTCTTTTCAAAAATGACACTTGGCAGATTATTGCTAAAGTGAAAAAAGTTTTAAAAAGTGAACTTAAAAAAAGTTACAGAATTTACAATTATTGTTATGAATAATGCACAAAAATACTTTTTTTCAATTTTTATATGAAATACATATGTTCAAAAACAGATTTTAGTCTAAAACTGCAAGATAATCAAAGCCATAATCTAAACAATTTGTGTTCCAAATTTGAGCTCGATATCTTAAAAAATTAGCTTTCAGTAAGATTTTGTTTGGTTTTCACTAGATGAAATTAATCTCCCATTCATTTCCAATGCAAAATTTTTCCAATGTAAAATTTTATAGTCAAAAATGACTGAAGAGCACCAGAGGGTTAATTGAGCTAGGCCATTGATGATCCTTATTAAAGACATTTTTTGAGTTTGATTCTAGATGGCATACAATCACACACAAGTGGAGACTAGAACAAAAAAACAGAAATTACATTCCAAAACTGGTGTATTTTGCAATATACTGTAAGTCATCAAAATATAAGACTTTGAAATCATTAGAGAATCTAGATTTCCTTCCTGGTTTCCCAACTGATGAATTCTGAACAGCAGAATACAAAGTCGAAATGTCTTTAATTAAGCACTTATTTTATCCAATTACTCACAATGGCTATTTAGAAGACAGTTGTGAAGTCTATTGACTGGTCAGCTGACTTGTTCTAATGGAAAGGGTTCAGCTTTGGAAATGGTAAACACTACATATTTGCTTATGGTAAAATTCAAGTTGTATTAACGGTTATACACAATATGATACGTCACCAAGATTACAACAACACAGATAAGCAATGCATAAAGCACACATGTACTAAAGACTGTATTTATTTACATTATTTTGTAGTTATTTTAAAGCAAGTTCATTTACCCATATGACTTTCAGACGTTTGTGTACCACAAGTTATTTAGAGTAGAATATCAGAGCTTGACAGACTCTTGTCCCCATTCATTTTCACTGTATGAAAAAGAGTAACTCTATTCTATGGAAGTATTTAGACTTGAACCAAAGTAGAAGAGAACTGTGAAAGTTGAGCGGGTGACAAAACTGTTCCCAGTGCCTCAGAATCACACATGGAATCACAATTTCTTCTCCATCACTCACATTTCTGAGAGTAAAACTCCGTTCATTATTTAATAGCTTTGTGAATTTGGCCCTAATTGTGCTGATGAGGCGGGGAGGAGAGACATCTCTCAATTGATTGCTGAGGATCAAAACAACGCTAATTGGGTTTCTGTAGAGTCTTTGATCATAATTCAATTGAGTGGTCGTAATTAATTTAATGAGAATGAGTCTGTCTGTGACTGGAATTGCAGCTGACAGTTTGAGGAAGATGAGGATGAAGAAGGGCGCGACAAAATGAGTATGAGAAAGATGAAGACGAGGTGTGCAGCAAGAGTGAATTTCAATGTTTTTCTCCTGCTTTTTGTCTGTCAACTATTCCTGTGTTTGTTGCTTTAGACAGCGAGACCCATTTATATAGAGAAAGTTGCCACTTTATTATATTACCTTTGCATTTTGTTTAACAGTTTAACATAAGATATAATGTCACATTGTGAAAAATAAAGTTGCAAAGTGAGACAAAGTCAAAATTATGAGAAATAAATATGAAATTATAAGCAATAGTCATTCTGAGATGTGAATCACATTGTGAGATAAAGTTGCATCTGTGAGATATAAAGTCTCAATTACAAGGTAAAAAAATTGCAGTTACCTACAATAAAGTGTAATAAAATGAAGTCACATTGTAAGATAAAAAGTTGCAACCGTGAGATATAAAGGAACAAATGTGAGATATAAGTTGCAATTATGAGGAATAGTCACATTGTGACAGTAAAAATTATGGGTAACACTTATAAGGTTCATTAGTTAAAGGTGGTACAGAGGATGTTTTCATTTTTGAAATGAGCGCATGCGGAAGAACAATCCCCCTCCTTCACAGCTCATTTCAAGTGAACGTCTCCCAAAACTCGTGCACGAGTGTTTGTTTACCACCGGCATTCGCTGTGTTATTAAGCCGGGCACAGATTTTACGACTAGCTAAAACATTCTGACTGTGCTCAACATACAGCGATAGTTTCCTGCTCCTGAAGCAGATTTATATACTTTCACATGGAATTTGAACACCGACTGTAATCGCAGACTGAACGCAACTGGCTCTGACTGGATGCGTTTGAGCGCGATCAGTCATAAGTATCAATTTACATTCATAATCGGCCTTACAATCGTTAAGCCGCGCACACACTTAGTGGATTCATTATGTCGGACTCACCGCAGGTAACTCATAATCTGCAGTTGTTACTCCTGTCTCCTGACAAAAACATTGCATGCGGCGCCTGTGGAGTGTGGAAAGTTACTGGAGCGCGCAGCCGCGCGTCTCTCACAAGGAACGACATGGCAGTGATTGACAAGCCAGAGGGCCAATCGTTTACGTGATGATCGTGTAAACGATTGGCTGATGTTTTTAAGGCCCTACCTCGTGCACAGATGATGTATATTAATACTATTACTTTCAGTGCACCTAATAAATAGTCTTCTATCAGTTAGTAAAGACAGTTTCAAGTAATACTGCAAAAATGTATAAAACAAAACATCCTCTTTAGCAACTTTAAAGTATGAACTAACATGAATTAACCATGAGCAATACATTTGTTACTGTATTTACTAATCTTTGTTAACATTAGTTATTGAAAATACAGTTGTTCATTGTTTGTTCATGTTAGTTTACAGTCCATTAACTAATGTTAACAAGATTTTAATAATGTATTAGTAAATGTTGAAATTAACATTAGTTTAATAAATGCTGTATAAGTGCAGTTCATTATAAGTTCATGTTAACTAATTTAGTTAACTAATGAACCTTATTGTAAAGTGTTACCAAATTATGAGAAATAAAGTCATGTTGCAAGATATGAACGAGTCACATTGCGTCGTCGTATTATATGAGATATAATGATGCACAGTGAGAAAGTCAAAATTTTGAGAAATAAAGTTGCAATTACAATTACATCTCATATTGTGAGATGTCACATTGTGAGATACAAAGTCGCAACTGTGAGTCACAATTACGAAATATTTAAAATATGTATGTAAATTATGAGAAAAACGTGAGAAATAAAGTCATGATTTGAGAAATAAAGGCCGTTTCCACCTGGTATTAAGATGAATTTTGGTCAACTGGATCACAAGTGGACGACACTAAATACAGGTGTAAACAGGGTCTAAAATGTTTGGAGCTTGTCCACTTTTTACCACTTCAAGAGGTAGTCAAAAACTAATACGTTTGAACAGCCACAAAAGACTGCATACTGACCTAACCAGACGGGATTCAAATTTTGTCGGCTGAAGACCCAAATTTGGTTTAACGAAAGACGAAAAATGTACCAAGCACAATGTTCTCTCATCATTCCACTCACAGCGTTCTGTGTGGTCTTGTGGTTATCAGAGCAGAAACGAAGCAGAATACCAGCTGTAAACAGGGCCAAAGGTGCAATTACGTTATATATGAAGTCATATTGTGAGACAAAAAGCTGCAACTGTGATTTAAAGTCATGATTATGAGGTTGCAAGAAATAAACTCAGATGTTAAGAGTAAAGTCACAATTAGTTTTTGTTTTTAACACAAATGTCTTCATTTTTTTTTTTTTTTTTTACTCTGAGGTGGAAACAGGCAGCCGTACAGCACTGTATGATTAATTAAATTATCTGACCTTCTTCTAATTGAATGTTTAAACTCAGAACCACAGTAAAGAACAAAACAAGAAGAAAGTCAGTGGTCTTGCTCTACAGGAAATCTGCAAATGACAAATCCTGAACAACCCTGAATCCAAGAGACAGTGATCCACACTGTGTTTACCTCCGATACTGTCTGTTTATCTCCCTCTCTTCCCTAATCTGGATAAACAAGAGTCATGCAAAGTACTTAATAAAAGAGTTGGCTTGCTCCAATATGACAGGCCAAACTAATAGGATTTAATGACAGTCCATTTACATGTCAGTTTGTGATGTTGTGAAAGAATGAGAGGGATAGGGTTGAGGGGGAAGGGAGGAGCGAACGAGGATATTCTGGGCCGCTTTTGACGCTGACAAACGTAATTACATTAGACGGGTTGCGTCTTGGCGGAGTGTTGCAGCATGTATCTGTTTTTAAAAGGAAGGAGCCTCTTTACTCTGGATCTTGTCAAGTCTCATCTCTTGCATCTATCCTCTTAGGTAAAGAGAGCTCATCCGCTTTTGTGCGCATCTCACTCGCCCGCCCGCCCGCTCGCGCACACACTGCTAAGGCCGAACGCCAATTGGCTTCCATTTCTCGATTAGCTTTGATGTCGAAGACGCAGCTCATCTCCAAATGCTTCCATTACTGGTATCACATTAAAGAGGGAGTTCAGTGACGGATCTGAGTGTGGTACACTTTCATGTGCATTCTCTTCATGTGGAATACTTCACCTCTCTCACCGCCACATGTAATTTCACTTCTCTTAGCGTACACCGTCCCTGCTGCTCTGGAAACTCGGCTCAAATGGAGCAAGTCTACTGTGCTTGAGAAGAGTGTGGAAGATTGCAAAAGCTGAGCTTCAAAGTATAGCTGGAGAGCAGAGAGCGAGAAAGAAAAGTGATGGGAAAAAAAATCCCCAGAGCTCTAAAAAAGTCTAGAATAATCCCAAGGCCATTAACAGGGTTTTTCAATAATTTAAGAATGCTGATTCCCAGAAAAATGTCATTTAAACCAATCTTGTTGTTCATTCAAAAAAGTCATTAGCCGTTTTTCCGCTGTTGGGCCAAAAGCGAGTGTGCTAGTGTGTGCCAGGGTCAGTCACGTTTCCACTGTTACTTCAGTGACTTCATCGGGCCTCAATGGGGCCTTCCCGGGGCCAACGGCCATGGGTTTTTGGCCCACCGAATAACTTGGTCCAAAAAGCAGGCGAACTGGGGCTTCAGGAATGGTTATAAACAAAAGCAAAGTTTACCTGAGTCAGAAGACGGTCAACACCTCTTATATCAGGCTACCAGCTAACTTTAACATTTAATCAATTTTCAGCTCAAAACTCACTTTCAGACACCACTGAGTGTTTGAAATAACTTCCTTGTTATCCGATGGGGATTCTGATCACCATATGAGGCAGAAATATATTTATATGCAATGCTAAATGCTACTCATGCTAACCATTGCAATAATAAATACACATATGTTTAAGTAAAATACCAGAAATAGCTTGAAAATCGTAGACAAATCAATCATATATAGTTATGATCATGTATTTATTTGGTTTCATGTTGTATCTGTCTCTTCCCTGTGCCTTGTTGATAATAATGCATCCACATATATGTTATATATTTACTTGTACAACTTATAACTCCTGTTTTCTTCTCGTGAGCTCCCTCTGTTGCTCTGGCTGAAAGGATAACAGTAGGGGAGAGTGGGGTGATTTGTGCCGGGGGGGAAGTAGTTCCACCCATTGTTTCTGGAAAACCATAGAAGAAATTGGTCATGTGACCACATAATTTTGAAAAGCCATCCATTTTACTCATCCTCCAAAGAAGAGAGACACATGGCATGAGAGGAAAGCACATTTTAGCTAAAAAAAACCTGTTTTTTCCCTTTCAAAGTAAAATTTCTATGATCAAGGTTTTTTGATTGTAGTGTCTGAACAATTATAGACAAGTTTGTAAACATTTCACACATGTTTTAGTGCTTTAGCAGGCTACACAATGAGTCTATACAGTTAGCATGATGTTAGCTCTTAACTGCTGGATCATGCTAATTTTTTAAACTTGTGGGTCCAGGGTGATTTGTGCCAGAGGGCCTGGGTTAAGTTGTGCCAGTGGCACAACTCACCCCCACGTATGATTATTTTCAACATATTATTAATTTGTAATTGTACATTGTACTCTTACATTTTAGCAGTTAAACTATGTGACATTCTTGATTTTAGACCAAAACCCATCATGCCACACACTTATAAAACGCACTTTCTGAAGATGAAAAGCATGAAATGGTCCAATGTTGTGCAAAAGGCATGAAAACAACTAATATTTTGTGAAAACTGAATGGAGATTATCAAATTATCATAAGTGATAATTTAAACATATTAACAAATTAAACATAAGATTTGTGAGTGATTTAGAGCACAGCAGAACTCGTTCAAATAAAGGCTTATTAATGAAAGTTCCTGTCAAAAAATTGTATTAAAAGGGCAGCTATAAAAAAAGCCAGTGTTGAGCAGCAAACATGTATTTTCATCTTTAAAAAGATCTTTCTTCTTCCCCATTTTGCATGAAAACTGTGACTTGCTTAATAATGTGGAACAACCTCTAAGTAGGGTTTCCATAGACCTGGCAAATTATTTTGTCTGCGACTGATACCAGTTATAAGACATGGATAAATAAACAAACATTTTCTTAGAAAAACTAAAATCTGAATGTTTATTCTACTGAAATCTTACTGATATGTCACTTGCATAATAATTTGGAACACTTTTTTTCCAAAAGTTATATTTCTGAAACAATTTATTTCAGATCCAAAGTTATTGTTCTCAGGCATGCACCACATCCTGAAATATATGTACATTCTTAAAGTGAAGGCATTACTGCCATGGCCTCACTTTAAAGTCACTTTGAGTAAAAACTGGCACAACTCACCCCACTTTCCCCTATAGTGAGACAGGAGAGATTGCTCAAACATCATCAGATTGCATAATTTCATGGAAAATTAATAGAAATGCTCACTCTTTCTAAAGGAATGTGACATATGATATTTTATAAATATTTTTGGACTTAAAAGCCTTAAAGCTAGGGTAGGCCGTTTTTGGAGAGGCTAGCAATAGCGAGTTAACTTTGAGAACATAAGATCCCACCTTCCTTTAGAGCATCTCCAAAGCCACGCCTCCTTCAAAACACATGCACGTGTACAGCAGGGAGCAAACAAAAGTGTCACAAGAGACAGCGTTAAACTACTTAATGTCTCAAAGTACATTACAATAATAATGAATGTAAACAACTTACAGAGCTCTGACCTGTACCATCTGACTGCTGCAGATTTATTTCGGCATTGACATCGAAACTCATAAATTCAAGTCACAAACCGCTCCGAGTACAACGTCACAGGTTTCCATCTCTTCCAAATTATGGTAGTAAGTACGCACCATAAAGCTTGTTGTTTTGATTCAGGAGGAACTGTAAAAGGTGGCTGATGTTTCGGTTGTGGTGCTAAGGGCTTGTTCACACAGAATGCATTTTTCAAAGCAAAAACGCAAGGCACAGGCAGTGGAATGGGGAAAAAACGCAAGGGCTCAAGGCACATTTTTTAAAATTTGAAATGATTTTAACTTCAACGTTGCGTTTTTAGAGCACCATGTCATGCGCAAGATGCTGCAAAAGACGTAAGATGCGATCGCAACGGTCATACATGCAAATCTAGCACGTTTACATAGAAAAACAATGGAAAAGTAGCGCATTGGAATGGAAAAATGCATTCTTTGTGAATGGCCCCTAACTCTGCATAGCATAAAATACACTGATGATGTGTGATGTCTGCACGAGCAGGGTGTGCAGAGTTATGAAAACACACATGCTGACAGGCAGGTAGGACATTGTATCATTACATTCGGACTGAATGTAATGATTTTATGGTCCTATGCCTTCCACAGACGGCAGGTGGTGCCAATAGCCTCGGAACTCAAGCACCGAGGCCAAAATCAAGTTAAGTTTCCACTGATGGGCCAGTAGCCCCATAGCGCTACCATAAACCCCGCCCTAGATCGCAGGATCGCAACAAAAAAAATTCTGGAAAAAGAAAAATTTGTTCCAAACGTTCGCTTTGGTCATGCTCATTTTGCAATCTAGCTAGATTTCAGTCAGCTGGTGAAATGGTAGGGTTGTGTGATGTTGTTCTATGGACTGAAATATATTAAGGGCGGGTTTTATGGTAGCGCTATGGGGCTACTGGCCCAACAGTGGAAACACAACTTGATTTTGGCCCTTCGTGCTTGAGTTCCGAGGCTATTGGCCCCACCTGCCACATTGTTAGCACTGGCTCGCACTGGCCCGACAGTGGAAAAGCGGCTATTGTTTCACAAAGTTTATTGTGTATCCCTCATGTACCGCAACCTCACCATCTCTTCAGGTTTGTGAACTATGATCTGGAGTTATCCTACAGCAGGGGTGCAAAAGTTCCTGGAGGGCCACAGCCCTGCAGAGTTGAGCTTCATCCCTAATTAAACGCACCTGATTCAGCTGATTCAGGTTTAGCTGGTTCAATAAGGCTTTGTTTGCCCTTACTGGAAGGTGTTGTAAATGGGAGCGTTTAGCGGAAGTTCTACCCGGAAGACTCTGATGCACGTCATTGCTCATATTCTAACCAATCATTACACGTCACCTGAGTATATAAGTTCTGTTCCCACCCACTATCGTGTTCGCAGATACCATCGCCGGCGTTCAATCCCATCCTCCCCACCACCACCAGGTCAGTCCCTGTCCATACATCGGGGGTAGGCTCCGCCCCTGCCTTCATCTTCAGGCAGGATCTGCAAACGTCTGCTACCCTCCAGATTGTACTATGGACGGGGCCTACGCCAAAGAACTTTATCATTTCTTTGATATTTACATTCATACTGTTGAATAAATTGTATTCAAACGTTTCTTTGCTTCCCGAGTCTTTCTGGTAGAACTTCACAATCTGGTTCTAAAAGCATCTTTCTGGATTGACAGCATTTCAATTAGCAGGATGTTCTGACCCTTTTTTTTCCTTTTTCTTTTTTTTGCAAGTAACACAGGAATGCTACTATTTCCTGACTTTATAGTAGATGTTTTACTTAAACTCTAAATCCATGAAAACAACATATTCATGCTATAGATTTCCTTAAAATACTACGAGCCAGATTCAAATGAGAGTGAGGATGTGTTCGGTACTTTTTTCAGTTTTTAAGCAGTGCAGAATAAGAATTTTGTATCTCATTTCAAACCCATATGAATTTTAACTGGTTAAACAATAGGAATCATTTGATTGTTACTTTAATTAAATTTTCAGATTCTATTTAAAGAAAAATGCAAGAAATAATAATATTAATTCGGCGGGACACAGTAACTGTCTGACACTGTTGCAGATTATCTTTTCCACTAAAATCATAATTAACGCATTAAATACATTATTTCAGAATCCAATTTCCATAACAAATGCTGAAATGAGTTGCTCTCCAGCACTTTAATTGACTTTTTAAACAGTAGTTGAATCAGGGAATCATAAGATTGCAAAAGAGAAACATCTATAATTTATCAACAAGGCTAGAGAACAAGTCCTGGTCAAGACCGTCCAAAATACATCTGATAATCTGGTTCAAATACAGCAGAGTTAAATACAGAGATGATTGATTCTGTCAGATATGCAGCATATTCTGATCTGGAATATAAAGCCAGATTCTCCAAACCTCAATACAAAATGCTTCCAGATATCTGACATTGTCCAGAGAGCACACAGCATGAGCAAATACTGTTTGAAATTGCCATTAAAAACACTATTTTGGGGCTTTTTTAAGATCTTGGCATGAATAATGTACACTAGCATTATTCAGTGTGTGTGTTTTTTTTTAATTATTATTAAATTAATACTTTTATTCAACAAGGACGCATTGAAATAATCAAATAAGTAAAATTTTAGTATAGGGAACACATATACATTATTAACTACGACTTTTCCCTCAATAAACTCCTAATTTACCGCTTATTAATAGTTAGTAAGGTAGTTGTTAAATTTAGGTATTGGGTAGGATTAAGAATGTAGAATATGGTCATGCGGAATAAGGCATTAATATGTGCTTATTGAGTACTAATAAATCGCCAATATTCTATTAATATGCATGCTAATTAGAAACTAGTTAAAAGACCGTAAAATAAAGTGTAACCGTAAAGACAAACAATTTATATTTCAAATAAATGCTGTTCCTCTAAACTTTCTATTTACCAAAGAATACTGCAAAAAATGTATCCCAAAAATATTATGCAGAATGACTGTTTTCAAGAATAATAATAAGAAAAGTTTCTTGAGAACTGAATCTGCATTTTAGAATAATTTCTGAAGCATCATGTGACACTGAAGACTATATTAAAGGAATAAATTACACTTCAACACAGAAAACAGTCATTTTAAATTGTAATAACATTTCACAATATTACTGTTCTGATCAAATAAATGCAGTCTTGATGAGCATAAGAGACTTCTTTCATAAACTTTTAAATGGCATATATGCTTATCTGTGTGTGCCTATGTGCACACCATCGCCTATGTCCCAGAAATATTCCCCTCTCAGCATTAACATAAAATGTGTTGTTTTCCCCTCTCTCCTTCCCCCTTTTTAATTCCCATCACATGTTCCGTAATATAACTTTGATGAGTATACGTTAAAGGCCCTAAACTAATAGTGCTCCTTATACTGGGAAACGGAATTAGACTTGATCGCTCTAATATCATGACGAGCATTCCCTCCTCCACCGTCTGTCAATTTTCCTCTGTCCGCTGTGATCGCTAAATTGTCGTTTAGAAGACAAGAAGGGGCCCAAGGGACGGAACAAAAGGAGCGTGGAGCTGACCAGCGCTCAGGTGGAATTGAATTGGAAATCTTCCACAGGGTTGTTAGCATAACAAAAGGCCTTGTTGCTTTAGACAAAAGCAGGCGGTTTAATGTAAAAAAAATCAATCTCTCAGAGGAGCGAGGTATTGTGCAGGCAGACGTACAGGTGTTCTTCTACCGCTCCTTAATCAAAAGTGTCAAAACAAAGTTGGAAAGTTATCTTTTCTCATGCCAGCAGAAGTGGCACGTGTGTGCATACGCAAAAGTGTCCGTCTATTGTTGGAAAGCATAGAAAGAGAGTTGGGTATAGGTACCAATCTGAGCACCCAGGGGAATGTATGTACATAATGAATGTATGAATAGGAACTAAAAAGCAGCTTCAGCAAGGGCACAAACTGTAAGGTTTTTAACCTTCCATTAAAAATTACACTATCAAATAGATTCTTTACACAGCTAAGCTTACAGCTGTGGTAGAAAAGAGGCAACTTTTTTAGGGACCTTGGGATAGGCGTCAGTTTTTTTTAATGGATTTTAGAAAAACAACTATTCAATCAAAGAGTTGAAAGAAGACCTTAAACAAAACCAAAGAGCTCTAAGATAAACCGCATTACAACATTTGATTCAAAGCAAAAAGTATTTCAAAAAGATACAAAATACATACTGAATGATTCCCATATGAATCAATAACTATTAAAACATAATTCATATTATGCTATTATATTATACTGTATTTTGATAGTTACTTTGGATGATTAATGTATTTATTGATTCATTGTCTAACATACACTACTGTTCAAAAGTTTGGGGTCAGTAGGATTTTTTATTTTTTGGAAAGAGATCAATAGTCATATTAAGCAAGGACACATTAAATCCATCAAAAAATGACAGTAAAGACATTTATAATGTTATAAATGGTGTTTTTTTTTTTCTTTAGAACTCTAGAATCCTAAAAAATGATCATGGTTTCCACAAACACATGTTTTCAACATTGATAATAATAAGAAAAATATATATATATATATATCATTATATTAGAATGATTTCTGAAGGATCATGTGACACTGAAGACTGGAGTAATGATGCTAAAAATTCAGCTTGGAATAAATTACATTTTAAAATAAATTAAAATAGAAAACATTGTTGTTGAAACAAAAAACAAAAAAAATTAGGGGAATGTGAGCCTTGAATCTCCTTCTAACGATATAAATACTAGGAAATCTAAGATGGGGAAAAAGTTAGAGAGAAAAAATAACGTCAAGTGGAAATTCCAGCGAGAGATCTGCACTTAAAGGTGTTTGTGAAGATAAGGTGAGTCTTCATTTATCAGCTCACCCCCAGCCACGTATTATCATAAAAATGATTTAAAGGCTCACTAATCCCCTCAAGTTAATGAACATCTTCATTTTTCCAAGCCAGGGAGAGAGGAAGTCGCGGGTGTTAATGCGCGTGTCTATCCACCAGGTCTGGCAAGCCATCCCAGTGGGATTGTGTTGTGTGTGTGATACCCAGAGAGTATGATGGGTAATTTTCCAAATACGCCCCTATCGTTCATCCCCATTCACGTTCCCACATTCAGAGCATCACCCTTTGCTTTTGTCCCCACAGCCACACATGGATAATTTACCAGTGTTTATGGGCATTAACCTGCACACAAAAAGCTGACTATTCACAGTTGCCACCATCCATAATGCTTAACTGCCCCATAAATAGTTTTCTGGAAATCATTGTCGCTCCCAACTTCTTGTAAAGTGTCTGAATGTATTAAATGCTAATGCTTTTGTGTTGAATCAAGCTAGAAGGTGAAGTAAACCACCCTAGGTTCCCTCCTCCCATTTTGGCCACCCAGTCAGCTGTGTAGGAACCAATGGCCCCTTATTCTCTGGGGAAGTGACCCGTGGGGACTCCATATGCAAACCAGTTGATTAAAAAACAGTTAGCGAGACACTCAGCCAGAACGGTATGCAGAAGGATGGAGAGGGGTTGACGTGGAAACGGGTGTCAAATGACTCCACGCCGCAAATGTTTCATATCTCCTTACAGCTTAAAAGAATTTAAACTGACTGATTAATGGGCCTGATGAAAAATTAATGATTTGCATGATGACACTTTCTGAACAAGTTGAAGGTTCACTCAAGGGCTCCATAAACTTTAAGTAGGTCTAAATCTGAGTTAAACGATATTTCATTCGAAAATGAAAATTTTGTCATCATCCAAAACTGAACCTCATTGACTTTCATTGTATGGACAAAAAATACAGAGACATTTTTTTAAAACTTGTGTTAAAACTTGTTATCAAATGTTAAACTCTTAAACACTAACTTGCCCTCATGGATTTCTAAATTCGAAAAAATACTGGGTTTAAAAACAACCCAAGTTGGGTTGAAAATGGACAAACCCAGCAATTGGGTTGCTTTAACCCAGCGCTTGGGTTAAATGTTTGTCCAATCTGCTGGGTGGTTTTATTTAACTCAACTATTGTTTAAAAATTACTGTATTGCTTGCTTAAAAAGTTCACCTTTTGATTATTATTGTTGCCGGTAACACTTTAGTATAGGGAACATATATTCAGTATTAAAGGGATAGTTCACCCAAAAATTAAAATTTGATGTTTATCTGCTTACCCCCCAGTGCATCCAAGATGTAGGTGACATTTTTTCTTCAGTCGATCACAAATGATGATTTTTAACTGCAACCGCTGCCCTCTGTCATTCAAATAATGGCGGGGGGTAAGCAGATAAACATCAAATTTTAATTTTTGGGTGAACTATCCCTTTAACTACGACTTTTCCCCCAATAAATTCCTACACTCTAAAAAATGCTGGGTTAAAAACAACCCAAGTTGGGTTGAAAATGGACAAACCCAGCAATTGGGTTGTTTTAACCCAGCAGTTGGGTTAAATGTTTGCCCAACCTGCTGGGTAGTTTTATTTAACTCAACTATTGTTTAAAAATTATTGTATTGCTTAATTAAAATTAACCCAAAGTATGTTGGTAATTAACATTTATTAATGTTCAATGAATAATTATTAAACAATAAACATTTATTAAATTGCTTATTAATAAATTTATATTGATAAACTATTAAATTTATATTAATAAAATATTAAAGCTTATTAATAAACATTCACCTTTTGTCTATTATTTTTGCCTCTAATTGCATCTGGTTTTTAATTTCCCAACTATTTTGGGTTCATTTTAAGCTAGCCATATAGCAATTTTTAAACAATAGTTGTAATAATTTTTTTTAAAGTTAGACTCAGCCTTCTTAGTTTTCCTCCATCAATTCATTATAAACAATATAACAAGATTTTTTTTTTTTTATTATAAAAGAATGCCTGTTTTTCATTTTTTGTAAAAATTGTATAGGGTCGTTAATGACCCGAGGTGAGAAACAGTGTAAGAATATTTTTTTCTGAACAACAATTTAATCTTTGATGACTGAATAATTGCAATTCACCTTTATTCCACAAGGTGGCAATGTCTGACACAATGACAAAGTGATGTTTCACTCATAGTTACCGCAGGCAGAAAACAAAAGATTAGGAAGTATCGTCAGCAAACTCAGCGATTTACTACAGAGCAAGTACTGAACACAATCAAATATTAGTGTCACTGTCACTTGATGGTGGATCAGGTGAAGAAGCTGTCAGTTATCAAAATATAGATTTTGAAGATGTTAAAAAAATGATAGTTTTGACAATATTTTTGAGATTGCGAATATAAGCCAGATGCTGAATGTACTAGGAAATGAGCTCTGACGAGGACAGTGATGATGGTATAAAACAACTGCTCAAACTGAACCCTTCCAAGCTCCAAAAGGTAACACAATATGCTTTATTTTATTCTTCTGTAATTGTTACTCTAATATCAGGAGAGTTTTATATTACCGCGGCAAGTAGAGATCCAATCGTGTTAGATATAGATCTGGGTCGCTAAAGACCCAAATATGTAATAATGATTGGCGAAACATTCATGAATTTAAGACAGCCATGTAGTAATTTTTAAACAATAGTTGGGTTAAATAAAACTGCCCAGCATATCGGGCAAACATTTAACCCAACCGCTGGGTTTAATTAACCCAATCACTGGGTTTATCCATTTTAACCCAACTTTGGTTGTTTTAAACTCAGCATTTTTTAGAAAGTATAGTGAATGATAAATCAAAAATGTTTATAATATTCTGCCAGCAAGCAGGTGTCCTTCAGTTTTCTTACTTACTCTAACCAAAAGACCAGTCAAAATAAATGATTTATTTTCTTTAATTATATCAAAATAGCTGCATAATACATATAATCAGTAATATATAGCATAATAATTCCCCACTTGAAATTCTGTAGCCACAATGTTTGGATGACCATACTGGTGTAGGGATTTGTAATTGGGTTGACTGGAACATTCAGTGGATTTTCTGGGTTTTAGCTTGGAATGCTGAATGGCATTCCAGAATTCGTTGGCAAGGGCCGTTGTGTCGTGTAAAAATAAACTTGGCTTGGGTGATGCAGGCTGGATTAAGGATTAGGTTTAATTGTTCATTTATGCCATGTAAAGTTGGAGAACCTTGAGCTCCGTTCAAACAGATGGCGACAAACACTTCACACGCCCAGGTTTATGGTTTCAGAGATGCTGATGTGAGAGATTCATATACAAACCGAGATTATCTTGTCACTTTGATTTGGTAAACCAAGTGAGGTTTCAAGATAGTCCCGCCAATTTGAATCCATGGATTATGATTTGATTTAATTAGAAGTACAACGAAAACTGTGATTAAAACATTGAGAAAATGATTTAAAGTGTTTGCCACGAGAACAATGTTCCCTTGCGTGCGGTATTAGCGAAATCTGTCCTTCAAATCCAGCAAAGTCTGCTCTGCATGGTAGGTTATCGTTTGCTAACGTGTATCTAGCGTCCTTGTCCAACTCAAACAAAGAGACAGACTGGCAGTACAGCACTCCTTTGACATGATTCTTATGGAATCCATACTTCAAGGCCCGTCCTTCATCATTGTAAACATACACAAAAGAATCACATCATACACTGGAGCTGCAAAATATAGCAGGCTTTCAACCTCAATTACCTCCTCAGGGTTTTTGACAGGGCCAGAGAACGAGAATCAATCTCTAATAAATTAACCGTGTTGTCTCACAAAGACGGACCATTTTTGACATGACAGAGGCCTCATTGGCCCGGCAACAGATGTGGATGACAAGGGTGACTTTGCATTGGTCCCCTTGCCTATCAAGAACAGATGGTGAGCCGCTTCTTAATTCAGTTTCATCTAAACTCCATTGCTGTGCATATAAATCAGGTTTATCCCATCATAATTTACTGGTCAACATTTGGTTTAACAGGTAAATATCTTAAGCTCATATCGCTACTTCACTCATGGATGGATTTTCAGTGAATGATTACTTAAATTTCAGTTGGTTCAAATTTCAAATGACTTCAGAAGACTTGGTTTATGTGTTAAAAAAATGTATAGTGCTTTTGCATCTTTTGTGACGCTTGAACGCCTAATTCATTGTAATTGCATAGAAGACTAATATGGGTTTGAAAACACACAAGCAAATAAATGTTAATTTACATTTTTGGGTGAACTAACCCTCTACTGTAATCTCAATATCACTTGTTGAGAGAGGCCTCTTGTAATATCACAGACAGATATGCAAACAGAGTACAAATCACTTAATACCCAATTTTTCCCAGAAGACTACGCATTAATTGAGGGACAAGTAAATATTGACAAAGGGAAGAGCGGTCACGGCAACTCTCGTTCCTCTCGCTCTGCTTTCTCCTCTGTCTGGTTCTCTCTGCATTGGATAATTGGATGCTGACTCCACTCACATATTCACCGGCAGGTGTGTGTGTTAAAGACAAATAGAGGTCTCTCGAAATGAGGTTCCAGCAAATACTAAACAAACAGACCTCAGCTCCAGAGTGCAGCACGGACACAGTCTGAAAACTCACTGTTCCGGTCACATACAAGAGAATCAGGATGAAAAGCTCTTCTTTCACAATGTACCTCATATAACATCTTTCAATTCATACAAACTTTGTCAAATTTTATCTTCTAATACACTGTAAAAAAGAATTGTTGGTTTAACTTAAAAAAAGTAAGTTACCTGGTTGCATTAAAATTTTGAGTTCATTGAAATTAAAAATTTGAGTTAATACAAAGAAGGCGATTGTTTTAATCAAAAGAAACTCAAAATATTGTGTTATCTGAACCACATTAATTATTGAAGTTGATTGGATAATTAAACTCTATAAGAGAAACTCTGAATTCTTGTTGAAATGTCTCTTTATGCCAGTCAAGGGTGGTTTGCAGACCAGCAAAACGCTATTAAAACAAAATTAGGTACTCAAAAAACTTGAAGGCAGTAATTTGCATGGCTTATTTTTAGTTGAATTCATTTATTTTTAGAGAATTTGATTTAATTAGTTAAGTTGCCATGACTTAAAGTGTTAGTTCACCCAAAAATGAAAATTCTGTCATTAATTACTCATCCTCATGTCGTTTCACACCCGTAAGATTTTCGTTCATCTTCGGAACACAAATTAAGATATTTTTGATGAAATCCGAGAGTTCGGATTTCTGTCCTCATTATAACATTTAAATATTTAAATTCTAAAAAGATTTGCCCAGTTTTAACAAAACTATTTTAAGTTTAGGCCCAATAAAATAAATAAACAATAATCAAAAACCCCTGATACAATTATAGGTTTCTTGCAAGTAAATAAAATAAAATAAAATGAGCTACAACATGTTACTATCTGAGTGCAGTTTAGCTGTTCTTGCTGGAAAAGGTACATCTAAGGAAGATAAGTTTTAAAAAGACACACCTGAAGATAAAGCCATGCCGGAAAATAAGCGGAGACCAAGCGAGTAAAAGAGAAAGATAGCAATAAGGCCTGCTGCCGAGAGGAGAGATGCAGAGAAAGATAGAGGGCATTCCTCTTCATCACCTTTGATCTGTTAGTTCTCAAAGATCAGAGGCTAAAAGGTGTCAGATCTATCCCTCCTGTTGTAATAGAGCACAGCAGAAACATGTTATTTTAGAGAGGGCTGACCACAAACCCAGAAAAAAAAAGTAATTTACTGTGGAGAAGAAAGATCAAAAAATGGGTGTGAACTGGTCCATGTCACAGAACAGGATTGTTTGCACAAGTATTTGTCTGGAAAGAAGAACCAACATGCATGAAGCAGCATGAGTACGAAGAGTGTACGGTGAGTAAAAACACAGAGAAAGAAAAGGCATGCAGAGAGTCTGTGATTGAACCACTCTGTAATAATAGGTTCCCCTCTGACTAAATGCCAAAGCCGATTTGTGTCTGTCTCTCATTGCAGTATGTTTGTTTCTGTGGTGTTGATGCCTGGCATTTCCCAGCATTCTGTTTGTTATAATCAGTGCAATGGCACCGGCCAAAAAGACCACAAATGCACACAGACATACACAGAGAGCCAAATAGAGAAATTACATATCAGTCTGGAAAAGTTCAGCCACAGCATGACTGCCAGCAAATATAGGGTATTAGTGAGAACTTGTGCATGTACTATGGATGTGTGAGCCAACATAGACAAGGAATGCTTTCACATTACATCTCTTTATGAATAAATGGCTAATCTGTGGATAAAGACAAAAATGATTGTACAAAACAGGCCTCAAAATGCTCAAGACAGAAATGTTTTTTGTGATTAAATGAAAAATTTAATATAAGTGAAAAACATTTTCAAATGCACTGCACTTTTTAATATTACACTATAATTCAAAACTTTGGGTTCATAAGATTTTTTTTTTTTTTTTAAATAATCGTTTTAATAAGCAAGAATGCATCAAAATGATCAAAATACATTTCTGTTTAAAATAAATGTAGTTCTTTTGGACTCTATACATCAAAGACTCCTAAAAAATAGCTTAAACCTGTGTAAACTGGTCAGCTTGTTTAAGAAGGGTTGTGGGCATTTTCAGCTGGTCAGATAAACTGCCTGACAAGCTAAAACACCTGAAAACAAGCTTGGACAGTCTGAGAGATGAGATTAAACTAAGACTAGCTTAACCCTCTGGTATTGTTTGGAGGTCACACTTGTGTTGTTCGCAGTCAAAAGTGACCGAACACCTGAAATGTAACTTTTTTTGTAATTTCAGTAAAATCAATGTAATCTATTTTTGTTAAATAATATTTTTTCCATTGAAAAAAGTAAAAAAAAAAAATTTCTAATATTTTTATGACTTTTCAATTAAAGCAGTATTTCATGTTAAAATAAAGACAATGCCTTTAAAATCCAATGTTAGATTAGTGCCATTGGTATGTATCGGTTAAAAAAAACGTATGTAATGCCAAGGTGTAACTACTAAATATCTCTATAGCTCTATATAAAAAGGCATAAAATACTCTAGTTTTTGCGTTCACACTTGTCATGTTTGGTTCGATTAAAACGAACCCTGGTGCGATTGCTCGGTTAGTGCGGTTCATTTGAACATATGTGAACGCTGCCATCCGAACCCTGGTGCGCACCAAACAAGCGGTCTGAGATCGCTGAAAAGATGGGTCTCGGTCCGCTTCCCAACGAACTCTGGTGCGGTTCGAAATATATATGAACACAACACCAAAGACATGTAACCGAACAAAAACAGGAAGACGAGACCCTAAGAAGCACAGAATCTTCACGCATGTCAGTTTTTCTTGTCATAGTCGCGAGTTTGCCCATCACAGGCATCAGACGCGCGTCTCCACGCAGCAGATCGTTTGTGTGTGTGACGGATGGATTCCCGCCGCTGTTTTGACTACACATTTTATAAGCTCTTCACGAGTTCCCAGCTGGCCAAAATACCATCATATGCAGGCTACGCACCGCTACGCACACACAACGAGCGCATTTACCTCAGAAAACAGCACTGTTTTGGATGTTCGGTAAGTTCCGTCTCAAAATAGGCAATACGTCATAAAATCCGACCAATCATGTTGTGAATGTATCCCTATGCCTGAAGGTTCGGTATCTTTTGGTTCGGTGATAAAATTGCCAATGTGAACGCTAATCGGACCAGGACTAAATGTTTTTTTTTCTTCTTTGGTCCGGACCAAATGAATCAAACGAACTACAAATGTGAACGTACCCTTAGACACAAATACTTATTTTTATTAAGCTGTGGATTTGGATATAGTCTACATTTACATTCTCAAAGTCTTTTTGTAAAGGTTTAGATTTTTTTATTATTTAGTTTTTTTAAATGTTGATTTGAAGTGTCAGTTTTTGTATGAATTTTACTACAGTCAATCCTGAACACAGAAAGACATTTTGTTACACATAACATCAAAATGAAACAAAAATGAACCGGAATGCTTTATCAGAGCTTAATCAACTTGATTTCAACTTCTTATTTAAGTCTTTGGGCTCAATTTTGCTATATTCTCACAGCCACACCGGTTCATTTTTATGTGTATAATAGTGTGTTGTGTATGTGTGTGTCTGTTTTGTACTCTTGATGTTTCAGAGTGTAACCTCTTCCATGCTGTCATTTTTTTTTACTGCATTGTGGCTGAATTATTGATTTTATTTCACGCATTTGCAAAACCTTGCTTTGTTACAGTCACAATATATATGTGTGTCTGTGGGGGGTGGTTAGGGGGTGTCTATTTTGCACTCTTGATATGTCACCCCTTCATTGCCATGCACTTTTTTTTGCATCGTGGCTGATTTGTAGATTGTACACAAAATATTCTCAGTATTTTCATATTTTTACCTTTTTCCATTCATTTCCTATGGCAGTAATTTTTTACCTTGATTTTGACCATTTAGCTTTTTCGAATCAATTCCACAATTCACATAGCTACTGCCACAAAACTCAGAGTTTCATACTATTCCAATGAAATTTACAATATATTTACAGTCTAAAATCACTGAACAACACATTTTAGGCTACATTTTAAACTGGGCATATTCACAATATAGCAAGGCCTTTCTACTTTTTACCGTATTGATTTTGTGAATTGTAATTCATGACAATGCTGTTTTTAAAAATGATGCCCTTAGTGTGTGAAGATACACCGCAACTGTTATATAAAACACAAGATTAGCCTTTAGCTCTTAGCTTTAGTTAAAGCATTGTGTTTTTATGTTTTCATCTGCACATGAACTGCTCTGCCTCCAGCGGTTCCTAAATAGGTGCTTGTACATTAATTAGCCTGATGAAACACACTTTCAAATGGGTTCTGACACACAAGAACACCACTGACCCTTCTGAATGTCGCCTTAGGCCTCAACAGCCATCTTTCTGAGAGACACACACACACACAGAATACCCCACCTCCGCCCTGGCATGATGCCACCCATATGCCCCAGGGGCTGCTGGGAGCTCAGCAGATACTAAACACAGACAGAGCAAACAAAACACTGGCACCAGGTGTTGAGACCCTTGCTGATCCAGGATCTGCTCACTTTTCCAAAACATCATCTCTCTTGCATTTAAACATAAAACACAAACTGACTTCAGAACAGCATTCAAAATATTAGTCTTCTCTATCTCACCCAGCTGCAACGGCTATTAAGCTCCATATTGAGTCATCAGCGTATTGCCGCCATAGAAAGACAGAGAGGGCTCTGGGGAGGCACTGAAAGAGAGAGAGAGGCCTTCAAATGCTGATTATTTACCTCCTAATTGAAACGCTGATGGAGGGATGCCGATCTTCTCCTTCCCTGGAGCGTCTGCCCTAGTGATAGCTGGATAATTGATTTCAGCGAACGCAGGTTAAATGTGACACACGGGGGTTTTAATGAAAATCTGGAGACCGCAAGTCATTTATCATCTGCTGGTGAGAAAAAAAAATGTGGGGAAAAAGAGGTGGTGGCTGTTGACAGTTTGGAGAGGATGAACGAAACACTTTTAGGTTTTAGGAAAGGAAAAGAAGGAAGTAAAATGCACACAATTTTAAGAGTATGTACAGATAATGTACTTTCTTAATGTTATATGCAAATGTATGGGGTCTATGATGTGACCATATTTTTTTTCTATTAAAAATGTTAAAAAATACATTGATGGTGTATTTAATTTCTGAATTAAAATTAATTTTAATATTTTGTGAGGCTTAATGGTAACAATGTAAATTAACAATATATTTAAATTACTCTAGAAATAAATACATTAATATATTAATTAATTAAATTTGACTTTGGAATAAGTAGTTTGGCATAATGTTTAATTTTTATTTTTTGTGATTTATTAAAATATTGTTTCTATTTTGTCTGCCAAATCAAAGTTGGTGTAACCAATATGGATGCAGCCACTTTGCTGTTTTGTTATTGAACATAAAACAGAAAAATATATTACGAGAATAAAACATTTTATTATTAATAATAATGATGATGGTAATAATAATAAAAATATCAAAAGGCAAGGTCAAATGGAGTGTCCCCCAATAAAATGACATTTTTTGTTAAATTTTAAACATTTTTACTTTGAAAAATACTGTATGTTTGAAAACTTTTTTATTACTTGATGGTTATACCACCTGACATTTTTATAAGCATTAAATCAGAATATTTCAAGTATGAAAGAAGCAAGAATATAAAGATTACATTTTCAGGAACTTGGCATATTTTAACTACGCAATCATCATTAACATGTCAACATCTTGCGTTTAATAGAGGTTTAGAGCCAGTCACAGAAGCTGCTTAACTCCTTTTAAAAACATGCAATTACTATGCATACATTTACACTCCTTTAAACTACATTGACAGAGACAACAATGGTGAAAACCAATAAATGCATCTCTGTCCAGTCAATGTGCTATGGCATCACATATTTACACCAAATACACTGGCTAAACTATCATGCCCTGCATGTGAACAGCACGCAAATAATTATTGCCTTTAGAATGTATGTATTTCTCTGTTCATTGTATCTTAAGTGAAGAAAAGGCTTAACCGTGTCCTTGTTACACGTTACATGTAGTTAGTAATAACTACAAATAATGCATAAGAGAAATGACGGTTCTTAAAAAAGCATTCAAGGGCATTTACATATTTTCTGATTTTTATCAGGGAAATATTTAATTAATTTATCTCAACTCATATATACTGAATATCTAATGGATGTGTTTTTTTAACTGTAAATGAATAAAACTCTTAAGTGGTAAAGTAATATGAATCCAAATATTTCGAAATCAGTAAACTGAATGTCATTTATGCAATGCAACAGGGTCCATGAAGAGACTGTAATTCATGATCCTTGCATTTTACAATCCTAGTGAAGAGATAAAAAGGGTGAGAGAGGTACTGTAGAGTGAGAGAGAGAGTCTCACAGATGGACACATATTACACTGGATTGCCTATGAATCCATCAGGACACCTTAATTGGTGTGCAGCTTGCAGGGTTGCACTTGAAGTCTTTAAATTGTCCATTTTTTTCTATTGGGGTCATGTTAAAGTGCACCCCCAGGCAAATGGGCAGGATGTCAATGGTTCCCCGGCATAAGCCTGCCGTCTCGTTGCCTCTTGATAGACTTGCAATTACACACTGCATCGCTCACTGTCATTTTCTGCCCTTTTACTCATTACTACTCCATCTTTCACTATATCATCATTAGTTAGTATGACTACTGAGTGTATTTCACCGCAGCTCTCCAGTGACTGGAGGCTGCTGTAGGCTATAACTGCGAGAAACAATTTGTTTTAGAAATCTTAAAGGTGGAATAAATTATATAAACACAAGGTTCTGTGTGTTCTAGTCATTACGTGGCGTTGTGTGTGTGTTTTGAACAATGACCCCCAGCCCAATGAATGACTACACCATTACCCATGATTCAGTTGCCTGCTGCCCCTGTGAAATCTGCATAATGTCTGGTCATTGTATGTCAAAGGAAGTGCTGACCCCTCTCCATGGCTCCCACCCCTTTTGACCAATGAATTTCCATGACTATTTCAGTTGCTTATCGAGTAAGAAATATAAAGAATATAAATATTTTAGTGCTGAACGTAACTTACAGAAATTTTGGTAACACTTTACAATAAGGTTCATTAGTTAATGTATTAACTAACCATGAGCAATACATGTATTTACTAATCTTCGTTAACGTTAGTTAATGAAAATACAGTTGTTCATTGTTTGTTCATGTTAGATCACAATCCATTAAATAATGTTAACAAGATTTTAATAATGTATTAGTAAATGTTGAAATTAACATTAGCAAAGATTAATAATGCTGTAGAAGTGCAGGTCATTATTAGTTCATGTTATCTAATGAACCTTATTGTAAAGTGTTAACGAAATTTCTATAGTCAATTCAGACTTTAAGATTTTATTTTTTGTCTTTTTCAGTTTATTTAATTTAATAAGGATTCTTACTGATTAAGTATATTTTAGAGCTGAATATAACTTAAAGAATGTGTGAATTCCTCTAGGAATTTCCATGATGTTTAAGATTTTAATTTCCATTACTTTTCCAATTATTTATTAAATAAAGGTTTAATATTAATTGTTTCTAGCTAAGAAGAAAAGCTTGGTTAACTACCAAAAATGTGTGTACTATAACTTTTTAAAAACTTTAAAAACTTTTCTAGTCCTGAAAAATCACAATTTAAAAATAATAATACTAATAATAAATGAATGAATAAATAAAAATTCATGGTCCCACTTTATATTAGGTGGCCTTAACTAATATGTGCATGCATTTAAATTAATCATTTGATACAATGCACTTATTGTGTACATACACGTTCTTACATTGTACTTATATTCTAAATAATACCTGCATGTAATTAATTTATGCAATTACATTTATAATTACACTGTTGACCCATCCCCATCCTTAAATTGACATATACCACCAAACCTGTCCCTAACCTTACCCATATCCCACCTCAATAATTGTTTTGCAATACAACATGAACACAATAAGTACATTGTACTTATTTGTGATGTAAGTACATAGTAGTTAAGGCCACCTAATATAAAGAGGAACCAAATTCATTGACATTTCCAGGCTTTCCACCTTTTGTTCTCTTGGACATATGCCATCATTTCTACTCTTTCCTTCCTCTTCTTAAGTGCTTTAGTGTCTAGTGTTTTATCTTGTTATAAATGGTCATCAATGATCAACAAATCAATATATTATTTATAACTCCTTATGTTTGACTTTATGTGTGTGGCAGTGACAAAAATCTACACCTGTCTTTATGTGAACCAAGTCGAAATTTGCTGGTATCAAACATCAGCAGGTGACAAACACCGCCTTGCCGTATCCCTCTCCGTGATGCTGTGAGCAACAGTAAGAAAATGGAATATTTCGCCAGTCCTCAGTGTTTGTACAACTGCCCCAGGTTGCCAGATCCCCATTAGCATATTTGGGCTTTGGTCTTTGTTTTACTTTGACCTGTATAATAAATGTCACATCCACAACACAACAAATCAAACGTTTGTTAATTTCCCTGGCTTTCCTCTGCAGCTGCGGGCTCCCATTGTGCCACCAGTTTTTAATTAATGTGATAAGTAATACTTGCAAGGCAGCAATGTGCTTTTTTTCTCCTCTTTTGCTTTTTAATTGGGTGGGCTGAGAGGAAGGAGGGGACACAAGGAGGGCTGAGGAGGGGGGCTCCGAGCAGTTTTTAGAAAGTAAACAAGAGTAAATCTAAGCCATCGAATGTTGTCCTTTTACCTGAGGAGGTAGAGATATGCAGACAATGAGGCTGACATGATTTCCTGTGGTATTGTGTAAACTGATACGCTCAGAATTATGTCTCATAATCTAGAGGTGTTTAAACAAGGGCTCAAAATGCTTACAAAGAGCACGGAAGCTCGGTCTCACACACACACTCACACTCACAGTCTTGAAGAGACAGCTGACATTTTCCCTCCCCTAAGAGCTTCTCTCCACAACACTCATCCTCATTTGATTTTTCACACATACACAACCATTTTTATTTTATATATTTTATTCTGCACTTATACTTTTATGAAGATTTAAAGGTTCTACAATGATTCTCACACTTGTATATAACAATTAATCTATATTTGTCAGAGTAAAATAGAAATAATCTCAATAAAATCCATCAAAAAACTTCAATAAGTGGTTCTCAAAGGCGCACTCGGTATCTAATATTCAAAGGTCCCCAATATAAGGTAAAGTATTTTTGCTGTAGCTATGACAAAGCTGCTTGTTTTCCAACTTTTTAACAGAAAGCGGAAGTGTTGATATATTTATTAATTAATTTTGTGATTTTAGAAATATCAAGAACAGTATGTACATAAAAAAAACACTAATAACATTAGTTATTGAGGGAGAAAATATCTTGATTGTATGTTTTAGCAATTTAAATAATTTTAAGTCATTCAGCAGCCCTCTTAAATGTTTGCTGAGGCCCCCTAGTGGGCCCTGGCTCTGGTGGCGACCCAATGGTAAATAATGATGCAAATGGTGTCGCCCTCTGGAGGCGAGTAAGAGAAGTTCACTCAGAAAAACCTCATGTTCTCTCAGACTAATGAAACACAAAATAATAAAAGATAAAAGAAAAATAAGCTGTGCCATAATACAGGAACTTAATAATACATTATATAGCCCACATATATTTGGTGGTAAGTTAAATAAACCGGTCCATTGATTCAATCCTGTCGAGAGCTCCTCTGTAATAACAGAAAAATGCCTCACTAAGAGTCACTCTGTGGTTGGAATCACCACTTCTGACTAACAACGGCAATTATCAAACTCTACACAAACTACCACCGATCTCTCTTCAGGTAGGGTTAAAAACAAGTGTAACCCACTTATCAGGAGGGCTGTTGATCACAACCACAAATCATTGAAGAGGAAGAGGAGGACTCACCCAAACAACAGACCAGTGCTACAGAACTAGTAGACTACTGTAAGACTGAGGGGAAATCAGTGGAATGGATTTAAATGTGGTGTAAATGTGTTAAATAGAGGCTGCACTCATATTGGAAGATAAAAGCATAATCCAATTTGCCTAAATATTTAACAGATAAACAAGCAAAGGACAGGGGATGTGTAGACTTTATGAATGACAGGCCTTTCAATCAAGTTCTGCAGACACATGTTAAAGGGTTAGTTCACCCAAAAATGAAAATTCTGTCATTTATTACTCACCCTCATACCGTTCCACACCCGTAAGACCTTTGTTAATCTTCGGAACACAATTAAGATATTTTAGATTAAATACGATGGCTCAGTGAGGCCTGCATAGGAAGCAATGACATTTCCTCTCTCAAGATCCATTAATGTAATAAAACATATTTAAATCAGTTCATGTGAGTACAGTGGTTCAATATTAATATTATAAAGTGACGAGAATATTTTTGGCGCGCCAAAAAAAAAACAAAATAACGACTTATATAGTGATGGCCGATTTCAAAACACTGCTTCAGGAAGAATCGGAGCGTTAATATGAATCAGCGTGTCATTGATGGATCTTGAGAGAGGAAGTGTCATTGTTCCCTATGTAGGCCTCACTGAGCCATTGGATTTCAACAAAAATATCTTAATTTGTGTTCTGAAGATGAATGAAGGTCTTACGAGTGTGGAATGACATGAGGTGGGTGAGTAATAAATGACAGAATTTTCATTTTTGGGTGAACTAACCCTTTAACCAGCTAAAGGATATTATATTAGGCTTGTACTGTAGGAAAGATTAGACCTTTTCCTAAATCACTAAACTGTTCATCTGATTCAGTGGCCCCTGATGAAGGACTTCTAGCACAGCCTTACAGTATGATAATAATAAGTGAACCCACCTCGATAGCAAGTGAACATCACATGTAACTATAGTAGCCTAACAATGGCTGAAATTAATAACAAAGAAAGATGGCGACGCTCATACCGTAAGCAAAGTAAACTAAATTAACTAGTCCAAAAGTGGCGCAATTCATCAGTTGAAACCTAATTAACGGACAGCGGCTTCAAAAGCGTGTTATTGTTACCTGAGGGAGTGTGTAGATGCGGCATTTGGTGGAGACCTGCGACTGAAGACTCCGACTGGACAGGCTCACATCTCCGTCTCTGGGTAAGTCACCGGACAGAGAGAAACGCAACGCGTGTACGTTGAATGGCGTGTATGCGCTCTCAAACATCAATAAACATTTTCCTAGCATAGCGGAAACAGGAGAAATGCCACTATTAATGAGGGAAGACGTGCTTAATTTGCGGCAAAATAAGTGCTACTCAATAGTTGTCTGTAGGCCTCAATCTAAGCCTGTTTATCCATCCATCTATCGTCGTTTGTCTGTTCTGCCTATCTGTAGCCTACACAGTCATTGATATTTTATTTTATTAGTCGTTTTTTTATAACCATTACTTTCATTGTGTGTTGTTGTTGTTGTTGTTAGGCCTATTAACCTATTATTATTATTATTATTATTATTATTATTATTATTATTATTATATTATATATTTTTTTCAATGCTTCTGGTTTGTGTAGCCTATTAATGATTTGGCAATAATTTTGAGTCTTGAGGCTGAAAATTGCATGACATTACCTACAACTATTTGTTTATAGGATTAGTTCACCCAAAAATGAAAATTCTGTCATTTATTACCCTCATGTCGTTTTACACCCGTAAGACCTTCATTCATCTTCGAAACACTGATGGCTCAGTGAGGCCCAGCAATAACACTCCCTTTTTCAATGCCCATAAAGCTACCAAAAACATATTTAAAACAGTTCATGTGACTACAGTGGTTCAGATTTAATGTTATGAAGCGACTAGAATAGTTTTTGTGCGCCAAAAATAATGACTTTATTCAACAATATCTAGTGATGGGTGATTTCAAAACACTGATTCTTAAAGCTTCAAAGCTTTACTTATCTTTTGGTCGGAATCAGTGGTTCAGAGTGACAAAATCCCATTTTTTATATACTTTATTATTTCTTTCAATTCAAGCATATTTAATACAGTTATACAAATAAACATCTCCTTTAAAGACATAATATTTTTACCAATAGTTATTCCTCATTTTTCATTCTACTTTCTCTTCCTTTCACTTTTTTTTTCTTTTGTGATCATACCCATCACCAACACAAAGCATAAATAAATAAATAATGATTAGAACAATAACCAATACATACATAATTAAGCACTTTTACATATGGAAGGGGAAAAAAAAACAAAGATATACAAAATCCCATGATTTCAGTATACGAGGCTTTGTTGCGTCATAAATGTTTTGAAACTTCAATAGTTCACGTGACTCTGGCAGTTTGACACGCGCTCTGAACCACTGATTCGAAACAAAGCCATTGGATTTTATGAAAAATATCTTAATTTGTGTTCTGAAGATGAACGAAGTCTTACGGGTGTGGAACGACATGAGGTGGGTGAGTAATAAATGACATAATTTGCATTTTTGGGTGAACTAACCCTTTAAAAGCTTACCGAAGAAGCAGTTGAGTCCTCCTGAAAATGTAATGTCAGTTCTGTTATAAAAAGCAATTGTCACTCTCACTTGTAAGCGAACTGTGTCTGAACATAACCCTGTTTTGCATTCTAATTCAGGACTGACACCTGTATTCGGCAATCTTATTGACGGCTCTCATGCGAAAAATGCCTCATTCGTACAATTACACCAGTCTCTGAAACACTATCACACAGCATCTTTCAGCAGTCAGCAGATTGTCCGTCGACCCACCAATAATCAGCTCAGTCTATTCCATCTCTCCTCTTCAGACCCCATTGCCCTGGTTCGGCCACATCAATGGCAGGATCAGGCTGCCGCGCTAATCACCACTGTCAGGATGAAAGAGGCAGGGTTAATGTCCTCTGACAGAGGCATGTACACCAGAGATCTTGATAAGAAAGAGGCCAGTATTATTGCTCCAAGGCTGCACATTTCCTAGTGGTATTGTGGAAGGCAATCGATGTCACAGAGCCCTGGTCATGTGTCTTGTTCGTAACATGTATATCTCGCCCTTCAGATCAGCCATTGAGGAAACAGCGAGATATATGTGTAGAGGTTGGGTCAAAGAAAGACAGAAATAACTGCTTTGTATCTCTGCCAAGGCCTCTTCAGATTTATGATGCCCAATTACAAAGGAGTGTGCGGACACCTATTTTCCATTAGCCTATCAAAATCTTTAGTGCTTGTTTGTGAATAGGTTATCAAGCCTTTCAGAGGAGACAATGAATTTATAACCCCCTCACATTCCTCAAAGAGGGGCGTTTAATACTGGGTCTTTGAACTCTCTCTCTCTCCTACACACACACTTAAAAGAAGTACAGGTAATGTGTATTAGATGCTAAGCTAATTATTTAAATTAAACCAGCAACGCAACCTTTAAACGTATCATTTGAGTCTCTATTCTGCGATGGGCAAGGGAATAATTTTTGTTTTTTGATCTTTGCTTT
The DNA here is from genome assembly GCF_024489055.1 of Chanodichthys erythropterus. Lineage (NCBI taxonomy): Eukaryota > Metazoa > Chordata > Actinopteri > Cypriniformes > Xenocyprididae > Chanodichthys > Chanodichthys erythropterus. The sequence goes on along the minus strand of NC_090232.1, from coordinate 37,959,177 downwards.
TCAGTGATTCTCACCGCAGATTGGCTGTAGAGCCACAATCAACAGTTACTGCATATTAAATCTAACCATTTTAAACAAAGACTATCGACCACTTAATCTGTTTTTCATTTCCTCTACGCCATCTCAAGAGTGAGAATTATTCTTGGCGATTGCAGTAGCAGATCTAACAGTCTGTCCTGTTAAAAGAAGTCGAGCTGATCTTATTCTGTCATGTTTGCTGGCAAGTTGCCCTCGGTCTATGACAGCTAAATAACACGGCAGAGGAAAATAACCCAGAGAAGCGGCACCTGCTGCAGAGAGACAGCTCCGGAGGGAGGAGAGCTTTACCAGACAAGACATGAAGCTGTATGAACACTATTTTCCAGGTTTCTTTACATTATATGCCTTACTTGAATGGTTTAAAGCGATAGTTTGCACAAAAATTATTATTTTTTTTTTTTATCATTTTCTCAACCTTATGTCCTTCCAAACCTGTATGAGTTTTTTTTTATTTCTTCTGCTGAATACAAAAGAAGAATGTTGGTGATCAAACAGTTGATGGACCCCACTTTCCCCACAGGGGGAAAAAATTCTGTGGAAGTCAATGGCTATACCGTCAAATGGTTACCAACATTCTTTAAAATATCTTCTTCTGTGTTCAGCAGAAGAAAGAAACTCAAGTTTTGAAGAACATGAGGGTGAGTAAATGATGACAAAATTTCATTTTTGAGTATATTAATGGAAAGAACAATATCTTTCAAACAAGAAGTGTTTGCAAGAAATTAGATGCAATAACTTTGAAAGGCGAATTTTGTAGAATGTTTTTTCATTTCACTGCTTCCTATATATATGCAATATGCACACTAGTATGCAATATATAGGCCTACACTGTGGTTTCCACAAAAACACGAAGCAGCACAACCTTGATAATAATGAGAAATGTTTTTATAAGCAGCAAATCAGCATATTAGAATGATTTCTGAAGGATCATGTGACACTGAAGACTAGTAAAAATCAGCTTTGCCATCACAAGTTATTTTTATTTTAATCATATTTTATTAAATAAATGCAGCCTTAGTGAGCATTAGAGACATTAAAAAATCGTAATTATTAATTTTGACTGGTAGTGTAGACCATATGTAATATAGCAGCTAATCTGTTTTAATAATAATATAGCCTATTGTACGAGGCTATATTATATTCAGGGTTGGGGAGTAACGGAGTACATGTAACAGCGTTATGTAATCATGAAACAAAAATCCAGTAACTAATCTGTTACAGTTACGTCAAAAAACGTAGTAATCAGATTACAGTTACATTTTGAAAAAAGATGGGGATAAATAAATAAATATGTTGCCATTGTAACATATATTAAGCACTGCTTGATTATACAGTATTTCCTGGTTCTGTTGCAAGTGATGACTCACGCAAGCCTGTGCATGCACAAATAACAACCATCTACAGTCTCCTCAGACGCAGATTGAATCAATGCTGCTAGAAAAAATACTGTCCACGGGGAAAAACGCTTTCAATTCATGGAAATTTCACTGCTATTTTGTTTTCAAAGAAGAAAATGCAAACAACATGGTTGTACAGTGCAAACTCTGCCATCCAGCTACGAAAACACTTTCTTTATCAAAGGACTAAAAAATAATCTGTAATACCATACTGTAGCCACTAAATGTCTGAATAGCCCTTTACATACATATACAGGTACTGGTCATATAATTAGAATATCATCAAAAAGTTGATTTATTTCACTAATTCCAATCAAAAAGTGAAACTTGTATATTATTATATTCATTCATTACACACAGACTGATATATTTCAAATGTTTATTTATTTTATTTCTTATTTCTAATCATCTAATTAACTCAAAACACCTGCAAAGGCCTTTAAATGGTCTCTCAGTCTAGTTCTGTAGGCTACATAATCATGGGGAAGACTACTGACTTGACAGTTGTCCAAAAGACGACCATTGACACCTTGCACAAGGAAGGCAAGACACAAAAGGTCATTGCAAAAGAGGCTGGCTGTTCACAGAGCTCTGTGTCCAAGCACATAAATAGAAAGGCGAAGGGAAGGAAAAGATGTGGTAGAAAAAAGTGTACAAGCAATAGGGATAACCGCACCCTGGAGAGGATTGTGAAGCAAAACCCATTCAAAAATGTGGGGGAGATTCACAAAGAGTGGACTGCAGCTGGAGTCAGTGCTTCAAGAACCACTACGCACAGAGGTATGCAAGACATGGGTTTCAGCTGTCGCATTTCTTGTGTCAAGCCACTCTTGAACAACAGACAGCGTCAGAAATGTCTCGCCTGGGCTAAAGACAAAAAGGACTGGACTGCTGCTGAGTGGTCCAAAGTTATGTTCTCTGATGAAAGTAAATTTTGCATTTCCTTTGGAAATCAGGGACCCAGAGTCTGGAGGAAGAGAGGAGAGGCACACAATCCATATTGCTTGAGGTCCAGTGTAAAGTTTCCACAGTCAGTGATGGTTTGGGGTGCCATGTCATCTGCTGGTGTTGGTCCACTGTGTTTTCTGAGGTCCAAGGTCAACGCAGCCATATACCAGGAAGTTTTAGAGCACTTCATGCTGACCAACTTTATGGAGATGCTGATTTCATTTTCACCTGACCTTAACCCCATAGAAAATCTATGGTGTATTGTGAAGAGGAAGATGCAATATGCCAGACCCAACAATGCAGAAGAGCTGAAGGCCACTATCAGAGCAACCTGGTCTCTCATAACACCTGAGCAGTGCCACAGACTGATCGACTCCATGCCACGCCGCATAGCTGCAGTAAATCAGGCAAAAGGAGTATTGAGTGCTGTACATGCTCATACTTTTCAGTTGGCCAAGATTTCTAAAAATCCTTTCTTTGTATTGGTCTTAAATAATATTCTAATTTTCTGAGATACTGAATTTGGGATTTTCCTTAGTTGTCAGTTATAATCATCAAAATTAAAAGAAATAAACATTTGAAATATATCAGTCTGTGTGTAATGAATGAATAATATACAAGTTTCACTTTTTAAATGGAATTAGTGAAATAAATCAACTTTTTGATGATATTCTAATTATATGACCAGCACCTGTATATTTAGGGCTGTGTATTCCCAAGTTGTGGAAATGAGACATGATAACCAAAATACTAAACATTAAAATTAAAGCAGAAGAAACATAAACAGAAATGTTTGATCCGAGCTTATTCAGTTTGGTTATGATCTGATGTGACTTTTATATTTTTAAGCTCTAAACAACAACAACGTTAATAATATTGCAATAATTAATTAATTAGATTTGTAAAATATTTTTATTGTTGAGACCCATTCAAAAGTATGGAACATGTAACATTTAAAAACTTGCACAAATTGAGAAGAAATAATTAAAATTAAATTTAAAAATGCAATTTATTTATAGTAAAGTTGATCCCCCTTCTCCCCATTTTTCTTTCTTGCTTTCTTTATATATATATATTTCTTTATATAGGCAAGGGAGGCAGTGCCTCCTCAAAAAAATAGGATGAGAAAATAATCCATATTACATATAAAACAACATAAATATTACAAATTATGACATTAAAAAGAGCGCAAGTCACTCTAATTTCTTAAGGAACACTGCCCAACAGCGACACCTGCAGGTAAAGTTACAGCAGGAGGCATGCCTCCCTTTGCTCTCATAGGAAACCATAGAAAATCATTAGACCCCTGGCGTGTGGTGGGTTTTGTGGGGGGTAATTGAGAATGAATGGGGGAAAGTCACATGAGAGGAGGCAATGTCTCCATCGCACTATGATTGGATGTAATTGGTTATAATTGGATATTATTGGTTTTGTTCGATAAATCCCGCCTCTTGTTTACATGCACGTTCCGTGTGTCAGTTTGACTGAACAAATGATGGCGTTAATGGGAAGACTAATTGAAAAGTAAACAGATCACCCAGTTAGATATCACTGCTTTATGTCACGTCGAAATCAAACTTGAAATGGACTTAAATCATGATGACTGCAGGGTTTTTTTAGTGCAATCAGATTGGTGAAATTAAAAATACAATTCGTGTCTGTGACAGACTGTGTTTACGGAGCATGATCCAAAATAGCCTAAGTTGACTATTAAAAAGAAAAACATCAATACACAAAATTGTTTCAATTATTATTGCCTTTAGTTATTTTGGAATAAATGTAGAAATGCTTAAAACACTAACTTGATGAGATTGGTTTTGATAAATAGAACATTTATTACAATACATAATGTAAAATTACAAAATAGAATTGTATTTGGTTTATTTTTTTATTTTGATCTAATATAAAGTAATGTTTATTTAACAAGGAAGATGTGTCAACGTTAAGAGTAATGCATGAATTTACAGATTCATAAATGAATAAAATACACTACACGCCACTAATATATATATATATATATATATATATATATATATATATATATATATATATATAAAAATAAAAAATATAAAAATATATATATATATATATACATAAATAAATGTGTGTGTGTGTGTGTGAGTGACCTTGAAATAATCCAAAAGTAATCAGATTACATTATTGTGGTACTTGGATTACGTTACTGAATACATTTTTTATGAAGTAATTTGTAACTGTAAGGGAATAAATTTTTAAAGTAACTATCCCAAGCCTGATTATATTCCCAGTGACGAAATTTTGGAGACCTTATAAAATAAGAGAAAACAAAAATACATTTTGAGTTGAATAATAGTGACCACGCGTTTGGGGGGTGAAAAGGCAGAGCGGGCAGCAGCGGCTGTCATGGCAACCGATGGTAGAGTTTGGGGCATGCTTTGTCACGGCCATTTCTCCGACATGGTTTAAGAGGCTCAGTGGTTGGTCACATCTCAGTTTTAGGAGTTTCTTTCATTCTCCTCCCCATTGTCCCTTTCTAACTGCCACGTGTTGTCAGGCAATCAAAAACCGAACAGGGAAAAGTGCCGAGACGGTGCAGGAATTCACAGGCAGTTCAGAGACGGCACTTAAACTTCAGCAGGCCCGGCCATTCCTGCTTTTTTAACCCTTCCGGTAAACACGGGGGTGGATGTGGAAAACCCACACGAATCAGCTAATTGTGCTAGATCTATAGATAAGGCAGGCGGCTGTCTGCGGGGATAATTGAGCTAAAAGTACTGTGCTGTTTGCTCCCGCTGCGGTCCATATGAAAGCACCTTTTTGCACATGCAGTTTAAGACAGAGCGCCTGTCGAAAACAAATGCGCTCAGGTCGCGTTGTGTCAGGCATGGGGTTTCACCCACAGTAATAAAAACGTCTGATTCTGCTAGACGGCACCGGATGGCGGCAGTGGCGTCGGGCCAGTTGGAGACTTGTTTACAGTAATCTGTTTACAGCTCTTGCATTTGCGCACAATGTATAAAATAGTAGGACGTCTGATGGCGGCCAATTCTGGGTATTCAATGGAACGCTGCACGCGTTTCCCGCGCCTGTACTTTCCGTGCTCCATGTCACAATAGACGCCATGTAGCGCGTGCTGCAGTAAGTCTTGGTATTATTAGCATTGCATTTGAAATTGCGCAGTGAGGTTTGAGTTACTGTCTGCATGGGCCCACAGTTGGCGGTGTGCTGCCCAATAGATAAGTGAATTATTGATGGTGTACATGTTCTCCTTCAAGCAGACAGTGTCACGAAGAAGGAATTATAGGCTACAAGTGATAATTCCTGAGGAGACCATGCCACTATAGATATAAAAACAATAAATACAAACTTTCAAAATGTCTCTAAGATAGTGTTCAACATAAAGATGTTGTTTTAATCAGAATAAACCTCCATTCTAAAAATCTACAGGAAATTTGTGAGGTAACATGCCTGAAAATGTTAATTATCTACAGGTTGGCCTACTGGGCCATGCAATAACTGCACAATTATCTTCCTTGGTATATCTGAATTTACAATTTGCAAAATTTCTGAGCTAAAAAATGTTTAACATTGTTTTAAATATTATACATATTAGCGTTATTACTGTTGTCTTTCATCTGTAGGAATATTTGACAGATCTATGGCGCCCTCTTCTGGTTAGGTGACATTAATGATTCACAGCAGGGCAAACATTTAGCCCTAGCGTGTGCTAGTGAAGTCAGCCGTTGAACTTTTGAAACATTTGGTTTTGGCAACATACTAAAACCTTAATATGACCATGCGTCTTAATATGACATGCAGTTCTGGCATTTCAAGGTCATTCTTTTTAGATTTGATCTGTTGATCTATTTGGTCTTCATTCTTGCTCATGAATGTGAAATTCTTTTCCCCCCTCGGTTTGCGTTTTGTTTCTTTCACATTGAAAACAGCATCACAACACATTTGATTTTATTTATATATATATATATATATATATATATATATATATATATATATATATATATATATATATATATATATATATAATGCAACTCAATGCATTTAGGCATGTAGACATGGTCAAGACGAGCAAACTGAGCATCAGAATGTGTAAGAAAGGTGATTTAAAGGACTTTGAATGTGGCATGGTTGTGGGTGCCAAACGGGCTGGTCTGAGTATTTCAGAAACTGCTGATCTACTGGGATTTTCACACACAGCCATCTCTAGGGTTTAAAAAGAATGGTCAGAAAAAGAGAAAATATCCAGTGAGCAGCAGTTCTGTTGCCGTAAATGCTTCTTTGGCACTGGTTTGAGCTGATAGAAAGGCAACAGTAACTCAATTAACCTCCCATTACAACCAAGGTCTGCAGAAGAGCATCCCTAAACACGTCGAACCTTGAAGCAGATGGGCTGCAGCAGCAGAAGACCACACCGGGTGCCACTCCTAGAACTGGAAACTGAGGCTACAATTCACACAGGCTCACCAAAACTGGACAATGGAAGATTGGAAAAACTTTGCCTGGTCTGATGAGTTGTGACATTCAGATGGTAGGGTCAGAGTTTGGTGTAAACAAAAATGTGTATCTAAGTTTCATGCTGCTGGTGGTGTAATGGTGTCTGGGATATGTTCTTGGCACACTTTGGGCTCTTTAGTACCAACTGAGCATTGTTTAAATGCCACGGCCTACCTGAGTATTGTTGCTGACCATGTCCATCCATGTCTTCGAGCATAATACGCCATGTCACAAAGCTCAGATCATTTCAAACTGGTTTCTTGAACATGACAATGAGTTCGCTATACTCAAATGGCCTCCACAGTCACCAGATCTCAATCCAATAGAGCAGCTTTGGGATGTGGTGGAATGGGAGATAAATCTACTGCAACTGTATGATGCTATCATTGAATGAAAATCTCTGAGGTACGTTTCCAGCAATTTGAATCCATGCCACGAGGAATTAGGGCAGTTCTGAAGGCAAAAGGGAGTCCAACCTGGTACTAACAAGGTGTTTCTAATAAAGTGGTCAGTGAGTATACATTTTTGTTTGATTTGATTAACTACAAGTATTACATACTTGTCATTGCACATTAAAATATAAAAAGAAGGCCTCAAATGGATCCAGTATCTTAAAAAAAAAAAAAGATTCTCCAAATTCCATCCTGACACTGGAGGTTACACTACAAGCAAGTCATGGTGGATACTGCCATCTTCTGGTCCTTCACTTGAGTCAAATGCAGCAACACTTACAGTCCATGATGAGGGTTTGAAACATTTAAACCTCATCTTTACATTTAATATGTTAAACAACAAATCTTACATATTCAGTTTAGAAGCTAAATTAATTACATTATATATTTATAGAGCTATATATTATACATTGATAAAATTCTGGTGTTTTTTCTGTGTGAGTTGTCTTGCATAAGAATTGCCCTAAAGATGTCCAAAAGGTGGTTTTGATGTAACTATCTTTAAATTCAGTAAGTTTGGAAAAAGAAATGTTTTCATTATCTCAAATAAAAAAAGGATTTATTTTTAAGTAAGCATTAGTAAAATGTTTTGATGTCTTTCAGAGTTCACTTTTGCAAGTTAATTAGAATTCTGGTGATTCTTCTCTATTAGTTCTGTCTTGATGTTTTGACGTGACTAGACTCTCCGTATTCCTTACATTTTTCCCACAAAGAGCAAGTTTCTACATGACTTGAAGAGCACAACATTCCTGGATTGATTATATAAACCAACAAGAACTCTCAGATCACTTCACTGGATTGCGGTAGGTGGCATCAGATGAACGATGCAGACACTGCTCAGATCTTTGGTGTAGAGAATTCACTGAACTATGATGCTCAGTTTATTGCTAACATTACTCTAAAATACCCACAAATTTACATTTTCTTCTTTCAGCCACCCTCTCTCTCACATCCACAGTTTCACAAATGCATTTTCTCCATTCTCTCTGGGACAAGTGAAAAGATTACCTCTCTAATCCGCTTTACACTAACTCGTATATTTTTCTCTTTCTGTTCTTCAATTCCCCAGTCTCACTGTTTCTCTCTCTCTAAATTCTTTTTTTCCTCAGGCAGTCATCCCTTCAACTTCCTGAGTCCTGACAAACACTTTTCCTATAATAAAAAGAAAACAAATGATCAGACGGACTGATCAAAACCAACACTTTTTTCTCCTAAAAGGCCCGTCTTAGAGAGTTCACCACCAAAGCTATGCTGGAACTCAGCTGCTTATTAAATTTGCACATATTTCCATTTTCTGAAGAAGCAATCTTCACCATAAAAAAGATTGAAGCATTGAAGCATTCCCATTGGAGGGAGGAGAATGTCACACCTGTTTATAGGGGTGGGTTCCTCTCAATCTGAGTCTCAAAACACTAACTTTGGGTCATTTACACCAAAAAAAGGAAGCTGATGCCATTCTGTAAACAGACCACTTACCTCTATATACACCCATGTGCCTTTGCTTAATGAGAACTGTTGTATGATGCAGAGGACTGGATAGACACAATAGCTTATTTTAGAGATTACAAGTGCAGGATTCTGTCCAACATTCAGGTGTGAAGTTTTACTGATGGAGACAACATTAAACACAAGTTGTGCTAAAGCATCTGTCCATTTTTTTGTCGGTGATGTACAATCAGTATAACGCTATTTCAAAATAATTATTGTACAGAATTCTTTTATTATTTTTTTTTTAAATTATAGAATATTTAGGTCTTTGATATATGTGCTCAAGTGTTAAAAGAAAATATGGGGAAAATTAAATAAGAAAACGAGAATTAGAAATACGGTGAGAAGTGTGTAAAATGCTACTGTTATACGAGTTTTGTAAAAGTCATTAATTCAGCAAGACATACACAATAAGCATCCAATCTGACAATATTAAGCCTTCAATCTCACCAGAGCCTGTAATTAGAATCAGGTATAATTTCATACAAATAAAATATGAAGACTTCAGATGCAAAAGTCTCTAAATGCCGTCTGAAACTTCCTTCTAAAATGAGCAGTTTTATCAAGCTCATATGTTTAGGTTCAGTAATTTCACTTTAATGTCAATTAATAGGTCATTTTCATTGCCATTAAAGTGAAATAACTGAACATAAACATTGATAAAGCTTGATAAAAATGCTCATTTCAGAAGGAAAATTTCAGACGGCACTTAGAGACTTTTGCATCTGAAGTCTTCATATACAAAACTAATACTGCTACACTGTGACTTATCAAAACATTTTTATTTATTTTTTTGTCAAATAAACTTAGATAATTAATGTGGTTCAGATAACATAATATTTTGAGTTTTTCTGTTGATTAAATCATTCGGCTTCATTGTACCAACTCAAATTTTTAATCAATGAACTCAAAATTTTAAGGCAACTTAAAAAAGTAACTTACTTTTTTAAGTTAAACCAACAATTCTTTTTACAGTGTCGGTGTTATACCTAAAATGCAAATAGAATATGAATGTATATGGACTAAAATGTAAATCACAGAGCATCATCCATCTCAAAGGAACAGTGCAGGTAAGCGAATCAGACAGCTTGAACTGCTAAACTAGCCACTGAACTTCCTCAGCATGACTTTTTCAAAGACCCAACAATCTTTTTGGAGGAACGTAGTTAAAGCAAGAACAGTTTTGGACATTATATCACAGCAGCATATAGAAAGATCAGTTAGTTATTGCAATGTAGAAGTTAATTGCTTCAGCTGCGGATTCTGATTGTGTTGTCAGACAGAATTGCTCATGCAGTTCAAAGGCACGTGAACAGCTGTCAAAATCAGTTCCTACTCACCATTGGTCTCAACAGAGATAAAACAGTAGAAACTTTCACACCTTTCCTTAGGGTGATCCAGTTTGGAAACATTATCCCACAAAAAAAATCACCTTCATTCCAGCAAATATATCCAATGTTCATTCAAAAGTCATCCTGATTTGTTTGTATGAAAACCATTTTCATTTCAAGCTGCTGATGCTCCACGCTGAGAGTTGTGCCTCCCGTCCAGCACTGAGCTCCTCTGCAGGTAATTCAGAGTTCATCAGAAGCACCTGCTGCCTGTTCAACTCACTCCTTCTGAAGACCCACTACTCTGCTATTCCTGTCAAATGCTAGAAGCCAGTGATGTGGAAGTTATGGAGAGAGAGAGAGAGAAAAAGATTGTGACAGAGAGAAAATGACAGAACGAGAGAGAGAGGAAGCGAGAGGTGACACAGAGTAACATCAGTTATTGCTCTGGCAGTTGAAACGCACAAGCCAAACCCCTGTAGCCCTTTATTCACTGCCACACTGCCTCCGTTCTCTCTCTCTCTCCTTTTCCTTCCCTTTCTCTGAGAGCATGAATATGTTATTATGCTCACAAAAGCCTTATGTATTGTTTATGAATTACCAGCCTTCCAGTCAACAAAGGCTATTTTCATAAGAAACTCCATTTCATTTCAGCTTCAATTTGATTACCAGCTAAAGAATAGAAGCCCTTCGGCCAAACCCCCAGCGGCTCCCCTCTGTTCTCCCTGGTTTTATTCATGCCCATTGAAAGACCTTTATTGCTTTCCTTTCATACTGACAGAGGGAAAAGCTTTTAGAGTAAACCATTGACAAAAAAATATTGCACAGCTATTTTACACAATAACCATATGAAAGAGAGCACCGGTGTATGCAATGTTCCCTAGCTGCTCTTCTTTATTTCTCTGTTTTATTTATACATTTCAATATTTTAAAGCACAAGTACAGAGAATGAAAAGTAGTTTGTTCAGAGAGACGCGATAAGACGTCTTGCAGTACCACAGAACATGTCATTTTGAATGATCGCTATCCAGGTCTAGGGCAGAGAGCAAGAGTTTGGCGTAGGGCAACAGGTTTATAATGGAGCTGGTGAGTTAAAGGATTACATCACCCAAAAATGAAATTTCTGTCATCAATTACTCACCCTCATGTCGTTCCAAACTCGTAAGAATTTCGTTCATCTTCAGAACACAAATTAAGATATTTTTTGATGAAATCAAAAAAATAAAATTTTATCCCCCATAGAAAGCAACATTACCACATTCAAGATTCAGAAAAGTAGTAAAGACATTGTTAAAATAGTCAACGTGACTACAGTGGTTCAACCTCAATGTTATAAAGAATACTTTTACAACATAAACTGACAGGAGAGAGAAGAAATTGTTGAATAAAGTCATTATTTTTGTTTTTGCACATAAAAAGTATATTCTTCATAACATTGAGATTGAACCACTATTCATGTTGACTATTTTAAAGATGTTTTTACTACTTTTCCGGACCTTGAATGTGGTAATTACGTTGCTTTCTATGGGGGATAAAAAAAAACCTCTTTGATTTCATCAAAAATATCTTAATTTGTGTTCTGAAGATGAACGAAAGGTCTTACAGATGTGGAACAACATGAGGGTGAGTAATTAATGACAGCAATAAAATTTTTACACTAAAAAATGCTGGGTTAAAAACAACCCAAGTTGGGTAAAATATGGACAAACCCAGCAGGTTGGGTTAAAGGGCACCTATTATGCCCTCTTTCACAAGATGTAATATAAGTCTCTGGTCCGGTCAAGTTTCAGCTTAAAATACCCCACAAATTTGCCCCTATTTGGGGGTGAGCAAGAACATGCCTTTTTCTATATTGCAATATTGGTGGCTAAGAAAATAAATCCAAAATTTGTTGAAAAAAATGACTGGGTGAAAACAACCCAATTCCTGGGTTTGTCCATATTTAACCCAGCATTTTTTTAGAGTTTAGGTGAACTAACCCTTTAAGCTGTCTGACTCCATTCACAGCAATGGCATAGAAGAACCATTCAGTGAACAGTTCTTAAAATAACAATTTTTTCAGAAAAATAACATTTTGTGCAATGGAATGTTTCCATGTTAAAGGTTCAGTAACTCTTCCCATACTTATCATTAGTTAATGCATTAAATGTAGGGTTGACAATTTCGGAGAGGCTACCAATATCTTTGAAAGCATAAGATCCCACACTCCCTTCAGAGCCCTTCAAAGCTACACCTCCTCCAAAACACATAAACACACACACACAACCAGAGCAGAGTCCGCAAGGTATCACAAGAGATGGCGTTACATTACCTCATGTCTCAAAGCACATATCATTACAATAATAATGAACGTGAACAACTTACAGAGCTCTTAGTTGTACCACCAGACTGCTGTAACTGCATAAATCTGAGTCTGAGGATGTGAACAGCTCCAGGTAGAACATGACATGTTGCCAGTTACGACATGGCGTGAACGCAGCATAAGCTTGTTGTTATGGTTCAGAACTGTAAAAGATGACTGCTGTGTGTTTGTTGCACTCTGTTACTGTCTGTCTACAACTCTGCATAAACAAAGTACAAAATTTGTCAGGCAGGTAGGACATCCTATCATTGCATTCTGACAGTGCATTTTTTGGTCCTGAGACTTCCACAGAATATATACATTATGTAATTTTTTTTAAAATATTTAATATTACCACTTCTATTATTGATTGCTATCAGGATGTGAAAAGAGTTTCAACCAGTATAACAAAAAATGTTCATGAGAAACATTGCCATAACCTTTAACTAACAATGAGCACTACATTTTTCATTGCTAGTTCATCTTAACAACTGTAGTTAAAGGATTAGACCACTTTCAAATAAAATTTTCCTGATAATTTACTCACCCCCATGTCATCCAAGATGTCCATGCCCTTCTTTATTCAGTCGAAAAGAAATTAAGGTTTTTAATGAAAACATTTCAGGATTATTCTCATTATAGTGGACTTCAATGGACTCCACTGTTGAAGGTCAAAATTACAGTTTCAGTGCAGTTTCAAAGGGCTTTAAACGAAACCAGATGAGGAATAAGGGTCTTATCTAGAGAAATGATCGGTCATTTTTGAAAAAAATGTAAATGTATATGCTTTATATAAACAAATGATCGCCTTCCAAGTGGTTCCACCAAAACTGCACTTTCGTATTCTTCAAAAAGCTTACGCTGCATGTCCTACGCCTTCCCTATTCAACTTACAGAATGAACGCAGCACCAGTTCTGTTTTTTTCCATAAGTAGAATAGGGAAGGCGTAGGACATACAACGTAAGCTTTTTGTAGAATTCGCAAGTGCGGTTTTGGCGGAAGCATATATATATATATATATATATATATATATATATATATATATATATACATATATAAAATTTTAGAAAATGACTGATCGTTTTACTAGATAAGACCCATATTCCTCATCTGGTATCATTTAAAGGTACAATTTGTGATATTTTTTCCGCTAGAGGTCGCTAGAAGCCAATAGAAAATGTCAAAAACTTTACTACGAGATTAGATTTAGTCGGTTTCCTACTTGAAAAAAGGCTGTACGGAGAGTATGTAACGTTAGAGGCAATAACAGAGGCGCCGGATCGCACGGGTTGCCGCGGTGAGACGCAAAACATCACTTTCGTCAAGATATCTCCATTCAAGTATGTTTGCTTTCTACATTTCACAAAGGTAAGTTAGAGGTTTCTGTTTTCTAAAGTAGAAAACGTTATAGCAACGCATTGTTTTGGATTGTATGTGCTATGAAACAAGTCAATTTAAACTGAATCCCTTTACTTGAATATGTCTACATTTTATTTTTCTTAATTTTGCTACAGCATTTTTATACTTAAGGTACGACATTTTTGCTCTGTATCCATATACTGATTCTAATTTTCTGACTACTTTTTACAGCTGTGGTCTGTGGACCTTTTCATTTCATTGCAGATCAGCCTGCTTAAAGATTATGGAGACTGACCCCAACTGGACACCATCCCTCCCTACATTAAGGCCACATCAGCATTAAACACAGGCTGTGTCTCAATCAGCTCCCTAGTTCATTAGTTAGGGCACTGATCAGGACGGTCTCAGTCACAAAATTTGTATACACAATATACTGATTCAAGAGCTCAGAGCTGATTGAGATGCACACACAGACACTAAGTAAGGAAAAACAATGCAGTCAGCTACTTGGGTAAAGTTGGTTTTATATTTGCACATTCAGACTTCTGATAAATTCAGACTTTCCAATAAATATGCAATAAATTAATGTTTGCGAATTTTAAGCAGCGACATGATATTGACGACCAACGATTGTCAACTTATAACATTTTTCACAGTCGATCAAAATAGGCAAGTATTGTTTAATGGCATATTTACTTGTGAATGTCCACTGAATGTCCAATGTAGTGTGATTAACAAGGCTATTGAATACGGATGTGCGAATATAAAACCAACTTTACCCAAGTCAGTCAGCTAACACTATGGTCCATCAGGCTGGAGAGAGTGATCATCTTCACACTGAGAAGATGCAGGAGGCTGGAGGAGATGGTGATCTGCATGTGCAGAAGTAAACCGACTTGATATGTACAGGATGTCTGATGTTTGTTTTGGAGATGATGTTAATGTACTATACGGGTCTGCCAAACCTGGGAACCTTTATGGCGTTATTACAATTTTTTTTTTTTTTTTTTGTGCCTCTGATTCCAGACGCAACAAATACAAATTTCAAATGCTTCTGTGAACCTTAATGTACCTCGGATTTGATCTGCCTGCACAACACTTCTAATGTTTCCCCTGAGACGGTATACAGAACATTCAATGAAACTGTCATATCTATGCAAACCTGAAGCTTTCAGCTGTATGGGCAGACAGAGATGATTTGCACAGAAATATGTCTCCTTTGTTTAAATACAGAGTAGCAGAGATTATTGACTGTTTTGAGATTTTCACAGAGAAACCATCCAATCAGCGCATGTTTGAATCTTTTGTAGAATTGTAGTGTAAAAATGTGCTGATGCTTTATCCAGTCTTGCATGAACAATAAAGCATGTATAATTAAATTTTTCAGGGTGATTTGTAGATTTATGTTATATGCACTTATAGTATTAACAGGATAATTAATAATATACACAATCTGTAAATCAGATATTTAACTTGCATGACATATCTTTGTTTTTATTATTATTAAGGCCTTTGGACAAAAAAGACAAAAAAAGACTCATAATGTCATTGACCCAGACAACACAGAGGTAGGTCTAAAAGGTATACTATATCAGAATGTACTGTAATAAAATACACTATTAAATTCTACATACATCTCTGATGATGCCTTGTTTATTGGAACAATGTTTATTGTGTTATACATTGGTTTATGTACTTAATGCAATAATGAAAAAAGGGTAGTATTAGTTCAAAATTCTTCCTGATAATACTAAACCATCCTTAATCATGCACTTGTTAAATAGTTAACACGACATCATTATCGTTACTATACTGTGTTATCGCAGTCCTTCCTTCAGAACATAAATAAATCCTGCACCCATTAGTGAAATATCTGTGAGCTTCGAGGGATTTATAGTTTTTAAATTGTTCACTATGCGTTTATGCCATAAACAAGACAGTTAACAATATTTAAGTATGATGATTTAGGTAGCAATGCGGGGTCAGTAGCACTCCAACTTACTGCAGTCAGTTCGTACAGATCTATGTTATGAATGGATGAAAATTTCTCCAAATAACGGTCCCTGGCATCTTTGGTGAGTTTATCGCGATATGAAATTTTAACTTTGTTCTTGTGCTTCTTCATATTTGCGAGTTATTTGCTTGTTATCTCAACTCGTGTAATCTCTTTCATTCTCACAGTCAGCAGGGATACCACAAATATGGCGCCGCGGTGACGTCACACACAACAAAATCACGTGTCTGACAAAGACCGATTAACGTTACTGTAGTATGAAGCAGAGCAGGACCGAGTGTTGCGGGAGCTGAACGAGGCCGCTGGAGCGGGACTTTTATTATGACACAGTCGCCGGCGCCGCTTCCGCTTTTCCGGTCATGAGTTTACGGGAGCTGTCCTTGTCGGCAGATGGTAAACAGTAATTATGTTCCATAAATAAGTAACACAATCCAGCATAAAACATGCAAGAAGTAAATAAGGAACTGCTTGAAGCAAGCTAGTGGTTTGCTGGACACTACTTCCGCATTTGTCCACGGCACTGTTGTCATGTGGTTTCTACGTCAGTAAAGGCCGTGACAAAGGTAACTGGCGTCATTGACAGGCGACTGCACTGCCCCGTGTCTCTGTTTAGAATGGGAATTTTCTCATGATTTTCAAGTCGTTGAAAACATTAGAGATATTGTTGGTAATCAGCTGGACAAAATATATAACACTAGCCTAGTGGTTTTTGGATATTTTACTGCAAAAATTTTACACATTGTACCTTTAAAGCCCTTTGAAGCTGCTCTGAAACTGTAATTTTGACCTTCAACAATGGAATCTATTGAAGTCCACTATAAGGAGAATAATCCTGAAATGTTTTCATAAAAAAAAAACTTAATTTCTTTTCAACTGAAGAAATAAGGACATGGACATCTTGGATGACATGGGAGTGAGTAAATTATCAGGAAAATTGTATTTTCTAAGTGAACTAATCCGTTAACTAATGTTAACAAATGGAACCTGATTGAAAAGTGTTGAAAAATGTTCTTCATGGAACCATAGATGCCAATAGAGAACCTTTACTTTTGAGAGTGTACAGTATACACCACCTCACTTTCACTCAGTGTGGCTGTTTTTTTTTTTTTATCTAAATAAGAAATGACATCAGGACATGCAATGTTTGTACAGCATATGTACAGCTTAATGTACAAAAAGTCACTTTATTAATCATCTATGTTCAGCATAGAATCATCTCACCACTGAAATTCATCTCCATCTGTGAAAATTCTGTCATTATACTCACCCTCATGTCATTCCAAATCTGTATTATTTTTTCTTATGTGGAACACAAATGAAGACGTTCTAAAGAATATTCATGCTGCTCTTTTCCATACATAGAAAGTGAATGGGAACATACTATATGCTGTCTAGCTCCAAACGTCGTATAAAAAATAGCCAAATGACCTAGCTTTGTGCGAGACACAGAACTAAATTTAAGTCATTACTCACAATGAGAAAGAGACATTAAAGCTTATGTGAAGGGGCACATTATCATGTTCATCATGAATAATTACTTAAATTTTGGTCATTTTTTCAGCAATTGTGTGACCTCAGAATACAGCCCAAATTAACTACTTTTGTAGTTGAATATTCCTCATCTCATTTTGTATTCCTTGAAAATTTAGGAACCCATTTGACTTTCCATCCAGAAAATCAAATGGGTTTGGAACAACATGAAGCTAACCAAATTTAACATTTCCTTAAAATCACCAGAGTCTTTACCCAAAACCCCATGAGTGCACACATCAGACTCTCTTATGCCTTTCTGCCTCTGTGGATGTGTTAACAAAAACCAGGCGAAACATGCAAGACAGCAGTCAGGGGTAAATCAGACGTTTGTTCCAGACAAGAGACAGGAGCGAGCACAAAGGTGTTCTTCACTTACCTGCCTGTCGTTAAGAAAAACGGATTCTGCACTGAGTTATCACAGCGTTTGATCTGTGCGTTAAAAGATGAATTAGATGCTCTTTTATGCGTTTTATGAGTCTTTGTATTTATGTAAGAATATTCAGCAGTAGACAAAGGTGACTGATCCATTATTCATCCCTGGGCTAAGGCAGGTCTGGCAGTTTGAAAAGAGGCTGACATTTGAGCTTTTCACCAACATCTGCAAAATTATATCCTTTCCATTGTGAGTCAATGAGGGGCAGTCAGCGTCCATAAAAGAATGAAATTTGGCCTGTCACTTTCATAGGGCCGAATGTATACAACCTTAACCCTTATGTGGTATAAATGGAACGGAGACAGAGCTCTTGTCTTTCATCTAGCATTGTTCAGTCTAATGGGCTTTAAGACCTGATCTCAAGAATTGCTTAAATGCAGCATTCATAGCCAAGCAGGAATAAAAAGTAGGCCACCATGGCATATAATCAACCGTATGACCTGTGCTTGACGTATTTAAACATGACAGAGATCAAATCATGTTTGGTCTCATTCATTTTAATACAAGAACTAAGCTACTATAACTCATGGTGAATGTGATTTCACCAAGTGCAACACGTTCCTGGATCAACATTCCAATCAACCAATCAGATTTGGGGGACAATGTCAAGTTTAGGCTTACAAGTTGTTATTCACCAATCATTTCCCTCTGATTATAGGGATAAGTTATGGGTAGGGTTAGGTTTAGGGGTTGGAATAGGGTTAAGACTAAATTTACAGGCAGGAATGTTGTTCCAGGATCAACAAAATATGTCTTACTTGGAAAAATCCTGGTGACCTATTTCTCACAATGCCATGAGTGGGTGGGTGGTTGCCAAGGCATTGCTATGCAGCTGCTAAGGTGTTCTGGGCTGTTGTCTATCAGTGCAAGTCTATTCAATTTTTTTACTCATTTATAAGCATTGGACCTTAGTCACATTTGATGTCAAATTACACACAGTTTTAATAGTTTTTACAGACAATGTTTTGAAACACTGCAAAAATATTTTTGTTATGTCTATTGGTAATATCTTCAGGTTGAAGAGCTAAAATACTTTAACAAGTTTAACAAGTAAAACATATCAGTAAGAAAAAATCCACTTGTTTTAAAGATACATTCTTTTAAAACAAGTCTAAAAGGCACGATATTTAAGATTTTTGGATTAAAATATCCTAAAACCACTAGAACAGTGTTATATATTTTGTTGACTTGTGTACTTACATTGTCCCATTATTCCAAGAATGTTAAAATCCAGAGAAAAAAAGAAACTGTTTGGATACATTTATTAGCAGAAAACTAATTGTTATATAGCTCAACACCTTTAGTTTTTGTTTGAATCTCATTTTCTTGATTTTCCGTGAGTACCATAGTTTCACCATGTCTCAGAGGAAAATATTATTTTGTCAGGTGGCTAACATAGCGTAATCAGATGCAGCTTTATTTTTTAGTAACAGTAATACAGCATTTTCTCCGTCATACAATATGTTTTAAAATTAACTGCATGCTATTTATCAACACAAGCCACCCAGCATTTATTAATATGATATTCTAATATGGATCTAGCTTACTGCAGTGTGCAACAAGTGTCTCAAAACAGTTGCCCAACGAACGCACAGAGTAACTTTATCATTTTCAACACATTCAAATGTATCTCATATGATAAACGGCGCTGTGTTACCTCATACACTTGACCGGAAGAAGCGACGCCTGCGACTACAGCATAATAAAAGTCCTGCTGCTCATGAGGCGTGTGTCGCACTCGTCTCTCATTAGCAATCGCTCCAGCAGCCTTGTTCAGCTCCAACATCACTCGGCCCTGCGCTGCTTCATACTACAATAATCTCATCCATGAACATGATTTCTGCCCGAGTCCCATCCTGATTCTTTTCCACCGGCTGTGAGGTGAAGACGACAAATCCCGAGGTTCCACACTCAATCTCGGTGTAATCAAGCTGTTTTGTATAGGTGATCTCTAGCAGTAAAACTTTACATATTCACACATCTCATGCAGTGTTTTAAGGATTTTTAGATATTTTTACTAGAAAAAAAATTGTAATTCAGAAGTTATTTTTGCAGTGTATAGAGCAGGTATACAACAAAGTCAAATATGATTTGTATTCAGCAAGGATGTATTTAATTAATTGAAAGTGACAGTAAAGACATTTATAATGTTACAAAGATTCTATTCAAATAACCAAAATTTCTATTTCAAATAAGTGCTGTTCTTTCTATTCTTCAAAAATGTACCACAGTATCCACAAAATATTAAGCAGCAGAAGGGTTTTTAACATTGATAATAATATTAAATGTTTTTTGAGCATCAAATCATCATATGAGAATGATTTCTGAAGGATCATGTGACACTGAAGACTGGAGTAATGATGCTGAAAAAATTCAGCTTTGCCTTCACATGAATAAATTATATTTCAAAATGTATTAAAACCAGGGGCGTAGTTTGGGGGGGGGTGGGGGGGCAGGTCACCCCCCCCCAATATTCAAATGCTTCAGTTACAACCCCCCCAATATTTCAACATGAAAATCACAGCAGATCAAATGAAAAATATGTAGAATTCATTTATTTTGTAACAATAATTTTGTTTGTATTCAAATATGAGTTTGTCATAATAAATTAGACAAAAATATTCTCCCCCTCCATTGAACCGATTGGTAACGCCCAACCAACGCGCCTCGCTCTTTCACCAAAACAACGCGAGTGGAGCTGTACTGTTTGAATGAGACAGCGCGGGTAGCACCAAAAATGAAGAGAACCGCTGCCCAGCCAACTATATTAAACCGCTGGTCCGTTAAAAAGAATAAAGCATGTACTGAGAAGGAGGTATGAGAATGTTTTGTAATACACTCATATTTTAGCTAGCTAATCCATTACAATGTAGCCATAACTATCAGTGTAACTGTAACCAGTTACCAAAACAGCCGTCTGTTTTGTTTGTTCATTTTTCAATAGTGTCTGTAATGATCAATGACAAAAATATTCACATCGGTGTTTGTTTTCTTCCTAAATTAATCTGACTTTTGAACGAATTGGCTGAATGAACGATTTAAGTGACTCACTCACTCAATAAAAAAGCGAATCGCTGCCGCCTACTGGCGGTTTCAATATTTAACATAATTTCTTTTTAGAATCACCGTTATGTTAGAATTTGATGAATGATTATACATACATTTCATAAAGTTCTGATAGATAGATAGATAGATAGATAGATAGATAGATAGATAGATAGATAGATAGATAGATAGATAGATAGATAGATAGATAGATAGATAGATAGATAGATAGATAGATAGATAGATAGATAATCCAATAACACTACACATAAAACAGGTTATTATTTTTTAATATAAAAAACAAAACAAAAAAACAAACAGGCAGCATACGTTCAACCCCCCCAATGTTGAAACCAAATCTACGCCCTTGATTAAAACTGACTTAAAATATGACTGTTTTTACCAAAATTTTGATTAAATAAATGCAGCCCTGGTAACCATAAGAGAGAAAAAAATCTCACCGAGCCCAAACTTTTGAACAATAGTGTACATGCCACAAAGCTTTGTTTTCAGTCACATAAAATTAAATATGTTGTCTATCCTGATTAAGGCCATGTGTGAATGGTAATGAAATTGACATTTGCCCTTGTGTAAAGACACTATATATGTGGAATATCTTTTTAAGAGGCCATTCATCACTGTCTGGCAGTCCATGTACAGTCAGTGTAGCTGGGAATTTGATTTGGTTAACACAATTAAAACTTTTGAGACACACAGAGCAGCTCAATTAAGTGACATTTAACATTTTCTGTCTCTCTGTACCGTTCTCTTCAGTTCTCTGGGCTTTGTCCTTATGTAAATGTGTCCTAAACGTCAGTCTTTCTCAAAATGTCAAAGTCGCCTCAGTTCTTACACAAAAGAACAACCTGCCTCCTTCTGCATGAGCCTCAGCCAGTGATTAAATCTCCCACAATGCCTTGCTGTCCCTGAGGATTGTGAGTCTTTGGAAGCGTTTGGTGCGAGTCATTGTTTGCCATAATAGGGTGGAGGTGGAGGTGGAGGTAGCGATGTTGGAAAAACAGATGTGAGACACACACAAGAGGTTTTGCCACACCTGCACCGTAGCCCTGTGGGTTGAAATATTGCTGTGCCAACATCTCAAACAATGCTAAAGGCATGAACAAACCAGTGACATTTTCATCATAATCCAGATATTCTTTCTTACATTACAAAGAAATAAAAGAAACAGCAGCAGTGACATCAAGCCAGGAATTTAGATTGCAAATGAATATTGAGTTTGGTCGGAGAAACGGTACAGAAATTACTTGATGTGGAGAGAAAAAAAGAGCAACATTTGAACACCCATCACATTATCTGTGTACATAAAAACAGAATCCAAAATCCACCCACTTCTCTTGAGTTTCAGCCTTTTTGTTCGGCAGCTTCCATCTGCATCTGTTGCCATCTCAGCCCTGGATTACACAGTCAATGGGAATGAAACAATAGAAGAATTAACAGAAAGAAGGTTTGTGCCATGTCTGGGCAGTGCATGCTTGGGCTACATTTAATAAATGAATGGCTGAAGTTTGTCATGCCATTTTATTGTAAGAGACCAGTGGTATAACAATTGACTCCCCAGCTAACAGGGAATATTCTCAGACATTCTGGCAAGCTATGAACTTTCTTCCAGTAACATTAATAGAAGATTTGATATACCATACGTATATCCAGCCTCACCCAGAGACGGTTACATAGTCATACAGTTCTACTGTAGCAAATCTCAACCTCATACTAATTACCGTCAAAAAATGTAAATAGTGCAAAAAGATCTTAGCTCCAAGATTTTTATTGACAGTGGGTTTTTATTTATTTATTTTTTGGGAGTGTAACAATACAGATAATATGTAACTTTATACATACACTTTATTGTATTGAAAATTGTATTGATACATGTTTTGTCAAGTATATTAATAATTATGCAAATATATTCAAAAATATTAATTGCAGCACCTTAAACATCTAAAAATATTAACACAAAGTTTGAATTTTTTTTAAATAAAATAAAATAATCTTATTCAAGATATTAAATGAGAAGCTAAAACACTACACGCTAGTCTGTCTTCTCACATACTGCTCGAAGTTGATGTAACTTGGACACAGCTCATCACCTTCAATAAACAAAATCATTATGACATCAAAATGTTCCAGTTTTGCTTCATTAATCTGTATCTGTGATCTTGTGAATGATTCATCAGTGCATGTTATTAGACTTTGTAATTTTTTCAAGTCACATCCTACTCACTTTCTCTATATCAAAGCAACTTATAATGTGAGACTTACTTTCTAGATCATGTTTAAGCTGTTGAGCTGCTGCCCTCAGTTTGTTCACAACATGTGGGAACTCTTTCTCAATCTCCTGAAAATCTTGTAATGACAGGGAGAAAAGGCTGCAGGTTGTCAGAGCAGAAACCGTGGCCAACTGCCTTCCACCAAATAGGAAGCTGATCTCTGCAGAAACACAAAACTTCTTAAAATGGTGAGTATGAGGCTGGTTGTTTGAAACACATTGGAATTTCACAGCAAAGATGATCTGGCTGACCATCTGATCAATACTGCACACAAAACTGGAAAATACTTTCTTGATCTGGCAAGCTCTGTAATCTGATATGATAAGATACATAATGCTATTTCAGAAAAATGCAGTTTTTTTTTTTTACTTTCTATTCCTCTCAATCACAATATAATTATTTATTTGACTAAACACAAGTTTCCATGGTCAACTGCAGGCGATTTCCTAGTTTTCCCTCTCTCTTTTGGGTGCATATCATACGCTTGTCAAAATGAAACGTCAAATATTCAGTTAGTCCCATCCACAATGTTATCTTTATGACACAAGGTTGTAAAACTCATAATAGTGATTTGAGCATTTGTGGAGTTGAATTAGGGTGTACTCACACTAGGCTCGGTTGCCTTGAACCGAGCCCGAGCGCGATTGTCCCCCCTCCCCACTCCCCCGCTGGCCTGCACTCACATAGAGTGCCTCAGGGATGACACATTTTTGTAGGCAAAACCCGGAAGCGAGTTAGCATTTTAGGACTTCTGGTTCCAACGCCATAAAGTCTATGGGTTTTTTGAATGGGTTTTTGCTAAATCGCCTGAAATAAGGTCTGTGGTTAACAAAGCCTCTAAATACTTTCACGTTTTGATCTATGACATAAAACACACCAGATGTAACCCACTTATGATTTTTTTAAACTTTTACTGTGTCTTAATATCGGCGGTTGCTAACAAATTGCTAAAAGGGACTACTTCCTTTGGCGGGGACTTTAGACGTCATCATTAAAAACGGGACATTTGGACAGCATTTCTCATGAAAAAGTGGATAAGTATTCATAACAGCACAGATCATAATCAGCAAGCATGTTTTTAAATAAAGTTGTTTTTTAAATAAAGTTTGAGGAAGCATGTTGGTGGTGACGTTGATCTGCGACCATGGTGTGCTGTAGTCCGTTTATAGCCTACTGTTAGCCTTTTATATCTAACAACTTTATTTAGGCTTCAAAATGTATAAATGTTGTGTTAACTTGTAAAGATTATCTTGATAGACAAAACGTGTAAGTGTCATAACCCTTTGTTAAACACAGAGCTTATTTTCTGCGATTTTCCAAAGGTCTATGGGAAAAATGAATAGGCTTTCAATCGAGGGAACCCGTGCGCCGCTAACTTCCAGGTTGGCCTACAAAAACACGTCATCCCTGGGGTACTCTATTGCCCTTAACGTTCCGAGCCAGAGCACGCTTACGTCATAAACGATGCAACTTTTTGCATGGAAGAAAACGGGAAGAAATGCACTTTCGCTAACAGGGACGTGCACAGGAATTTTGAGGGGCAGTTGCTCTGACCTAAAAAAAGGGCACTCCCCCCCCCAAAAAAATTAAGGGCTATATGAAGGACTGAGAATTGACTCCGCTTCGAGTCGTGACCGAATCACCACCTCAGGTGTGCAATATTTTTCTAATAATTCAACGGCCCGTCGTCAATTATTCCTAACTGGAATCACAGCTTAAATAATGTTTTGACATCGACAACCCAAGTGCATTTTACCTCAAACTTGCTTCTAGTTAACTTTCTAAAGTAGCAATCGCTTCTCGGGTCGACATTAACACACTGACAAAATTATATTCAGAATTAAAAATATTTTTATACCACTTTTTAATGTGTGATTGTGTAAAGGTTTTCACGAGATACCAACCTTTCGCGAACTTGCTTCCAACACTCGTTCTCATGGAGGCGCGGTGTGCACGGAGGGGAGGGGCTGTGCGTGCGCGAGTATGTGAGAGAGACGCGTGAGTGAGAGACGCAGGGAAATGAAATGAAGCTGAACGTTTGCTCTATGAAAAACATTGACAAAGAGGAAAACTAAGGACATTTAGTCTATAATTTTATTTTATTTTAGTTAGTTTTGCCAAACACACATTACAGTTTTGGTTAGTTATCGTTTTTTTGTAATGCCTAGTTTTATTTTTATTTCAGTTAACGATGATGTTTTTTCCCACCTAGTTTTCGTTTTTTCATTCGTTTTCGTTAACGATTATAACCTTACTCACCTTTCCGACAACGTTAAGTCGTCTCACCCGACAACTGCGACAATCTCCTTCTAGTGCCGCTCATGCAGGCTCAGCTCAGGTGCCGGTCGCGTGCAGCGCTGCAGCCACGTAAACAGAGTTCCCTTTCGATACTTCACTCGTACTGCGTATGGGAAAGGTCTCCTTTTTCCCCGTTACTGAAGCCTTTTTCAATAACGCAGTGTAACTGCATCGTCATTGGTTCACTCATAGACAAGTTGTTGAACCAATGACGGCGCGGCATAGCCGCTCGGCCTATGGCGACAAAGCCCGCGAATATTCCCGCCGAAATGGGCGGGGTAGCTATATAAGCAGGCGCGTCGCCATAGGATTTCAGTTCTCTCTCCTTCAGCGACGACTTCATATCACTCTTCGCTGATCTCCGGCTGAAGCCTTCGCCGCCTGGAAGAAGCTCGCCAGGGAGAAGTTCTCGCCGCCGTTGAAGAGGCTCCCGCAGCGGACTGAGCTGAGACCGCCGAACGAAGACAGCGCCGGCGCCCTCGCAGACTGCCGCTTCGAGCGCCGCTCTCGAGCCGCCCGCTTCCCGCTTCCGGCCGCCTCTCAGCGCGTCTCCTGCCGCCATCCGGCGCCGTTCAAAGAGCTTTTCCCGCGGCTTAACGCCGCTTTCTAAAAGAGCTTTCCCAGCGGCTCTCGCTGCTCTAAAAGAGCTACAATCGCCGTTTTCATGGCGGCGGCGTTGCCTCAATGCCGCGCCACAACTGTGGCACATGCAGAGCCAATCGCTCCGCGGATCTTCGTTCTCTAGCAGCTGTTCACCGCGCCGCCCTCGTGCCGCCTTCAGCATCTGAGAGCATTCAGCTTATTCCCTGCCGTCTTCCGTCAGGTGAGTACAGAGCTTATTTTTCTACTTTCTTGCTGGCGTTTGCTTCAAATGCCGTCTCCGAACGCGTTATTTGCCGGGTCCTCCCCGCAAACCGCGCGCTCGTTGAGGATGCGAGCTCTCGCCCTCTCAGCTCAATTTGACATGATACTCTCCCCTGACTTAGGCGAGACTCGTGATACATTTTCTATCTGAGTGAGTTTATTTCTCCCTATGTGCGTCGCTCGCCGGTCCCTCCCCCGCGAGCCGCGTTAATTCAGATATATGACATGTCTTTCTTCCCTAGCTTGGGTGAGAAACATGTTATATGCTTAATTTAATGGAGCATCTTTCTGCTGTATGCACTCAGTCTTCTCTATGCGTTGTTCGCCGGTTCTGCCCGCGAGCCGCGTTTGAGAAATATAACATGTCACTTTTCCCCCTCTTGGGTGACTCCCATGTTATAAACATTCAGTTTATATAGCAGATTTTTGCAGAAGTTAACAATCTCTCAGCTGAATTTGACATGATGCTCTTGACTTAGGCGAGACTCATGATACATTTTCTATTTGTGTGAGTGTATTTTTCCTTATCTCAATGCGCGTCGCTCGCTCGGTTCCGCCCCGCAAGCCGCGTCGATTGAGAAATATAACGTGACCTTCTCCCCCGACTCGGGCGAGAAACATGTTTTTATACTGTATTAATGGAGCTGATTCTGTAGTTTTTCTATGCGTTGCTTGCCGGTTCTGCCCCGCAAGCCGCTTCATTGAGAAATATAACATGTCGCTCTCCCCCTGTCTCGGGTGAGACATATGTTATATATATATATATATGTGTATATATACAGTTGATACAGCGTATTTCTGCCGAGTTTGCTGAATTTCTCAGCGCGTTGCTTGCCGGTTCTGCCCTGCAAGCGTCCTTTGAGAAATATAACGACACTCTCACCTGTCTTAGGTGAGACCTATGTTATTTATATTCAGCATATCAGTTGATGTAGCATATTATTCCAGTCTCTCTGCGTGTCGTTTGCCGGCCCTGCCCCTGCAAGCCACGTTCATGAGGATGTATGCGCTCACTGAAAGCGAGCTCAATGCTCACTTGTGCTTGGTGGAACTAACATGCTCATTATGCTGGACCTCTGTTCATGTGACTTGCTGGCTCTGCCCTGCAAGCCATGTTCATTGAGGTAGAGCGGTCTCACTTCCGACACCGCTCTGTGGAATATATCTTGATGCTCTCCCCTGACTCAGGTGGGACACATGTATATTTTTCCAAGAAGCATATATCTGTTTACTGAGTTTCTCAGCGTGTCGTTTGCCGGTTTCACCCCGCAAGCCACGTTCATGAGGATGCATGAGCATTTCTAAAAACTAGCCGGTATGCAGGCCCCCCTTCCAGCGGCCCGCCAACCGGCACCATTCAACCCCCTTGTCACGCGGGCCTGGCAGGCCATCCCCGGAGTATCAAGTGGGTTCTGGGGATAATATCTCAAGGCTACTCGCTCCAGTTTGCTCGCAGACCCCTGCGTTTTGCGGGGTGCTTCCCACTTCAGTAAACACGGACGACGCTCACGTCCTCCGAGTCGAAGTGATGTCTCTGTTCGAGAAGGGGCCTATAGAAATGGTCTCCCCTCAGAGAGCGATTTACAGCCATTACTTCCTCATTCCCTAGAGTGATGGCGGTCTTAGATCCATCTTAGACCTCAGACTCCTGAACCTTTCCCTCATGAGATGGAAGTTCAAGATGTTAACGCTGAAGCAGATCCTCGCGCAGGTTTGCCCCGGGGACTGGTTCTGCTTGCTGGACCTGAAAAATGCATACTTTCACATCCAGATAGCCCCCCCATCTCAGGCGATTCTTGAGATTCGCATTTGAAGGCGTGGCTTGCCAATATTTGGTCCTTCCATTCGGGCTGTCCCTAGCTCCTCGCACTTTTACCAAGTGCGTGAACGTGGCGCTTTCCTCACTGAGACAGTTGGGAATCCGGGTTCTCAATTTTCTCGACGACTGGCTCATCCTAGCCCAGTCACGAGCTGAGCTGGAGCATCACAGATCCGTGCTACTCAGCCACATGGAGTGTCTGGGTCTCAGGGTCAACTTTGCCAAGAGCTCACTGCTCCCCAGCTAACGTATAATGTTCCTGGGTGCAGTCTTCGAC
This sequence comes from Chanodichthys erythropterus, assembly GCF_024489055.1. NCBI lineage: Eukaryota > Metazoa > Chordata > Actinopteri > Cypriniformes > Xenocyprididae > Chanodichthys > Chanodichthys erythropterus. The sequence goes on along the minus strand of NC_090232.1, from coordinate 37,930,759 downwards.
TCAGCCCGTATGACGGCTGTAGTATCGCCAGAGCACGCTCTGGCCATTCAGCAGCTCGCGGCATTGGTCAGGAACAGAGCCTGTCTCCCTCTGAAGTACTTCCAGAGAATGCTAGGGCTGATGGCTTCCGCCTTCCCGATTCTGCAGCTCTGCCTTCTTACGGATGCGGCCTTTGCAATACTGGTTGAAGTTCCGGGTCCCTCCTCACGCCTGGCGGCACGGCCGCCTGCGTTTCGGGGTCAATCAGGCCTGTTAGACAGCTCTGAAACCCTGGATGAACCCTGTATGGTTCAGTCAAGGTGTACCCCTATAGGCGGTGTTCAGAAGAACGGTGCTCTCAACAGATGCACCCAACACAGGTTGGGGTGCTCTTTGCAAGGGCAGACCGGCCTTCGGCTCGTGGTCTCATGAAGAAGCCATCTGCACATCAACTGCCTCGATGTTGGCAGTGATTCGAGCCCTTCGCGCCTTTTAGACACACCTGACGGGACGCAACGTCTTAAGTCCAGTCGGACAGCATGACAATGGTGTCATACATAAATCACCAGGGTGGTCTTTCGTCCAGCCGCTTATGCGCTCTGGCGAAGCGTCTTCTGGAATGGGCATTACCAAGGTTTAAGTCGCTCAGAGTGACTCACACAACCGGGAGAACAAACTTGGGAGCAGATATGCTATCCCGGAGCAATGTCCCCTCAGACGAGTGGATGCTCCACCCCCAGACAGTTCTCACGATCTGGGAGTTCTTCGGGAAGGCAGAGGTAGACCTCTTCGCCTCAGAAGACAACTCTCACTGCCCAATTTATTTCTCGAAGGAGGACATTGCGCTGGCTCACGTCTGGCCCAGCACCCTCCTTTACGCTTTTCCCCCGATTGCTCTGATCTTGCAGATCATCAGATTAATCAGGGAAGACAAGCACAGAGTCCTCCTGGTGGCCCTGCTCTAGAGGAGCCAAGTTTGGTCCTCAGAGCTGTTCAGGCTTTCCACGAAAGCCCCGTGGCCGATCCCCCTGAGACGGGACCTCCTCTCTCAGGCGAACAGGACGATTTGGCATCCCCAGCCAGAACTCTGGGCTCTGCACCTCTGGTCCCTCGACGGGAGCCTGCTAACCTCCCCAGGGAGGTGCTGAATACCATTTCTCAGGCGAGAGCTCCGTCCACGAGACGCCTCTACGCCCAGAAATGGTCGGTCTTTGTTGACTGGTGTTCTACACGCAACATAGACCCAGTGGAGTGTGACGTATCTCCGATACTGTCTTTTCTCCAGGAGCGTTTGAGTCTGGGTTTCACACCTTCAACGCTCAAAGTTTACGTAGCAGCCATTGCAGCGTTTCACGCTCCTATTGCTGGCCAGTCAGTGGGACGAAACAACCTCCTGGTGCGTTTCTTGAGAGGTTCTAGGCGATTAAATCCTCCTCGTCCTCTCACTGTTCCCACCTGGGACCTCTCTTTGGTCCTCAGAGCTCTTAAAGGGCCTCCCTTTGAGCCACTGCGTTCAGCTGACCTCAGGCCCCTGACGCTCAAAACCGCTCTGCTACTTGCACTAGCATTGGTTAAGCGAGTTGGTGACTTGCAGGCCCTCTCCGTGAGCCCTGCATGCCTTGAGTTCGGGCCCAACGACTCCAAAGTCGTTTTGAAACCTAGGCATGGCTACGTCCCTAAGGTGGTCTTGACTCCATTCAGAGCACGGGTCATTTCCCTCTCAGTGCTTCCTCCCTCGTCGGACAAGCGAGAGCTGGAATTGGCCTGCCCCGTCAGGGCATTAAGGACCTACGTTGAGCGATCACAGCCTTTCCGGCAATCCGATCAGCTCTTTATCTGCTTTGGTGGCTGCACCAAAGGGTCTTCAGTCTCAAAGCAACGTCTTGCGTGTCGGATAGTCGATGCTATCACTCTTTGTTACTCCTCTATGGGCCTCAACTGCCCCATAGGAGTTAGAGCCCACTCCACTAGAGGAATTGCTTCCTCTTGGTCCTGGTCTAGTGGAGTTTTGATTAAAGACATCTGTGAGGCAGCCGGCTGGTCCTCGCCGTCCACTTTTGTCAGTTTTTATCATTTGGATGTCCCGACCTTACAAGCTCGGTCATCTCGGTATGATCCAGCGGCCTCTATTGAGCTCCGCTTCATGCCACTCTGGGAGTTAACTCCCTTTTAGTAGTGTAACAAGGGTTCGACGGCTCCAGCCTTCTCACTTGTCCTCTGGTTCCCTCGCGGTGTCCAAGACAAGTCCAGTCGTTCCCTGCCGTGGCACGGCGCGGTTGAATTCGTTCCCCATACGCAGTACGAGTGAAGTATCGAAAGGGGAACGTGCTCGGTTACTAACGTAACCTCGGTTCCCTGAGATACGGAACGAGTACTGCGTTACATGCCGTGCCACGAGGCTGCGGCTTCAGTGTCGTCGCTTCAGTCGAATGACCTGAAATCCTATGGCGACGCGCCTGCTTATATAGCTACCCCGCCCATTTCGGCGGGAATATTCGCGGGCTTTGTCGCCATAGGCCGAGCGGCTATGCCGCGCCGTCATTGGTTCAACAACTTGTCTATGAGTGAACCAATGACGATGCAGTTACACTGCGTTATTGAAAAAGGCTTCAGTAACGGGGAAAAAGGAGACCTTTCCCATACGCAGTACTCGTTCCGTATCTCAGGGAACCGAGGTTACGTTAGTAACCGAGTACGTTTGCCCTTCCCCTACTGACTTTCACTTTCGTACGGGTGCCCAAATATGGAAGTGAATGAGGCTTTGCGATTTTTTTTTTTTTTTTTTTTTTTTTTTTTTTTTTTTTTTTATTTATTTATTTTTTTAAATCTAGGCCTACGTGAAATTATGCATCCATTGTACGATTTTTTTTTTTTTTTTTTTTCCACCTCGGAAGGGCAACGTGAGTCGAGAAGGGCATATGGGCAGTTGCCCGGGCAACCTGAGCAACCCCCCTGTGCACGTCCCTGTTCGCTAAGATACTGCCTAATAGATTTATCATTTATGCCGCACAGCGATTTTCTCTTGCACGTATCAGATGATTATTACAAAGGCAGCTGACATTAATGGAGGAATTTGCAGCTTTACTCGCAAAGTACAATTCCTGTTCATCAAGGGTGAGAAGCAGACTCGTTATAAACCCAAATACACGCAAATTAATTACATGAATTGATAAGTGTACTATCAGAGATGTAATAAAGATGTTTGCCGTTGTAATGATGACAGTAGCACACACAAAAGTAGTAGCTGTTCCGTGTAGAGGGCTGCATTGGGTTTTGGCTCCCGCGGGACCCAACACAAATCTTGCGGGAGCGGGCGATCCGAAAATTTTGCGGGAGACCCGCGGGGAATGGTGGGATTTGGCGTGTAGAAATGGAGTCAACACATGAAGTTGAGAAGAAAATTAAAGCGGTTGTTTACTTGATAAAAGCAAAGCAAGACAAGTCAGACATCGGGAAACAATTCTCCAAATTTGCGTGTTTTATTTTGAGCATTCTCGCATCTGTGCACCGTCAGAGAGGGCATTCGTGTGTGGGTGGATATTGGAAGAAAGACGGGACAGTCAGTCAGCAGTATACTTTTCCTTCATAGTAATATGGAGTAAGCAGTGCAAGGCTCAGTGATCAAATTGTTGAAGTAGGCTACGTTATTTTTATTTATTAGTATTATTTGCTTTCTTTTTTGCAATGGCCTGTTAAGCAAACTATTGTGAATGTGAAATCTGACATTTTTTGAGGTATTCTTTTATTTTATTTATTTCATTTTGTATTTAATTTGTTTAAAGTAGGCCTATATTTTCTAAGTCCTATGTGTTTATTTAATAAGTTAAAGTTGATTCTTATTGTGCTTTGGATTATTTACTTATTATTTACTCGTTCAGTGAGTGTGTATGCAGTAGCCTGCATTTAAAACTTGTGGTGCCGCTAGTTGTGGTTTGTTTTAACGGTTAATGTTTTATAACGCAAATAAAAAAATGTATCATGTGGTCCTTTGGTTTAGTGGCTACTTCATCTTATTTAAACGCAATCATGTTTAAAGTCTGTTATTCTGGATAATAACTTGAACGAATTTAGTCTGAGTGTGTAGGCCTACATGTTTCACAAGTTCTGAGAGAAAGTCTGTGGGCGCGGGCGGGAGTGCAACACGCAGGTTGTGGAGCAGGCGGTCCTGGTCAGACATTCAGCGGGAGCGGGCGGGTCCGGGTTTAAGAAATCAGTCCCGCGCAGGGCTCTAGTTCCGTGCTTAGGCATGCTTAGCGCTCACACTGCATGTGAACCACGCTTGAGCCCAACCAAACCGTGCTCTGGCCCACCTCCGTGAAGTTGGCACCCCATAAAACGAAATAATCCTCAAAACTATGTCATACGTTTGTGCTGGTTTGGTGTTCGAGATATTGAACATTATTTTTTTGGTCATGAGACATCATTCTCCACCCCATGTCATTCAAATCACTTCAAACCGGTGCCATTAGTTTGTGCTCGATTTGTGCCATTAAAACAAACACTGTAACTGATTTCCTTCCACAGATATAACAAATATAATTCGGGAGCTGTGACGTCACTCTCCAGCCCACTTTGTCTAAATCGCACGAAACCAGCATCGTTCGTTTGTGCTTGATTTGTGCCGGTTTATGCTGTTAAATGTTTTATGAACAGTTATGTAACTCTCCACCCCATGCCATCCAAATTGCTCCAAATCGATATTGTTCGTTTGTGCTCGATTTGTGCCGTTTGTGAGTGGGACATACATTCAAAAGTATGTCCCAATTCAAATTTACATTGAGACATCAATGGCACTCTTTGGGCCAAGTATGCAACAAGACAAAAGCATTTCACTCTGATATTCTGTCATTTAAAAGTGAACAATTCACAATTTCATTGAGACTTTTTAGTAGCGAAAAGTTGTTTTACTGCATTTTTGTACTACATAAATGACTAATAAATAAGACTTTAAAAGACATATGTAGCTTATTGGTTTTATTGCAAAGTTAAGATGTTCAAATGCAGATTGAATGATTTACATAAATGACTAATAAATAAGACTTTAAAAAACATTTATAGCTTGGTTTTATTGCAAATTAATATGTTCAAATGCAGATTAAATTAGTTAAATCTTAATGTCTTTGAAATCTCATAAAGGAACAAAACTAGGTCATTAAGCTATACGGGCAAAACCGTCCGTCACTGAAATCTCATAACCGAATAAAACAGACGTCATTAAAATCTCGTAACCGAATAAACCTGACCGTCATTGAAGTCTCGTAATGGAACAAAACCAACCATCATTGAAATCTCATAACAAATCAAAACTGATTTTCTTTGAAATCTCATAACTGAATAAAACAGACGTCATTAAAATCTCGTAGCTGAATAAAACTTACCGTAATTAAAATCTCATAACGGAACGAAACCTGACTGTCATTGAAGTCTCGTAACGGAACGAAACAAAAACGATTGTCTTTGATATCTCGTAAAAGAACAAACAAACAAAACCGATTGTCTTTGAAAACTCAGAACAAAACTGACTGGCACTGAAAAATTGACTGTCATTGAAATCTCGTAACTAGTGGTGGGCATAGATACATTTTTTTAATCTAGATTAATCTCACTGTAATCTTGGAATTAATCTAGATTAAAATGGCTCATTTGAATTCTGCCGAAGACATTCAGAATATGTGTGCTACCCAAATAATGACTAAAAGTAATCCGCCATTTTGTCCGACAAAGCAGTCAGGAGTTAGAAGATTAACCTTGATGGAGTTAAACTTGAAAAATTGTGTATATTGACATCTTTCCGCGTTTGAAACAACATTGATTCTCATGTTTATTCATGTTTATTTGATGCTTTAAATGGACTTGTAGTAAGAGATGAACGGTTTACGAGCCTCTTGAGCTGAGGCGTTACAGCAGTCTGTCACAACACATTAAAGAGCAACAAAACATTTTTATTGTTTGAATTTCTTAAAAAAAAAAAAAAATACACAGTTTTCAAGCTGGGACTTTGTTTAATATCATAAGTAACCTGCTCTGTCTTGTCTGTCGACGTGTTGTCAGTGCCCTTTTGGCTCCGTGATACATTTATCACTGCGTGTGGCGTGACAGCGCCACGGCTTGTCGGACAAAGCAACAGTAACTAAGGGTGGCGGGTCTTTGCGAAGGGTCAATTCGGCTAGGTATACATCCCCGCTAAAATATCAAGGTGAAAGTCATCATAGATTGCGTAGTATAGACCCAGCTCCCAAACCAACTTTGAGAATAGATTAACGGCGATATTTTTTTTATCGCCCGATAAGAGTCTCACGTTAACGCAGCATGTTAACGCCAAAAATGGCCCACCACTACTGGTAACTGAACAAAACCAACCATTATAGAAATATCATAACGAAACAAAACCGATTGTCTTTGTAATCTCATAAAGGAACAAAACTAAACATCATTTAGCTCATGTAATCGGGCAAAACCGTCCGTCACTGAAATCTCATAACTGAATAAAACAGACATCATTAAAATCTCGTAACTTAATAAATCTGACCATCATTGAAATCTCGTAACGAAAGAAAAACGATTGTCTTTTAAATTTCATAATGAAATAAAACAGACATCATTAAAATCTTGTAACCAAATAAAACTGACCATCATTGAAGTCTCATAACGGAACGAAACCAACAATCAATGAAATCTAGTAACAAAACAAAACTGATTGTCTTTGAAATCTCCTAAAGGAAGAAAACTAACCATCATTGAGATCACATAACTGGACAAAACCGGCCATCATTGAAATCTCATAACAGAACAAAACCAACTGACACTGAAAATCGATTTTCATTGAAATCTCATAACTGAACAAAACCAACTATCATAGAAATATTGTGGCGAAACAAAATCGATTGTCTTTGAAATCTTGTAAAGGTACAAAACTAACCATCATTGAGATCACGTAACAGGACAAAACCAGCCAACCATTGAGATCTCATAAAGAAACAAAATGAACCATCATTGAAATTTCGCAATGAAACAAAACCAGCTGCCTTTGAAATCTTGTAAAGGAACAAAACCGACTATCATTGAAGTCTCATAACAAAAGAAAATCGACCGTCTTTGAAATCTCGTAATGGGAAAAAAAACAACCATCGTTGAGATCTCATAATGGAACAAAACCGACCGTTGTTGAAATCTCACTATTGAACAAAGCTGATCGTCATTGAAATCTCGTAATGGACAAAAAGTGACTGTCATTTAAATCTTGTAACCTAATTAAACCGACTGACACTGAAAACCGTCCATCATTAAAATTTTGTAATGAAACAAAAGCGACCGTTATTGAAATGTCGTAATGGTACAAAACAGGCCGTCACTGAAATCTCGTAAAGGAACAAAACTGACTGTCATTGAGATCTCGTAATGAAACAAAACTGACTGTCTATGAAATCTCGTAACCGAACAAATCCAACCATCACTAAAATCTCGTAAAGAACAAAACCGACTGTCATTGAGATCTCACAAAGGAACAAAACTGACCGTCATTGAAATCTCGTAATGAAACAAAACTGATTGAGATTTTGTAACTAAACAAAACCAACCATCACTGAAATCTTATAATGGAGCAAAATGATCAGAAGATTAAAGATAACAAAAATTATTCTAAGCTGACACATAAAGACATCAAGAATCAGCACATTCATGACCTCAAGACTAGATTATTGTAACACTCTACTGGGTGGTTGTTCTGCTCGGCTTTTAAACAGACTACAGTTGGTCCAAAATGCGGCAGCTAGAGTTCTTACTAGAACCAGAAAGTATGACCATATTAGCCCAGTTCTGTCAACATTACATTGGCTCCCTATTAAACATCGTATAGATTTTAAAATCTTGCTACTTACTTATAAAGCTCTAAATGGTTTAGCTCCCCAGTACCTAAGTGAGCTCTTAATGCATTATAGTCCTTCACGTTTATTGCGATCTCAGAATTCAGGCCAGTTGATAATACCTAGAATATCAAAATCAACTGAAGGCGGCAGATCCTTTTCCTATTTAGCACCTAAACTCTGGAACAATCTTCCTAGCATTGTTCGGGAAGCAGACACACTCTGTCAGTTTAAATAAAAACACATCTCTTTGCTCTTGCATACACATAACACATTATCAATACATTAACATTTTTCAAATCCGTTAAAGGATTGTTACGCTGCAATAATTAAGTCGGCCGGAACCGAGATTTCCTATAACACTAGATATACCTGTACATCAGAATAAGAATGGCATCTACGCTAATATCTGTCTCTCTGCTTATCCTGAGGTTTGCCGGGTGCTGGATCCAGGCCGTATCCAGATCAGATGGAGAACCTGTGTCTGGACCTGACTACAACGTAGCCCAGGAGCCAATGGGCCTACAGATCCAGTTCTGGCTGCATCTATAATTCAGATTTTTAATCCCCGTATCCGCTTACATATATTTATATATAATCTATTTTTAATCTCTATAATAAAAATGTATAATTCAAATTTTGATCTCCATATCCATTTACATATATTATATATATCTTCCAAGGGGTTTTTTCCCTCCTAGGACTTTTTTTCCCAGTGTTAGCACGCTGGGTTTTTCTCCTAGCGGGTCCACCCCTGGGAGTCAGCCGACATTGGCTTAATGTAGCACCATCTTGTATATGTTACATATTACCACGCTTGTTTGTACAGCTTATTTTTAACCACTTCCCTTTTTTTGTGCTTCTAATATGTAAAGCTGCTTTGAAACAATTACCAATTGTAAAAGCACTATATAAATAAATTTGACTTGACATGAATCTCAACAAAGGTGAATCAAAGGAAAATCAAGTGTCATGCCACAATGCATGCTGGGAACAATAGTACAAAACTCCCAGCATGCATCACAGCATGAATAAATTATGCAGCTGAATTGTCCTATTATTTTGTTTAATTCTATTTGCTTTTATTTTTTGCTGTAGGTTTTGTAGTGTCTTTTAGTAGCTTTTTGTGATGTGCAAATTTGATCTGATTGTCTGAATATTTTGTTGTCACCATTGTTGAGATCCATAAGCGGATTGCTCATATCTGTGTTTGTCATTTTAATATACTGTTTTCTGCTTATCATTTTTGCAATACAGCAATACATCTCATGTTGCAGTAAAACATGGTTTGTAATTTAAATGACATCAGTAATTATAAAACCATCATTATCCAATCTCATTTCAGCTTTCTTTGCTACTATAAATGTGCTTGACAAACACACTGTCACAGCAGCCAAAGAAAAGAAACATATAAGAGTTAAGAGCCCAACTAATGACAACACCAATCACCATTATGGTGACTTCAACTGAAACAAATGTGAGCGTTAAACTTCTGTTAATTGTTAATAAGAACTTCTGTAGATGAATGACAGAAATAAAGCCAATCTGATTAGTAAAATGTGAAGCTGTAATGCTGTTTGTGGAGTTGTTTAATCCTCCTCTGCTGAGATCTGGAGAGATTTAATGTCTTCTTTTATCTTCAGTTGATTTCATCGAAGGCTGAAGTCAGTTGTAGCTCTTGTGTTTCTGTTTGTCTCTTTTTTCGGTTCTCTTCTTTCTAAAATGATTCTATAAATAATATATAAAGATTTTGTGCCTCAGATAAGGTCCAGTTCTGGTTTATTTATTTGCTCTTGGCTGATATGTGGCATTGCTATGGCCTACTTGTGGCTCAGTTCCAGCAAACAGGAGCAGTCCGTCCAAGTGCCATCATTCCACGCCACATGTGGCCCAGATCATCATACCACATGTGGCAGATGTAGGCCCGATCTGGGCCAGCACAAAGTTGCTATCTGGGATCCTTGAAGTCTGTACAGAAATGCAAACCTGTTTAAACTGGACCCATCAAAGCGAGTGATCTTGCTCTGGAGGTAGTTATATGCAAATGTCGGATCTACTTGTATAATGACAATATAAGAATAAATTTAGCTAATAGTGCAAGAAAGCAATGAGACAAGCACAAATACCTTTCAAAGAGTCACAGTAAGAATTTGTATTTATTTAATTCAATCAGCAAGAAATATAGAGTAAGATAGAGAGAGTGCTTTGGAAAGAGAAAGTAGTCGAGGTTATCTGGAAATTTCACAATACACAGTCATTTTGCAGTAGACAATATTTCATTTAAATACATAAATTAGACAGACAACATAGAAGACTCTTAATCTGTCAGTTCCTAACCACAGATTCAGTGTTAATTTAAAATAAATCTTGCATACAGTTTTCTTACAAAGGTTCTTTGAAATGCTGACAGAGCTAGAAATGCTGACAAAATTCTGGAAATCTCTTTTTCCAAAAAGGCACATTTCTGAGCATTAAATACAATAAAGGATTATTTCTGTACAAAACAAAAATCTGTGAATGCACAATTAGGGTTAAAGGACCATAATAAAAAGTAAAAAAAGATACAAGTTGCAAGGTGCAAAAGATCAACCGGACGAAATTAAAACGGAGGTTATTGTAAAAGCAACTTTGAAATGTAATCATTTAAGACTAGTTCCCTCAGATTTGTCTCCAGTATTGCATTGCAAGGTTTTCCATTGGAAAAATTCTACTTAATGTCATCACTTATTGAACATATTGGCTAATGATTCTAAAAGTCAGCGGACGCAGGCAGTGATTCAGGCCTGGCAACATTTGTAGGTACAGTGTGTGTATCATCCCTGAGACTCCCAGTTTTACACTAGGAACCAATGACATCTGTGACGGTGAACTAAATGAAACTGCAAGAAGTTATTTTGGCCACACCTGATCCTGTAGAGACGAGAAGCAAGTTTCTGATAGATGATGTCCAGCCTCAATACATTTCCTTATCATTAGCATATCTGAAAATGGGTTCAACTAGATACTTGGCACTGGCAAACAAAAAAGGCTTAAAAAGGATCAGGTTTAAAAAGGCATAATACTGTGACTGAGGGGATCAAGTCCAGTTTTGTCACAATATTTACAAGCATTTTTGGTCAGGACTTGTACTACACTCAACACACAATTATCAGATGCAGTTTTCATTTATAAATGCACAGATGGGCTCACAAATTAGTCTCGTCCCAGGATGGGTCGTTCATACTCTTTAACACTTTCCTGACAACCTTCTCCAGCTCTTTCCGTGCCTTTTGTTCTTCTTCAAGAGTTCGCTTCATTCTCTTGTTATCCTGGTGATGTAACAATATCAGAGCATCCGGGTCACGGCACCAGATTTTGACTTTCAAAGACATAGAAGTATTAATGAATGTTTACATGTAGCATGTGGACTGACCTGCTTAAGTTCTTGTACCTCATCCCTTAAGGCATAAACTGTATCCACCAGACTCCTGCAAAGAACATCCAGACTAAATGAACACCTACTGAGACATACTTTTCATTTTAAATGAATGCATTAAACTGAGAGACCTAATGACAACGTGGCAGTATTTTAATAGTAAGTAAATAGGTAAATTAGGCGCATAAAGCTGTGATCAAACCTTTCTTCGATTACTGTTTGACCATTGCTCTTTGTCTCTTCCACAATGATTTTCTCCTCCTCAGGAAAAAGCATATGTGGCCCTGACTCCTTCCTTGATCCTAAAAGAAGAAGTTTAACAATATAAGGTTAACAGCTGAACTGTAACTGGTTAAATCAGTGTTATTTTAGCATCAAGATATTTTGAATATCCAATATCATTTTAATTTTAAAGTTTTAGTAATTTGCTTGTGTGTTTTTGCCATTTTTAGTAGTTTTGTCATTTAAAAATATATCTATATAGAATTTATTCTTTTTTATTTCAGTTTTAGTTAACTCTAAATCGTTCAGAATTTTAAAATGGGGCTCTATTAAATGTGAAATGCTTCTGTCCTATGAAAGCCATAGAGCAAAAGCAGTGAAAACATATTTCTTGCTCTTTCATGTCAACCATCTCTTCAGTATGCAAAGCTTATATTTAAGCTCGTCACTTTCAATGCAAACAAAAGAAAAGAAAGAGTGTTTTAGTCTTGATGTGTATATACGAGCAGCAGCTCTTACGGGACATAGAACCAATTCTGTTAGTGTGAGTTATCCATATAGTGTCATAGTCCGAGTCTTCAGATTGGTCAGAAGAGGGAAATCCGCTGCTACGACAACCCACAGCATCCACATACGATTGGTCAACATCAGCCAGCACATGATTATGCATCAAATCAGTGCCCTGCCATGCTAATCAGGGATGGGGATCAAACCAATCATATTGGAGAGGATGGGTAGGTTGAGAGGATGGACCAAACCAAGAGGAGTAAAGTGATGGAGAGCCCAGGGTGCCCAATAAATTATATAATAATTGGTGACAAAATTAAATGAAAATTTAACAAAAATGCAATAATAATGGTAGGACAACATAAGAGAGAAACGGGTGCAAAAGAAATGAAGGAAGGAAGGGAGAGGAAAAGAGACAAAGATGCATATTAAAAGAGCAGAAAATATTAGAGTGAACAACATAGTGGTAAAGAGTTTAGTCAACACACATTTATATCGCGAATGACAACAATTCAGAAAAGATGTTGCAGTATTTTACAGACATGTAAGAAAGTTTATAAAGGACTTCAGGACAGACAAAGATGTTTTGTAGGACTTTTTAATGCACTACCTTTCAAAAGTTTGGGATTAGTAAGATTTTTTAATGTTTTTGAAATAAGTCTCTTATGCTCACCAAGGCTCTATTTTTTTTTGATCAAAAATACTATAGTGAAATATTATTACACATTATTTAAAACAACGGTTTTCTGTTTTAAAATGTCATTTATTGCTGTGATGGGAAAGCTGAATTTTCAGCATCGTTTCTCCAGTCTTCAGTGTCACATGATTCTTCAAAAATCATTCTAATATGATGATTTGCTGCTCAGTCAATGTTGAGAATTGTCAGGTGTGTTGCTTTAAAATTTTTATTGAAACTGTGATACATTTTTCTGGATTTGTTGACCAATACAAAGTCTTTACTGTCAATTTGATCAATTTACTACATTCTTGCTGAATACAAGAATTAATTTCTTAAAAAAAAAAGGATAAATATTACTGACCCCAAACTTTAGAACGGTGTATTTCAGAAAGAACTTGAAAAATACATTTAAATTGTGACAAAACTGACAGTATTATGTGGGATGCAGAGTTATATTTTCTTCGATCATTACACTCCTGTCACACAGTCTGGGACTAAAGTGAGATTTCAAAGTTCCTTCAAAGTATACGAAAATCACAAGAGAATACATAACACGCGTAAATAGTACATACTTGAGTTGAGTGTTTGCCGTGTTTTAGCGCTTGTGCAGTATGCTTCTATCACTTTCAGGATCTGAGCATCCTCCTCCAGAGCTGCAGTGCCTTATGGGAAACAAGAAGAGCACAAAAGATGTCAGTGATCAGGTAACATTGTGAGATTATTGCAAAGAAACTGTTTTCTTAAACAGTAAACACAAAAGCAATACATGTGACATGTTAGTAATAAATACATCACATGCATAAGTGAAAACTAAGGGCCTGTTTACACCTGGTCACCTCTTGCGTTTTCTCTAATCGGATTGCTATCCGATTGCGAAAAGACCAGGTGTAAATGCCCTCTGAAATGCTTTTGGGACTTCAGGAGGTGGTTTGAGACACATTCCAGATGAAACTGGACAAGTATAAATGCATCTTGTTGTTGAAACCACATCTGTCAATTTTACTCCTTTCAAAATGTTAAAAAAATAAGTGCGAGAGAGCGTGTTATAGGCTATATGACATGTTATAGCCAGATATGACAGCGTTACTGCAGCAGCATCAGCACAGATGAGCAGCTGAGTATCTCTTCAGCAAGCCGAAAAACTAGCGCAAATTAAAGTGAAAGTAAGTCGCAGAGGCTCAACACACAATCATCTTCATTAAAAGCAGTGAGACTAAATGATCTTACCAGTGCTGTTGCCGCGCTCTCTCCTATTGCGGTCTTTGATCTTGAATTTAGCTGATGACAAATAAAATGCAGCTCATATTTGTTGCTTCCGATGACGTGAACTCCGTTAAACTTGCATATAGCGCGGGAATTAAAGATCGGATTTATATCCGTTTGGCGGAGACACATTTATGTGGCCAAGTGGAACCATTTTAAAGGGTTAGTTCACCCAAAAATTAAAATTCTGTCATTAATTACTCACCCTCATGTCGTTCCAAACTCATAAGACCTTTGTTCATCTTCGGAACACAGTTTAAGAAATTTTAGATTTAGTCCGAGACAGTATACTGTACGGTATACTGTCCATGTCCAGAAAGATAATAAAAACATCATCAAAGTAGTCCATGTGACATCAGTGGGTTAGTTAGAAGTTTTTGAAGCATCGAAATACATTTTGGTCCAAAAATAACAAAAACTTTATTAATCATTGTATTCTCTTCCGGGTTTGTTGTCAATCCGCGTTCATGACTCCGCAGTGACGCTGCTTGTGACAGCGGGTGCTGCTGTGTAGGAGCTTCTTCCATCGCTCTTAGTTCTTCGTCCGTGTATTCGTGTTCAAATAAATATGGCTGAGCAAAAAAATGCTTCCTCTGTGTCGAAATCCTTAGACATGTTTTCAAAGGTTGTTTTGTTTACAGCGTGCGTCTCCCTCAGACTGTAAACGAAGCTCGGGCGCACCGGATAACACATCAGCAGCGTCACTACGGAGTCGTGAACGCAGATTGAAAACACACCCGGAAGAGAATACAATGCTGAATAAAGTTGTAGTTTTTGTTACTTTTTGGACCAAAATGTATTTTCAATGCTTCAAAAAATTCTAACTAACCCACTGATGTCACATGGACTACTTTGATGATGTTTTTATTACCTTTCTGGACATGGACAGTATACCGTACATACACTTTCAATGGAGGGACAGAAAGCTCTCAGACTAAATCTAAAATATCTTAAACTGTGTTCTGAAGAAGAACGGAGGTCTTACAGGTTTGGAACGACATGAGGGTGAGTCATTAATGACATCATTTTCATTTTTGGGTGAACTAACCCTTTAACAAATCAGATATCTATATTCAATCAGTAAAAACGCATGAAGTGACCAGATTTAAACAAGCCCTAACAGAACAGATTTTTATAGAGTCATGAGTGTCATACTTTTTCTCACAGCAAATTCCTCATCAGACGGCTTTCTCTCAGGTTTTCTTTTGGGCAGAAGCTTCTTCATACTTTTGGGACTTTTACTGAGATCCTGAAGACATACAAAAATTAGATGTGAACATAGTTATTTAAAAAAATACCACCATACAAAATAAGTTTATTTAAAGGTGCCCTAGAATTAAAAATTTAATTAACAGTCGGGATCATTAATATGTACGCCCCCAATATTTGCATATGCCAGCCCATGTTCAAGGCATTACACAAGAGCAGCCAGTATTAACATCTGGATCTGCGCACAGCTGAATCATCAGACTAGGTAAGCAAGCAAGAACAATACCGAAAAATGGCAGATGGAGCAATAATAACTGACATGATCCATTGTTTATTACTGTATTCATGGAGACAAGAGCCGTCGGCATTTTCATTTTTAAACACTTGCAACTTCATTCTTTATAAATCTCTCCAACAGTGTGTAATGTTAGCTTTAGCCACGGAGCACCATCAAACTCAGAATCAAATGTAAACATCCAAATAAATACCATACTTACGCGATTAGACATGCTGCATGACGAACACTTTGTAAAGATCAATTTGAGGGTTATATTAGCTATGTAAACTTTGTTTATGCACTGTTTAAGGCAAGCACAAGCTCCGGGGGCGGAGAGCATGAGCATTTAAAGAAACACTCCACTTTTTTTGAAAATAGGCTCATTTTCCAACTCCCCTAGAATTAAGAAAGTTGAGTTTTACAGTTTTCGAATCCATTCAGCCGATCTCCGGTTCTGGCGGTACCACTTTTAGCATAGCTTAGCATAGTTCATTGAATCTGATTAGACCGTTAGCATCGCGCTTAAAAATGACCAAAGAGTTTTGATATTTTTCCTATTTAAAACTTGACTCTTCTGTAGTTACATCGTGTACTAAGACCGACGGAAAATGAAAAGTTGTGATTTTCTAGGCTGATATGGCTAGGAACTATACTCTCATTCAGGCGTAATAATCAAGGAACTTTGCTGCCGTATCATGGCTGCAGCAGGTGCAATGATGTTTAACTCTAGGGGAGTTGGAAAATGAGCCTATTTTCAAAAAAAAGTGGAGTGTTCCTTTAAAGGGGCCGCAGCCTGAATCGGCGCATTTCTAATTATGCCCCAAAATAGGCAGCTAAAAAAATTAATTTAAAAAAATCTATGGGGTATTTTGAGCTGAAACTTCACAGACACATTCAGGGGACACCTTAAACTTATATTACATTCGGTTAAAAAAATGTTCAATGGCACCTTTAATAAACAATAATTAGCCAATACATAATGTATTCACAAATCCACAGTGTATCATATGTAAATCACTGTACACATATCGTTTCATGGGTTGTAGTCTTTTCATGTGTTAACATATACCTCTTTGTAACACAATGCAGCTGAGGGTTTTAGAGGTGGTGCAGGTCGGAGACAGCTGAGACTCCAGGGCTTCTGGGTTTTGGGGGGTTCAAGAGGTCCCCACATCATCCCACTGTGAGGAGTTCCGAGTGAAGAAAGATGAGGAAGAGTGTGGTAGACTGGAGATCCGCTCACACCGCGATTCTCTGAGTGTCTGGACGGGGTGAGAGGATGAGACGGTAGCTGAAAGGGAAGGAGAAGATCAGATGAGTGACACTGAATATCAGTTGTTTTTAAAATAGATATTTTTGATCAAATAAATGCAGTCTTGGTGAACATAAGTGTTTTCTTTAAAAAACATTAAAATATATTACTCACCCTAAACTTTTGAACAGTAGTGTATGTGTTTGTAGAAAGTAGATGTTTCTCACCGTATGGCAGGGGACATTCTGTGGTTTCAAGTTGCAGGTTGAAGTGCGTTTGGTCTGCCGGTGTAGATGATCCACCCAGTCCTGAAGATCTTGCTGGTTATTACAGATCACCTGGATCCGCTCAATCAAATTTCCTGCATGCAAAAACATCATTACTGCTCAAGAATATGCACTATTGACAACTACCAATATTAACATGTAAAAATCACGAGGACAACTGGCTGGAAAACTTACCAGATATTTCAAAAGCATTTTTTGTGGTGTCACTGTCCTCTATTTTATTAACGGCCATTCCAGTCAGAGGAAGCTTCCCCTTTGTAAGTCAATAAACCAATGAGCCGTCAACATTTTCGAGCAAACATGACAGACTAAACAGCAGAGATTCATTCTGAGACAATATGAGACAACAGCATAATAATACAATAATATGGAGCCTGAGATCAAGTGATAAAATGCAAATTAGTAGAATTTATTAAATTCATTACATTATTTTACTGGATATGCATGTTTTTAATTTTTTTAACAAATACAATCATGTAAGCTGTAAAAATTCTAAAAATAATTTAACAGCAATAGACAATATTATAATGTCAAAACATGACAAGGGGGGGAAATGGCAGCAAAATCATTTACCTGGTAGATGAAACCACTCATTCGAGGACTGGCAGACAACATGAGAAGAATGTGAGGAAACAGCAGGAGGTATCGCTCGTTTTTCTCCTGAGGAAGCAGAATATCAAAATAAAGATTTCATTTTGAGTTTACCATTTTACTGAATTCAAAATCAGTAAATTATAATCTTTTATAATACTCTTGATATGACATCTGGTTCCTCTTAAAACAAGGTTTTTAATCAGGGGTCCATTAAAGAACATTTTGAAGACGTTTCTTACGATTAACTATTACTATACTATTACTATTAACCAATGATCTGTTAATTATTTTAATGTAAATATAGCTTTTTATACTGGGTGTCCCCTGATGGTTGGTTTTATGCTTAAAGATAGATTATTTGATAACATTCACCTCAGCGCCGTGGTTCTGGATGAGGACTTGAGACATGTAGAGAACAGAGCCCAGGGTTTTAATGCCCTCCCCTTCCCAGCCCCGAATAGACTCCATCAAAATCTGCAGCTCAAGTTCCTTCCTCTTCCTGACTTCCTGACACTGGGCCTGAAGACACAACAACAATAAACACACAAATAAGCACAGCATCCCATTCTGATAGATAAAGTATCTCAGACAAACAGCTCATGTGCCATTTTACACATCTTTCATGCTTTAATACTGGAGAAAATAAAATTAAAAAAAATCAATGATGTTGACCTTATAATACTCACTGAGAGATTTTTAAACACTGTCATGCTCTTCTGAATGTCTGGATAATCTGGATGAAGCACCTGGGCAGATCCAAGGAAGAATATGAGTGAGTTAAACTGGTTTAAATTTATAATTTTACAAAAGATGTAAGGAGGTGCTTGCTGTAAATGCTGTTCTTTTAAACTTTCTATTCATCAAAGAATCTTGAAGAAAAAAAAACATCAATGGCTGCTGGAAAGTCAGCTTTGTCATCACAGGAGTGAGTTACATTTTAAAAGATATTAAAATAGAAAGCAATAATGGCAATAATATTTTTACAATATTACTGTTTTACTTTATTTTTGATCAAATAAATGCAGCCTCTGTGAGCATAATCTCCCGACATGGAACAAAACAAAAAGAAAAAGATAATTGCAACTTTTTATCTTACAATTCTGACGTTTTTTTTTCCTTGCAATTGACTTTATAAACTCGCAATGGCAAAAAAAGTCAGAATTGCATGTAAAAAAGTCAGAATCGCTAGTTTATATCTTGCAATTCTGACTTTATAACTCGCAATTGCGACTATATATCATGCAATTCTGACTTTATAACATGCAATCGTGACTTTATAACAGAATTAGTGAGAAGAAAACTTGCAATTGCGAGAAAAAAAATGTCAGAATTTCCTTCTTTTTTAAAAATTCAGTGGCAGAAACAAGCTTCTGTAGACTTCTTTCAAAAACGTTAAAAAAAATCTGACCAACCCCAAACTTTTGAACAGTAGTGAGAGAGTTACAGTACCTCCATGTGCCGCTCCATCTCTTTCATTAGCGTGGGGTATTTTTCCAGCCTCAGGAAGGGTTTGCTCAGGCCTGTGGTCAGTGTGAGGATTCCAGGGGTGTTTGCACCTTTACTTTCCATAAACTCTCCTAGATCCTCACTGAAATATACATATATGCAAAAAGATGCCATTGGAAATATTGCATAGACTGTATTAGGGCTGGACGATATGGCCAAAATTTATATCACGATATAATTCTA
The DNA here is from genome assembly GCF_024489055.1 of Chanodichthys erythropterus. NCBI lineage: Eukaryota > Metazoa > Chordata > Actinopteri > Cypriniformes > Xenocyprididae > Chanodichthys > Chanodichthys erythropterus. The sequence continues at coordinate 37,911,524 of NC_090232.1, read as the reverse complement.
AATTTCGGTCGATACGATATAATTCCGATATCGATATGAACTATATAATAGCCTCAGAAAAACTGCCAAGAACGGCCACAATGGATGTCTGTACCGCACCGAAACCGTGACCCTAAAAATAGGACTACTGTCAAATAAAAATAAAGAAAATAAGAACAAACAATCAAACTACAAGCAACATCACAAATAAGTACAATAAAGCAAATATTCAAATAAAATAAACAGTGCTTTTCAGGTTTTTCAGGTATGTAACAGTAGTTTTCAGGTACAGAAAATGGATAAAGTAATCAAATATAAAATAACACTGCATATTATCTTTACTGTATATAAGATGAATCATTATTGAAGTTACAAAAACTATTCAGTCAAGAGCAGTGAGTGATTTCTTTGTTATTTGATTTAACATTAAAAACAGGCAGCAGGAATAGTTTTTTGTTTCCCTTTAAGACAACCAGTACACTGTTACACATGCGCTGTCTTTCTCGACTGTTATACGTTCACTTAACACATAACTGACTATGTTTGCTAGGATACTCGCCAAGACGGGCATGTTGACATCATTTTTTGTATGAATGTGGCCGTCGAAGCGCAAGACTTGAAAGAGAACTCAGTATTTGCGCGCTGTCTGAAATAAGCGTGTGCGCGCTTCGGATGAGCGCACACAAATCTTCTCATAGCGCGTGCGAGTTCCCTCTCTTTCGCGTCTTGTTCTTGAAGGTTTAAATCAGCAAAGCTTAAATGAGTTTAGTTTAAACACAGATAGCAATGTGTGCTGTTCAGGTCTCACCTGCGTTCGCGCGCTATCAACACCCGGGTGATGACGGCGTAAATGACTGGACATGAGAGCACACGGTACTAACGTTAGCTGTTTACAGTTTACAAAGAGTGACTGTTTTGTCCACGCTTTTTGATTATCGTCGTTTTGCGCATCCATCGACTGAAACATACATTATCTGAACTCTGTCTGTTTTCCACGTTACTATTTTAAACAAACCATATTAACCAATAGATACGCTGATGGCAGCGTGTCTCTGTGGTGTACGTCATCACGCAAATAGCCAATCTTGTTCTGCTCTTTCTAACCGCTGCGCCTCAAGTCAATGAGAAATGCTGTAATGTATATCGAAATACCGGAAATGTGTTTAAAAATCATATCACCGTTATCGAAAAGAATTATATCGCGATATATATTGATATTGAATTATTGTCCAGCCCTAGACTGTATATTATTTTTAAACCTAATGGTTAAGAATCAATAAAAAACAGATTTCATGTAAATGATCAATGCACAGTGTTTCTGTGAGAGTGTATACATGTGCCGGTGTTGTTTGTGTGTATTATGTTGTGTTACGCACCTGTGTTGTGTGAGAACGTTAACCGCGGATGGATGGTTGGAGCAGTAGGTCACGTACAGACTCCTCATCTGAGGAATGAGGGACAGGAAGAAGCCTCCTATTCTCTGCTGACTCTCTGGAACTCTGCACACAACACACACCGATTTATTTACAAATAAATTATGTTAAAGCTGAACAGTTGAATTTATATCTCTCATATTATGTGGATAAACTTCAGAACTAAAGTACAGTACATTATTGGTAACTACCACTAGATGTCGCTGTTGACTAATTGAGTGAAGCAGAACTCTTACTTGACGCTTTCCTCCAGTGAATGCACCAGTGTCTGCTGGAAAGAGCTGATCTCCTCTAGATTTCCCATGATGTGACTGATATCTGACACGCTGAGCCTAGAAAGAGAGAGAGATTCAGTACTGAACTACTGTTATATCTGTTTATGTTGAACTCTTGGTTTGTGTTTGCACCTGTCGGTGGGCTGCAATGCTCTCAGATATGTTGAGAGGAGCGTCTGGAGCTCTTTACAGTATTCGGTCTCAGTTTGGACAATATTCTGAACCACCTGTGCATTTGACAAAAACCAACAACAATTACAATTTTAGAATTTTTAAATGATTATATCACAACAGTGTAATGAGATCATAAGATAACATACTGTACATTTTAACTACATACAAGTGCAAATGTCACATATTAAGTAATGCATCTATACATCTACATTGATAGATATTAACAGTAATATATATATATATATATATATAAAATTTATTTATTCCCCACATTATATACACATATAAACATATAATAAATATATACAAATTGACAAGGCTGCTGCTGATCCTGAGGGTTAAAAGCATCAGCCTCCAGGGGAAAAAAGGGGCAAGTACTCATCATGTGTCTCTTAGTCTAGCCCACATGCTCAACATTTAACAATCAGACAATGATATGTGGTAGAATGAATATTATCCTGGTAAACCCAGAAAAAGGAGAAGCACTTCACACTGCACTTGTAGAACGGACAGGTCAAAAGCAAAGAGACTTGAATCAAGGGTCCATTTCAACACACTCATTATTATCCTTGCAGACAAAATACTACAGACACACAGAGAACGAGCAAGAGATGACAGAACTGGGCCAGTCCTTCCATGTCATGAAAGTCTGATTTCAGTCTAGATTTAAAGACATATCTAGTTGAGCAGAGCTATTTGACCTCACTGAATACATCCAGGCAGTTAAAACCTCAAAATATAGCTTCAATCTGTCCTCAAACTGACAGCGGATGAACCTTGAAATGCAGCCATTACCTGGCACAGCAAAAAAGCATCATCCACAAGCTAAAACAAATAAAACAATGAAACCTTTTTTTAATTTTCTATACAAATTTACATGAGGCTCAAAACAATATATATATTTTTTTTTTTGCCATTTCATTAAATACATAAAATACATATAGTTTTATTATAGAACTTTTTTTAATAAATATATATATATACACACACAGGTGATGGTCATATAATTAGAATATCATCAAAAAGTTGATTTATTTCACTAATTCCATTCAAAAAGTGAAACTTATATCAGTCTGTGTGTAATGAATGAATATAATATATATTTCAAATGTTTATTTCTTTTAATTTTGATGATTATAACTGACAACTAAGGAAAATCCCAAATTCAGCATCTCAGAAAATTAGAATATTACTTTAGACCAATACAAAGAAGGGATTTTTAGAAATCTTGGCCATGCGGCGTGGCATGGAGTCGATCAGTCTATGGCACTGCTCAGGTGTTATGAGAGCCCTGGTTGCTCTGATAGTGGCCTTCAGCTCTTCTGCATTGTTGCTGCATTCAGAGAACATAACTTTGGACCTACATTTTAACAGCCTCGTCTTGAAAAAATCAAATTTTTACTTTCTGTACCTCAAGAACTAGCCAGGACCAAGAACAAAGTTTGTGTGTAAACATACACGGAACAACCACTGACAAACTGCAACACTGGACACCTGGAGATGACAGCCTGACCGTTACAGCCATTTCAAACGGCATCTTTAACTTGAATAGAACTCCTCCCCTAATGCTGCTGTAAAAGACTGAACTCTGCCTGACCTCAAATTTTAGTCCAGCCGAAACACACACATACACTCTTCAACTTCAGCCAGTGTGCCTTACACAGTCTTAAGAAGAGTAGGGTCAGTTAAACATGACAAATAACCAACAGAGACGCACAGACACAGACAGAGCAGGGCCTCAGGCACAGCTGTTCCCCTGGTCAATGAGATGGAAAAGATGACCTATATTACAGCACAACTGAGAGACACACACACACACACACAGAGACACACACACAGACACACACACACAGACACACACACACACACAGACACACACACAAGTGAGAACTGATAACCAAATACAGGAATTCATAACACATTTACATGTACATATGAACATGCAAACACAGGTCCAAATACACACTTTCTCTATATCAACACCTCCAAAACACACTCACAACACTAATGTGTTCATAATATTTGTTTTTATATCATAGTGGGGACTTTCCATTGATTTACATTTTCTTTATATATATATTGAGATAATGATAAAATGATTCCTATCTCCAACCCCTAAAGCTATCCCTCACACAAAGCTTTCCACATTTTCATTAAGATATTTTGTTTACTTAAGGCTGGAATACACTACACAACTTTTAAAATCTGAACAGATTTTACGCTAAACGACTGAGGATCATGCACTACAAACTTTCAAATCATTCCTCAACTCAACAAACTGACACAGAAACACATGTGCCCTGCTGCTAGAAGAAGCATGACAGACCGCAGTAGTTGTTGTAGTGACTCTGTGTGCAGAGTCAGAAAAGAATACAGGCCAAGCGCATTTGGATGCGGTCTTGGGTGGGAGATGTATTCAGTATGGACTCTGCAAATTACAATGGGAGTTAGAGGTGAGGAGTCAAATATTGAGGCTAATTTGTTATGCGTGTTCTGTTAATTTACTTTTGTATTGTATTTGATTGCAATGCCGGTAGATAGAGGACAGCTTTGGCTTCAGCAGTGATGCATCATAGAATCATAGTTTTTAATTATATATATATAATGCCCCATTATACCATTTTCTGTGAAATTTGTCAACTCCATCTGCAGTCTGGTGCAGACTTTCGGCAACTATTGTGGACAACTATTGTCGACATCTAGATTGCAATTTGGGGCAAAATTTCAGCGCTTATTTCAACCTTATAGGGTTAGTTCACCAAAAATGAAAATTATGTCATTAATGACTCATGTCGTTCCACACCCGTAAGACCTTCGTTGATTTTCAGAACACAAATGAAGATATTTTTGATAAAATCCGATGGCTCAGTGAGTCCTCCATTTATAGCAAGACAATTAACACTTTCAGATGCCCAGAAAGCTACTAAAAAGATATTTACATAAGTTCATGTGAGTACAGTGGTTCAACCTTAATGTTATGAAGTGACGAGAATACTTTTTGTGCACCAAAAAAACCAAAATAACGTCTTTTTAACAATATGTAGTGATGGCCGATTTTCAAAACACTTTACGAAAAGCTTTATGAATCTTTTGTTTCGAATCAGTGGTTCAGAGAGCAAAAGTCACGTGATTTCAGTAAACGAGGCTTTGTTACGTCATAAGTGTTTTTAAATTTCAATAGCTCGTGACTTTGGCAGTTTGATATGAGATCCAAACCACTGATTCACTGTTTTGAAAATCGGCCATCACTAGATATTTTTAAAAAGTCATTATTTAGGTTTATTTGGCACACAAAAAGTATTTTCGTTGCTTTACAACATTAATGCTGAACCACTGTAGTCACATGAACTGTTTTAAATATGTCTTTAGTAGCTTTCTGGGCATCTGTAAGTGTTAATTGTCTTGCTGTCAATGGAGGCCTCACTGAGCCATCGGATTTTATCAAAAATATCTTTATTTGTGTTGCGAAGATGAACGAAGGTCTTACAGGTGTGGAACGGCATGAGGGTGAGTAATTAATGACATTATTTTCATTTTTGGGTGAACTAACCCTTTAAGTCATTTTCTTCATGCAGATGGTCGGTTGATCTTCACAATTTAAAGCTGGATGTATAATTCACCCTACTTTACCTGCATACATAGAGTACACTCACAAAAAACAACTATATAACAAATCTTAACTGTCTGTTTTTTTTGTGTTTTTTTTATTGTGAAATGTAACTATTATTGCCAGCTCTTTATATAAAGTCGGATGTATGCAGCAGTGGCTAAAAGTGTTTTTGTTTGGCCCTACAAGTTCCATTAAACCATTGAAATATGAGGAAAATATTTTATATTTTTAAAATATACAGAAGAACAAATCACTAAAATTGGTTAAGGTATTTATCTAACAAAATTATTTGATAAAAGAAAAACAGCAAATTACAGCCGAATGCGCGCGCGCGCGCGCACACACACACACACACACACACACACACACACACACACACACACACACACACACACACACACACACACACACACACACACACACGGTTCATTGGGTTTGCAGATGATCAGAGGGAGGCTTCTGGGACACGTCGCATGAGGAAATGGAGAACAAGAAAGGAAACAATACATACGCATTCACATATAGTATAAATGACCTGAAAATTACATTTATTAGCAGAATTGTCATCGTCAGGATACTGAACTTGTGTCTCATAAATCAAGATCAAACCCGGAGTAGCATCTGCTGTTGGGTGTTTAAACTTGGATTATTAACTCTAAGTAACTCAGTTTTGGCAAGGCTTTTAAACCCAGATTAAAGCCTTATGACTGTAAATTCAAAGATTAGTCTAAAGCAAAGTCTGAGAAAACCGGACAACGCTGCTTCAAAATAACCCTTACACAAATCGAATATCCTCGCAACGCAGTGCTTTAGCGTGTTGTGTTTCATGACCCTTTCATGACCTGCTATAACAATCACATTGTGATAGCCTCCATAATTTCTAATATCTTTAATCCTTAGTGTTATCTGTCAGCTATAGACAGGGTTGGTGGTGTACTTGCCTATTTGGTTAGGGAAATGCTGGTGCAATACAAACTTCCCAGAGGCATCACTCCATGCACATAAATAAACAAGTAAATCAACTGGCTCCACGTGGGAGGCGTTACATGCAACACTACAGCACATCTCTCTTACCACATTATAGTAAGTCTTGCAAAAGTTAGTGGTCTCAAGGCCTTTGGGCGGACTCTTCAGTGTTCCAGACTTGGGAGACACAGGTTTGTCTGTTTAAGAGAGCAAAAACAGAACAAAAGGTAATAAGGTCACCTTAGACCAACATCTGGAAGCATTTTGTTTCTGTTATTGAATATTAAAGTACATCTCTCCTGCAGTGAGCAGTAAGGGCAGCAATATTAGATTTGGATATCTAGAGGGGGAGATCTGGGTTTACAGGAAAATATTATACCTCTTACTTCAGTAAGAAGAACATTTCACTTGGTTCAATCCATTATGGTTCATTTACACTAATATCAGTAACTCAATGTGTGAACTTCCTGGAATCATCTAAAATATCAGCTTGAATATTCCTCATCATGATTTTCCTCAAGCTACCAATCAGATCATTAGCTATGTTTCCATGCAAAGTTGCAAATTTCACTTATGCACAAAATTTGGAATATTGCATAAAGTACACTTCTTGAGAAATTGATGCAAAAAATCTGTAATAAAAATGGAAGGTGCTGCAATCAGGGAAGCCACTGTGGCTCTTTTCTTCTACATCATAAATGACTTCTGTCTGCGCAGATGAAACGCAATAAACATAGTCATGTTATCTTGCGTTCAGATACCTGGGCCCTCATTTATGAACAGTGCGTAGAAAAGGTTCTATATTTTTTCCTACGAATGAAATTTAGTACAAGAAAATCCATATTTATCAAACGTGCGCACGCAGTTCTTACGCACACGAGTAAGCAATCATTGTTGATAAATCCCACATGTGCGGAAGTACCGTGCTTGTTCACATTCACGGTCATTAGCATTCGGAAACGCCTCCAATTAACCATATATGGTGACAACACTTCTCTTTAAAAAAAAAATAACTTGATTGTGTTTTTCCTCACCTCAATAATGACAAAGAGAGCACTCGGTGCTTTCGCCAAGCAGATCAGCACGATCTTGGAAAACACACTCACTGCAGAGCGCATTGTTTGCCAAGTCTTCCAATAACGCAAGATAAGCCATTGCACTGAGACAAACATTTGTCACAGCTGTCTTTTATAGGGTTTGACACCAATTATGCATCATATTTAAAACTAGACAAATTATAAATTGAGTGTTTTATAATTAAAGGAAACACAGGACATATGTGGAATGCATAATGTGACACTCTTAAATGCATTTTATGTGTAGTGTCGCTATTCTACCACTAGATTCGCTGCGTAAGCATGCTCAGAGGTGTGCTTATATTTACACACATTTCTACGTATAAGTACAAGTTGGTGAATCCCACACTTTGCATGAAACTGTTCTTATGCACAAATCTGTCCGTACGCACCATTGATAAATGAGAGCCCTGGCATTTGGGAACGCTTCTGAGAGGTCATTACACCAAATCATTCTGATGACAGACTTTGGGTGAGGCATTTCAGAATGATCAAACCTATTTGAGATGCTGTGCAATGAAACTGGTTCACAGCTTAGTCCAGTTATCCAACCACATCCACTACTGAGGCAAAGTCATGCAAGTTTTTTGTTGCGCATTGAGGGATTTATTCGGTAAATGTGTTTCCATCGCTGTTTATGTGCATGTCTTCTTATCGGATGAAAAATGTATCCATCTCAATTGAGCGTACAGTGGGGATCGAAAGTTTGGGAACCCCTTTCAGAATCTGTGAAAATGTGAATTTTTTTTAACAAAACAAGAAAGATCATACAAAATGCATGTTATTTTTTGTTTAGTACTGTCCTGAGTAAGATATTTTACATAAAAGATGTTTGCATTTAGTTCACAAGACAAAACAATAGCTGAATTTATTAAAATAACCCCATAAGTAGTGAACCATTGATTCTCAATACTGTGTGTGGTTACCTGATGATCCACGACTGTTTTTATGTTTTGTGATGATTGTTCATGAGTCTCTTGTTTGTTCTGAGCAGTTAAACTGAACTCTGTTTTTCAGAAAAATCCTCCAGGTCCTGCAGATTCATCAGTTTTCCAGCATCTTTTGCATATTTGAACCCTTTTCAGCAGTGACTGTAGGATTTTGAGATCTGCGTTTTCACACTGAGGACAACTGAGGGATTCAAACACAACTATTAAAAAAGGTTCAAACATTCACTGATGCTCCAGAAGGAAACACGATGCATTAAGAGCCGAGGGGTGAAAACTTTTTGAATTCAAATATCAAGGTAAATCGTACTTAATTTTTCTTCTGGGAAACATGCAAGTATCTTCTGTTGCTTCCGAAGGGCAGTACTAAATAAAAAACATTATATTTCAACAAAATAAGAAAAATGTGGACATCTTCATCCTGTTCAAAAGTTTTCACCCCTCGGCTCTTAATGCATCGTGTTTCCTTCTGGAGCATCAGTGAATGTTTGAACCTTTTTTTAATAGTTGTGTTTGAGTCCCTCAGTCGTCCTCAGTATGAAAACACAGATCTCAAAATCATACAGTCACTGCTGGAAAGGGTTCAAATACGCAAGAGATGGTGGAAAACTGATGAATTTGCAGGACCCGGAGGATTTTTCCGAAGAACAGAGCTCAGTTTAACTGCTCAGGACAAACAAGAGACTCATGAACAACCATCACAAAAAAAAGAAAAAAAAAAAAAAGTTGTGGATCATCAGGTAACCACACACAGTATCAAGAATCAAGGGTTCCCAAACTTTTGAATGGGTTTATTTGAATAAATTCAGCTATTTTTTTTGTCTTGTGGACTATATGTAAACATCTTTTATGTAAAATATCTTACTCAGGACAGTACTAAACAAAAAATAACATGCATTTTGTATGATCTCTCTTGTTTGTTAAAAATTTTCACATTTTCACAGATTCTGCAAGGGGTTCCCAAACTTTCGATCCCCACTGTATATGTGTTTTATGCACATTTTTAGAATTTATGCACATCTTGGCATTTCCATCCAGCGTTTTTATGCAATATCCCAAAATGTGCATAAAAATAGGTGAAAATGATAAAATTATTTTCTACTTTGTTTCCCCAAGTTCTCGAAGAGCTCAACTTCTCCACAAACTAAATCATTCATTAGTGTTGCTTACCAAGTAAGTATCACATTTACTGTTGCTCATACTTTAAGAGTTAAGAGATTTGAACAAATCTAGTTTTAAAAAGGAATAATTTACCCAAAATTAGAATTTTGTCATCATCCATTCATTCACTCTCATGTTGTTCCAAACCTACACGACAGGTTCTTCCTCTCCTTTTGTGTACCATAAAAGAAAGCCACACAGTTTTGAAACGTGTCAATATATGACAGAATTTTCATTTTTTTTTTTTTTTTTAAAATCTCACACTTCCCCTCTTCCTAACTGCAGCCAATTTTTAAGATGACACATGAAATCAATATACTACTAATGTCTACTACAAGTGATGTGCGGCATGCATTTAGCACAAGTAAATCATATAAAAGAGTCTGGATTACTAAGTGCTCGGACAGTGGAATAAACTGGAGTGTGAGGTCATATTCAGAGGAAACGGGGAAGTAGTGTCTTCTGGCCGCTGCACTTCCTGTCTTTGTTGTTAGATTGTGTTTCCTTCCTGTTAAGGCCTGGATGTTCAAGCTCTGATGTCATCCTAAACTATTTCCATTGAAGCTGGGTTGAATACACATTAAGGCCATTTCCCCATACATGAGAGGGAAGCATCTGTTTGACATCATTAGGGGGGGAATATGCTATTTTTGTTTGGACTGGTGAGCAAGGGTCAGGGGTTCTGTTTATACTATAGCAGACATACACTGAGATAAGGCTTTGTAAGAGCTGGTTATTTAAATTATACAGTACCATTTCAAAAGTTTGGGTTCAGATATTAATACGTTTATTCAGCGAGGATGCATTAATTATGCTAAATGCACTTTTACATGCTGTTTGAACATAAATGTGTGTTGGCAGAGTGTGTACACAACCACCCTATAATCATAAAAATCCACCCGCTCCTTTTTTTAATCCAAATAAAACCTCAACAGTCTCATAGAACAAGCCGTTTTCGTTTTCAGGGCCCCACCCACAACTGTTGACGGACTCTGCTGTATTATCATAGTTTCCACCCAGAGCGAGTTGTACAATGTCCGCCATTGTCTCGACGGCCGGAGCAGCTGTAGTGACAAGAATGTCTCGTAAGCGATTGAGGGGTTAAATTAGAAGTTTAAAATGATAAAGATATCAAAAATATTAAGCAGCACAACTGCTTTCAGCATTGATAATAATAAATGTTTCTTAAGCAGCAAATATTAGAATGATTTCTGAAGGATCATGTGACACTGAAGACTGGAGTAATGATGCTGAAAATTCAGCTTTGCATTACAGGAATAAATTACATTTTAAAATGTATTAAAATAGAAAACAGTTATTTTAAAAATGTAAAAAATATTTTATAGTAATACTTTTAATTTTTTTTTATTTTTTTTTGATCAAATAAATGCCTTACTGAGCATGTCTTTCAAATCTTCTTCAAATCCGGCACAAGATCACCAGATTTCCTTTGTTATGTTTTGTCTGCTGAGCCCTGGGTAGTTTCAATTTGATTAAAATATAAATAAATACAAGGTTATGACATTATAATCAGGGCTTCACATGAAGCGTCCTACCATTTACTCTTTTTATTCTAAGGTGGCTGCATTGTATCCAGCACCTGTACCCAACATGGGCTGGATAAGCACACATTTGTCCAATGTAAGCCTGTAATGGTCACATAATCTCACAGTTTTTGGCTTTTGCAGAGAGCAGCCATTCAGTTCTCTTTTGGCACATTCTCATTAAGCCTGTAAGTCCTCCATTAATCGCCCTTTTAATGGACCTGGGCAGATTTTACATTCTCAACTCGTAGTGCCTCAGAGTCCAAATAAAAAATTACGCTTTTAAAAAAAATATATAATCACTCAAATATTTTAAGCTGGCTAAAATATGAACAGCCTAACATGCAGCTGCCCATAGCAATTTTCTGATCTATACACATACTCAGCAGGTCTTTTTATGAAAATATTATGGGAACACAAGGATACAGAAGAAAGTCAGCAGGTAAATGGGGTCTACACATTCTCTTATTATCTCTTCTGCTTTTTTTGGCAGTCTGTGAGAGGAGTATGAGTAAAACAAATCCCTCTAGTTTCATTTTGCTTGTCTGGTCTTGCAGGAGCCTAGATCTGATGTCTTCCTACAAGAATTTGTCAGGGTTCAACTTCCGCAACTAAAACTTTTGAACGTTTAAAAGTGGCGAATACTAACCAGAGCCTTTGATCTCTTTGACATAGTTGCTAGGAAACCAGCCGGTCTTGCCATTGAGAGACCCCTCCCACCAGCCGCCCTCTTCCTGCCGCGTCACCTGGATGATGTCACCCTTATTGAAGGACAGCTCATCCTCATTGGTCTGCTGGAAGTTAAACCGAGCTTTCACCAGCACCTGAGGGGCACTGTTTTCAGACATGTCCTAGAGACAAAGAGAGGAGAGAATCAGAGAGAATCTTTCGTATTTGTTTGAGGTTTCTATTTACTGGCGTACAAAGTAGTTTTTCACACATGTTGCACATCTAAAATTGAATAGTACCTTTGACAATCACTCTTAAAATAATTTCAGTCTGTTTTCCTGGAGCTTAGAAAAGGCATTTTATTCTTCATAAGGGTGTGGAGTGGTTGTGATTCTCACCAGACTGCGGTACTGGTTGTACTTGTGTCTGGATGATTTCCTGTGATTGGACGAACAGTTGAGCGAGTCAAAGGACTTGATCCGCAGAGAAGACGAGTGACGAGAACACACAGAATTACTCCCACCGCCGGACTCTACAATCAGAGAATAATGATCAACAAAACACACACACACGTTCACTTTGCTATTTAAATAGGGACATTCCAAAGACATCTATACTCTTTTTATATACTGTTTTTTATAAACAAACAAACAACAAATGAGTACCTCTTCAAAAGGAGGTTTTGGGATGTTTTTTTCAGATTTAGCTCAAATTTGGCCCCAAAATATGCTTAAGTAGGCAGGCAGGCACACACACACACACACACACACACACACACACACACACACACACACACACACACACACACGGCAAACGCAGCTAGGCAATGCTGTGAATAAACAGACTGACCCATTTTGTAAATTTACTGCCAGATAGCTCTGATAATGCAGGTGGTTCAGACATATCTCACCTGAAGTTGCTTTGTTGAGTGCAACCAAACAATTCAAGACCTTGGAGAAGTTCTGGCCCTGAAGCAAGTCATTGGCCTCAAACACCTGCAGAGGGCAAAAAAATCTCACGATTACATTTACTTAATACAAAAACACATCAGCTGTGAAACACATGAAAACACAGATCTCAAAATCCTACAGTCACTGCTGGAAAGGGTTCAAATAAGCAAAAATACTTGAAAACTGATGAATCTGCAGGAGCTGGAGGATTTTTCTGAATAACAGAGCTCAGTTTAACTGCTCAGGACAAACAAGAGACTCATGAACAACCATCACAAAACATAAAAACAGTCGTGGATCATCAGGTAACCACACACAGTATTGAGAATCAATGGTTCACATACTTATGAATGGGGTTATTTTAATAAATTCAGCTATTGTTTTGTCTTGTGAACTAAATGCAAACATCTTTTATGTAAAATATCTTACTCAGGACAGTACTAAACAAAAAAATAACATGCATTTTTTTATTATCCCTCTTATTTAAATAAAATAATTATCATTTTCACAGATTCTGCAAGGGGTTCACATACTTTTTCTGTCACTGTAAATACAGTAAGCCGAGTCTTGGATAAAACTAACTCTATATCGCGATACATATCACATTTTTATATCTTGATATAACGATGCATCGTTACACCCCTACTTTTTACACTTCTAAAACTATTTTTTAAATTGTAATAATATTTGACAATATTACTGTTTATTTGACAATATTACTGTAGTGTGCAGTGATGAGTGATGCAAACTCAAGCACTAAACCTGATGAAAAGCTTCAGGTCTAAATATTAAACTTGGATGGACAGTTTAAGCAGAGGATGGATCGTAATGCATGTCATTTAATGCTACATATGCAAAGCCGGAGGCCATTTGAAATGCAAAACAGCAGAACAGTAACGATCATTCATAAAAGTGTGCCTATTCTTATTCTACACAATTTCTTTCCATTCCCAAATAAAACATTAATAAGTACATTACAGAAACTTTTATGACGATCAAAGATTCTCTATAAAATGTGTTTGCTTCTCTGAGGGAATATGGGAATGTGATTTTGCTAAGCTCAATGTTTGTGTGTGGGTTTCTGGCTCTCAGACTACCTGCTGCTCTCTGGACCATCTGGACACATAAGCTCATATCAAGCAAAACGACCTGCCCCAAAACTGGCCTGATCTGACACCAGCTTGACTTTAACTCTTCAAAAGATACAATGCAAACAGATAGACATGGAATGTGATCCTGGATCTTTGTCCACACACAAAATGTGTCCTGTTGGATCAGCCTGTTTGCATTTCACTATGATTACTATAATTTAGGAAACCATACATTTAGGTGAAAATCAACCTGCTTCAATTTATTTCACTGCACAGCTAGGAAGCAAGCCATTTTAACATTACAAATGTTTTATTTTTTGGAAATGGTGTTTGCAAACAATTTTACTTCCATAATATTAAGTATTTCCATGCAATGCAATAATGAAACACTTGATTGATTGAAAAATTGAACACGTATTAAGAACGTCTTTCAGGTTAATTTGTCTTAAAGTAACCTGTAACTTTAACACAACTGTTTTTCTGCTATGTTAACTGGAGAGATTTTGTTTTTAATTTCATAAATCAAATACACTTCAAAGTTCAAAAGTTTTTTTAAAGAAATTATTAGTTTATTAAAGTCCCTTTTAAGGAAAGTCTGTTCACTCGGTGGCCATATTTGCAACGCCTCCGGGCAGCTATTTCGGGCATCCAAGACCAAGTCCTATCTATTTGAATGGGGAAATCCTGAAAACTCAAAAACTGCTTGGCGAATTCCCAATTAAATTACATATTTCAAATCAGCAACAAAATTTGACATGAACCGTCCCATAAATGTTGTTTTTTTTGCTAAAATAGCATTTAAAAAAAGGCTTATTTTTCAGGCTAGACAAGCCAATGTGCATGTGCAGTCCTAAGCGCGACTGGTTTCTAAGTCCTAAGTCTCAGGTTTCTATGGGAACCAGAGCTTCTAACGACAGCTATAGTGACACAATGACTTTATCAATCAGCGATTGGCTCTTTTACTTAGAAGGCGGGACTTATTCCGCCATATTGCGCCTTGCAGTTTCTCCCATTCATAACTAATAGGAGTGAATCTTCTTTCTATATCCATAGTCTTTGGTTTAATTCAGCAAGGACACATTAAACTGATCAAAAGTGACAAAGACTTCCAAAGACTTCCATTTCAAATAAATGGTGATCTTTTGAACTTTCTATACATCAAAGAATCTTAAAAAGATCATGGTTTCCACTTTCCACAAAAATAAGAGAAGCACAATTGATTTCAATTTTGATAATAATAAGAAATGTTTGCTGAGCAGCAAATAATCACATTAGAATGATTTTTGAAGGATCATGTGACACTGAAGACTGAGTAATGATGCTGAAAATTCAGCTTTGACATCACAGGAATAAACTACATTTTAAAATATATTAAATTAGGGCTGACCGATATATCGCATGTGATTGTCACGTGCATTTCGTCAGTAAAGCCGGTTCCCCAATTATCGTCATCACCTGCTTTCCAATGGAGCGGCATTTAATAGACAGAGCCGTAGTTCACTGACAAGCTACGCAATATCGCATTCATATCGCAGAAGAATCACCTTCGATATTGAACGCGATATTGCGTGGCTTGTCAGTGATCTACGGCTCTGTCTATTAAATGCCGCTCCATTTGAAAGCAGGTGATTTAGCGGCAATCAGGGAACCGGCTTTACTGACGAAATGCGCGTGACAATCACATGCGATATATCAGTCAGCCCTAATTAAAATAGAAAACAGTTAGTTTATTTTATTAAACTGTAATAGTATTTCACAATTTTTCCATTAAAAAAAAACAAAAAAAACTCACCAACCCCAAACTTTCGAATGGTAGTGTACATTAAGGTACACTTGCAGTCATACTAAATATGACACTTTTGCCCCATGCCAATGTTGCAATCTGAAAACATTTACAGTTACTTAACATAAGGTTGAATTGATCAGAATAAAGCTTACTTCATCAGTTCCTATCAGTGAATTAAGAAATGTGTTTATTTGCTCAAATGAATTGGGTAAACCTCTGAAAAAAAGAGACACAAAGACATTTCATTAATATTCAGTACTTGATACAAGCCTAAAGTCCGATGCCCAACACTCAAGCACCATCAACAATCATCACACACATCTAAGTCTACATTACATCATCAGCCATCACTGTAGTGGAATTAAATTCCCTCCTGCTCTTTCTCTTTAAACCAGTCACCAAACCACGCCATTTGAAAAAGTAGTTTTAGTGGAGTGCCTCTCTTCATTCCGGCCTGTGCCAAACCCCACAACACCATTAATGAGCTGGCAACTCTGCCCATTCAAACACACAACTCCATTCACCACAATACAGGGCTTGTCTGAACCTCTCACAGCTGGCTAGAAGAACCGAAGACGCTGGCACTCATGCACAGTTACGCACACACAGAGCCATAACCGTCCCACACAACACCACTCATACAGAGCAACAAATGCAGCGCAGAGCAACATACGCACACAGCATCTCTGTGGGCTGAAACATCTCAGTTACGCGATCACACTGCCAAAAATGAAAAGCCCGTTCACACCAAGGACGATAACTATAACAATAATGATATAGCGCTAAAAATCGTTCTAAAAAATACAACAATAAGCAGAGTCCACACCACAACCATAATGGTAAAGGCACAGAGAAACGATATCACTTTCAGAATGATTTTTTCCAGCTGCTGAACGATAAAAACAATGACATCCAATCAGAATCCAACAGACTTTAAGGCCATGGTTTTAAGGCTATGTTTAGAGTGTCAGTACAAATGTGATTTTTGTGCATATCCTATTGAAATCTGATCAGATTAAGGAAGTGTGAACGGTAAAAAAAATGTAGTTTGAAATCCTGTTCAAAACGCATTTGTGAAATCAGTTTCAGTCTGACCACTCTAATCGGATTTCGCGTTATGTCTTTCTCACACAAAATGCGAACATCAGATGTTAACAAGACACACAAATAATCAGATTTGGACTGACAGTGTGAAAGTAGCCTAAGGTACTTTTTGGTCAATCGGATCACAAGTAGACGGCGCTAAAAACAGGTGTAAACTGGGTCTACAAAGTTTTGAGGTGGTCCATTTTCGAAAACACATTCGACCGGATTACTTTCATGGTGTAAACCCTCATGTGATCGAGTGCGTTAGAACAGCCAGAAAGTACATGCGTTCGACTTGAAGCGGAGGTGCGCAGACTGATTGGTGTATGATATCAAATTGAAAGTGATTAGAGCAGACGGATTCTTATGCTTCCGCATCACTTTCGCGGTACTTTGATGTCATACACCGATTGGCAGGGTATGAATTACACAATATATACTATTACAGTAATGAAAGCAACATTTCACATGCAATTGATTGACAGATAAACTGCATGCTCCTATTTCAGTGTTGTGGCCAGGGTTGCCAGGTTTTCACAACAAAACCCACCCAATTGCTCCTCAAAAGTAGCCCAATCGCATTTCAGGGGTAAAATTTGCGTTTTTGGTGGGGCTCCCCTGGAAAAATTTGCATTCCAGAGGCTAAATATCACATTATTTTGGGTCAATTCAACCCGTGGACATGAAAAACAACCCGCGGCAACATTGCAAAAGTAGCCCAATTCCGCCATGAAAACCAAGACTGGCAACACTGCACCCGGCCGATCGGTCTGCGCAGTGCCACTTCAAGTCGATCACACCTTTAATCAAGTGGTACTCACTGCAGAGCTAAATGACGTCCAGCCCCACCTCTCTGGACATCATGGTTTCAGCTTCGTCTGAAGACCCAAGTTTGGTTTGAAGACGAAAAATGTACCAGAGCAGAAACAAAAGCTGTCACTGCTCTCCATATATTTTTCGTATTCATTGCCAATGTAAATTGTTTATAATTGTTTCATCCATTAGATCGAAATATCTGAAAAAGCCCATACATTTACCCACCTAAAGACCCTCCCCTCAAAGATATCAGGGCAGAAGGGGTTGAAAAGGGGACAAAAGAAACAGACTAAAACACCTTGGTGAAAACGGGAATGTGTCTCCCTCGTCCACTTGTGATCCAAACAACCAAACGCAACTTAATACACAGGGCCTAAGAGCTCAAGTATTTAAAGATGACATAATTATAGTTTTTCTTTATAGAGCCAATCTATAAAGCTTGCATAAGCTTGCATAAAGCTTGTGGTTATATTGGTTCTTAGTGAGAACAGGGATTAATAGACAGAAGTCTTTGTAAAGAAAAAATGCTGTCAGTTTTTCTAAAAAACACTTAAGAGTAACAAAAAAATGTGACATTCAAACATTCAAAACAGCTTTTACTGACAGAACAGCAGTCATTGAGAAAAGTGTCACGTTTTAACTAACATGCTACCATATTAGTTCTGAAAGAAATTCATTACATAGCCAGACTTCAGGGATTGCAGTAAATCAAAGGTCATGTGATAATTCATTGCACTATATTGTGAATAATTTATGGCCGCATACTGTGCTCTGCATGGCATGATTTTTCAAGAAAAGACATGCAATTGCCTGTACAGACATAGAGATCTGCAAATGGGCAGAGCTGGATCTGAACCCAACATTCAGCCATAAAAATAGGTTTAACAACAGCACTGGCTCGAACTCCAATTAAATTGTGTGTGGGTGAGGGATCTGATCCAATCTCACACCAACACCTAGTGGATTTGTGTGAAGAATGAGCTGCCAGAATGCCATGTTTACAAACATATGAACTGTTATAATATATCATCAACACTGGATATTTTTGTTACAATACACTGCAATTTTCAGCAAAGCACTAATCTTGATAAACAAGTCTGGACGACTCTGGATAAATTTTACCTGGCATTGAGAATTGCCAGATGAAACGCCCATTAACAATTGGCTGCACCCAGTACATTACTAAAGGGAAAGTTTTCATTATGAAATGTTGGACATTTATGAATGTAATTCAGCAGACCCTGTTAACAAAAGTTTCACCAAGATCATGTTTCCTTTGCAAAATATAACCTTTATTATTGCACAGCTCTCTATATAAATTGGATATACAAGTATATCTGACTTTATCTACATACATACAGTACAATCAAGTAAAGCTAATATATACAGCAAATAAAGCTACTGCTTGATTGTTTATTTTGTGGCAACAATTAAATTATATTATCTGACATCAATACATTTAAAGTTGGATATATAGTAAATCAAACTTTATCCACAAACATACAGTATACTCACATAAAGCGATATTTACTAGGGCTGTCAAATGATTAATCACGATTAATCGCATACAAAATTAAAGTTTGAGTTTGCCTAATATATGTGGGTGTACTGTGTGTAATTATTATGTATATATAAATACAAACACATCCATGTATATATTTGAGAAATATTTACAAGCATATGTATTTATTTTTATATTTTTATATAATTTATATTATATATTATTTTTTTTGTACATAAATAACATATTTCTCTTAAATATATACATTTATTTGTGTGTATTTATATATACATATTATTTAAACACATTACTCACACATATATTATGCAAACTCAAACTTTTATTTTGTATGCGATTAATCGCGATTAATCATTTGACAGCCCTAAGAAAATCTCTTGATTGTTAGTATTGTCACAAAATGTAAACTATATCATCACCAAGCTCTGATCTGTTAAATGCGACTATAAGGTATGAAGATATTATGAACGTTAACAATGATTTTCAGTAAAGTTGCTCCGAAACAATGTGTATTGTGAAAAGCGCCATACAAATCAAATGTATGACTTACAAACACATAATTTTCACATTAAGGTCCACATTCTGCTTTATTCTGAAGGCTGAAAATGTTTTGCAGCTACTGGAATATTTAATGTACAAGTAAATCAGCATATTCTGAATTAATTCTCTTTAATTAATAGTCCTTAATAATAAAAGATCACTTGCAAACTGCAGGCCACAAGGCTCTTATAAATAAATTATTGATGATGATTTATTGATTTTTTATTTCACTCTTTTTGTTGTTGTTGTTTTAATCAAATCTGTCTTCAACAGCTTTACTGTAAACAAAAGGTACAGCAAACTCCCTGGACATCTACAAATGAGACATTGTTGCAGTTCTGCATTAAGAACATTAATGAACTGTTGCATAAATCATTTAAGGAATTGTCATGGTAACAAATAAGTCACAAATACCGCAATAACACTAAATGCCATTGTAACCCATGTAGTAATAACTCTAAAACCAAAACACACAGGATTAGTCTGTTCCCAACTCCAGCTGAGACTCAGTCTGGCGACCTGATTTGCTCCAAACCACATTTAAGTAACTGAATCAATAACAGAAATATGAGCATGCGAATAAAATGAACAACTAAAGCAGCAGCGCAAACATCATGCAACACTCACCTCAATTTGATATAAAGCACAGCCTTTCACAAACTCTCTGATATTACTCAAACACTCGTCCTTCCTCGGGTCCGGATAGATCTGAAAATCAAGCGAACAGATCAATCCTCTCACGAGCCGTACTTTCAAAAAGGTTTGTCAGAAAATAAACAAAAACGTATACGAATGCGCCATTTGTTTATATCACAGATCATCGCCCCGTTCCTGCAAAAAGACACTTATTCTTCATAGGGAAGTTGGCGGAGGGATAGCGGAAATGACGTGCTCTAATAGCTTGTGGTTGGGTTCAGTGAGAGGGGCATGCTGGCACAGGCAAACACTACCTGACCTGTCAGAGCAAAGTCTAACATCTTCACGATGTAACTCTGTCACTGTGGGACATATTGTTTATAATAGATCGTGTTTAACAATGGAACTGGACATTTTAGTGCAATATTACACTTTCCCAGAGTTTATCACAGTCTGTCGAGCATATCAGACATTGCATAAAGTCATTACTGCTATCAGCATCGAAGATTGTATTGCCTATGAATTAGAATACATTCTACTAAACTTGTCAGGACTGTGGTTGATATAATTCACAAAATGTTTATGAATTATTAAGTACAACCGCTATCATTTATATCATAGCATATGGGTCATTGACGAATAAGGTTTTTAAAACAAAAAAACATAATAGAGATATAATTAACTTTTTGAAGTTTCACTAAGTGTTAACAATGAGATTATGTGGTTTTTATAATCAATTAACAATGCTTTTGTCATTTTTTTTACAAAATGGACAAAATTTGTCCCCAAAAAGTAGTTCGGTTTAACCAAAATTTCAGTTTCACCGAATGACAGTATTTACAAACAATGCTAACAGGCTGATATCTAGCTAGCTAGCTAGTTATCTTGCTTGCTAGCTATTAAAAGGACAATTAAACATTTTATATTTAGTTTTTAAAATATTACAACATTTTCCATGTTTTATAGTGGTTGTAACGAATGACCTGATGTTTCAGGACATGCGTATATGAGCAAGTGAAAACATGAAGTTTTCAAATAGTTAAAAGTGAGTTAGTTACTTTGCTTCATGACCATGTGGTCCTTTGCAGGTATCTGAATGTTGTCACATCCTGTCACATGATACTGACCGCATGACTTTATCCAAAATGGTCCCTTTATATTGGTTACTCCAAATGACTTCAATGAAATTAATTTTTTCGGACATTCGTTCTCATAACAAAGCAACAACTTCTACACATAATTTTAATATCATTTTGCACTATGTTGATATATGATGTTATAAAATCATGCAAGAATAAAAAATATATACATTTATTACATTTTAAGATATTTTGATCAAAAATTAAATGGCTGTATTGACCTTTGGACGGTTAAACTGAATGACCCTTTGACTCTTCAAAATCTTTAAAATACCTTTATATGTAGCAAAATATAATTAAAACCCTTTGGGATTCAATAAAACAGATCTAGTTGTACTACCTTACATTCTTTAGATGTCATATCTTTGTTTTTTATTATTATTAAGGCCTTTGGACAAAAAAAAAAAAAGACCCCACATGTCATTGACCCGAATATAAATTAAAACTAAAGGTCCTTCCTGCAAAAATAAGGATGTTCCACAAGAATTTTGTGGAATTTTTTGTTGAAATGTGCTCAAATTAAATTATTCTGCTCCATTAGCAATATTTAGGGTCTTTTCTAGTGATGAGAAGTTAATATCAGCGAATCACTTATTCTTTCCAATGAACTGGTTCAGGAGAAAAACAACAACAACAAAAAACAAAAAAACAACAACAATGGACCCTGACTTCCCATTCAATGCAATGTAAAACGTTAAAATAAAACCATAAGTTGACACATACACACTTTTGGTATGAAGTTTGATTAATAAGTGCATTCACAGTCATTTGAAGTGTCCCAGTAATTTGATGCAGCTCATAAAAACAACTGAGAAGAATTCATTGCTTTTATTATTTGTTCCCTCATCAGTTCTTGGACATGTCCGAATTGGTTCAGTTCAAAGAATCAGATTCGTGAACAATTCGCTGAAAAGATCCAAATCAAAAGAACAATTCGTTCACAAAAACCGGACACCGCCGTTTCCTCCCTCTCCCTCTCTCTCTCACAGTCAATGGCGGTCGACTCATATGGACGAATCCCAAGGTTAATTCCCGTTGATATATTTACTGCCACACTTAGCGTGCGTTTTTCATTACGATTATTCACATCTTGCCCCGTCACCGCAGATTTGCGAGGTTTTCTTTACATTTTCTACGTGATCACCCACTCATAGTTGATATAAATAAGCTAGTAATAATAAAGCAGTTACGTTAGTATGTTAATGCACAAATTTACACTGGTTTAGCGCGTGCGGTGAACACAAAACGCGCGCGCGCAGACAAATAACAAGGTTCTTGTGTGTGTCACATCTGTGTTTTTATGTAACTGTGTAATTTATTTACTCGAATGTGAAACTGCAGCATGGACTTCATGAACAACAGCTTACCGTATAAACTGTACCGGGTCGCAGTCGCTCCAGCAGTTTACACAAAACCACTCCATCTCTGAGAGATGCCTGTAAAAATCCTTCAGGATCCGATAGTGTCTTTTTGGGTGATTCCAGGACACCCAGCGTTATTAACCATGTGATGGTCTGTTCAGCCGAATTCATGACCTCATGCGTTCAAAGCTAAATAATAGCGATAATCCACGAGCAAACGAATATGAAATCTGTATGAAATGACAGATATCCTGTGTAGTCCACAACAGCAGCAGGACATTTGGAGCTGGTGCTCTGATCCCTCCTTTCCCCTGGATATAGGGATGACGATTTGTTTAGGGTTTTCTGGCAGGTCCGGTTTCTCTCGCCGCTTCTCTCATCTGGCAGGATGTCAGCTAGTGTTAAACCAAAATCAACAACCCACAATTGTTTCCCGCCACATGAAACCCAGTTCAAGCAGCTCGGGTCAGTGAATACATTAAAGACCTCAGAGACACATTAGGCTTTCAGGAGCACTATAATGCATATGAAAGACAAATATTTTTACCATTACACGTCCACAGGTGGAGAAAAACACACATTATTAATACAATCTTTAACAAAAGTCAACTTCTATTGTCTACAGACCGCATGTTTCCATAAAAGTCAGTGCTTTGTTATAAGACGGATCAGTGCGTCTATATTATTCAAAAAAGGCGCTGATGCCAAATAATATTCCATTGAAATCCAAATGTTCTTCTAGCGCCCCCTGCCGGAATCCCATACCTCCTCACGACAGCTATTAAAGGATTAGTTCACTTTCAAATTAAAATTTCCTGATAATTTACTCACCCCCATGTCTTCGAAGATGTTCATGTCTTTCTTTCATCAGTCGAAAAGAAATTAAGGTTTTTGTGAAAACATTCCAGGATTATTCTCCTTATAGTGGACTTCAATGGAGCCCAAATGGTTGAAGGTCAAAATTACAGTTTCAGTGCAGCTTCAAAGCATTCTACACGATCCCAGACGAGGAATAAGGGTCTTATCTAGAGAAACCATCGCTCAATTTCTGAAAAAAAAAATTTTTTTTTATACATTTTAACCATAAATGCTCATCTTGAACTAGGTCTCTTCTTCTTCTTCTTCTTCTTCTATGTTTGAATTCCAGCAGTGTAGACACTGCTAAGTGTATTACTGCCCTCCTCAGGTCAAAGTTTGAACTAAATTGTCATATTCAATATGCTAGTGCAAGTATATAACAATTAGTTCAAACTTTGACCTGTGGAGGGCAGTAATACACTTAGATACACGTAATACACTTAGTAATACACAAAAGAAGTCTCTTATGCTCATCAAGCATGCAATTATTTGATCAAAAATACAGAAAAAACAGTAATATTATAAAATAATATTACAATTTAAAATAATGGTTTTCTTTTATAATATACTTTAAAATATCATTTATGTCTGTGATGCAAAGCTGAATTTTCAGTATCATTAAATCCAGTCTTCAGTGTCCTTCAGAAATAATTCTAATATGCTGATTTATTACAAATGTTGTGCTGCTTATTATTTTAACGTGATATTTTTTTCCAAACTTTTGAATGGTAGTGTATTCAAAAAAAAAAAAAAATTATATATATATATATATATATATAGTAATATATATTTATTAATATATGTAATTTAGCAGTATACTATATATATATATATATATATATATATATATATATATATATATATATATATAGTATACTGCTAAATTACATTAATATACATTATATATATATATATATATATATATATATATGCATGCATGTATTTGTTTGAATATATATTTGTTTATATATATATATATGCATGTATAATAAATATATATATATATTATATATACGTACATGTATACATTTACACAAGTGAACACATATGAAATACTAAATTCGTATAATACACAAAATCTTATTCTATGCGCTGTAATGCAGTGTATGAAAATAATCCTGTATTTTAATTATTAATATCAGTATAAATTAAATAGCCTACAACAAACACTATCATGATGTATACTTACATTTTTATTTCACTTTTTCCACATTACATCTGGTTATTGACATTTTGGGGCAAAAATAATATCACAAATCTCTGTTGTCCTCAGAAAAGGGGCTCTTTATTTAGGCAAAATATGTAATTTCCATTTCGTTTTTGACATTTTGTAAGCTTCACCTTCACCTTTATTATCACCAAAAGCAAAACAAAAGGACAACAATGTCTATAAATAGGCCATCTCTTTATTGTTGTTGATTTTCACATATCAATCTCTGAAATTACATATTCAAAATGATTAAGGGAAGGGCTTTCATCCAAGTTCACACACCCAAGAGAGGGAGAGGAGGAGAGAGAGTTAATCTCTGGCTGGAGGAAAAGGAGGAGGATCGTTTTAAAAAGGACCATTTAAGAACTGTACTCCAAAAAGGAAGGGAAAAAGCAGGGCAAAATGAAAATACTGATAAGGTAACTGTTTTTTTGATATCTAAAATCCTGGTCAAATCTCCAGCAGTCATTCACGAAAGCCACACTGTCTTCAATTTATACCATTTGATATTTTAAACCTAAATCTAAAGGTCAGACTTCAGGCCCAAATCAGCAGCTCAAGTTTAATCCAGCCATAGTGAACTTTGAAATGGAGAAAATCATGAAATAAAAAATAAACTGGATTGATCCGAGAGAACAGGCACATTTGGAATAATTGTAAAGGTTGTCTAACATTTTCTAACATTTGTCACTGTTTAAAACAGTGGTAATAGTTTCAGTTTCTCACAGAAAAACTTTTTTTCCTTGCTATTTTTTCCACTTTTTTTTTTTTTTTTTTTTCATTTTTTTTGGTCTCCAACATTTCCCACCACCCAAAAAGAGCTGGAGAGGAAAATAGGAGTGGTGTGAGTTTTCTCCCATGCACACAAGAGGAACTAGTCCTTGATACGGGACTGTGCAAGGCTGTGTCTGTGTACAAATGTCCTTAAATGTATGAGCAACACTGATGACTCCATAATCACATGTGACCTTTAGGAGTGTACAACATAAAGCATTTGTTTGTGTGCACGGGGGTCATTAGAGATCTAGAATCAGTCAGTCGCTGGTGTGTTCAGATGATTTCGAAGGTTTTCTTCAGTTCCATGATTAACTGCCAGTCTGATTTCTGCATCTCGTCTCTGAACCAGTTCTTCAGAGTGTCGATTGACTGACGGGTGATCTACAAGGGATAAATGGACAAAATGTGAGAATCAATATCAATATATTTGTATACTGTTATAGTATTTATTAAATATTTTGAATTATATTTTATATATTCCGTTTTCATTTTAAAGGCTCCCAATTTTGTTTTGGAGATGTAGGTTTACATGCATCCAAGGTACGGGCTGCACAATAAATCGCAATTAACATGAAACCACAATTAAACTGATTTGGCTTAGTTATTGTTAGCGTTATTTTTTACGAACATCTAATTAATTGTTTAATCAAAGCATTTCAATCTTCTGTTTATTCGTATGACGCCCAAAGGGATTTCCTGGAAGGATTCTGCGAGTCATATTTGAAGTTTCTGCACAGGAGCGCCCTCTGGCTTTCAGATAGAGCTGCATTTACTACTGATCACAGAGCCATGCTTCACTGAGAAGTTGCGCATTAAAATAATCTGCAGTCTTTGTGAATTCACAAGCAGTTTAATTTCAATTAATCGTGCAGCCTAAATGGTCAAAAGCTTTTTTTTTTTCTTCCTTATAATATACATTGCAGCATCACCGCTTTTCTCACAGTATCTAATTTGATCAAGGATTCAGTCTCTCTAAACCCTCCTTTCTCAGAGCCTACTCTGCTCTGATTGGTCAGATGGTCCAGTCTGTTGTGATTGGTCTACCACTTACAGTGAGTGTTGAAAATGAAACACCCATTACCAATTCTGAATTTCAGCTCCGGAGGCTTCATCAGCGCTTGTGTACACAGTGATACGAACAGCAACGATGGCGTCATTGTTTGTGGGCAGCCAACAAAAACCACAGGCTGGCATTATGCAAATTTGTTACAAACTTACATTTGTGCAGGAAGTAAAACTGGAATTACTGACGACTCGTTTCGGGCAGTTCAGAATCAGTTCTTTCTTTTGGGAGACAATATCTCCATTTAACCTGAACTTTGATCTTTGAAAGTTTGCAGACCTTTTACATTCACAAACAACTATATTACACAATACATGGATGGTAATATCCGAAAAAGCGCAATAGGGGCACGTTAATTTTAGTTTAGTAATTTTGTCATGTGCTTATTTTTTCTATTTAGCATTATTTTTATTTTATTTTATTTTAGTACTTCAACTTAAAACCTATTGTATTTCAGTTAGTTGCCAAGGAAATATTTCTAATTCTCATTTTTGTTCATTGAAACAATGCTTGTAATTAACAAAAATCAACACTTGGCATCATGAGAGCTCCAGTGGCTTTATTTTCAGGATGTAGGGAGAGAGAGCATACCTTGCTAACAATGATGTCTACAGCCTCAAAGTGTCGGCCGTACATCTTGGGTGATTCTCCAGGAATTGGCTCTATTTTCACACAGATCTCCTGTCCCTTCTTAGCGCTTTCTACAGACTTGTGATTTATTTCAATACCAGTCACGATGCCAATGTCTACAAACTGTGAAAGAGAGAAAAATTAAAGCAAACAATAGCACTACAAATTTGATTTTACTGGAAAATAAACAGATAGAATGTAGAAACTGACAGAAGATGAAAGCAGTTTCTCTACTGCTTCTTTTATTTTTAAGTATATAATGTGCACACTGTCTAAATTTCTCACCCCTTTGCTGGGCACACACACCGGAGTGCCTGTTCTCAGAACTCCAGCATCCACTATGACTCCCATGACGATGGGATCTCTGGAGTTGAAGATGAACTGGGGCAATATACGCAGTTTACAGGGGAACACGGCTAGTTGTCTGAAAAAGAGAGAAACTTTCAAATATTCAGACTGCAAACATTTAATATACACAGGAAAAATCATCTATTTCTCAAGTCTTTAAGAATCTTGTTTGTGTTGTGAAATGACACAATGACCCAAAATCTTTCGGCTAAGATGAGTTAAATGTTAAAACGCACACTACTATGGACACAGTTAGATGTGTTTCTTGCTCAATAATGCTGCATTTATTTCATTGAGAATACAGTAAAAACAGTAATATTGTGAAAATTTAAATAATGCATTTTAAAATGTAATTTCTGTGAATTTTCAGCATCATTACTCCAGTCTTCAGTGTCACATGATCCATCAGAAATCATTATAAATGCTGTTATGTTGCTCAATAAACATTTATTTTCATTATCATTGTTGCTGCGTAATATTTTTGTGGAAGCTGTGATCATTTTTTTTTTTTCAGAATTCCTTTTTGAATAGAAAGTTCAAAAGAATAGCATTTATTTGAAATAAATGCTGTCTCTATTGATCAATTTAATGCTTTCTTGCTGAATAAAAGTATTAATTTTTAGTATTAACTGTACTGTAGTGTAGTGTAGTGTATATCAATGTTAAAATGAGAAAAAAAGGGCGAGGATGAGGGCGGTAGATAACGCACTTGAACTCATCCTGTTTCTGTTTCTTGTAGTCTTCTCTGTATTTGGTGAAGGCGTCAAACAGATGGTAGATGATCTCAGCGCTGAAAATGCGCACGCCGAGACTGTCAGCCATCTCCTGTGAATCTCGCTCTATTTTCACATCAAACGCCAGGATCACTGCATACCTACAGGAAAAAAAAAAAAAGAATGATTACAATGATATAATCTCATAATAAGAGATATATGTATTACTCAGAATACATACTGTGGATCATGCTCCAACATAGTGGAAGCTTTCATGACGTCTTTCTTGTGGACAGGGCCAATGTTGATGCCAGCATACTGAGGGACAGAGAGAGAATCAAAGTGGGAATGCAAAAAACTGCAACAAGCTCAATGGAGAAAATAAAGACAATTAGGGCTGCCACTAACAATAATTTTGGTAATATAGTAATCATAAATGATTTATAATGCGGTTCATGGATTCTCGTCCTTGTCCTTATTTTTTTTTATATATATATATATATATTATATATACAGTGTGTGACACACACACACTGCACTTACACATATATAATATTACAATCTAATTAAAACTTGACTACTCTGACCAATATTTGTGCACTATGTGCTAATCATTAGAGCAAGATGTTACCGTCAAACAACTGGAATCAATAGTAAATCTGAAATCTTTCTTGTGCTGAATGTGAGGAGAGCTATTTGTGCATTGCACAGAGTTGCTGCCAATTTAGGGTGCACTAAATCACTCACTCTGCCATGATAGACAGGATGTGGCCTAATGCCCATTTCGCACTGCAAGCTTGAGCGGCGCGTGAATGGTGCTAGTGAAGCGTGTGAGTGGTGCTTGTGAGGTAGTGAGCGGCACCAGAGCAGCACTAGTGAAGCATGCGAGCGGTGCCTGAGCAGCGCTTGAGCGTAACTATTCACACTGGAAGCGTTTGTACAGTGTTACAGCAGCAGCTCCAAGTTACATATAAAGTGAGCATTTCTTTACAAAGACAACTATAAATTTGTTTTTATAAGTTGGTCTTTTATAAAATTGATAGTCTTGAAAGTTTGTTAACATGGGGAAAAAACCAAAAAGCCTTGTGTCATATTGCTGCAAATGAATGAGGTAAGTGTTTACATCATCTGCTGCATGTACATGTTTACATGACAACAAACTCGGCGAAAACTTAAAAACAAGTTAAATGGGTAAATCTTCTACAAATATTTTTTATTCTTAATTCTGACATACTCCAATTCTTGACACTAGACATGAATATTCTGGGCATTTTGAGCACTTTTTGTGGGAAATCATATTTATTTTGTTCATTAAAAGTGTACTTTCACTTTAATTGAACGTCAGCACCGCAGCAAAAGTAGACTCGGCGCCGAGTCTGCTCACGCGACGCTCCTTCGCTGCTTCTGGTGTGAATGCAGTCATTGGTTAACACGCACGCGCACACACACACACAAAACTGCACTGCTCACGCAGCGCTCACGGTTGTGGTGTGAAACCAGAGTTAGAAGGCAACTGCTTATGTAGGCAGCTTGTTTGGTTTTGAAAGCACTTAGATGACAACATCTATTTCAAAACCATAATAAATCCAAGTTAAGTTCTTCAATAACTGATTTATAGAAAGGGTTTTACAATAGTGTGAGGTATTTGAAGACTTACAGGCACTTTGGATGTACGCAAGAACTCGAGTAGAGCCTCCAGAGAGCCGAGCGTGGAGGCCTGCACATACACACCCTTCTCCTCCAGCTTTATGGCATTCAGAGTCTGTTTCAGCTCCCGGATCAACTCGTCCTACAAACAGCGAAGATCAGGATGCAGGAAAGCTCATCAATGTAGCAATTAGATTAACGGTTATGGCTAACTTGATTAATGAAGGGGCAAGAAATGAGAGGAAAGAAAGAAAAGTACAGTGTGTTCTTAAAAAGAGAGAGAGAGAGAGAGAGAGAGAGAGAGAGAGAGAGAGAGAGAACTGATTGGTTTGTAAAGGAACATGGTTACCCTCAGCACTGGAACTTCATCCTCTTTATGAGCGACGAGGAGGGGCAGACCTGCCAGCGTCTTCTCCAGATCTTTCCCCAGGATCTTCACTCCCTGAGCCGTGGACACTTCTTTATGCTTCTCATACTGATTCTGTGCACAGAGAGAAGAAAAATACAGAACGTGATCAAGTGAGACAAGCTCAGACCGCTAATCGCAACATAACAGATATAGCGAATTAAATGTAGTTGTGCATGAGACCTTCACTCTGAGCTCTTTCAGGGGTGGAGGGAGGAGCAACCCTCTGATCTGAGTGACGATTGGTCCATCCACACCGGGGACGATAATGGTCTCTCCCTCCCGCAGACAACCATTGATCAGGATCACGTCTATCGTCGTACCCATGCCAGGCAGAGCTTTAACCTGAGATATAGGAGATGGACCACAGAGGTTATTTTTAGGTAATTACCTTATTAAATGTATCTGTGTCGACTTGTGTCAAATACTTAAATTCAACCAATTACTTTAATCAAAATACTATAGATGGTTACCAATAAAATTATCAACATCAACAAAAACCATCTTTACTCTGCAAAGGTGGAACAGAAGTTGCATCTGACATGGCATTTTAAAGCCCAGATCAAAGAACAAACTAGTGTGACATCATTTTGAACAAAATCAGGCCAAAACAATGTTTGTTTGGAGTTCATTTCGGGAGTTTGAAACAGCTTGCCAAAGCAAACTTCCTGAAGACAGAAAAAAAAAAAAAAAAAAAAAAGGCTCACTCCTTCAACCTACCATTGGTCTGTGGTGATTATGGCGATTACAATATTATGACAAAAATCATCATTGTCGATTACTGCTCTTGTTATTGTAATAATGACTATTATGTAAATTAATAAAATATATATAAAGAAGTTTTGTGTTTGGGGAAATGGCGCATATTCTGGCTACACTGACCTGACAAAACAAGGTAAAAACCGTTTCCGCATTAAAAAAAATAAAGACTACACATTGATTATTTTAGTAGAATGAAAAACAAAATGGTTATTCAAACAACTGGGAATAAATTATATACAGAGAGCAAAGAACATTTTCCATCATTGGAGCGGTCCATGACTTAAAGGGTTAGTTCACCCAAAAATGAAAATATTGTCATTTATTACTCACCTTCATGCCGTTCCACACCCCTAAAACCTTTGTTAATCTGACCTTTGTTAAGCCTCCATAGCCAGCAATGACATTTCCTCTCTTAAGATCCATAAATGTATTAAAAACATATTTAAATCAGTTCATATGAGTACAGTGGTTCAATATTAATAGTATAAAGCGATGACAATATTTTTGGTGAGCCAAAAAACAAAATAATGACTTATATAGTGATGGCCGATTTCAAAACACTGATTCAGGAAGCTTTGGAGCATAATGAATCAGCGTGTCGAATCAGGATTCAGATCGTGTGTCAAACCACCAAACTGCTGAAATCATGTGACTTTGGCGCTCCGAACAGATGATTCGACACGCTGATTCGTTAATGCTCCGAAGCTTCCTGAAGCAATCGGCCATCACTATACAAGTCGTTATTTTGTTTTTTTGGGTGCACCAAAAATATTCTCGCCACTTTATAATAATATTAATATTGAACTACTGTATTCACATGAACTGATTTAAATATGTTTTATTACATTAATGGACCTTGAGAGAGGAAATGTCATTGCTCCCTATGCAGGCCTCACTGAGCCATCAGATTTCATCAAAAATATCTTAATTTGTGTTCCGAAGATTAACAAAGGTCTTACGGGTGTGGAACGGCATGAGGGTGAGTAATAAATGACAGAATTTTCATTTTTGGGTGAACTAACACTTTAACATATGCGATCGATTCTCTTTAGAAAATGTGTGTGATTGGATATAATGCTCAATGCTGCAAAAACTAGTATAAGCAAAAACTGTTGCAATGTGAGCAAATCTAAAATGTAATGTCAACTCATTGAATCTTCTCCTTTGATCTCTTACCTCCATGACCTGTGCCCGAAGTTCGTCACAGTGAGCCAGTCGGCGGGCTAGCATGGTTTGAGTGAGCTCAACCAGCAGGGCGATGAGGTTCCCCATCCCATCTCCCGAGTGGGCAGAGGTGGGAACCAGGGACACAAATGTACGAGGGTCTTTGTTCTCAAAGAACAAGGCGGCATTAAGACCCTGAAGATTGAAGGACACACAAGATAACACTTAAGTTAAACTCACTTCTTATATACACATGTTAGAGTCAACAAAAACAGCATTTATAAACAAAATGAAAAAGGAAAGTCCAACAAGTGACAACAGACCTGCTGTGCGAACTCTACAATGATAGATTTAGCCCTCTCGTCAAACTCATCCTTGGTGTTCTTCTTCTGTTTCTTCAGTGTGGCAACCACATCTGTGTCTGGACTCTTTTTCCAGTCATACAGACGGTCAATCTGAGAAAGAAACATTAGTATTCATATACTTGTAATCATCAGTATCAGTATTCAGCTGTCACTATCTGGTACCTTGTTAAGTGCTACTATGAAGGGGCATTTCTTCTCCTTCAGCAGGTTGATGGACTCGAGCGTCTGTGGCTCTAAACCGTGCATGATATCCACCACCAAGATGGCGATGTCACACAGAGAACTACCCCTGTTCCTCAGATTACTGAAGGATGGAGGAGAGTGCAATTAAACATACAAATGCTATAAAAATAGAGTTCAAAATGTCATGGTTTAGTAATTGACTGGTATGGATTTTCTACAGTATCTACACATTATACAAATTTAATGACAGCAAGGTAATATTTAATAATGATTTTAATATTAATTTTTTTTTTTAAATATATACACACAAAACAATTTAAAAGATTGGGATTAGTAAGCTTATTTAGTCTCTTATATTCACCAAGGTTGCATTTATTAATCTGAACAAAAATACAGTAAAACGCATGATGTAACAACTGTGATCTTTTGACTTGACTACCCTTCTTGTATTTAACATATAAAGCACATTTGTCTTTGATATCTCATTTTGTTTCCACTTAATTCTGTATGTTTAAATGTATACTGTACTGTTGTTTCACATTTTGGACCTCATGTTTGTGTGTATGCCTTACCAGAAAGCTTCGAGAATGTATACATAAAAAAATCCAGTAAAACAATTACTATGTAAATTAATGTGAAATAACTTGTCAATTTGAATATATTTTAAAATGTCATTTTATTCTTGTGATGGCAAATTTTCAGCATCATTACTCCAGTCTTCAGTGTCACATGATCCTTCAGAAAACATAATTACTAATATGCTGATTTGATTCTCAAGAAACATTTATTATGAATATCAATGTTGAAAACTACAGAAGAGGATTAGGGCCAAGCAATAATAAAAAAATAAAACCATCGAGATTAAAATTGTTAAATTACAAGAAAAAAAGTCAAGATAAAATGTTGAGAATAAAGTCATTAAATTACGAGAAAAAAGTCATTAAATTACGAGAACAAATTCGTTAAATTATGAGAAAAATGATGTTAAATTTCAAGAAAAAAGTCGAGATAAAATGTTGAGAATAAATTTATTAAATTATGAGAAAAAAGTCGTTAAATTACGAGAACAAAGTCATAATTTAATGAATTTGTTCTCGTAATTTAATGACTTTATTCTCAACATTTTATCTCGACTTTTTTTCTCATAATTTAATGAATTTATTCTCATAATCTAACAACTTTTTTCTCGAAATTTAACAACTTTAATCTCGAGATGGTTTTATTTTTTTATTATTGCTTGGCCCTAATCCTCTTCTGTAGAAAACAGTTGTGCTGCTTAATGGAAACAATGATTTTATTTTTCAGCATTCTTTGAAGAATAGAACATTCAAAACAAACTGCATTTATTTGAAAAAGAAACATTGTGAATGTCTTTACTGTCAGTTTTATCAATTCAATGCATCCTTGATGAATAAAAGTATTCACTTTTATAAAAAAATAAAAAATAAAAAAATAAAAAAACCTTTTGAATATTTTTATATAATCTATTGGTCAATATAATATGGCACACACACAAAAAAGAAAGTAAAAGGTGTACCTGAAAGACTCGTGTCCAGGTGTGTCGATAATGAGCATGCCAGGGATCTTCACATTCTCCCTCTCAAACTGATATAAACATAAAAACATTAGGGTTCATTCACATATTTACCAATAAATTTCCATGACTTTTGAGGCAATATTCATGACCTAATGCTCCATGAAAGTCTATATATACACACATAAAATAGAAATAAAAATCCATGTTCAAATTTATCATAGCATATCTGAACTAAAATGAATGATTTTTAATGCTATTGTTTGCTTACTATTTGTTTTAATACGAAGTACAAGCTGCAAAAAACACCTCTCAGACAGCAAACAAATACACTGGCCTGATTGGGCAAGAGACAATTCCATCAACTGTCCTGAAACGAGAGAGACTAGAGCAGGTCAGTGCAAAGACACAGTCCCTCAAGATCATGGTGTCAAAAAGACTTTCGCTCTCGTTTCAGGACAGTTGATGGAATTATCACTTGCCAAAACGGGCCAGTGTACTTGCGCGCTTTCTGAGAGATGTTTTATTTTGTGCGCTCTCAGACAAAGTGTGCACACATAAAGCAATGCAGCTCATTTGTAACGCAGAGTACAGATGTGATGTGCAGATCTGAAGCCATTTGTGCATCATAAGCTAGTGAGAGAGGAGAAACACCGAATCACACTGTTTTCAAATTACTGAATTGATCTGATATTCTGTGTGGATTCATTTACCCATCTAACCTACATGCTATAGTGAACACATCTTTGTGGGAATTTCCCATTTTACAAGCACGAAACCTGCAGGAATGAGTAAAACTAAGTGCTCAATACCTGCAATCTATTGCCAAAATTCAGGTTAAACATTCTATTATACAGATATTTGACTATTTATTTTTCCAGGTTTTTCATGACCTTGAAACACATCTTTAAAAATAGAAGGGGGAAAAAAATGCATGGGAAAACAGAAGAGAATGTGCGTTACAGAAAAATACTCACATTTTTCACCATCTTGGTTTGTTCTAATATGGTTTCCAGGGGCACATTTGTGGCTCCGATCTGCTGTGTGATACCACCAGCTTCACCATCCTGAACATGTGTGTGTCTCAGCTGATAGATAGAGAAGAAAACAATATTAAGCACAAAAACCACACAGGTGCTGAAGTCCACGTCAGTCACTTTGAAACGCACCTTATCCAGGATTTTGGTCTTCCCTGTGTCCACATGACCCAGTACACAAACCACAGGAGATCGGAGCTTGTCTAAATTAATGTTCTTTAGGTTTTCCTGCCTTCGTTTCTGCACACAAATAAAAACATGATTGATTCCACTTCACTGACTAAAATGTGTGCAAATCTTTTGTAGTATCTGTACCTCTATGCGCCTCTTGGCCTTGTCGTAAAGTCTCTCCTCTTTGCTTCGGTCATCATCTGAATCGCTCTCGCTGCTTGAATCTGAGCTCGGCTCTTTTGCTGCTTTGTTTGTGGTCGCCTTGTTGCTGCTGTTTTTGATGTCCTCCTCACTCTCCTCCTCTCCTTCACCCTCTTCCTCTTCTTCCTCCTCTTCATCCTCCTCCTCTTCATCATCGTCCTCTTCCTCACTGCCGTCCTCCTGGTCTTCAGTGGGTTTATGTGTAGCTGTAGTGGTTTCCTTCACCTCGATGTGAACCTTCTTCATCTCTGAGTGCAAGAATGTCAAATTAATTAGCGCCCGTAGCAAACTACCATCATATGACTTTATGATTTTAAAAGATATGCATCTGTGGAAATGGTTGCTTTAACCCCACCTTTCTCTTCATCGCTGGCCATGGCCTCCCAGTCATCCAGATCAGCAGCCTCCGCCTTTGGCTCCTTGACTGTAACAATTAAAATTACCATTTTAAAAAGCCATCATACTTCCTAATAGCTATAAATCATGAACAGACAACTTTACTGTATAGCATGCTATTTTGCAAATTTTGGATTAAAAACTCAAAAGTAGGGCTGTAAAATTAATCAAATTCAAAATGCGAATCCGGAAAAATTTATACGAAAAATACGTAATTTAGGGAAAAAAATAAACAGATTTCATAGGGCCCTAAATTTGAGAAATTAAAGTAAAGTTTCATTTGTAGTACAGATACTACAAAAGATAAGTTAAATCAGCAGAGCAGGCTGTGATTGGTCGTTACCTGGCTCCGCTTCAGGCTTGTCTACTTTCATCTCTGTTATGATTGGCTGAGGTGTCTGTGATGTAGGTGATGTCACTTCTGAAGTTTCTAATACAAGGAAAAAAAATTGTTAGGATATTTTAACCATTTTTGATTACAGCAGGGAGCAAGTCATAGTCAATCGAGATCTAACCTTCAGGAGTTTGTGCTGTTGGCTTCTTTCTTCTCTTGTCAGAGTAAACAGGCTTCTTCTTTGGCATTGCATCTTTGGATGGCACTTCAACACCTGAAAGGTAGCCAACGACACCACCAGGTCAAAAAACGATCATAACTTCATCATAAGCACTATCAGTCATGTTCTCACCCTGAGCCTGCAGTGCTCGCAGTGTGGCTTCTGCTCTGGCTCGAGCCTCTTTCTGGGCCTTGGTAAGGAGTTTTCCCTCCTTCTTTAGTCTTTCTTTTCTCTCCTTATCCTTTTGCTTCTTCTTCTCCTTCCTCTCGGCCTCTAGACGCTCCTGTGGATGAAGGTTTCAGAGATGAAGGAACTATAATCATTTGACACCATGACCTTGAGTGACTATGTCTTTGCACTGACCTGCTCCAGTCTCTGAGCCTCCAGCTCCTCCAGCCGTTTCAATCTCTCCTCCTCTTCTCTTTTGGCTCGTTCCTCCTCTTCCTTCATTTTGGCCAGGGCCTCCTGCATGGCTTTCACCGTCGCTTTGCTGGGACCCTTTTTCTTGTCCTTGTCCTCCTTCTCGCCTTTCTTCTTCTTCTTGTCCTTTTTCTTTTTGTCACCCTCATCCTCCTCTGTAGAAAAGTAGAGGAGAGAGGAAAATTAGCACTAGAAAGAAAGAAGCAGTGATCATGTAGGCTTGAAATAACCCTGACAAGAATCTCAGATATAAACCAGTGTGTCTCAGACATTATCAACTAATTTATGGTCTTTAAAAAAAGCTTAGGACTTGGTGATATACTGAATATTCACAATCATGATGCCTTTCATCATCTTTTTATTTTTCTATCAAGTTTCCTAAATTAAATTAAATCTAAATTAAACCACACGCGATTTAGCAAAGGCTGCGATTTTTTAATACGCAGCTTCTCAGTGAAGCACGGCTCTGTGATCAGTAGTAAATGCTGCTCCATCTGAAAGCCAGAGGGCGCTCTTGTGCAGAAACTCCAAATATACCCCACAAAAGCATGATATAAAGCAGGTCAATCCAGGAAATCCCTATGGGCATCATACTATTGCTACAGCTGAATAAACAGAAGATTAAAATGCTTTGATTGATTAAACATGACAACATTGTAAAAATTGTGATTTTAACAGTAAAAGACTGCAAAACTGCTAAGCTGACAAATAGAAATATATATATATATATATATATATATATATACACATCCATCCTGCATTGCCTATTAAATAAGTCCTATCATATATTTTATCACTGAGAAAAAAACACCTTTGAAATAATTCAATTAGAAACTACATGAACACAAATATCAAATTTTATATTTTATATAATAATTATTATAATATACACATATATATATAGAAACACTCCTAAGTGGACTATGGAAAATCTGACCTTCTCCCTGGACATCAGCTTCATCCTGCTCCACTGAAGCCGCAGTCTCTAATTTCATGCTCTCTGTTGAAGGTGTGGTAACAGGTTTCCCTCCATCTTTCTTTAAGGCCTCTTCCTCTTTCTCTCTCTTAGCCCTCAGCTTGGCCCTCTCCTCCTCTTTCTTCTTCTTCTCCCTCTCTTTTTTCTCCGCTTTCTTCTGCGCAGCAGTCTTCATCTTGAAGGACGAGTCTTCTCTTTCGTCTTCCTCACTCTCTGGTTTACCTTTGCCTTTACCTTTCTTCTTCTTGCGTGCGCTTTGAGAATCATCATCCGATTCGTCATTGTCGGCTGCTCCTCCACCCTTCTTCGCACCACCATCTTCATCGTCCTCCTCCGAGTCAGACACGCCCTTTCGCCCGCCTTTCTTTTTAGCCTTGGGTTTCTGCCGTGACTGTGAGCCCTCGTCCTCAGAGTCTGAAGCAGGACCAGCAGGAGCGGGAGCCGCCACCGTCTTTGTGTCTTTCGTCCTGTGCTCGTTCTCCATGTTGTTCTGACCCTGATCTTCATCACCTTCCTCATCCTCCAGATTCGCCTTCTTACCTTTCTTGGCCTTCTTCTTGTCTGCTTTTGTCAGTGTGGGCTCAGGTTCAGCTTCCTCTACTGAATCAGATTTCTAAGATGGAAACACACAGAGGAATTGCTGTCAATGGCACGTGACTCAACTTATACCATCTACACTACTAAAAGAGGGAGGAAAAAAAAAGAAAACGTGTGTTGAACATGTGCTTATCAGTTTGTGTTACTAAAGAATACCTTTGCTGTTTCTTTTTCTGGTTTTCCTGGTTGGTTTTCTAATGACAGGGTCTCCAGTTCTTTTAGGATGTCATCCTCACTGCAAGTAAAAAGAGGTAATCAGTAATTGTTTTAATTTTTTTTTTTTTATGTAAGTTAATACTTTTACACACATATTATATTTATTAATGACAGTAAATACATTTATAATGTTACAAAAGATTTCCATTTCAAATAAATGCTGTTCTTTTCTATCCATCAAAAAAATCCTGAAAAAAAAATGCAGCACATCCATTTTCAACTGTGATAATTATTTCTTGAGCATCAAATCATCATATCAGAATGATTTCTGAAGGACCATGTGAGGCTGAAGACTGACGCTGAAAATGTAGCTTTGACATCACAGGAATAAATTACTTAATTAAATTTTAAAAATTAGAAAACAGTTATTTTACATTGTAAAATTTCACGATTTATCTTTGATCAAATAAATGCAGCTTTGGTGAGCAGAGAAGAATCTTTTAACAATATTAAATAAATCTTGACCTTAGGGATGCACAATATATTGAAATGATCAAAATATCAAAAAAATATGCATATCACAACAGCTAGTGTTATCTTAATAAGCTAATTCAAAAAGATGTATTTTTTTACATTGATGTTAAAATCACATTGTCAGATTTGTGACAAATATTTATGTAATGCTAAAACACTTTCCATTCACTTTCCAAAGTTGTAGTGATGCTTTCTTTTCCCAGAAAGAGTGAAAAATATATATTGGTTATATCATTTTCAGTTTTAAATTATTTTAAAATATAACTTAAATTGATTTTACACACTTTAAGCATTATTGTATCAAATATCACATTATTTAACAAGATATATCGCATTTGTCTACAATATCGTACAGCCCTACATGACCCCAAACTATTTTAGCAGGTTACCTGTATAGCAAGGGAAAATCTCTTCAGGCTTATCAACTGTGTCAGTGTTGGAGAAAAGATATGCACACTTACTCATATTCTTTCTTTACTTTCTTTTTCTTGCTCTTTGATTTGTTCTGCTCCTTGCCTGCTCCCGCTCCTTCAATCTCTGCCGCAAGTGCGTCAATGTCGTCTTTGGCACTATGAAATTCAGAAAAAGACGGTGAATATACATTCAATTTGACTAAGGAACTTTGAAGAACTTTTTTTCCATGTTCTTTAACTTCTGCATAGTAGTGCATTTCTAAAAGTTGACTTAAAAAAAAAAAAAAAACAGACAAACACACTTAATATTTACAATGTAACTCTTCAAGGACAGCTGACTATATACAGACTCTCTACAAGAAAGATGAAATGGTCAAGTGAGTTTTCAGGGCCTTTAAATGGTGTACATTTAAGATACAATATTTTGCATTTAAATAAACGTGGAAATGTTTTGAAAAAGCAAATGGAAATGTACATCAAACTCAAATATTTGATGGAATTGGGTTAAAACACACCTATAATGCATTAAAAAAATTAATGGTCAATGCAGACCACCAAAAACGATTAACTATAAACTGACCAGGAAAAAAAACCAAAACAAGACGTCCTATTGTGACTTTACATCACACTTTCACTAAAAAACTACCATTATAGACCAGTGCTGTACGCCAATACACTTCTGACAAACTCATCAATCAGCATTACAACAGCAGCACAGATGCATATTACACCCCAAAAACCAGCAATGAAAGCACATATCTATATTTACAACAAAAGATTAACAAAAACTGAGCATATTAAACACCTAAACACAAGCACCTTACCCATCAAGTCAAACACAGCAATGAGGAGGAAGTGAACTTGTGCTGCTTATATAGTGGACTCTAAAGCCCTCCTTGCATGCTTGTTGCATCAGAAAGGGAAAAGCACCATTTACTGTCCTGTCATCACAGGGCAGAGCCCTCTCACGTATATAAACCTGCTGCCCTCAGCAAACACAGAGCAGGTGATGAAAGACCAGATAATACAAAGATGGACAAATGACTTAAATGCATGGAGGAAAGATGGTTAAGTAACAGGTAATCTTGTTTTGATGCAACTGAAAGTCGATAATTCATGGCTGGATCTCATGACATCTTCTGAGAATACTGGAGCAGGGAATGACACAGCAAGCAGGTTAACACACTCATTAGGGCGCTAATCAACTTAACCACCTCCAGCAAGGCCAGAAGAGCAAGAATCTGCTCAGCATCTGACCCAGCTAAATTTAGCCATTCAAGCGACTATATAAAATGGAAGGAAAACAGGTCAAACAAGGTGAAACTACTGACCCACACTGGCCAGTATTAAAGTAAAACCTAAAATCTAAATAATAATTTCAACCTAATGAACTTTAAACAAAC
This sequence comes from Chanodichthys erythropterus, assembly GCF_024489055.1. Taxonomy (NCBI): domain Eukaryota; kingdom Metazoa; phylum Chordata; class Actinopteri; order Cypriniformes; family Xenocyprididae; genus Chanodichthys; species Chanodichthys erythropterus. Next base: position 37,870,248 of record NC_090232.1, on the reverse strand, counting down.
CAAAGCTTACAGAACAGAAGATGATAAGTTTTATAAACTAAAACATTAGTCTGACATAACTAATGTTTTGACCAATGAATTTCCAATAATAAATAAGGATTTTCTAATATATATTATATTATATTATATTATATTATATTATATTATATTATATTATATTATATTATATTATATTAAAATTCAAATTCAGACCAATTGGCTGTAGATAATTTAACCCTTAAATGCATACCTCGGGTCTTTAGTGACCCGGGACGTCATTCATTACCCTCCTCCTTGTTCATTTTTTAAATTTAGACATCATCCTTCTTGGTATTCCTCAATCAATTCATTATAAAGAATATAACAAGAAAAAAAATCATAAAAATTATAAAAGAATGCCTATTTTTGTATTTATTTTTTGTAAAAATTGTATAGGGTCGCTAACGACCCGAGGTGTGTATGAGTGTACGCATATTTTTTCTTCACAACAATAATTGAATCTTAGATAACGGAATAAGTGCAATTCATCTTTATTCCACAAGGTGGCAATGTCTGAAACAATGCTGAAGTAACGACTCGTTCAGACAGAAAACCAAATAAGAAAAACATGAAATGGCTCAGCGATTTACTGCAGAGCAAGTATTGTACGCAATGAAATATGACTAACTGTTACTGGATGGATCTGGTGAAGCTGTTAGCGATCGAAATATTGATTTTGAAGATGTTGAAAATTATATGATTTTGAGAAGACGTTCGAGATCGCGAATGGGCTCATTTTAGTGACCTCAAAACATAAAACTAGCCCATTATTTGCTGAATTTACTGGGGAATGAGCTCTGACGAGGACAGTGATGATGGTATAAAAACAACTGCTCAAACTGAAAGCTTCCAAGCTCCAAAAGGTAACAAAATACGATTTATTTTATTCTTCTGTAATTGTTACTCTAATATCAGGAGTTTTATATTATCGCGACAGGTAGAGATCCTTCCGTGTTAGATAAAGACTCGAATGCAAGAATGATTAGCGAAACAGTCATGCATTTAAGGGTTAATGCACTTTAAATCAGTTTAAAACTCCAAAACAAATGATATGACAAAATCACTATGGCATACACAAGCTTTTTGTTTTTTACTATGACCAAAAACAATATTATGTTAATGAAATATTCATTATTGAAGTTTGCATGAAATTTCAAATGATGAATAAAATGTATACTCTATTAAATTGATATATGTTCATGCAAGGGAAACAGAACTGTCATATTATTTACGCATGTGAGAACCATGAATTATATCACTCTTAAAGGTATATTATTTCACCCAAAAACAAAAATTCTGTAATCATTTACTCCCCCTCAGGTTGTTCCAAACCTGTATAAATTTCTTTGTATTGCTCAACACAAAGGAAGACATTTTGAAGAAAGTTTGTTACCAGGCGGCTTTGGGCCACCATTGACTCCCATAGTACGAAAAAAAATACTATGGAAGTAAATGGTGGCCCAAAGCGGCTGGGTTACAAACTTTCTTCAAAATATATCTTCCTTTGTTTACAACAGAACAAAGAAATGTATACCGGTTTGGAACAACTTGAGGGTGAATAAATGATGACAGAATTCATTTTTGGGTGAACCATCCCTTTAACTTATGGTTCAAATCATCATTGAAGTGTTTGAAGAATTTCTCTCATCCCAGACCTGCGGTGACAATATATTCAATAATTAATGATTACAATGTTTATAAAACACATAGAACTTATAGACAAGTAAAGTTCAGATGCTGTAGCAACCCTGACATAACACACACGCAAATGTTTAAATACAGTCTGAATCACATTTGTTATTTCACATAAATCCTCAATATTGTCTAAATTTGACAGGCACAGTCCATTTAAACATTTTCAAAATCACATCCCTTGATCTCAGTGGGAAGGTTCACCAAGCCCAATCTAGCTGATGACAGGCTGTCACAGTCCTGGGAGGATTTCACCATTTACACAGCTTGAGATTTATAACTGTTACAGTTGAGTTGATGTGCCCAATTCTGACCCCTGGAGTCCCAGGTAGGTTTAGGAATAGGCAACCATCAAGCGACGGGGGTAATAATTCATCAGATCAGGGAGTTAAAATCAGGCAGAACGCCGTTTCTACATGAACAAAGATCGATGGAATCCCATAGAAGAGAGTTTTACTAAAGACAATGCGCAACCGCCGGGGAACACAATAGAAACGGATGATGTTGCACTGCCAGGCGAGAAATCAGACACTGCGTGTAACTGACAGAGGCCAGTGCCCTCACATACTAGTGTCTTCTGTGCTCGGACAGTGTCTGATATGACAGCAGATGTGAAGTGCATCTAATCGAAGACTCACAGCTGGTGGACCTCGACTCAGGGGGGAAGGCAAAACCTGCTCGTGACTCATTTTAAAGCCACAAACGCGACAAATAAGCAATGCTTGCAATAAATTACCCAATCAGCCTCGTGTGTAGACCTGTATTAATAAATGTCAGTGGTCTCCAGATTATATTCCTTCAGTTAAGCGGTAAGTATGGTAATGATCAAGACAGGCCTAGTTACAGCGGCACATGAACTCATGTACATCAGATGCTAGCCAGGTGGCTAACAGTGTCTCCTTAAACATTACCCTGTCGAGATTACAAACAGCACGGTAGTTCGCAGTGGTCCGTGTTACGCACTAGCCCGTGTCCTAACTTACCCGTCATCTCCCTTATTTTTCTGTTTCTTCCCCATTATGTGTGAATGGCTGTAACCTCCTCGTTGCGGTGCAGTGTAGTCAGTGTTAGCGCTTCAAGTTGGTCGTGCTCGTATTGCGCATGCGCACTTGACAATGAGTACTCGCGCAGCGGCCTCGGCGCAGACCTATAGCGCATCTGGATGGTCCATTCGGCTACATATATAAAAGGATGTATGCGATTTTAATGCGATTTCGGGATGTTTGACTCAGACATATTATCGTTCTTCTGCTGATTTTCAAATGAACAGCACAAAAAGCAAAAAAGGAGACTATAATTAAAGAATAAAATTATAGGCCATCTACATGGTATACTAATCTGCGCTAAACTGCGTCAGGAACAGACGAGCGCGACAGGAGCGCCGCGCATGGCAGGCATGTTACCAGCTAAGCCATGACAATTTGACAAAAACATATTAATTTACACACACATATATATATATATATATATATATATATATATATATATATATATATATATATATATATATATGTATGTATGTATGTATGTGTCGAAGAGGTGGTGGTTAATTATAACATTATTATTAATTATAAAATAAACAATATTAATTATCAATTAATGTTTTAATCATTATTATTAATATTGTTAACATAATCGCGAAATTGATTTTAGTTTACCTATAGATAGATAGATAGATAGATAGATAGATAGACAGACAGATAGATAGATAGATAGATAGATAGATAGATAGATAGATAGATAGATAGATAGATAGATAGATAGATAGATAGATAGATAGATAGATAGATGCATGGATGGATAGATAGATAGATAGATAGATAGATGATGGATGGACAGAGATAGATAGATAGATGCATGGATGGATAGATAGATAGATAGATAGATAGATAGATAGATAGATAGATAGATAGATAGATAGATAGATAGATAGATAGATAGATAGATGCATGGATGGACAGAGATAGATAGATAGATAGATAGATAGATAGATAGATAGATAGATGCATGGATGGATAGATAGATAGATAGATAGATAGATAGATGATGGATGGACAGAGATAGATAGATAGATGCATGGATGGATAGATAGATAGATAGATAGATAGATAGATAGATAGATAGATGCATGGATGGACAGAGATAGATAGATAGATAGATAGATAGATAGATAGATAGATAGATAGATAGATAGATAGATAGATAGATAGATGCATGGATGGATAGATAGATGATGGATGGACAGAGATAGATAGATAGATAGATAGATAGATAGATAGATAGATAGATAGATAGATAGATAGATAGATAGATAGATAGATAGATAGATACTTAAAATTTGAGGGATATTAGTTTTTATTATTAATATGTATTATTAATGTAATGTGTTGATTAAAATATTAACAATACCATTATAATCTGAATATTTCTTATGTAATATTAATATAATCTGGTATTATTTTTCCATTAATATTTGCAAACACTTGATGGTTAAAATAATAAAAATATGTGCATTATATCTGCACTACTAGAATCTCTGCCCAAAGCTTAGAGCTTATTTCAGTGGTTTTCATCATAGAATTAGCAGCAGTATTTGTGTTTCATATCAATCTCTGCGTTTGTAGAGAAAGTGTGACTGTGCAGGACACAACTTTGAAGTTAACATCCATGGTTTCTGAAACAAACATCACAGTGTTTATTTGTGATTTCATTTTTATTCACATTACTGACAGCACACCTTCACACAATCTATGAATCTTCTCAGCAACATCAGCGGTCACCGAACGGGTTCTCATGAACGCCGCCACCAGCACTGCAGCTTCCTCGGGACAGTATCTGCTGCCGTGGAGAGTCGACGTTAACTCCTTCACCATCTCCGGAGGAAGCCAGTCTTCAGGGATTTCCAAAGCACATTGTTCTACAGTACCATTCTTGATGTCCATGTCAAGCTTAACATCAACATCATCTATAACTAAAGACGTGCAAACACTGAATTTGGGAGTTTTGCCATAAATCCACTCCCACATCTGAATATCCTGTGTCATTTTATGAATGCCAGGCATAAGAGCTTCATGAGTGGGGTCAACTGAGATGACTGGGCTATCAAAGCCAAATTCAGTATTGTACCAGGAAGCAATAGCCTCCATGATAGTGTCGTAGTCCAGAGTGGGATCCACATCCGCAAGGTTCTTGACAGGGGAAGGAATGCTTGGGGTAGCGTTGCTCTTGATGGCTTCGGAAGCGTTACTCTTCAGAACCGAGGACAATACTGACCGATCCACAGAACACAGTAACGTACAGTGATGATAAGCTGAGCTTCTGCCTATTTTCGCAGCAGTGCCTGAAATCTTGTAATGCCCATTCAACAAAATATCAAATCTGTCTGTTGCAGCAACATCTAGATCTGGTCTCAGTGCTTTTAATGCACTAGTAACGACTTTGAGATTTCTGGGACGGTCATATTTCTTCTTGGAGGTGAAGAAGGTCATGTTGATGTTCCCAAAATCATGGAAAACCGTCCCTCCTCCACTGCGACGTCTCGCTAGCGGGATCCCCAAGCGCCTCATCAAGGGAAGGTTACACTCCTGCCAGGGGTTTTGATGTCTGCCTATGACCACCACAGGGGAATTTCTCCACAATAACAATACGCTTCTGTTTTGCAGATCCACGTGATCGTGAATCCAGTCTTCTAAGGCCAGGTTCTCATATATGCCAGCTGACGCAGATTTTAGGATGATACCCGCTTTTCCCGTTTCATCGAAGTAGGTTGACAAAGTGCTTTTGAGTCGAGCTGACCCAGAGAGGACACATGCCCTGTTTGACAGTCTCAGAATCATCGCTTTAATCCCTCGAAATGTTGGTAAAGCTCTAATGCATTAGAGATTATTCGTTTCTGAGGTGTGTAGCGAATACTTTCGGGATCATATCGTATGTCAAAAAGTGACTGCACAGTTCATGTGTACCGATATTCCCATGCCTGCAGCAGAGGCATGTCAACATGAACAACCGGGTCACAGGATCACGTTTCCTTACAAATCAAAATAAAAGTCCTGCACGACGAAATTGATTGATAAAAGACTAGAATATTTAAAGCATGTAATGTTAAGTAAATAAAAAGAATATGTCAATAATAATATAAACGCTTGTATTAATGTATTCATCACAAATATGCACTCGTGAAGATCTTTTATTTTGACATGTTCTAGAGGCAGGCGTCTGGGGCCAGTTGTTCAAAGTGTTTAATCTGGATCAGAATGATCTGGATTTGGAAATCCCATGTTTTGATATCCAGGATCAGGTAATCCATTTTACTTTCGTGCTGGTTTTTCAAAGCAAAATTGGATTGGATCACCCTGATCCAGATTTTTCAGATTTCCAAATCTGGATTATGGAGCCCCTGAAGGGACATGGTGAGATGTGATGGGTTGAAAAAAAAAAAAAACGTTTCAATGAAAAGTTCCGCTCGCAAAGAACTTTTAACTTGTTCCTCTCTTATGATTGTGCCAATGTAGTTTACAAACAGTGAAAAAAAAAAAAAAATCTGAATCAATATAATATTTTTGTTTGATATTTACAGCTGTTTGGGGATTATTTTATGGCACCAAAATGTCTTTTTCACTTTACAGTAGGTTACCGAAAGACTAAATATGCTAAATAGGCCAGCCAGGTGCCTCCAAAAGCCTATCTAATGTCTACTTCTAATTAAACTGATCAAGAGCAAAATAAAATATGTGTGTTTATGTATATTACATGATAAAATGTTGTATTTTTTGACCAGTTTTAAAGTTTTAGTACATTTTTGTTCCTGAAATCCACCCTTCTGATGGGATCAGTATAATCCAGATTTTTTGGATCAAATAAAAAGTTTTGAACAACACAAACTGATGATTTGATCCGGATGATCAAAACCAAGATTGGATTTTGTGATCTAGTCTGATTTCAGAATCCTTTTTTCCTTTTGAACAACCCCTTTTCAAGATTTGATCCAATCCGATAGCCAAAATCCAATCAGATTACTTAACCTTGTTGGTCAAAGTTGGTCACATGTTTTAGGAGGTTGTTGTTGTATTTTATTTCCATCAAACTTTTGGCTACAAACATGAAACCACTGTCTCACTTTACCTCCAAAAAAAAAAAAATAATAATAATAAATAAATCTCAAGTAGAATAAGTGCAATGCAGCGCCAAACTGCATTGGAAAGTACTATAATTAAAGGGTTAGTTCACCCAAAAATGAAAATAATGTAATTTATTGCTCACTCTCATGTCGTTCCACACCCGTAAGACCTATGTTCATCTTCAGAATACAAATTAAGATATTGTTGATGAAATCCGATGGCTCAGTGAGGCATGCATTGAGAGCAAAGCCATTCAAACTCTCAAGATCCATAAAATTCCTTAAAGCATATTTGAAACAGTTCATGTGAGTTCAGTGGTTCTATACTAATATTATAAAGTGATGAGAATACTTTTTGTGCACCAAAAAAACAAAATAACGAATTTTCAACCATATCTATATGGGCCAGTTTCAAAACACTGCTTCATGAAGCTTCAAATCTTTTGTTTTGAATCAGTGATTCAGAATCAGATTTCCTATCAAACGCCTAAACTGCTGAAATCACATGACTTTGGTGCTCTGATCCACTGATTCGATTCGTAAAGCTCTGAAACTTAATGAAGCAGTGTTTTGAAATCGGCCCATAAAGATATTGTTAAAAAGTCATTATTTTGTTTTTTTGGCACACAAAAAGTATTCTTCTCGCTTTATAATATTAAGATAGAACCACTGAACTCACATGAATTGATTCAAATATGTCTTTAGTACCTTTATGGATCTTGAGAGTTTGAATGACTTCAGGCCTCACTGAGCCATCGGATTTCATCAACAATATCTTAATTTGTGTTAGGAAAATGAACAAAGGTCTTACGGGTGTAGAACGACATGAGGGTGAGTAATTAATGACATTATTTTCATTTTTGGGTGAACTAACCCTTTAATTATCATATACTTTTTCAGTTAGGAGGGCTGTAGAATCACACACAAAAAAGCTTTCTAACTATAACATTCTTGAATTGATATTAATGAATTATAATATTATTATAATTATTATCAATCTGCATGAGTGCTTTGGTCACAGTCGGTGTTCGTCGCACTGTGTGAAGAGTCTATATACTTAAAGATAACCACTAGGTGGTATTAGATAATTGCTCATGCATAATGCAGTTTGACAGCTGTAATGTGATCAGTACAAGATCCAAGTTACTCCTCTCAAAGTAGTTAATGATTAAGATTCGGGATGAGATTAGGAAATTGCTAAATTCAATCAGAATGAAAGCATTTTGATAAATGATATGCATTTTGATCAGTTGATCAAGCTCACCCTTGTCCTCTTAAATTAATATCTTATTCCGAGAATTTGATCTTCCTTGAAACAAACTGCACTTATCTAAATTCGGTTCCTGCCATAGATCATAGTTAGTGATATGCACCTGAAATTTAAATTTAGCTTTGATTACACTTATACTTGCGAATAGCTATTTTAAACGTATATTCAAACTTTATAACTTTGTATTTTTTTTTTTTTTTTTTGCTTCAAAAGATGACTCGATAAGTCATGGGGAATGTTTTGTCCAGTCTAAAAAGCTGCAAATATTTTAAAAAATATATATTACATTTTCTTTTTAGGTGTTTCGTATGTGAGAGTAAGCTAAACGTTTTGTAAATAACAATGGGGGAGGGAATCGGTGAATGTCAATTCTCTGAGATCTGATTGGTCAGCTTGTCCTCTCTGATTGGTTGTTGGGCGGAGTCTACGCAGAGCTCTGAGCGGATGTTTCCGGTATGACCGTTGTTTGACAGATCGGGACGGACCGTCGCTTTCAGGTAAGGTTATCAACCACCATTATGTGCAGTTTACTGGTCATCCGGATCATGTGACGGCACTTTTTATATTTAGTGTGAGTTTATAGTGCGTGTAACCCTGAGAGTTTCCCGCTTGAGGTCGCAGATGGTGCTGTGTGTTGATCTGCCGAGGTCACCGCGCAGCATCACCGCCGGACGGGTCACTTACAGCACTGAATGCAGAGGAAAACATCAAGACCTCACGGCTGAGTCATGGCTTTCAGTAGCGGACAAATCCTAAATCACTCTCTTAAATGCGTGTTTAGCTTCAGTGCACCGTTATCCATGTTTTAACCCATGATCAGCTGATGTGATGCAGTTTCCTTACCCCAACAACTGATGACATGTTCAGCTTTGCATATGACATAGGGATGGTTATGTCTCGTGGATTCTGACTTCTCAGGTATAATAATGTGTTATAGTAGCATGTGGCCTACAGCATGTGATAGTCTCTGTGCAGTGGGAGACAGACCAGCCCGCTTCAGCTGTGGCTGCTGTCTGCAGCAGGCACTTTTAATGAATTAGGGTCCCATTACTGAGCAAAGGTGCTAATTTCCTTAGCTATCAGGGGTTTGCTGTTAGGTACGTTAGACAAACTATTAATACATTTAATGTAGGATGAAAAGTAGCTAGTTTTAAATGCATCAAATGTATGTATCCCCCCTTAAAGTATTGATTTGTGGTCCATCCCTACTTAGACTGTATCTGATAATTACAATCATACAAACAAAATCATAATTTTATGATAATATGTTGAATTGATGTTTAATAAATGTAGTAAAAATGAAGTGTTTATCAAAGGACGACCTCTTTTGTCAGAACAACATTCAGCATGTTAAGGTCATGTAAATAAAAATAAAAAACATATAAATTCATTAAATTTATGAGAAATGTGTTTATCAATAACTAACCGAGATTTGGCTCCAAACTAGCTCTTAACGACTGACGGTTTAAGCTAAATTGCTGGTATATCGGTTATTTATATATTTTATATAGTTTGATCTATTCTATGTGTAATGTGTACTGCTAGAAAAACATCGTTGTTAACTTTATTCTGACATTTCCCAAATTTTAGATTATAAAAATTAGTGATGCACTGAAATAATTTTTTTTTACAGAAACGCCGAAACTGAAATTAATGTTTTCATTTAGCTGAAACTGACAATAATGTTTAATTAGATTTGGGTAATAAACTCGGTATGCTGTTCGGGGTGTTATTTTCTCAGGTGAAAAGTGCTAAAAAAAAAACTTAATTTACGCTGCATTAGACTGCATTAGAGTAAATTTAGGGATTAAAGTGTTATTTTAAGTTTAGTTTAGTTAGTTTATGTTAGTGTTTAATGTTCAGTTATGTTGGACATTTAGATGAGTTTCTGTAATGTTTTTGAATTTTGTGGTTACCATTATGCAGAAGAGTGGCGCCTGTGTTTAAGCTGTGAGCCTCATATATGCATGTTTGTGGGATGGGATTCCTGCGTTCAGTTGAGTTGAGCTTGTTCAGTGAGTTATTTTTCTGAGTGCATTCTGTGGAGCAAATAGTTAATTTAATAAGGTAAATTAAGTCAATAAATGTGTTTTTTTCAACTTACGTAATAAACGTAACATTATTAAGTAAATTGCAGATATAAATATTATGTGTATTAACAGTGACAAATTTATTTGTATTTACTCAAAGAAATTTTGTCAGCTCTACTTGAGTTTCTTTTGTTCATACAACTAAATCGTTATTGGTACAAATTACTCAATATAGTTAGGTTGAACCACTTGACACTGCTTTTTTGAGTAAATCCAACCATTCATTTTTTTGAGTTGTCACTAAGTTCTTCAAAGTTACGAGCCACCTCTTGGTATTTCAGACGAACACATTTTAAATATTGCTATTTTTATTTTATATTTTGTCGTTGTGTGGACGAAATATATGCTGACATGGTCCAAAGTGAGAAGCGCTAATTAAAATAAGTTTTTTCGGTCAGTGATTTCTATTTCAGGCAAAACTAATAAAAATACTTTAAAAAATAATTTAGTAAAAAACACGGTTAACTGGCAACATTTTTTTTTTTTTTTTGAGAGAGAGAGAGAGAGTTAAGTACCTCCATTTACTAACCATTTGTTGAAAAAAAAAAACATTTACATTTTTAACGAGTTTCAGGCCCTATTACTCTATTCATGGAAAGTTTTCATCAAAGTCTTGCTGGAGTTTATGCATGAGTCGTCTTTGTCGCAGCAGATTTATATGCATAAAATTTTAAATCAGTGTTCACAAAAATGTTGACAGTGTGTTTAGGCTGTTGGTCTCATTTCTTGACCGCTGAACATGTCTAATATTGTGAAGTGCAGCTTTGACAGTTCTTCTTGAATCATCTAGTGTTGTGTCTGTCAGTTGGGGGCTTTGAAACAAAACTGTGTCTGTAAGTCTGTGTGTGTGTGTGTGTGTGTCGTCTTCTCTCATGCTTAAGGGTGCATACTAAGGGCATTGTTAACTGAGGACAATGGCTATTAGAAGGTGCCCATTAGTGAGTAACGAATACAGACATTTTAGCTTTTCTTTCTCTTTCCCCCATCATTATTGCCCTGTGGTTTCCATTTACTCTCTTGTTATTCTATAGTGTGTTATTGAATGTCAGAGTTTTTCAATGCTATCTCAGCCTATAATCAGTCTGAATGTGATACAATCACTTGGTAGGCCTCTTTTTCTGTATAAGCTTTAAATCTCTGATCGATGCACTGTAAAAAAATTATGTAAAATTATGAATTATGAAAAATTATGTAAAAAATACAGGAAAGATGTTAAAAACATTTCAGCAACCTGCAATTTTTACAATCTAAATTAAATTGTAATTTACCAAAAGAAAAATACATTTTAAAGGGGTGGTTGATTGCGATTTCACTTTGTTAACTTTAGTTAGTGTGTAATATTGCTGTTTGAGCATAAACAAAGTCTACAAAGTTATGACGCTCAAAGTTTAATGCAAAGGAAGATATTTTCTTTTAAAGATTTCTCTGTTTAAGGACTACAACAAACGGCTGGTAGGGACTACAATGAGCTTCTTCCTGAGTTGGTGACATCACTAACCCTAAAATTTACATAAACCCTGCTCCCGAGAACATGCAACGAAGGGGTGAAACAATACATAACACAAATGCAAGAGCATGTCATAAAAGCAAGTTGACAACATAAGTTATAACCATAATTAAACTAAACCATACCTGTTCTGTCTTCATGCAGCATATATTCTCTGGCTCTCTAGGCATCTTACAACAGTTCCCACATGAGTGATTTATAGATTATCATGACAGAATATGCTAATCAATGACTTAATCAGCTACATAAATTAATCAACTAACCATTCAGAAGCTTTCTGTTGAATTCTACATGTTGTCACTTCTTGAGTCTCTCCATCATTGATGTCCAACTCTGTTTTGAACATAAAAGGCTGAACAATTTCGGACATTTTCAGAGAGTCTGAGGTAATCGGCGATGCTAACATGAGCTCCTGAAACTCCGCCCTCTTCATAGGAGCAGCAGCTCATTTGCATTTAAAGGGACACACACATAAACAGCGTTTTTGCTCACCCTCAAAAAGTGACAAATTTAACATAATATAAAAATGGTCTGTGGGGTATTTTGAGCTAAAACTTCACATACACACTCTGTGGACATCAGAGACTTAATTTACATCTTGTAAAAGTGGAATTATATGACATGCATATTAGCAGCAAGTTTGGAAAGTGCGTCAAATCTGCATTGAAACTGTGTTGCTCGCCAGTTGCCCACTAGCTTTTTGTAATGAATTTTGGCAATGCGTGGTTGTGAGAATGCGATATGGCTTAGTATGATCATCAAATTGCAACAGTTTTAATTACATAAATATATAGTCTAACATGTTGCATGTTTCAGAGTAAAGCACAGCACGGTCAGTTTTTCCTTCTTTTTTTTCTTTAGCTGATCAAACATCCAGGGGCTAAAGAGAAAGACATGATGAATCAAAGTTCATCACAAGCAGCTTTTCCACAAGCTGAGAGAAAAACTAATATATAGATGGTGCATGGTGTCATTCACACAAATACTAAAATAATGCAGTAAACTAATAATGCAGTAAACGTTCATTTAACAAGATGTAACAGAACATACAAAATAAGATGTAACATAAAACCCTAATGTACATAACCGAAAAAAGAAGAAACAATTATTAAAATGTGAAGTGTTATACAGGGAATTTTGTGAATGTCAGTTTACAGCTATTCACTGTAAATATAAATAAGATAATTTGTTCAGTTTTACTTCCAAAAATGTACATTTATCAGTATTTTACTGTAAAATTCCATTAAATGTAAGGTTAGATCTGTTGCAGTTTTCCCCCATGTATAGTAGTTAAGGGAACGTACAACCAACTTACAGGTTTTTACTGTAGCATTTTTAGTCTTTTACAGTTAAAATTACAAACATTTTTACAGTCATCTCCAGTTATTACCAGTGAACCATTTTATACACGTTCACAATCAGATTTGGATATGTGGATGAATCCTCTTTATGTTTGCTGTGATCTCTGTAATCTAATCCTCTGTCCACCCCCAATGATTTCAGTTGTTTGCCTCTAGACACGGTGATGTCATCACTGAATGGCTTTAGCATGGTCTTTTGCTCGTGTTTTTTTTTTTTTTTTTGATGGTAGATGCAAGCGAACATGCAGTTTTTGTTGTAGGTTTGGCTCTCAGTCTCGCGCTATAAACGTGCTTATGCATGTAATGAATGTGAAGGGCTTTTATTGTATGCTGCATAGGTCAGCAAAACAGTAAGCGTGTGGTTCAGTGTACTTGCAGTCTGCTTACGCAACCCTGAATGTGAAAGGAACAAGTGAAGATGGAGTTATGCTGGGTGTTTGGAGGAAGATCAGAATGAAAACTAATTACTCGTGCTGTAAGGCCATATGGATGTGTGTGTGCTATTGGGTGTCTGTTAGGGATGATGACATCAGTTTGGGGAGGGGCTGTGATTGGAGAGTTTCCTCTGCTGATTGTGATCTTTGGCAGACCTGTTTTTGAGCACTGTTTACATTAACATTACTACTATAAAAACAATATTTACATATTCTCTGTTTACTGCCAAATGCAGTGAATCATTTCTGGTAGCAAAATTTTTAAATACTGGTTTTACTTGTTTGTGCGTATCTGTGTGATGCGCAATAAGGGATTAAATATTATAATAATAATAATTATAATAAGTTTTTTATAGGTTGTCTTATAAAATTTTGTTATTTTAATATTATTTTATGTGTTATTGTAGTATTTATTAATATTTCGAATTAGCTTTTAATTTTATATTTTCAGTTTTTATTTAAAAATTTAGTTTTTTTGTAACTGGTGTGTGCTTTTGTCATTTTTAATAGTTTTATTTCTATTTATTTTTAATTTATTTTTTATTGCAGTTTTAGTGATTTTTTTAAAAACATATTTTATTTCTGTTATTGGTAGAGCTGCATGATTAATCATTAAAAGATCATGATTTCGATTCAAACATCCACGCAATCTTATTCCTAAATGACAGCACTTCTCCTGTGTCTATTAAACCTTTGATACAATTACACTGAAACATTCAGATCAGCTTTGGCACTGCCGCAGACCCAGAGAAAGCAGTTATCATGTATAGGTACAACATCGCAGTATGGTTATTTTTATTCAAATCATCACAGAAGTACTACGATAAAAGTTTAAAAGTTCGCATATAAACACTGATTTGGTAGCGATCATAATAGAGCAAATAACCTTTTGAAAGTAACTTCAAATAACAATTGTATCAATTACATCATTACACCAGTAGGTGGCAACAAGTGACTGTTAAAAACTGTATTTGTCATTGAATCATTCATTCAGGAGTTTAGTAAAAAAAAAATGCTGATTCATTTAGTAATGAAACAAATGAAGTTATTGGACCCTATCTTGCACCCAGCGCAATTGACTTTGTACACCGACGCATGTGTCATTCCTATTTTGCACCCGCACAAAGCGCGCTTTTCCCTCCACAGAAGCACGTCGCTAAACTAGTGAATGAACTTGCGCTCCCTGGGCGGTTCAGCGCAAAAAAGGAGGCGTGTTCCGGCGCAAACAATCCCTGGTGCTATTTTGCTGTTCCATTAAACAATTGCGCCACTGACCAGAAAAAACCTAGTCTAAAGTCAGTGGCGCGTTGCGCATTGTTCATTATGCTATTTTAAGGGCGCATGCTTGACCATAATGTATAGCGTGCACAACGCGCATACACTTTGCTCATGTAATCTACACAGATGCAACAGTTATTTTTGCAAAGTAGTTACACTAAAAAAATATATATCAGTCTCCTCGGCTGTGAACCGCTCCTGGCGTGCGCCTGGTAAATACGCCATAATAATAGCAATCCATAATGGAACTTGCGCACCTGCTTTTAAAGGGAATGTTGGATGACGCTCTGATTGGTTTATTTCACGTTACGCCCAAACCACACCTATGAATAATGAAGCTACTTCAGACCAACCCATTTTAGATTTGCGCCGGGCGCAAGAGCCATTTATCCCGCCGGGAAAATAGCAACAGCGCCGAGACCCGCCCACAAAGTTACTTGCGCGTCGCGCTTTGACACTTGCGTTTCAGATCGTTAAAATAGGGCCCTTTGAATCATTCATACAAACAAGATTTTTTTTAAATTAATTAATTCAAATTAATTAAACATTTTTAAATAGACTGCAGAAATTAACATTTTAGTCAGAACCTCTATTAAATTACATGTTATTTTGTTTAGTTGTCTTGTTAGAATCATGAGAAAATCATGATCTCTATTTGAAACAAACAAATAATTACGATTCTCAAAAAAAAAGTTTTTTTAAGTTTAAATTTGATCTAATATTTATATTTTATTTCAGCATTATTTCAATTAGTGAAACACTGTAAAATGTTTAATACGTAATTTAAAATATTAATGGCACAAATTTTATTAATTTTCTATTAAGCAAATTGTGTGCCCTAGCTGTTAGTACTAATATAGCTGTTACTATATTGTGTATTTTAGCATGGCTGAGAAGCTGTGTTGACTAATAATCATCCATGATCTGTTTTTTAATCTAGTGCAATTTTCTTTTTTGTACTAAAATCCATCCAGATAATCCCTGTAATATGCATGGACTTGAACTGAATACATGCGTAAAGATCTTTTATTTCAGCCTGTAGTGATCCTGATTGAATGTGCGTGATGGTGATCTTTGCATGTTGCATGAAGCCTGTTGTCTTGCTGTGTGTTGCAGTGCCTGTTGTTGATGGCCCAGCTGTGCGTTGAGGTAGAATGGGACAGAGCACATCGGGCCCCGAGTCTGCAGAACCTTCAGAGGTGAGCAGCACCACCCTAATGCTTTGCCTAATCCACATATACACACAACTTTACCCTCTCAGTCTGAGCTTTTCAGAAGTTTCAGTGTGAGTGCAATGGAGTAATTAATTAGACAAATTAGCCCAATTTCCTGATCTCTCTGCATGTCTTTGATTGTTATCTATCAACATCTCTAACCCATTCTGCTTCTGTGTTTATATTTCCTATACTATATCTTTTTTAGTGATGTACCGATTATGATTTTTCATGGCTAATTTTTTTACTAACAAACTGGCCGATTCCAATACTTGTTTCCATTTTTCTTCTTTGTTTAAGCAAATTAATTTGTTTATTTGCTCTATAACAGGCAAGCCGGCCTTAAACAAAAATATCTATAGCTATTTGAAATTAGAGGCAATCACTGACTGCATTTAATCACGATCCAAACAAAGATACTACACATGTGTAGCATGAGCAGTTGTTTTTTATTTGAATTAGATTGTATAATTTGAAGATTTAAATTAAAAACTGATTTATGGCCTGTCAACCATGCATCTCTAATACCTTTGAAGCCATAACTGCTCTTGTGAGAAATTACTAATGTAAAACGTTTTTCAGTCCTGAGTTAAAAAAGCCATTATCCATAGTTAAGCATAATGTGAATATCCCTCAAGTTTTGGACTTTTTCGCATTGCGGATTGTCTTATTTCACACATACAGACAAGCAGCTGCACTGCTTTCCCATCATGCACCTTGCACCTCATTCACGTTCCTTCACAAACCCAATCCCACTTTCACCAATCTGTTCACGCGTCAATATCAGCAGCTGTTCAGTTTTGTTTTACCACCTTCTCTCACAAATCTTCTTTGTGTAGATCCTTGGCAGCTGTGTTTTGTAGCTGGGCAAATTGTCTGCAGCTAATCTGATCATGTGGCTTGTTTAGAAAGCTTTTTTTTTTAGCTCTGTCATGATGGGCAAAGTGAGAGTTTTGCCCAGCAAACTTCTTCCTGGAGTTGAAATGCTGAATTGCACAAATCCATATCTCAGTCCAAAGATTACATATCGCAAAGGCGTATCTGCTTACGAAACATCATTCTGAATGTTGACCTATCAAATCATATCTAAGTCCATAAACAGTTTATATTAAGGTATATTAAAGGTGCTCTAAGTAATAATATTTTCAAGTCTTAAGTTTAGTTAGGCTTTTATTCACATACAAACATTGATCAGCAAACATACATAGAGCTCTCAAATATGGTAAACATAAGCTGAACTGTACTTGCTTGATGTGCAAGTCTTATGGGTGTGGAACGACATGAGGGAACAGAATTTTCATTTTTGGGTGAACTAACCCTTTTAAAGTGAAAAGTATTAAAATCAGTGGCCTAGAAAAGTCTACATTTATTGTACATGGGGCATTGTACATTGTACAGCTGAGATCACGCTACTCACTTTATCTCCATAGCCCCTGAAATATTTAGTGCACCTTTAAAGGGTTAGTTCACCCAAAAATGAAATTTCTGTCATTAATTACTCACCCTCATGTCGTTCCACACCCGTAAGGCCTCTTGTTAATCTTCAGAACACAAATGAAGATGTTTTTGATCAGGTTTCTGATCCCCAAGAGAAAGCAATGTAATTACCACATTCAAAATAGTTCATGTGACTCAACCTTTATGAAGCAACGAGAATACTTTTTGTACTTTCCTGTCAGCCTCTGACACTGTTCACGTTGTAAACACAGTGCAACGCTTCCAGGTTCTACATCAGACATTAACCCTCTGGAGTCTGAGGCTGATTTGGGGCCTGGAGAAGTTTTGGCATGCCCTGACATTTGTGCTTTTTTCAGTTGTTCATAAACATATTAATGGAAAAAGTGTCATTACACTGTATTCAGCACAAACTAGGCTACAATAATATGTAAGGAACGTGTATGCACTTGTTTGTATATTTGAAGGAATAACATTTATGCGTGGTTATTGAAAAAACAAAAAAATTAAGTCACTGAAATAAGGCCAAAAATATATATTAAATCTGTGTTTACAAGACTTCTGGGTATTGGAGGTTGTAGGCTAGAATTTTTGCTTCAAAATTATGTAAAAATTATAATGCCTACTTGTTCATATAAAACAATATATTTATTTAGTTTTTGTAAGTCACTTTTTGTCAAGAAACACAGTGTGCGTGGAGGCGTGAATGATCATGAATAATGGGCCATTTACACCTGAGAAGACAAAAGAATCACATAATAATGACCTGAAATGACTTGCATATTAATGAGGCCTTTCAGTCAGGTAGGGTGTGAAAAAACCCTCTGTAATAATGTCTCAGCTCAATTTAAAATGGTATTCTATTATATTCTTTAAAATATAATGTATTTTTGTGATGCAAAGAGTCTGACTATAGTTAGTTTAAAAGAAGCACATTTGGAGAAATATTGATGGATTCTCATATGTTTATGTCAATTTTCTATACAGATTTTATTCTATACAGAGTTTATTCTATATTCATTGTCATTCCTACGAGCGCTGGATACTGTGTTTTCAATTCATACTTGCAGCCGGAGAGCGCTCTGTACACAAATTATTTAGTCCACAAATTAGTCCACAAATTATTCTAAAGAAGAAGAGGACATTTCAGGAATGGTGTTTTCAATTCATACTTGTAGCCGGAGGGCGCTCTATGTGCACATTTATTCCACAAATTATTCTAAAGGAGAAGAGGACATATCAGGAACTAACAGTATGTCTTCCAGAGGTCGTTAACCATGGCTTTTACATACAGATAAACACTTTTCAAGACAATAAATACACGATTGAGATGATGAATGCATGTATTGCCTCTGAATTTGAGTCTGAATAGCGCTGGCTCCGTGGGAGTGGCCGCATTAGCTGATAATGAGCTGAAACACAGACTTCTGACATGTGTCTCTTTTCATACAGATTACATAAACACAGAATTTTTGTTTTCGATTTGACTTGCATGATTTAAAACCTGACATTTCAACGTTTCTTTTGACATAAATCTAATTTTTTTGTCATTAGTATTCATAAGTTACAGTTCATTTTCTGAGAACTATCAGATTGGACTTCGTTCAGAGGGAGACGAGAGATCACGCATCATGTTAGTTTTCTTTATTTTACAAAAAGCACAACATTTCGTTTTTACTCTGAGTGTACACAAATAAAAGAAGACATTCTATAGTTTCAATTGATATATTACTTATGTCTCTATGACAAAAAATGACAGAGTATTTTAAGTCTGTTTTGCTGCAATGTGAAAAAAACCCTGCAAAACGCGCCGGCGCGTTTTCAGACCTCAGGGAGTTAACATGGAAGCGCTTCACTGTGTTTACAATGTGAACAGTGTAGGAGACTGACATGGGAGGGAAAAAATTGTTGAATAAAGATGTTATTTTTGCACAAAAAGTATTCTCGTCACTTCATAAAATTAAGCTTGACCCAATGTAGTCACATGGACTATTTGATGTCTTCACTACTTTTCTGGACCTTGAGTGTGGTAATTACATTGCTTTCTTTTGGGGATCAGAAACCTCTCAGTTTCATCAAAAATATCTTAATTTGTGTTCTGAAGATGAACGGAGGTCTTACGGGTGTGGAACGACATGAGGGTGAGTCATTAATGAAAGAATTGTTTTTGGGGTTAATTAACCCTTTAATACAAAAGACAGATAGTCCTGTAACACAATTGTGAGTGACATTTGAGAGAGATTCGAAATATTGCACACTCTGAAGTCACCAATAAGTATGTCTTAATAAATTCAGAGGATGTCTTAACTTTCACATGGTTATGTGGTTTTCAACAGACACTGATAAAATCTACCACTTCTGTTTTAATGTACTTCAACATTTAGAAGAATGTTGCACTCATATAAAATGCGTACTAACTTAAGGTAATTTTCATCATTTTCACTGCAATAAAACAACATTTATTAGTCATTAATAAATTTTTGTTTTTGTTTTTAAATCATTTTTTTTAAATATGGACATTTACTTGAATAGCACAACTGCATAAGATATTAAGACTTGTTTTTATAGAAGTTTATTTTTTCTTCCCCATTTGTTTTTTCCCCTTCTTTAAAGGTGCTATAAGGGATGTCACGCGTTTTTAGGCCAAAACATTTTTTGTCACATACAGCAAACATCTCCTCACTATCCGATAGCTGCCTGTCCCCTTAACACACTGTAAAAAAAAACGCGGTCTCTGTAGTCACCACAAGCTCCGAAAACGGCAATAAAAACTAACTGGTGCAGCCTGGACCACGAAACATAATAAACACGCTCCAGCCAATAACTGACAAGAATGATTTTAAATGCACGTTCATGACTGTTTCAGGAAGCATGGAGGGGAGGAGGAGGAAGGGTCTAGCTAGCCTCTGTTTTGTTTGACAACACTTCGAACGTCAACAGGAAGTTACTCCACCCAGGATCACTTGTAGCACCTTTAAGCCAAATTCAAATAAAATCTGCAAAAAAAAAATCATTACAAGAAAAACATTTTTAGTTAAAGATGAATTAGCTTCATAGTCTCTTAATCATAGACAAATGGTCTTCTCAACTGATCTTGTTTTAAGGATGTTGAGATATTTTACAGTAAAACAAGATGATTTTGGCATATGTATGTCTGAGTAAGATTCATTATTATTCAGAAGCTAGAAACAGTTCTGCTGTTCACTTCAGATACACTGTGGGCCTTGTTAACAATGCTTTATTGAAAATAAATGAGCTGAGAAAGAGAAAAGAAAGGAATGAGTGAGAAGAAGAGTGACAGAGTGGGAATGCTTGAAGGAATGACGGCACGAAGGAGAGAGTTGAAAGGTTTACATAATCAAGGGACAGGAAAATATGGTTGTACTTGATGGGTTTATATTGTGCAGATTTCTCTTCCTGTCCTCTCTGTCTCTCATAGACCCATGTCTAGAGTTAGTCTTTTTTCTCATGTTCTCATGTTCTCCTTTTTAACCCCAGTGTTGTGTTCTTATCCAAATCTGGTTATACTTTTTTCTGGTTATACTTGTGTGTTTTATGGCAGGACGGGTTTGGAAACATCAAGAGTTTAGTGGAGGATCAGCTGCAGACCAGCATGGTCAGTAAACACTGAATTATAGTCTTATGTCTTATAATCTTTCACTATGAATTACCAATAAACATGTTATCATACACATGACATATGAGGTATTTCTTGAAACATTATATTATTTTTGGGCTCTGTAATTTTATTTTATTTTATTTATTTTTTTATTTTAAGAATGATTCATTATGTGATCAAAAATACAGTAAAATGGTAACATTGTGAAATATTATTACTATATAACTAAATAATGGTTTTCTATTTTAATATGTTTTAAAATGTAATGTTTTTCCATGATGGCAATGCTGATTTTGCTCAAGAAACATTTTTATTATTATCAATTTTGAAAATGAAAACAGTTGTGCTGCGTAATATTTTTTTGGAAGCCATGAGAGATTATTCAGGATTCTTTGATCAATCGAAAGATCAAAACAACAGCATTTATTTGAAATATAAATCTTTTATAACATTATTAATGTCTTTACTGTCACTTTTTTAAAAGTACTAATTAAAAAAAAAAAAAAAATCATACTGACCCCTGACATTTGTTATTTCAAGTTCGAAGTCATTATCTATTTTCAAAAAGTTTAATTGAATATTGCCATTAATTAAAATGAAAGGTGCACTATGTAACTTTTTTGTGTTCAAAATGTACAAAATTTATATAATAATATAAATCAGTGCTTCCCACAGGTTTGAAATATACTTGCGGTGGTAGCCGGGCGAAAAATCCTCCTATTACCCACGGCACAAAAATAGTCTACTACATGTGACAAACAAATAATGTGTGATTTTTAACAGTATTTTTATTTATTGAAATTAATTTTATTTACATAGCATATTACATTTAATTACATACTAATATTATGCATTATTATGCACTGTAAATTATGCAAAATTACAGCATTTAAATGGTTCACCTTTTTCTATGTTCTCATGCTGTCATATAGTGTCTCTCTCAGTGAATGGGACACAGATTTTACTAGTAAAATTTATAAAATGAATAGTATGTCAAATAATGTTCTTAGTCTTTTCTTCCTGTGGGGGAGACTACGATAATTTACTATGAATTAAATGGAAATCAAATTAAATACAATTTATTGTGTAACCAAAATACCAATAATGCCCAAAAGAAAAAACTTAGCGTGTGACTTTTAATTATAAACAAGGCCGAAATACACCGGGACTCTTATTTTGAAATGTCTGTACTATTGCAGGCTGATCCTTCAGATTCTTACAACCATCTAAAACATTTTATATAAAGGGCATGAAGTAGACTTTGTAATAATTCATCAACTCGAGTTCATTAGTAATTGCTTGGCATAAATCTGCGCTTTTCATTGATTGAGAATCACTTTGAAGCAGACTGAAGCGCTGTTGGGTGAGCTTGTAGAAAGCGCAACAGCGCCGCCTAGTGACTTTGCAAAATGCAGCGCCCGTGGGAATGCTAGCGGGAGTAAACATTTCTGACGCACACATAACAAGCAGGTACGAAACTACTAGTTTATCGATCGCAGATGGTTTCATTATCTTGCGGATATAAAAGTACAAGAGGATAAAAATAATAAAAGCAAAAATGTACTTATATACAAATATACTTGGGCAGCCGTTATTATACGTGGGCGGCCCGCCCAAGTAAAGTCTATGTGTGGGAAGCACTGTAAATATAATAAGTGTTTATATTCAGACTATTTGTGAACCAGGACCACAAAACCAGTCATAAGGCTCAATTTTGAAATTGACAACATCATCTGAAAGCTGAATAAATCAGCTTTCCATTGATTAATGGTTTGTTAGCATAGGACTATATTTGGCCGAGAAACAACTATTTGAAAATCAGGAATCTGATCAAAATATTAAAAATCTAAATATTGAGAAAATCATCTTTAAAGTTGTCCAAATAATGTCATTAACAATGCATATAAACTCACAAAACTACATTTTTGATATATTTACAGTAGGAAATGTACAAAAGATCTTCATGGAACATGATCTTTACTTAAAATCAATAATTTTTATCCATACAGTGTATTGTTGGCTATTGCTACAAATATACCCGTGCGAATTATGACTAGTTTTGTGGCCCATGGTCACATTTTCGACCGAGCGAGACTTTTGCCCAACCTTGGTTTCATGACACGTATCTCATACTGTACCTTACACACATATATCTCATTCTGAACATCACTCTCTTTCTTTCTGTTCCCGTTCAGGTGGTGGGAATCATAATCGGCGCTGGAGTCGCCATCCTTCTCATCGCTGTCCTCATATTTTTTGTCCTGCGCAGGATGCAGCTCCGCAGTTAGTTCTCAAAAACTCATTTGTGAAATTAATATTTATTTTATTACTTTTGTCTAAGCTCTTTAAAGTGCTCAAGTAATCTAGATTTCAGAACATTCCTATCTTATTTATCTTACTTCTCTCAGAACTCGAGGCTCAGGAAGCCCCGAAGTATCGTTTTCGTAAAAGAGACAAAGTCTTGTTTTATGGAAGGAAGATTATGAGGAAGGTGTCTCAGTCCACTTCCTCACTGGTGGGCTCCACCTCCTCCTCCAGGCCCCGCCTCAAAAAGAAACAGAAGATGCTAAACATTGCCAAAAAGTGAGTTTCTGTAGTGTCTTTATAGAGTGGTGCAGGGAGGAATTCAAAACCGGGAAGACTAATTCGGCGCTGGTTCCTTCGAGATTTTCCTGTGGGGTTTTATAATGCGGGTTTTCAATATATGAGTAAAATAAGGTCTGTGGTAAACATAACTTGACTATACTTGAACGTTACTTGAACCCATATCAAAAATGCAAATTTTGAAGCTTTTTAAAAAACATGTTTCTAATAAGTAACTAGATAAGCACGTTTGGGATGTGTGTTTCCAGTTTACGTTGTAGAATAAAATGTGCAAGTATCATCAACTTCTGTTTACCACAGACTTTATTTTACTCATAAATTAAAAAACCCCATTGGAAAATCTGGGGAACCTGTGACAAATTAGTCTTCTGGGTTTTGACGTCAACCATGCACCACTATATTTGCTCATTTTTATTGTCTCAGAAGATTCCCAAGCATCATGTCATGCCTCTGTCCCTCAGAATCCTGCGCTTTAAGAAGGAAGTGCCCACTCTGCAGATGAAGGAACCTCCTCCGTCGGTGCTGGAGGCAGATCTCACAGAGTTTGACGTGGCCAACTCTCACCTGCCATCTGAGGTGCTCTACATGCTCAAGAACGTGCGGTACGCTCCCATTGTGGTCGTTGTGTTATATACAGTATGAGTTTTATTCACATCGAGAGTGAAATGAAACACTTGATTATAATGTAGAATATGACATATAATGTATGTATTTGGTCTGGTATCTCTGTTTCTCTCTCCCATAGTGTGTTGGGTCACTTTGAGAAGCCGTTGTTTCTGGAGCTGTGTAAACACATGGTGTTTCTGCAGTTCCAGCAGGGTGAATATGTCTTCAGACCTGGTCAGCCTGATAGCAGCATATATGTAGTACAGGATGGCAAGCTGGAGTTGTGTCTTACTGGACAGGTGTGTGTGTGTGTGTGTGTGTGTGTGTGTGTGTGTGTGTGTGTGTGTGTGTGTGTGTGTGTGTCTGTGTGTGTGAACACTGCTGTGGCAAAATGAATATAAGGCACTGCAATCTGTGTATTTGCTTGTTTGTGTGTGGGTGTGACTAGATTTTTATACTTTGAATTAGTTTTTATATTTATATTTTCTGTAGTCATTTCAATTTTAATGTAATTTGTTGTTTTTGTTATTTTTGTTGTTTTTGTTGATGTGTATATTTGTATTCATTTTTATTTCAGTTTCAGATATTTTAATACTTTGTTAAACTAAACAAAAATTTAAATTAAAAAAAAAATGTTTTATTAATTTTATTTGGGTTACTACGCAATTTGTAAAATTATGGAATTTGATTTAAGTAATTTCAAGGTATGGATAAGTATGTCAAAAAGAAAACAAACTGACCCTGTTCAGTTTTCTAAAATATAAAATTAAGAATTAAAAAAAAATATATATATATATCATATAAGCAGAGTGTATTCATGTCAAAAGTTTAGTGATCATTTAGTGATTGTCGAACATGAAATAATGAATTCAATTAAATGAATTCACATTTTCATTAGGCAAAACTTGTCTTTACCATAAGCGACTTTATTTTGAACAAATATGGAAAAGTTTGGAATTTTGAAATTTATATTAGGTGTCTTTAACTACTTTTACTAACATTAATCATTTGATATAATGCACTTATTATGTATAAACCTTTTTTTTTACATTGTACTTTTATTATAGTATTCCACTTTTTTTTTGTGGTTTTAATTTTATAATAATAATAAATATTATTATAATAACTCTATACTGACTGACCTCTCTCTCTCTCATAAGGATGGGAAGGATGGAGTGGTCAAAGAGGTTTTCCCTGGAGACAGTGTTCACAGTCTACTGAGCATCCTTGATGTCATCACAGTAAGTCACACCCACAATTCCTTTCTCTGTGTAACATAATTATTTCATAAAATGCATTAAACAACCTTTGTCTCTCTTTTTCTTGATATTTTCCTTCACTTCCTTTTCCTCCTTCACTTCCCTTTTCTTTTAAATGTTCCCATAAAAAGGTCAAATAGGAATTTTTTGTTTAAAAAAAAAAAAGCACTTTACGTTGGAAAATGCTCACAGGAGATTACATATTCTGGATATTATGCATAATTCAAGTATGAAAGTGGTTTGAACATTTTTGTGCATGTGTGTTTGTGTATTTCAGGGTCACCAGAGACCATATAAAACCGTCTCGGCGAGAGCGGCGGAAGTGTCCACTGTCCTCAGACTGCCAGTTGATGCCTTTCTGTCCATCTTTGAGAAATACCCAGAGAGTCTTGTGCGAGTGGTTCAGGTCTGGATTTATGAGACGGCTCAAAAGATTTCATTGTTATCAGTAAGGACACCTCAAGTAACTGAGAATATGCTTCCTGTTGTGTCTTCACTGCAGATCATCATGGTCCGTCTTCAGAGAGTGACGGTTCTGGCCCTGCACAACTACCTGGGGCTCACCAACGAACTCTTCAGCCATGTGAGTCAACGCATATCTACGCTCGATACACACACACTTTGTTTCTCATGATTGGTTGTATATAGTAAAGGTTCAAATATTTTACAGTATCCAACATATCTTCAGATATTTTCTTCTGTCTGCCTTCCTTTAGGACATGCAGCCTCGTCCCTCTCCTCTCTCTCCTCATCCGACACGTTCCAGTCCCGTACGACACAGCAAACGCTTTGGCAGTCTCACCGTTCCTGATAAACACCGTGAGGCCGCTGTCCAAAATGCTACTGGTGCGGCAGAATATCATAATTCCCACATATTTACATTGTTTTTCCATACTTTAATGCAAATAAATAATTATATATTATTTATATTTTCTACTGTGTATCAGTTGAGAATCTAATGACTAATCTCACAGTGCAAAACATTTTACTAGTCCTAAAAATAAATTGATTAAAAAAGTGTAATATTTTTAATAAAATTATAAATATTAATTTATATAAAATAAATTAATATTCAAAAGTAAAAATTAACTTGTTTTCTCCCTAGGGAAATTATATAAATCCATGGTATTTGCTTCTGTTGAAGCCATCAGCCCACATTATTTCAGCTTATTTTTAAAATAATTGTGATTAACAGCGGAATTCCTTGTGAAAAACTACATTACCCATGATGCTGTACAGAAAATTACATATCAGTCAGAGAGTCGAAAAAGCAACATGCTAGCTCCACCCATGAAGCACTGCAAATGTAATTTAGTCAATCTCTCTACGCTCTCAAAATATTTAAATATATATATATATATAAACATATATATTTAAATATTTTTATATATATATATATATATATATATATATATATATATATATATATATATATATATTCATATATATATATATATATTGCAGTAAACTTATATTGTAAGTATAAATATAAGCAACATTTGTACTTGAGTAGTTTTATATTCCTCCATCATCTTTAATTCAGTTATGTTGATCACAGTGCTTCATGGGATTGTAGTTCTTTCCCTCATAAAAGCCGTTAAGTACACAGTCTTCTACCTTTGTCTTTTAGTCCGACTTGATTCATGGCTTATAACTCTTTAACAAAGACTTTTAAAATCCCTATGGGAGAAATTAATGGAAAAAATACTTCCAGAACCAGCGTCACTAAAAAAGGGGGCGGGCACTGTTGCACTCTATTAAAGGGTTAGTTCACCCAAAAATGATGTCATTAATGACTCACCCTCATGTCGTTCCAAACCCGTAAGACCTCCGTTCATCTTCGGAACACAGTTTAAGATATTTTAGATTTAGTCCGAGACGGTATACTGTACAGTATACTAAACGGTGCACTGTCCATGTCCATGTGACATCAGTGGGTTAGTTAGAATTTGTTGAAGCCTCAAATACATTTTGGTCCAAAAATAACAAAAACTACAACTTTATTCAGCATTGTATTCTCTTCCGGAATCCTTTCCATTGAATTTTACGTCGTTGTTTTTGGCGATTAGGACATCCGCGACATGCACACTTACGCCCCATTTTAAAAAAACATAGCAAAAAATACCAAAATACAAACAATGTAGAATAGCTTGAATACAGAGTGCGTCTCACTCGGGCGCAGCGGATAACACGTCAGCAGCGGCTTACATAAGCAGCGTCACTGCGGAGTCGTGAACCCGGATTGACAACAGACCCGGAAGAGAAGACAATGCTGAATAAAGTCGTAGTTTTTGTTATTTTTGGACCAAAATGTATTTTCGATGCTTCAAAAACTTCTAGCTAACCCACTGATGTCACATGGACTACTTTGATGATGTTTTTATTACCTTTCTGGACATGGACAGTATACCATACATACACTTCCAATGGAGGGACAGAAAGCTCTCGGACTAAATCTAAAATATCTTAAACTGTGTTCCGAAGATGAACGGAGGTCTTATGGGTTTGGAACGACATGAGGGTGAGGTTTGGAACCCATTTTTGGGTGAACTAACCCTTTAAGGAAGCCTCACGCTAATAGTTTTGTAGTTTACGCACTTCTGAAAATCAGACCATGTGGACTTTTTAGGTCATCGATCTTGATAAGCATTGGTTAGTTCATTAATTATGTAAAACACTTTCCAGTGTGAGTCTTATCTAGGTGTTTGTGTTGAGTGATGTTAGGCTTTAACATTTGTTTAACAGTGAGAGTTTTGATGATGCACCCCTGTCCGCAGGTGTGGATCATGGGAAGGATGGCGGCACAATACCGACCCTCAGTAGGACTATATCGATGCCTGTAGACATCGCGGGTAAGCATAATCACATAATTTACACAATATAGAAACATGTAGAAATGTAAAGTGTATTGTGCTTATGTTGGTGTCATACTGTGCTGTTACTGCTGACCTTTTCATAATCTCTTTTTGTCATATATGTGTGGCACAGGAATGCAGAAGAGTCTGCGATCAGATTTCGACATGGCATACGAGAGAGGCCGTATCTCTGTATCTGCCGAAGATGGCGCTCCCACTCCACCTGCTTTCACACGAGTTAGTTTTTTTTTTACTCATATTTAACATCTGAGAATCATCATTGAGAATAAGAATTAGAAAAAAATACATCTTTTGATTTTAGGTTAGAATGAGCCAGACAAAAAGACTTGAAACATTGAGAGTAAAATGTAAAGACATCATGCTTTTGTGTCTCAGGAGCAGCGTGAGAGGAAGGTGACGGTGGACGAGGTTCCTTCAAGTGTGTATTTGTATCCTGAGGAGGAGTCAGGGATGGATAACATTTTTTGCCCGTTTCAAGGACGACCTAACGCTACGCTGTTCGAGGAGGCCCAGAAGGAGATTCTCAAACTCATGAGGATTGAGGTATATCAGTGTTTGTGTGGTACAGTTCATTGTTCAGTGAAATGAAATCAATGATTTCTGACTGTCAAACCTGTGTCTCTGTTGACCCTCTTTCCTAATATGCTCTCTTTCATCATCAGGACCCAACGCTGCTGAATGGGAGGGTGACGTTTCATCATGCTAAAGCTGGATCTGTGTTAGCCAGACAGGGAGACCAGGTGCTCATCCTCTCTAATCTCCTTTCCTTTCTTTCTCTGCTGCCCAATTTCGTTGGCAAACATTTTGTATTGAAGAATTAAATGCTTGTATTTCCTTTCAGTCTAGGACTATGGCAGTCGAAGTCTGATTATTTGTGTATCCGATGGGAATCTGATCTAAATGGTTGACTGTCCACACTATGTATCGCAACAGTTCAGATATGATCTATGTTTCTCGTGGCGCATAAGCAAAAAAGCTATGCAAAATCATGAAATGAATATCCAGAAACGAGATTTAAATAGGATTTCAAACCATAATTAAAATGTAGCTTGAAACAGATTTATAAAAGTCATTTTTTGCCATTCAGAATTGCTAAATATGCGCAAAAATCAGATTTGGACTGGTCAGATGTTTTTAGTTCCACATTATCACTCTATATATACTCAGTTTCTTCTTTGCTATCCTCTTTCTTCCTCTTCTTTTCTCTCTTCTCTTCTTTAGGATGTGAGTCTGCATTTTGTCCTCTCTGGCTGTCTTCACGTCTATCAGAAGATGATCGATAAGCAGGAAGCAGTGTGTCTGTTTGTGACCCAGCCTGGTGAGATGGTAGGTCAACTGGCTGTTCTCACAGGAGAGCCGCTCATCTTCACTATCAAAGCTGAGCGTGACTGCACCTTCCTCAAGATCTCCAAATCCGACTTCTATGAGTGAGTGTTTCCATACAGCCCTGCAGCTGATTTGACTCTTTCAGTCTATCGAATCACACTCTATTGCAAATATGAGAACAAATCTACATCCAAAGAGCATTTTTGGTAATATTGTCTGTGTATGTGCTGCCCCCTGTAGGATCATGCGTGAACAGCCAAGTGTTGTTCTTAGTGCAGCTCACACCGTGGCTATCCGTATGTCCCCATTTGTACGACAGATGGATTTCGCCATCGACTGGATGGCTGTTGAAGCAGGACGGGCTCTGTATCGGTACCATCACTCTCTCCTGTATTTTTGTGCAATTAATCAATTACTATTCAGTTCAGTATAATCATTTTTTAGCTGACAACAATCACAGATAATAGTGCAAATGGAATTCTTTGTAATTTTTTGTTGATTATAAACATTTTCATCTTTAGAATATTTATTTTTTTAATAATATCTTGATCTGCAATCATATTTTTTAATGCAATAACAGCAATAATATTTTGAAACATTAAAAATGTTTTATCTATTTGAATATATTTTAAAATGCAATTTATTCCTGCGATTCAAAGCTGAATTTTCAGCATCGTTACTCCAGTCTTCAGTGTCACATGATCCTTCAGAAATCATTCTGATATGCTGATTTAGTGCTCAAGAAACATTTATGATTATTATCAATGTTGAAAACAGTTGTGCTGCTTAAAATTTTTGTGGAAACCGTGATACATTTTTATTCAGGATTCTTTGTTATACATAGAAACTTCAGCATTTATTTGAAATGGTAATCTTTTGAAACATTATAAATGTCTTTACTATCACTTTTAATTTATTTAAATTTATTTCTTTATTAAATTAAATTTTAAAAAATCATACAGACCCCAAACTTTTGAACAGTCATTAAATTTTTTGTGTTCTGTAGGCAAGACGATCAGTCCGATTGCACCTATATTGTGCTGAATGGACGACTGCGTTCCGTCATTCGAAAAGCCAATGGGAAGAAGGAGCTGGTTGGAGAGTATGGACGAGGAGATCTCATCGGAGTTGTGAGTCTAAAGCTCTGACGTGAACCCCAAGTCTAAACCAGTCTAAACTGATTTAGGATCACTAAACTATGGCTAACCCTGAGTTTCCTCTATTTCTTCTCAGGTAGAGGCTTTGACACGGCAGCCACGTGCCACCACCGTCCATGCCGTCAGAGACACCGAGCTGGTGAAGCTTCCAGAGGGAACGCTCAACAATATTAAGAGAAGATACCCGCAGGTGGTGACGCGCTTGATCCATCTACTTGGGCAGAAGATTTTGGGAAACCTCCAACAGCCCCGTGGACCTTTCTCAAGTACGTTTAGCCCAAAAGCCAAACATTAATCAGTCAACTCAAATTAAAAGCTTCAGTAAAGTTGATTTTAGAGAGGAAACATCATCTTAGGAGGGAAAAAGTGAGGAGTTCTGTTCATAATTTTAGATAAAACTAGTAAGCCAGTGAACAGGAAGCAGAGCTTTTTGTGTTTAAGCAAAGGAAGAGTGAAGAAATGTAAGTTTTAAGAAATTGAAAAAATTTTCTTTTCTTTCTCTAGGCTCTGCGCTGGGCCTGCCAAGCATGGCATCTAGTCCTGACGTCACTAACCCAGCCAGTAATCTCTCCACTGTGGCCGTGCTTCCTGTTTGTGATGATGTGCCAATCAATGCCTTCAATTTGGAGCTTAGCCACGCCCTCAGCGCCATAGGTACACTTAAGCAGTTATTAACATTTAAAGGGTTAGTTCACCCAAAAATGAAAATTCTGTCAGTAATAACTTACTCTAATATCGTTCCACACCCG
Organism: Chanodichthys erythropterus; assembly: GCF_024489055.1. NCBI lineage: Eukaryota > Metazoa > Chordata > Actinopteri > Cypriniformes > Xenocyprididae > Chanodichthys > Chanodichthys erythropterus. Next base: position 37,838,617 of record NC_090232.1, on the reverse strand, counting down.
TAAGACCTTCGTTCATCTTCAGAACACAAATTAAGGGTGTACTTTATAAGATGAACATTAAATGTAGGCTTTTATTAAATTAAATTTAGACTGAAAAAAAGAAATGAACCAGAGAAGATTTCCATGTCAAAAGGTGAAGCACACCTATCTATTAAACGTGCTGAAGAGGATGTTTTGTTTTATACATTTTTGCAATATAACTTGAAACTGTCTTTACTAACTGATAAAAGACTATTTATTAGGTGTACTGAAAGGAGCACGAGGTAGGGCCTTAAAAATATCAGCCAATCGTTTGTGTGATCATCGCATAAACGATTGGCCCTCTGGCTTGTCAATCACTGCCATGACGTTCGGCTGCGCGCTCCAGTAACTTTCCACACTCCACAGGCGCTGCATGCAATGTTTTTGTCAGGAGACAGGAGTAACAACTGCAGATTATGAGTTACCTGCGGTGAGTCCGACATAATGAATCCACTAACACGACACAGCGAATGCCGGCGGTAAACACTCGTGTTCCAATACTCGTGCACGAGTTTTGGGAGGCGTTCCCTCAAAATGAGCTGTGAAGGAGGGGGGTTGTTCTTACGCATGCGCTCATTTCAAAAACTCAATAACAGTCTTTGGTTTCTCAGTCGACGAAAAGATCCTCTTTAGCACCTTTAAGTAATCTCCACAGACCAATGTTAGTTCGAAGGTGTTTTTGAACTTCCGAAACTAACTTAGTTTTGGCCTTATTTTGTTCGAAATGACGTCACACCTATTCGTTCTTTGATTTCGCTTGAAGTATATCAGGGCCTTAACACCCTCTCATTCTTCAAACAGGACCAACCCTGCTGCTAACCAGTGACATCATCAGAGAGAGACTTGGTGCTTCTGCTTTGGACAGGTATATATGACATCAGTACAACAATACGTATTTACGCATGTCATGCGTCTTTTAATTGTAATATGAAGGCTTAGTTACTTCTCTGCTTCTCTTTCTCTAGTATCCATGAGTACAGGTTGTCAGGTTGGCTGGCTCAGCAGGAGGACATTAATCGTATAGTGCTGTATCAGACGGACAGCGGTATGACCCCATGGACTCAACGCTGCATCCGACAAGCTGACTGCATCCTCATTGTGGGGCTTGGAGACCAGGAACCTGCACTTGGAGAGGTATTTGTTAGAGTATAAATGGTATGATTAATTGAATTGAATTTGAAAAAATTATTCCTGAATTAAAAAACTTATGAATCCTAAATTTAATCGATACGCTGTCTTCCCAAAGATTCTCACCCCTAGCGTTCACAGATTTGTGTCCAAAAAGCTTCAAACACAGATTATCCAATCAGAATTTAGATTCAAACTTAATGGTAAAATATTCTGTTTTTGATTCTCCGTGTTCTTACCTACTCAGCTGGAGCAGATGTTGGAGAACACAGCAGTACGGGCCCTAAAGCAGTTAGTTCTGTTGCATCGCGAGGATGGGCCGGGTCCTTCGAGAACCGTCGAGTGGCTGAACATGCGAAGCTGGTGCTCTGGACACCTTCACCTGAAGTGCCCTCGCAGAGTCTTCTCACGAAGAAGCCCCTCCAAACTGGTAAAAAAAAGAATGTTTAGCTCTCTGTTGATTTAAATTTTAGAGAACAAAGATTTTTATTAACCCTTGTGTTTGGTATGGATGTGGTTGTGTTATACAGCGAGAGGTATATGAAAAAGTTTTTGAGAAGACTGCAGACAGACACAGTGATTTCTCCCGGCTGGCCAGAGTACTCACAGGAAACAGCATCGCCCTCGTGCTGGGTGGAGGCGGAGCCAGGTGAGTGACACCAAGCAATCGTTATACTATAATTTAAATTCAAACCTGAAAAATGGACTAAAGGTTGTTTTTTTTTAATTCACTTATTTTCAAATTTGTCTTTGTCAGTGTTACTTTAGTCGTAGTTTCATTTATATATTTTGAATTAATTTTTTTAAATATAATTTTTATATTTTCAGTTCTTAATTTAAGTGTAGTTAAATTCTTTTGTCATTTGCATTAGTTTTTTTTTTTTTTAAAATATTGCTATGTAGATTTAATTCATTTTTTATTTCAGTTTTTATTTCAATTAACAAATATGTTTATAATAGTTTTAGTTAATGATAATAAATCAATGTTCAATCTTGCAGGGGCTGCTCTCATGTTGGTGTAATCAAAGCTATGGAGGACACGGGAATTCCCATCGACATAGTGGGAGGAACTTCCATCGGCTCTTTCATTGGTGCTCTGTATGCAGAGGAGAGAAATGCTGTTCGGGTCAAGCAGAGGGCAAGAGAGTGGTCCAAGGTAACATTGACTCTATCTGTCCCCTCACACCCTCTACCTTGCTTTGAGAAATCAGATAAGATATAAGATCTTGATTTATTAATTGATTTAAAAAAATGTTTAACCTATTTCTCTTGCCCTTAGGCAATGAACTCTGTGTTCAAAACGGTACTGGATCTCACTTATCCAATCACGTCCATGTTCTCAGGCTCTGCTTTCAACACCAGCATCTCCAAAGTCTTTGAGGACAAACAAATCGAGGTGAGAGGTCACAACAGGTTTTTTGGGGTGCATCTGTTTCAGAAATCTAACCCAGTTTCTGAAACACATATTTTGTAATTTTTAATTGCTCTGTATTATTACTTAAAGGTGCCGTAGAACGTCTTTTCAAAAGATGTAATATAAGTCTAAGGTCTCCCCTGAATGTGTCTGTGAAGTTTCAGCTCAAAATACCCCATAGATTCTATTTAATAAATTTTTTTGACTGCCTATTTTGGGGCATCATTAACTATGCGCCGATTCAGGCTGCGCGGCCCCTTTAAATCTCTCATTCCCTGCCCTCCCGAGCTCTCGACTATAAGTGCAGTTATACAGTGCATAAACAAAGTTCACACAGCTAATATAACCCTCAAATGGATCTTTACAAGATGTTCGTCATGCATGCATGGATCGGATCATGTGAGTAAAGTATTTATTTGGATCTTTACATTTGATTCTGAATGAGTTTGAGGCTATATGCTCTGTGGCTAACGGCTAATGCTACACTGTTGGAGAGATTTATAAAGAATGAAGTTGTGTTTATGAATTATACAGACTGCAAGTGTTTAAAAATGAAAATAGCAACGGCTCTTGTCTCCGTGAATACAGTAATAAACAATGGTAACTTTAACCACATTTAACAGTTAATTAGCACGAAACGAAACATTTAGAAAGACAATTTACAAAAATCACTTAAAATATCATGTAATCATGGATCATGTCAGTTATTATTGCTCCATCTGCCATTTTTCGCTGTTGTCCTTGCTTACCTAGTCTGATGATTCAGTTGTGCACAGATCCAGACGTTAATACTGGCTGCCCTCGTGTAATGCCTTGAACATGGGCTGGCATATGCAAATATTGGGGGCGTACATATTAATGATCCCGACTGTTACGTAACAGTCGGTGTTACATTGAGATTTGCCTGTTTTCCGGAAGTCTTTTAAACAAATGAGATTTATATAAGAAGGAGGAAGCAATGGAGTTTGAAACTCAATATATGTCATTTCCATGTACTGAACTCTTGTTATTTAACTATGCTGAGGTAAATTCAATTTTTGATTCTAGGTCACCTTTAATTTTTTCATCGTTAAAATAGCTGATGTAATTAAGACGGCGTTTATCATATGCATGACAACTTTAACGTGTTTTTCGTGCTTGTATTTGTAGGACTTGTGGCTGCCTTACTTCAATGTGACCACGGACATTACAGCCTCTGCTATGCGTGTTCATAAAGATGGTGAGTGATGACTGAACTGTGGAGTTCCACAGGGTTCCGTGTTAGGGGCATTTGACTTCTCGAATATAAAAAAATATTTTAATAATTATTAATAATATATGAATTTAACAATTAAATAATCTTGGCATATGACAATGTCAAATATTAATATAAAAATGAGGAAAAAAGCAGTGATTAAATACTATTAAATCTGAACTTTGGTAAAAGGCTTTTCAAATGTTTACTGTTAACACACATAACCTTGACAGAAATTTGGGATGTTCAGACTGTCTGGTTATTGTATAAGTTATGAATTTGTAATGATCGCATGCATCAAGAGAGAAGAGCTAATGCTGCATGTGGGTTGTGCAATTTGCTGAAAAGTCTGAAAAAACTGATTGTTTCTATTGGCTCGTCTCCACTGAGCGGTATGGTTCAGTACAGTTCGGTACGCAATTTTTGCCGTACCCTAATTCCGAAACATATTGCATTTTTGGGACCCTTCAGTTGGGGTACCTAGCACAATAGTACCAGTACCAAATGGGTGGATTTACACTCACTGCAGAAAGTTGATTGGTTGACAGAGAATCGTCACTTGTGCGTGCTACAAGGGGAATGACAACACAATACCTTTGCAAGACAATGTGTATTTTTTAGCCTTCAGCCTTTGCTCAAATAAAGCTGCTATATGTTCTCCATTGTTTACTGTCACTTTCATCTTCACGCGAGAATGACGTCGATCGCTACTTTCCGGCATAAACCACGCCTATGAAGTAAGGGTACTGTTGGCGGTGGAAATGCAAGCCGGATAAGGGTTTACCGTCCCGAATCGTACTGTACTGAACTGAACTGAACCGTACCACTTTGTGGAAACAAGCCATAAGAGAGATCTAGAAAATGCCCATTTCATTTTGCCTGTTAACTCGCATTTACCCAAGTGAGATGTTAATGCAGTGATTAATTTCCTTCACTGTGTTTGTTGAATGCATAATCACTAATATGCATTTTGGGATTGACCAATGGCATCCTGTATCTCTGAATTCTGGGTTTGGTCCCCAAATTCAGTCAAACGTGTATAATTCAGGGAACAGACATATTGTAATGTAAGTTCATTCACTCTGGATAGATCAGTTAATGTTCATGTTAACAACACTGGCTACAGTTTAGAGCTGTAAAATGCTGGATTTGGGGCCTTATAATGGTCATGTGGTCACCCCTGTTTGCCCAAATGGATTTTGGGGTTGAATTTGCATGTCTCACTAACTGCAAGGACAAAGCTTGTCTCTGTTTTTTTCCCCCACTTCTTTTCTGTCCCCCTTTTTGTCAAAGTTTGTCTTTCCTTCTGTCCTACCTTTCGTCTTAACCTGCTTTTGTCATAGAATGGCTAATCTTGCATTCATTCTTGTCCTTTTCACACATCTTGATCTCAATGTTTTCCTTCTGTTATATTCTAAATGCCTGTCATGTCAAAGTAAATCCATTAGTTGTTGTAGAAGGTAAAACCCCTGTTAGTGGTGTCTGTAGGATCCAGAACGCATTACCCATTTGCTTCCCCCTGTCCCATTAATGCTGTTTCCTCCTCATTCTGCTGTTGCAGCATTGCTTAGACTCTTCTAACTCTCACACTGCACAAAAAGTCCAAACACTTTACTGCAACATTATGCCTTCATTCAACTGGATGCTGGTCAGGTTGTGCCCATGTGTCTTCCTATATTCAAGCAGTTTCAAAATGTGAGAGTAACATATTCAAACTCATTTCACAGATTATTGAATAATAGTAGTTAAATGTGAGTATGTGGCCATATTGAGATTACTGGCATTGGCAGACTGCTAGCTATGTCTGCTTATTCAATAAGAGAAGTTTATGAGTTACATGATCTATTGCTTTGTCAATGGATGGTGCATGTTTTCTTTTTACAGAAAATATTCTGTAAAATTCATGTTTGTTTATTTTAGTAACTCTTTCATCAATCTTATTTGCTCTTATTAAATTATATTTTAATATACATGTACACTACTGTTCAAAAGCTTGTGGTCAATATTTTCTGTTTTTGAAAGAAGAGTCTTAAAGAAATAGGCTGCATTTATTTGGTCAAATATACAGTTAAAATCAGTAATATTGGGAAATATTATTACAATTTAAGAATATAACTCTTTTAATATGTAAATTTTTCAGCAAATCTGAAGTGTCACATAATCAGTATCATGTGATCCTTCAAAAAATCATTCTAATATGCTGATATGGTGTTCAAGAAACATTTTTTGTTATTATTAGTTGAAAATAGTTCTGCTACTTAATATAGCATGGAAGTTTTGTTTTTTTGAAGATTCTTTGAAGGCATTTATTTGACTTTTTTTTTTTTTTTTTTTTTTAATAGAATTTACTGATCTGGCCTTAAATGTCTTAACTCTCAATTTAATGTGACCTTGCTGAATAAAAGTATCAAAAATACAAAAAAAAAAAACAATTCTTAATGACCCCACAACTTTTGAACGGTAGTGTATATTACCCGGCTCTCTGGAATACTTGATTGATTTCGATTGGTCAGTCGCAGCATTCTCCAGTCAATTTTTTTTTTTTTTATATATACATAATGATATAAACTGTATAACAGCAGTGTATGTCCATTGTCCATAGCAACCACTTTCCTTCATAGTTTTGTTAGCTTCATGTAGGTAGTTCACAGTCATGGAAATATTATTTTGATTAAATTTGATTAAAAATTACATTTTTTTGATTGTCAGACCTGGAAAAACTTTGTATTTGTAAAATTTTCTAGTTCATATATTCTATGTAAATTCCTGAAAATCAGGCCTCCAATCAGTCTTTCACTTTTGCGTCAGTCAGTGGTTATAAATCAAGTGACCCTCAAGAAACACAAATCACACAGATGTAGTTTTGTTCACAGTGCACATGATCATATCTTTAGTTTAACGTTGTGTGTGCCATAATAATAGCCTTCACATCTCTCAATCTCACCCTGTTTGTGCTCTTCCACCTCTTCTGACACCTTTTCTAATCTGCTTATTTGTCCTTTTTGGCATGGCTTAGATTGACATCTCTAATAAATGCAGTTTGCAGATATATTCAGCATTCATTCCCTCTTTGGTTAAGAAACCACACAGTTATGTTAGAATCGACATTCAGGCTTTTGTGTTGTTTTTTTGTTGTTTTTCAAGTTTATACTGATTAGAAAAAAATGTCTGATTGGCATAGCCAGATGTCCATTAAAACCACAGAGGGTTATCTGAGAATTTTGGGTCACCCCTGTCATTCTCACTCATCTGTTTCCTGTTGTTTACTGTCCCTCCCTCCTCTGTCTCTCTCCACGTCTTGTCCAGTTTTGATTTACTCTCCATCTTCATTTTGCCAGGCTGTGTTTGGCGCTATGTTAGAGCCAGTGCCTCCTATACCCCTTATCTGCCTCCTCTCTGCGACCCCAAGGACGGCCACCTCCTCGTGGATGGTTGCTATGTTAACAATGTCCCAGGTCAGGATTCTGCCCCCTTTCCCCCCTCCACCAACTTCCAGAAGCCTAAAGGAGGTTTAGCTACACCAATATCCCTGCGACAATCAACCACTCAGTTACCCTTTGCTTTTTATTGTCTCTTGTCCTGTTTAAAAACAAATTAACCCCCAGTTTACATTGGGAACCCATGGATTGGAAGGAACAAGAGATAGTATTTAAGGAGAGAAAGAATAGAGGAGACTGCTTTCATAATCACAAAAAAAATTACATTCGGCTGAATCTGACGAAAAACTTTATTTTTATAAAAAAGATTATTTTTATGGCAATTAAGCAAAATTATCCCACATATTCTCATGACCATAATGTGTCCGGATGTGTAATTTATGTAATTTCCATTATTGTCATTACATTTTCATTACTGTAAAACAGCATTTTGTTCTGTATTAAAAAGTACTTTAATACAACCACTATATAGAAATAGCAACTATATATATATATATATATATATATACTCGTGCTTAATTGTCATGAGTAGTACAAAATAATCTTAATGGTAGTGGAATAGTCTTAACTTCCTTATTTAACTTTCTTCTAGCAAAATATAATGTCATGTTTTTGATTAGGTTCGTAAGATTCAGCCATTTACTTTTAGGACATCTACGTGCACAATTTACATTCAAGTTTTTCTGTTCAAACCAACTTTTCCCTGTTTAGCTCTATTGTAAACCACACTTTACACACATAGACATAGTGCACACAGTCATCTGATGCTCAGATTTCCTTTCCTATTTTAGATGATGTACGGTTACAAATGTGCATATATTTTTTTTCAGCAGTTTTTTTTTTTTTTTTTTTTTAAATTTGATGCTTCAATTTGCATTTCAAATTTAATAGATGAACAGTATAGTCTTCTGGAAAATATGGCAGTGTTAAGTTTAGAATGCTTTTTGCTGGGGTTGTCATTCACTGAGATGTATTTAACAAGGTCTCTGTGTCAGGATAGTTGGTGAATATTGTTTTCCTGTCTAGTGTCAGTTGCTCTCGCTAAACCACTGCATAATTATGTTTTCATTAAGCTACAACCAACATTGATGTTGTGATGTGACTTTTGATGTTAATTGTTAAGGATGTTTTTGTTTTGTTTTTTTGGAAGAAATATTCAATTTTAATTAATTCTGAACATGATATTGCTTCATTTTTCTGCATCCTGTAGATATTTTTGCATCATAGTTTTGCTGTTCAGGTTGATATATTTGATATACACAATACATCACATGCACTCTTCCCATCTACCTTGAGCTTGGCTGTCATCAGCACACCAAACACACTGTGTGCATGTTTTTGCATGTTTATCTATTGTAGGAAGCTGTTCTACATTTATGAAGTATTTCTGAGGTCAAGGGTCACTGGGAGGTGTTGTTCTGGATCCTGCAGCACTGCTAGCTACATTGGCTAACTTATTAGGAATGTCCAGTGCTCGAAGTGGGCCCACCGGGCCCCCCCCCCCCCCCCCCCCCCAAAAAAAAACTAAAACGGAACACACCAAAAACACAAATCAACAAAAAAACAGTTTTTGTTCATCGCCCGACTAAGTTTTCTCAGTGTGTTCCGCACCGTCGGCTGAAGTAAATTCTCCGTCGGCTTTTTTTGGCCAAGTCAACATGTTGAATCGGCGTTGGAGCTTGTCGGTCCATCTGGCCATCTGATCATTCTGATTGGCTGTTCAGATACTGCCACCTGCTGGTTCGGAAAGGCATTTCATCTTACGCAGGCGCAGAACGGACGTGCTGCTTGGCCGTCGGCTGTCGAGCGTCGGTTTGGTGTATCAGGGCGACTTTGGACACAGACGCTACCGACGTGAGCCAACCCCGCAATCTGCTTTCGTTGCCACTAGTTCGTCGGCGTCAGCTTGGTGTGTTCCTGCCTTAACTCCACTCCTGGACACTCAATTTCAACCAAGGTGGACCCTCTACCCAGCCCCCAATACCCCCCACCCCATCGGGAACGGTATTTCAACCTGCACCCACACTTTTTACTTTTTCCCCACTTCAAGCACTGGGAATGTCAAAAGTTTTAAACAGACAGATCTTTGTATGTTGTTTTACCTTTATCAATGGCCATTCTTTTGCTTCAAAGTAGTTCATCCCAAAATGAAAAATCTGTCATTATTTACTTTATCAACATGAGGGAGAGTAAATAGAGCAGTGAAGTGATGATGAATTTTTGTAGGCCAGCCAAGAAGTTTATTACACTGGTTCCCTCAACAAAAACACAATTGGATTTTTCCATTGGCTTTTGGATTATTGCAGAAAATATGCTCTGTGACTAAGCAAAAGATCATGATTCTTACATGTTTTGCTCATCATGATAATCTTCACTAATTATGAATTTATTCATTTTAAAACCTAAATACAATCGCCTGAAATAAAAAGCTAAATGTTAAACTACACCACGGTTGACTTCAACATCAACACCGTTAATGGTGCAATGATATTATGCAGCGCCTCTCACAAATGACTCCATGGTTGCAAGGCAAGCCAAGGGGGTCTCAGGCGCTGCGTAATATCATTGCACCTGCTGCACCCATGGTACGGCAGCAAAGTTCCTTGATTATTATGCCGGAATGAGAGTATAGGTCCTAGCCATACCGGCCTAGAAAATCGCAACTTTTCATTTTCCGTCAGTCTTAGTACACGATGTAACTACAGAAGAGTCAAGTTTTAAATAGGAAAAAATATCGAAACTCTTTGGTCATTTTTGAGCGAGATGTGTATAGTGTGTATAGAAACTCTTTGGTCATTTTTGAACGAGATCTATAGTGACAGAATTTGAATTTTTGGGTGTACTATTTCTTTAAGTGTGTCACATGCTGAATGCACCTGCCTCTCTCAATTTATCTCTCTCCTTCCAACCCATGTCACTGTCACGCCTTTCCTGACACCTGCAGTGCAGTACAGGCTGGCAGTGCCCAATATGTTCACTGACTGTCTTTCAACTCTGTCTCCTTAAGACTCTCTGCCCTAAAAATACATCATTATTGTATGGAGTAATTAAAGATGAAAAAAAGTAAATTAATTCTAACAATATTAGCATAAATTGCAAATTAGAAAAAGAATCCATGACAAATTGAACATTTTTGTGTTCAATTTGTGAGGCAGGGTTGAAAAATAAGTCAACCTTACCTCATGGGTGTTTACTCTACTTCTGTCAAGGTCGGGTTCACTGTATGAGGTAGGCCGAACTAAACCACCGCACACCGTCCTTGGGGTGACCATCACTGTATCTCCCTGCTGGTCTGTGCGCTACTAACCAAAAATGTGACTTCAGGGTCACCTCCAAACGCTGCTGGGGCATTACGTATACGTTCTTTAGTTGTTATTAAGAGGTTATTGTCCCCTCCTGGTGTGGTAGGCTCCCTGTGGCGCTATGTCAGGGCGAGCATGACCCTTTCCGGGTACCTGCCACCCCTCTGCGACCCTAAAGATGGAAACCTGCTCATGGATGGAGGATACATCAACAACCTGCCAGGCAAGTACGCCCCAGAGCAACCCTTACTCCACTGAGAGAGGGCCACTGGGGCCAGAAACACAATCTGGGTTGGACAATTACTTAATTTTTGCCTTTAAAGAGCTATGTGGCTCTAAGTAAGTATAATATGATTTTATTTTTGAAAATATCATTTTGAGGGTAGAATGAGTGGTTTTGCTTTATCCATTTGAACTCAGAATTAGTGTCTATTTTAATATGATAATCAGTCAATTTGGCATCTGGGAGATTTTCAGTACATTTGAAATTGTGTTTTAGACCATCTACCATCTGGTAGTTAAGTTTATGAATTGTTCAGAGACAAATGGATAAAGCTTTGCAGGGATTGGGTGGTGGGGACAAAGATGGTCAGTTGTTTGACCTCTTGTCTTCACCAGTCTTTTAAAAACATGAAATTTGATCAGATTGTAAATGTCAGTCATTGTAAGTTGATGTTGTTGTCTGGTGTATGATTGGTCTTAAATTGTGATTATAAATATTTGATGTCTCTTCTTTACAATATAAGGAAGTGCAATTTAATGTAGTCAAATTTTAAATTGACTAATATCCTAAATAAAAAGCAAAGAAAATGACCCTAAAAATCACCAGATGGCAACAGCATAAAGTCCTTGAGTTTGCAGTGCAACATAATTCACAAAGTTCACATAGTTTAGATGTTGCATTTCAAATTGAGGCTTCTTAATTGAGGGGAAAAAGACAAGATTTTGCACGTGACGTTTCTTGTTATCATTTGATCTGATTTATTTCACAGCAATCAAGCAGTTTGCACTGCCAAAGACAAAATTATTCCTTGCATGAAGATCACCTGTGGTTTATCCCTCTGAACATATAAAGCAAATTGGAAAACTCAATTTTTTGTAATGCTTCATTTACGTTTTAAACCTAATTTGTTAAGTTTTAATTGCGTCTTTATAACTAGTCATCATTGATTGTCTTTTTCCATCCTTTGTCCTGAACTCCTGCAAGGCTGTTTCACCAAAATTCTCAGCAAAAGTTCTTAGAACTCATTTACTTTTAAAATGTCTTACCTTTGAACATAGATGTTTATTCGGTCATATTCCTGATGAAAATGTCAGCTTTCCAATTATGGGTTTGGTGAAACAGTGTTGATTGGTGATCAGTTATTACTGTAAGGACTTTGTCTGAAATATTAACATTACTTTGATTCTTCCTGCTACCATGTGGATGTCTGTCTTTGTGCGTGTGCATTTGTTTGCAATCAACTGGCATTCTAACGCCCTGCAGCGGACATAGCTCGTAATATGGGCACAAAAACAGTCATTGCCATTGATGTGGGCAGCCAGGATGAGACTGATCTCTGTAACTACGGTGACAGTCTTTCTGGCTGGTGGCTGCTATGGAAACGAATCAACCCGTGGGCGGAGAAAGTGAAGGTGAGTCAATATTGTGGATATTCTTATGAAGCCAGAGCAGTTTCAACTTCAGAAAACTATCAGAAAAATTCTTGCTTATGATGACCTTACTTCTAATCTTGTACTAAATGTAAAAAGCTATTTAATTTTTACATGATCAGAGTAAAATATTACAGTGCACAGCATAAATGAGTACACCCCCTCTGAAACTTAACAAATTCCGGAATTTTTAGCAAAGTGATAAAATGTTATGTTGCAAAAATGAGCACACCCTCTTGAAAGTTGCTAAATAAAGCTAAATAACAAAATTTCTGGTGTAAGTTTAAGGCAATTTTTGATTAGCAGGTAAGTATGTTGAACCAAAACATTTAAAGAGAAGTAATTTATAGACAGTTTAAAGTGTTATATAGCCCACTGAATCATTCTCAGACTTAATGCTGACAACAATGGAAGCACTTGGGAGAGAACTGCCAGGAGACTTATTTCTTGGCACAAAAGAGGACAGTGGTACAAGAGGATTACCAAATCATTGTTTTAAGTGTGAAATTATAGCAAAAGTAACAGAAATTAAAAAACAATGGACTTGTGACAAGGCCCCTGAAATAATCGGGCCTTCAAGCTTCAAGCTTTCATTTAGTGATGAGGGATTTTTTTTTTTTTTTTTGCTAGACAAAGAGCAGGAGAAATACCAAGCGAGTGTCTCAAAGCCAGCAAAAGCTATGAAAAGAGTGACTGTTCATCTCATAGAGTAAGATGCAGCCTGCAGAAATGACATGCATGGTTGTTGTTCTCACTGGAACTACCTACTGTAGCCAAAGCACAGTATTGAGGCCCATATTTACAAAATATAGATTCTGGGAATCAATACTGTGGTCGCGTGAGACTAAATCAATCATTTTGGATCTAACAGCATCCAAAATGTTCTGGTGTTGCTAGAGGAGGAGTACAGTGAGAAGTGCCTGGTTCCCACAGTAAAGTTCAGTGGTAGTAAAGCTCTTATATAGGGATGAATGAGTGCTGAAGGTGTGAGAGAGTTGTGCTTTATCAATGCTGTCATGAATTTCCACACCACTGTGTAATTTAACACACAAAACTTGAAACAGAAGATGTTACCCTTTCCTCTTTCCCTGCATTGTTGGGCATTTTTTCAACATGACAATGAGGATATGCATTCTCCCAAGGTGAAAAATCTACTCAATCTTAACACTCTTGAGTGTTTGTGGGGGATTCTGTAGAGACGAGTTGAGCAACACTCCCCATAAAAGATCAGGGCATTTAAGGAGCTCATCATCCAGGAGTTAAACAAAACAGATGCGACATTTTGTCATGAACTTGTACACTTTGTGCCAAGAAGAGTCAGAGCAGTATAATTAAAATTATGGAGGGCATACTAAGTACTAAAATATTAAACATTTGTTGAATTAACTCTACTGTGTACTCATTTCTAAAATCCTTAATTTAAACAAAATTGGCTAATTTACTTTCTTTCTTTTTTTTTTACAGATATTAATGATGTATTTCTCTGTTTTTATCAAGTGTATGTTTAATACATTTCAGTTTTGCCATCTATCCATGAATTGTATTAGGAATCATTAAGAAAATGCATCTTTTGTATTTGTTCGGGGGGGTGAGGGGTGTACACATTTATGCTGTGCACTGTATATTTTCATTGTTTAAATGTTACATATTTTATTCTTTAAAAATATTTATTATTTAATTTAATTACGCTGTTTCTGTGTGTTGGATATTTCAGTCATAATTTTACAAAGCATCTGAAGAACCTCTAGAAGTTTATGAAACTGTACTTCACAGAACAAATATACAGTCTATGAAAATGATTGTGCTAGCTCTGCATAAATTGTTTTAAAAAATATTTAAAAATGTCTTTCAGGTGCCTGACATGGCTGAAATCCAGTCCCGTTTGGCCTACGTATCCTGTGTACGGCAACTGGAACTTGTCAAGAAGAGTGCATACTGCGAGTACATTCGCCCACCCATCGACCGCTTTAAGACCATGGACTTTGGGAAATTTGATGAAATCTATGTAAGAACACAAAAGCCCATATCTACAATAAACACAGGGGGCGATTAATCCATGTTGTCTTGATACTGTAAAGTCAATAGCAGTAGAGTATTTATTTTAGTGTGCATATAGCTGTTATTCCGAATTATAAATTACCCCCCACAACTGGCATACTTTAAGTTATCTGTCGTCTTTCAGGATGTGGGTTACCAGTACGGTAAACTGGTGTTTACTGAGTGGGCTCGTGGGGACATCATTGAAAACATGCTGAAAGACCATCGCTCAGCAGACTACAATGACAGCAAGAAGACTGATGTGAGTTTTCTTAGTAACTCATTTAAACAAGCCATCGTTCAATCACCATTTTTTGTCTATTAATATCATTCTCGTGTGATTGGCTGTTTGTTTCAGTCATGCACGTGTCCCAGTGCAGACTTCACTGATCTAGCTGAAATTGTGTCCAGGATTGAGCCAGTACAGAGCTATTTAGGAGCTGATGGTCAGTTAACCAAAGAACATTTTTTACAACTCTGACAGAGTTAGTATTATATCATGTACTTGCTGTACATTGTACTTGTACTTAACTGATGTTCCTGTGTCTAGCAGAGGAGTCTGACTATGCGACGGAGTACGAGGAGGATGGGATGGACACAGTGAGAGAGGAGGAGGGTGAGGAAGAGGAGGAGGAGGATGCTGAAGACCCTGAAGACCAGTCTCCTGGGGAATGGGGACCAAACGGGATCTTCACAACAGTGAGTATACACACAACCTATTATATATGGCCTTAAAAATGAACACAGTAATTAACCACATAACCGGTGAAATTAAAAACATTTTTGTGTAGGATGAAGAGAAGACGATCCGTCAGAGGAGGAACATTACAAGGGACCTCAACATGGACTTCTCTGGAGTGTCAGATTGATGAAAAGCGAGTAATGCAGGGTCCAAAGGTCAAAGGGCACTGGAAAGAGAAGCAGAGTACCACCAAGGGCTGAGGAGTGTAAAGATAGATACAGAAGAAAAGACTTCTGAATTAATAAGATTGTTGGGAAGTCGCCAAAGATACTGTGATTTAGACCCATTAACACTACATTACCCACAACTTGTCACCAAAGCTGTGACTCCCTCTATTATCCTTTTGCTTTTGGAATTTTTTTTCAGCTCAAGACTCTGCAATAATGGGGTCCAGGGACTGTGGGGGCCTAGCTAGGCGGAGGAATCACTCCTTGAGATGCTGTGCCACTGAAAAATAGGGGCTCTATATCTTTTGAGATGTTTTGGTATTTTACGTCTTAAATGTCTAAAGGGAGTGTCATGAGAGTGATGTCTACAGTGGCAGTCAGTATACCTCTATCCTTACATTATGGTCTGTTTCCAGACTATACCAGTTCAGTACAGATAGTGTGTCTGGTTTGTGATTTTTTTTTAATTTTATTTAATTTTATTTAATTGAATTTAATTTTTTGTGAGGATGTGTTTGTGTGTGTATGTGTGTGTGTATGGCATGACCTAAACATTCATTGGCAACTTCTCCCATAAAATGCCTTCTAGACTTATGGTGGTTTTCCCAGAATGCATTTTTAAAGGTCTGAAGCTGAGAAAAGACAGCATAGGTTTAGATAGACTTCAGAGGGAGTAATGCTTATCATTTCCATTACAATGATTAGATTGTAATGGTAGATTAGTTTTGATGGTATTTGATGCAAGGTTGCCATGCCTGCACGTTAGTAGGAAGTGAACGTGGTAGAGAGCGAGGAAGTGAGCGTTGGGAGTGAAACACAGAAGAGAGAGCAGCAGAAAGCAAGGAAGTGAGTGTGGAAGTGAGAGCGGCAGAAAGCAAGGAAGTGAGTGTGGAAGTGAGAGCGGCAGAAAGCAAGGAAGTGAGTGTGAGGAAGTGAGTGGAGGTGAGAGCGGCAGAGAGCAAGGATGTGAGAGTGAGGAAGTGAGTGGAGGTGAAACATGGAAGTGAGTGCGGAAGTGAGTGCGGAAGTGAGAGCGGCAGAGAGCATGGAAGTGAGTGTGGAAGTAAGAGTAAGGAAATCAGTGGAGGTGAAACATGGAAGTGAAAGCAGCAGAAAGCAAGGAAGTGAGTGGAAGTGAGAGCGGCAGAGAGCAAGGAAGTGAGTGTGGAAGTGAGAGTGAGGAAGTGAGTGGAGGTGAAGCATGGAAGTGAGAGTGGCAGAGAGCAAGGAAGTGAGTGTGAGGAAGTGAGTGGAAGTAAAGCATGGAAGTGAGAGCAGCGGAAAGCAAGGAAGTGAGTGTGGAAGTGAGAACGGCAGAGAGCATGGAAGTGAGGGTGAGGAGAAAGATGAGTGACAGAGTGAGGATGGGTGTGAGAAAGTGAATGAGGAAGGGAATGCAGAAGGCAGGGAGTTTCATAATGCCAAAAATATCTCATGTGGATTTGAATGGGTGTTTGTCTTTTGACAGTGTTGTTGTTTTTTTAGCCTTTCAGAAATGCAGAGCTACTTGTGCTTCAGGTAGATGAGGTGGATGCCTTATTTTGTTATTGCACATTCACAAAGCAAAAAAAAAAAAGAGAATATGAACAAAATGGACACCTCTAATATTATATCAGACATGAAGATGTAAGGAGTTTAAATTGACATATTGTTAAATGAGTGCCAAGAATGCAGTATCTAGTACTGAAGGAGATTTTCCTTGCACTCCAAAGCCAAATGTCATCCTTTCCCATATTCATCAACCCAAAAATTGTCCATAACAAATGTATATTTCCCTGAAACCTCACCAAGATGTACAAATTCCTCAATCCTTGATGCTTTTGCTTTGTTTCAGTCTTTTACGCTGAGACATCTTTGTTTTATATGTTTATGAGAACTGAAATGATTGCCAACTACTATTTAATTTATTTGTTTTACCACTGGCTTTTTTAAAACAGCTTTTTAAAACACTTTAGAGATTGTAGAGAATAACAGTAAACGATTTCTTATTTTGCTTGATTAGCATTTTTGCACTGATGATAATGTGGAAATACTTTTGAATGTGTAATACGAGAGTCTGTTGAGGGTCAGACAGGTTACATGTGTGAACGTTTGAAGCCTCAGAAATAAATACTGAACAATGAAAAAATTATTAATAAAATCTTATTTAATGCCATGCTGACTAAATCACTTTTTGAAATATGATTTAATGTTCCTGAGTGATTATTCATGCCTTTTTGAATTGTAAAGCAACTTTAGGCATGGGAAAGTCTACATCTATTCTATTACATTGCTGTGAAAGGACAGATTTAGCTTTAAAGGTGCCCTCAATTGAAAAATTGAATTTATCTTGGCATGGTTAAATAACAAGAGTTCAGTACATGGAAATGACATACAGTGAGTTTCAAACTCCATTGTTTCCTCCTTCTTATGTAAATCTCATTTGTTTAAAAGACTTCCGGAAAACACTCGGATCTCAACATAACACCGACTGTTACGTAACAGTCGGGGGCTCCGCCTCAATATTTGCATATGCCAGCCCATGTTCGACGCATTAGACAAGGAAAGGCAGTATTAATGTCTGGATCTGTGCACAGACGAGGTAAGCAAGCGAGAACAACAGCGAAAAATGGCAGATGGAGCAATAATAACTGACATGATCCATGATATGATATTTTTAGTGATATTTGTAAATTGTCTTTCTAAATGTTTCATTAGCATGTTGCTAATGTACTGTTAAATGTGGTTAAAGTTACCATCATTTCTTACTGTATTCACGGAGACAAGAGCCGTTGCTATTTTCATTTTTAGACATGTGCAGTCTGTATAATTCATAAACACAACTTCATTCTTTATAAATCTCTCCAACAGTGTGTAATGTTAGCTTTAGCCGCAGAGCACAGCCTCAAACTCACACAGAATCAAACGTAACTGTCTAAATAAATACTTTACTCACATAATTCGAAGCATGCATACAGCATGCATGACGAACATCTTGTAAAGATCCATTTGAGGGTTATATTAGCTGTGTGAACTTTGTTTATGCGATGAATATAGAGTCCAGAGCTCGTGTGGCAGAGGAAGCGCATCTCTTAAAGGGGCCACACTGAAAAAATCCGTGCATAGTTAATGATGCCCCAAAATAGGCAGTTAAAAAAATTAATTAAAAAGAATCTATGGGGTATTTTGAGCTGAAACTTCACAGACACATTCAGGGGACACCTAGGACTTATATTACATCTTGTAAAAAAACAATCTAGGGCACCTTTAAAACTGGATTTTTTCAATAGAGGGTATGCACGTGACGTCACCGTCGACCGTTACAACTGCGGTCACGGCCACTGCAAAAGACTGAAGGGACTCGCACACCGAACGCGAAGTTCAGCGCCTCGCCACGTCTTTAAAATTCGAACGCATTATTATGAGTGTACGAACACCGGCGGCGACATTCGGCGCCTGTCCGCGGCGCCCAGCTACGACTCAGAAAAAAATATAAAACAATGTGTTCGAATTTGAAAGACGTGTGGCGGCGCTGAGCTTCGCGTCCGGTGTGCAAGCCCCTTGAGCAGCAGCATTGGTTTTCAGCGTGAATGTCGCGAAAAACACACAAAACACATCCAAAACGGGAAAGAGGTTTGTGATCAGGGGCGTCGGACTGGGGGGGTAAAGGGTACCGAGTACCTAGGGCCCGAGGCAGGGGGGGGCCCTTAGAAGTCAGTTTTCTATACATACATATACATGCACTAACATTTGTATAGCATTTATTTACAAATAAAAAAGTTGCTGTGCAAAACTAAACTTGTAGTTAGGCACTGGTTTGGTATAAAAAAAGTCATTTTCATGCTGTGCAGGGCCCCACCACCCCTCTCGAATCAATGTAAATGGTACGACCCGCAGGTCAGGTGCTTCTGCGGACCTGCGGTGATTCGTGAATCAGTTAATGAGACAGGAGCTGGAGTTAGCTGTGGTATGAACTAGGAAGACAGGGGAAGAGTCATGTCTTTCCTTAAGAAAGGAAAATCAGGGGCTCAAAAACGAAAAGAAAAGAAGATTAAAGAGAGAAAGGCAAATGAGGGCAAGCAGTTGCTCACTCAGGTTTTTGAAAAGAAAGGTGAGCTACAAATGCATCATCGAGCATTGACATTGTTTTAACATAAATATCTACTCCAGGTGATTGAATGTACAAATAGCTTTGACACAAACCCTGAGGTATATATTTAAAAACTGCAGAAAGCAACAGGGAAAAATAAAACAAATGGATCACTGCAATTCACAGAAACAGCTCGACTCCAGGCAGAGAAGACACATGGATTTGCAGTTATCATTTTGTGTCAAACGGGTGTGTCTCATACGTTCTGAAAAGTGAAGCCACGGGCTCTTTGATTGCCCCCTGGAGGCTGGATGCAGTACAGGTCATAAACACCGCCCTCTCAATGCAGTCGAATGAGACTTCAGTGAAAACTTAAAAATAAATTCTGCTTCAAATAAAACTTTCTGAAAGATGGTTTTGGTCATTTAAGGTAGTTGTTATCACACTGATATATATTCAATTGTTCGTTTTTTTGATGATTTAGATTTTAGCTAGCAATTTGATTCTATAAAAACGGGGCGTGTCGTCATGATTCGAAGTTGATTGACAGGTTGTCTGAGGACTGTCGGAGCTTCGAGGGGAGATTGAAGATGTATTAACTAACTGTTAATTTTCGATTTATTTGTCATTAACACCAACAAAATGAGTTGTTCAGCAGTAAACTGTACTAACCGACCTACAGGATCTGACGGATCACTGAACTTTTTTTCTGTAACATCAAATATGGGCGTTATAAGCTAATTAATCAATGTTATTAGTTAAGATAACACACTAATGTTAACCATGTCGGAAAAAGCAGGTGATCGTTATCTGGCAGTTACTTATTATTTTTATAGGTATAAAATAATAATTAGCAGGACAAAACTAATGATAGCTTACTCTAATTACAGCAATCGATCTCCTGTAACGTTAGTTGAACTTGATTTAAAATGGCAGGACCGTTTCTGACGATTTAGAGTTGTTTCTAGTGGCATATTATATTGATTTTATCTACTGAATTTGCTGTTTCAAAAATATTATTGCTCTAGAAACAGAATAGCCTATTATTTTATAGGTAGACTTTTAAATTGTGTATAATTTTTATAGTCTATTTAAAATACATGAATGATGACGCAGTCGTCTGGGCGGAAGTTTGATATCGCGACTCCGCCTCCGGCTCAACTGACGATTCCTTCTGCACATGCCCAGGCTCCAAACTTTTTTTTTTTTTTTGACGTATTGCGTAACGTGTCAGCGCCCATTCATCAGCCCATTTTGGCTTCAGTTCAATACAATGGTAGGAAGTGGCGTCGCGTCGTCCATCTTTTTTTACAGTCTATGGTGTCAAATTGTTGGATTTTGAGGTAAAATCATACAGTATTGTATTGTTATATATTATTTTGACAACTCATCAATTAAATATTTTCCATCTTATATTCTGCATAATTGGGTGTTTTTCAACAACACTGACAAAAACTATACTATAAAACTAGGCTATGTTTTAGGGATGGACAAGATGACGATATATGGGCCATTCCACCGAATCAGTGCCATTTCTGTCCCCAGGACATTTTATGTATAAATATGCATGAAAATGAACTCTAAAATATATTTTATTATTAAGCAAAGTGTCCTAAACATTAATCTAACTACAAATTTAAAATATATAATTTAAAACATTATTAAAAACTACTGAGAATACTAAAAAATAGCATGTGTTACATGTCCCCGCTAACTAAATCTAAACTTTATCATGAAATATAATCATTAAAAATCTTGCAGAAATCTTATTATTTTTGCATTGTTGTGTTACTCCATATACCATCTATGCTAAACAAAAATAAATTTCTAGAGAAATCCATAATATGTTATATAAAATACACATTTTAGTCGTGTCCCCAGGTTTTCACTCAGTCCTGTTACCCTCACACATTTTCCCCTCTGAAAAACTTGGAACATTCCACAAGACACATTTTCAACAGGAAGTTGCATCATCTGGATCATACGCAGGCCATAAGAAGACCAAAAGTAAGTTCTCTCATTTTAATTTCTGTATATTTGATGAAATTGTAACTATGACTGAGAAGGTCAATCTCAACGTACTGTCCTGTTACCTAAATTATTTCTTAGATGTTATTTGTTTATTTAAAAAATATTAACTTTAGGTAAGTCACTAGTATTTGCTTAGTGTCATCATTATATTAGCATGTGTCCATATGTCATGTATTTTATCATTTTTGCTTAAAAACTCAATCCTGTTACTTTCAGTCCTGTTACTCATATGAAAAATAACAGGACTGAGTTAAGAGTAACAGGAGTGAGTAGAGTCCTCTATTTTGTTATTTAATAATGTGAATGTTAGCTGATATAATACTATTCACCTGTATCATGAGTTTTACAGTTGAAATTATTTAAATTGTATATTTTTAGGAAAATACTTTACAATATGAATGCCATACATTGCAGGGAGCCAGTCCACCACGACATGACTTCATCTTTTTGTCTTTCTCTTTCTTATCTTTTGTTGAAGATGGAGAGAACCTATACTTTGCAGGTGCAAGAAACACACACCCATGGCATGCTGCAAGAAAAGGAGTGAAACACACCAGCAACCCTATCTTTTTTCCCCTTTTTTGTCTTTCCTTCCCTCCCTCTCCCCCCTCTTTCTCTTCCCTGCTCTCCTTCTTTCTCTTTCCACCTCCTTCACTGTACTACTAGCACATAGAACATCCCTTCAACACAGAAATCTCACTCACACACATATGGACACTCAGTCCTGTTACTAAATTTATTTATTTTTCTAGAAAAATAAAGTTAAACCACTGTTTTTATCAGTTTTGTCTGATCCATCATTTACACAATTGTTAAATAAATTAAATTATTTAAAAACATATAAACTTGAGGCTTTTGTTTTCTTTTAAATGAGAAAATTGTTTTGCATTTTTTATTAAAATACACCTTGCCTTAATATAAAGTGATTTTTTTTGTCATAAATGTCAGTTATTTGAACACATAATCAACCATTTCTTCAAAATAAACACTTTCTTGAGGTGAATACAAAGGAATTAACTATTAAGCTTTTAAACATGATTTTTAAATGGCACGTGAGTTTTGGTAACAGGACTGAGAAAACATGCATCCATCTTCTGCGTTGAAACCTTGTAAAAAATTAAATAAAGTTGCCTGAGATTGACCAATACACATTTTGAAAACTTACAACGGTGGAATGGCCCATATATAACATTGATATAAGTGGTTATGCGGATTTAAACCTACCTATATCGTAGTTATATTAAGTTATATAACTTCACAGGCAGATATGTGTTTCCCCGCCGTCGAAATCAATATAAATGTCAGGAAACACGACTCCAGGCTGCATGTCAATATCCATGGATTAGGTTTATTTGACAAGTTGTAAGGAACACATTCAATTCCAACCTTTAGTGTAATTCGTTAGTTTTACTCGCGTTTTCGCAGTTTCCCCTGTTAAATCCAGTTACGCAGCAGCTTCTTTTGCCACTCAGTCCAGCTGAGGGAGCGCGCTTTCGGCGGGAAAGTGACGTCGATGCATACCCTCTATTTGTTATTAGCAGTTGATCTTGGACATAGAGGTTTATTCACATTAACAAACCTGAGGAAAGGAATGAAATCTCTCTGGGTCATCAGGATTCTGCTTCGACATGTTTCATCTTTTCCATCAGACAGTCGGAGATGAGTGTTTGTGAGATCATAAGCATCTGTTGAATTTAGTAAAGAGAACAGGACACTGACCAAGCAAATATAGTAAACAATAGGATAAAAACAACAAATTTTTTCTTTTTTTTTTTGCCATAAAATTACATTTTATTATGTACAGAAAGCGCACACACATACAGACACACACTCGCACAGAAATGTGTTTTCAGTAAATCAGTTATCAGTAAAATAGTTTAACAACTTAAAAGCTACATGACATTTCTCACTAGCGAGGTAATAATGGCGTTGTTCTTGAAGCAGATAAACTTACAGTTTCACTATTAGTAGTAGAACACTGTTTAGAGCTTTCTCACTCTAATAACTGCATTTGTCTGCTATGGCTCAAGCCTGCATTACTAGCTCTAAAACAGGGGTAGGCAAGTTCGGTCCTAGAGAGCCGCTGTCCTGCAGAGTTCAGCTCCAACCCTGAAAAAACCCCTTCAGCTGCATATAGCCTTAGTAATCCTGAAGAGCTTGATTAGCTTGTTCAGGTGTGTTTGATTAAGGTTGGAGCTAAACTCAGCAGGACAGCGGCTCTCTAGGACCGAACTTGCCTACCCCTGCTCTAAAATGATGTTTTGGAATTAGCAACGGATGCTTGGGATGAGATGCGTAAGAAATTAGTCCTACACACAAGAGCGTTTTAACAATGTCTTGAGGTGTAGTAACAGTAGTATTAACAGAATAATTCAACAGCCCGTCGTCAATTATTCCTTGCTTAATTTCTAACTAATTTAATAATTTGTCTTTTTTAATTTTGTTATTTATAATGAATTCTAGCTTCACCCATGCTTTTGACATAGACAATTAACTTTTTTGCCTACTAAATTTCAAACGAGTATTTCAAATGAAACCCAAAAGAAAATCAGACCAATCGTCAAATGACTCGAACAACCGGTCGGGCAGTATTCCCAGATGCTAAAAAAACACATGCTTCATTTTGGAAATAAAAATAGTAATTTTGCAAGCTAAAATCCACTTTATTATTAGTATTATTTATTTTTAAAATATTTTTACAAAAGAAAAAATAAAGGAAAATGGATTTTAACTTCAGTTTCTTTGAGCATAGGTGAATTCCTACCAGGACATTCTTATCCTTCTCAAATGATAAACCATGGTTTAATAGGAAACTCAAACAGCTTTGTCATGTCAAAGAGGATGTTTATAGAAGTGGGGATAAAATATTGTATTACCAGGCTGGAAACAGACTAACAAAGGAAATCAGAGTAGCTAAAATAGCTACTCTGACAAGCTGAAAAAGCAGTTTTCAGTCAACCTGGCATCAGTCTGGACCATCACAAAGTACAATTCACCACAAATGGCCGAGGATCTGATTTAGTTTTAATGCAGGTTTGAAAAGTTCAGACTTACCCCACACCCACGCTTTAGGCATTCACCAACACCTCCCGCAACCCCCCTCCAGCCATCCAACCTGCGCTCCAGGTCTTGTGTGGAGGACGTATTCTAGGTCTTTGAAAAATAGAAAAGTAGGAAAGTCAAGCCCAGACTTCAGACCTCTCACATCTGTAGTCATGAATTCGTTTGAATGGTGTTGGTCTACCTGAAGAACATCACTTGACACTTGCTGGACACCCTGCAAGTTGCCTACAGAGCAAACAGGTCTGTGGATGATGCCATCAACATGGGACTGCATTATATCCTGCAACATCTTGACAGACCTTGGACTTACGCAAGGATCTTATTTGTGGACTTCACCTTGGCCTTTAATACAATCATGCCTGATCTTCTCACAGCCAAACTGACTGTCAAATTGTCTCTCCATGCCCACCTCAATCTGTCAATGGATTACCAGCTTTCTGACAGACATGCAACAGCTAGTGATATTGGGAAAACTCACATCCAGGACTCTCACAATCAACACTGGCACCCCCCAGGGTTGTGTGCTCTTCTCCCTGTATGGTTATTACCTATGATAGGTAATAACTAGATAATAACTAGGTAATAACAATATTGTTATCACCTGGTTATCACCTACGATTGTTATCACCTAGTTATTACCTAAGATTGTTATTACATAGTTATTACCTAAGATTTGTTATTACCTAGTTATTACCTAGTTATTACCAAAGATTGTTATCACCTAGTTATTACCTAAGATTTGTTATTACCTAGTTATTACCTAAGATTTATCATCACCTAGTTATTACCTAAGATTTATCATCACCTAGTTATTACCTAAGATTGTTATCACCTGGTTATCACCTAAGATTGTTATCACCTGGTTATCACCTAAGATTATCACCTAGTTATTACCTAAGATTTGTTATTACCTAGTTATTACCTAAGATTGTTATTACCTAAGATTGTGATTACCTAAGATTTGTTATCACCTAGTTATTACCTGAGATTGTTATTACCTAGTTATTACCTGAGATTGTTATCACCTAGTTATTACCTAAGATTGTTATCACCTAGTTATTACCTAAGATTGTTATCACCTAGTTATTACCTAAGATTGTGATTACCTAAGATTTGTTATCACCTAGTTATTACCTAAGATTGTTATTACCTAGTTATTACCTGAGATTGTTATCACCTAGTTATTACCTGAGATTGTTATCACCTAGTTATCACCTAAGATTGTTATCACCTAGTTATTACCTAAGATTGTTATCACCTAGTTATTACCTAAGATTGTGATTACCTAAGATTTGTTATCACCTAGTTATTACCTAAGATTGTTATCACCTAGTTATTACCTGAGATTGTTATCACCTAGTTATTACCTGAGATTGTTATCACCTAGTTATTACCTGAGATTGTTATCACCTAGTTATTACCTAAGATTGTTATCACCTAGTTATTACCTAAGATTATCACCTAGTTATTACCTAAGATTGTGATTACCTAAGATTTGTTATCACCTAGTTATTACCTAAGATTGTTATCACCTAGTTATTACCTGAGATTGTTATCACCTAGTTATTACCTAAGATTGTTATCACCTAGTTATTACCTAAGATTGTTATCACCTAGTTATTACCTAAGATTGTGATTACCTAAGATTTGTTATCACCTAGTTATTACCTAAGATTGTTATCACCTAGTTATTACCTGAGATTGTTATCACCTAGTTATTACCTAAGATTATCACCTAGTTATTACCTAAGATTATCACCTAGTTATTACCTAAGATTATCACCTAGTTATTACCTAAGATTATCACCTAGTTATTACCTAAGATTTGTTATTACCTAGTTATTACCTAAGATTTGTTATTACCTAGTTATTACCAAAGATTGTTATCACCTAGTTATTACCTAAGATTTGTTATCACCTAGTTATTACCTAAGATTTGTTATTACCTAGTTATTACCTAAGATTTATCATCACCTAGTTATTACCTAAGATTGTTATCACCTGGTTATCACCTAAGATTGTTATCACCTGGTTATCACCTAAGATTGTTATCACCTAGTTATTACCTAAGATTGTTATTACCTAAGATTGTGATTACCTAAGATTTGTTATCACCTAGTTATTACCTAAGATTGTTATTACCTAAGATTTGTTATCACCTAGTTATTACCTAAGATTGTTATTACCTAGTTATTACCTGAGATTGTTATCACCTAGTTATTACCTAAGATTGTTATCACCTAGTTATTACCTAAGATTTGTTATCACCTAGTTATTACCTAAGATTGTTATCACCTAGTTATTACCTAAGATTGTGATTACCTAAGATTTGTTATTACCTAGTTATTACCTGAGATTGTTATCACCTAGTTATTACCTGAGATTGTTATCACCTAGTTATTACCTAAGATTGTTATCACCTAGTTATTACCTAAGATTATCACCTAGTTATTACCTAAGATTGTGATTACCTAAGATTTGTTATCACCTAGTTATTACCTAAGATTGTTATCACCTAGTTATTACCTGAGATTGTTATCACCTAGTTATTACCTAAGATTGTTATCACCTAGTTATTACCTAAGATTTGTTATCACCTAGTTATTACCTAAGATTGTTATCACCTAGTTATTACCTAAGATTGTGATTACCTAAGATTTGTTATCACCTAGTTATTACCAAAGATTGTTATTACCTAGTTATTACCTGAGATTGTTATCACCTAGTTATTACCTGAGATTGTTATCACCTAGTTATTACCTAAGATTGTTATCACCTAGTTATTACCTAAGATTATCACCTAGTTATTACCTAAGATTGTGATTACCTAAGATTTGTTATCACCTAGTTATTACCTAAGATTGTTATCACCTAGTTATTACCTGAGATTGTTATCACCTAGTTATTACCTGAGATTGTTATCACCTAGTTATTACCTAAGATTGTTATCACCTAGTTATTACCTGAGATTGTTATCACCTAGTTATTACCTGAGATTGTTATCACCTAGTTATTACCTAAGATTGTTATCACCTAGTTATTACCTAAGATTGTTATCACCTAGTTATTACCTAAGATTTGTTATCACCTAGTTATTACCAAAGATTGTTATCACCTAGTTATTACCTAAGATTTGTTATCACCTAGTTATTACCTAAGATTTGTTATTACCTAGTTATTACCTAAGATTTATCATCACTAGTTATTACCTAAGATTGTTATCACCTGGTTATCACCTAAGATTGTTATCACCTGGTTATCACCTAAGATTGTTATCACCTGGTTATCACCTAAGATTTGTTATCACCTAGTTATTACCTAAGATTTGTTATCACCTAGTTATTACCTAAGATTGTTATTACCTAGTTATTACCTGAGATTGTTATCACCTAGTTATTACCTAAGATTTGTTATCACCTAGTTATTACCTAAGATTGTTATTACCTAAGATTTGTTATTACCTAGTTATTACCTAAGATTGTTATCACCTAGTTATTACCTGAGATTGTTATCACCTAGTTATTACCTAAGATTTGTTATCACCTAGTTATTACCTAAGATTTGTTATTACCTAGTTATTACCTAAGATTTATCATCACCTAGTTATTACCTAAGATTGTTATCACCTGGTTATCACCTAAGATTGTTATCACCTGGTTATCACCTAAGATTGTTATCACCTAGTTATTACCTAAGATTGTTATTACCTAAGATTGTGATTACCTAAGATTTGTTATCACCTAGTTATTACCTAAGATTGTTATTACCTAAGATTTGTTATCACCTAGTTATTACCTAAGATTGTTATTACCTAGTTATTACCTGAGATTGTTATCACCTAGTTATTACCTAAGATTGTTATCACCTAGTTATTACCTAAGATTTGTTATCACCTAGTTATTACCTAAGATTGTTATCACCTAGTTATTACCTAAGATTGTGATTACCTAAGATTTGTTATTACCTAGTTATTACCTGAGATTGTTATCACCTAGTTATTACCTGAGATTGTTATCACCTAGTTATTACCTAAGATTGTTATCACCTAGTTATTACCTAAGATTATCACCTAGTTATTACCTAAGATTGTGATTACCTAAGATTTGTTATCACCTAGTTATTACCTAAGATTGTTATCACCTAGTTATTACCTGAGATTGTTATCACCTAGTTATTACCTAAGATTGTTATCACCTAGTTATTACCTAAGATTTGTTATCACCTAGTTATTACCTAAGATTGTTATCACCTAGTTATTACCTAAGATTGTGATTACCTAAGATTTGTTATCACCTAGTTATTACCAAAGATTGTTATTACCTAGTTATTACCTGAGATTGTTATCACCTAGTTATTACCTGAGATTGTTATCACCTAGTTATTACCTAAGATTGTTATCACCTAGTTATTACCTAAGATTATCACCTAGTTATTACCTAAGATTGTGATTACCTAAGATTTGTTATCACCTAGTTATTACCTAAGATTGTTATCACCTAGTTATTACCTGAGACTGTTATCACCTAGTTATTACCTGAGATTGTTATCACCTAGTTATTACCTAAGATTGTTATCACCTAGTTATTACCTGAGATTGTTATCACCTAGTTATTACCTGAGATTGTTATCACCTAGTTATTACCTAAGATTGTTATCACCTAGTTATTACCTAAGATTGTTATCACCTAGTTATTACCTAAGATTTGTTATCACCTAGTTATTACCAAAGATTGTTATCACCTAGTTATTACCTAAGATTTGTTATCACCTAGTTATTACCTAAGATTTGTTATTACCTAGTTATTACCTAAGATTTATCATCACTAGTTATTACCTAAGATTGTTATCACCTGGTTATCACCTAAGATTGTTATCACCTGGTTATCACCTAAGATTGTTATCACCTGGTTATCACCTAAGATTTGTTATCACCTAGTTATTACCTAAGATTTGTTATCACCTAGTTATTACCTAAGATTGTTATTACCTAGTTATTACCTGAGATTGTTATCACCTAGTTATTACCTAAGATTTGTTATCACCTAGTTATTACCTAAGATTGTTATTACCTAAGATTTGTTATTACCTAGTTATTACCTAAGATTGTTATCACCTAGTTATTACCTGAGATTGTTATCACCTAGTTATTACCTAAGATTTGTTATTACCTAGTTATTACCTAAGATTTATCATCACCTAGTTATTACCTAAGATTGTTATCACCTAGTTATTACCTAAGATTGTTATCACCTGGTTATCACCTAAGATTGTTATCACCTAGTTATTACCTAAGATTGTTATTACCTAAGATTGTGATTACCTAAGATTTGTTATCACCTAGTTATTACCTAAGATTGTTATTACCTAAGATTTGTTATCACCTAGTTATTACCTAAGATTGTTATTACCTAAGATTTGTTATTACCTAGTTATTACCTAAGATATTACCTAAGATTATTATCACCTAGTTATTACCTAGATTGTTATCACCTAGTTTTTACCTAAGATTGGTTATTACCTAGTTATTACCTATCGTAGGTAATAATAACTAGGTAATAACCAAAGATTAGTTCTTAGGTAATAACAAATCTATAATAACTAGCTAAGATTAATTATTACCTAGTTATTATCTAGTTATTACCTAAGATTGATTATTACATAGTTATTACCCAAGATTGGTTATTACCTAGTAACGACTGCACTGCATTCTGTCAAACTCCTGAAATTTGCAGATGACACAAAAGTCATTGGTCTTAACCAAAATGGTGAAGAGTCTACTTACAGACTCAAGCTTGAACAGTTGGCTCTCTGGTGCACAACCTTGAGCTGAACACACTCAAAACAGTGGAGATGATAATGCACCCCTGCACTTCCCCCACTCATCATCATGAACAGCAGTGGAGTCATTCAGGTTCCTGGATACATCATCGCTCAGGGCCTGAAGTACTGAGGAAGTTCAACCTGCCACAGGAGCTGCTGAAACAGTCCAGCCGTCATTGAGTCTGTCCTGTGATCATCTATATTGTCTGCTTTGGTTCAGCTACCAAATCAGACATCAGGAGACCACAATGGACAGTCAGGATGGCTGAGAAAATTGATTCACCCTATCCACTCTCCAAGATCTTTACACCTTCTCTTTGAAACGAAAGTAAGCATTATAGGATTGTATACTACACAGTATACAGTAAGCTAAATTTAGTAAACTATTCTATTTTGCCAAGAGCTCAGAGGGGAACACAAGAAGGTTTGTGTATATTTTATATAATTTATATTAAAAGCAGACTCATAATGCCACTTTTACAAGATCTAATATAAGTCTCTGGTGCCCCAAGAATGTTTCAGCTCAAAATACCGCACAGATCATTTATTATAGCTTGTGAGCAAAAAAACATTTTTGTGTGTCCCTTTACATGCAAATGAGCTTCTGCTCCTGGCACCCTTTCCAGAAGAGGAGGGAGCTTTAACAACAACAAAGCTGGAGAATCTCATGCAGCCAAAATGACGAATGTCAGTAACGGTGTTCAGCCTTACATTGTTCCGACTGGAGTCGGACACTGATGGAGAGACTCAAGAAGAAGATACTTTTAGAATGCATCTGGACATTTCTGAACACTTAGTGGATAAATTTGTGTAGTTGCAGTGAAGTTGATTCAACTCATCGACCAGCATGTGCCGTCATGTTAATCATTTGTCTAAATCCAGCATGGAATTGACCCTCATTTGTGAAGCAGTCCGGTGTAAAATGACGGCATGGCAACAACACTCTACTACAACAACTCTTCCTCTTCTCTAAAGCAGCCCAACATGGCCTCACCCCTTTGTTGTGTGTTCTCAGGGGGAGGGTTTATGTAAATTTTAGGGTTTGTTATGTCACCAAACTGGGAAGCAGCTCATTGTAGTCCCTACCAGCCATTTGTTGTAGTCTTTAAAAAGCGATTTCTGTAAAAGGAAATCTCCCTTTGCACTGAACTTTAAATATTAATATTGACATTGACTATCAAATACAGCTACTGAGTTGACCTATGCCATATATCCAGAGAACCTCACTCATATAAACATTCAATGTTTTTTTGAGCATTTTCAATAATCATATTAGCAACCGATCATGGCAGGGTAAGTAATGCCTCCCTGTAATTATTCTGCAAACAATTTCAGTGAAATTCATTGTGGATTGGTGGTAATATTGTATGTTTTAGGGTGATCTGTATCAAAGATGGTCCAACAAAGATTGTTCAAGCAACAAGATCTTGCCCTTTTTTCAGGGGCAGAACAGAAAGCTCTGATTAGAGTACATAAATAAACCACAAACACTTTTTTTGTATTTTATTTGTTTTAGGTTTTTGAAAGTTTTGTAATTTTTCCCAAAAGAAAAAAAAAAATCCTGAGGTATTCACAATATAATGGCATTTCTTTCATTTGAAATGAGAAAACAACAAAAAAGTGGGGAAGGGGCATCAAAATCATGATAAAACTGTAATGTCTGTATTTCAATACACTAACAGTTTGGGATATTTCTGCTCCATTCGAATATTGGTACCCAAAAAAAAAAAGAAAAAATAATAAATAGTAAAAAAAAAAAAAAAATTCACAAAAGACAAGCTGTTGTAGTTGCATCTTATTTTTAAAATACCACATCAAATATCTTAGTTTAAATCAAACTAATCCCAAAAATTAAAAACGTTGCATCATAATATCTATATTCTATAACTTTCAGATATCCATATACCAGAAAACATGAAAGGCTGTCTAAGTTTGTCGTTGGCACAAAGCATTTCTAATTTTTACAATATATTTTCCAAGCTGTTTAAAGATGCCAACAACAATAGAGTACATTATGGAAATCTGTTCTTTTTGACTTGAACAGCTTGTCA
This sequence comes from Chanodichthys erythropterus, assembly GCF_024489055.1. Classification (NCBI taxonomy): domain Eukaryota; kingdom Metazoa; phylum Chordata; class Actinopteri; order Cypriniformes; family Xenocyprididae; genus Chanodichthys; species Chanodichthys erythropterus. Next base: position 37,806,448 of record NC_090232.1, on the reverse strand, counting down.
AGGGCCGCATCAAACAGAATTAGCAAGTTTAAACACTTCTAAACTCAGTCTATGAGAGTCAAATAGAATTTGGTGAACTACATGGTTCTAAACTCCATCATGACAATTTTTAATAATAATAATAACAATAATAATTTAAAAACCTCCAGTGCAACAGCAGCTAAAAATTGTGAGATTTCCACATAAAGACACATTGTAACCTTACAGCAAAACAGAGCTGTGATAACAGCTCTAGAGGAAAGAAAACGAGCTACACAAAAAAGAGTGAGAAAAAAAGAAAAGAAAAACAGAGCAATAAATGATTGCTTAGCTTCAACAGAAAAAGACACACCTTTGACGCAACATTCCCAGGAGCCACTGGTGAAACAGTAACTCGCAATCTGTTCCACTTTTCTCTTCTTAATTTGGTGTGATCTTAACCCTGAAGATAATAGTATAACAACAATAATAAGAGCAAACAAAATGGTAATCGTATTCAAAATTGAAAATAAACGGTTACAAAGGACCACAACGGATACAAAATAATAGACTTTTGGTTTTCTAACAGCTGAAGACACAATGTCTTGCTAAAACCTCTCTTAGCACTCACTCACAGATTAACAGACACAAATACAACATGGAAGAAAAACAAACGAAAGGTCAGGAATCAATACAAATGACAAAATATCATTAACGGCTCGAAAGCAGCCAATGATATACAAGTAAAAATTGTACAATGCATATTAAGATCAAAAAGTCAGGAGACATAAAAAGGCAAAAGTGTGTCTTTTTCTAAAAACACAATGTATTGGGAAAAAAATACAGGATATATATGTAAAAATCATAAATAAAGAAAATATTTGTCTCCCATCCCCCCCTTAACAAAATGTAAAATCAATGGCAGTTACTTCAGAGATCATAACATGCAATTGATATTCTTACAGCACTTGACAAACTATTTCTCCGAACTACCATCCCCAAACACGCCCCACCCACCCCATCCCAGTACAATCCTTAAATAGGTCAGCTCATTGAAGAAAACAAAAGAAAACACTTTCTATTGATCACAAATTCTCTCTCCGCACTAGCTGAGGAAGTGATATTCATTCACTCACTCGTCACAGAGATAAAGAGACTCCAGTAGTTGTGTATATACAGGAAGTTCAGGGGGGAAAATGCAAACGGACTTGATTTAAGTGACTGCATAGTGAGTATTTGGTTTAATTACAGATGGGGCATTATCATGATAATTTAAAAAAATAATAACAATTCTAAAAAAGTAATAAAGACTCATACAACATGACGGCAAAGTACACGCCTGAGCACACACTCCAAAAATAATGATGCTGCAACACACACACATACACACACACACACACACACACACAGATAAACAATAATGCTAATGAAACAGCAGCACGCACTGGTTTAGATAACATCATTTGGTGTTCAGGGGTGTGTACTACTACCACCGCCAGAAATGGGTGCGGTATCTCTGTCCTATTCACAGAAATGCCTATTTCAAAAAATAAAACACACAAAAGACTGATGCTTTGATTCAATTAAAAGCAAATAAAAAAATAATTACAAATTAAAAACAAATTAAAATAGTGCCAGAAAACAGTGAATGGAAGTACACTTTAAACCAAGCATAAACCATAAAGATCAGCATCTCAGATCATTTTTCCTTAGAGGTGTGTTATGGAAGCTTGTTTCTGCCATGGAATAAAAATAAAAAAGGTAATCGCAACTTTTTATCTGGCAATTCTGACTTTTTTTTTTTCCTTTTCACAGAATTGCGAGAAATAAAGTCAGAATTGCAAGATATAAACTTGCAATTGCATGAAAAATGTCAGAATTCGTTTCTCACAATTCAAAGTTTATAATTTGCAATTCTGAGAAATAGAAAGTCAGAATTGTGAGATATGAACTATCTCACAATATAAAGTTGATCTCGCTATTCTATTTTTTGCAATTGCGTATTAATATCTCACAAATATCTCATTAGTCACAATTGCAAAACAAACCTGAAATTCTGACTTTTTTCTTGTAATTGTGTTTATATCTCACAATTCTGACTTTTCTTGTAATTTTGTTTATATCTCGCAATTCTGACTTTTCTTGTAATTGTGTTTATATACTGCAATTCTGACTTCTTGTAATTGTGTTTATATCTCGCAATTCTGACTTTTTCCCCCATTATTGTTTATATCTCGCAATTCTGACATTTTTCTCGTAATTGTGAGTTTATATCAATTCTAACTTTACTTCTTGAGATTGCGAATTAATAGCTCAATTCTTTTTTTTTTTTTTTTTTACCAGATTTCTTCTCAGAATTTGGAATTGTGGGAAATAACGTCACAATTGCAGTTTATATCTTGCAATTCTGACTTCTCTTCATGTAATTGTGAGTTTACATCTAGCAATTCAGACTTTTTTCTCGTAATTGTGAGTTTATATCGAAATTCTAATGGAAAAAAGTCTGAATTGTGAGATATAAATTTTCAATTGCAATTTTTATTAAACAAGCTTCCATAGGCATGTGTGTGTGTGAGCAAAATAAAACCACAACAGTGAAGGGTGAAAGACTGAAAAATAACATAACACCAAGATGCCATTTCCAGTACCTCACCCCCCACAGTCTTGCAGAAAATTACATACATGAAGCTGTATATCCCTCATTCGAGGTCCTCAGAATAACAATCCAGCATCATCTAGTATTAACAATAATCATCCTAATGACAACAACGCCACTGGTTTGAATTTGTTTTATTGATGACGCCTTTGGTGTGTAATGCTGCGGTCATATCTATAAGATCTATTGAGAGAATGACGGACAGACAGACAGGCAGGTCGCACAGTATCTGTGATGAATATCAACACCAAACAGGAAACCAGTATTATGTTGACAGCAAGAGTCTTGTTAGAGATTCTATTTGGCATCAGAAAGGAGTGAAGAAACTATTGGAAGGTAAATATTTACAGCTCATTGCTAAATATAGTGTTAGAAAACAAAGCATTTTCCACATTTCCTGTGTTTTATTAGCTCTTTTGATTTATTTGTCAATCCAATTCAATGGAAAACTTCAAAAATGTCTATCATGATCAGATCCAAAAGGAATCTGCAAACTGATGAATTTGGGGCAAAATCTCCAGAATTCTATTACTAAATAGGTGTTATTGCATAGTCAAATTAACACAATCAAAGCAGCCAAAATATTTAATGAGGTGAATAATAACTGATTAGGTGATGAATAAAACTCAAAATCATTCATCCACCGCAGAACGGACACAGGAGGACAATTACAAACATATCTGCTTGCGTGACCCACAGCTAATGGTGTAATAAGGGAAATCTAGCTCAAATATATATAGATATTACCAGCTGGTGTCTATTATTTTGTACAAATAACAAAGTCATTCTTGTTAGTTGCTTAGAGTGAGCAGTGACGTTTGTGAGTTGGCATAGTGCCATAGTTTCAAATACAAACTACTGAGATATAAATATAGATATAGGTATATATATAGATTCTCAATTTACTTCCTTGCTTGGTTTCTCTATGTCTCCTAATGAACCACATCATGCGTTTTACAGGTAATCATTCTTGTATTTGGTAAATGTGTCGACATTGCAGTGTTTTATGCATTTGGTTTAGAAAAAAAAAATAAAGATTCGTCCTTTGGGGAATATAATCACTGAGAGCAGCATCTAAAGTAAACAGTAGCAGCAGTAAGATAATAAATAAATATAATAATAACAATAGCAGATAATAAGAACAAAGTTTCAAGGATAATGAGAAAAACAGTAAGACGCAAAACAACACAAACTAAAAATAACCCTAAAAATAAAAATTGGTACATTGGTTCAAAACAATTGAAAGCTTTTATGCAACGTCCAGCTAGCTCACAACACAGCGATCTATAAAACAACCAACACCTGATACAGTTGGCCCTGAAATATCACCAAACCTCTCAAAAAATGAGCCAATACTTTCTATAAGACTTCACTGGAGACTTTCTTTCATACTTTCATACGCCTTTCTCCTAATTTTCTCTCCCCTCCCATTATTTCCTCTGCTATGTTCATTACTCTTTCTTCAGTCCCTTATATAACACCATACTTCCTGTCTCTACGTACGTTACCCTCTAAATCTTTCATTGATGATTTGTTTAGTCATATTTTCTCTCTTTTTTTCCCCCCTCACACTCTTCCTCACTCAGTCTAGCAGTGATTTGGCTTCTTAAAGCAGTGAATCTCAAACTCTACAGCTTTGGTTGTGAAAGTCGCTGAACATCTTCAGCACGACCCACGAGCAGGTGCTGAAATCCTCTGAGAACAACAGCTTGGCAGGAAAAAAAGCAGTGCTGTGTCAAAAAAAAAAAAAAAAATGCTTTGGTTTGCGGGAACTCAAATGCTCATGGGAAAGCGAGAACGGAGAAGAGAATGAAATGATGAACGGCTGTCTGGGTAGATGAGTCGGGTGAATCAGAGCAGAAATGTTCCACTCATAAAACGAGACGTTTTTTATTCTTGTGGAGGAAACGCTTGAAACAAACTGCGAAAAGCCCAACTCCCCCCGCTTGTCTTTCTGAGTGACTGACATCATCTCTCATGTTTGCTTTTGGTGACTGATTGTGGTTTCAAGACTGCTAAATCTTGTTAAAATCCCTATTCCTAACACTTGTCTTCCTGAGGTGTGCATTCTGTATGACTTTACAAATTCTGGGCTAATTTTTTTGTGTTTTATCTAGTGATAGACCGATACATTTAAGATTATTGCCATTGGCCGATGAACAGAAGTCTTTCTAAACTTCAGCATCGCCTGTGAAAGTGAAGTGTGTAATTTCTGTGTGACTAACGTTAACATAATTGCATTATTTGATTTTATATTAATGATATTATAAATGGTATAATAAAGTTTTTCTGAAAAAAATCCCTCCATCTGCCATTGGTTAGATAAAACATAGTCCCGCCCCAAATTCGCACCATTGGACAAACCAATGTCGCTGGCAAAGGCTGCTCAAACAAACACAAATTGCTCATTTAAAGTTGTTTTTGCATATTAAAAATGGGATTGTAACATGGAGAAAATTCTACACTTCACCTTTAAAAACACCCTTATCGGTCAACCACTAGTTTTATCTTATTATACAACCTTCTCTCTTAGCCAATATATCTATTTCCATACATGAAAGTCCAGACCAAACTAGTTATAAAAATCTAAACATCAAGGATTAGAATTTCTACCACTAAGAATCACTAACGCTTTAAGTATGTGTTACAATTACTGAAATATCTGCTGATTTTTGCTAGCATAGAAAAGAACACTTCTACAAAACATAATTTATGATATTAACACACAGCTATTATCTCACTAGTTTCTATTTGCTTGGATTCAATTAATGGCTGTGAACAGAAGGTGTACTTGAATCGTACAGGAACGTGAAGAACTAGGACTGGTAAACGGATAACACACTCACACACACACACACCATTGCACAGTGTTGTTCGACTACTCTGTTCAGTCCCTGAGTAAGGGGCTACGGAGGACCTCATGACGTGCAGATTTGGACTTTGAAGTGAGCTAAATGGACTGTACGCGTACTTATATGGCGGTTTGGTGAAACAGTGTTCCTGCAAATGTGCGCGTGCGTGCGTGTCACAGTGAATGTGTTAGACTGCAACCTGTAATGGTCCATCCTGTTCGATGGGTGGATGAGAAGGACAAAAATATTTCAGATTTACATCAAACCTGCCCAGGATTGTCTGTCGATCAGTCAAACTCCAAAACGAACATTCTATCTTTTGTTTCTGCCACTTCTCCCCTCTCAATCGGTCCATTTCCATTCCATCCTGTCTTTTTCGTTAACGTACTTTACATTTCAAACCTGTCCATCTGTGTCTCTACATCAACTTCTCAACATCGCATCACTCTTACTCTCCCGTTTCTGCCGTTCTCCACCTGGCTACCTGCTGAAGAGAGAATGGAGCTGGTGATGACTGAAGCACTGGCTGCTGCGAGGAGACTCTGTGCGCTCCATCACCGTCTGGAACCAGCCCGCCACGTCTACCTCTGACACCTCGTAACGACGGATAAAACTGTGTTCCTATATATATATATATATATATATATATATATATAAAAGACAATGATCAGAATAGGCTATTTAAGATCTCAAACTTTGATATTAAACTGAGTACTACAACTAATGCTCAAATTACAGGGACTTACAAGCAGCTTGTGGTATTTTGGCCTTTTTCTGTGATCCTTTGTGAGGCTGCAGAGATAAACCAAAAAATTGATCAGTACAGAACACACACAAACACAACGGACTGATACTGGTGCTAAAACTTTATGTTTATTTAAATATGTGGGTGTACCAGTCTTTGACGAAGGACTGAAAGTCAGGGGAAAAGCCCATGCTGAGAGGAAGGACCGGCGGGTCCTCTTGCAGAACTTTGGTGAGAACCTCAAAGTCTGTTTTGCAGTTCTTGTAAGGAAACTGTCCTGTTGCTAGCTCCACCTACAGGTGGGGAGGAATATAATCAATCACATTTAGTTACTTAAGTAGATTGTGTTTTGAAATACAGCAAAACTTTGGGGTTGGTAAGATTTGTAATGTTTTTAAAAGAAGTCTCTTATGCTCACCAAGGCTGTGTTTATTTGGTCAGTTACAGTAAAAACAGCAATATTGTGAAATATTTTATTTTAAAATAACCGTTTTGCATTTTAATACATTTTAAAAAGTAATTTATTCCTGTGATGGTAAAGTTAAATTTTCAGCATCATTACTCCAGTCTTCAGGGTCATACGATCCTTCAGAACTTATTCTAATATGCTGATTTAATGCTCAATTATTATTGGTTAATTATTAATAATGGATGTTATTATTATCAATGTTGAAAACAGTTTTTGCTGCTTAATCTTTTTTATGGAAACATGCATACTGAAGTTTTTGAAAGGTAATATAAATTCCACATATAAGCAAATTAAAAGAATGATCATTAACATTCTTTAATATTTATGTAACACCCCCTACATGAAACGAAGCGATGGCCAAGAAAGTAATCCCAGTTAATGAAGGTCAGCTCAACAAAATGTAGGATGAAGAACTCACCAGAGAAATGCCAAGACTCCAGACGTCAGCTCTGATGTCATAGTCTGGCTTACTGGGGTCTGGAGGGTCTATTCTCTCAGGCTAAAAAAAAACAAAGATGAAAAATATGCAAGATGCATAAAATGGAAAAGGCTGTCACTGAGTAAAACAGTAATTCCTACATTATGTCCACCTTTGCTTTAATGACATCAGGATAAATTAGCATTTTTGATTAGCGTCCTACAAATACCGCAGAATTTTATATTTTTTAATTTTACCCCACAATGTTGCTTTGTTTTACATTTTTCAAAATCCTCAAACTTTCTGACTTTGAAACCCCACTGTGTGCTCACCGCCATGTAAGCAGCACATCCGGCGCTGCGAGTCTTGGCCTTAGAATCCACCAGTCGGCCACTGATGCCAAAATCACACAATTTGATCTGCCCTTTGGCATCCAACAAGATATTCGATGGCTTTACGTCTCGGTGAATGACACCGTGTTTCTCTTTCAGATAAAGCAGAGCCTTCACAATCTACATACAAAAAGAAAAAGTGTGAAATACGATCTGAGAGATTGCAAACAGAACAGTACCTAACCAATAATGGATGCCGTTCTGAATCAGGTGAATTTAAAGTCTTACGGCCACAGTCATCTTTCCCAGAATGGCCTCTGGTATGGGACCCTGGATCCTCTTCTTCAGCTTCTCTGCACACGTCCCCATTAGTTCCATGGCAATGAACACATCCGTCTGCAGAGGAAGAAACGCCTTTAAATAATTCAAGTAATTCAATATATTTAAAGTGCCCCTACTATGCCATTTTAAAGGGTCCTAAATTTGTTTTGGAGATCTACAATAGGTTGTCTGAAAATGGTTTGCTCGAAGATTCAATTTTTTTCTAAACCCCTCTTTTCCACGAGCTTACTCTGCTTGGATTAGTCAGACGGATCAGTTAGTTGCGATTGGTCCACCGCTTACAGCTCCTGTCGGAAACAAAATGCTTATTACCGTATCAGAATTTCAGCTCTGGAGGCTTCCTCAACACTTGATACACAGTGATAGTTCAGAATCAATTCTTAGTTTTAGGAGACAATAACTTTATTTCTCATATATTTTGATCTTTAAAACTTTGCAGACCTTTTACATTCACAAACAGCTATACTGCACGCAGCATGAAAAGTAACCAGGGCACCGTACAGATTTTAAAGTATTTGCTGATTTTATACTGGAGTTAGTACTGGCTGCAGATAAAGTCTTAATTGTTAGTGATATTAATATCCATGTAGACAATGAAAAAGATGCACTGGGATTGGCATTTATGGACATTTTAAACTCTATTGGAGTTAGCCAATACATGTCAGGAGTACCCACTCATTGTCGTAATCATACTTTAGATTTAATATTGTCACATGGAATCAATGTTGATGGCTTTCTGCAGCAGAGATCTCAGATCATTATCTAGTCTTGTGTATTTAGTCCATTTAGCAAAGGTTGCAAAAAACCATCTCCCTGTTACAAATATGGTAGAACTATCACTTCTACCACTACAGATTGCTTATGAATAATCTTCCTGATCATTGTCAACTCAACATGCCAGATAGCTTAGAAGAACTTCATGTTGCAATAGAAACTACTCTCTCTTTCCCAGTACTTTAGACATGGTTGCTAATTTGCGCTTAAAGATAATGAGTACACTCACGTCCTCAAGAGAGCAGCCCGAAAAATGGAGCGCAGCTGGAAGAAGACAAAACTAGAAGTATGTCGCATTTTGTGAATGAATGAATTTATTTACTTGCAAGATTGATACTATTAGAGAGAAAATTATAACCATGCAACCATCTACGACATCGATTCAGACAATGCGCTATAGACCCCCTGAGGAACAATTCCATTCATTCTTTGCTATAGGAGAGGAAGAATTGTCTAAACTTGTTAAATAATCAAAATCAACAACATGTTTGTTAGAACCAATACCGACTAAGGTACTGAAAGTGATGCTTCCAGAAGTCATAGAACCTCTTCTTAATATTATTTATCATTGTCATTAGGAAACATACAAAAAACGTTTAAGCTATTAAACCTCTCATTAAAAGAAACATAACTTGATCCTTGAGAATTAGTTAATTACAGACCAATCTCAAATCTCTTTTCTGTTAAAAATACTAGAAAAAGCAGTATCCTCACAGCGGTGTTCCTTCTTAGAAAGAAATGGTATTTGAGAGGACTTAGACAGTATCATAGTACTTAGATTGCTCTTATTAGTTAAAAATTATTTGCTTTTATCATCCAATCAAGGTTGTATCTCTCAACTACTTTACACCAGGCATTAAAAACACATCATAGAGATGCATGACATAATTTGGCCAGTCAACACAGTCACCTTGTACGCAGTTATTGCTGTATTTAAAAATTTTTTTGAGGACATAAAAGATCACAATCTCTACGGTTTTGTTGAAAAGCAGATTATGGACGTCTTCAAGATCGATCACGATTTAAAATCGTCAGATCGCTCACCCCTAGTCTGTCTGTCTCATCCTTATCCCGAGGTTACCGTAGTCGGCCGTATCCAGGTCGTATCCAGATCAGATGGTGGACCTGCACCTAGACACAACCTCACTGCAGCCCTGAATGTCAGCAGAGAACGTGTCTACTAGAACAATCCCCTGTGAAGACCTCATCGACATGATAGCCATCGGCACAGATCCACAGCAAAGACCACAAGAACCAGACAAGTCCATTGCACAGACCCCTATGGCCAGCTTGGTCTCCATACCGGCGTGATGAATCCGATCTTCAAGCAGAAGGAACTGGATGAAATATTTTGAATGCTACCGATCCACAATCTGACTTGTGATGCAGCCTGAATCATAAATCACACCATGTTCGTTCGTTGACCAGAGGAGAACTGGCCCCCCGACTGAGCCTGGTTCTTCCCAAGGTTTTTTTTCTCCATTTCTGTCACCTGTTGGTTTCCTTGCCACTGTCACCTCTGGCTTGCTTAATTGGGGACACTTAAGCCGCTTTTCCACCATCGGGCCAAACGGTTCTCATTGCGTAACCGTTCCATTCCGTGCCGATCCGGGCCAGCCGGTATGGTTCTGGTTTCGTTTTCCACTGTGGGTCTGATAACGGCCGTTCTTTGAAATGTAATACAAAGCGTCAGACGTTGCCTTGGTAACGCAACGGTTTACTGATAAAATGAGATGTAAATAATGACTGCGTTATGTAGGATGATTGGATATTTCTTTTAATTTGATTATTAGGGCCCAAGCGAAAATTCGCGCAGGGCCCTCTTGTTCTTCTAAGGATTATTAGGGCCCAAGCGAAAATTCGCGCAGGGCCCTCTTGTTCTTCTAAGGATTATTATTTTTTTTTTTTTTTTTTTTTTTACGTATTCCGGGGCTTTTTGGGGGCCTTAACATGCTCAAAAACTCTTGAAAATTGGCACACACATTGGAATCCGCGGCCATTAGGACGCCGGAGAGGCTGGTACCCGGGCGTGGCAGGGGCTCGACAGCGCCCCCTTGAAAAAGTCTGAAAATTTGGTCCATATATTAAACATGCTTGCACGTATTAGTATGAAACTCGGTACACATATAGACCTCATCGGGCCGAACAACTTTCGCGCTCTAAGTTAATCGCCACGCCAACAGGAAGTCAGCTATTAAGGGTTGTTTGAAAAACGCATGCTCTGGAATTTGATATACTCCTCCTAGACGATTAATCCGATCGCCACCAAACTCGGTCAGCATGAAGTCAAGACACTGATGATTAAAAATTGCCAGGGGATTTTTGATATCTCGAACGGTTTGGCCGTGGCGAGGCAACGAATTTATGGCGAGAAAAAGGAAACAGGAAATGTGTTATAACGTCTTAATACATATATTGATCTTTATGAAACTTCACGAGTGTGTTCGTTATAGGAGTCTGATCACATGGATGTGACTATTGTGAGTCAAAGTTATAGCGCCACCAACTGGCAGCAGGAAGTGTATCACTTTTTGAAATGTTTTGAGATCACCCTCTTATTTTTACCTGATTTGCTTCAAACTTCATCAGTGTAATGTCAATACACAGCAGATGTAGACCTATGACAGGATTTTTGATATTTGAAATATTGTTGCCATGGCAACAGGTCAAACTGTAATAATATTCTTGAGTGTTTTTGAGGCTCTTAACATGCTTCAAATTGCATGAAACTCGACACACACATCAATATTGTCAACCAGTAGACATGGACAAAGCCATAGAAATGGGCGTGGTGGAGGGGCTCAGTAGCGCCACCTTTTGACAAAAGTGGGGGGGTTAGTTTTTCCTACAGTCACCAAACTCGGTACACATATTATTCTCATCAAGCCGGACAATTTTTCTAATTTACATTCATTAGCTCCGACCAACAGGAAGTCAGCTATTTTGGTTTGAATGTTAATTTTTTGAAAAAACAGGCTATGAATTTTATACTACTACTCCTACAGGGTTTATCCAATTTACACCAAGCTTTTTTAACTTGTTGCGAACACATTGAAGTTGTTTAATTGCAAACGGATTTTGGATATCTCAAACGATTTGGCCGTGGCGAGGCAACGAATTTATGGCGAGAAAAGGGAAACAGGAAATGTGTTATAACTTCTGCATACATTGATTGATGTTTATGAAACTTCAGGAGTGTGTTGGTTGTAGTAGTCTGATCACATGGATGTAACTATTGTGAGTCAAAGTTATAGCGCCACCAAATGGCAGCAAGAAGTGTATCACTTTTAAAATGCTTTGAGATCACCCTCTTATTTTTACCTGATTTGCTTCAAACTTCATCAGTGTAATGTCAATACACAGCAGATGTAGACCTATGACAGGATTTTTGATATTTGAAATATTGTTGCCATGGCAACAGGTCAAACTGTAATAATATTCTTGAGTGTTTTTGAGGCTCTTAACATGCTTCAAATTGCATGAAACTCGACACACACATCAATATTGTCAACCAGTAGACATGGACAAAGCCATAGAAATGGGCGTGGTGGAGGGGCTCAGTAGCGCCACCTTTTGACAAAAGTGGGGGGGTTAGTTTTTCCTACAGTCACCAAACTCGGTACACATATTATTCTCATCAAGCCGGACAATTTTCTAATTTACATTCATTAGCTCCGACCAACAGGAAGTCAGCTATTTTGGTTTGAATGTTAATTTTTTGAAAAAACAGGCTATGAATTTTATACTACTACTCCTACAGGGTTTATCCAATTTACACCAAGCTTTTTTTAACTTGTTGCTAACACATTGAAGTTGTTTAATTGCAAACGGATTTTGGATATCTCAAACGGTTTGGCCGTGGCGAGGCAACGAATTTATGGCAAGAAAAGGGAAACAAAGTGTTATAACTTCTGCATACATTAATTGATTTTGATGAAACTTTGGCTTAGTCTTCGTTGTACAAGGCTGATCACATGGATTTGACTATTGTGATTCAAAGTCATAGCGCCACCAACTGGAAGCAGAAAATGTGTCACTTTCAGCATACATTGAGATCACCCTCTTATTTTTACCTGATTTGCTTCAAAATTCATCAGAATAATGTTAAAACTTGGCACATGTAATCCTTTGAAAATGGGCAGGGAGGAGGGCACTAAAACGGCACCTTGTAGTGCAGTAAATGTGGAGTGAATTTGACATAGTCCTTTGATGTTTAACCGTTTTAAGTGCCTATTGCCCGCTGTGCACAGTTGCCCTGAAGCCACCGGGGTGGCGGTGCCACCGGGCTTGGGCCCGCCATCGCTGCTCGCAGCTATATTTATTATTATTTTTTTTTTTTTTTTTTTTTTTTTTCGTCTTCCGGGGCTTTTTGGGGGCCTTAACATGCTCAAAAACTCTTGAAAATTGGCACACACATTGGAATCCGCGGCCATTAGGACGCCGGAGAGGCTGGTACCCGGGCGTGGCAGGGGGGCTCGACAGCGCCCCCTTGAAAAAAGTCTGAAAATTTGGTCCATATATTAAACATGCTTGCACGTATTAGTATGAAACTCGGTACACATATAGACCTCATCGGGCCGAACAACTTTCGCGCTCTAAGTTAATCGCCACGCCAACAGGAAGTCAGCTATTAAGGGTTGTTTGAAAAACGCATGCTCTGGAATTTGATATACTCCTCCTAGACGATTAATCCGATCGCCACCAAACTCGGTCAGCATGAAGTCAAGACACTGATGATTAAAAATTGCCAGGGGATTTTTGATATCTCGAACGGTTTGGCCGTGGCGAGGCAACGAGTTTATGGCGAGAAAAAAGGAAACAGGAAATGTGTTATAACGTCTTAATACATATATTGATCTTTATGAAACTTCACGAGTGTGTTCGTTATAGGAGTCTGATCACATGGATGTGACTATTGTGAGTCAAAGTTATAGCGCCACCAACTGGCAGCAGGAAGTGTATCACTTTTTGAAATGTTTTGAGATCACCCTCTTATTTTTACCTGATTTGCTTCAAACTTCATCAGTGTAATGTCAATACACAGCAGATGTAGACCTATGACAGGATTTTTGATATTTGAAATATTGTTGCCATGGCAACAGGTCAAACTGTAATAATATTCTTGAGTGTTTTTGAGGCTCTTAACATGCTTCAAATTGCATGAAACTCGACACACACATCAATATTGTCAACCAGTAGACATGGACAAAGCCATAGAAATGGGCGTGGTGGAGGGGCTCAGTAGCGCCACCTTTTGACAAAAGTGGGGGTTAGTTTTTCCTACAGTCACCAAACTCGGTACACATATTATTCTCATCAAGCCGGACAATTTTCTAATTTACATTCATTAGCTCCGACCAACAGGAAGTCAGCTATTTTGGTTTGAATGTTAATTTTTTGAAAAAACAGGCTATGAATTTTATACTACTACTCCTACAGGGTTTATCCAATTTACACCAAGCTTTTTTTAACTTGTTGCTAACACATTGAAGTTGTTTAATTGCAAACGGATTTTGGATATCTCAAACGGTTTGGCCGTGGCGAGGCAACGAATTTATGGCGAGAAAAGGGAAACAGGAAATGTGTTATAACTTCTGCATACATTGATTGATGTTTATGAAACTTCAGGAGTGTGTTGGTTGTAGTAGTCTGATCACATGGATGTAACTATTGTGAGTCAAAGTTATAGCGCCACCAAATGGCAGCAAGAAGTGTATCACTTTTAAAATGCTTTGAGATCACCCTCTTATTTTTACCTGATTTGCTTCAAACTTCATCAGTGTAATGTCAATACACAGCAGATGTAGACCTATGACAGGATTTTTGATATTTGAAATATTGTTGCCATGGCAACAGGTCAAACTGTAATAATATTCTTGAGTGTTTTTGAGGCTCTTAACATGCTTCAAATTGCATGAAACTCGACACACACATCAATATTGTCAACCAGTAGACATGGACAAAGCCATAGAAATGGGCGTGGTGGAGGGGCTCAGTAGCGCCACCTTTTGACAAAAGTGGGGGGGTTAGTTTTTCCTACAGTCACCAAACTCGGTACACATATTATTCTCATCAAGCCGGACAATTTTCTAATTTACATTCATTAGCTCCGACCAACAGGAAGTCAGCTATTTTGGTTTGAATGTTAATTTTTTGAAAAAACAGGCTATGAATTTTATACTACTACTCCTACAGGGTTTATCCAATTTACACCAAGCTTTTTTTAACTTGTTGCTAACACATTGAAGTTGTTTAATTGCAAACGGATTTTGGATATCTCAAACGGTTTGGCCGTGGCGAGGCAACGAATTTATGGCAAGAAAAGGGAAACAAAGTGTTATAACTTCTGCATACATTAATTGATTTTGATGAAACTTTGGCTTAGTCTTCGTTGTACAAGGCTGATCACATGGATTTGACTATTGTGATTCAAAGTCATAGGGCCACCAACTGGAAGCAGAAAATGTGTCACCTTCAGCATACATTGAGATCACCCTCTTATTTTTACCTGATTTGCTTCAAAATTCATCAGAATAATGTTAAAACTTGGCACATGTAATCCTTTGAAAATGGGCAGGGAGGAGGGGCTCTATAACGGCACCTTGTAGTGCAGTAAATATGGAGTGAATTTGACATAGTCCTTTGATGTTTAACCGTTTTAAGTGCCTATTGCCCGCTGTGCACAGTTGCCCTGAAGCCACCGGGGTGGCGGTGCCACCGGGCTTGGGCCCGCCATCGCTGCTCGCAGCTATATTTTTATATTTGTGTTTCCATTGCTCAAATAGAGCGCTTTGCCAGCTACGGAGAAACTGGTAGCAAGGCAACAGACAAGTGGCAAATCCTATGTGCCAACGTCAGTTCACGCATTCAACCAGCACGGTTAGAAAACCGTGCAGAGAATTCCAGGCCGAGAACGGTTTGTAATCATGCCGTGCCAGGCTCCAGTGGAAACACAACTGGAACTGTTCCTTACCATTCTAAGAACCATTCAGCACGACGATGGAAAAGCAGCTTTAATATTCAGCTATATTACTGATTTAATAACTGCACTGACACTATTGGATAAAAACTCAACTTACTGTATAGCTCAATTGAACTTATTGATGTACTTAAAGTTATTGAACCAAAATAAATCAACACTGAACTGATTTCAACTGATTAATGACTGTTTACTGTTGACTTTTTAGAGCTGCTTACAGCAGAACTGATTTCTGTTACCATCAATGAATCGTAATTTTCCTGTTTATAACTGTAAAGTTGCTTTGAAACAATCTGTGTTGTATAAAATTAAGGTGGCATGACTTGACACTTACATTGGTGACTATTGCTCCATAGCACTGAATGATGTACGGACAGTCATGACTCTTCAACACAACGTCCAGATCCATGAGGATTCTCTTATTCTCGTCTTTATTACCCGTCCTCCTCATTTGCTGCAGGGAAAAACACACACACATGGAACATGCTCAAATAAACACTACTAGAAAAACACAATCTATCCACACAAAGAGCAGTGATGTAATTAGTAGACAGTAATTACTCCTGCCTTAACCGCTGTTTTAATGAATCAGTAATTACAAGGAAAGTTCAAGAAGACAAATACATGGATACACAAACTCCATCATTCAAAAATGTACATAATAATCATTTCTGGATAATATTAATAACATGTATTATCCAGATAATAATATAATTTATTTTGGCTTTAGTACAATGACAATATAAATGGCAACTATTTTTATTTTTGATATCAAACATCATACTCACAGTTTGAGTTTTAAAATATATAGAATGTTTTATACTCTTGTAAGAGCATCATATTTAGGGCTCCTTGATCAAAAAGTTTGAAAACCCCTGGTTTAATCCCATCCAGAAAAACACTAACTCTGTACTATCAGTAGTGATGGGAGAAACTAAATGTTTTGAAACTGAAAAAAAAAAATGTAACCAACTGCTTCACAAAATAATTCACTCATTTTGAAGTGCTCGAAACGCCACGCGCTGGTGATGCCTGATTGGTCAGAACACTGTAAACGCAGTGAAAACTCAGCCCAAACATGCATAAAAACACCATTTACAAAACATTTGTAAATGTTTCATTGAAGGTGTAATCTATTAAATGCAATTAACAAATCATCTAATACAACTAAATATGTAGTGTCCCCATAATATGTGACCTGACCCAGCAAAATGAGTCAGTGACCCAAATTTCAAAATTGAGATTTTGGTATAAATGGAAAAATAAGACAATAAGCTTTAAAATGATATCCTAGTCAAAGTCATACCTTGAATGGTTTTAAAGATATACCCATTTGAATTATGGTTGTCTGCCCAATTGAATTTTTCCAATTGAAAACCTGAGAAAATCACTTTTAAAGTTTTTTGCCCGTTTTTTTGTTGATATCTTTCAAAATCCATTGCATTTAAAGAGATAAACTATTTATTTTACAGGTTAATTTGACCAAAGACATTTTTATATATAAAAATGCTATTAAACCAGGCTGAAGCTCAAATTATTTTAAAGTATTTATTTGAATTAATATTTTATAAGGCACTTTTACAAAGATTTACCAAAATCAGAAAGATTGAACAGAGGTGCTACATTTTTGCTTGAAAGAGAGGGTGTGTGTGTGTGTGTGTGTGTGTGTGTGTCTGAGTGAGAGAGGCAGAGAAACAAGCAAAGAGAGAACAAATAATGCTAGCCTATGCAATCACATCTTTGTGTAGGCTAGTTGACAATAACAGTGTAACAAATTCATAACGGAGATACCAACAGTTAAATGTTGGGTTAAAATAAATCGCTAATTTAATGCGCGCTAGTCTGACAGGAGGATGGCTGGACCAATTGTGTGCCGGTCAGTCGAAACGGGGCTTCCCATTGATAAAAATCAGCGTTTGTCAGTGTGTTTACATTTCTAAGCTTTTTGATTGGTTCTATACAACGTGTAACACCATATTTGGAGAGCAGAGATAGTGACGTTTCAGGGGATATCGGGAAATGCTCATAAGTGACGAGAAGAGTTGAGAAGTTCATTTTCAGCGAATTTAGTAAAACCATGTCAAATTTAATAGCCATTTAAATACCTTTACTCAATTATTTGGACTACAAAACTTTGGGATATTATTTTTGAAATTATCTTAAAAAAAAAAAAATAAAAAATAAAAAATTTTCATTGTTTTTCCACCTTATCGGCCCATATCTTAAAATAGAATGTTGCGACTTCCGACTCATTTCGCCAGAGCGGGTCACATTTGTATTTTCTTAAATTATAGAACTTATTTAGTTTGTTTTATGGAGATCTTGGTTAATTAGACCAGTAAGAGTCTTAACTACAACTCTCCCTTTTTATTATACAAATGTGTCAAAAAATTTATAAAATTGATCCAAGATCAGGTAACAATCATATTATATGGTTCATGGGTTGACAGAGATCATCTGTCCAATGAAATTTCAAAACGTTTCTAAACAGCCTCGTTTACTGAAATGACCCCTGGCAGTTTTATACAATCCGAAACATTAGCTCAAAGCAAATGATTCGCAGAAGGTTACGAAGCTTCACGAAGAGAAACCGAGTGCTGAACTGACCTTGACAGCGATGACATGGCCAGTCTTCTTAAAGCGAACTTTAAACACCTGTCCACACGTTCCACTGCCGATCTCCCCTTCACTGATCAGATCCGTGACCTCTGCAGGGTAACGCTGGAGAACACACATGCACAAGAGGTCAGACACTTTTTCCACATTCAATACCTCCAGGATCTATAAAAACAGACTGACTGGTGACTCACCTGTCCGTCAATCTTCAGATATCCGGTTTGTTTCATGATTTCCTGAAGCTTTTGATCGATTTCAGCACTGAAGACAAAACCATAATCAACAGATTAATACACCAATACACCTTTACTTTTTTAAAATGAGAACTGAGCAAACTACACTATGCTGCGCATGTGACATACTTCTCCAGGCTCTTCTGTAGGCTGTAGGGTGGGGTGGGAAGTGTGAGCATTTGTCGGGGTCTGCTAGGGTACGAGGGGTGTTGAGGAGAGCTTTCTGAAGAGGATGAGCGACTTCCTCCATCGTTGGCCAATGGTAACTGTAAAGCTGTAAAGACAGATCAGAAGGTTGGAAGGAATGGAAAAAAAGGACAGAAGACAGCAAGTCAGTGACTGTCAATTGATGGCCATTACAGGGACAAATGTTCACGAAGGAACCTAAATTAAGAGCCTCAGGTCTGAGGGTCCAGAATCCGACAGCTGACCCTGATTCACTCCGAGGTCTATTTATTATTAAACAATAAAAATAAAAAATAAATGATTTAACAATAAAATAAAATAAATTTGTTGTCTATTGTTATTACAACTAGTGTAATAAAAAATAAAATTAATCTGTTTTCTAATAATTATTGATTTTAGAATAACAAAATATAATCAAACATCTAAAAAAAAATTCAATTATTATTATTGTTATTATATAATGATAATATACAAACAAAAATACATTTGTTTTCTAACAACAATTATTATTGTTGTCGATATTATAGACAACACAAATATAGATAGCAATGATTTCTCTCATAATAATAATAATAGATTTTTTCTAATAATAATAAAAAATATTAATAATCTTTTGAAATATGACCTGGGCATTTCTTGACAGGTTTTGTGAGATTCACTACATCTTGAGTGCGAGTTGTTGGGCACATTTTGGGTTAATGTCCGTCTATGGAAAATCAGTCTGTTTTACGGTCTTAAAGACATGAGTGACTATTTAAAATCCTGAGGAAATATCAATAATATTTCCCCAGTAAATCAGTAATAACTGTCCATGTCATGCCAAGATCAGACACACTCATACACAGAAGTGAAAAGGCTGCCAAACAGTGAAAACCAGCCATTGGAGTTAGTGTTAGCATTCCCAGCATGCACCGGGGCAGAGTCTTATGAGAGACAAGCAGAAGTCACCAACGGGTGACATTTGACATTCGCTCACCAAACCGTGCAAAACTAAACATTTTATACATTTTATACATATTTGAGCATAGAAATGACACTGCTTTTCAGGGTTGGACAAATAAAGTAAATAAAGAGGAAAAGGATAGCTGTAGAACTTCTGATTCCTCCTCAGGAATACCTGTTCATGGGAGAGAATCGGTTAGCTTAGGTTAGTTAGTGAGGTCAAGCAATTCGGTG
This sequence comes from Chanodichthys erythropterus, assembly GCF_024489055.1. NCBI lineage: Eukaryota > Metazoa > Chordata > Actinopteri > Cypriniformes > Xenocyprididae > Chanodichthys > Chanodichthys erythropterus. The sequence continues at coordinate 37,786,712 of NC_090232.1, read as the reverse complement.
CAGAAACCCCTGCTGGACGCACACATACAGGCGGCTACGTGGCCGTAGTTCACATCTGTGCAGAAAACAGAGCCGAAGCAGTCTCTTCCGGAAAGAACGGACAAAGAGCTGAGAGACAGGAGAGGCCAGACAAACTCAAACCCAACAGTTACTCAACACAGAACACCTTGTCGAGTGACGCCATAGCCTTGTGCTTGTGTGTGGAGGTGTTCACTCAGTCGGGCCGTGCAGTTATAGCCACAACATGCACAATGTCTGATCTTCCAAAAAACAAGTTAATCCTACACACAGGTCTCACACCACACACACACACACACTCGCAGATCCCTTTTCATGTTCAGGTGGGAAAAGGGAATGAGAGATGGAATTAAAGAAATGAAAGAAAGAAGATGATGATATTTCAATACAGACAAAGTGAACAAAAATAGTGTGAGATTTCACAGAAAGTAAGGAAAATGGATGTGTTCCTTAAACATCATGCATTTGATGAAATTATAGATTTTTTTTATGTAAATGAGATCAATGAAAGAAAGCTGTGTGAGATTAAAGCCAACATGAAATAACCCTGAAATTATCCTATTTACTTTATTAATCCACTTTTCTGAACATATTAACAGTTAAAAAGTTTGAGGTCAAAGAATTTTTTTTTAAAGAAATTAATAGTTTTATTCAGCAAGCATGCATTGAATATATCAAAAGTGACAGTAAAAATGTATAATGTTAAAAAAGAAGAAATATTTCTTGAGCAGTAAATCAGCATAATACAATTATTTCTGAAGGATCATGTGACACTGAAGACTAGAGTTATGATGCTGAAAATTCAGCTTAGCATCACAAGAATAAATTACATTTTAAAATATTTTAAACTGTTATAATATTAAACAATATTTCTGTGTTTTTGATCAAATAAGATACAGCCCTAGTGAGCATAGACGTCTTTCAAAAACATGTAACTGACTTTGTTTCTTAAACTTCAGATGCGATTATAATTTATAGATAAATTAGAAAATAAATTAAAGGTAAATTCAGTAAATGTTTAAACTTATTTAATCTTACACAATCATTAAACTGCTTGAACTCTGCTTAATAGCAGCACACAGAAAATTAGCTAAATTAAGATAATCGTATTTTACTTCCATATAAAATTGCAACATGAGACATTCTGAATGAGACATTAGTGCATGATAATCCAGAGAGGGGAAAAAAAAAAAAAGAAAAAAAAAAAGGATTTCATTGTTATTCATCAACATGTAGGAACTAGAATCTGCTTCTTGCACAACTTTCCTCTCAAACCACTTTTCACATCAATCAATTACTGTTGAAAAAAACCAAGTCCTTCCTTGCATTTATTCTTGTTGAAGACATCAGTGTTTCACGTCACAATGCTTAAGTAAGAAGGGTGACAAATGCCATTTCGAATGCCATTTCATGTTGACTTTTAGAAAGAGAACATGAGACAAAAATGATAGTTGATATTTGAATGATAGTTGGTAGAATATTAAAATGGAGAAGAATGACTGAGAAAGAGAAGAGAGCAAAAGAGAGATGATGAAGTGAATGTAACCTGCAACGTAAGAGGGAGAGAGAGGGTGATGCTGCGTGATGTAGTGATGATGATGATGATGATGGTACCTGCACGCTGGGAGGGAGCTGGAGCTGGACTGAGCTGGATCACGATGACTAGATACAGAGGAGAGAAAATATATACACACACTCATTACAAAAAGCCCACACACACCTACGGGAATCACTGTGTCCTCTCTTCAAATGTTCACATTCAACACGAGCAAACTTCACCCTGCCTATTTAATACTAACACCACCTAAGAAAAACCACACATACACATCCAGCTAATGACAGAATCCCCCGATATAGGGGAAAATTAACCCGAATGTATTTAAATATGGTTATATTACTTACACCTGCGAAAGCACTAAATTAGGCTGAAACCCTAACCCAAAATCAAAAACTGTCATCCTCATGTAGGTGTGCATGATATTGACAAATTCTCTCTCAATATTTTCAGGGATTTTGACAATAATTTGCTTCTGGGTGAGAAAATCATGACAATTTAAATTTTAGTGTGTACTGTCCCTTTAAATTGATCATTAGTCCAGACTTTCTGCATATTCTTACTATACATGTATAGTTTAATCCTACTTAATTAAAGCTACTTAAGATATTCAGTCAAAATCAGAGGGTGATTTTCGTTTGTTGTTTAATTATCATTAATGACAGACAGCAGCAGGTTTATTAGGATACAGTCACTTTAAAAGCTAATGCATGGATCCAATATACTGTTACAGACGCATTTTCTTTCTCCGTGTAAGTTTACTTAAGCCATAACCCACTGTATTTACATGACTACTCTACAAAAAGGCATTTTGACATTTTTTGTTTAGGTGCCTTTAGGGATGTCCAGATCCGATCACGTGATCGGAAATTGGGCCCGATCACGTGGTTTCAGACTCCCGATCAGGACTCTGATATATATGTATTATGGGTGCAACGGTTCTCGGTTAAAAAAAAATCAAACCGTACGGTTCTCCACTTACACACTTGCACCGCAGTCCATCTCGAATGACGACGCATCTATCGGTTAATATGGTTTGTTTAAAATAGCAACGTGGAAAACAGACAGAGTTCAGATAATGTATGTTTCAGTCGATGGATACGCAAAACGTTACAAAAACAATAATCAGAAAGTGTGGACAAAACAGTCACTCTTTGTAAACTGTTAAAGGGATACTCCACCGTTTTTTCATATTAAACTATGTTATTCCCTTAACTAAGACGAGTTGATACATACCTCTCTCGTGTCAGTGCGTGCACTAAATCGCTCTGTCTCGCGGCGAAACTTTGTTAGCACTTAGCTTAGCCCAGTTCATTCAATAGGGGCCAAGCAGAGAAGCTACCAAACACCTCCACGTTTTCCCTATTTAAATACAGTTACTCGAGTAGTGTAACTCGACCTAGGACGGTGACACGAAACAAAACGTTGCGCTTTTCTAAGCGTGTAAAATGGATAACTATATTGTATGGCGGAATACCATAGCAAGTGCTCGGGAGCACTTTGACTTGGCGCAGTAATATCTTCACTCGTGAAAAGTCCTCTCACTGGCCCCCGCTCCCTCTCCTCCTCCCTCTCATTTCCGTCAATAGAAGCAACGTGACTTTTACAGGAGAGGGAGCGGGGGCCAGTGAGAGGTGCTTCTCTGCTTGGCCCCTATTGAATGAACTGGGCTAAGCTAAGTGCTAATAAAGTTTCGCCACGAGACAGAGCGATTTAGTGCACGCACTGAGACGAGAGAGATATGTATCAACTCGTCTTAGTTAAGGGAATAACATATTTTAATATGAAAAAACGGTGGAGTATCCCTTTAAGCCGCCTTTCCACTGCACACGACATTTGCATCCGATTTTCGCATTTCGCCCCCTAGCTGCAGTCGCACGGAACTTTGAAATTGGTAGTGAAGCAACGGTTACCCTCTGCTTATTCCAACCCAGCAACCACCATGGTAAACTGAACGATTTTAATGAATGTAACGTTAATGCATATCCATACAAAGCAAATGACCCTCAATACATCTGAAATAAAAACATACTAGTAGATATTTTCAACGTAAAAATGTATTTAATAACCATAAAATATTTTTTTTGTTTTACGTTACATAATTATTGATAACCATAATTTTAAAGAAATAGTGTTTATACAATAACGTTAAAGTGTTAAAATATTGGTAATTCTAACTTCGTGCTCACAGTTTTGACTAGAATACATCCTATCCGGTCGGCCGGTCGCATACGGTCTAGCCGCATACGGTCTAGCCGCAGAAGTTCAAATATTTCAACGCATCCGAAGCTCAAATCGGATCCGAAATTTCCGCATTCGCATATGATCGGAACTCCATGCAGCCCCCGTACTACTCTCCATTGGAAACGAATGACTTCCGGACCAACGGCTGTCGTGTGCCGTGTGCAGTGGAAAGGCGGCTTTAACTGCGAGTACCGTATGCTCAATGTCCAGTCGCCGTCATCACCCGGGTGTTGATACAGGTGAGACCTGAACAGCACACGTTGCTGTCTGTATTTAACTAACTCATTAAAGCCTTGCTAATTTAAACCTTCAAGAACAAGACGCGAAAGAGAACGCGCACACGTTTATTTCAGTCAGCGCGCAAATACTGAGTTCTCTTTCAAGTCTTGCGCTTCAGCGGACAAATTCATACAAAAATGATGTAAACATGCCCGTCTTAGCGAGTATCCTAGCAAACATAGTCGGTTATGTCTGAAGGCAGGAACACACCAACCCGACGGTCGGCCGTCTGGCAGTTTTTCTTCGTCGGCCGACTAAGTTTTCTCAGTGTGTTCCGCACCGTTGGCTGAAGTTGGTCCTCGTCGGCCTTTTTTCGGCCGATTCGAAATGTTGAATCGGCGTTGGAGCTCGTCGGTCCGTCGGTCCATCTGATCATTCTGATTGGCTGCTCAGCCTATACCGCCTGCTGTTTCGGAAAGGCATTTCATCTCACGCAGGCGCAGAACTGATGTGCTGCTTGGCCGTCGGCTGTTTAGCGTCGGTTTGGTGTGGCAGGGCAACTTTGGACGATGACGCTGCCGACGTGAGCCAACCCCACAGTTTGTTTTCGTCGGCGTCGACTTGGTGTTCTGGCCTTTAAGTGAACGTGTATTAGTCGAGAAAGACAGCGCATGTGTAACAGTATATGTACTGGATCGTGCATGTCTTATAGGGAAAAAAACTATTCCTGCTGCCTGTATTTAATGTTAAATCAAACAACAAATAACAAAGAAATCACTCACTGCTCTTGACTGAATAGTTTTTGTAACTTCAATAATGATTAATCTTTATTTATTTTATACAGTAAAGATAATATGCAGTGATATTTTATATTTGATTATTTTATTTTCTGTACGTGAAAACTACTGTTAGATACCTGAAAAACCTGAAAAGCACTGTTCCTGGATCCTGGATCTGTTTTTTCGCTCTTTATTCTTTTTCATGTATTATATAAGTATCGGATTGGGACTCGGTAGATACTCAAAATCAAATGACTTAGACTCGGACTCGAGGGCAAAAAAACGTGATCGGGACATCCCTAGGTGCCTTTTCCAAAGCCCATTTGCTTATCCACGTTCGCATCAGACTCAGAACGTGCACACAGAAAGCCGCCTGGGGAACAGCGTCTCTTCTGCGGCTTAATGCGCTTTTAATAACACCGTTTAATATCAAACACATCCCGCAGTTTAGCAACAGTAGACTGCATTTTACAGCACTTATTTTGCTGATTTGGATGTTAAGTTTGGGCTTTAGGGAGGAACGAAAGCGCACAATAATCATTTTACCTTGATTATCATGTTTTCATAATCGTTGGAAGCCAAAATCGAAATCGAAAAATCAATTATGATTAATCACACAGCCCTAGGTCATATAAAATTATGCTATTTTAAAGTTCATAATTTTGACTAGTGGGTGTAACGGATTCGGTTAACTTGCTTTATTTTTCAAAAAACATTAGTTTTCACATTCTGTACATTATAGCAACAGCACCTATATTCCCAGTCTGTCTGAAAGACGCCGATTTCTACGAAGCCCCTCCTTCTGAAAAGCTCAGAATGCTCTGATTGGCCAACAGACCCAGCGTGTTGGGATTGGCCAAACACCTCAACTGTGTCGGAAATGTAACGGCCTTTACCATAATCACGAGTCACGACGCAAGCTAAGCTTCCAAGGCACACAGTTAATAGTGTCACCGGTTTTACAATAAGAGTTGGAGCCCGAGTTGGATTCTGTTGGAAAGTAGTCTTTGTATATAGCCTATAGCGCTGTACTCTCCCAGGTTCAGGAAGCTGTCCTCTGTAAAAATGTGCTGTGCACAAGCAAACTTTTGAATTGCTCAGGAACAGCACTATAAATCTTAACCTCTGATTCCAAATTTCATCTGTTTTTGGAAGGCCAAACAAAACTGTTTTGCTTGCGCATCTAAACACACAGTGTCTCCACGACATGCAACAACACTACAATTGACCCAAAGTCCCAGATTTCAAACTGTGTAATTTTTTAAGAAATTCAAACAATAACAATATTGCTGTAGCGCCTCAGCTCAAGCGGCTCGTGAACCGATCATCTCTTCTTACTAGTTAATTTATAGCATCAAATAAACATGAATGAACATGAGAAGGAATGTCGTTTCAAATGCGGAAAGACGTCAGTACACATTTTTCAAGTTCAAGTCCACCGAGGTTAATCTTCTAACTCTTGACTGCTTTGTCAGACAAAACGGTGGATTTGGTGTTATGACTGGTTAGATCGCTTGTCAATCAAACTCCTGGCGAAGGGTCAATTCACTAGGGGTGTAACGATACCCTCATGTCACAATTCAGATACAGATTACGATACTGAACTCACAATACATTATTGCGATACTCTAAGACATATGGTAAAAGGATAACAAAAAATGTACTGTTGATTAACATGCTTAATTTGGTATTACACTGGGAGTGGAGATGAATAGGCTTGGACTTGGTGCTGGTAACCCAATGACATGGTGAAACCAGAATAAAAATATTCACGATTCTAATGCTGAAACACAGATTTACTTTAGATGAATATGTTTTCACTCTGTCACTGATTAGATATATTTAAAATAATGTAGGCCACTTTTTATTGGTAACATACAGTAAGACATTTGGCATTATGAGGGCCCACAAATATATATTATGCTAATGTTTCACATTGTGACCTAGACGTTTGCGGAAGTAATATCTGGACTTCGACCGAGGTGTTTTAGGCAGGTCTGGAGCAGTGTTCTCTGTTAGACAGAATAAATCGCTTTGTGGGACACTATGAGCTTTGTAACTTGGTGAAAACAGATACATTACAAATGAAAGGAAAAGTAAAACATTTAAAAGTATCAAAAAACCTCTTTAAAATGATTCTCAGATCTTTTACTTTTTACTGATGAAAACAGCAAAACAGCAGTGAAACAATTTCAATGATAATTTATATTTTCCCTTCGCATTTACCATGCCAAATTTAAATATCAAATAAGTAATTAGTTTAGACATGCGGTCTACCAGCTTCAGTCACTGTCTATGACCATCCAGATAACAGCATCCAGACACTAAATTATTTCTGCATATTATAAATACACAAGTGTGATCATTAGAGTAAAAAAGACAAGGAACAGTGAGCGTCCAGAAACTTAACATGCTGGGACATCAACACATCAATTCAAACACACGGTCAGTGAATATTTCTCTGTGGGGATGAAGTTTGAGAACAGATCTTACATTTCACTTACACAGACACAACCCAAATCTTTCACATAAAATGAATGTTAAAATACTTTTAATGGTCTGAAATGTTTAAAAACACTCCTAACATGATTCCTTCATCTCTATAAATCACTACAATTTTTCAAGACAATTCATAGAGACAAAGATTTAAGACATTAAATTATAAAGGAGAAAGAAAACATGTGTTTTCTCTAAATACCTACTAGTGATAGTGTCAGAAAAAAACCAAACCAGCAATTCACAACAACACAAGTCTGCCATGACTGATGACTTTACAACACCAAACACCAACAGCATCTCTAAATGATGATATTCCCACTAATACTGTGTGAGAACAAGACAAGAGTCGGACAGATAAACAAACAGATAGAAATGTGAGAACCAGACAGACACACAGTCAGAATGATATGCGAGTATCAGGGCCTGCTAAACAGCTAGCCGCCAGGCTAACGATAGTGAGCTGACTGCCAGATATTTTTATTTATTTATTTTAAAGAACAACCCCGTAATAAACAATTTGGAGTACAAACTCTGACAAACAAACCTCCCCAGACCATTAAGAGCGAATCATGAGGGTGATTGTGAGTGGAGTGTCAGGATTTTATCGGTTTGTTTGTTTATATCATGTAGACAGTATTTCATCCCTCCGTCACTATGATCAATCACTCGTTCACTCTCTCAAACACTCACTTGGCCTCGGGCGCGACCGCTGCGGGCTCATGTCGATGTTCAGGTCGATTCGTTTGCGGGCTTCTTTATTTTCCTGCTTGAGTTTCTCCTCGATTCGGGAGAGTCTCTGCTCCAGCGACGACATCTTGAAAACTTCAGCAGCACCATCAAGCGCCGCGACTCACTGCTCTCTAGCGGCGGCAGAAGAAACACAAAAGCGCGCTCACAACTGCCCTCTAGCGGCGGCAGAAGAAACACAAGCGCGTTCACAACTACTCTCTAGCGACCAATGAGGAGAAAAGGGCAAAATACAGTAGTTTATCTTTTACAGTAAAATGTATATATATATATAAAATTACACAGAAATCAATCACTAATCATATTTTTGTTTATGTATCCAGGAGATATTCTTACTTCTGATTCATGCATTTTTAAATGTACACTTTATTTTATTATATATATATATATATATATATATATATATATATATATTTATATTTTTATAATTTTTTTTTTTTCTTTTTTTTTTTTTTAATCGTTCCTAGCACTTTACTACGGAAGAGGATTAGGGCCAAGCAATAATAAAAAATAAAACCATTTCGAGATTAAAGTTGTTAAATTTCGATTAAAAAGTCGAAATAAAATGTTGAAAATAAACTCGTTAAATTACGAGAAAAAACTTGTTAAATTTAACAACTTTTTTTCTCATAATTTAATTACTTTATTCTCAACATTTTATCTTGAAATTTAATGAGTTTTTTCTCGTAATTTAACAAGTTTATTCTTAACATTTTATCTCGACCTTTTTCTTGAAATTTAACGAGTTTTTTCTCGTAATTTAACGACTTTATTCTCAACATTTTATCTCGACTTTTTTCTCGAAATTTAACTATTTTTTCTCGTAATTTAATGGGTTTATTCTCAACATTTTATCTCGACTTTTTTCTCGAAATTTAATGAGTTTTTCTCATACTTTAACGAGTTTATTCTCAACATTTTATCTCGAAATTTAACTAGTTTTTTTCTCATAATTTAACGAGTTTATTCTCAACATTTTATCTCGACATTTTTCTCGAAATTTAATGAATTTGTTCTCGTAATTTAATGAATTTGTTCTCGTAATTTAACGACTTTTTTCTCATAATTTAATGACTTTATTCTCAACATTTTATCTTGACTTTTATCTCGAAATTTAACGAGTTTTTTTCTCGTAATTTAACGAGTTTATTCTCAACATTTTATCTCGACATTTTATCTCGACATTTTTCTCGAAATTTAACGAATTTGTTCTCGTAATTTAACGACTTTTTTCTCATAATTTAATGACTTTATTCTCAACATTTTATCTCGACATTTTTCTCGAAATTTAACGAATTTGTTCTCGTAATTTAACGACTTTTTTCTCATAATTTAATGACTTTATTCTCAACATTTTATCTTGACTTTTATCTCGAAATTTAACGAGTTTTTTTCTCGTAATTTAACGAGTTTATTCTCAACATTTTATCTCGACATTTTACTCGAAATTTAACGAATTTGTTGTCGTAATTTAACGACTTTTTTCTCATAATTCAACGAGTTTATTCTCAACATTTTATCTTGAAATTTAATGATTTTTTTCTCATAATTTAACAAGTTTATTCTCAACATTTTATCTAGACTTTTTTCTCAAAATTTAACGAGTTTTTTTCTCGTAATTTAACGAGTTTATTCTCAACATTTTATCTCGACATTTTTCTTGATATTTAACGAGTTTTTTCTCGTAATTTAACGAGTTTATTCTCAACATTTTATCTCGACATTTTTCTCGAAATTTAATGAATTTGTTCTCGTAATTTAACGACTTTTTTCTCATAATTTAATGACTTTATTCTCAACATTTTATCTTGACTTTTATCTCGAAATTTAACGAGTTTTTTTCTCGTAATTTAACGAGTTTATTCTCAACATTTTATCTCGACATTTTATCTCAACATTTTTCTCGAAATTTAACGAATTTGTTCTCGTAATTTAACGACTTTTTTCTCATAATTTAATGACTTTATTCTCAACATTTTATCTCGACATTTTTCTCGAAATTTAACGAATTTGTTCTCGTAATTTAACGACTTTTTTCTCATAATTTAATGACTTTATTCTCAACATTTTATCTTGACTTTTATCTCGAAATTTAACGAGTTTTTTTCTCGTAATTTAACGAGTTTATTCTCAACATTTTATCTCGACATTTTTCTCGAAATTTAACGAATTTGTTGTCGTAATTTAACGACTTTTTTCTCAATTCAACGAGTTTATTCTCAACATTTTATCTTGAAATTTAATGATTTTTTTCTCATAATTTAACAAGTTTATTCTCAACATTTTATCTAGACTTTTTTCTCAAAATTTAACGAGTTTTTTCCTCGTAATTTAACGAGTTTATTCTCAACATTTTATCTCGACATTTTTCTTGAATTTAACAAATTTGTTCTCGTAATATAACAACTTTTTTCTCATAATTTAATGACTTTATTCTCAACATTTTATCTTGACTTTTTTCTCGAAATGTAATGAGTTTTTTCTTGTAATTTAACGAGTTTATTCTCAACATTTTATCTTGAAATTTAATGATTTTTTTCTCGTAATTTAACGAGTTTATCTCAACATTTTATCTCGACTTTTTCTCTAAATGAAACTAGTTTTTTCTTGAAATTTAACAACTTTAATCTCAAGATTATTTTATTTTTATTATTGCTTGGCCCTAATCCTCTTCTGTAATTTTTTTCTTTGTATCAATGTTTAGGCAATATTGTTTATATATATATACATATATAAAAAATCCTTCCTTGCCTAAAACTCCATAAAGTTATTGTTAATATAGTAAAATGTATAATTCAGGATAGTCGGTAAAAAATGTACAGATAACACAAACACACAGTCATCTCAACAACAGCTTTATAAATACAACTCAGGTAATAGGTTTGATGGATTGTGTAATTGTACAGGACATGCATTAGTCTGCAGTCAGACACATAGTTTCACTTTTCAGAGGAAAAAAAAGGAGTACAAGATGTTAAATGATACACATTTGCAAATATTTTATGTATGCGTTTGAAATGTGATATTGGGCTGCGGTTTTGCTACACATTTTTTTCACAGTGTGTGTGTGTGTGTGTGTGTGTTATTTTTTGGCTTCATCTGTGTGTGTAATCAAATGCTTTCAAAAATCAAAAAACTATTTAATCATCAGCTCCTTGCGAGTAACAGATATGTCATGATGTGCCATTCGCACAGACCATCTAATAACAACTGCACATAATGTTTCAAAGGCATCAAAATAGCTCTGAGGTAATAAAGGGTGTAAAACCAGAACTAACACATAACAGTCACTAGTTGCCAGTCATTCGCATCATGACTAGAATAAACAACAGATAGCATTTTCTATTTAACAGATATCTATTTAAAAACATTAATAAAATAGACACAAAGTATCTGTTAATTGAGGCCATTGAGTCTTTAAACAAAAGTGGTTTTATACCCTTTTGCTCAGATTCATCAAAGCATCAAACTAATGTTAAGAAATGTTTGTAAAGTCAATGATTGGAGCTTGTGAAAATATTCCACCAAACACATTCTTTCTCCTTTACTCCAGTACAGTAACATTCAAAAGATTGAATATTTGAGTCCCCGAAGACCTTATTAGGTCTGAATTAATCATTTTATCACATTATCTTGATGAGCATACTCTAGTTTTACAAATGCTATTGTAAAGTAAATTACATAAATTCATTTTTTTCAGAGAAGACAGTTCTCCCATGTGTGTAGCATGATCCATTCTCAGCCTGAGAATACAAAAAGAAACAGGTGACCAAGAAAAACAGAACCTCAAAATGTATGTACTGTAACAATGAAGTGTCTCCTTGCTATTGTTTTTATGTAAAATGTAAAAACATATGCTGCATGTTTTAATGTTAAGCCAGGTAAGATTTAGGTTTCTAACTATTCGTCTCCCTTACTGAAGTGAAACGATGAATAGGATAAACTGGGAAAGCAGGAACATTATTAAGGCATTTTGTTCAAACCAACTTTCTATGAGAGTTTTTTCATTAGTTTTTTTTTTTTTTTTTAAATCATAAAGGTAGCCATACTAAAAGTGCACTTAATGAATGGAGACCAAGCAGTCTTCAAACTAGGCTGCTCTCCAAAATTTCAGTATGCTTGACTTAAAGATGAATATTTTGTTGTGAAATATCCATAATGAACGAGTCTAAAGAGGTTTTAACTTCTTAACCACTGAGAACTGCAAGGGAAAGCTTAAGTTAGCCTAATGAAATAACCCTGCTCTTATCGTAACTCTCTTTTTCTATATAATGTCACAGTGTCTGCAGAGATGCGTCTCTAAACAAAGTTCCTTTGGGTTCCTGGTCCACTTCATGTCAACGGAAATTATTCAGACAGTATTGAATGGATATTGTTTGATAAATTGAAGTCTGAATGGAGGAAGATTTTGTAGATGTTACCAGTTGGTTCCTCAGTGGTTCCTAAATGTGAGAATGAACAGAAATGCATTTCCCACATGCTCTTGTTCGTATGATCATTTACAAAAGTTCACTGAGATGCTTCTGTGTGAGCTTTATTGATTTGCTTCAAGTTTTAAAATACATCTTCAGACTGTCTTTGATAAGACAAGATGCATTTTTCCAAAAGCAGATATGACACTTGAAGACAAACCAACAATTTCAACAAGTTTAACGGTGCACTCTGTATTTTTTTAAGAAATTAATATTACTTTTGAAAAATGTTTAAAATAATGACCATTCACATGAGATGAAGACTTTAGTCATATCAATAGCCTAATAAAAGCTGTTTTATTCTACATGATGATGGTCCACTGATGGGGGCCGCCATTTTAAGATCACATCGGCTACACACTCATTATTGGACACTTCCGCTAGTGGAATAAATTATTCATAGCTGACTGTGAATAATGCATTTCTACAACTGCATCGATATCTGAACACTTACTTTTTTACTAGTGTGATGCTTCATCCAAACCACTAGGTGTCAGTGTGAGTAGAAGCACAACTTAAAAAAATTGATTGAGTGCACCTTTAAACCTATTGGCAAGAAACAAATGTTCAGTCGTTAATCCGATTCTAACTGTTTTCCAGAACTTCCTCTCTTCCATCACAGTGTTCACAGGTCCAGCTCATTCACAAAAATTCACTCAAATTGGCCACACTTGTCCTTATCGTCTCTGAGTCAAGGAGCAGAAATGTTTCTCTACAGCACTGTCAAAGTGAAGAGGCTCTCAGCAGAGGTCAGAGACATAGTCAAAGTCTCGGAAACTGTCCTGATCCTTCCGCGAGAGCACCCGGGGTTCACGAGGCGGAGTGAGATTCGGCGCTTCTGTTGTGAATTCCTCATCGAAGTTGCTGACATCTTCTGATCCTCCGATAGACGGGAGGAAGGGAGGAGGGAGTTTACGGAGGAGAAGAGCCTCCCAGTCCATATTCTGAGGGGGAAAAAAAGAGGAGGAGCACATGATGTTTTTGTTATTTTTCTTCTTGTGGCACTTTGAGTGAAAGTATATGTATGAGCATATAATTTTGTTATGTTAGAATATATGCCCTTATTCCAAATGCAAACTAACAATGGCAAATACAACAGCAGAAATTTAAAAAGAGGGATGCACTGATACGATAAGCGAATAACTTTTTCTTGTTGTGGCTGAAAAAAGATAAATGGCTGATATTAAAATTCTATATTATAAATTAAAATGAATCATTAAAAACAACAAAAGATGCAATTTAGGTGTTAATTTAGGCTTCACAACATAATAATGTACAGTAGGGGTTACCAAATTTTTTTTTTAACTTAGATTTTAAAGGTGCCATCGAATTGAAAATTGAATTTACCTCGGCATAGTTGAATAACAAGAGTTCAGTACATGACATACAGTGAGTCTCAAACACCAGTGTTTCATCCTTCTTATATAAATCTCATTTGTTTAAAAGACCTCCGAAGAACAGGCGAATCTCAACATAACATCGACTGTTATGTAACAGTTGGGATCATTAATATGTATGCCCCCAATATTTGCATATGCCAGCCCATGTTCAAGGCATTAGACAAGGGCAGCCAGTATTAACATCTGGATGTGCACAGCTGAATCATCAGACTAGGTAAGCAGGCAAGGACAATAGCAAAAAATGGCAGATGGAGCAATAATAACTGACATGATCCATGATTACATTATATTTTTAGTGATATTTGTAAATTGTCTTTCTAAATGTTTCGTTAGCATGTTGCTAATGTACTGTTAAATGTGGTTAAAGTTACCATCGTTTATTACTGTATTCACGGAGACAAGAGCCATCGCTATTTTCATTTTTAAACACTTGCAGTCTGTATAATTCATAAACACAACTTCATTCTTTATAAATCTCTCCAACAGTGTGTTAGCTTTAGCCACAGAGCACAGCCTCAAACTCATTCAGAATCAAATGTAAACATCAAAATAAACACTGTACTTACGCGATTAGACATACTGCATGACGAACACTTTGTAAAGATCCATTTTGAGGGTACTATTAGCTGTGTGAACTTTGTTTATGCAATGATAGAGTCGAGGGGGCGGAGAGCACACGATTTAAAGGGGCAGCAGCCTGAATCGGTGCATTTCTAAGTTAAAAAAAATCAATAAAAAAAAAAATCTATGGGGTATTTTGAGCTGAAACTTCACAGGCACATTCAGGGGACACCTTAGACTTATATTACATCTTGTAAAAAAACGTTCGATGGCACCTTTAAAATATTTACTTTAAGTTACCCTGATATTTTGAGGTAATATTTCAATAATTTAATGACACATTTGAATTTTCACAGTTAAAGTTAGACAAAAATATTATTTAATTCATTAAATTACAGCCTTTGATTTGAAAATCGTACTAAGCTATATCATGATTATCATGCAGTCTTATTTATTTATTTTAATTTTACATTCTATATAATTATTAGCTTATGAGATTTGCTAAAGATTAAATTTTAAATAAATAGCGTTTCACATAAAATCTGAATTTTAGTGTTTTAAAGATTCAAAATCTTTCTCACCCTGAAGAAAGGTTGTTTCTTGACATCCTCTGCATCTTTCTCACTTGAGCCCAGTCGTCTTTCTGGATTTCTCCTTAGTAACTGTATAAAACAAAATCAAACTTTATTCACATATTATTTTACATCAAATTATATGAAGAAAATCAGGACATTCAGAAGGGCATGTCCGCTGCTCTAAATGAATAAAAGAAATTGAGGCAGGCTCAAAAAAATTCGATTTACCCTTCTCATGATGCCAATGGCCTCTGAGGAAAGGAACCGTGGGTATCGAACTTCATCGTTCACTATGCTGTCAAAAACCTCCTCTTCATCATCACCTGGAAATGGGGACTAGAAACACAGTTTTAGATCAGACAGATGCCAAAAGTGTATGAACGTTTCAAACATTTCAAAAGCTCAAATCTCTCACCTCTCCCACCAGCATCTCGTATATAAGCACTCCGAGTCCCCACCAGTCCACGGCCCGTGTGTACGACGTGTCCGTTAGAACCTCTGGAGCCAGAAACTCTGGAGTCCCACAGAACGTACTGGTCCGGTCCCCAAAACCCATACCTGAGAAAGACGGAAATGTCTGAAAAATGTTCCTGACTTCATACCAAGTGCAATCAATGTGCAACCAGGCACGTCAACAGAAAGATAGGTGGAAAAAGAAACCATGAAAGAGGGGTGAAAGTCTCTACCTTCTTTACACAATCCAAAGTCGGCGATCTTAACGTAACCCTCTGTGTCAAGCAGCAAGTTGTCCAACTTAAGATCTCTAGAGAAGAAACACAAAAATATATATACCATATACAGTATTTTTTTTTTTTTTAATCTTCAGACAGTGTTTTGAATACTCACCGGTACACAATCTTGTTGTCATGTAAAAACTGAAGTCCTAAAACTACACAAGCAGAATAGAACCTGAAACACACACAAACACAAATTAAATTTGCATAGTCACTAAAAAGCTTTTTTTATTATAATATTTTCTATCTTCTACCTTTTAAATCTAAATATCACACATACCTTTTCTTTACAGCTAATTAATAAACATACTAAATAATGTTTTAAGCTCTTTAAGATTTAAGGTCCCCACAATATACACTACCGTTCAAAAGTTTGAGGTCAGTTACGTTTTTTTTTTTTTTTTTAAAGAAATTATTACATTTAATCATCAAGGATGCTTAAAACTGACAGACATTTATAATTCAAATAAATGCTGTTTTTTTTTTTTACTTTGTATTCGTCAAAGAATCCTAAAAATAGTTTTCACAAAATATTAAGCAGCACATTGATAATAAGAAATGTTTCTTGAGCAGCAAATCAGCATATTAAAATGATTTCTGAAGGATCATGTGACACTGAAGACTGAAGTAATGATGCTGAAAATTCAGCTTTGCCATCACAGGAATAAATTACATTTTAAAATAAACTGAAATAGAAACAGCCATTTTAAATTTTAGAAAATATCAGAATATTACAGTTCTTACTGTATTTTTGCTAAAATAAATGCAGAGTTGGCGAGCGCAAGAGACTCCTTTCAAAAACACTTAAAAAATCTTTTGAATGACAGTGTAGCTGATTTCAGGTTGTTTGATCCAGACAGTGTAGCCAAAACCTGACAAAACATACACAGCCCGTGGCTCGGTGAAGACGTCTGTGTGTATATGCATCATTAGGTCGCCGCCTGCCGTGTACTCCATGACAAAACACACATGTTCTGGGGTCTGGAAACATGCAAACAGGTTCACCAGGAAGGGATGTTGTGCACTGTTCACCGTCTCAAAAATGCGCTTCTCACACATCAAACTGAGGGAAAGAAAGAGCAAGACAAGCAAGAAAAAATTAAGAACAAATTTCTGAAAAACTCAAAACAAAAAGGAAAAAGTTATTTTGTTTACCTTTCTACTTCATCTCTGGCAACAATGTCTCCTTTCTTTAGAGCTTTTATGGCGTACATGCTGCCTGACTTCTTGTATTCTGCCAAGAGCACCTAACAGACATGCATATGATGAACAATTCAGAGAGAAAGTGAGCTTGGGTGAAGTTGAAGGACAAAAGTAGGGGATAAAGGGGAGGAAGGCTGAAGATCACCTTTCCAAAATGGCCTCTGCCAAGAACAGCAATTAGTCGGAAATCCTGCAGGCTCAAAGGGGTCTTCTTCTGTTTACTGCAACACACACAAACACACACATAATTAGAAACCACTTTAAAACCCAGATATAGATGCTATATGAATAAAAGAGAATGTTAATATCGTGTGCACATGCATGTGTGTTTGAGTGTACCTGCTCAGTGAATGTGTTCTGATTTGTCGCTCAGGAGTGGTGACGTCAGGAGCAGAGAGGGGCTCAGTGGCCGGCTGTCGTTCCTGTGCCAAGAGAGGGGAGGGGTTACAGAGAGATAGGAGGGGCTAAATAGAAAGAGGAGGAGTTACAGAGAGTCTCTCACGGGAGTGCCTGTATCCGTCACGTCTCGCCGGATGTCCACCTTCATCGGTGAGTCATAGTCTAAACTCAACTTCTCCACCGATATCTCCCTGTAACACAAAAACATATATCCGCAATGAAATCCACATTCCAGCTTGTTTGTCAGATCAGATCCACACTTGTTTCACATGACACTTACACAAGTATATACTACATACACCAGTGAGTAATGTATAATAAATTAGTTGCACTTTAGTTCAGATTTAGACTTGGATATCAGGCAAGCTTTTATATGCGCTGATTTAAAGGACAGCTCACCCAAAAATGAAAATATACAATATCCTGGCCATTCTTTTCCATATCATTCAAGTAAATCAATATGATTTAAATGAAATTATAACACAAATTAATTGAAATAAAGCTGTATGAACCAATTTTATAATAGTTTCATCGTAATTTAGGCAAAGATGCAAACTCATCAGGGATGAAAACAACACAAAGTTTCACAGAATTCTTTCAAATATCAGCTTTAAAATGTGGATAGATGATTTTAAAACTCACACTAGACTCTAAATAGTTAGAAAAAAAAAACACACAAAAGTTCACATTCACACTTTTGTTTTTATGGAACACATTCAATATACAATAATAATAATAATAATAATAATTATTATTAATACAATATATTTATTAGGGCTGTCAAATGATTAATCGCATACAAAATAAAAGTTTGCCTAATATATGTGGGTGTACTGTGTGTAATTATTATGTATATGTAAATACAAACACATTCATGTATATATTTGAGAAATATTTACAAGTATATGCATTTATTTATATTTTCTTATAATTTATATTATATCTAAATACAAATATTTTGTACATAACATATTTCTCTTAAATATATACATTAATTTGTGTATATTTATATATACATAATAATTACACACAGTACACCCACATATATTAGGCAAACTTTTATTTTGTATGAGATTAATCACGATTAATCGTTTGAATGCCCTAATTTTGATTAAATTATAAATTAAACCAACCAATAAAGAGATATCACTAGTAATAGTACTACAGTAGGTACTGTACAATATTGTACAAGTACTGTAAAATAAAAAAAGGAGTATTGAATTATTATTATTTTATTTAACAGAACAACACTAAAATTACAATACCAACATTCATGGTTGTCTTAAAAGCTTTTATTATCGCAGAAAACTACAAGGAAACCTTTCCTCTTTTGTTATTTATTAACTTATTGTATTTATTAACAATTGTCAGATTGTACAGGCTCAGCGGATGATTATTTTAATTTTTTTTTTTTTTTACATACAAAGAAAGAAAAGTTGGCACACCCCAGCTCCAAAATTATAAAAAACCTTTTATTTCATGTTCTCACAAATAGGTGATGTTTTGAGACGTATGGCTCTTCATCAGACTTTTTCTTTCTTTTTATTGTTTACCGTAGCCTTGAGCATGAATACACATGTATTATGCGAGTACTGAATGTGTGTGTGATTTACCCTGTCTGTACAGTGTGTGCGTGAGGGCTGTAGGTTCCTGTGTTGTTGACGGTTGGTATGGCATTCCTCAGTAACCTCACCCACGTGCCGATGTCAACGTTCATCTGCCGAGCACGCAAGAATGCTTTACCTGCATGTGACCACAAACACACACGAAAGAAAACACATTTGTTTAATTTCTGACCACTAGATGGAGCTCAACACCATTTGAGTCACATGCCACTGATTAAAGTCAATGTGAAGTGCCATTCAGGTAAATTTTAAGTGCATTTTAACCAATAGATTAATGCATTTATTATAAATAAAGAAAACATTTATCTCTTACCCTGTTGCTTGGAGAAAACTTTTTTCTGCCGTTTTAGCCGTGGAACCCTCTCGATCACAGGGTTAAAGAAGGTGACCTGAGATAGGCAAATGCCATTTCAGTGGTGCCCAGTAGTGTCAAACATTTGTGCACATTTGTTTGGTTTGAGTGTGTTCATAAAGCAACCTATGCAGGAAGTAGTGAGAGAGACTCCCTTTATGGACATAAGAGACATTTCTGAGTGTGCATTTGTGTGCGTACCTCTGCCAAAAGCAGTCCCTGTGGTTCGAGCTCTAGTTGTACTCTGTGTTTCTGGTTGTCCAGGAAGTCCTCCAACTTGAGAAATTTCAATGCACACAGAGAACGGTAATCTCTCCAGTACACGGCGATCTCCATCTCTCTGGACTGCACACATAAAGACACACAATTAAATATTTTAGTATTATTTATAAACTATTACATTTATATAATATGTATTTATTAATATTTTGAATTACCTTTAATCTGTAGTTTTTTCAGTTGTCATTGTAGTTTGTTTTAGTAATTTCATGTGCTTTTGTAATTTTTATTGTTATTTTATATATAATAAAAATGACCAAAGCACACACACACATATATACATACATACATACATATATATATATATATATATATATACACACATACATACATATATATATATATATATACATACATATATATATACATACATATATATATATACATACATACATATATACATACATACATACATATATATGTATGTATATATATACACACATATATATATATATTATACATACATACACATATATATATATATATATATATTATACATACATACACATATATATATATATATATATTATACATACATACATATATATATATATATATATATATATATATATATATTATACAAACACTACAAATTTAAAAAGTACATAACAAAATGACTAAAACTTAAATTAAAATATATTTCTATTTAGCTTTATTTTTATTTCAATTTGAGTAATTTTAGTACATAAACATTTAAGTTAGATGCCAAGCCAAAATTTAAAATAAAATAAAAAATTTTCATATATTTCTATAAAATGTTCATATATTTATATAAAAATTTCAATATATTTTTATAAAATTTTATTTCAGCTTTATTTCAATAACCAAAAACCATTTTTAATAATTTTAGTCAACAATAACAAAACTGATTAGAGTGATTCGTTCAGTACATAGTTTCAATTAACAAATAATCGTACAGATATTATATATCCTGGCCAAAAGAGACATGAACGTCTTAATTTGCTTGGCTGTTAAAGGTGCTATAGAGGACGTTTTGTTTTATACATTTTTGCAATATTACTTGAAACTGTCTTTACTAACTGATAAAAGACTATTTATTAGGTGCACTGAAAGGAATAATATTAATATACATCATCTGTGCACAAGGTAGGGGCTTAAAAACATCAGTCAATCACTGCCATGATTAGCCTAGAGGGCCAATCTGAGCACGTCTCTCACAAGGAACGTAATGGCAGTGATTGACAAGCCAGAGGGCCAATCGTTTATGCGATGATCACACAAACGATTGGCTGATGTTTTTAAGGCCCTACCTTGTGCACAGATGATGTATATTAATATTATTCCTTTCAGTGCACCTAATAAATAGTCTTTTATCAGTTAGTAAAGACAGTTTCAAGTAATATTGCAAAAATGTATAAAACAAAACATCCTCCTATAGCACCTTTAATCATTCTGCATGTTCAATGTTTTTTCCCCCTCCTAAATGGAAAGAATAGTTTGTCATTGCTTGTGTAAGAGTTATTTGAGATGCTCCAGTTGGCAGTCAAGTCACTGATGTTACACATCCAAAGGATTTTGTTTTTGTAATTATAATTACAGCCTATTGCCTAGAGCTTTAATTAATGAAACAGACACTGAACCTCTAATCTGTGTAGATCTACTATTAACACAGAGCTGAACTCACTCTCTCCAGCTCTACGGTGAAGGTCTGATCCCAGCCCTGTTCTCCAACCATCTTCCATGCTGTTTGACCCACGACTGAGTTATCCAGCTTCAGTACTGCACTCACCTCCGCTGCACACACACAACAGACATCATTTTTCAGTATGTTTTTTAATTGAGATCAAATTAAGGTCAAGATTTCCTGATTTCTCAAACAGTTTATGATGAATATGTGAGTAAGAGTGCCTGCTCAATTTTTCAGCGCTTTGTTAAAGCTTTATAAACCATGAATCAAGCAAACCAGCTATGAGGTGAATCATAACATTACAAAGTTTTATTTAAAGCAAAAAAGTATTTGAAAATCGGACAAAAAGACAAAGGTACAAGACTGTTTACTTAACGGCTTTTATGAGGGAAACAACTACAATCCCATGAAGAGTTGTGATCAACGTAATAAAATTAAAAACAATGGTGAAATATAAAACTATATCTTAAGAAAAAATATATTTTAAGTTTACAGCAAAATATGCAATAAACTCACTCGAATACATCATTCACAGGACTTCATAGGAGTGGGAGTTCCCTACAAGCTCTGTGGGTGCAGTTTGCTTATTGCAAATCTCTGATTGGTGGAATTTTTGTACAGAATCATGGGTATTGTAGTTTTTCCACCACAAAAATGAGAACTTCAACAGAAGCAAATAACATTGATTTCTCACAGCAACCTCAGAGCTCACAGTAGGTCTGTCTTTAATAGTTTTTTAATTATCATTAAAAATCAATTTCCCTATGGAGTAAATGAATGGAGGATTTACTTCTGGGACCCGACTGTTGGTTTTGTTGAAAACATCAGCCAATCACTCACTAACATGATGCAACACCCAATGTGTTATAAGCTCTGATGCACTTCATCCTGTTCTGTTGAATGCAAAACTGTCATCGCACATGACAGGTACAACAGGTTATTGAGTTATATCAAAACTCACACATCACCACAGACCAATCACACTTTGAACGTTACATCCTCTACACACATACACACTCACAGGACAGTTCGTCTGTTTTGGGGGGTGTTTTTCCACTAACGCTACCGCTGCGACTGTACAGGCCTTTTCCACTCCGCATAAAGGACCGGCCCTCTCCTGGACTGTAACACGGCAACACTACCTGGCTGCCCTTGGAACGGCCGGGAACCACTTCCAGCACACCCATACAGCCCAGCAATGTGACCTGAAGAGTGCCTGCAGGAAAACAATCAGATCTTAGAAGCCAGTAGCTGACAACTTCGACATCAATTTAAAGAGATTGCAAATGATTTTTTGAATACCAGTGAGCGGAGAGGGTTTGGAGAGGGTGCTGTACTGGTTGTGCAGGTAGGGGGCGCCGTGTCGAGAGCTGAATGCAGGTGAGGAGGCTAAAACCAGCTCCTCTTTAATGACAGATGCTTTGGGATGATCCTCAGGTAGTTCTGCTAACCGCCGATCTAATGAATCTCTCAGAAGATCCAACCTTTGAGACGACTCGCTCAGACGACACTGAGCCTGAAGAAGCAGAGAGAGGAAGAATTACTCAATGTATTAGACTTCATTATTAACTTAACTGGAAAAGATAGTGTTTAATTAAATAATAGAAGTTAGAGATATAATTGCAAAGATCCATTCCATTGTTTAAACAGAATAGAATAGAATAGAATAGAATAGAATAGAATAGAATAGAATAGAATAGAATAGAATAGAATATTTTTAACCTCTGACATGGCCTTCTTATCCTGTACTTTACTGGCTCCAAGAAGTCTAAGGACATTTTTCGCTCCCTCAGCGACAGCATGCTCTACACGGTAATGGTGCCTGAGCTCCTCAATCCGTAGCTCCATACCACATGGGTCAGGCTTTCCTGAAGAGAAACACACACACACAGATAGACATATTTAGTGTATCAATATCATTCTTATTCCCACAGCAAATTACACAAGCTATCACACAAGCACAATAGGACATTCAGAAGGGCTAGCAATAGCAAGCTAGCTTTCAAATCATAACATCCCATCCTGCCTTCAGAGCGTCTCCAAAGCCACGCCTCCTCCAAAACACATGAATGCGCGCACACACACACACACACTCTGCTCTCAACAAAGCGTCACAAGAGATGACGATCAACTAACTTGTGTCTCAAATCACATACCATTTCAATAATAATGAATGTAAACAACTTCCGATTCCAACTGAAGGGATCCGGTTAGAACGTCATGGGTTGACATATCTTAATTACAGTAGTTATGTCGTGAACGCAGTATAAGCTTGGTGTTTGGATTCGGTAGGAACTGTAAAAGGTGGCTGCTGTTTGTTTGCGGTGCTCCATGACTGATTTCCTACATAAACTCTGCATATCGTGAAATGCGCTGATGACGTACAGTATGATGTCTGCGCAAACGGTGCAAGAGGGTATGTGAAAACATACGTTGACAGGCAGCTAGGACATTGTATTATTTCATTCGGACCGAATATAATGATTGGATGAAAATATGATCCTGTCTTCCATAGACAATATATATATTTATAATTTATTTACAATTAAACTGTTTAACGTTGATTGCTATCAGGATATGAGACGTTCAACCAGTATAACAAAAAAGGTTTCTGTAGAGAATTACCTATAGCACCTTTAATTAAACAACAAGGGAGAATTTATTTCAAATCAAATTTTTCTTTTTAAAAATGTAGGGGCTTAGGCCTAGAAACTAAACTAGGACTAATGTTTTATGTAGTCCTTCAATTAAAGGCATAGTTAAATAACAAGAGTTCAGTACATGGAAATGACATACAGTGAGTCTCAATCTCCATTGTTTCCTCCTTATCTAAATCTCATTTGTTTAAAAGGCACGAAAAATGGCAGATGGAGCAATAATATCTGACATGATCCATGATATCATTATATTTTTAGTGATATTTGTAAATTGTCTTTCTAAATGTTTCGTTAGCATGTTACTAATGTACTGTTAAATGCGGTTAAAGTTACCATCGTTTCTTACTGTATTCACGGAGACAAGAGCCGTCGCTATTTTCATTTTTTACATTCATTTTATTCTTTATAAATCTCTCCAACAGTGTAGCATTAGCCGTTAACCACGGAGCACAGCCTCAAATTAATTCAGAATCAAATGTTTAACATCCAAATAAATACTATACTCAAATAATCTGACGCATACATGCAGTATGCATGACGAACACTTTGGAAAGATCCATTTGAGGGTTATATTAGCTGTGTGAACTTTGTTTATGCACTGTTCAAGGCAAGCGCGAGCTCTGTGGGTGGGGAGCATGAGAATTAAAGGGGCCGCAACATGAATCGGCGCATTTCTAATTATGCCTCAAAATAGACATTTAAAAAAAAATCTATGGGGTATTTTGAGCTGAAACTTCACAGACACATTCAGGGGACACCTTAGACTTATATTACATCTTGTAAAAAAACGTTCGATGGCACCTTTAAGATCATAAAACTGCAAGTATAATAATTTTTTTTTTTTTTTAAATATAGTAAAGTATATTTTAAAATGTAGTTTAAAATGATTTTAGATGAAGAATAGCATGTCACACTGCAGGACACTGCTGTCATTGCTTGAAAAGTCATATCAACCACCCATTAATCGAAATGAACCTGAATTGAATGTGACCTCAAAACAAACATTAAGTCTAAGATACATTAATAGGTCGTGCGCATCAATCAGAGTTTGAAGAGGACGAGGGATGATGTGGGATCAGGACAGT
Organism: Chanodichthys erythropterus; assembly: GCF_024489055.1. Classification (NCBI taxonomy): domain Eukaryota; kingdom Metazoa; phylum Chordata; class Actinopteri; order Cypriniformes; family Xenocyprididae; genus Chanodichthys; species Chanodichthys erythropterus. The sequence continues at coordinate 37,761,661 of NC_090232.1, read as the reverse complement.
GAGCTTCCATATAGTAATTACTGTACTTATGCAAACTGGGGGAGATGATTGTAGATCATCTGAGGTCTGCCACGCTGCCAGCTACAGACTTTTAGAAATAAGAGGATTATTAGGGATTATAAACCAAAAGATTAAGATATGGTGTTATATTATACTGTCATACCATAAAAAAAAAAAAAAAAAAAAAAACATTGACATGCTGTTCCGGGTTTTATATAAAGATTTTGCTGTGTCTGTTTGGATCTGACGGCAAAACAAGCAGTTCAAAGCATTCCTGAGTGCAGGGAATATCATGAGTGTTTAAAAACATAAACAGGACTAACGTAAACAGGACTACAGACTGTTTACTATTCCCAGATTCACATATAGTTTTAATATAGCTGAGACTAGAAGAGCGTGCTGGCGTGTGAGCAAGTGCGTGTTAGGACTGTCCAAGTAAAATCATATATTGATAAATCAAGATTCTTCAAAAAAGATAACAAAAAATGAGTTTGAGGGAAAATGGCACTTGAATGAATGGACTTTATAAAGAGGTATAATAAGACAGAGAAAAAGATATAAAGAGATGGAAGGCTTGACTGCAGAGATTTTTGTGTCCTAATAAGGCATGAAGTTAAATGAGGTGACAATTTCAGAAACAGACTCTCAGGGAGTGTGTGTGTGTGTGTGTGTACATGTACACATTGAAGGTGTATGTGTGTTTATACAGGAGTACCAAAGAATGTGTGTTAACTAATGCCGCTATGAGCCTGAAGCATTGTGTTTTATATCATACGGTCTCTGGTCTATGTCTGATGATTTCATAAGCTATAATTAATTTATAAACATATAAAGTTTAAGGTGTGTGCATTATCATCATAACACAAGGGAGTTTTCAATTCAGCCGTGACAATATTTCAAATAACAATAAAATAAGTATTAGTCTTGTTTCCCAGTAAAAATTTTTTAAACATCCTTAAAGATCCATTTACTTGAGAAGCAAATCTACTTAATTCAATTACTTTTTCTACTGTAATTTATGTCTATGTTGGCAAAGCTGAATTTTCAGCATCATTACTCCAGTCTGCAGTGTCACATGATTCATCATTCTAATATGATGATTTGCTGCGCATGAAACATTTCTTATAATTATCAATGTTGAAAAAAATTCGAGCTTCCTAATATTTTTGTGTAAACTGAGATACTTTGATTAGAAAGTTCAAAAGAACAGCACTATAAAAGTCTTTACTGTCCATGTTGATCCCCAAACTTTTTAACAGTAGTGTATATGGAAAATGGATAAAATGATGTTAAAGAAATGTACTTGAACATACTTATAAGTTGGTATAATAAATAAATATGAAGGGCGCAGTCATGGCCTAATGTTTAGAGAGTCAGACTGGTAACCCAAAGGTTGTGGGTTTGAGTCTCACTCAACTGTGACTGATGAAAAAACGTAAAAAAAAAAAAAAAAATACGAAATGCCCCCTAATAGTCAACTAACCATAGAAAAAAGTGGTGAAGTCACAGAGACCACGAGGGAGAGATCGTTAATCCAATATGCGAATCCAAATATTCACCTATCATTCACTGACCTCAAATACGGCTTATCACTTGAAACATGTAAGTAGTAGCAACTTTACAAGTCCGCTCGCTGTTAGCCTAGTCTTAGATAAACGTGTGCTATTATTTGGTGCATATCCAAGTGTTTGTGTAGAGAGCGCGCTTACTGCATGACATACAGGTACCGGTGCGATTACTTGCAATTAACTTAAAAATAGGGTATATGTCGAACTTCAGATGACCAAACCGGGAAACTGCTCATTGCATCCGCTTGTCCGAGAAAGTGTTAACTGACAGCATATCTCTGGACTTTTAAGGTAATCAGCGAAATACCTAAAAACCTAATTCACATTGTTTTATTCTGTTAAATATCTAAACGTTAGTGTGAAGAAGAAAAATTAAAAAGGCTTTTAAATATCAATGTGCATATGCGGGGGATATCAGTTATGCTCATCTTTGCTCGCTCCTTTTAAGTTATCTTGAATAAAACAGATCATTTTTTCATGAAGCACATACAAAAGACCTAAACCGGAAGCAACCTGATCCATTTTACAGAATACGGAAGTTAGTTTGTGCATAAACCCGCCATCATTTTGGTCATAAGAGTAATGCAAACTGTAAAGGGTCTACTTTTATTTCTGTGAACTCACAATAACAACAAAATGTTGTGCTTTTGTAAAATAATGAAAACAATCAGGATGTGAACTTGAGCACATAAAGTGTATACTTGCCTCACAGACACTTGAAACACAAAGCTTGAAAGGTCTACAAATGAACCAATTCAAATGGAAAATAAATATTCTCAGATTATGTAATCCGTATGAAACATGCATATATAGGCGTGTCCACTACTGCGGAGATGACAAGTCGGCATCGTTGACTTAATCTCAGCCGAAAACACAGAAAACATTATCAATAAATTATTAAAATGTTTAGACACTGTTTTTTCATGACGCAGTAATAATCATCACTTTTGCCGGTGCGCTGCTGCAAGCTTTATAAACTATGTAGGCTATGTATTATATATAGGCAATTAAAGGCTCATTATTATGATTTATGGCTTATTAATATAAATAAGCAATTAGTTGACTAATGGCTTAAATGAACGACTACTGGTGGACTAGAAAAATATTTAGTCGAAGGCAGCCTTAGAATTGACTGTGGTACCATTGAGCAAGGCACCAAACCCCAAATTGCTCCCTGGCGCCACAGCAAAAATGGCGGGTGTGTGTTCACTACTCACTGCTCCTAATGTGTGTGCACTAAGTTGGATGGGTTAAATGCAGAGAACAAATTCCGAGTATGGGTTACCACACTTGGCCTTCACATGTCACTTCCACTTTCATGAAAATTAACCAACTAAAAGTAAATGACTTTTGTTTTCTTAATGTATTGAAATGTACCTCCTAATTTATTTGTTCTCTGTTTCTAGATTACATTTTTTTGCTGTAAACTGTTAAATCAAGAGGTGTGTGTGTGTGTGTGTGTGTGTGTGTGTGTGTGTGTGTGTGTGTGTGAGAGGAGTAAAGGAAATAGAGAGTGGGAACTGACTGTTATCAGTTACCTGATCCTCTGTGTGTGTGTGTGTGTGTGTGTGTGTGTGTGTGTGTGTGTGTGTGTGTGTGTGTGTGTGTGTGTGTGTGTGTGTGTGTGTGTGTGTGTGTGTGTGTGTGTGTGTGTGTGAGAGAGAGAGAGAGAGAGAGAGAGAGAGAGAGAGAGAGAGAGAGATAGATAGATAGAGGGAGATAGAAAGAGATAGATAAAGAGAGAGAGACAAAGAGATAGAGTAAGAGTGCGTTTTGAAGTCAAAACGGGGTCATAACACACATTTATTGATCCGTATGACCTGCACTCACTACTTGTGCATAAACACTGTACACCTGACCAAACACACCATGTACACACCCTGAAAACACACACCACTCGTCTTCTGGGATTCGGGTGGTTATTGATCTGTTTATTTCTCTGCTCAGCTATGAAATCAGACTCTAAAAGCAACAAAGCAGTAGCGCACGTACACACACACACACTCAGCCATACCCTGTGTATCATCATTGTGTTCGTAGGCCTGCACTGTTTTCCGGATCTGCATGCGGATGATGTCAATCTTTGTCTTGCTGTCCTGTAGCATCTGCTGAGCTGTCTGCAACATCTTCTTATCCTGACAACCCACACACAGACACACACGTCATTATAGTTATTAAACAGTGAGTAAACATCTTTTGACAGACTGGCTCTGTTCCAAAATCTAGTGAGCTGCCTCGCCACCTACATCGAGAGCAACTTCACGTGCCACACAAAACGAGGTACCTTAGAAAGCAGCATAATTAAGTTGGCAATTTTTTAAGGACTTCGTTCACAGTGTAAGAGTTCTCAGTAGGTACACTACCATTCAAAATGATACGGTCAGTAATATTTTTTAAAGAAATTAATGCTTTTATTCCGCAAGTAGGCATTAAATTGAACAAAACTGACAGTAAAGACTTTCACAAAAAAAAAAAAAAAGAAAATAAATGCTGTTGTTCTGAAAAATGTATCACATTTTTCACAAAAAAGCAGCACAACTGCTTTTTTTAAACACTGATATAATAATAAATGTTTCTTGAGCAGGAAATCAGCATTTTAGAATGATTTCTGAAGGATCATGTGACACTGAAGTAGGGCTGGGTGATAAATGATATCATATCGAGATTGTGATAAAATTTACAAGTATAACGATGATAAGCTCTGGACGTTTTTTGGATTAATCTAACAGCCTATCACACAGCAGAAATAAACGCGACAACAGCCAGTCAGTGCAAGTCGCTAATATGTGATTACTGCGTGTTTCTGTTTGAATGAACGGCACAGTCTCGTCTAATACGCAAACTCACACACATGTGACACTTATGGTGTTTACAGCGTCTGCCGTCTCAATATATGATGACATGTCATGAACACATTAACTTCATCTCCATAGCTGCCTTGAGAGTCTCTTCACAAGCTTTTCTCTGCTTCATTTGAGAAAAACTGCCATCAAATACACACTCAAACTGAAACTAAAACTGGAAGATCATCACAACAAACCGTCAAAATAAAAGTTTGGTTTAACTTTAAGAAATTGACAGAAATATATCACTACTGTATAACTTACTAAAATGTACTTCTCAAAAGTAATATTATTATTATTTCTAAGGAATATCACACAACTAAGGTATTGTTTCATCCATGTTTTAAATCTATACAGTTGTGTTGTGCAGCATCTTATTTGACCAAAAATTTTAATATGTTTTGTTGTAAATTAATTGTTGTATTTTTATTTGATTATATTTTATAAGCTTGATTAAACTGTTAAAATGTATATACATTTGTATTAAATCATAAAACACAGAATACCCAAAAAATAAAATGGGAAAACTTAATTTAAATTTAATTTTCCCTAAATTCTAAAATAGCTACTCTGTGGAGTTTAACTGTGAATAAACAAGTTTACATTCATTCTCAAGGTCTAACAAATATGTGGAAAAAATTTCCTTCCCCATTAATGGTAAATGAATATCGTGATAAATATCAATATCTTATTACATGGAAAAAAAAAACTGAAGACTGGAGTAATGATGCTGAAAATTCAGCTTTGTCATCACAGGAATAAATTACATTTTAAATATATTAAAATAGAAAACATTTATTTTAAATTGTAATAATATTTCACAATAATATTGTTTTTACTGTATATTTGTTCAAACAAATGAAGCCTTAGTGAGCATAAGAGACTTATTTCAAAAACAAAACAAAAAAAAGGTGACACCAAACTTTTGAATGGCAGTATAGATCACTACGTTTTGGAACAGAACATTTGTGTGTGCATTTGTATACCTTAGTGGAGCCATTGGCGTAGATGGGAATCATATTTTCAGCCCCCTGTTTGACTTTGAGTTCGATGTTTAACTGCCTTTCCAGTGCAGCGATTCTCTCCTTATGGGCCGACGACCTGCTCTCTGCTCCTGGAGACTGAGGAACATCATCTAGATGCAAGAAGTGAAAAATTACAGTTGGCTGAGGGTTTTAAGAATGAGTAAAATCAGTTTTTATACAAAAACATGAATTATTAATATTACAGTCATCTCTAATTTACGTATAAACATATGTGCTTTTGTTAGTTTTAAATAATTTACGAGTATTGGAATAATGGATGAGCATCATCTCAGTAAATCAAAACATGAAATCAAATGTTTAATTAATTATTTTTTACATATTTAATATAGTTTAGATTTGAATCAAAAAAAAAAATTTAAAACACAATGATGTATTTTATAAAAAGTTAATAATAGTTTAAGCAGTTTACGTAATGATACTTTGTTATTGTAAAACAAAAAATTAGACTTCTTAAAATAAAAAAAGGCTATTTTTCTTTCATGACATCACTACGCCATCATCACTCCTATACAGCAGTGTCCGTCTACTCACCACGTGAATCATCTGTCCCTTTGACGACAATATGAGCATCCAGCTCTTGTAGTTGAGCGTGGAGCGATTCCAGACGTCGATTGGAGCTCCGCAACTGACTTTCCACCTGCTGAGCATTTCGTTTATCTGTAGTGGCTCTGCGGAGATTCTCTGCCCCCTCTTTAATCTTCAGCTCCTTTCGGATTTCCCTACGGATTCGCTCTCGCTGTTCATCCAATCGCTGCTGAACACTCGTGTCAGAGAAATCGGAGCTGTGGTCCAAGCCTAGCTGCTCTAGTACTGACAACCCACCGGGATCACTCTGCAAAACAGAAAGATGAAGTTTAAAGATAAAGCAGTAATAGCCTACAGATCAAATTCAGCTTTAGAAATCCTAAGAGATCTTAGTAATTCACTAAATGCACTCCATTGAGATCACTTTGAATGTTGGCATGAAGTCTTATCCACATCTGGCCAAGAAGTGCCAACAGGAAAAAAACATCTGACCAATAAGTAAGTTCTTGTTTTTACATGCTGTTGGATAGAGCTGTACAATTAATCGTTAAGCCTGGGACACACCAAGCCAACGCCAAAGAACTAGCGGCAACAAAAGCTGACTGTGTTGTCACCTCTTGTCAGCTGTGTCTTGGCCAAAAAAGCTGGGCTTGAACACACCAAAAGAACTAAAGGCGACTGTCAACTAGCACATGCATTCTGCGACTGTGTGTATGGAAATAACTGTCTATGTTAGCAGGTATCAATAGTCTATTTTCATCATTCAAAAGCTAAACAGCCAATCAGAGTTCTCTTTCTTAATGACAGCCGGATGCCAAATCATCCCAAAAAACCCAGACGGCGTCCGACTAGAGGGCCAAAAACACACTGAAAAAAAAAAAAAATCAGACAGATGTTCAAAAATGGCCTGACATTGCCCGACGGCCGACCGTTGGCTTCGTGTGTCCCGGCCTTTAAACAATAGTGATCTCAATTCAAACACCCACATGATCTTATTCCTAAATGACAGCAATTTGGCTGTCTATTAAACCTTTGACATGCAGGATCACAACGAACATTCAAATCTGCATTGGTGCTGCAACTCAGCCAGAGAGAACAGCTGTCAAGTGTGAAACTTCACAAATAGCCTTTTCAACCACACAGTATCATTATTGTACAAAAATTACAATAATTTAAATGATCACAGAAGTACTGGGATAAAGGTTTATAGTTTGGATATAAACACTGATGTCTATGGTAGTGATCAAAATAGAATATATCACCTTTCCAAAGCAACTTGACACTTCAAATAATGAATTTGTCATTTAAACATTCATTCAAGAGATTTGTTCAAAAACACTGATTCATCGAGTAATGAAACAAGTGAAGTCTTTATGAGTGAGTCATTGAATCATTCATTCAAACCTATCAAAAAAAATAAAAAATTTAAACAAAAAAAAATCAAACGAATTAAATTAATTTTGTCAACATCTAGTAAAATACATGTTATTTTGTTTAAATGTCTAATCGTGGGAGAATCGTGATTTCTATTTCAAACCAAAAAAATAATGATTCACAATGTATCCAGAATCGTGCATCTATAATGTTATATAAATCTACAAGATCTGAAAAATGGTTACAAACAATGTTTCTACATAATAAAAACAAATTTGGATTATAAAATTGTCAAAATCAATCTTTATAATGTCTTAATGTATTTGTGCCTTGGGATGGGCAACTGACGGCCCGCAATGTCTTTAAATACGGCCCGCTGGACCACTTGGATGATCAATGGAATTACAGGATCGGTTACTTGTCCGTTGCCTGGCTACCAGTTTCTCCGTAGCTTGTTAAACATGGTATTTGAGCAACGTGAACACAAATTAATCATACAATTAAAAGAAATAACTGATCAACCCCACAAAAGTGGTCACTATTTACATCGCATATCGTGTGTAAACTCTTGCGTTACTAAGGCAATGACTGAAGAGCTCCGTTATCAGCCCCACAGTGGAAAACGAAACCATATCCGTACTGGCCGACTCGGATCGGATCGGATCGGCACGGAATGGAACGGTAAAGCAAAGAGAACCGTTTGGCCTGATGGTGGAAAAGCGGCTAACGAGAAGTATGAAAGATACACATACACCTGTGACGCCAGAGTTGCACTTATCATATCTTACATTTTTAAAAATAGTATTTTTATTCATGGTAATATGTGGATGTGGATTATGGTAATACCATATGGAACGACTATTTTTTGAATTAGCACCTTTTAACTGTTCTCTGATGTTGAGTTGAGAATGTTCTCTAGGCTTGTAATCAAAAATAGGACATCTGTACATTTGTTTGTTGCAAATTTACAGACAATGCAATTGAGATGTTTACATTTGGTGTTGGGGTAATATAGCTTGTCAACTGAAAAAGTTTCCCATTTGTATTAGCAAAATTGCACAAGTTTTATAGTTAATAAAATCTTTAAAAACAAACCATTAATTATAGACTGATTCCCCTTTAATAAAAAGTAAATTGAGGAAGATGGTGTAAAACGTGTGAGTGCGGATTAGTAATCTGGCCCCTTTATATGAAGGAGAAAAAATGTTGGCCCTCATCACAATCGAAGATGCCCATCCCTGATACACATAATAAATTGCAAACTTTCCAATTCCCCCAATTTTTCCACTGATACTTCTATCATGGTCCCTTTAAACACAACTTTATTTCCCAGTGGACTGGTAAACATGCACCTTGACTCCTGGAAACTGTGTGGAAGTCAGCTGATCAGATTGGAGCTTGCGATATTTTACAAACTTTTGTGTGCAATATACATCAGCCTTATTCTCTGTAACATATCACAAAAAAATTGACAATATCCTTAATTGTGAACATTATTCTCAAATACACTTAGGGCCCAAAATACAAGTGTCTGGAAACAAGCTAAAAAAGTGAGCAGCACAACAATGTCTCTATTACTCCACATAGATTTATACATTTTGAACTAATGCTTAGGAACCAAGTAACTACACACATAACAGTGGATTCCAGACATTTCGGGTCACTTGCCCTATTGTTTTCCATCCTGCTAGTCATGACTTCCACGTTGGGATACTATTCATCGCTTGCGAAGATACCCCTGCCTGCCAGAAACAAATTACTTCAAAACATTTGCATTTCAGGACACCAGCTTCTATTGGTTTAAAAAATTTAAAAAAAATGGAGCATTTGAAATCAATCGGTTCAGCAACTTCTATTATGTTCCAGAAGCTTTAGAGGAAAAAAAAAAGAGCTTTTTTAACTAAATATGCTTCAACTGACAACTTATCAAATCTAGAGGGGAAAATAAATTTAATATTGATTACAACATTGAATTAAAAACTGTCTGGAGATGTTAATTTTTGTATATTATGGAAAAAAAGAAACCACATTGTGATCAGAAATATTAAAAAGGCAAATATATCAGATGCAGCAGGAACAGAATGGATCTTCTACTAAGAACTGAAACAATAGGAGTCCTATGTAAAAATACACAAACAACCACAAAAAAACTTCAAAAGGACATCAAAACCACTAAAACCACTTTATAAAACCTCAAACAAATGTTTTACAGGTTACACGAGTTTGCATGCTAGTCACACCCACTAAACAATCAAGAATAGTGACCACAGCAACACATTTTTCCAAAACTACGCATTTTTAAAATCTATTTTACCATCAATTTGCAAAACTGAACACAACGGTGGCAATAAACTCCTATAGATTTGCTATGGCAATTTTCTCCCTTACACAACCTATGTGAAACATCCAATTGGCAAAAAAAACCCCTTCTTATCTGTAGAAATTATTTTGACGACCAACGATCCTTTCAAACACAGATTGTCACCTGTATGTCCAGATATTCCCAGTGATCCCATTCACCAGACCAACACATTCTCCTCTCTCCGGTAATGACACCAATATCCAGTAGCATAGAAACAGAAGGACAGAGGGAGCGAGGGGAAAAGAGAGAAAGAGATGAGGGAAGGGAAAGCTTTGGTCGAGGGTCGCCCTCCCTATGCAGGATATCCGGTTAAACCTCTGCACGGTCTCTTCCTGTTTTCTGCGAGGCTTGGCTTTACTAGATGACACCAGCGTGGGTATTATGGTTATTGTGTGTGTGTCCATATACATGATTCTTTATTTCACTTTCAAGTAATATTACCAGTTTCAATAAAATTTAGCAGACAACATGCAGCCATTGTTGATTTTTCATTATTCAGTTTATAAAACTAACGAGTAAAAATGTGGTTTCATTCACATGAAAGAAGACTTCTAAAAATCCCAGGCAGGAAAGACCTTCATAAACAACAATTCAGAAGAACATGGAGCAAAGCACGAGACCATGTGTGTGAGAGAGGGAGATAACATACCAAGATAAACCAAGCAGTGGAGGTTGGTGGAATGAAAAAAAGTACAAAAGTTTGACGTTAGTATAATTTTTATCGTTTTTGAAAGAAGTCTTATGCACACCAATGCTGTATTTACTTGATTAAAAACACAGTAAAAACAGTAATACATTTTAAAATAACTGTTTTCTAATATATTTTAAAATGTATTTTATTCCTGTGATGCAAAGCTGAATTTTCAGCATCATTACTCCAGTCTTCAGTCACATGATTCTTCAGAAATCATTCTAATATGCTGATTGGCTGCTCAAGAAACATTTATTATTATCAATGCTGAAAACAGTTGTGCTGCTTGACAGGACTCCTCAAATAGAAAGTTTAAAAGAACAGCATTTATTTAAAGTAGAATTTTTTTGTAACAATATAAATGTCTTTACTGTCAGTTTTGAGCAATTTAGTGCATCCTTGCTAAACTAACTTTTGAATGGTATATGATCACTGTAATATTATATATTACGATAAACTTTTTTTCTGAAACTAAACTGTGACTGGTTATGTTAAAAGTAGCCTTTGTTCTTTGAAATGTCCAAAAAAAATATTCCAATGATGAGCAAAGAAAGGGTCTAAACTGTAGTTGTGGTATTCCCCTGGTAAGTTTAGGTAATACATTGTTTATAAGATGGCATCAGATTTCTAATTCTTTCATTTCAGCTTCTCATTACCTTGCGTGATGCTGTATGACATCAGCCTGATTAATTATGACTAGAACTTTACCCAAATAGCTAGTTTGAAACTGAGGAACTTGAAGCAGCTGCTTTTTGAAGTCTTTGATGTAACTCAAGATAGCAGCATTCAGCTATTGTGCAACTGACTCTTGAAAACAGCTCACATTTGCACAAATCAAACCAACAGCAGTTTTTTGGGTTTTTTTTAGAACAGCAGACACCCTGAAGAAGAGACCCTTTCTCTGTTAATGTGATCAAACTGCTATCTGATCTAAGAGCAAATGAACACAGAGCCCTAGGCTGATGTAGATAATTGCAAAAACACCATTTCAACACCAGCAGAGATTTAACTACAGATAAAGTAGCTCAGTGACTAGACTGTTGCAGTAATATTTAGTTTGCACAAAAACACATGAGTCATTTACAGTAACAGAAGCAAAAAAAAAAAAAAAGTGTGCAAGAAAGGTTTCTGACACACTGGCATCAAAATAGCCAGTTATTACAAGACACGCTAACGCAAGGCATTAGTTTACACAGGTAATCCTAATGAAATGGCAATGTATGTAAATTAATCAGACTTTAATCTACACTACCGTTTAAATGTTTGCGGTTGGTGAGATTTTTTAATGTTTTTGAAAGAAGTATCTTATGCTTACCAAGGCTACAAATATTTGATCAAAAATGCAATGAAAACAGTAATACTGTAAAATATTATATACAAATATTATTATACTATATATTACTAAATACTATTTGAATATATTTTAAAATATAATTTATTCCTGTGATCAAAGCTGCATTTTCAGCATCATTGCTCCAGTCTTTAGTGTCACATGATCCTTCAGAAATCATCCTAATACGCTGATTTGCTGCTCAAGAAACATTTCTTATTATTATCATCAATGTTGAAAACAGTTGCTGCTTAATATTTTTTGTGGAAACACAATTTTTTTCAGGATTCTTTGATGAATAGAAAGTTAAAAAAAGCAGCATTTATTTTATTTAGGTGTTTCTTCACATATAAACATTCAGCGACTCACACGTCAGTAGTGGTAAATGGAAGCTCAAACATGTTTGCTTGACATGCAAGAACCAATAATGTTCATTCTCGTGTGTCACGCAGCAGGTTTGAGCTTCTGCAAGGACCAGTGAGGTTCGTTCTCGTGTTGCGCCACACGTTTGAGCTTCCATAAGAACCGATGAGGTTCATTCTTGCGTGTTATGCAGCATGTTTGAGCTTCTGCATGAACGCCAATGAGGTTTGCTCTTAAGTTATACAGCATTCAGCATTATACAGCTTCTGCAAGAACCAATGAGGTCTATTCTAGCGTTACACAGCACGTTTGAGCTTTCACGAGAGGTTTGTTCTCACGGGTCAAGCAGGTTCAGCTGAGCTTCTGTTTATGTTCACTGATCAGTGTTTATATGTGAATAAAAGCCTAAATTTAATCTGTTCATCATATAACGTGATTGTGTCTCTTCAGAAAATGTGGACTAAACCTCTCAATTCATATGGATTAGTTTTACGATCTCTTTATGAACTTTTTGAGGCATCAAAGTGGTAGTTGCGAAGCTGTATATGGAGGAACAGAAATCACTCAGATATAATCAAAAATATCTTAATTTGTGTTCCGAAGATGAACGAAAGTTTTACGGGTTTGGAACGACATGAGGATGAGTAAATGATGACAGAATTTACATTTTTGGGTGAACTAACCCTTTATGCCCGGTTTCACAGACAAGGCTTAAGCTATTCCCAGACTAAACTGCATGTTTGAGCTGTCTTAACTGAAAGCACACTAGAATTAGGGCTGCACAATAATGACAAAAATCATAATTTTTGATTATTCCCATATAATTGTAATGGCAATTATTAATTACGGTTATCACAATTTACATTGAATGATGTATAGCTTTATACCATTGTTTGAACAACTGCATGCCATTTTTTTATACAAATAAAAAACAAGCTGAAAACACTCTTCCTAAATTTTTTTTTTAATTGTTTTTCTACAGCATTAAACCTCAAAATGTCAACTATACATTGGTTTGGTTTCTTCTTTAAATAATAATAAAAAGTCAACATATGCATGGTATAACATATTGGGCCTGAAGTGTTGTTGGGCCGCTTGTTGTTGTTGTTACTTTTATTTTGACAGCGCACAGACTTTTATTTTGACAGCGCTGAGTTCAGACAGATCCTACACACACAGTGCTCGCATCGCATTCTCCGTCTTAATTAGTTTACAATCTGTCTAACAGCCCTGTGTTATTGGTTATTAGATAGAACTGTTAAAGAAAGTAACAAAAAAAGTAGACAGTATATTAAAAAGATTTAGCTCTTGCCGTGTGGTTGGTTGATGCCCAGTGTCGCTAGCTTAGCAGAAATACATAATCATGTTTTGCTTGGTCTGCTCAAAGTCACGCTGGATATTCTCCTTAGCATAAAGATGAGGTCCTATCATTGTTTTTCATGTTTGTAGAGTTAGTTAGTTTGTGGAGTAAATATGAAGACTTCAGATGCAAAAGCGCATCTGAAATTTTCTTATAAAATGAGCATTTTTATCAAGCTTGTATGTTTATGTTCAGTTATTTCACTTTAATTGCAATGAAAAGGATCTATTAAAGTCCCTGTAAAGTCAATTCTGAGAATTATTTCTAAACACATTATAAATGTTACAAATGTATTGCTGAAACACATTACAAAAACTGTGAATTGTGTAATGCTTAATTGTGAAGTTAGAGCGTTAGACAGTTTTTCACCAAGTCTCTGTTCAGGATTTTTTGGGCAGAGCTAAAAGGGGGGTCCGATGACACACTGGAGCCCCCAAACATGGTCCCGCCCCTAACACTATATAACTGACGCACCGGGCGTGGTGCCGCCCCTAACGCTACAGCGGCTCACTCGCTCAATCTCGAGAGTCATACAGTTACACAGCCCTTTGCACATTTAGCTAGTAATATCTTCGTCACGCAAATGCATATTACATGGTTGTTATATATGGATTAACAAGTTGGAGACAAGTTGAGGCTGCAGCTCTCGTGAGTGGGCGTGGTTTAAGCGCTGACAGCGGACACGCCCCCAGCGTTTGAGAGCAGAGCGCGCAGCCTATTTTTTCGAGATTTTGATAACTTATTTCATTTACTTGCTGATTTTTTCATTCAAATTTGGCTGGGTGGTTAATAACATTTAACATTTACAATAACATTTTTCTGCGGTTTAACAAACTCAGAACACACACTTTAAAATTACTTTACAGGGACTTTAATTGCCATTAAAGTGAAATTACTGAACCTAAACATTCAAGCTTGATAAAAATGCTCAGTTTAGAAGAAAATTTCAGACAGCACTTAGAGGCTTTTGCATCTGAAGTCTTCATATATAGGCTGTGTACACAGCTTTTTAAAAATGGCAGGTGCTGGTGTTTCGGGTGCATTCGACATATCAGCGTACACTTTTAAGTAGATTCATACTGTCTTCTTTAAGTTAAGTACTGTATTAGAGTTTCTTTTTAATAGACAGGAGCGTTTGTTTACCTGCTTGACTAGTTTCAGCTACAATGTAGGTATTGTGCAAGGTTAGACCTTTAACATTCTGAAGTAGTCGTGATTCACCTCTCGCGATGTAACATGCTCTAAATACACCTCTTAAACATGCAGAATAATGTAAGTGGATATTTTTCATTGTAATCGTGCCTTTGAACGATTACGAAATCGATTAATTGTGCAGCCCTAACCAGAATGTTTTATAAGGCATGTTTATAAAAGCTACTTAAATGTACTAATTTACTAGAATAAGCCTACTCCAGGCTTATTCTAAGCCCTGTATGTGAAACCGGGCCTTAAAGTTCTACCGTCAATGTTATAATTTTAACCCCAAAGGCCAGTTACAACAAAACATTAGAGGTAGAGATGCACAATAAATCGTTACCCATATCAGTATCGTTTTCTAATTTATCAGTATTGGTAGATCATATATTTAATTGTACATGCTAATTTCCCTTCTTTTTACTTTTAGATTACCCATCTAATGGTCACTAGCATTATTAGCATTTAAATTGATTGATTTTAGTTTTTAGTGTTTTTTACTTCGATAAAAGAGGGGTTGGTGAAATTACTCAGAATTTTAATATCTTCCATTTATAAATGAAATTTATTATCGGTTTACCTGGTACATATCTATTTAGAGTATTTACTGAGACTTATAAATGTGTCCTGAATATAGATTGTAGAAATTCAGAAACATATGGACATGAGCAACCATGTGCAACATTATCAAAACTTCAATTAAACTTGCACCAAAACCAATTCCTACCACATTTCCATCCTTAAAAGTGTTGGCACCCAGAGGCTGACAGTAGTACTAGATCACTACGATAACAACCCTAAATAACTCTTCTGTGGGATTCTTTCTGTGACATGACATCGGCACTAATTGATGTGGTTACAATGCTACAGTTTCAGCAACAATGGTTTAAGTCTACAACCACAGCATCCTTTCGACCATTTCGACCAAACACAAGTCATCAGATCTCGACTGAGACAACATCTGAAGCCAATTCGGTGAACGCATCAATTATCACAAAGGACAAAAAAGACCTAAGAGAGAGCGAGACAGGATATAAAGAGTGTCAGACAGAGGAAAAGCATAAACAATGACAGAACAGCACAAGGGAGAGTCAAAAGAGGAAGAGGGGGATGAGAGGAAATGACGTGATGCAACTCGCAAAGATATCAGATGTTGGGGGAGGGAGGGAGGACGCGGTCCACAAAGAAAACAAAAGTCAGTCCACACAGGAAGAGTTTTAACTCCAATGTGAAAAAAAAAAAAAAATCAGGAAATAGATAGGAACAACAGAAAATTACAAGATCCAAAGATGGCAATAAAAACATCTTGTTTTTTTAAAAGGGATAGTTCACAGAAAAATGAAAATTCTGTCATCATTTACTCCCCCTCAAGTTCTTCCAAACCTGTATGAATTTCTTTCTTCTGTTGAACACAAAAGATGATATTTTGAATAGTATGGGTAAACAAACAGTTGCTGGGATCCCACTGACTTCCATAGCATGGAAAAAATACTAGGGAAGTAAATGGAGCCCATCAACTGTTTGGTCACTGACATTCTTCAAAATATTTTCTTTGTGTTTTGCAGAAGAAAATAACTCATACAGGTTTGGAACAACTTGAGTGGGAGTAAATGAAGTGAACTATCACTTTAAGGAAGTGCAAATTGACATGTAAAGTATTGCAGCACTGCATTTTGTGTCAATATAGTCAAAAATAAAAATGTAAATAGTGCATATAATTTACTTTATAATACATAAGCATATGAATTTCTATAATAAACTGTACATTTCTTATTTAAAATTATTTAATGTGGCATGTAAAATATATTTTTTATTTTTGAATACAAATAAGAAATATATAATACAATAATAATATCATTTATTATGTTATACTCACAATACACAATAAAGAACAACAAAAGTGTTTATGCACAACCATTTGCATTCTTGCACAACACATTTCACATTACTGGCAGCTATAGTACACTAAATATTAACTCACTTAAAATGATCGACTCTAAGACTTTATGACAGAGTATGCTTCAACAAAAACTCAGACCCAGTGTTCGATCAGGATTTGGGGCGTTTTTAGCAAGCCTACCACTTGTGGTGCAGCCGAAGTCTCTGGGTGTGTAACGTCGTCGATGTCGTGCTGCTCTGTGAGGGATGTATTTCTTCCCTCCTCGTTAGCCATGTCACACCCTCTATCTCCCTGCGTCTGCCCACCCGGTCGTAATAAAGACTGCTAATAAAATTTCCCTCTAGAGCGGCCGTCGGTCCACCCCCCCGCCGAGACCCTCTTTATCAAACCCACTTCACAACAGAGACAGCTTCCCCCTCGACTAAAGAAAGGCGAAGAACGGAAACGATGTGGGGGTGAGACGCAGAAGGAGAAGAAAAAAACCAAAGCGACAGATTAAGTCAGTGAGAGAAAGTGTGACTAAGCCCCGCCCCTCAACTTCCTTACCTCGATCTAAACTCTCTCTCCAGTCATGCGTGTTGCATTTCGTGAGTGTGTATGCATGTAGTGTAGTCTACACAGAAACAGATGCAAGCAATTGCATAGAGATGTGATACAGAGATCCTCATCTAAACAGAATGCATGAAGTATGTCAGAGTCATTGAGGACACAGGAAGAAATGAAAACTCTAGGTTTTAGTACAATGAAGGTTTTGAGTCAGTTGCCACACACTTTCTTCTGAACTAATCCTTTAATAACCATTTGACACTTTACCCAAAAAAACCCAGAATCTAATGAGTAATGAAAAGTTGCAAATACAGGTGAAAAATTACGAGAATAGTGAAATAGAAAGATAAACATAAAATGACACCAAGCGTGTGGATGCGAAAAAGTGCACAATGAACAAATGGTGGGTCACTTTTACAGTCTAAATAGTCCAGAAAAGGTCAAAATAACACTGTCTGTGTGTCCTAAATCACAACATATATGATTTATGTTCATATTCAATGGTTTGTTTCTATAGTAGTTGGATGAGCACAGTGCCAGCAAAGTCAAGGTTCAATTCCCAGGGTACGTATACCCTGAATGCATCGTAATCAATCATAACACACAGTATGCATACTTTGGGAGTTTATTATTATCCGCAACCCCCACATTCAGTGTGTGACAGTTGTAGGAGGACAGCAGGAAGACTCACACTTGGACACTGATTCCTATCTCTGGGTATATCTACAGTAGAGATTTGTTAGGAACAGAAATCCCAGGTGTGGAATACAGGTTGCTCTGCCATTCTTGAACAGCAAGGGGGTGTTAAACGAAATAACAGTCAAAGTATCTGTTTGATATCAGTTTGCAGGAGGGACCTTTCGTTGACGTTACATTGGAAGATTGTTGCTGTAATCAAAACAGACTTTGTTAAAGACAGAATGAATATGTTAAGGGGAGATAAATAATAGGGCTGCACGATATATCGCATGAGATTGTCACGCGCATTTCATCAATAAAGCCGGTTCCCTGATTACCGCTAAATCGCCATCACCTGCTTTCAAATGCAGCGGCATTTAATACACATAGCCGTAGATCACTGAAAAGCCACGCAATATCGCGTTCATATCGCAGATGAATCGCCTTCGATAATGAACGCGATATTGCGTGGCTTTTCAGCGATCTACGGCTCTGTCTATTAAATGCCACTCCATTTGAAAGCAGGTGATGGAGATTTAACGGTAATCAGGGAACCGGCTTTACTGACGAAATGCGCGTGAAAATCTCATGCGATATATCGTGCAGCCCTAATAAATAATAAGAGATATAAAGGTATATAAAAGGTATAAATAGTGAGGGGTAAAATCTCAGGAACATTTTTACTGTAAACAATCAGATTCGCTTCTCTTCAGATCTGATCTCAGATGTCATTCTGACACTTTTAAATGTTATAGTCTTCAAAGCATGTCTAAAAGCCCTGGGTTTAATGAAGTTGATGTTGCCAACAAAAAAAGATTTCTGTATGTGTGGGGCGGGGAGGTTGTTTAGGGTGTGTATACACACCAACTCTGAGTCACACTTGTTAAAAATCCCTAAACAAACTCCCAAAACTAAACACACACTAAATCATTAAAAGAAACATGCCTATCCTGTTTGTGAACTGTTATGCAAATACTTGCACTTGTCATATCTATTTACAAATGCATTCAGCAGACACCTTTATCCAAAGCGACTTTGGATATGCATGTGTACATATCGATTAGTGTTTTCCACAGGAATTGAACGCATGATCTTGATGTTGATAGTGCCATGCTCTACCAGTTACTCTCACCATTAGTCACAAATACGGAAGAGCAGAAAAAAAAATAAAATACACCAATCAGGCATAACATTATGACCACTGAATAACACTGATTATCTCTTCATCACAGCACTTGTTAGTGGGTGGGATATATTAGGCGGCAAGTGAACATTTTGTCCTCAAAGTTGATGTGTTAGAAGCAGGAAAAATGGGCAAGCGTAAGGATTTGAGCGAGTTTGACAAGGGCCAAATTGTGATGGCTAGACGACTGGGTCAGAGCATCTCCAAAACTGCAGATCTTGTGGGGTGTTCCCAGTCTGCAGTGGTCAGTATCTATCAAATGTGGTCCAAGGAAGGAACAGTGGTGAACCGGCGACAGGGTCATGGGCGGCCAAGGCTCACTGATGCACGTGTGGAGCGAAGGCTGGCCCATGTGGTCCGATCCAACAGATGAGCTAATGTAGCTCAAGTTGCTTAAGAAGTTAATGCTGGTTCTGATAGAAAGGTGTCAGAATACACAGTGCATCGCTGTTTGTTGCGTATGGGGCTGCATAGCTGCAGACCAGTCAGGGTGCCCATGCTGACCCCTGTCCACCGCCGAAAGCACCAACAGTGGGCACGTGAGCATCAGAACTGGACCACGGAGCAATGGAAGAAGGTGGCCTGGTCTGATGAATCATGTTTTCTTTTACATCATGTGGATGGCCGGGTGCGTCTCTTACCTTGGGAACACATGGCACCAGGATGCACTATGGGAAGAATGCAAACCAGCTAAGCATTGTTGCAGACCATGTACACCCTTTCATGGAAACGGTATTCCCTGGTGGCTGTGGTCTCTTTCAGCAGGATAATGCGCCCTGCCACAAAGCAAAAATTGTTTAGGAATGGTTTGCGCCAACTCCTGAGAGGACTTCAGAAGACGCAATCATCTGGATCAACATGCACATTGCCAAATTTCTATATATCCTAATTATTGTTAATATGTAATTCATTTTCCAGGAGCTCATTGCTTCTACCTTCAGTTAAACTGCTAACAGTGATTGTAAATTAATTGCCTAAATTATTACATTATTTGCTAAGTGCATTCTTTAAAGGTGCCCTCGAATTAAAAATTGAATTTATCTTGGCATATTTAAATAACAAGAGTTCAGTACATGGAAATGACATACAGTGAGTCTCAAACTCCATTGTTTCCTCCTCCTTATATAAATCTCATTTGTTTAAAAGACCTCCGAAGAACAAGCAAATCTCAACATAACACCGACTGTTACGTAACAGTATATTGGGGTGTATGACCCCAATATTTGCATATGCCAGCCC
This sequence comes from Chanodichthys erythropterus, assembly GCF_024489055.1. Lineage (NCBI taxonomy): Eukaryota > Metazoa > Chordata > Actinopteri > Cypriniformes > Xenocyprididae > Chanodichthys > Chanodichthys erythropterus. Next base: position 37,741,459 of record NC_090232.1, on the reverse strand, counting down.
GGCATTAGACAAGGGCAGCCAGTATTAACATCTGGATGTGCACAGCTGAATCAACAGACTAGGTAAGCAAGCAAGAACAATAGCGAAAAATGACAGATGGAGCAATAATAACTGACATGATCCATGATTACATAATATTTTTAGTGATATTTGTAAACTGTCTTTCTAAATGTTTCGTTAGCATGTTGCTAATGTACTGTTAAATGTGGTTCAAGTTACCACCATTTCTTACTGTATTCACGGAGACAAGAGCCATCGCTATTTTCATTTTTAAACACTTGCAGTCTGTATAATTTATAAACACAACTTCATTCTTTATAAATCTCTCCAACAGTGTAGCATTCGCCGTTAGCCACAGAGCACAGCCTGAAACTCATTCAGAATCAAATGTAAACAATATAACAGTATACAATACTCACATAATCCGACGCATGCATGCAGTATGCATGACGAACACTTTGTAAAGATCCATTTGAGGGTTATATTAGCTGTGTGAACTTTGTTTATGCACTGTTCAAGGCAAGCGCGAGCTCTGTGGGCGGAGAGCACGAGAATTAAAGGGGCAGCAGCATAAATCAGCTCATATTTAATGATGCCCCAAAATGGGCAGTTAAAAAAATAAAAATAAAAAAAAATCTATGGGGTATTTTCAGCTGAAACTTCACATACACATTCAGGGGACACCTTAGACTTATATTACACCTGTAAAAAAACGTTCGATGGCATCTTTAAATTGTAATGTTGACATGCATTCTCAGTAAAGCCGCTTTGAAATTATATGTATCGTGAAAAGCGCTATACAAATAAATGTGAATTGAATTGAAAAGTTTGAGGAGCGCAACAACGAGTTTGAGGTGTTGACTTGTGGAGTCCATGCCTCGACTGGTCAGGACTGTTTTGGCAGGAAAAGGGGGACCAACACAGTATTAGGAAGGTGGTCATAATGTTATGCTGATCGGTATAGCACAAAAAAAACCAACAACAACACATTTAAAAAGTACAAAAATAAAATGTAAGTTTTAAAAGTAAATGAAGTTATTAAATTCCTGTTTAAAAATGTAGTTGCAACAAGAAAATACATTTAGAATAAATAACTACAATATCTCACTGTAATATAGCAATATCACATAATAATATAATATAATATAATATAATATAATATAATATAATATAATATAATATAATATAATATAATATAATATAATATAATATAATATAATATAATATAATATATTTAGGGCTACACAGTTGTTACAAAAGATAAGAGTCAACTATTTATCTCAATATTCATTGTAATTATTATTAATTTTGACTAACAGATTTTAAAATCTAATATTTTATATTTTATTTTGATGTATGATGCATTATAATCAACAAAGCTGTCCGTGCACTAAAGCTACTTTTTGAGTGTCAGATGACGATCACTTTTTTTTTGTCATGAATAAACATTTATGATAATGGAGAACACGTGACAGACACATGTGCACCTCTGAACAGCACTTGTAGAAATTTGCCTAGACAACCCTAGTCCCAGCCTCAGACTTCACGCCCATGGACCACTGGCTGAACCTTTCATACGCAAGGCACACAAAATAGGAAACACTTCAGGAGTTTGTGATCATCTGGTTCAATTCTACAGGATTTCCGGGAGATGTCTGTCGCGTTTTTTAATGGTCTGCCTGGAAACAAAGCCGTCGTTCCGCCAAACCCCCTCATGGAAGAAGAAAGCCATCACAATCAACTAAATGCTGGATTTTCAACAGTATGTGAAGTTCACAGCACCATTGTTGGAGTAAACTTGCACAACGTTCTTAAATGAATAATTTATTAGATGCATGCTGGTCTGTTATCATAGGGAAATCGACTTTACATTTTCACGCTCCTAAAAATGGCCAATGTATGTTTCGATAGAGTCCAGACCTTCTTCCTGTTAGTATGAAGTTCTTGCTCTGTTCAACCCAAACTATAACTGAGCAGTGCTCATTCTCGGGTCACGCTTACTCAAACACACACACACACACACACACACACACACAGAGGGAGCTCTATTCAGCTGCTGTGACTCGTGAGAATGCCAGCAATTCTGAGCTCAGTAAAAGCCCTGAGGCCAAATGACTGTCCTTCCTTCTGTCTATCTCTCTCTCTCTCTGTCTCTCAGCCCAGTCATGAGCTGTGGATTCATTTACCCTCATTTCATCTGTAGCTGAACATTCAAAAAACGTTTAGGAAATAAAGATGACTATGAACTTGAGAGGGAGAGAAATGAAGAATCAGTATGCAAGAGAGATACTGTGGGTGTTACTGTGACAAATAAAGAGGACTAAGCACTGTGAGAATGAATAAAGGAAAGAGAGAAAGGGGGCAACACATTAAAAAAGAAGACAATTTAAAAAGATAATATTCAAACTGAGATAAAAGTGTCCATGCAGTCAAATTACAAGGGAAAATATTTTGCAGGTCTGTGGGTTGCCTTTATAAGTACTCAACTAATCAGTCTTGAAGTTGGCATGAAATGAAAATCCACCCCATCTATTTATGAAATGCATGTTATTGATCTTATTGTCAACAATTCATCAGTGCATGTTTCATATTTACATTTTTTGACCTCATAATTTTAATCAAAATGTCATAGGTCAGTCTTCCAGTGAAAACAACATGCTTCTCTCTGCAATAACCCACGGCCCTTTCATACAATCAACAGCAAGCTTGTATTCAGATCTGCATCAATTCAGTCAAATACAGATGCAAGTCCCCGCCCAACAATTTTTTCTGTTTTTGATAATCCATTTCACTTGGATGTACGTCACAATACTGAAAAAAAATCTGTTGCTATTTCTGTTTCATCACAATTTTACAAAATCCTGTATAATTAGGCATGTTTTGAGTTTACTGACCCCGATGTGTCACTTACCTTAGATGCATTTTCACGTTTAAAAACAGCTACACGGAGTGCAACAATATAGATTTTAAATGTAATTTTTAAAAGTTGTACTATTTTGGACTAATAACTTTCACACACTCCCTGTGTCCGAATATGCCTCTACTTCCATACTCCATACTATACAATAGGCAAAAAACAGTATGAGTCGAGTATGTCTGAATTTATAGTATTCATATAACAGTAGACAAAAAGCCGGGTATGACTTACAACTTCAGGTGAGATTCTGAAGTGCACATACACTGGACACTTTAGTATCCCATAAGGCCATGGGTGGGGAGTTCTGAATGGAAGTAAAGCGACACATCTGCTGCCATAGGTCACGTGACAGTGACAACATGGTGGATATAGCACATCTGAATTTCATTCATACTCAGTGTTGGGGGTAATGCATTACAAGTAACTTGAGTTACATAATCAGATTACTTTTTCAATTAAATAGTAAAGTAACATTACTTTTTCAATTTGTAACAAATTTACAACACCTTCAATGATCTAATTCAACCATACTAACAAGCAAAAATTACTTTTTATTTAGAAATAAGAGTAATATGCATAACTTTTCATAAAAATAACTAAATAACGCAATTAACTTTTAACTTTTTTTTTAACTAACAAATTAACTTTTTTTTAGGGAGTACACAATATTGTAATGCATTTCTTTTAAACATTACTTTTTAATTCTGTTCATACTACACACATTCATAATATACAGAATGTACTTTAATGGTCAAGAAGCAATCTTCAAACTAAATGTAGTACATACATAACAGTATGCGATTATGGACCAAAAAAAAAAAAAAAAAAACCCTCAGTGACTACTCTGGAAGTAAAAGGAAGATATAACAAAAACAGCAAATAGAAAAAAAATTTCAGTGAAAACAGCTTCTTTACTATATACACAAACACACACAGACATATCTGGAGCATTCTTGACATTCTCGTGCGGTGAGCGTTAGTGTTTAGCGTCAGATTGATGAATAGAGACTGACGCCCATATGCACAGGACTATATCTAAATATATCCAAATCTATGGGAATTTTGGTGCAAGATCATATTCTGACAGCATAGACACAGTATGATAAGCCTGAAACTAATGACTTTTTTATGTGTTAACAATATAATCTGATACACATTTTGTATACGTGTGCACACATGAGGCGGCAAAGAGTTCCTTAGGAGGTCATTGTGCATTTTGCCATGCAGGGTTTTCAGTGTGTTCATTATGGGTTGAGATGAATAGTGTGTGTGTGTGTGTGTGTGTGTGTGTGTGTGTGTGTGTGTGTGTGTGTGTGTGTGTGTGTGTGTGTGTGTGTGTGTGTGTGTGTGTGTGTGTGTGTGTGTGTGTGTGTGTGTGTGTGTGTGTGTGTGTGTGTGTGTGTGTTTGTGTGAGCGCACACTGAGTTCAGATGAATAGTTTCATTGTGGCATCGTCAGGAAAAGCCTTCTTAAAATCTCTATTGTACTCACTCAAACTCACAGACTGAGATATCATTGTGCCATAGTGGATTACACTCTTTAATACTCTTACAATTGTATTTGAGCCATCACTTTAAATAACTAGATAATAGCTTCCTCTCTTGTTGTCGATATATGAGCCCAAAGTTAACTGCCAGTGACTGCCATTTCAGAAGCTTTTATTATACAAAAATAATATGAAGTGTCCAGGAAGTGGGTGTGAGATCAAGGGCATCCTGACTATGTCGGGTCTCCTCGAACTGCAAGGAGTGGGGGAAAGTTATAAAGGGGAAGATCAGTCCAGGGTCAGTGGGTGAGAGGTGGCCCATTTCCACTCTACACAATTCAGAGAACATTTTTTTCTGCACCACCACCTATTAAAATAATAGAAGTAATAATAAAAATAAATAGAAAGAAAATAGTTTTCCAACATTTAGTTGATGGACCCCATTGCCTTCCATAGTATGGAAAAAATACTGGTTTATGACATTCTTCAAAATATCTTTTGAGTTCAGCAAAAGTAAGAAACTCACACGTTTAGAACAACATCATGGCGACTAATGATAATATAATTTTCATTTTGGGTGAACTATCGCTTTAAGCCCAATCAACCTAAATTTTGTAGGAAACAGTATCTTAAAGGGAAAGTCCACATAAGAAAAAAAGTCATACATGTTTGGAAAAACATGAGGCTGAGTATCACCATGAAATCAAAATTGACTTTTCTTTTTTATGCAATATTGCAGTGTTTATTATAAATGATTTATCCATGCATTTTTTAAAATTCATGTGCCCTTGAAATCTTTAATCAAAATAACTTCCCCTCCCTCTTGCTGTGACATCTCTTCTCTGATGACATGTTTACTGGCGTGAGGGCGGCAGTAACCTGTCACTCACATGACATCACATCATTAGCATACCACAACCATCCAATCAATTCTTGATGGACAAAATCAAGTGCCACCCGACATTTTTTCTTGTTCTTGTTCCACTTAGTGAAGAAAAGATGATTGCAACTTCTGGTTCCTGAAAACTTTAAGACCAGGTTTACAGAAGCGGTGAAAACTTGCACCAGGTGTGTCTTATCATCTGTTCTGGGTGGTGTTGGGCTCCTATGATGAGCCAAGACGTGGGCTGACTTGATGATGACTGAACCAAGGCAGTTTCTTCCTTAGATTGTGAGTAAATATTCTATCACAGGGTGATACGCTTGCATGACCCAAAAGTGTGGTGGATTAAAGGATTGGTTCACTTTCAAATGAAAATTATGACTTTCTTCTTTCTGATGAACACAATCGGAGAAATATTAAAAAATATCCTGACGCATCCGAGCTTTATCATGGCTGTGAGCGAGGATCAACAAGTACGAACTGAAGAAAGTGTCTCCATCCACATCCATCCATCATAAACATATTCCACATGGCTCCGAGGGTTAATAAAGGCCTTCTGAAGTGAAGCGATGCATTTGTGTAAAAAAAAAAAAAAAAAACATATTTAACAAGTTATGAAATAAAATTTCTAGATTGACCGCCAGACCGCCTTCCGTATTCAACTTATAAAGAAAGCGCAAAACAAAAAAGTTCAAAACGCTTACGCTACACTTTTTTTTTTCATAATTTGAATACAGAAAGCGGTCTGGTGGAAGCTAGATATTTTACTTCATAACTTGTTAAATATGGATATTTTTTCACACAAATGTATCAGAGGGCCTTTATTAACCCCCCGGAGCCGTTTGGAATGTGCTTATGATGGATGGATGTGGATTGAGACACTTTCTTCAGCTTATACTCGTTGATCCCACTCACTGCCATTATAAAGCTCGGATGCTTCAGGATATTTATTAATATTTCTCAGATTGTGTTCAACAGAAAGAAGAAAGTCATATACACCTATGATGGCTTGAGGGTGAGTAAAGCTTAGGGTAATTTTCATTTGAAAGTGAACAAATCTTTTAAATATGGTCCTGTTCCAGGGTTTTCCCTGCACTGAAAATATTTTGGCAGCCACCAAAATGAATTTTTGTCCTGCCAAAGATTTATTTGTGACTATAAATGCCATTCTGCAGTACCAGTACCCGCTGATAGATGGCTGCTTTAAAATGCTCCCGTAAGAGTTTAAGCGCTCTGTGAAGAGTGTCAAAGGTTTCTATTGACAATGTGTTTTTGCAGCATTGAGCTATGTAGCCAATCACAGGCCGTCCACATATCTGTTGAGCGCGTGAACGTAATGACCAATCAGCGAACTTTGTTCTCTTTTTGTATATAACACTGCAAAAAATAAAAACGGAAAATGTACTTACTGGTAATTTTCTGCCAGGACATTATCCAGTTATTTTCCATTAACCCTAATACAACATAATGCAATGTGTAATTTAAAATAGGTTAAACACCTATTAAAAAAAAACAATACAAAAAAAACCTCCTTTATATTTATACAGTACAATGTTTCCTATTTTTACAGACTTTTTATAGTGTATTTTTCAAGCTGCTAACTACACATTACAAACTTCCTGAATTAACAGCCATATTTAAATGCCCAGTTGAATCCGATAGACAGTGACAACCATATGGACAGAAAAAAACAATCAGATTCTGCATGTCAAATGATCTGTGCATTAAGCCTTGGAGTGTAAATGCAAAATAATAGACCTGCCACTTTTTTATGTAATGTGTAATGTTACTTTGTTGTTGAATATTGAATGACTGATGTATTTGAGCTACTTTAAAAGTTTATTACCATCTTTCTTTACTCAAAAGTCTAAGATCTCCCTTGTTAATGAATTAGTACGACACCCAGATTCCCCTAATTAAAGGGCCGAGCTAATTAAAGAGCTTTGTGCCTGTTCTACCACCCTCCTGCGAGACAGTATCCTGTGGCATCACTAATCATGGTTGCTATGGCAGCAGTTGTCCCGGAAACCTGGTTGCAAACACCTGTCTGTGACCACTCCCAATGTCTCACATTTGTGCATTACAACACAAGGCGCATTAGAGCTGATCAAATCCATACGACAGTACGTGTGTTTGATAAATGTCTAAAAATAACCCGGAAGCGGAATATATCCGTCTTGTTTGAATGCACTGAATCTTTATAATATATTTGCATAAAAACACAAGGCTTCCTTGTCCAAACAAACTGATCCTATTGGTGACTAAAAAAAGCTATGATCAGCTAAACAAAGGACTGTATGTCACTGTTACTCTACTGCAATGTATCCTTCTTATTATCTGTGTGTGTCTAAATGAGGAAATCAGTCCATCTCTTCCTGGAGTGGATCATTTACGGCTGTAGTTTACTGCTTCATTTTAAAGGTTATCTAAGATTGGATGAATAATGGGATTGTTGAAAGTAGTAGCCGAGAGTGTATCTCACACAGTTCCAGCATTATACAGACTAAGTACCCTGTAAAATACTAGACCCACCCAGAGTCAAGGGACTGGGCTGAGACACACTGACCCGGAGAAGTTCTCTTTTTCTTAAAGTCCCTGTAAAGTCAATTCTGAGAATTGTTTCTAAACACATTATAAATGTCACAAATGTATTGCTGAAACACATTACAAAGACTGTGAATTTCTGAATTGTGGAGTTAAGACCGTTAAACATTTTTTCACCAATTCTGTGTTCAAGATCGAAGCTTTACGAATCGTTTGTTTCTAATAAGTAGTTCGGAGTGTGAATTCAGTAAACAAGGCTTCGTTATGTCATAAGTGTTTCGAAATTTCAATGGTTCACGTGACTTTGGCAGTTTGATGCATGCTCCGAACCACTGATTCGAAACAAAAGATTCATAAAGCTTCAAAGCTTCATGAAGCAGTGTTTTGAAACCGCCCATCACTAGATATTGTTGAATAAAGTCGTTATTTTGTTTTTCTGGCACACAAAAAGTATCCTTGTCGCTTCATAACATTAAGGTTGATCCACTGTAGTCAGATGAACTGTTTTAAATATGTTTTTACTACCTTTCTAAGCGTTTGAAAGTGATAATTATCTTGCAGACAAAACCATCAGATTCAAAAATATCTTAATTTTAAAAGTATTTTATAAAAATAAATGACAGAATTTTCATTTTTGGGTGAACTAACCCTTTAACGTGATTCTTTGTTTATATGCATCAGTATGTTTGACTCATTAGACAAGTTGAGAGAGATGGCATCTTTCTCACAAGTAAGCGTGGTTTCAGCGCCGACAGCATACACACCCCTAGCGTTTAAGAGCAGAGACTACTGCCTACTTTTTCAACATTTTGATAACTTATTTCATTTACTTGGCTTTTTTTTTTTTGCCTGGGTGGTTAATAACACATTTTTCTGTGGTGTGACAAACTCAAAACATATTTTAATATTGCTTTTACAGGGACTTTAAATGCATACATGAACAGCCTTATGCACACACACACACACACACGCATGCATGCATGCACATGGTCATATACACAAACACAGGAAGGTATGTGCACATCCTCCTTTCTAATGTGACAGACAAAGAAAAAAAACAAGCTTTTCTTTCACATATCATTAGTAACAAGTATTTTCAAAAGCGTCACTTCTCAATTCCCACTTTTACATTGAGCCAAAAAGACAATCTGTGGCCTTAGGCAAATTACTTTTACAAGGAACAGAAATGTTGAAATGACAAATAACCAAACAACTTCATAATGTATTAGTTAGATAAAAGGTCTCCTGAAAAAATGGCAACAACCTCCATTTAACTTCGCTGTTAAATAAAAATTCTCTTGCACGCTCTACTTTGAATGAGTGTAATATGCTTATCAACTGAGGTGTGACTGCATTTCTCCCCACCTAATATAAAAACAAATATTTGCATAAACTGCTTGTGTAACAGTTCCAAAATCTAACAACAGCTTACATAATGCTCATTTAACCGTTTTCAAATATTTTTGAAAATTAGTGGTTCATTTTTGTAGGACTAATTTGCTATTATTAAATTCTTTTTTGCATTAGACATATGATCAGCCACTGGCCACCCTACTTTACGTTTCCTGTACAATGACGTAACTCACTACTTAACCACCACCATAGTACGACGCATCGATGGAGAAACTAACTAGCTAGGCAGGACTGTTTCCCAAAAACGTAATAACTTTGGCACACATCCATCATTCGAACCACGTTGGTTCAACAGTATAGTTATACTAAAAGCCTATATTCAGACTCTTTGCATCACAGAAATACATTATATTTTAAAGTATAATATAAAACCATTACTTTATATTGTAATAATATTTGTCTGCATGTTTCATATATCATAATGAGCTTGAGACATCACAGAAGGTTTTTTTCACAGCCTACCTGACTGAAATGCCTCATTAATATGCAAGTCATTTCAGCTCATTACTATCCAATTCTTTTGTCTTCTCAGGTGAGAATGGCCCATTATTCAGTGGTGATTCACGCCTCCTCGCATACTGTGTTTCTTGGCAAAAAGTGTCTTACAAAAACTAAATCAATATATTGTTTTATATGAAGGAGTAGGCAGCATAATTTTTACATAATTTTGAAGCAAAGTTTAGTTTACAACCTCCAATACCCTAAAGTATTGTAAACACAGATTTACTATACTTTTTTGCCCTTATTTCAGTGACTTAAGTTTTTTGTTTTTTCAATAACCACGCATAAATGTTATTCCTTCAAAAACACAAACATGTACATACATGTTCCTCACATATTATGGTAGCCTAGTTTGTGCTGAACACAGTGTAATGACACTTTTTCCATTAATATGTTTATGAACAACTGAAAAAAGCACAAATGTCAGGGCATGTCAAAATTTCTTCAGGCCCCAAATCAGCCTCAGACTCCAGAGGGTTAATGACATCACAAAGATGGTGGAGTATAATATCTAATTAATCCATTTGAGATTGAATTAAAGGGATAGTTCACCCAAAAATTAATATTATCCTATCACATTACACAAAACAGTAGCAGGTCTATTATTTTGCATTTGCACTCCAAGACTTAACGCAAAGATCACTTGACATAGCCTACAGTATCAGATTGTTTTGTTCTGTCCAGTGCTATGGTCATCACTGATTTACTCACCCTCAAGCCATCCTATGTGTATATGACTGTCTTCTTTCAGTCAAACACAATCGGAGATATATTAAAAAATATCCTTGCTCTTCCAAGCTTTATAATGGGAGTGAATGACGCTCCAGATTTTGAAGTCCAAAAAAGTGCATCCATCCATCATACAAGTAATCCATACAACTCCAGGGGGTTAATAAAGGCCTTCTGAAGTGAGTTTTTTAAGAAACATATCCATAATAAAACTTTATAAACTAAAAATAACTAGCTTCCGGCAGATGGTCTAAACAAGTCGACTTACTATTTCTAACTACATGTGAAATAAATCTATAGTACCTAAAAAACTTAATTTAATTCATATTTTTGTTATTGTATTTGTCCTGTTGTTTGTCATTTGCTTCTTTTTGCTTATTTTAATAACAGAAGTGAGATAAAATAACACAAAATGACTATTTTGTGGTATATAATTATCTTGAAATACTGTGAAATAAGAATTTGGTCATATCGGCCCCCCCCTATAGTTGAAAAGTGGTTTCGGGAAAAACCAAATCATTGAATTAGGCTGATAACGATGGAACATGCAACTATAGTTGGCTAATGATGCTTTTGGGAAATGCAAACCAAACTGGGCGCAACAATGGATGACATGACACAGGGTGAGTTTCAGGCCAGTTGACCTTTTGGGCCAATGAAGTATTGACACTACAGCTTACATTTATTGATCATGTGTTGTTATGGCTTGCAAAACTAATGTGTTTTTCTGTGATGTATTAAACATTGTTGTGTATTCACACACACACATAAAAATAGTACAATTTTATAAAAAGACTGTAAAGTTTAAATGTGTAAATATTCAAGATCATATTGTCATCTGTTAGAAGTATGACCTCAAAGCCAAAAAATTGAGTAAAAGTGTAATTTTGATTTTATGAGGTAAATAAAACTAATTTAAAATTAATTTAAAAATAAAATAAATCCTAACGCTAAAACTAATCCGTCAACCAACCACAAGTTAATTTGCTCTATTTTTCCAACATGAACAAAAAAAAACAAAACAACACAGAGTGACACAATCTTCTGATTAACAGAATGATTCAGAAAGGTACAAATGATAATCTTATCAGGGACATAAAACAGGGAAACCCCCCAAATTCAGGCTCAAATTCAACGTATTCTCTCTCAGAGCAATCCGATCTCCAAAGAGAGTGCCTGAATCCTAAATTGAGCCTGGAAATCTAAGCGAGGTGGGGGAGTGACGGAGAGCTGACCGGTCTGATAAAGGGAGGGAGAGACAGACAGAGAGGGGAATTTTGGAGTCGAGGAGGGGGAGAAGCAGAGCAGCTGGTGTTTCACAAAGAGAAAGGGGGAAGAGAGAGAGAGATAGAAGCAAAGAGAGAGAGATTACAGGCGCTACTACACCCTGTGGATCAGTTTACAACACCCTAACTGTTGCATGCTCTCTCAGACAAAGAGCAACAGGACAGTGTGGATGTGTCTTTCTGCAGAGTATGTTAGCTTTCACAGTATTAAATATTCATCGCTCTGGGATGTATTAACAGGATGGCTTCCAAATAAATGATTTCATGGGGCGAGTCAAAATAAAATTCCTGTATTGAACCAGGAAACAGTGGTTTTTAAGTGCTTTATAAAAATCGGAGATTAGCATAATGATAGAACATTAATTTAACATACACATAGAGAACAATGTTTGATAGTGCACATTAGTGACATTTTTTTTTCTTCCTGAATAACAAATCAAGCAGTTAAGCCACAATGAACAATTAGATCAAGAGAATGAAAGAGAAAGAGCATTTACACAGTGATTGAGTACTTCACATTAAGATCAATGTATGGAGGACTAGCCCAAGGCATTGTAATAATGAAAGTGTGGTTTTAGTAATGGAACAGTTATGCAAGCTGCTCTAATGCTTCAGAATGCTGGATAATGAACAGAACTCATCATGGCAACGGAACTGATGATGTCACAAAGGGGAGGGGCTGGAATGAAAACAAGGCTATGGAACACATGGCCAGAGTTTGCCTTTATGAGGTCATGAGAAAATGCAGCTGTTTTACACTTGGGGGAAAAAATGGTGAGGGAAGCGATCGAGTTTCTAATCCACCCATCAAAAGTATTAAACCAGCTGCTGATTATCTTAAAGACAGGAATACACCAGACCAGTGTGCTCTTCACTGGAGATGTGCAGGATTAGTTCTAATTTCCTGATAATTTACTCACCTCCATGTCATCCAAAGATGTTTGTCTTTCTTTCTGTCGACATTAACATTAACAAAGATTAACAAATGCTGTATAAGTGCAGTTCATTATTAGTTCATGTTAACTAATGTTAACCTAATGAACCTTATTGTAAAGTGTTACCAAAGAAATTAAGGTTTTTGAGGAAAACATTCCAGGATTTTTCTCCATAGTGGACTTCAATGGCTAGCTGCAATTTGAAGTACCAAATTGCAGCTTCAAAGGGCTCTACACGATCCCAGACGAGGAATATGGGTCTTGTCTAGTGAAATGATCAGCCATTTTCTAAAAAAAATTAAAATGTGTATACTTTTTAACCACAAACGCTCATCTTGCACAAGCTCTGTGATGCGCCACGCATTACATAACCACGTTGGAAAGGTCACGCCATGCATGACGTAGGTGAAGTACCGACCCAGTGTATACAAAGCGAATGTGCAAAGACAAAGATGTGTTTCAACTTTATTGCCTAATGTGTGGCGCATCGCAGAGCTTGTACAAGACAAGCATTTGTGGTTAAAAAGTTTTCTTTTTCTTTTTTTCTTTTTTTTTCTTTTTTTAGAAAATGACAGATTGTTTCACTAAATAAGACCCTTATTCTTCATCTGGGATTGTGTAGAGCCCTTTGAAGCTGCATTGAAACTGCAGTTTGGACCTTCAATCCGTTGGTAGCTGTTGAAGTCCACTATAAGGAGAATAATCCTGGAAAGTTTTCCTCAAAAACCATAATTTCTTTCTGACTGAAGAAAGAAAGACAAACATCTTGGATAACATGGGGGTGATTCATTTTTTATTCAGAAGTGACTTAATCCTTAAAAATTCTATTCGATACAGATAAGGCGATAAGTTATATTCATGGTATGCCCAATGACCAATAAATTAATAAATTACCAATTAAATTCTTGTGTAATGAGTCAATACTGACTGTCCTCCAGCAACCTTTCACTCACATGAGAAATACAGCAATTAGCAAACAACAACAATCCAATCAATTCCTGAAGGTCAAAATCAAGTTCAAGAAGCTAATTCACCAGATTATATAGGTTATTAAACTATTAATGTTTTTAAAAATCAACTTTAATCAATTGACAGCAAGGGTAATATTGAGGAAACAAACATGCACAATTAAATACCCACTATAAACCAATACTGGCCAATGAAACAAAGCTCTAATATCGCCAGATATGGTGCTGATATATCATGCATCTCTACATGTAAACATGAACACTAGTGAGCAACCCTATGATGACTTAAATAATGGGTCACAAAAGACAAAAAATAAATATTTATGGAAACCACCAATCCTAGGCTTAAACAATGACTTATATATGCCCCAGGAGGTCAACACAAACATGAAAGCAGCGTTTCACCAGCACACACACACACACTATAGGGGTCAGTAAATAGGTTGAGGGTGTGGCGGAAGAGCACAACATGAAGTCAATGGTGAATACCATTTGGAGCTGTGCTAGTAACACAATGGAGTCCATTATGCCTGAGTGTCAGTCTCATGCCCTCATGATCCCCTCCAAAACTGCACCATCAGCCAAACACACCACAGCCAATCAGATGTCAGCAATAACTTTTTTGGCCAACACAGATGCAGATAGAGACTGACAAGTTTGCTCTTGGCAAGCTCATCTTTGAGCATCCTCACCAAATCAAATCCAAATGTTAACTGTAATAAAAAAAATTAAAAAAACATACTTTTGTTTATAGACCTTATGCGCCAGAGAGTTAATGAAAGTTATCATGTGCATTGTAATGTTTAAAGCAGATGTCTTAAAAGTCAGTAGACCGGGAAGATTTTAAAATGAGCAATTCATTCATAAATACGAAGGACTGCTGTGGAAATACAAACTGTCAGAAGTCAAAAGACAACGAGTGAGGTCCTGAAAAGAGGCGGGGCTAGATAAGGTCTATGCATTTTTAAAATGTTCTTTACAGTAAGAAAATAATGGCTCTTTTAAGAACTGTTCACTAAAGGTTCTTTGGAGAACCCAAAATGGTTCTTCTGTGGCATCACTGCAAAACAATTCTTTCAGAACCTTTACTTTGGAGTGTGAACACCAAAAATACCGTGTGTGAAAATAAAGTGGTGAAAATCATGTTGTTTATATGTCCATGTGATGTTTTTAATATGCTTTAAGACAAACCATGTGCCAATTCATAAGTCAACATCATTGCTGAGTATATTCTCTTTAAAACTGCAGTGAAACAAAGACAGTCACAAAAACGCAGTTTGAAATCGCTGATGTTTCTGACATCACAAACTACCTTGTAACCAATCACGTCAAAGTGCCAGCGGGCTCTGGCATATCATTACTATGCCGTGAAGCAAGGGAGTCTCAAAAGAAGCCATGTTATCTCTGTATTTTTTCTGATAATATTTAAAATTGTTTAGATTTAGCAATATGGCAGGTGTATGATGTATATTATGATGTTATGATGAACTATATGCCTTTCTCCACTGACGATTTGAGTTATTAAAGCGTTTGCAAGGATATGATTGTTAGAAGGCAACTATCTGACTCTGACATGAAGAACGGGAACATGGTTCATGTAACATTAACAACAGATTATTAGGTGTTGATAACGTAGTCAAGCAAAAGACTAATCATATTAATTAACGTTATGTGTCCGACAAACACATTACAGTAAAGAGCGATGCAATTGTGCAGCGTTTACCTCAGTAAGTTGAACAAGTGGATCTCTGAGCTTGTGTGAGTGAGTGGAGGCAGGGCTAATTAACATATAGATGGTTCCGCGTATACTAAATAGAGGAAGGGTGTAGAGTTACATTCAAGCTATTAAGGCATGATAAAATTATTGACTACAGGGGGACTGTAAGAGAAGAACCAAGTCCAAATCATTCAGAAGTCGTTGTTTTGAGTCTGACTTGTTTGATTTGGTTCACAAAATTTTTCATTTTGGGGTGAACTACTCCTTCAACCAGCTGTGTTCACTGCACTAGAGCTGCTTACTAGATAAAATTACCTTCCCATTTCCATCGACACAAATAAGCCAAACAGGTACACTGCATACCTAATTCTATAAACCTACATACAAGCGCATCGATTTGCTGATGGTATGTACTATTGACAAAAACAATACGCAATTGTGTTAAAAGCCAGTGAAGTGAAGACGGGACAGGAAAATGGGAATTAGCCTACTCTTCAAACCCCATTAAGCTGGTCTAATGCGTACAGGGCTGGGAACTTAATAAAACACACAGATACACAACAGGACATTTGAGTTCACAGGGATAAGGCTTTGCAGAACGTGCTAGCCTAGCACATAACATTAAGTTCTGTCAGCTCCATCTGTGAACTAGTAATCTACTGAGCAACTAAACTGTTAGATTGTCAGTTTGGTGAGACGCATCTGTGTGCACAATCTCCTGCTGTGAGGATAAGAAAGATAAGATCTCTGGATCTATGAATTTGAAACTTGAGGGATCTCTCAACAAAACAACAACAAAAATGATGCTCATTAGGTGAATCAGCTGTTGTCATTCAGTCGCTGACATAATCACATTCACATTCTTGATGAGTGTTCTTGCTTAGTCATCCTATGTGTGGACACAAGTGTGTGCGTGAGGCTGTGTCCACATTGTTAGTTGTAACCATGTAGGAGATACTTCATGAAACAGGGAAAATATGTGTAGGACTATGACTTTGTTGGTGTTTTCCATGTTGTCTGAAAGTATCTCATCAATCAGTCACATTCAGCAAACATTATAAGAATATCTAAGGAAAGGTTTAAATTGGGAAAACATTGATGGCCTTCAATGAATCAGCCAGGCTGATTCATCTGCCGATACTTGGTCAATTTCAGCATATTATTCACACTGGGTTAAAAACAACCCAAGTTGGGTTGAGAATGGACAAACCCAGCAGTTGGGTTGTTTTATTTAACTCAACTATTGTTTAAAAATTACTGTATTGCTTGATTAAAATGAACCCAAAGTATGTTAGAAATTAACATTTATTAATATGTTTAATACATTTATTAATAGGTTTAATGAATAATAATTCAACAATTGTTTATGAATAAAAGGTCACCTTTTGATAATTATTGTTGCCTCTAGTAATTATGTGTCCGATTTTTAATTTCCAACCTATTTTGGGTTCATTTTAAGCCAGCCATATAGTAATTTTAAAACAATAGTTGGGTTAAATCAAACTGCCCAGCATGTTGGACAAACATTTAAACCAATCGCTGGGTTTGTCCATTTTCAACCCATCCTGGGTTGTTTTTAACCCAGCATTGTTTAGAGTGCAAATAACTGACTTTTAATGGGAGGGTTCTCCCTTTTGTCAGCTTAAAAATCTATCACAATTTTTTTCTGTTTTCAATTATCTTAATTGACTATTTTGTCATCATTTACTCACCCTCATTTTGTTCAAAAACTTTGACTTTCCTTCTTCTGTGGAACATGAAAGATATTTTGAGAAATGTCCATACAATAGGAGGTCAACGGTGACCAAAAGAGGTTACTGACATTCTTCTTCAAATATCTTCAAAATATCTTCTTTTGTATTCCACAGAATAAAAAAAATATATACATTTTTTGAAATAACATGATGACAGAATTTTTATTTTGGGTTGAACTACTCTTTAAAGCCTAAATGTTAAAAACTGCATCATTTTTTTTTCTGCATAAAATGTAGCCTACTATACACAATATTTATTTAATTCCAAAAAAAAAAATACATTTAAAACAGAAAAAAATACAAAACAGCGAAAATGAAACAAAAGAACCTATCTGTTAATCAATTAAGTTTGTTATTCAAATAATCCGCTGAAAATGTCGTTGGATCAGTCTGTCATACCCAGGTGAAAAAAAAGTATATTTCTATAATATACTTAAAGTGCTCTATTTTCGTGCACTAATTTTGTACTTAATATACTAAAAATTCTTAAGATAATCTTAAGAACATCTAAGTGTATTCAACTGTGCTATTTTGAGACAGCATGAAATATGAACTTAAATGTGCTTTTAATATACTATCTCAATTTTAAAAAAATATTTAAATACTACTTATCGTACATTTGAACCCATAGTGTACTACTAAATATATATTTTAAAATACAGAGATAGTATATTAAAAACATATTTTAAAAAGTACTAAGGAAGAACTTTTAGTATATTAAGTACAAAATGAGTGCACAAAAATAGAGCACTTTAAGTATATTATAGAAGTGTACTTTTTTTTCACCTGGGTATATATTTATTATATCACTAGTCCAGTTAATGGTGCTACACATTACTCTTTTAAAGCTTTTTGTTAAACATGTGTTTTCAACTGCTTTTGACATTTTTCCCAAAGAATCTGGCCAACATATGTGCCCATGTTACATAACACAAGTGTGCTAGCTAATATTTAATTGACCATAAATAGAAATACACATAAAACATTTCTTTAAACACTTTCCAGAAGTCATAAAAGGGTGAAAATGATCTATACAAGGCTTAAACTTTGTCTTCATTTGACTTGTTTCGGTTCAGTAAGATTTTATGTAAACAATTCTCTGGCACACCAAGATGAGAAAACATAAATATTGGTGTTTAACACAGAGCAGGTCTGAAACAACCCAAGCTATCAAGCTCAACAGGGTTTTCCAAATGAACTGCAATATATTTAGTGTACAACCCAAACACTTTGTCAGTGTTTAGCCACCAGAAATGTCTCTTTACACCATCATGGAAGAAAAATGGCCCCTCAGATGAAGGATATATGGGGGACTCCATCGCTTTAGAGATAAGCTCAGTCATTCTTCCATTCAGATGAGCTTTTTTAAGTAAAAGCGAAGGCATCTTCTGGGTCTTAAAGCAACTCTATTGTCTGCCCCCCAAATCCATGGGATTATTTTGGTATAATAAAACACGTGAGCGGTTTTAGGAATAGGAACTACTCTATAATCTAGATTTTGCGGGATTTATTCTGTAATAAGCAGTCAACTTACTTGGATGGAGTCATTTGCCATCGTTGTATCTGAATTGGCGTTTGTTGTCAGGACACCCAAATTGTCGTTCCTCCTCTTCCAAGATTCTCAATGATCGCCGACGATGTCAGCTCTCTATGCAACAGTTTAAGATCCAGCCGCGATTTAACGACTTATTAAAACTCTGTACATGTAAGAAATGCTGTTGCATCACTGTCAGACCTGATGCAGGTTGTCATCTGGACATAACCGAGGCTAGTATGCGCTTTCCTTCAATTTAAAATAAAAACAACTGCAAGTAAAACATGATATAAAAGCATTAGCTATATAAACGACAACGTTCAATCAAGCTATCCTCTGGCATATCGACAGCTTGCGGTAAAGTCGCATGTATTTTTCCATGATAGCGTCCTGAAATAGTTCTTCTGGTGGAGCTCGTTACAGCTGAGTACATGTACCGCATTGGGCAGGGTAACGTTAACTGGTCCAAAGAGTTCAGCTTTTCTTCTCAATTTATCACCAACGCGTACGTTATATTCAGTTCAACTGCTAGCTCAACATCAAACGAGGCCCGAGGAGTTCACATTCACAGCCGGTGAATAATACAACAATCCGCTCCTATGAAAAAGATACTGTCGCCGCTCGCCAGTGTGTTCCTCGCGCCAGTGATGATGGCTCGCGCGGGAGGGTCGTTTACTATCCCCGGGTGCGAGCACTGTGGACGCAGGCAGTATGCCGGTTGCGCGCTCCTGCGAGTCACGTGACCTCGCATTGTGTCCACAAGCCAGTGTTGCCAGACGTACGATAATTATCGTATTTGTACGATAATTTTGACCTCTGTACGATGTACGATCAATAATGAAAAAATCCCATAATGTACGATAATTTCAGTATTTTGTGACACTTAAAATGATGGTCGTTATAATCGGCTCATTGATCTAGCTGTGTGGATCCTAACTTGAACTTTGTTAGGCACGTCTTCCATCTCATCTCTTGTTACGTGTTCTCGGCCAATCATTGTGGAGAATGAATCTCTCTCACGAGCTCAGCCCTGCATCTCAATGTGCATACTGTCCACCCTATCCGCCCGAAATAGTATTGAAAATGCTATATACTATTTAGGATGGATAGTATGCACATTGAGACGCAGGCCAAGTTAACGTTTCTGCAGCGGCGCTTAGGTCAGTTGTTTCCCACTAAGGCACGCCTAATAATTATTTATGTATTGTGGTAATTTACAGTTCATGTCAAAAAGTTGTTGGTCTATAGATAAATAGCTGTATTATGTACATTTGACTCTCATGTCACCTTTATTTATACAGCTCTTTTTACAATGCAGATTGTGTCAAAGTATAGCTTTACAGAGATAGAGAGAACATAATTTTGGCTGTACAGCAGCAAAAATAGTGTGATTGTCCAGCTTAAGTTAGTTCAGTATTGATTCTTTCTGTTGTAAAAATAATTAGTTATTAATTTAGTTCATTTACCTTTACAAAAAAGTCGTGTACGATAATTTTCTTCCAAATACGATCATTTTGAGCTTCTGGTACGATAATTGGACATTTCCAATCTGGCAACACTGCCACAAGCAAATGAATTTGGTTTCATCACTCCCTCATGGCAGACAACATTTTCAGCTGTTGATTCACACGGCAAATTATGTATGTTCAAAGGTTAGAGTGGTTAATAAATCTGTATTTTACAATAAAAAGTGTTACGTTATTTTGTTAAACATTTCAATATACATTCAACTAAGACTAAATTTACTTAGAAAAAAACAACAACAAGGCGCTATTGTAAACATCCTAAATAGCCTACGATAGACTACTTAATATTGAATGTGTGCGACTGTCATTATTTTTCTCTGTCATGGAGGGTTAATAAAGTCATTCTGAAGCGAAGCGATTCGTTTGTGTAAAAACAAATATCCATATTTAAGTTATGAAGTAAAACCTTCTGTATTCTACTTACAAAGAAAGTCTAAAACTCTGCTCTTTAGAAAAAGCTTACGTTACGTCCTACCAACTTATTAAGCTCAAATGACACGACGCCAGTTCCATTTTTTTCGTAAGAAGAATACGGAAGGTGGTCTGGCGGAAGCTAGATATTTTACTTCATAACTTGTTAAATATGGATTTTTTTTTTTTTTACACAAATGCATTGATTCCAGGGTTGCCAGGTTTTCACAACAAAACCCGCCCAATTGCTCCTCAAAACTAGCCCAATCACATTTCAGGGGGGCAAATCCCAATTTGCATTCCGGGGGGTAAAAATCCACGTTTTTGGCAGGGCTCCCCTGGTAAAATTCGCATTCCAGGGGCTAAATAGTAAAAAGTAGCCCAATTGACCCTTCGCCGGGAGTTTGATTGACAAAGCGATCTAACCAGTCATAACGCCAAATCCGCCATTTTGTCCAACAAAGCAGTCAGGAGTTATAAGATTAACCTTGGTGGACTTGAACTTGAAAAATGTGTACTGACGTCTTTCCGTGTTTGAAACGACATTCCCATGTTCATTCATAATTATGAGATGCTATAAATTAACTAGTAGGAAGAGATGATCGGTTCACAAGACACATCTGTCACGACTCATTAAAGAGCCACAAAACGTTTTTTATTGTTTGAATTTCTTAAAAAATTGCACAGTTTGAAAGCTGGGACTTTGTTTAATATCATAAGTAACCTGCTCTGTCTTGTCTGTCGACGTGTCGTCAGTGTCCTCTTTGCTCCACAATGTATATTTCACGCCATGGCTTGTCGGACAAAGCAACAGTAACTAAGGGGGGCGGGTCTTTGCGAAGGGTCAATTCCTCAGGAAAACCGCAGACTTGGCAACACAGAAGGCCTTTATTAACCCCCGGAGCCGTGTTTATGATGGATAGATGTGGATGGAGGCACTTTCATCAGCTCATACTCGTTGATTCCGCTCACTGCCATTATAAAGCTCAGATGTGTGAGGATATTTATTAATGTATCTCCGATTGTGTTCATCAGAAGAAAGTCATATACACCTATGGTTTGAGGGTGAGTAAAGCTTGAGGTAATTAATTTGAAAGTGAACTAATTCTTTAAATCTATGGAAGCTTCTTTCCATCACAGAATAATAAATAATTGCGGGCATACCAACTGCGTTAATTGCGACATAAATTTTCTCTCACAGTTTTTTTCTCGCAAAGTTAACAAAGTTGACAAGATCACATCTTGATAAAGGGACCAAAATATTGATGACTCAACCTGCACTACACTGATTTGGACCAATCAAATCTTCCCTATGAAAAAATACATCATACAGGTGTAGAATGAGTTTTATGAGATTTTATATTTTTTATATTTTTATATTTATGTGAACTAATTATTTAAATAATTTAAAACTATTTTTTAAAATAATTTAAAAGTATTCCTATAATGACGCATGAGATCATCAGTAACAGTTAAATCTTGCTCACTAAAAAATGTTGGGTTAAAAATAACCCAACTTTTAGATATGTAAAACTCCGATACCTGTTATTGGGAAGGTTTCGTTGTCTTCAGAGCCTCTGGTTGTCTTAGCTAGGTTCAGAGTAGGAAATACAAATATGGTCATAACGAGCGGCCTAACAACGATCGAGGAAATACAAATATGGTCATGGCTAGTGAAACTACAACGGGCGAGGAAATACAAATACGGTAACGGTAAGTGAAATCACTCAAACTTCTAAACTGCGACAATTTGCCACAGTAAATTTTATTTTCGTATTTATAAGTTTAGTCACAGGTGAAATACAATGTACAGACTAAAATTAATATGCAAGGTCAACAATTAGCCGTCAAAGTTTGTGAAATTGCAGGTAAGTTATGACATCTTTTAAAAAACACATCTTTAGTGCCGCTATCACGTGTATACTAGGCTAATGTTGACGTGTTTGCAGACGATTATCGATTGTGTTAGCAAGGATGCAGTCGTTAGTTACATTTAAATGTATTTTTAGACACGTTTTTTTGTCACAGAGCTCATTATTTCATGGTTTCAGGCTTGCTGATTAAGCCATGATGGCAAACACAGAGTATGATGAGTCTTCACTATGCAGAGAGAATGAACCACCACAGTCTCCGAGAGAAGTAGGAACGATTACACAGACGTTTGAAGGTACTGGAAGAAAACAATACTTTGTAATTTATTTATCTATTCCCAAACCCAGCGGCACACTGATG
This sequence comes from Chanodichthys erythropterus, assembly GCF_024489055.1. NCBI lineage: Eukaryota > Metazoa > Chordata > Actinopteri > Cypriniformes > Xenocyprididae > Chanodichthys > Chanodichthys erythropterus. The sequence continues at coordinate 37,718,623 of NC_090232.1, read as the reverse complement.
CGTAATTACTGCTCTTGTTTACAGAAGACACTACAATGGCGCCCTCTTTCGGTGATGAGAGGTATCTCTTGGGTGAAGGTCCTGTCGCAGGAAACAATTCTCCATCCTGTCAGGATAAGAAAAAGATGGATGAAAAAATCTCTCCCGTCGAAAAACAACTTCAGTACCTGCTGAACAAAGCAGATGAGTTTCAAACACAGCTTTTGTGGAGGTACGGTTATACCTAGAAAAAGAAGATTCCGATTTTGTCTGTTACATGTCTCATGATTGATTATGCTTTAATAAGCCAACATATATGTATGTATATTAGTATTGTTTTTATATTAGAAGAGACAGTCTTGTGATATAAAAGCAAATACACCAACACAGAAAAGAAAGCTGTATTTTTTAACAGCCAAATGTCTTATGATGTTACCCATCTGATTAAAAATATCCGCTCTTGTATATGTTGTTGTTTTAGCCGAGACTGCCTCCAGAATTATGAGTTTGCCCATATTGTTCCAATGTTTTTGCAAACTTGTCAGCCGTACTTCACTTACTTGGAGTCCACAGCCAGAAACTCCAACCCCTTCCGCCCACCTCTGTCCACATATATACGCACACAGGTGAAAGACTGATTTATTCCACGCATCTCACACTCTGCACTGTAGGTGAACGTGAACTGCAGGAACTCACATATTTACTGTGTTTGTATCCATCACAGCTTTTGCAGTTCTCACAGCAACTGTGTTCTCGTCTGGAACAGCTGATGTTGCTATACGCCTCCTTTAGTTTCGTCTCACTGGAGGAATCTGATCCACTGAGGTACAAACTGATCAAAAATCATAGATAAAGACAGGCAGCAGACTTATAAATGATGGTGAGGATTCAGTCAGAAGATAGATACGGATCCTTTATTAGCACAAAAGGAAGGTTCTGGTTAAGTGTAGTCATAAAATACCCAGGGATTGCATTATTTCTGTTAGTACTATTTCTTTCATTGCAGATTTTCACAAAGTATCTCTTTCTACAGTATCTCACACTTCTATATTGGCCAGTGTCAAATAGACAACATGAAGCTGTCAATCTTCCGGTACTGTTGCCCCACCCCCTTTCTTGCCTCAGCCAGTACTGGGCTATACAAACGTATGCGCTGGAACGTGGAGCGAGAGATACAGGGAGAAGGAGAAGGAAAGACTTATGACAGTGCAGAGTTGTAAGTGAGGTTTAGTCAGAAAGACAAACATTTATAGGTCCCATCCCATTTGTTTTTAAAAAGGAATAAGGGGAATGCACATTTTATTATCATTTTTACCAACATTTTTATAGTAATTTTTATTATTATTATTACTATAATAATGTTTATAATACTTGTTATTAGTTAATAACACTTATTTAAACATCAATTTTTCAGCCAAAGCAACTTTAATATTAGCACAAGTTAGATGCATAGGGAAACAATGATACGTGTAGGATCAATATCTCAGAAAATATCCAGTTTCTTGTTCACTTTGGCATAGGATTGAATTATTTATTGTGTGTTAAGAGCCTTGTCTTTTTTTTTTTTAGCATATTAACACACAAATAAATAAACATTATTCTAAATTCCAGTAAATCTCAGGATAATCATCAAAATGAGAACATAAATCATATTTTGGCTCTAAATGATGCCACATCTTCATCTCTACAACAACGATTTCCTGCCTTCACAGTTACTTTCTGTGCTGTGAGGATGTCATGGAGGCAGAAGATAATAAAAATGGAGATGGAAGATGCGAAGGAGAAAATACAGAGAGAGAGAGCAGAGTGGCAAGGATTTGGTCTATTGGTCAGTGGGTCCAGACGTACCCTGACCCAGAGGACATCACTGATTGGTAATGTACTGCCCTCAGTTACATACGAAAAGATGTGTTATGGTTACTTACATTACTACCTAATCGTATATCCTTTTATAATTCTGTAGCTACAGTTTCTGCTTTCCACAATACACAAACAAAAACTGAATCTAATCCTAGACAAGCAGTCACCCAGTTTGAGATCATTTTTAGATCAAGCAATGTGTAAATATGTGATTTAGGACTAACAGTTAAACCTAGCTGGTAAATTCATTGTGTGTATATGTTTTGTAGGGTGTTGTGTTCAGTCCCTTGTGGTCAGTACAAGCAGCTGTTGTGTCTGGGAAGTGAAGAGCCTTCATCCTGCACTGCCACAGACTGCCTGCTGGGGGTGCTGCTTTCTCAGGAAATAGATGGTACAGTTTGCTTTAAAACATGAGGTTGTGCTTGCTCAGGGCCTCACCCATTCCAGAAAGAGCATTTGGGTTATTGAAATCACATGGGTAATTGAATACAGATAGAAGTTGTAAACCAAAGTCTGGAGATTTTTCAAAATGACTTATATAGTTCATGACTATTGTTATTAGTGTTGTTCTGCAATGTCAGTTTGTTATATGATAAACAATTGTCACTATTTATGGAAAGCTCAAACAGAGTAAAAGTTCATGATTAAAAGGTCAAACCGACTTTATTTTTCATGAAAACATTAAAATACAGTGGGCGTCCAAGTAATCTGTTACAAAGTCCAGAAATAAATCCTGCTGGCAGTCCTGGCCCACTGCCTACTTTTCTCTATAAAACAAAGAAATAAAAAAAATGCTTCCTTTCAAAATAATAAATTACAAAAATATACATAAAAGTAGGAAAATGTTCCACACAGATGCAGTTATGTCTTTGTTGATGGAAAATCTCATAAATATCAGTTTAGAGGGCAGAGCATTATGAATAATGTTGTATTCCTTCATTTGTCTTATTGTAAATCAGCCCAGTCAGAGCTAGAGAGTCATTTTCAGTGCATTATTTTTACTGCTGGTTTGTGTCAGTAGCTTTCCCTGTACATTTTTGTAAAGTGATATGTCAAGTTATACAACAGTAGTTCAGCCAAAATACAGTGAAAGTCAATCTACCTGGAATCCCTGTGTTCCCTGATTAAAAAGCAAAGTGGTTCCTTTGATGTATTTATAAAAAAAATAGTAGTAACAATTCTTCTGCAATTACAGTGTTCAAAACAATACTATATATAATCTATTATATAACCACTACTTCACAGCACTGGACAAACAGGCAGTACACCATTATAGCACAAATGAAATAAAACCTCTTCATAATCTCTCTTCATAATACAGTAAATGGACTTTAAACATTTTCCCTTTTTAAAATAATATACATGTACCTTCACAAAACAACAAAACGGATAATATAGGCGAGATAAGCTCCAACAATCAAATTGTGCTTTAACATTTCTCTGGGCAATCACCAATTGCCAAATTCAGTCAATCCATTCAATCAGATATGTGACAAACAAAACTCCTCAACAGACACACAAACATCAATTAATGTATAACATCTGTCTAATCTAATTACATGTTAAATTTGGGTGAACATATTAGGCCTACTTATGTGACCCACTGGATTCTTTGGAATTCTTTGTTCCAATAATTCATTTTTTCCCCCCAGACTTTAACGCAGAGATAAGATGCAGAGAAATACATAGAGACAGATCAGTGCAGAACACTTCAAAAAGACAATTTCTCTCATTTATACTAGATGAGACTAAACAATTTGACCCCAAGGAGGGTCAGTAAACACTTGGTAGACTATTGTGACAGTGTATGAGAGTGCTAATTTAGCACCTCCAGCTCTCTAAAGGTGGGAGTCATTCTGAGGCACAGCAAACCAGAAAACCTTATTTAAACTGCATGAGTGTGGTTATGAGAGTAGCTCCTTGTTCCTCAAATAGATAGTCATTCAAAGATCGGACAGGTAAGGGAGGCACAGTGTTTAGAAGGTTCACAGTATAGATTATTTGATGTAGCTGCACGGTTGTCATCTCATAATATAATTACAAAATTTCTGTAACACATTAAAATCTAGAATGGCAAAGTTTCTGGTGTCAGCTATTTATAAAATGTTACAGCAGTGCATATAGTTTGGAAAACAAACAAAAACCAAATCATAATTGTAGGTCACAAATTTTCATGTGTCATTCTTCATAAGGATTAGACCAAAAACAGTCTTTGACGCCCCCAAGATCTGTTTAGAAATTTTGTGTAGCTGTGCATTCTTTGGAAAATCTGTAATTGAACTTGCAATTAAACATTGCAATTGGGAGCAACTGAAGTTGTCGAATGAAATTTCCTTCAAAATACCTCTGTAGTCAATCCTGTAAATCTTGTGTCAACCAGTAGATTTAATTAACGCACAGAAAAGGGGTTGCTTGATAACATTTTGTGCTATTCAATTGCACAAGAGCTGAATTAAACCATTTTGGGCTTTTGTAATCAGCACAGAGCAAGAAAAAAGAAAAAAAAGAAAAAAAAAATACCTGCTTGATCTGAATTTGAAACCTGCATGTTTCAATTTACCTCATCTTTTTCACAGATCTTTTGCTCAGAGAAGCCAGAGAAAGGAGCCCATTTTCTTTTAACTTGCTCAGTCACTGAGTTGGCATCTTGCCTCCATTGTGGGTAGAGAGCTCAATAATGAGATAAATGTATGTAGTCCAAGCCAGCCATCTCCATTAAACCTTATGGAAATAGCTTTTTTGCATGGGGGCAGGTCAGATATGGCTGATCAATTTGGCAGGGAGGCTGTATCAGTAGCATAAAAATATGGACTGTAGTTTTCCATTGCTTTGGGGTGGGGAGTTGAAATGAAAGCTCACTGCACTAGAATAACTCTCAGGATGAAGACAAATCAAAGAAAGAGCAAAATGATGATCGTCCAGCACACTGTTCTGCGTGTATCAGTTTCTTTCTTACTCAATTTTCTACTCCAACACTAGCTGAAATACTACAGAACTGAAATGAATGAACCCGTCTAATCCGTGACTACATCCTCCAAAAGACTATCAAGACAAGGCTCCGTTATCTAATGCTACAACATGCGCTTCTCTATTGGTGGACCTTCATCTTAAGTTTTTTTGAGTCCAGAAGTTCATATTTGGGAAGCTTCTTATTCAACTTTCCTCAGTGATGTGTCTCCAGCTCTACCACAGTCCACTCACCTTGAGCAGAGCTGCCTGGAACCTCAGGTGAGAAGCTGCTCACAGACGTCACGGTGGCTGAAGGGGGTGTCAAAGGTGGCAACAAGTTGGGCCACAGGCTGCTTTCGAGGGGGCTGAGTGTCCCACCTGCTCCTCCGGGTAGCAGAAAAAGGGGCGAGCAACCATCACCTGCAAGCATTAATGTCTGATTGATGAGCTGGTGAACAATGTCCACCTTCTTCCCCCAGTCAAACTCCAAAGGTGGAGGTTGCTCAGTAAATCCTAAGGGAGAAGAACTGTCTTGGTGTGATGCAGGGTCAGTGTCCTGAAGTTCTCGCTGTGGATCTTGAGTAGTAGACTTTGGGGAAGGTGTTGAGTATTGTGAATAAAGATCAGCAGAGTCATTTTTTTCAGTGCATCTTTGCATGTCTTCTCCAGGGCACACATTAAAAGATGTTTTATCTTGTACTTCCTCAACCACTCTTTGTCCCTCCTCCTCCTGTTCATCTTCTGTGTCACTTGCTTCCAGAGTTTCATAGATGGTGGAGAGTCCTGATGAAGGAGAGAGGACGACTGGTGTATGCACCTTGTGTTTTTGCTGCTGCTGCTGTTCAAGTTCTTGTTGCCACTGCATGATCTGCTGTCGTTGCTTCAGTTCTTGCTCCTGTTGCTTAAGTTGCAACTCAAGTAAATTTCTCCTCTGTTCCTCCTCCTGCTCCTCCCTTTCATTCCTCACTTGTTTTTCTTCTCTTGCTTCTTGTCTCTCTTGCTCTCGATTACGTTTTTCCTGTCGTTGCTGGATCTCATGAAGGTGCTGTTGGTGTTGCTCTAGACATCGAAGCTGTGTGTTTGACACCGCATTTGGTATTCTGGGTGGGAGGTCAGTGGGCAGTCGTGGTGGTTGGGTCACATGTGCAGCACGTGGCCGGAGACGAAGTTTGGATGACATCGTCATTTGGATGGAAAGCAAGTCATTTGGTTGTGGTGGAAAGCATAAGTTCCTTTCTGTGAATGAAACAGTGTCCAAAGCATGTTAAAATAGGAGAGTGAAGCAGAATGCAATAAAACAATGTCAAAGATGGCTGTGGTGAAGCAGAAAAAAAAGCATTATGGAGAAACAAAATTGTGAGATTGCAGTATAAGATGAAACAATTGTAGCAAAGAAGGAAAGAACAACTACTAATTTTGCACCTTGTGACATTCTCTTAAAATCATTTTGTGAGATTTGTGCAATAAAAGTGGCACACCCTGTATATGCAGTAACCACTAACTATTGTGAAGAGCAAAAAAAAAAAAAAAAGCAGCTGATGAGGTAAACAATCTCCCTTAATGTGAAGAGCTGAACACATGCAAAAGTGAGTGCTCACCATGCATATTACAATACAGCAGGAAGCAAACAGGTTCTTTTTTTAAACAATGAGAAAACATGACCCACCAATAGACCCATGCATATAAAACAAAACATGCTTTACACAATAAGCCACCTCAGTGTACAGCATATTTCTTTTGTGAGGTGAGCATGCTTAAAAAAAACAGGAAAAATTACAGAAGTGCATTGTGCAAAGCAAGTCCAGTTTGGGGATTAAGAACAACCCAGCATAGGGATTTACTGAAGTCCAATTAGTCCAGGTAAATATGTCAAGCCAGGTCCTTTCAAATAGCTTCAGCTCAAACAGTTAATAATCAGAGTGATTAAAGCAGTTTCACCCTGTTAGTCCCAAAGTGGAAGGTGTGCAAAGTCTACTCCAGAAGCAGCGGTATCAAAATAGATGGAGAATTTATTTAAAAAAAAATAAAAATAAAAATAAAAAAAATGAGGTGGAGGACCTAAAGCACCTTGATAGAGTGTGAGATCCAGAAGGTTGATGGGGTCAGATCTTGTTTTTCCTCCTCTGGATGGTAGGGAGTTGAGAAGAAGGCGGGATCAAACAAGGAAAGGAGGAGGGAATACAAGCAGAAGGACATACTTCTGCAGCAAAAACTCTTCTGCTGCAAGCATCTGGTTCTCTTTACATAATTCACTTACACAAGATTTAACATATGTATTCGTGTGCAAATGTGTATGTACAAGTTTACAATTTAGAATTAGCAACTTAATTATAATGCCATAAGTGAATAAATCAAATATTCCATTGATTATGACTTAAAGTGTGCTCTGAAGTTTTAACAACATAAAAAAACGATACCAAGAATTAGTGTCTCGGCCTTATGTACTAAATATTTAATTTTTTTATGTTTTATAATATTAAATACCTAATATTAAGATGAATATATCATCGTTATCTTTATTATTTGGCTACTTCATATGTTACCAGTTTAAAAGTTCATAGTGATGGATGAACAGTGGGCATTAAAATAGACCAGTACAAATTACCTTGAAACGCAAACATCAAAAAACATACAGAGAGAAAAGAAATCATGTTAAACGTCTAACCTTTATTTAACGCTAAGACAATAAGTACTCCAAATAAACAAGGCATAAAAAAGTAAGGGGTTAGCAAACCCTAAAGTGCAGAAGAGAGAAACATGTGAGGACAGAATATGATGATGATGGGAAAGGAATGAAAGACTGGCATTTACAGTTAACAGACAACAGAATACAAAAAGCAATGAATATGCATTTGTTTAGTAAAAAAAGAATTGGATAAATACACAAAATATGTTGAAAGTCCCATTACATTGTTCATTTTTCTTCTTCAAGGCTTCTTTTTTGTCATTTCAAAGACTCCACAAACAATTTCATGCCAGTTCAGACCAACACCCATTATTAGTTTTAAAAAGAATAGTTAAGAAAAAAAATCACCTCAAGTGTATACGGTAGTAGCTATTGCACATACAGGTTCTAAGCCATATACTTATAAATGTAATTTTAATAGCTGTATTAGATTGTGTAAGTGGCACTGCTGAATGAGTGTTTTCTTAACTGAATAAAAAGACATCAACTAGGAAACCCCAAGCTAGACAAAACCCTTATTTAGGGATGACATCAACATGGTTCACTGGAGAGTGGATTTTTAAAGTGCACTCTATACGTTACCTGCCAGGGGACTATCAGTCTTTTCGCATATAGTGGAGTAGTAAGGATGCGGAGTGTCAAGATCTTGCTCTTCTTCTAGGTGCTGTCGGGATGAAGGGTCAGTCAAACCTGACTGTAAGGGTACAGCTCCCGGTACTGAATCAGGCTCAGGCAGCTCCCTGGACTCTCCACACAGCATGTACTGTTGTTCTGGGTGGGACTGGAACTCCCCATGTTGGCTTTTGATATTATCAATCTTTCCCCCAGATGGAGCAGTAGGCATCATGATCAACTCTTTAAGAAGAGATGGATCCTTGGCCTCATCTGAGAGCTGCTCTTCATTTTCAAGAGAAAAGATGCCAGGGCTCTTGCTGCAACTCTCGGCAGATGACTGGGCATTGGAGTTAGAGGTCATGTAGTCAAAGCCATAGGATGCAGCAGAAGTGGCAGACTGAGGGGTCTCACTACCACCACCAGCTTCATTCTCCCCGCCCATTTCTTCACGCTCCTCCAAACTGGACAAATTGTGGCCCACAGGCGCAGTTCCATAGGCATTCCCAGTGCCAGGTAGCTCAGCTTGAGGTTCACCGATCTGCATTTCACCTTCTGTGTCACTTGCCTCATCCTCAGTAGCTGATGAAGGGGATGATGGAGCAGTTGCTGGACCACCCAGTACATCATCAGCTGGCAGAGTTTCTGGTTCATCTTCCTCATCAGCATGTTCAAGGTGGATGCCTAGGTCCTGCATGATGTCAGGCAGGACAGTGGGGATAGGGTTTAGCGGTTCTGGTTGCAGCTCCTCTTTAGAATGAGTTTCAATACCGGTGAACTTTTTGCAATCTTCTACCTCCTCTGGTATACTTGTGTCTCTGTTACTATCAGATGCTAGGTCAGGGTCACTGGAGGTACCAGACTGGAATTTGCAGGTTTGAGAGGGTGTCAAGCCCGGTTTGGGGCTAACATCTCCCTCTGCAGCAATTAGTGGGGCTTGTTGAGGTGAGCAAGTTGGAGGCTCAAAAAGGTTTGGTGGTAGAGGGGAAGAGCCCCTTTCAGAGCTTACATCAAGTGTAGCTTGAGCAGGTGTTTGCATTGGGGTTTCTGGGTCTGCTTGCCAACATTCAGAGGAAGGACTTGAGAGAAGAGTAAAGGCAGGTTGTGGTGGCTGGGCCCAGGCATCAGCAAAGCAACTAGACTGGTTCCACTGGGTTGCTGGAGGAGCAGAGGGAACCATGGGAGGCGGCTGGATTCGGTTCAAGTTGTCTAATCTGTAGTCTTCGGTCAAGTCATCCTCATCTGCATTCCCATAACTTTCAAGCCCACTCTCAGTGATGCCCTCACTTGCCATCTCTACATCTTCATCCTCTTCATCATCCTCATTGTCATGATGCTGCCCATGAGAGTCCTCTGCTCTTTCTGACCCTACCTCCATGTCACAAACTCGATCATCATCATCATTATCATCGTCGTCATCATCATCTTCGTTAGCAAGAATATCAGGAACCTTCTCAAAGTCAGGGGACCCAACAGATGCACCTTCACCATCAGCTCCTTTAAGGCTTGCATCACCTAGATCATCCATGCTTTCCGTGCCCTCTAGGACACCTGGAGCACTGAGCTCTGATGCTCCCTGCTGGCTGCAACTCACATCCTCGGAGTCAAGCTCTGAAAGCAAGGCCCCTGCCCGCCAAACTGACCCAGCAAGCCCAGCTGACCCAGGTCGAGACTCTTCGGTAGGCTGGGTGCCACTCATTTCTGAAAGAGATACTTGCTGACTGCCTTCCCTTTCTTCTTCTTCCACATCTTCATAACAGTCACTGTTAATTGGCTCAGCTTTTTCCGCCACCTCTACACCTGAGGACACTAAAGCAGCAACAGAGTTATTAACTGGTGAAGCAGTCAAGGTTTCCTGCTCAGTTGCTTCCTGCGCAATTGGTGCCACAGCCATAATAAGCTTTTCATCAACTTTGCCAGACACATGCTCTTCAGATTCCTGATCAACTGCAGATGATGTCGGACAAGCCACTTCAACAGGAATAGTTTCTATTAAGGCCTCTTGAGCTTCTGGCTCTGTATTAGAAATATCCAGCACACTTTGGGAGTTTACATTAGGGACCTGCACATCTACGTTTTCCAGCACATCTAAAGAGGAGGTTGGTGCATCCAGGGAGCTCTCGACAGTTGGAGTAACTTCAGGCCCTGAAACAGACTCTTCCCTGGCTATGGCAGCAGCTGTTGCTACAGCAACAGTAGCTACAGCAGCTGCTGAAAGTTGCACAGACTCTGCTGCAGCTTCTTTATCATCAGGCTTTGCTGCAGATTGTTTATCATCGGGCTTTCCTTTGACAAGGGGCAAAACAGACTGTGTTGGTTTAGAAGGCTGAAGCTTCACACCAACCATGCTAGCTGCTTGTTTGTGACTAGGAGACGCTGCAGCATTCTTGCCTGATGCTGGCCGTGAGGGATTGTTTCGTGGACTAGGGGGCACCTTACGTGTTGGTACGCTTTTTTTGTCATCTGGTTTGGGTTGAGGCGCTTTGATGCTAGGTGGAGGTCGTTTAGTTGCTGCAGCTGGCTTTGGAGCCTCTGGATTTGAAGACTTGTTGGAAGCAGGATGAGATATTGTTGAGGCAACTGTTCTTTTTGCAGGTGCTGAAGTGGTTGTTTTTCCAACATCTATAAATGACAAATAGATTGTGATGACTTGATGAAATGAACAAATTAAGCAATGCTTTTTCATAAATAATATAAATTTAATAAATGGTAATCCAATAAATGGTGCGCCACCTTTCCGAGCAGCTGATGCTGTAACCAAGGGTTTAACAGGCTGTTGTGTAGCAGTGCGGCTTGTTCTAGTAGCTGCAGCAGTAGAAGCAGTTGTACTGGTTACCGTTCTTCCTGTAGCAGATATAGCAGTTGGTCGTGGGGCAGAACTTCCAGTTGCCCTAATAAAGAACACACAAAAAAGTAATGAGCAGTTTAGAAAAAGAATGATGTCTGTTTGATGTTTGCCATTTTAATCTTAGTGTTTGATGCATTTTACACATTCAGATATTTTACTGTATGAAAAAGGTACAGAAAGCATATAGATGAGTTATGTTTCAAGCTATAATAATTAGTTTCATTACAGTGCCTTTCAAGATATTGGTTTTTGCCAGTACATGCACAAAATAGGTTCTTATCAAACCAGCTTCCTGCTTTTGGTAGTAAATCTGTAGTCTGTAAGCGTACCATAAAAGCAATTTCAAGCAGAAAACCAATCCACTAGGGCCATTCATCAACTAATGCATCTACCACTCATTTCTCTAACCTGAGAGAAAGTGACTTGGGTTGGGAGGAGGAAACAAGAAAGGGGAGAGAGAAAAATTGTGTGATGAAGGAAATAGGAGCGGGGATGGGTAAAGCGTTTTGTAAGTGACCACATTAGGGAGAAATGGAAGATGATAATCAATTTCCTTCAGTCTAGCCTACACTCCCTTAATGTAGTTGCTCCTTAATTCCTCCTTTCATGTTCTCATAGGGGAGAATTAGTGATGAGAAGATCACTTGCATCATCTCATATACTTTGGTTACTTGCCATTTAATAGATGCTTTTAGTCAAAAAGACTTGCAGTTCAAAAATTGCCTTTAGCTAGATGATCGACAAGCAAATTTCCCTTAACTGGACCCAACACTCAGCCTAACATGCTGATATGATCTGATAAAGTTCTTGTTTACAGTTTGTTTTATTTAGACATGAGCACAACAGGGTAACAGTCACAGAAACAAAGAATGCTGCTGAAAAATTCTATGGTCACAGTTTAGTGCCACTGTATGCCCACAGACCCTGATGCCATGTTAACTTGCTTAAGCTCAACATTAGTGAATCCCAGATAACAGTTACAAGCTTCTAACCTAAATAACAGGCTGCAACTAATCACAACTAAAAGTAGTAAGACAATAATAAGAGTAATACTAGGCAGGGAAAACTGTTGACTCAGAAGAACATCTATATTTAGTTATACATGTAGATACAGTCAAACACTGCGGAATGCCATTGGAACCAATTAGCTAACATCTCTTTAAATGTCATGACCTTTGCATTAGCCTTTATAATCAAAAACACCATAAAAGACTTTTTGTGAGCAAGAATTAGATCCACTAGAACTTCAAAAGATAAGAACTGTATGAAGCATGTTGGAATTCTCAGTTCCATGCCAATAACCATGACACAAGACATACTCCAGCTCTTTGTGCAGACAATACAGGCAATGAGCAAACTCCTTATAGTATAGTGCACAATAGTGAATATGGTCAAATGGCTTGGCCCCACATGCCAAGGCTATAACATCTCCCCCACAAATTATTCTGAAACAACAGCCAATTGTTAAAAAGGATGAGAACAAAAGAACTGGAATTTCCCAATACAATTCTATGACCTACATTAAGTTTATTTGTACTAACTAGGATACAGATTAAACCATCTTTGGTCAAATTAAAGCAGAATAAAGACAACAATGGGGAAAAAGAAAATAGAACTGTGATCCCATTACATAAATAGAGGGCAACTAATACAACAGGAGAGCATTAAGGCATTAGATAAGCGTAGCATACCCACTAAGGTAAACAGATTTGTTTATCTTCATTTCTGTAGCATTATGGCTACAACTCAATTAAAATGATGCAGATGGAGAGAACAAACCAAATAGTTTCCACGGAGATGCTGACCTCAAAAGCTCAGACATCCAAAGGATAAAGTACTTACAAAAAAAAACTTTGCCTGTTTAGGGCTCATTATACTTCTAGCCAAACAGAACAAATTTCCAAGGCTATAATTTTGATAAAGACAAGACTAACAGACATTAACATGGTCAACCCCATTATGTACCTATTTTTCCAAGTCCTAAACAAAATAATTGGTTGAGAATTTTAAGATGACAATAAAACGTCAAAGCCAAATGCTCTGCAAATGTGAATGGTAGTAGAGTTTGCACTTTTCTAAGGTTAAGAGGTCAAAGACGCTCCTAGAAGCAATCTCCCTTTAACACAATGGGAAAGAACACAACACCCACTGGCACAGACATCTGTATATCAATAATTAAGTTTTAATTAAGTAACGGCCATTAGGATGAAGGTTCTGTTCTGGGTTTAAAGAGGGAAAAAAAAAAAAGAAAAAAAAAAAGTGTGCCATTCAACAGAGCCTTGGGCAGTGGATTTTTCTTACACAGTAACACACTGCTTTGATACATCACTCAAGGTTTTAACCGCTTCATTCATTCTGGACCTTTAAGGGTTTTAAATACTTTTATTTTCAACCTCATTAGCACCATTTTAAAATTTATAAGCTCATTCATTTTTAAATATTTGTATAATGTGACAGAAGCCATCTGGTTAACCAGTAGTATTGTAGCAAAGGAAAAGGGAAAACAAATGGAGAAAGACTAACCAGCAGCTTGGTTCAAGGGAAATTAAAATGGTCCATGACTCCCGCAGGGTAAAAATTTAAGAGGCTCACTTTGCAACCTAGACAGGAAAACTCCCAAATACAAAAGAAAAGTGCTGTGCTCACCAAATCAAATTATCCAAATCCCATGAAACTACAAACTGTGTGAGCAAGACGGTTGTTATAGTCAGTTACAGACAAAGAACCATGGCCAATAACCTCTTACCTCAATCACAATGTTATCTATAGACAGGAATATTGAAATATCTAGCCAGCACATATACATATACCATAAAGAATAAAGTAAGAGTGAAAGCGAAGATGAGAGGAGAGGGAGACGCTGTAGATGGATCATGAGAAGACTTTGATGGAACTAGTTTACATTTCCCACAGTCGGGGTGTGATTGTGTTTCTGCAGTGCAAACATTTCATTTGAAGCTGGAGTGAGGATATATATTGTGCGACATGCATCAAAGGAAGATGGAAAAAAATAAATAAAAAGATCAAATGGGTGCTCATATACTCACACTATTCACTACCCATTTCTCCATTATCTGAGCATTTCATTAAAGACTGAATTCAGAGTCAATGCAGAAACACAGTGTGCACACAAACCACACCCTGTAGTTCTGTTTGCCGAAAACACACATCCTAACAAAAGTGAGTCAAAACAGCCTTGTAAACTGACATTGCAACAAACACATGGAATTAAGACATAATTAAACTAATCAGCAGACAAGACCAGTCATATCCACATTAACTGAGGAGATTGGATAGGGAAGTAATCAGCCGCAACAAAGTTTAACTCTTCAAAACAAGTTTCCCACACTTTTCCGGCAATGACTTCAATGACGTGCAGTCGTTTGTGATTACTAAATATAATTTAAATTTAATATAAATGTATAATATTATCATACAATTTGTTTTTATTGATAAATATATCAGAAATCACACTCACAAAGTGAATTGTTAATGATACGATTTTAGATCTGAGCAACAAAGAAAATTCTATGACTGATTTAAAACAATGTAATATTTTATAAACATTTCCAAATTTACCATGGAGTTAATGTTTTCATTGTGTTATAGGCATTTTTTATTAATAAAAAGAATGAATAAATGGTAATAAGTTGGGAAAGGAAATCATTTGTGAGGAGGGGATGAAAATAAAATTGATCAGTCCTAGACATTTGATTCTGATAATGATTAAGTAAAACTGCAAAACAATTTAATGTTGGGATGAAAGGAATGAACAAGAGACTGAAGACAACAAAGGACAGACAGACATAATTGGTAATGTAGCTAACTTGGATCATAAAAGCAGCTTAACTCAAGTGAAGATACCAATTATCATTCCCAGAGAGTATCATCAACAAAAAGATCACTGTTGAGCCTATACTCTGGTAAAGCCTGATCTAAGCAGTCTTTCAGGGAGACTGACTCACAAAGGGACAGAAACTTGAGTCAATAACTGCCAGACACACAATAGAGACCATTCCATCGCAAAAAGCATGCAGTCATTGATATTTGTATTGTTTCTCCACTAAACGGTGTCCCAAACACAAATCAGTTCCCAAATGTGACTGCATCCAGAGCTGCCTTATTGATGCCTTAAATCCACATAAAAGTAGTATAATTGTCCACTTCCCAGCATTTCAATTTTCCATTCAAATACAGTCAAATTTCCAAGCACAAACTACCATCTAAACTTCCAAAAGCTGCTTTACCTGTTAGTTTTGGGAACGGCAGTGGTTTTGGCTGTGGCTGAAGTGCTGGGTTTGGCAGAAGGGGCAGCGGCTGGCCTTGGAGCTGGAGCTGAAGAAAAGAAATTGAAATAAATCATGGTCCAAATTGAAAATTCACAGGGATTGCTCTGGAAAATAGTGGTAAAATAAAATGCAAAGCCATGATGAAAAGAACCACAATTAAATAAAATGACATTTTTAATTTTACAATAAATTGTCTGCATTGCAAGAGGTGTGTGTTACATCTAACACATGCGAATAATGGATTATTCCCATGGATTAAATCCAAAATTAAACTCAGTAAGTCATCTAGTAAACTCATACATGCCAGGCCATCTTACCTGTGGTTCTGGGTTTGGTTGCAGCACTTGTGGCACCGGTGGCAGGTCTTCTACTCAGGCTGGTGGCTGTGCTGACAGCTGTTCCTGTCTTTGTTCCACTGGCAGCAGTTGTTGTTGATCTGCTAGTTCCAACAGTCGTTACTTTAGATTGGGCCCTTGAGGTTGAAACAGCAGAAGAGCTCACAGGTTTCTTACTGGGACCAGAAGGTCCAACATTAGTGGTGGTTTTTTTCTTGTCTGCAGCATTAGTGGAAGCTGGAATGGGTTTCTTGGTTGGGGTACTTGCTGCAGTCTTTGTGAGGCCATTAGCCACACGGCTTTGGGTTGCTTTGGGTCGTGTGCCTGGTCCAGTGGTTGCTGGGCCTGCAGCTGTAGTCTTGCCTTTGACTGGGCCTTTGGATTTGGTTTTAGCATCTACTGCTTTCCCAGGAGCTTCCTTCACAGTTGGAGGAGCTGCTTGCTCATTTTGGGGTTCATCGGGTTGTGGAGGTGATGGTGTAGTGCCATTTTGAGATGCCCCGTCACTGCCGGTTGGTTCCGTTATGGGTTCTGTTCCTTCAGTTTCCATTGGTTCAGATGGTGATGTGGCCACCCCATCAGGTTTCATCTCCAATATTACCCGTTGATTGGTTGCTGCTAGAGACGCTTGCTGGATTCAGTGCTGTTCACACACTGAACCCAGGGATAATGTATGTGTTGACCAACTAAATAACTGCCCTGTAAAAACATGGGAAAGACACAAACACAATCAGTATGGCAGAGAAAAGCTTTTGCCATGTATAATAGAATTAAAGACTTTTAAGTGACTATGAAACTAAGAGGGTTAAGAAATAAAACACTCCACTGATAGAAAACTTTAAGTTAAATGGGAAGCAGTGTTTTCTAAAGGGAACCATTCCCATGAAGTGCAACTTGGGAAAAACAGGAAATAGTGCATTATGAAGGAACCAAAATACAAAAAAGATCAAGTCCAGGTCAAACATCCTAGAGAACGAGTCACTGAAGTCTTAAAATTGTTTGCAACCTAGAATGGAGTACTATAAAAGTATTCTGTTTAAAAAAATAATAATAAAATCAATTGTGATTGCCAGAAATACAAATACAATGTGTCATGTTACAGGATGGAAATTGATCCCTGTATATTTTACAACTTATAACTTTACCATTCACTTTCACTGTATGGAAAAAGCAGCAAAAACATTCTGCCAAATATCTCCTTTTGTGGGAGAAAAATAATATGGGTTTGGAATGACATTTAACAAATCAAAGCATTCTAGAAGTAAAACTATGAATAATTATTTTCTATTCACAACAACAACTTGAGTGCTGAGAAATTTTGTAAAGATTTTTAGTGAGTCACCAAGACATTAGTCAAAAATGGCTCCATTAAAAGGAGGAAGAAAAAAAAAAAAAAGATATTAAGATGATTTAGCGTTGATTTGTGTGGATCATTTACACAATGCCGTCACCACCACCTGCTATACAGAAATATGATGCCATTATCTGGACTGTAGGTTTCATCTACCTGCTCATACAAACTAGTAATTTCCTGTCTGCCAAGTGTAAACAGTGATATCATTATTGAAGAAACACCCATGTCCAAGTAGACATCTTTTTCACCTATCATCTTTCACCACCTCACCTAACCAAATCCACATCTTTTCATGGCTCATAAATAAACACAAATCAAAATTTGGTAAAATTCTAAAAGAAAAGTATTTCAATAACTATTTTAATGAAGCACTGCGCGATGCAAGTCATTTTCTTTCCTTCAGGGAGTGACGCAAAAGCTCGTCAGCAAAACGATTGTGCTGTTTGGGCTTTAAGAAAGAAGGATAAAGGGTCAATGTGGTGGAGAGGGGGGCTATGCACCCATTCACCCCTCTCCTTTCTCCAAACTCCTTTATTCAGAATCCTCTTGTCTTACTCCTTAACCACATAACCACAACCCCCCTCTTTCTTCTACTCTCCTTCCCCTCCTCCTCTCCATCAGATCTGTTCCCCGTCTGCAGAAATACAGATGGCCCTAGCAGCTGAGCTATTGTTCTGGCTCTCCAACAAGCCCAAGCCACCAATCCAGAGAGCAAATAAAGAAAGGGAAAAGGGGAAAATCGTGGGATGAAGTAACAATGACAAGGCAAGCAGAGAAATAAAATTTTAAATCATCATCATGCAGGAGATGAGTGGGCTCAAGTATGTCCCAATGAGGAAAACAAACAACGAAACTGAATAAAAATGTTGAAGCAAGTCACCCAAGAGACAGAAAACAAATAAGATGGATGACAAGTTCTTGAAACCTTGTCACCCTACAGGCCAAGATGATGAATTGGGATGTCACCGTTCTGCCCAGGACAGCACAAAAATTACCCAGAAGCCCTAGTTCTGTGTCTCCATGGTGATGTGAAGATCAACCAGGGGACATTTGAAAAGAAGAGAATCCAATTCAGTCAGAGATGACAAAATTTCAGTAAAAAAAAAAAGTTTCAAAAGCACAGATCATTGGAAATCAAGTGAGTCCAGCTATTTTATATCCAGTTCACATGGTTTCCCATAAATATCAAAAGTTAAAGTTTTATCAATTTTGTTTTCTCATGTCTATCTACTTAATTTTTTTAGTTTTGGTTCTAGTTTTAGCCATTTTTTTTGTACATTAGGTTAAAAAGCACTTGTGAGAGCATTCAGGTGCTCATGAAAAAAAGCCTACTTTATCATCCAAACCAAATCAGTCCACACTCTTAAAAAATAAAGTTCCCAAAAGTGGGTTTCACAGCGATGCCATTGAAGAACTATTCGGGATATTCTCATAACCTTCTAGTGAACAGTTCTTAAGATAATTTAGTGTGAAAAATCTTTTACCACTGTATTTACCTTTTGGGCAATGGAAAGATTCCATGGATGTTAAAGGTTCTTCATGGAACCACAGATGGCAATAAAGAACGTCTACGTTTAAGAGTGCAGAAAACACTTTAACCAACAAATTTCTGTGAAATTTTCTATGGCCTTTTCAGTTATTCATCCTTTTGAGTGAAGACTGATCTGCTAACAAATCTTTCAGACTGATGCGAGAACCTATTCAACCAATTCATCTAAAAAGAACTTACTCAAAGAAACAATTCGCTCATAGATAATCAAATTACCATGTTTACAAGCAAGCAATAGCTAATATAATATTGTAGAGCACAGCCTAACTAGGAAAATGCATATTCATGACTCCAGGCTTGGACAACATGATTTAAAAAAAAAAAAAAAAAAACTAATATTTGCAGTTTTTCAATGAAATTAGGAAGCCGACATCTGCCTCTCCACCATCAATTAAACCCCATTCCAGTCTTGTCCAATATCTTAATCTGTCATTTGTTTGGATTAGGGAATTTAGATGTATAGACTGAGGATTATAAAGGTGCCACAAGGACATTTTAAAAAGCATTTAAAACATGCTTCCCTAATCCTAAACCTAACCCTATATTAAACTTCTGGTATTATCAGACCTGAAATAAATGAAGCTGAAAGAAAATTTATAAAGCTGCTTTCCACATGGGGGTGTCCTTTCCAAAGTGTGTCTCGTTTTACTTAGTGTAGTGGTTTGATGGACTTTGTGTTGTGACAGCATTCCACTAAGCAGTTCAGAAACATCTGCAGACGACAGCTAGCGTGACACACACAGGAACAAAGCAAATGCCACATTCTAGGTCCAGTTTCTATAGAAAGTGTGCAAGAGAAACTGATATAAAACGAATAGGAACATAACGGGACCTTGCAAATCCAAATTCCTGCACAGGGCCTCCAGATCCTCAGGGCTGAGCCATAACCAACTGTCATAGACAAACATGCAGCTATTTCCATGCAGCTGTAGTTGGCCACATCCTGCATTCTTGTAATAAGAGCTAGCAGCAGGACCCAGGCCTCCGTTTAACAAATATCTACTTGTTTAGTTTAAACTTGTAATTTCACATGTAACTGGCAGAAACAGAAAAATAATCGGGATGGGATGAGAGATAGAATACCGAAACGAATTTCACCAGAAAGTAAAAAAAAAAAAAAAAAAAAAAAAAAAAAAAAAGGACATACCCCTCATACAGTCTGCCCATACAAGGCAGTGCTCTCACAACGCTACCACTGGCACACGCACTCCTAACAGATCAACACATGAAAACACTGAAAGAGTGCAGCAACACACCCCTCCTATTCCCTCTCTATTACTCCCTCCACATTACAGTCAATTATTCATCTGACTCCCACATCGTCTCCATGAGGCCGCTCTCACCAAAGACTAAAATGCTATAATGTGCATAAAGCCATTATTTAAGGTTTTTATAATGCCTTGTTCTCTTGACAGGTCTAAACATACAGGTCTAGAGCTTGCATCAAACAATAGTTTTTCTTAATAGTAGAGATACACCAACATATCAGCCAATAATCAATATTGGCTGATAAAAGCAAATTTTCACACTATCGGATATTGGCTGATAGTCATGGTCGATATATCCTGCCAATCAAAACAGGGCATGAAAATGTACTGCATTTGGGCCGTGTGTAAAGAAAATGCCAATAATGAATAATAACATTCAGAAAGTTAAATATTAATTTAATCTTCAGAATTTAGTTAATGCGTGTTAATATTAAGTAATGTGCTTATGTTTATAACTGATAGCAGTTACTCTGAAACAAGTTGATGAAATGGAGAGAATAAAGTTTTTTATTTTAATTTCTTTCAAAATATAATAATTCAAAATATAATTCAATTATAATTAAATAATTTAATATGTTCTTTTCAGCATCATTACTCCAGTCTTCAGTGTCACATGAACCTTCAGAAATCATTCTAATATGCTGTGCTGCTTAATATTTGTCAAGACTGATCATTTTTCAGGATTTTGTTTCCCCTGATGAATAGAAAAGAACAATTTTAAATTAGAAATCTTTTGTACTTACTGATCCCAAATTTTTGGAAAATTATGCATAAATCTGCAAATAATGAAATGGCATATGATTACAAATAATATTTTGAACAAACATCTGAAAACAAGTCTGTGCTTACTAAAGTCTGAACCGCTTCTCAAGTCGATAAATTCATCGTTCAGCATTTGCACACTTGTGACTGACCTCTGAAATTTGCATGGGCACCAGTCTGTGGGTGCACTTTTTACTTTCACTCTTGCCATATAGAAAACGACAGCCAGTAATAATTACGCCCGACTTTTCCAGTGTTAATTTTGAAGAAAAATCTCCAGAAACATAGTTAAACGTGCAACTAAACCCTTACCAGTATCTTAAGTCATAACACAATTAGCAAAAAAACATTTAATAAGCAAACAGAATTGTTTAACACATTTTACTGTTTAAATCCAATCTGCAATATCAGCACAGGAAAATGTATACATTTTTTTAAATGAAACTCTACAGATCCTCTTGGCCTGCATATCGGTAACATCCAGAACAAAATGGAACATGCTGCGTTGTGCTAGAAAACCCAGATTCCCATCTTTCTCCCAGAGTTACATCTCAGCATGTTTATGAGCACACCACATTCCTTAAAACGGACAAGAGACAGGAAGTCGCAACATTCATATACACCCACAACTGTGAGAGTGAAAACTTTCCCTGTGAAATAGGCTCCTCACAGAAAGGGGGAAATTCTTTAAAATGCGCAAAGTAATAAAAGTCACCAGTGGTGGGTGTGATTTCTCATCTTTCTGATTCTCCACACACAAACACGCACCTCTACAGATAAAATACACCCATACAGATATTATGCAAATCGGCACTTCCTGTAAATGCTCTGCACCATTTACACTATAGTTCCTTTAGCAGGTTTCAGTTCTTATCCTGGTCAATCTAAACAACCAGTCATCATTAGTACTGTAATTAGCATTGGTAAATGGTTACTGGATGGGTGTAGGGTAGGGCTGGCCGATATATCGCGTGCGATTGTCACCCGGCTTTACTGACGAAATGCGCTTCCCTGATTAGCGCTAAATCGCCATCACCTGCTTTCAAATGGAGCGGCATTTAATAGACAGAGCCGTAGTTCACTGAAAAGCTACGCAATATCGCGTTCATTATCGAAGGCGATTCATCTGCGATAATGAACGCGATATTGCGTGGCTCGTCAGTGATCTACGGCTCTGTCTATTAAATGGCGTTCCATTTGAAAGCAGGTGATTGTGATTCATGCGATATATCCCCCAGCCCTAGTGTAGGGAAGGGCAATGGGTTAGTATTATGTGTGGGGTCAAGCTGAAGTGTCAGACTTCAGGGAGTGTGAAACAGTAGTAACAATCCAGATAAACAGGAAGAAACATAACGACCCTGCTCCCACTCATCCAACAGGATTAACTCCAGACAAGCGAGCTGTCTGTGTTGTCTCAGTATAGGGTGTGAATGGGGCTTAATGACCCAGCAGGGTTTGATTTTGCCATGCGTAATGTAAGGATTAAGAGAGGACATTCCCCATTGTGTGGGGCGCACCATGCTGACAGGGGCTGGGCACAGCCAGAACGGAGCTGCCAAAACAGCATGAGAGATATTGTACAGAAAGAGGCAGCAAAACAACATGGAACTAAAAGTGGTCTAAAAGGACTTTTGAAGAAGCTCCTAAACTCTAAACTTTGCGCGTAAAAGGAGTAAAGCGAAAGCTGGAACCATCTCACGTGTTCAAGACAGAGAGACAAAAAAAAGATTAGTGTCAGAAGATGTTATGGAGAGGGAGGGAGTTTTGAGAGAGAGAAGGAGAGAAAGAACAGATGGTGAATGGTGGCGTGATGGTTTGGGTGTAGTTTGCATACTGGACACGCAGCAGGACGCTGTGATGGATAGAAACTGAGCCCACGAGGATTAAAGCAGGACATCGGTTCCATCTAAAACACACACAAACAAACTCTCTGCCAAGTTATCTAGCACTAGTTTGCTGACAGTTAAAAGCTCTTATGTCTGTGCCAGTGTTTTAGCAGATTTGGGGGTTATAAAACCACCAGAAAGGATTTAATATAATAAAAGGGGCATTTCAAAATGTTCTTTCCAAATGCAAAACTGACGTCAAGCACTGAGTAGATTATCCCTGTGGTAAAAACTCAGGAAGCCATTTCGCAAGAAACAAAAGAGTACCAGATTGTCTGGAATTCACATTACTGCAACTGGAGTCAATCTAGTTTATACTAAACTAGGTTACCAGAGTGTTTGTAAGGCATAAGCAAACCGATTTGATGATTAACATGGTTTATGTCATTAATCGGCTACAGAAAATTGGGGCTTCTTCCTTGCTGGGCATCTGCTTGTTCAACTCGACCACCCCACTGTGAGGTCATGGCTAAGCCAAAGCCAACCAGACATCTCAAAAGCTGTAAAATGGTACAATCTGTGACTGCTACATTGGCCAGGACATCAATAGATGTGCGTACAAACACCCTTAAACAATTCTTCTACCTTGACTCTACTCTTTTTAAATGATGGATAATACAATATTATAAGAACAATAGTGGACTACAGAATTTTCATAGACATAAAACTAAAGGTTTGGTCACATTAGCAAAATTTCTGCCAGGTTTTTTCAATAATGTGGCAATGTATGAAGCACTGCTCATACAACAGTCACTTTCAAACCAAGTAGCTTTTTTTTTTTTTTTTGGTCAACACCCCAAATCCGTGGTGAGACCAACTTGAATCTTGAACATCTTGCAAAATCTGCGTGTGGAAATATTTCACCCCCACATGAAATTTCCGATCATATGGACTCCTATTAAAATGACTGGATTTCACCCACAAAAATTCACAGAAATATGCTAATGTAACCGTGTCCTACCTTAAAAAAAAGACAGAAGAAACCTTATGTCATCTGCAAAATACCAACCACACATTTGAGAAGGACCAGCACCAAAATGCAACACCACAACGTATTGGTTCCAGCACAAGATGACTCAAGTGATGAAATCATTAGCTCACAGGATGCAATAGAAAGCACAATCAATCGCTACATAACAGTATCGACTAAAAAACAAGTCAGCGATTGGTGAAAATGTCCTGTTTAAACAAAGCTGTCAATTTAAGGACTCCATCATTGAGAAGTGTGGCTAAAACAACCAATAATAGCAGCTGTCCTTGCTCAACTCCATCCTGACTGACCCGAGCTCAGGCACACGTCGAAACAGAGAGGGGCTATCATAAATCTTAGGACAAGTAGGCATTACAATGAAAGCCTGTTTTCTGTTCTACAATTCTAGCATCAAACTGGTTTTAGCTCTGGATTGTCCAGTCAGGTCAATCTTGTTTTTTGGGGGGAATTACAACCACAGCTGGCATTACAACGTGTATGACGAATTCCTGAGACAACTGGGAAACACAATAGACCATTATGGGCTAAACAAGACATCATAGTGGATTCATATTATATGGCATCGGCAAGGGTGTTTTAAAATACCCTGTAAAGAATTTGATCTCTTGCAAATTGCTTAAAGGATTAGTCCACTTTCAAATAAAATTTACTCACCCCCATGTCATCCAAGATGTTCATGCCTTTCTTCAGTCAAAAAGAAATGAAGGTTTTTGATGAAAACATTCCAGGATTATTCTCCTTATAGTGGACTTCAATGGCCTCCAGACGGTTTAAGGTCAAAATTACAGTTTCAGCGCAGCTTCAAAAGGGCTTTAAACGATAACAGACGAGGAATAAGGGTCTTACCTAGCGAAACAATCAGTCATTTTCGAAAAAAAAAAAAAAAATACAACTGTATATGATTTATAAACACAAATGATTGCCTTGCACGTGCTTCCGCTTTACGCTGTATGTCCTACGCCTTCCACCATTTTCGTTTTTTCCGTAAGTAGAATAGGGAAGGCGTAGGACATACAGCGTAAGCTTTTCGAAGAATGCGGAAAGCGGAAGCACGTGCAAGGCGATCATTTGTGTTAAAGCATATACAGTTGTATTTTTTTAGAAAATGAGCATTGGTTTCTCTAGATAAGACCCTTTTTCCTCGTCTGGTATCGTTTAAAGCCCTTTGAAGCTGCACTGAAACTGTAATTTTGACCTTCAACCGTTTGGAGGCCATTGAAGTCCACAATATGGAGAAAAATCCTGAAATGTTTTCATCAAAAACCTTAATTTCTTTTCAACTGACAATAGAAAGACATGAACATCTTGGATGACATTTGAGCATTCAGGAAAATTTTATTTGAAAGTGGACTAATCCTTTAAAAGGTGCACTAAGCAAGTTTTTAGCTGGAACATATTTGACCCAATGGTACCAGTGGTTTTGAACTTAATAGTAACACCTAGCACCCTGGATGCATTACATTTTTCCACTTGTAATTATTCTGTTCGAACAGAACTCGCGCATGCAGATCTATTCTATCAATCTGGACCAAGCTGTTAACTTGTTTTCTAGCTTGCTTTGTTTAGAAGTACTGACTAAAATCACATTATAAAGTGAATTCTTTGTTAAAATTAGTAACTTGTTAATTGCATGATGCCGCTGGTCACGTGATTTCAATATGGTCACACCCATGAGGGGCGACCCGCTCCATGTAGAACGAAACGTCTTTTGGTATACGACTCAACTAATGTGGGTGTACCTAATTTTATAACGTGCTTTCAATCTTTTTATTTAAACCCTGTAAACTGGTGAGAAATCACCGAATGCACCTTAAAACCAACATTTGTTCTCGCACAAAACGACCGCTCATGAAAGAACCGCTGGTGAATGGGCAACAGTTCCCTGAGGCCGCGTAAATATCCGGGCCATTAGCGCTAAAAGCGGCCATGAACTTCTAGAACTGAATTCTAAAATGTAAACAGAGACAGGGTGTGATGAGAGACACGCTGTTATCTACAGACCTACTGGCGTTACAAGGGCAGGGTGATAACAGTATGACATCAACACGATTCAAACGATAATTTCAAGTCAAAACGAGGCATTGGCCAGACAAGCTCCGAGAAGTAGTCCACATCCATATCTAATGACGGCAATCCATGATAGTCCACTTATACTATCGATTCTCTCTGAGCTTTAGTAGTTTAGTCGGGTAAAGAGAGGCGAGGCGGGTCAGAATAGCCTAACACGCAGGACAGCTATGTGGACCAGCGTGTACTAGATTGGTTTGTCGAGTGAAGCGATGCTATCGGTGCGCGTTTCGATTCAAAACAAGGAATTCCTCAACATCGAATCTTTTAATTCTCAAAAACAGCTTCACGTTTTAAGCTGCTCATATACTAGAGAAAAACACACAAAAGGCAGCGATTTAAGATGCATGATGTGTTCATAATTATTTTGTAGGAAACAAAATTATCCTTTTATGCTTAAGAAAAACAAATGTTCCTCCAACGACATTCATTTTAATCTGAAGACGAATCGCTACATCATGTAACCGCAGCAGCCACGCGAGTCATTTCATTAATTACGATGCCCTTCACGCGCAGTGATTAAAAACACATCCAATAAAGAATCGGTGTTAAACCGAGCGCAGGCCGCTGTTTTTAGTTCAGAGTCATACCATGTGTTATAAATCAATTCATCCTTTGAAAGCCCAGCCCAACCCAAACATGTAAAATCCGAACGAAACCAAACCTTATTCGAGAAAATGTTCAGAAGGAAAACGGGATGTAAACCAAGTTGATAGTGGTCCCAAATTAAGTGAGAATGTGAGCCAGGCAAACAGGTTGAAAGATACGCAAAGTAAACATGCTCTAAATGCCATTCATTTACCTTCAGATGATCTTAAAAGCGTCTGGTTTCGACTCCTCTGCTTCAATCTGGAAAAACAGACAATCCACGACTTCACACCGGTGATAAGAGAGGCGTGCAGTTCCTTGTGCAAATTGCTTAAAATGTACAAACGTGCGAAAACCTTTATCTCTGCCCACTGCTTTATCCTCGCGCTTCACCGTGAGCTCAAACCAGTGTGAATGAAGTTAACCGAGTACTAACGTGGCAATTAGGATACAAAAAAAAAGGATCAAGCCACCAAAAAGCCCATAGGATTCCCGGTTTTCATCCAATGGGGTCAAGTACCGAAATTCACTTCAAAGGGCAGTGATGTCACTTTACAAACTATGGCCCCGCCCATCTAGCATCCAAGCACGCTGTATCACCATCATGTTTAAAGCACGCATGACTGCGAACTAGCAACTCAACACATAAAAATACCTGAAAAATTAATGTAGTGATATTTTCCAAAACACGCACACACAAAACCCCCCAAACAAAATATCGTTTTTATTTGCAATTTTATAGTGTATAGAATAGAATTTACAATCAGAGCATAGCATAAGACACATTAACAGGGGATCTGAAAATAATATAACATTTTAACATGTTAAAGACTTTTTTTTTTTTTACAATTTCAGAGAAGATATAAAACAATCAAATTTAATTCCACTAAAAATAGCTTAAATATTGGGGATGAATTTAAGCATTTTTGTTTATGTATATAAAATCTTGCAAGCAATGTAAATAAATGAATGTATTCAATGCCTTTGTTAACCATGTTTTCATAGTACACAATAATATCCTTTAAATAAAAAACAATATTTATCCTTTACTAGATTAAAAATAAATTTTGCCATTTCCTTATAAAAATTTTGGGTAATTGTACAATCAAAAAACAAATGTGTTAACACTTCTTTGTAATTTACAAAAGGAGCATAAATCATCAGTATCAGAGTATCTTGAAATTATTGATTTAACAGGTATGCAAAATTTTAAATATAATATTTAAAGGGTTTAACCAAGCAGTCTTCCAATTAATATTATCAATAATAGAGTTCCAAAAGAATTTTCCTCTAGGTGTTCATTTATTTTGTTTTTGGAAAATAGTACAAATATGTTTGTTATTGCATATTTTATTAATCAGTTCAAGACTGTTTAAAATTAATTTTGGTTTTGTCATTATTGTAGAGTTATGACTTATTTGAAAATGTGGGCGCACGTGTCCTTTACACTCCCTTATGAAATTATATTTTTCTTTAAAACAGCTGGGAAAAAGATTAAATCGTGTATTAAAATGTGCAAAAAAATGCGTATTCGTGGCCTAAAAGTATTCAGGCAATGAGAATGACAGCAAACTTCATCCTGTTTAGACAAAGAAAGGTTCATTGATGGACAAGCAACACTTGATTTGTGTGTACGTACATGAGAGGGAGAAAAAAAAAAACAGACAAAACACATTTTAGTGTGAATAGTGAATATCTCAAAAGGAAGCTTTGTGAAAGAGGCCTGCAGCTGTGCACTGTACATTGCTCTTCTTGTCTAAACCGGTTTTATTTAGGATCTGCTTTGTCTTTAATATGCTAATCTGAATGGGTGAAGCCAATCATATCATATAACACCAACATCACTGAACCTCCTTACAGTTTTAGGCTGCGTAAGACAGACAATTCTCACTCTTATATGGTTAACTGAGAATGTAAGATTGTGGATATTCTGAATACATTAAGCATCGCAGAAATGATTATGGATAATACGAATTAAGTCTCAGAAGATTATCTTTCTTGTTATACTGCTGTTAGACCTGTCATCACAATGGACTTACTGAGGTGGTTAAATGAAATCTCTTCCTGTTACGTGTTTGAATAGCTGGGTGCGGCTCATATTCAGACTCCAGCAGCAGGTTGAGAATCGTAAAGCAGGCCCTTTATAGAACCGTTCTCTCGTTATCAATGGCTACAAGTCTGAAATCAGCATCTGATGGGGTTTGCTCTGTTTGAACAGTGTGTGTAATCTCTTTCTGTGGTTTCAGATAGCCATGTCAAACAATGTACACTGGCTAGTGCACCTGCTTAGACCAGCTATTCAAACATGCCTACAAACACACCTCTACACCGTTCTTCTTGGCCAAATATTTTTACAAATCAGTTTTTTCTGGAACTTTTATATTTTACTAGAGCAATTTCAAATTTGAAATTGTTCAGATTTGTGGGGAAATAAATGCTCTCATTATACCACCTAGTGGTCATATATGGTATAGTAATGATTGACTACATGTTTATATGGTTAATGTATAACAGCAAAAAAGAAAAAGTGACTATATTAAACAGACATAAGAAAATCTCTGTATTGAACATTTACATATGAACATTAAAATAACACATATGACCCTGTCAAGAAGTTCAGGAAAAATGTGCAATGACACTTTACAAGTGTTTAAAACGAACAAAAAAAAAAAAAAAAACGAAATGAAAAATCCTCCAGTTTGAAGGTCAGTAGATTCTTCTACATCATTTGATCTAAAATGCATGTTTTTGACAGCAAAATGGCAAAGTATTTGCACAAGCTGTGCATTACAAACCAACAACAACAAAAAAAAAAAATCAAACAATTATCAGGATAAAATGAAATATGAAATATTTCAGGTACACATCTACATCATATGACATGATGTTGAGACACTCAACATTGAACATCACTTGGTGTAGCTTCACATGTAAGTAATAGAAGATGTATTGTGTTTGCAGATTGTGCGCTTAAAATTCATCAACAGAAAAGCATCAGGGCCAACACAATACAAGCACACTAGAACATGTTTGAATCACAAATTAAAATAATACAGGATAATTAAAATGAAAAAGAAAACATGTAGTATGACATCAAAACATATCAAAATCAAAATAATATGACTGGTCCCACTTATTCTGTACTTGAGTAAATGGCTTGCACAGGCCCTAGAATTTAAATATTTATACCTGCTTCTCTGTAAGTCAAGTATAATGGAGAAGATAAAATCAGGCTTGTTTGTCCTCTGAAGTGAGACTCATGCATGATATGGATCAAGCATTTTTGATGGGTTCTATTGTTCTAATCTGTCACCATGGTAACAGAACTCTGTGCCCCGGTCAGCTATCTTATAATAATAACATACTTGAAGGATCTGGTATTTAAAACAAAGCTGATGGAGAGGAGCTGCAAGTCTGTATTTCTCTATAAAATACTATGGAGCTATGATTTCATATGTGATTTGATTCAGTCTGCTTTTAAATCAATGAATCAGTATGTTGAAAAATTATAGAGGTGGTGAACTTGTGTATCAAAAGCTCAAAAAAACAACAACAACAAAAAAACTACTGAATCATCCTATTCACCATCACATCCAACAATGAGGTATTATAGCCATCTATACACATCAGGAGAGTGTTAAGGCCAAGTTTCTGAGGCATTCTGAGTATGAATTCATACTAGCAGAGCATGTATTTTTGTTATGGGTAAGTGTAGGTGACTTTAAGACACCAGGGAGTGCCGTTTCTGCTCTTAAGTGCTGAATAAGAGCCAACTTTACCAAAGCTTGATTGTGTCTAAACACATGGTCTCCTCATCTTTTGCTGCTAAACGCATAGGCCTGCCAGTTCAGTCTCCTTTAGAAACATTTTCTGTTGCAGACATTACACGTGACTAGATGTTTGTAACTCACTGATATGAATCACTCAATAGTTATGAGTCGTTGACCACCGTCACACGCCACTATGTCTCTCAGTATTGGCGAATGATGACCCACTTGCACACCACAGCACGTGCACTGAACGGACATGTGGGATCAACATTCAGGGAATGATTACTGTACATATCGGCTTCACGTGTGCAGTTTGTTATCTGTCTTTCAATCCTTCTAAGCGTTTTAATCAGTACAGACTAAGAGAGGGCACTGGGCTGCATTTGGCAACCTCCAGAATTAAGTTTAAATTAAATACAAGTTGAGGTAAAACTGTAATTTTCTCAGATTGAAGCGATTCTTCAGTAAAAATCATATATGCTCTTCTCTACTTCAGGTCCAAAGTGAAGCGGAGCTTTTTTTGTCTGGAGCTTTCCACTGGCTTCTGTCTTGTTGCCCTACTGCAGTGTGACCAGCAGAGGGAGATGCAGTCAGGCCTCAAGCCTCAGGACTTCACTAGTTGACAAGGAGGACGTCTTCATACGTGGTGGTTCTGCGGGGTTACACCAATAGACACAATTACAGCCTTCAGTTATATTTAAATAGTAATAAAGTGATATTTTTTTGGTAAAATATTTTCTATTATCCCAGTTTAAAGTTGTGATAAAAACTGACCTTTTCTTCTATACTGTGATGTACATCCAAGTGTAACGGATTATTTAAAAAATAAAAGTGCGGTTCTTTGTATCGGCTGTTGATTGGATTACCGAGATGAATACGTTTTGTGTGTCAAAAAAAACTAAATAATGACTTTTCGAACCACTGATTTGAAACAAAAGATTCGTAAAGCTTGTTGAAAAGTCTTTATTTTTGGGGTTTTTTGGCACACAAAAAGTATTCTCGTCACTTTATAATATTAATATTGAACCACTGTACTCACATGAACTGATTTAAATATGTTTTTAGTACATTAATGGATCTTGAGAGAGGAAATGTCATTGCTGGCTATGCAGGCCTCACTGAGCCATCGGATTTCATCAAAAATATCTTAATTTGTGTTCTGAAGATGAATGAAGGTCTTATGGGTGTGGAACGACATGAGGGTGAGTAATAAATGACAGAATTTTTGGGTAAACTAACCCTTTAAAATAAGCTAAAACAACTAAAAAAAGATATTACTTAGTATGTGGTTGTTTTTATAATGAGTAAAATAAATATTAAATCAAAAAGTTTGCGATTCACTGGTTTAAATGGATGAAACATATGCATAGATGAATTGTTCACCATAAGATCTATAACATGCATTTAGAAAATATTTTAATTTTGCTATTTTGTTTGTTTTCCAAGTTTGTTACTTGGCGGCAGGTTCTTTTTTTTTATTTTTTTTTATATCACTACAAATATGGATTGCATTGTGGATTGGTACACCTTACTGTAAGTAAACTTTTACAATAGTGCATCTGCAAGTTGGGCCATCATATTTGTAACATCTTGGACAGTTTCCCACATCCATAAAAGTGGGCGGTCAAATATTATTTCTGCCCCTTCTCTATTGTATTCTAATTATTTTTAATGTAACAGTATGCAGTCAATTTGAGTTAATTAGTGGCACTACTTTGTAATTTCTGATTTTAAAGTCACCATGAAATCAAAATTGACAATTCTTGTTTTTATATGGAATAATGCTGTATTTATTTTAAATGATTTATTCATGCAGTGTGTGCACATCATATTTTTTTAATTCATAACTTCCCCTCCCTCTTGCAGTGACATCTTTTTTTTGATACTGTGTTTACTGGCACAAGGGCTGGACAACCTGTCACTCACATGAGATCACAGCAATAGCAAACAACAATCGATTCCCCATGGACAAGTCCCACCCTACATTTTCACTTAGATATAAGTTTCAGTAGGGAAGAACTTCCATTTCTTGTCAACTTTAAGAGGCATTTTCTTTGTTTCTATAGTGACACACCTGTCACAGCAGCAGAAGAAAGAGCAGGGCGAGGTCTCGATCCCGCGGAACTTTCCAGAGCAGGGCGTGTCAGTGCACTCGGCGATGAACGCGTGCAGGTCAGTGATATGGACCGGCTCCTGAGTCTGATGCTGAATGGAAAAGACAGGATATCACATTACCATACTCAAGCTGTTTGGATCATCTTACTCTCTGTACCATCTGTCACCTTCTCGAGTTAATTGGGAAAAAACTATTTATAATTTACAATAATACAAAATTAAAAAAAAGAGAATGATAAGAAAATGACACTTTTATAAGATTAAAAATAAAATATGATTAAAAAATAGAATCTTAATGAATTCAAAGTTTTAAAATGAAAGTTTCTCAAGAAAGACATTCATGTTTGTGCATGTGTGAGGAACAAAAACATGTTTTTAATTTAATCTCTTTAACTCATCTCTCACTCTTACCTTGATGGTCTCGTAAGCTCCCGTGATAAGAGCGATAAAGAGAGAGAGCACCATGTAAATGAACAGAGAGATGAACGTGTAAAGGTAAACCTGAAAAAAAAAAAAGAGCAAATTATTGATCTGAATTCTGTAGCATGTGACATGTACGTACCTGATTTGAGGGGTTAAACTCACCTGACTGAAGACCCAGACCAGCATGCTGCTCTCTTGCATGCCACTGAACGTCACAAACATATCATCTCCATTGATCAGAGAGAAAAGACACTCTGATACCAGCGAGAGAGAGCGGAACTGAGGAAAAACCACATGCCATAGATAATGAGAGAGAAGACATGTACATTGCTTGTGTACATACATCAAATACACTAACATTCAAATTTCTAGATGATAAGATATTTTAGTGTCTTATGCACACAATGGCTCCATTTATTTGATCAAAAAATAGAGTAAAAACTATAATACTGTAAAATATTATTACAATTTTAAATGATTGTTTTCTAATTTAATGCTTTAAAGTGTAATTTATTCTTGTGATGTCAAAGCTGAATTTTCAGCATCATTACTCCAGTCTTCAGTGTCACATGATCCTTCAAAAATCAATATAATATGCTGATTTGATGCTCAAGAAATATTTCTTATTATTATCATTGTTGAAAACAGTTGTGCTGCCGGTGGAAACCATGACACATTTTTTTCATTCTTCTTTGATGAATAAAAAATTAAATAGAACAGCATTTATTTGAAATGGAAATCTTTTATAACAATAACAGGAAGTGTCTGTACTGTCACTTTTGATCAATTAAGTGCATCCTTGCTGAATAAAAATATTAATTTCATTCAAAAAATCTTACTGACTCCAAACTTAACGGTATATACACTATAAACCTTTTTACAGTTTTATTACGTCATATTCTTAAAAAAAATAATAATGCCAAAAAGATTGCTAATATATGTTTATATATAAAACTGCCAAACAAATTGACCCTGCGAAAGGGGAACACTTCTAATAACCAACTGGACATATTCTTTATTTTACTCTACACTAAATATGCCATCTTTCTGAACATGTTCCATGTACTACCATATTGAATTATTTTGAATTAATTGAATTATGCTTAATTTAATCTTAAATTGTATACCTTAACATGATATGGTCCTAGCACAATCCACCCACAGAAGCAATAACCGAGGTATATCACCGCCACACAGCAACAGAACCGGATCACATTAGGGAATGCAGCTCGTAATGTGACAATGAGAATCTGAGAAAGGAAAACACCATATTAGTACACAAATTCGACATCCTAAAAAATATCTCAATTGTTTCACAAGCACAACTGCTCTAGAGATGTGGTCACATTTCAGGTGCATTTAATGAGTGAAAAATGCATTTTTGCATTTTTCTTTTTTTTTGCATCAGTTTAAATAAAAAAAAAAACTGTGGTGCATTTATTCCAGAATTTGAAAGAGTTCCAGGCTTGGTAAAGATGTATTTTCTCAAATATACAGCATGAATAAGGTTAGGCAGTTTTTCAACCAAACTGCATGTCAGCAACCTTATTGAAAATAATGTAATAAATAGAAATCAGTAAATTCAGCTCTTTTTGCTCTAAAGATAAAGGAATATTTAAATATGTAAATGGCCAGTGTAACCGCATGTACACTAGTGTGTGGGTGTGTTTGTCTCTCACATTGTACTTCTGAAAGAAGGTGAGGTAGCGAATAACTCCAACCCAAACCAATAACGTCGAGGTGCCCAAAAGGATCCCGCACTCATCATACGACGAGAGGTTCTGAGGGTTGAAACAAAGTATCATGAAGTATCAGTGATTGTGGTGACCTAATGCAATGGTTCTTTGTTCACCTCCATATACAAGAAGGTTTTTTTAAATTTCTATTTTCTAAAGCTCATCAGCACTGACTGACCTTTAGCTCAATGCCGATCTTAATTATGGAGCCTGTGATAGTGAGCACGTCGCTAATGATGAGCAGAATATACCATCCGTTGATGAACTCCATTCTGTCTCCCCAACAGACATCACGCTTCAGAGAGGTCTTAAAGTACTTTACAAACTCCTGAAGAGAGAACATTAGGACAGGATTCACTGAGTGATCTTTGGTGTACTAATGTAGAATTGTTTGATGCAATATCTTACATTTTGAAGAATGATTCCTCTGATGATAGAGCGACCACAGAGGAGCAGAGAGAGAATACAAACCACTCCAACCGTCACATCAAACCACACTCGAGCATAACTATCAGCTAGAGACAGAGAGACAGCTTGTGTACAAGCGTATACAGAGATTATCTACAATGTAAAAAGAAATAAGAAAATCCCATTAAATTGATCTGAAAAGTGAACTGAACGAGGTAGTTGAATCTTACCGTGTCCAGACACACTTGGGTCTTTACATTCCTTTATGGAGGCCTGATTATCCAGACTGATCTTAACTTTACCACTGTGGGCTTTGTTATCCAGCAGAATCTAAGCATAAAATATAAACATTTTATACAGTAAATACAAATATATATAGAAACATAAAACTATTAGTTTGTGTGTGAATGCCATGAAGAATTAAAGGGATAGTTCACCCAAAAATGAAAATTTGATGTTTATCTGCTTACCCCCAGTGCATCCAAGATGTAGAGGACTTTTTTTCTTCAGTCGAACGCAAATTATGATTTTTAACTGCAACCGCTGCCGTCTGTCATTCAAATAATAGCAGTGATTGGGAACTTGAACAATAAGAGTCGAAAAAACTTCCATAGACAAATCCAAATTAAACCCTGCGGCTTGTGACGGCACATTGATTTCCTAAGACACGAAACGATCGGTTTGTGCGAGAAACCGAACAGTATTTATATAATTTTTACCTCTAATACACCACTATGTCCAACTTCGTTCAGCTTCCGGCTAGTGAGGTCTGATCGCGCTCTGACAACGGAAGTGATGTCTCGCGCTCATTGAAGTATATGGACATCACTTCCGTCATCACAACGCGTTTTTTGACCTCACTAACAGGAAGCTGAACGAAGTTGGACATAGTGGTGTATTAGAGGTAAAAATTATATAAATACTGTTCGGTTTCTCGCACAAACCGATCGTTTCGTGTCTTAGGAAATCAATGTGCCGTCACGAGCCGCAGGGTTTAATTTGGATTTGTCTATGGAAGTTTTTTCGACTCTTATTGTTCAAGTTCCCAATCACTGCTATTATTTGACTGACAGACGGCAGCGGTTGCAAATAAAAATCATAATTTGCATTCGACTGATGAAAAAAAGTCACCTACATCTTGGATGCACTGGGGGTAAGCAGATAAACATCAAATTTTCATTTTTGGGTGAACTATCCCTTTAAGGCAGTTCTGAAGGCAAAAGCGGGTCCAACCCGGTACTAGCAAGGTGTACCTAATAAAGTGGCCAGTGAGTGTGTATAATTGACATATTCTTTAAATAATGTATTATTTAACATTATTACTTATGCACCAAACATTATTAGTTATGTACCAAAATGAAATTACATGGCCAATTGGAAAATCTAGAGACAGGGTCAAAAATAGATAGATAGATAGATAGATAGATAGACAGACAGACAGACACACAGACAGACAGACAGACAGATAGATTTTTTATTGGGTTAAAGTAACATTTCATGTGCAAACTCACTGTGATGAAGAAAGTGTAACAGTCGGGAATTTCGTTGTGGATGATGGTCTGAAGATTTATAGCTTTCAGCTGGAACTGTATGGTGACATTAATGAGCCTGAGAGAGAGAGAGAGAGAGAGAGAGAGAGAGGGAGGGAGAGAGAGTTTATTTTACAGTTTTAGATTATTAATGGAAATTTCTGAGTACAATAAACTTAATAGAAAAAAAAAAAAATAATAATTTTAACTTACTTGTGAAACTTGAGGGTGAAGTTCCTGTAATCACGGCCCAGACCTACTGTGGGAGTGGACAAAGGATTCACGCCAACACAGTCTACAGAGAGGAAGAGAGAGATTCTTTACCACCTAAAACAGCCTCAGTGGCCGACAGGGTCATCAGACGATTTTTTTTGAGTAACATGAGAAAGTGATTCCTGTGGTGCTCTCAGTAAAAAAAGGAACTGCAAGTAACAACAATATGCAAAAAGAGGAAATGACATGGTCTTTTAGTTTTATCAAATCAGTACTAATAAACCAAAAAATGAGTGCTAGTAAACTATTATCAATTATGAGTGCTAGTAAACTAATATTGCAATTTCATTAAGTCTTTGCCTTGATCCCATACACACCTGCACAGGTATATTAAACAATGATTGAACAATTGAACAAACTAGGAGGAAAAAAAGGAAATCACCTGTGACCACATGCGGATCGATGATGAAGGTGTCGTTAGCTGGGTCGATCCTGCCTTTTTTATAATACTGCTGACACAGAGAAAGCGCACTCCCGTTCACACCAACATTGTACACGTATGCATAGCGGCCCACTGTAATCTCCGGCAAAGCCAGGTACTGAAAGATAAGTGAAAAGAAATGGCGTTATATAAGGCTTTAAAAAAACATAACCAGCTGCTATGGAATACATTTTGTCCTAAAAGTATAAATTCAGAAAACAAAGTTGTGTTATGACTTCACTGGGCTCTCTGCCCAAATATAGCCCTCAAAATATATCCATTAGTTTCATAGTAATAATTACGAGATAACTGCAGTGATAAAAGCAGCCATATGAATAAGAGTTGGTGTATGTGTCAATGTCAAAATTATACATTACCTGTTCAATTGCGTAAAACATGTGATCATAAACATCACTCTGTGTGTAAACAGCAAGTGCGTCATCTGAATCAGCGTAGTCCTTGAGAAAGAGGTGTTTGAAAGAGGCTGTGTTTTCTTCTTTAAACGTCACCACCATCTCGTTGCTTAAGCCAAAAAGTACCAGCTAGAGATCATGACAAAGCAAAAAAGAAGAAATTTGTATAAATTAACAATTGCTAAGTGCCGAATAAAAGTAAAAATAGTATATATGAGAGAGTGAGAGAGTATGATATATGTATATATTTTTGCCTTTATTCCTGTGCAACAGTGAGTTGAATAGTTAAAAAATTGCTGCACATTGAGCCACATTTCCTCATGTCCTCATAATGTCCTTTGTGGTTTCAAGTTGTGGCTTAAATCTCTCTAGAAATTCATGCATACTAGCCAACCTAGCAAACTCTGTGACACTTCAGAGTGCAAAACCAAAGGTTAATTCTGATGGACCCACAGTAGGGAATGTCATGGTGGTTAAAGAATAATTTGAGACTATGAGCTGCAACACTGTCTTTAATAAGCAGTGGGTTGAGCATACAAGCCCTAGAAAGAGAACAACACTAGAAAATCTAAGAATAAATAAATACCTGTATAGTTACTATAAGAACCTTCAGTATTTGCAGACCCAGCTTAAAAGGTTTTCTGCCTTTGGCTTGGTACTTTTCACAGGGACTCATGAAGAAATACTTTAACTTCCTGCGCAATGCTTCCTCTTCATGGTCAGCACCTATCCAGCCATCTGTTGGAGGGGTCGGACTGGGGTTACTATACTCATCCATGCAGTCATTCGAACCATAGCAAGTCACCGGAAACAGTAACCTATCGTCTTCTGAAAAAGAAAGAGAGAGAGACGGATAGTATCAGTTGGATAAATCACAAAGTAAATGTTCTTTTTACTTGAAACCACTATCCTTTCAATTACATTCACATACACTACCGACCCTCAAAAGTTTAGGTCAATCAGATATATATTATATATATCTTTTAAGAAATTAAAACTTTTATTCAGCAAGGATGCATTACATTGATCAAAAGTGACAGTAAAGACACTTATAATGATACCAAAGATTTCTATTTCCAATAAATCCTGAACAAAATGTATCAGTTTACACAAAAATATTAGGCATTATTAGGCAAATATTTCAACTGTGATAAGAAATTAATGATTTCTGAAGGATCATGTGACACATGGTCAAGACTGGAGTAATGATGCTGAAAATTTAGCTTTGCCATTACATGAATAATTTTAAAATGTATTAAAAAAGAAAACAGTAATTTTAAATTATAATAATAACAGTTTTTAATGTATTTTGCTCAAATAAACGCAGCCTTAGTGAACAAAAGAGTCTTACACAATACATACAGATCCTAAACAGAACTTTTTAACTGAATTTGAGTTCATATTTACACCACCATAACACAGTGGTGTTATTTAATTAAAAGTAAGAGACAAATAAAAGACAGTTGAAAGAGAAGATGGTCTTAAGTAAGTCAGAGACAGCCTATACGTGCACAACCCGACACTTGAGATCTGACGAGTGTTCTCTTCTTCAAAGTGATGTGTGATCACTTGAGGAATAGGTGGTTGGGTGGGTTGTCAAAGACTTCACAAAAAAAATGTGAGGGTGTGAATATGATCTATGAGACAACAGACTTGTTGGCGCTTCATTGTACCAATCAACGCAAGCATCATGTACCGATTTGATCTCCTGAAAAGCATTGCATATAGTATCATGGTTTATAGATAGGATTTTATGTGGTTGCCAGGTAGCAAGAAAGTGAAAGAGGAACACAAAGCACTTAAAATAACAAACACCAAAACTTACTTTCTGTATGACTTTATTCTATGACTTCTGTGCACTGCCCTTGTAACAAAGTGAACTGTTGAAATTAGCAGAACTTTGATCATGGCATTACAATGCAAGCATCAAATCTTGACGTTTGACTCCATAGCGTGGTGGTGCAAGTCATGTGAAAGGGCCTTAAGGCTGGTTAGCTTCGTTAGCATGTCAAGGACACGTCTTTAAAGTAGCATGGCTGGTTTGTGAATCAATGTTGGATTTTGTCTCTTTTTTTGTCTTCATTTCTTACAATAAAAGTGTCAATAATGTCAATCCTGCCACTGCACTTCCTGTACTGCTGTTCTGTAAGCACAGTCAAAAATTACGCTTTGCTCCTTCCTTTCTTTTTCCACATCACTTTTTTTAAATCACTGACTAAACACTTCCCAAAATCATTTTTAAGTCTGAAACTACAGAAAATAAGGGCCTAGGTGAATAAAGCGTCAAAAAAGGTGTTTTTTTAAAAATCTTTTCAAAACTGATTTAATGCATATTTTTGGGTCTTGAACAATGTGTTTAAGCAATTTTGAGTTTTGACTGTTTTATGTCAGGCAGTACAACCAAATAGCTGTATGTATATATACTGTAGTTGTACCACCTGACCTGACATTGAAAGAGTACCAACCACCCATACTTAAAAATGAGCAGTTTTTACTTGTATTAGAGAGAGAGATCTACAAACCTCTGCTGGATCAGTTGGGGTTCTTTGGATGGTGCATTATCATATTTACTGTTATTACCTTTTCAATTAATAATAAGAGAGCAATATTTGCAGTTGTGCCACCCTGACATTTGAGAATATACAAATTGCTAGACCAAACGTTTTTCAATTATCTCAACAGCTTTAAAACTACTGATATTTATAAATTTCTTCAAGGTTTCAAACCTAAATGGTGCCATAGTATTTAGTTTTTAATTTTTTATTATTAAGACACATTTTAAATAGTTTTCTTGTTCATTCACCACCTGACATTTTGGGGGCTTAAGATAAACACAAAATATGTATTATTTAAATGCACTAAAAATAAATTCAAACTAAAAAGGTTTTATAGAATAAAGTGATGTATATGATTTATCAAATTAAATTAAAAGGAAATAATGCACTTTGACACAAAAAATATGCATGCCATGTTATTGAACCAAATATGTCTTTTGGAAGTGGTGGCTAAAATATTTATATATGTGTCTTTCTTGAGCAATTCTGTGAATTTCTGTTTTATAAAGGTCTTTGTGCAAACCAAAATGTAAGTAATTCATGAAATCCTGTGTTATTTTCACAGTAGCTCTACCACAATGCATTAATTACATGACTACAAGGTGATTGGTAATTGGTAATTGTTTCAACTTTTCAGCTAAAAATTGTTTGTGATTTAAAATCTGATTAAAAAAAGGGTTGTTTGTAGGGCAGCACAATAGTCTTGATGTTGAACCTAGCTATTTTTGTTGGTTATTCGATTTAAATATCTAAATGTAAGTGAGAAGAAGAAAAATAAAACCCTTTTAGATATCAATATGCATATGTGATATGCATACTGACATCAGTTATGCTCATCTTTGAAGGCATCTTGAGTAAAACAGCTTTATATTTAAAGAAGCACATACAAAAGACATGAACCAGAAGTGATGTAGTTTGGCCCCCTACTGACTATGATAATAATAATAATAATAATAATAATAATAATAAGGTAATAATTTTCATATTATTCATCATATTACTACTAAATAAAAATATTAAACAAAATAAGAAAAAAAAAATACTAATTTTATTTTACAATACAACTATAAATGAACAATGGTAATATTATTTTTTAAAACTTCAAACCAAAGAGCTTTTATTTTGGCAAAAACAATGCAACGAGCTCTTAAATTTTCAGCTGGTTTATAGGTGCTTCAATCTCATTACAAGTTTAGGAAGATGGTTGGCACGTTATGTTCCCAAATACATGTAATAAGCAACCCAAACTCAGCAGATGCAGAGATGAATTAATGTGTGGAGCAGCACTGAGCATTATGAGTGGCTTGTTGTGCTTTGCTCAAACATGTTGCACATATATTTATTTAATGAAATCACAGCTGATTATTTGACAACCGTTTTTTTTTTTTTTTCACAGTGCACCAAGCCATATTGCGACTTCAGTTTTATTCCAATTCAAATGTATTCAGATGTACTTTACACATTTACGTCTACATATGTAACGGAAATTTGGTTGAACACCTTTTTTCATGCCTCATAAATACCACAGAAATCACAATCCAGAGAGTGACAACACCTAATCTAGACTGAAAGGAAAGTGAAATACAAAAGACAAAAGTAAGTGGGTCAGCCACTCAAATGAGATTAATGATCACAAGCGTGTATGTGCTGACAAATGGGAAATTTCATAAAGTGCCGTTTTATTACTGCAAAGCAGAAAAGTACAGATACTAAATACACTACTTATATTTCTCGAATTTCCAAGTTCCTGTAACGTCCACATTGAGCAACTGAGGTTTCCCCAATTTCTTTACTCTCTTGAACATCTGACCTGCAGATCACTGCATGATTAAGCAAAAATGGAGAGAGTGTTTATGCAACTCTACCTATTGGTAGATTTACCACTTCTCTCTATAATCAAAACCATCATTCATTGTTCATCTAGCAGCAGATCTGTGTGCCGGTCCGTCTGTCCCAGCCGAGTTACTGGAATCTTAAAACACAGTGCCTCAAATGCATCAGATTTTTGTTACTGTATAACAGGAAGATTTTTGATGTTCTCTATTGGAGTGATAAGAATCTTGAAAACAAAATCGCAACACTAATGAGGGTCTGAAGCCGCTCATGAACACTTGAGTTTGACTACAAGCAATAGAGTCAAACAAATGCGAAAAATAAAAAAAATCTCATCCGTCCTGTTTTACAGGTAGCCATGTTTCCTGATAACAGGTGTACAATGGCTCCTCACGCTCTTGCTGTCATAATATGTCAAAAGTATGAATATCAGCATGTTATAATAACCCTATGAGAAATGACATCTGCCTTGGCCACTCGTGTACTACACACACCCTCACACAAAGCAACCAATCAAAAGATCCATATATGTCTAAGGTACATGACACACAATTATGAATTTCAGCAACTGAAAATATTCGGCCGAAACAGAAAAAGAAGTAAATGGTTTTGGAGGGCCGAAATCATTGACATTTAAGGCTATGTGTAGCAGAACCTGATTTTGCTGAGTTCAACATGTTCCTGGGTCAACATTTTTGTTGATCCTGAACAACATTCAAATCAACCAATCAGATTTGAGGGACAGATTATGTCAAGTTTAGGCTTAAAATCATGATTTGGTGCTTCATTTGCCTCTGATTTTTGGGATAACTTCTGGGTATGGTTAGGTTTAGGGGTAGGAATAGGGTTAAGACTAAATTTTCAGACTGGAATGTTGTTCCGGGATCAACAAAATATATGTTGACCCAGGAACGCATCCAACTCATCAAAATCAGGACGTGCCTATGTGTACATTAATTCAGATTCATTTGAAAGCACAGACGTCCACAATAAGACAGCATTTTTGTGCTGAGAAAACTGAGCATTTTAATAACACTCCTAAAAGTGGATGTTTAAAAATTTCATCTTTTTTCATTATAGTGAGGACTGTTAAAACTGAGGTATTCGAAAACGATGATACAGGTTTAGTCATGTGGCACGCACTGTACCCATAGATAGCTATGGTTATACCGGCATGTGCTTGTTATATGTTTTTCACTTTACATTCTTCATATTACATTCCTGCAAATATGACGGAAAATGTACTAGCAATTGCTGTCCTGCGGCAAAACATGACGGCAATTGCGTTTTAGACCATCCATGCAATAGCGATTGAGTGAGACCTGGACGCACCAGTAAGTGTTAGAATATTTTGTTAATAAAATGATCGTGTCAGAAGAATAGCATGAGAACTTTATTATGTCTGGTCTCTCTGTATCATCTCAGTGAGCTTTTATTATGTTTTACGCATGCATTTGAGTGACAGTGTGGACGAGAAACTTTTGGAAAAGCTAGTGTGAATAAGATGTGACAGGTAACCATGTCAGATGAGTGGGCTGGACACACTTCACTGTGACCAAAAATGCCCCTTTTCCAACCGATTACAAATTTTGCATTCAATGTGAATTTATTTTCTCAACCCATTTTCCTAGTATACTTTTCAGTGAAACAGCACAATTGGTCAGAAAAACAAACAAACTGTGGAGCTTGCTTTAATCCATTGTGAATTGATTGAATGCTGAAAAGTGGATGTTATGTGGCAGAACAGACTTGGTGGACAAAAAGTATTCTCGTTGCTTCATAATATTAAGGTTGAACCACTGTAGTCACATGGACTATTGTAAAAAATGTCTTTATTACCTTTCTGGACCTCAAAAGGTGCAATGATGTTGCTGCATATGTGTGGTTCAGATACCTCTCAGATTTCATCAAAAATATCTTAATTTGTTTTCCGAAGGTCTTACGGGTGTGGAACGACATAAGGGTGAGTAATAAATGACAGAAATTTCATTTTTGGGTGAACTATCCCTTTAAGAAGATAAAAACATTAAAGAACTGGAAAAAAATAAATGAAACTTTGCCTTCAAAGTCACTGCTATTATTAGTCTGGAAAGTGATATGGAGCTGTATTTTGGTCAATAAACCTGGAACTACTTCTTGGCCCTGAAATTGTGTTTTCCGGCAATATCATGGCAGGATGTTTGATACCTAATTGAATACTATCTATAGAAAATGTGCAATAGGACCTTGGAACATCTGTCAGCTCATCAAAATAAAGAACTTGAGATGAATGCTGTGGAATAAAACAGATTAAAAATCTACACGCCTCCAATTCACAACTCCCAAGATATCCAGAACTGAATCACTGGGTCTTTTTGAGCAGATCAGGTTTATATCCTCCTAACATTTAGTGATTTTATGGTCATCATAAACCGAGTGAAATGAAAATGAAAACAGGTGACAAATGTAGTGTTGTGTACTGGTTTACACAATATCCAGCAAGCTTTACCCCATAAACATAACATCAGACCTCTGTATTATGGTGTTTTATAACTGTAGAAATAAAGTCAAAGGGACACAAATGAGGAAGAAAAAACGAAAACAAGCATGTGGAAAATACATCACATACATAATCCACTAACACAGCAGTCTATCAGACCTTGTGAATCATCCAAACCACAAAATCTTCCAACAAACGTCAAATACTAGACTGAGGCTAAAAACAGCACAAACACTGAGTTATCCTGCGCTCGTGACCAGTGATAATCAAACTCCTGTGTCTTTGGCATTTGATATTCTTGTGCATAGCATATATATTACACATGTACAACACAAATAATAATAATAAAAGCACTATTTTGTTTTCCACTTTATAAGAATTCAGGACTATAGAGCCATTTCTGCTGTCTAACACCTCACTGAGGCACTCAAAGGTTTATCATTCATAATCGTCACATCGTACGCATTATATTGTCGATCACTCACCGGAGGAAATGTTGGCTTTATTCGCGTCCACTGCGGCCATGTCAGCGATTTAAAATCACGTACAGAGGCTGTCGGCATTAAAATCCCAGTTCGGTTCACAGCACAATGGGACCTGAATGTGTTTAGCAGGCTTTTTTTTTGCTCCTCCGTAGTTAATTGACGGGTTCTTCTCCGGTTACCGCATGTTTACAAGCATTCACTCGCGAGCTGCACTGAACTTCCGATGCTTGAGGTCATGTGACAACATCATGTGACAACCTGACTCTGCTGAGGTGCCATGAAATTTTCATTGTTTGTGTGCGAGAGGATACTGAAAACAGAGCTTGTGTGTTATTCACCTCCAGTGATATGTGATAGGCTACTTGAAAATTAAATTTTACCTGCCATTAGTCTTAGAATTACGGAAGAGGATTAGGGCCAAGTAATAATTGAAAAAATAAAACCATCTCGAGATTAAAGTTGTTAAATTTCGAGAAAAAACTCGTTAAATTACGAGA
Source organism: Chanodichthys erythropterus (assembly GCF_024489055.1). NCBI lineage: Eukaryota > Metazoa > Chordata > Actinopteri > Cypriniformes > Xenocyprididae > Chanodichthys > Chanodichthys erythropterus. The sequence goes on along the minus strand of NC_090232.1, from coordinate 37,673,663 downwards.
AAAAAGCCGAGATAAAATGTTGAGAATAAACTCATTAAATTATGACTTTATTCTCAACATTTTATCTCAACTTTTTTCTCGAAATTTAAAGTCCCTGTAAAGTCATTTTAAAGTATGTGTTTTGAGCTTTTCACACCACAGAAAAATGTGTTATTAACCACCCAGCCAAATTTGAATGACTAAAAAAATATGCAAGTAAATGAAATAAGTTATCAAAATCTCGAAAAAAATAGGCAGCGCTCTCTGCTCTCAAACGCTGCTCTGAAACCACGCCCACTCGCGAGAGTTGCCGTCTCAACTGACTTGAGTCTAATCATGAGTCAAACATACTGATGCATATAAACAAAAGAATCACGTTTGAGAGTTGCACATTTTAGTAGTTACTGTGAACTACCTAACTAATTATAACATACGCAAACTCGGTAACTTTTCGTGGGCACGTAGCCTACTGCCGGACTGTTGTCGAGTCGACAAATGACGGTGCCGCGAGACGGGAGGAAATAAGAAGACCGAGCTGTATTGTATATTATAACAACCATGTTATATGCATTTGCGTGACGAAGACATTACTAGCTAAATGTACAAAGGGCTGTATGACTGTAATGACACTCGATACACAGCAGGCTTGTTCGACTTGATGCAGCCGCAAAGACCGATCGGCAGCTGACTTGAAGCAGTGCATGCCGGTAAGAAATGTTGTCCGACTTGAGACAGCGCTGAAGTCATGTGACTGTGACGTATGGCTTTAAAGTACCGCGAGAGCGATTCGAGATCAGCCGCCTGAGTTAGCCAGCGCAGTTTCTTTTTTTTTATTTTATTTTATTTTATTTATTTATTTTATTGCAAACATTATAAAGAGCCAGCGCAGTTTCTCAAGAGGAGCTGCACGAGCGCTGATGACGACACAGCTGTTTCATGATTGGCCGGATTCACCGCATGACAACGATCATGTGTGTTTATTGTCACGCCTTCAGCTCCACTAATGCTCAAAAATCTGTGTTTTTATAACAGTTAAAGCTCTTTTCATGTAGTTGCGATGTTGTATTGTGTCATGTTTATCAAAATAAAACGGATAAAAAACGTAGATCCCACTACATTGTTATTTAAATAGCATATGCTTATGTTGAACTTTATTCTTGTAAAAACAGATGCTGTAAGCAGTACATAAAGTTTTGAATGAAAAGGTCTCTGAAACATCAGTGTATTAGTCAAATATTGCATTTATTTCACTTCAGCTGTGATAAAGTATGCAAACCGATGCAAACGCAGCACGAGCATCACTACGGGAAGCAGAATGTGTCCGACTTCACGTCTCCGTTTTCAGCTCCTCCCCGCCTGCACGCGGCTAATCTCGCCGATCGGTTACATCCAGCCGCAGCAGATGTCGAACACACCTATAGTGTTAGGGGAGGGGCTATGCTCGGGGGACGATGTGCGTCATTAGACCCCCGTTTTAGCTCCGCCCAAAAAATCCTGAGCAGAGACTTGGTGAAAAACTGTTTAACGCTCTACCTTCACAATTAAGCATTCACACACTTTGTAATGTGTTTCATCAATACATTTGTAACATTTATAAAGTGTTTAGAAAGAATTCTCAGAATTGACTTTACAGTGACTTTAAAGATTTTTTTCTCATAATTTAACGAATTTGTTCTCGTAATTTAACGACTTTTTCTCGTAATTTAATAACTTTTCTCTCGTAATTTAATGACTTTATTCTCAACATTTTACCTCTACTTTTTTTTCTCGAAATGTAACGATTTTTTTCTCATAATTTAACGAATTTGTTCTCGTAATTTAATGACTTTTTTCTTGTAATTTAACGACTTTTCTCTCGTAATTTAATGACTTTTTTCTCGTAATTTAATGACTTTATTCTCAACATTTTATCTCGACTTTTTTCTCAAAATTTAACAAGTTTTTTCTCATAATTTAACGAGTTTATTCTCAACATTTTATCTCGACTTTTTTCTCGAAATTTAACGATTTTTTTGTCATAATTTAACGAATTTGTTCTCGTAATTTAACAACTTTTCTCTCGTAATTTAATAACTTTTTTCTCAACATTTTATCTCGACTTTTTTCTCGAAATTTAACGATTTTTTTCTCATAATTTAACGAATTTGTTCTCGTAGTTTAACGACTTTTTCTCGTAATTTAACGACTTTTCTCTCGTAATTTAATGACTTTATTCTCAACATTTTATCTCGACTTTTTTTCTCGAAATTTAACGATTTTTTCTCATAATTTAACGAATTTGTTCTCGTAATTTAACGACTTTTTTCTTGTAATTTAATGACTTTTCTCTCGTAATTTAATTACTTTTTTCTCGTAATTTAATGACTTTATTCTCAACATTTTATCTCGACTTTTTTCTCAAAATTTAACAAGTTTTTTCTCGTAATTTAACGAGTTTATTTCAACATTTTATCTCGACTTTTTTTTCGAAATTTAACGAGTTTTTTCTCATAATTTAACACATTTGTTCTCGTAATTTAACAACTTTTTTCTCGAAATTTAACAACTTTAATCTCGAGATGGTTTTAATTTTTTATTATTGCTTGGCCCTAATCCTCTTCCATATTGAATAGCAGCATTTCTGTTATGAAATAAATCAGAGATGATTACTACAATGTTCTTAAAACAAATGTACAATTTAATTCGATTTCTCTATATTTTATTTTAAAAACGGCATTACATTATCAGTAGGTTAATATTAAACACTTTTATATTAAAACACAATTTACAGATGTCTTATATTTTTTATAAGTTCTGTGCTTCTTTTTCTTTTTTTTACTCTCACAAAAATTATAAAAAAAATAGTTTGGAATCTTTTTCTTATTTTAAATAGGTCCTGCTAGAACCAAGCAACACCAAAAAAATGACTACTGCACTTCATATGATCAGATGCATTTCAAATAGTTGCAAAATGGACCAAAGAAAAAAAAAAAAAAAAAAACTTTATCACAACAAGTTTGTATGACCAAAATGACCAGCTAACATCATTTCACTAATCATATCATTGGCACATGGGAAAGTGTAAACAAGTACTAGTCAGGTAAAATCTCTCTATCATTCTGATTGGTTTATAGGAGTATAAAAGCTACAAAAATGCTTCCAATCATTGTTTTCTTATATTAGCAGTGGCTACCTTCAAAGAAAGATGTGCAGCCATCATCGCTTCAAAATGGACTCACATGCAAGGAAATTGCTGCAAAGAATATTTTTTAGTGAACCTCTTTAGGATGTCCCAGAGTGTCCAGCAAGCTCCAGTAAAGAAACCACTTCTTCTTTGTCTGGAGAAGAAAAAGTGAATGCCAAATGAGTCGTGTGTCATGCTGACAGTGAAGCATCCTGAGCCCACGTGTGGGGTTGCTTTTCATCCAAGACAGTGGGCTTTCTCACAGTTCTGCCCAAAAACACTGGCATGAATAAATGATATCTAAACATCCTGCACTAGCAACTTCTCCCAATGATCCAGGTGCAATTTGGTAACGATCCATGCACCATGTCACAAGATAAGAGTGATAATGAAGTGGCACGGAGATCATTGAAATTTTGGATTTGGTAACTGGTAACTCCCTGGATCGTAATCCCATAGAGAACCTGTAGTCTGTCCTCAAAAGGCAAATTGAGATCGACTCCGAGCCGTAATAAGGCAAGAATGGATCACCATCAGTCAGGATTTGGCCTAGAAGCATGAAACTGCAGAGGTTACGAAAAAGGGTCATTACTGGAAATATTGACTCTTTCCATATATTGAATGTTTTTTTGCCAATAAAAGTCTTTAAAACTTATGAAATGCTTATCATTGTTTTCACTGCCACAACTTTTGGCCACATCTATATATAAATTATACATTATATGGCCCATACTGAATGGCTTTTTTGAGATAACTGAAGCAGGAGGTTGCACCCAAACATACCTCTGAACGTTTTCAAAAGATTTATGTTATTTCCAGTGTTTTCCTAGAGCCCAAACATATGACCAAGTTCATGATTTTTACAACATGACACTATTTACAAGAAATCAAGCACTACCAAAGGTCATGATTACACTTGATTACACATACAACTGCTAAATCCAGTTCCTGACAAAAGCTACCATTTATTGCAATAAAACTGTTGTAACTTAGTGTCAGCCACCACCGTCATCAAAAAAGAAACACAAAATGTTACATTATCTTACAGTTTTGATAATAATCATGGTCATGTTACTGTATTAACAATAGTAACAACTGTATACAAGTGTTTCGGCAGAAACTATGGTTACCATGGAAAATGTGTGTAAGGAACAGTATTTCCAAATCTCTCCTTGCAATTTACAAAGACTTTATTATATTGTAGGACATGTGAACAAATGAAACATACACATACACAGATCAATCCTCTATAATACAAAAATGATCAAGAAGTCCAAATGTAATTTATCCTGTAAATAAAACTTCATCCAGATATAATTCTTTCATTTTGCCATATGTACATTGCCTGAACAATTTAGGGAAACTAAACAGTTAAAGGTGCATTTGACATTTTTCCCACACAATATCTGTGCAGTAACATGCTGTTCAGCAGATTTTATACTTAATGACGCAATAAGATCCAAACCTAACAATCTATTCAATTCTTATTTAATTGATTATTTATTACAATTTATTATTATATTATTATTATTTTTAGCACATATGCAAAACAGACATCCAAAGATTATGATCTTCATACAGATAACTGTTCACTGCATTAGCGTATCAGTAAACACATCGTGTTTTTTCATCGTGGATTGGACTATTGAGGTGACTGTGCTGATGCGGCTTGTCCTCATCAATATTCTGTAACATCATTAAACAAGCAAGAGAGACAGATACAGAATATAAGTTATTTGAGATGTGTGCTAAATGAAGTGGATTTGATAGCAAAGCTATACAAATGAATGAAAAAACAATCAATTCAACTTAAATCCTACTGAGGCTCCAGACTCAAGAGTAAAACTTGAGACTTGACCTGTGCTAAGCAATCTGCTATCTGCCATCAAGAGCTTTATCTCGAGCAATGACCGCCTCATCAAACTTGATCATCAGTGTGGTTCCCTTATGCCAGTGGACAGTGACTTTGGCTGGGAAGCCACTGTGGGTTAAGATAGCCTCCACAATGCCACCAGTGAAGGCTGCACAGTTTAAAGTGCTATTCTCTTTAGGTACTGATATGTAGGCATTGATCAAAGGCTCCTTTTCAATGATGTAGTATGTTTTGTCATCATCGTTGGCTTGTTCCAGTTTGTCTGCCTCCTTTCCAAACAAAGATTTCCACACATTTACCTAGGAAGAAGTCAGAAAGAAAGTTAAAGGGTTATTTCACCCAAAAATAAAAAAATTCCTTCATCAATCACTCATCCTCATGTTGTTCTAAAGCCATAGAAGTTTTTGGAACACAAATGATGAATTTACATAGACCACTCAAATTTGGTAGACGGAAGCTTGAAGATGCTTGTTTGTCACAAGAACCAATGAGGTTTGTTCTTGCGGGTCAAGCAAGTACAGTTGAGCTTCCGTTTACCAAATACCATGGAGTGCTCTATGTCTGCTGATCAAAGTTTATATGTGAATAAAAGCATAATTCAAATCTGTTCACCATATGAAGTGATCGTGTCTCTTAAGAAACCTTGGATTCACATGGATTTATTTTACGAACGACAGTTTTGGGTTAACAGACTTTCGGTGGATGGACAGAAATCTTGTTAGTTTGTGTTTCAAAGATGAACAAAATTCTTATGGGTTTGGAACAATTTAAAGGGTTAGTTCACCCAAAAATGAAAATAATGTCATTTATTACTCACCCTCATGCAGTTTTACACCCGTAAGACCTTCGTTCATCTTCGGAACACAAATTAAGATATTTTTGATGAAATCCGATGGCTCAGTGAGGCCTCCATAGCCAGCAATTTCCTCTCTCAAGATCCATAAAGGTACTAAAAACATATTTAAATCGGTTCATGTGAGTACATTGGTTCAATATTAATATTATAAAGCGACGAGAATATTTGTGGTGCACCAAAAAAATAAAAAAATAAATAACGACTTATATAGTGATGGCCGATTTCAAAACACTGCTTCAGGAAGCATCGAATCATGATTCGGATCACGTGTCAAACCGCTAAACTGCTGACTTTGGCGCTCTGAACCGCTGATTCAACACAAAAGATTCATAACGCTCCGATGCTTCATGAAGCAGTGTTTTGAAATTGGCCATCACTATATAAGTCTTTATTTTGGGTTTTTTGGTGCACCAAAAATATTCTCTTCGCTTTATAATATTAATATTGAACCACTGTACTCACATGAACCGATTTAAATATGTTTTTAGTACATTTATGGATCTTGAGAGAGGAAGTGTCATTGCTCCCTATGCAGGCCTCACTGAGCTATCGGATTTCAACTAAAATATCTTAATTTGTGTTCTGAAGATTAACAAAGGTCTTACGGGTGTGGAACAACATGAGGGTGAGAAATAAATGACATTATTTTCATTTTACGGTGAACTAACCCTTTAAGAGTGCATAATTGATAACAGAATTTTCATTTTTGAGTGAACTATCCCTTTATAGCCTATGGGAACTTCAACCAAAATGACATACAATATGTAAACAAATAAAAAGTAATACCTTAATAAATAGAAGTATGTTTAATACTTTGGTTTCCCTTTTCCCATTTTTCTCCCTCATCACAAGCACATCCAGAAGACTGGCTCCAACACCTTGACCCATGTCAGCCAGCCGGGCCTGGAGCTCAGACACCGAGTACACGCGGCTCTGACAGTATTGGACCATCTCGGAGAAGAGCAACGCGAACGCGCTAACGCTCACCTCCGTTTTAGGACGCGTGAGCGAGCGCTCGAGGATCGCAGATTTGCCTCGCGTGAAGCGGACCTCCATTCCGTCCACACCAAATTTGAATCGCAATCTGAATTAAAGAACAAAAGTGCCTGAGCCCTGGAATACAATGACAGTTTGTGTTATAAATCAGCACATTGTACTTTGTAAATATATATGTTTGCGAATGCGTAGAGTTGAACTGTCAAGAGTTGAATGTCATTCATTGCTGCTCTTATCATGTAGCTGTTGGCCTCTGGCTACATTATGGGGTTTCCTAAATATATAGAGGCTGAATGCACTACGCCGAACTAGTACAGAAATTACATGAAATGATAAAGCAGGTATCAAAATTACAGCATATTTCGTTGCTCACTAGCGTTTACCTGATGTTTTGTGTTTCAGTTCCGGATGCGTGAAGCCACGATTAGTACAAAATGCCATTGTGACCGGATATTTTCAATATAAAAGTAGGATGGGAAATAGCAATGAATTTGCGTTTGTGAAATACAGCACATTGTTTTTTTAGTGGTAAGCTAGTTATACATTTTGAAAATGCATTGTTTCATTTAATTTTGTCATTTAGGCACGAAATTGTCAGTGGAAAAGACTTTTATTTTGAAATCATAACTCCAAGGTTACTCGCCGGGATGCGCTTTGCTCACAGTGCGAGATGTGCCTGTAAATAGTAAACTTCAAGAAGAGCCAATTAATATCCCTCGACGTAAGTATGCAATTAATTTTGGAAAGCATGACTATACAATCAAGATATGCTTTATATACATGTACTTTTATTATAATTTTATATTCATTTAAAAGTATTTTTCTCTGCATCCGTGAAGAAAACTTTTTTTCTGCATGCATGTCATGTTCAAATGAATAAGGTGCAAGTTAAGTAACCTTCAAAACATAAAAAATATATATTTTTCAAATAAACATCAGCTTCTCCCTCTCATGTAAGGGGGTTTAAACTTCACTGCAAGGTGTGAGAATGATTCCTGCGTTCACAAGTCTCAGACACTTTGGCACAACTACAATGAGAAGAGCAGGTAAGAAACAGCCTTTTTTAATTATTGAAAAGTATATTGGTTAACATTCATCATAGCTGCTTCAAAATGAACTTTTAAATACATTTAGGGAGCATTTCAACTAATGATGACCCTTCTGTACTTTGACACAGCGTCTGAGTTCCGACTGACTGTCCCATGGGGAGAGATGAGAGGTCAGGTTTGGGGTCCTTCTCATGGTCGTCCTGTGCTGTGTTTGCACGGTTGGGCTGACAACAGCGGGACGTTCAATACTCTGATTCCATTGCTTCCTAAAGGTACAGTGTTTGATTCCAGCAGAGAAGAATTCATGACCATTATGAAGATCCACATTGATAAATTCATTCTTACATACTTCATTTACAAGCATCGATGAAGTGGCAGTGGTTCTCATTTTCTCTCTGTTTTTCTTTTTCTCCACATCTCTCTCAGACTGGAGATTCATAGCCATTGATTTTCCAGGTCATGGTCTCTCGTCTCATAGGCCTGATGGATGCTTTTATGCCTTTCCTTTGTATGTGGCAGATGTTCGGCGAGTTGTAGAAGGTTTGAAGCAACTCAGGACTTTGTTACAAACTGATAATGAATCATCTTCACTACAAAAACAGTAACGTTTTTGCCTTATTTTCCACAGTTAAAATATCTAAAAATGCTTACAACAAGATAAATGTAACTGAGAAGCAAAACTTGTTTTCAGAGAAGGTGTCCTGAATTTATTTGAGCAAGTTTAGCAAAAGTTACTGCTATTACAGTATGGCAAAATAAACTTGTATTCAAGATACAGTCTTATTCAGTGTTGCTTGTAAAGTAAATATATCTTGTTTTAAGACTTCTTAGTTATTTTTCATTGGAAAACGAGGCAAAAATATAATTAACTATATTTGTATTTTTTCTCCATTTGCTCGCAGCTCTTCAGTGGAAGCGATTCTCTATTATTGGACACAGTATGGGTGAGTCAACTCTTTTACTGTGGTCTTCATTCACTGACGGGTCAAAGTTCTCTTTAGTGTGTGAAAGGTCGGAGGATCTATGTAAACTGTAAATTAGCTGACGATGAATAATAGTATTGTGTAGCTGTGTTATTGTAGTGCTCTGTAAAGCGCTTGTATTCTGTAGCTTTTCTTCTATTATATAACTATATAGTAGTAGATCAGTAAGAGGGCATTAGTAGGACACTGGGATGAACACCACAAGTCTGATTTCATATTGCCCTACTATTTATAGCATCCCGGTGCTCTAAATGTCATCCTTATTCATGCCAGATTATGATTCACGTTTTTGAATACCTGCAATATTAGTTCCAAGGATTTGAGCTTGAATTTAAATGAATCCAAATCTATTAAATTAATCCATGTGTGTGCTTTAAATACAAACTTTGAAAAATGTAAAGGGTCAAACATGGGTAAAGATATAGGATGTATGTCAATATATGATTTATCTCTGCCAATACTGTTATAGTTGTGGTGTGGATTCTGCTATCTTTTATATTTAGAATGATTTTTAAGGCCCGTTCACACATTTTGGAAAAGTTGGAATCACTTTTAGAATGATTTTTTTCCAGCTGATGAACGATAAAAATATTGAGAGCCAGTCAGAATCCATCCTACTTAAAAGAGCTTGAGCTTTTTTTTTTAGCCTTACATGTTAGACTGTGATTATTAGTTCTAAACGATGCAATGTGCTGTGAATGCCCAGGAATTATGTATAATATTTATTTTACGATAGAGTGAATACATACACCTATAAACAATCTTGGTGTAACATAACCACATTAATAATCACATTAATAATTTTGACACTGAAATAAGTAAAATAAAATAAATAAATGCAATTATTGTTTTTATATTGTTTTTGATCTGGATTAAATACCTGTCCATTTACCATAATTTGATGTTTCTTTAACAGGTGGGAATGTGGCGGGAATGGTAAGCATCCATTATAATGCTTTTCTATTTATGAAAAAGAGTTGTTTAGTACAGTAGTTTTGAACTTGCTTCATGACCCAGATTTTACATTTGACATAAAGGCACAACCTATCACAGTACTAAAATGACGCATTGTTAAAAGTAGTAAAGCTGTATATTCCCAACAGTTTGCTAAATTATTAACATTTTTCTATCTTGCCTATGCATGAGTATAAAGCTTTTCCCTGCTGCCTTTGAACAGATACATTTTTGGGTTTGGAACAGTTAAGAACCAATGTTTTAGTACAGTCACTGTGTTGTGTAAATGTAATGTGTGAATGTTCTGATTTTCCAGTTTAGCGCGTTATACCCTGAGATGGTTGAAGCTGTAGTTCTCTTGGATACTTTTGGATTCCTCCCGACAGAAGTGGTAACAAATATAGCTGCAAGCAGCCATTAAGGGGCCAAGCACAAAGAAGCAAGCAAGAAGTAAAATCATCAGTAAAATATAGCATTTTATTTCATATATTTTATTGTAGTTAGTTGAAATTTAATATTTTGTTTAGTTATAGTGCCACCAACAGGTGCAATCCCACCACTTTTTTATGTGTCCTCAGAGTTTAGGAGTTATAGACGTGTATGAGTACATAAAAAATGACCCATGCATGACATGGATTGCATTTTTTTGCCACTTTCTATCAAAATTTTGGGCTGTAACGTTTAGCCAATGGCCTATGATTCTAAATTTCCGATGGTGGTTGTGTCTTAATCAGACTAACGGTTTCCAAGATATTCTCAAATGTTGTTTTAATGCTAAATCGCAACGTTGCACAAACCATAAGGCGAAACCTAGTATATTAGGTATCGTTGGAGTCAGCAAGGATTCAGTAATCTAAGGTGATGACTCCCATGAAAATAAGTCAACCACATCAAAAGTTATGAGCATATGAATATTTTTATTTCACCACTACGTGGCGCTGTCACAAAACTTCTCAGGCTCCTTCAGGGCATCATGCTGATGACCCATATCGAGTTTCGTAATGATAGGCTAATGTGTTAAAAAAAACGCAGCATTTTGCTACAAAATGCAGAATGGCTGACGGCCAGAATGGCTGATATGGTCAAAAAGTTTTATAAATAACCGGAAGTTATGAGCAAAAATAGACTTTTTCTATTTTTTGCTATCTCCAGACCAGTAGGTGGCACTGTGCAGAAACACAGTATGTAGCCTCAGGTCATGCTTGTGATGAATTTTGCATGTTCTTGCAATGAGAATTTTCAATAACTTTTCACCAGCATAGTCTGAAGATGATCTGATTTGATTTTCATGAAAATTGGAGCAAAAGTCTCGGGGGAGTTTGAAAAAGTAGGGTTTTTTTTGGCAGAAATATTTGACAGGAAAAGTTTCATGATGGAAAATGCCATCATAGGGTGCAATCGAATTATATTGAGCCAAGGAATTTTGTTTCTAACCCTTATGGTTCAAAAGTTATCAGCATAAACATGAGTGAAACTTTGGACAAGTGGTGGCGCCAGAGAGTTTGTTCTAGAGACAAATTTGCTGTAGTTTATGTTGGGACTGTCCTCTATCAGGGTGCCAAATTTCATAACTTTCCCGCAAGCAGTTCTATGGACTGCCATAAACTCCCAGAAAGGAAGAAAAATAATAATTAAAGCTTCAAGCAGTGATGAAAGGGCCCTCGCACCCGGGCTCACTGCCACCCGGTGGCCTTAGGAATGGGTGTGATTAACGCCCGGTGGCGTTAATCACATTCATTAGCACTTAGCCAATTGTTGCATGATTTAATGCGTGTCTAGCATGTTTGGTACTTCGTGGCATATACAAATGTGTTTCAGGGAGTGAATTACAGTGCAAAGCATGCCATTTCCTGTTGTCAGTAGGTGGCACTAAAACTAACTGAATATTAGCATATAGAGTCTTCAGGCCAGGACTCTTATCACACATGTGAAGTTTGGAGCAGATTGGATACTGTCTGCCTGAGTTACAACAACTTCCTCCTTCATGGCAAAACATCAGACTTTGTCACACGCCACGGACAGTGAAAACTGTAGATCTTTGCAATTTAACATCGCTAAAGACTTAAAATAAGACTTAACAAATTTGATTTTGATCTGGGTAAATCTCTACGAGGAGTTAACCACAGTGTAAAACACGTAATTTCCTGTTGCCAGCAGGTGGTGCTATGACTGTAACTTGGCATGTAGATGTGTTCAGGCCATGACTCTAATAAAACGTGAAGTTTGATCGGACACTGCATGCCTCAGTTACAGCGACTTCCTGTTTCATGGCGAAACATTGAACTTTGTCAGGCCGCCACTGAAATGTCCTTCAGCGAAAACTGAAAATTTAACGTCGCAAAGGCCTTTAGATTAGACAGACCAAATATGATGTTTTTCTGATTAAAGCTTTAGGAGGAGGTCGTTAAATTACGTCTTGAAATGGCAAAAAAATTCAGAGAAAGAATTGCAGAGAAAATTCAAAATATCTCACTTCCTGTTGGGTTTACAGATTTTGCACCCAGGACTTTTTTGTAGGTATTGGGTTGTTACATGTGTCTACTGAATTTCATACCTGTACATGAAACGTAGCATGAAAGGTGCTTAATTGAAATTTTGTAGGTGGCGCTATTGAGCCATTTTGCCACACCTAATTCAGAATCCCATATCTGATGTAAATTTTCACCATTTCTGACGCGTGTGCAGAGTTTCATGAGTTTTCGAGCATTTAGGCCCTCTAAAATGCGATTCATTTTGGAGAAGAAGAAGAATTGACTCCGCAATTACAATCGGTTCCTCACACCACCGGTGCACAGGCCCTAATAAGAACGCCAACTGATACAGTAGGTGCCATCGCACCTTCAGTGCTTGGCCCCTGTAAATAGAGCATGTTAGAGTCGCTGTCTGTAAACATAGAGAAAACTTCTTGTTCAACATGCATACAAGATAAATGTTTATTTGTCCTTTCTTAGCCTGACATGTTTAAAAACATGAGAAAAGGGATAAATGATCAAATCCATTATGACAACAAGATGGATGAAAGGAAAGAGAAGGTGTACACGTACGAGAAAGCCAAAGAAAGGTGAAGAATGCCTGATGTCATATTTTCTGTTGAGTTTAAGCTTTGCCATTACCATTACACGTGACCATTACACGTTACTACATGTACTGCAGTAATAACAGTAAATCATGTACAATTACCAAACCCTATGCCTGCTTAGTAAGTACATGTAGTTAATTAATATTTCTCAGTACTAACTTGAATAAGTACAATAACAATGTCACCTAAAAATAAAATATAACAATCTTTACTGTCACTTTTGATCAATTTAATGCATCCTCGCTGAATAAAATCATTAATTCCCTTTCCTAAAAGTCGTACTGACTCTAAACAAATTGTATATAAATTATTATTGTTCTCTTACAGGTTGAAGATTGCAAACCCCGTTCTTTCCGATCATTCCGCAGATATTCTGTTGGAGCGAGCAGTCAGAGAGGTTGAGGGAGGTAAGACATGCTCTAGTTGTACATTCACTCCTAGACTTTCTCACAGGTTTTGCTCAGACAAAACATTTTATTATACTATTATAGCTCTCTAAATGATTTCCTTTCTCTTAAAGGATTTATATTCACCAGAGACTTCAGGATCAACCTGGTGAGCCATTTCTATATATTTATTCATTCCTTTACATTTCAGTTGTGTGTTTATTCCATTTAACAAGATTTCAGATTTTGTTCGACTGTTTAACCCACATTTATGTATCTTGTTTTCTGCTTTACAAATGTCTTGTTTAGGAAGGAATGTGTGAAAATATACACTATACACATCATGATTAATGTGATATATCTTTTTCTGCTAACTTCTGATGGTTTTGTTTCAGAAAAACATTGTAAATATTAGTATGCAACAAGGCCTCTACATGCTGTCACTAATTAAAGCCAGAGTGATGCTACTGCTGTGAGTTCAATTTACACACACAAGTTTTCAAAGAGTTCATGAGAAACACTGTACACATTTATGCACAATGCTCAAAATTAGGGCCGCACCATTATTACATTTCTGTCCAGTGCTGATAGGATGATGGTTATTTTCATGTTATGGCCAGAAATCAATAATTTGGAACACCTTGAAATTATAAGGTATTATGACATTTTTGTCAAAATTTAGTTATTCACATATTCTTATTCTGTGACTTATTTACATTGTTTTTTTTGTTTTGTTTTTTTTATTATGTTGTGTACATTTTGTATGGAAGCCCGTTTCCGTCACGAAATAAAAAAATTAAAACAGTCATTGTGAGTTTTTATCTCACAGTTCTGAATTTTTTCTCAGAAATCTTACTTTATCTTGCAATTGCGAGTTTATATCTCACAATTCTGACTTTATAACTTGCAACTGTGAGAAAAAAGTCAGAATTCTGAGATAAAAACTCGCAATTACTGTTTTTATTTTTTTTACTTAGTGGTGGAAATGGGCTTCCATACAAAATGTACACAACTTAAAAAAATTAAAATAAGTCACAGAATATTTAGACAACAAAAAGGTTCTATCTACAAAGTCGAGTGGAATGCAAAAAAATTGAAGCTCAGTATCTTAAACCGCTCAGAATGCAGATAGAACCTTATAATTCCAAGGTGGTAAATTGGCACTGGCAGATATTAAATGATCTACTATTATGTGTAAATAAATACAAAATAAAAGACATTTTAGTGCTACAAGTCATCATAACATTATAATGTACAGTATGAATAATATTTTACTATTTGAAATAAAGTGGCCCCAAAAGTATTCAACAGTAAAGTTACACAAAATGCCTGAATGTCATTGTACTAAATAAGATATTTAAAACAAGTGCTAGACCTGCATGATTAATTGTTAAAAAAAAATCACAATTTCGATTCAAATACCCACGCAATCTCATTCCTAAATGACAACGATTCGCCTGTGTCTGTTAAACCTTGTTAACCAAAAAAATCTGTTCAGTTTATTTGTGATTTGAATTATTCATTAAATAGATTTGTTCAAAAATCCAGCAATGAAACAAGTGAAGCATTCATGAGTGAGTCATTGAATCATTCATTCAACCTGATTTTTTTTTCATTCAAATTCATTTAAATGAATTAAACATTTACAATAGACTACAGCAATTAACGTTTTGTCAGAACCTCTAGTAAAATGCATGTTATTTTGTTTAACTGTCTGTTCAGAATTGTGGGAAATTCTATTTTAAACAAAAATAGAGAATACATATCATGCAGCTCTACCAAATGACATCTGTGAACAATTGATGTATAAATGTGCGTAAGTGAGGCTTTAGTGCCCAAATACTTTTTGGGATGATTGTTAAAAATACTGTTTATCCTAACACTATCAGATACATACACTATCAGACAGAATTTGTGTCTTAAAGATGTTTCTTTTCCAGGGCAAATGAGGGTCTGTTCAAAACGTTTACTCTACCTAATGGATATGGTGATATGATTCGGAAGAGCTGGACTGATCAAAAAGTAAGATACATACACATGCACACATAAATGAGGGTAAAACGTATGTCTGGAATGGCAGTATGTACAAATATATCTTTCTCACTCCTCTGCAGGCCACCATTATTGACATAGAAGGAGACCATCACATTCACCTCAACAAACCTGAGTCCGTGGCCTCCATAATCACTGATTTCCTTCAGTCACACAGTCCTGACAAAACAGAGAGTGAATGTGACAACAATCAGACTTCGAAATTGTAACACACACATGCAGATTCAAATAATGAGGTTTACTGATCCAAAGTATTCACATCATTAACCAGTTCTCATAATTTTGTGTTATACTGCAATACTTTTTTTAAGCATAACAAACTTATTTTCTCATATTACAAAAAGGTGTTCTGTTAAAAAAAAAACCTTCTGAACATTTGCAGTGTTTTGCACTCCATTCATCCATTCGTCTTCCAGTTTTAATGCTGGTGGAAATCACCCACACAAAAGGTGCGGATTCGCAAAATACATTGCTTTGAATTTTGGTCTTCCCATTAAGGCCAGTTTTCTATGGAGTCAGTTTTTGTTAATGACTCTCTTTATGTTGAGTAATTAAAATGAAATGCTGCTGACGTTAATTGTAGTCTTAAAACAAAAAAAGCTTTAGTACCAAATCATCTTTATACATTACTAGATTTAATCTACTCAAAGAAAAGCTGGCCATGTGATACATATAAAAGTTTTGTGTGTGTGTGAAAACGTCTATTAATGTTAATAAATATTAATTAAAAACATCTGTGTTTTTTGTTTTGATTTTTTTATTGTGGTGATACAAAATTAAAGATTCATGTGTGTAATTTCTGAGCCAGAAACAAAATGTAAAAATAGTTTGACTATGTGCCATTAAATGTTCTCAATGTTCAGCATCATTATTCCAGTCTTCAGTGTCACATGATCCTTCAGAAATCATTCCAACATGCTGATTTGCTGTTCAAGAAACATTTGTGAGTTTCATTTCCTTCAGCCTTTGCTTAAAGCTGCACATCTTGCGTTTGCCTTGTGCTCATATGTAGGTCAGTGCTGCTCAGTTTTGCCTTACATTTGAGCCTATCAATAGCATGATACTATGAAGGCCAACAACTGTGTAATGGGCATTATTGTGATGAGATTATATGTGTGTGCTTGAGTTTAAGAATCTGCTTTGTTTATTCAGTCAAGCATTGCTCACCTCAAGCTAGTAAGACTTAAAGAGTAATGTAGCAGCTCCAAAGTGTGTGTGTGTGTGTGTGTGTGTACGCACACACTAGAAAGATTACATTAGGAAGATTAGTCTGGGACGTGTCATTCATGTTAAAGAATTTAATCCAGTTTAATAATTTATCCTCAGATCTATATGATTTTCTTTCTTTCATAGACTATGCATAAAAGGAGATGTTAAAGGGATAGTCCACCTGAAAATTCATACATTTTTACTCGTATTGTTCCAAACCTGTTTCACTTTCTTTCTTCTATGGAACATCAAAGAAGATATTTTGAAGAATATTAAAGGGTTAGTTCACCCAAAAATGAAAATTATGTCATTTATTACTCACCCACATGCCGTTCCACACTCGTAAGACCTTTGTTAATCTTCAGAAAACAAATATTTTAGTTGAAATCCGATTTCTCAGTGAGGCCTCCATAGGGAGCAATGACACTTCCTCTCTCAAGATCCATAAAGGTACTAAAAACATATCATAAATCAGTTCATGTGAGTACAGTGGCTCAATATTAATATTATAAAGCGATGAGAATATTTTTGGTGCACCAAAAAAACAACAAAATAACAACTTATTTAGTGATGGCCAATTTCAAAACACTGCTTCAGGAAGATTTGGAGCATTATGAATCAGTATATCGAATAATGATTCAGATCGCATGTCAAACTGCCAACGGCTGAGATCACGTGACTTTGGCGCTTCGAGCCGCTGATTCGACACAATGATTCATTTGTGATCCGATGCTTCATGAAGCAGTGTTTTGAAATCGGCCATCACTTTATAAGCCGTTTTTTTTTTTTTTTTTTTGGCGCACCAATAATATTCTCGTCGCTTTATAATATTAATATTGAACCACTGTACTCACATGAACCTATTTAAATATGTTTTTAGTACCTTTATGGATCTTGAGAGAGGAAGTGTCATTGCTCCCTATGGAGGCCTGTTCCGAAGATGAAAGAAGGGCTTACAGGTGTGGAACGACATGAGGGTAAGTATTAAATGACAGAATTTTCATTTTTGGGTGAACTAACCCTTTAATAATCAAAAACTTTCTGTTCCCATTGACTTCTATTGGATTTTTATTTCTTGTATTTATTTATTTATCTATTTATTATTTATTTATTTTTGGTCCATGATACATTTGTAGACATTGGGAACCAAAACTTTAGTTACCAGGTAACACTTTACAATAAGGTAAATGCTAATAATAGTTAACTACATTAGTTGATATGAACTAACAATGAAAAATACTTCTAAAGCATTTATTCATCTTAATTATGATTATATATGTAATCGATTAGTGCTGTCAATCGATTAAAAAAATAACTAATTAATCACATTTTTTCTGTAAAGGATTAGTTCGCTTTAAAATGGAATTCCCCCAAGCTTTACTCACCCTCAAGCCATCATGTGTATATGACTTTCTTCTTTCTGATGAACACAATTTGAGTAATATTAATAAATATCCTGACGCATCCGAACTTATAATGGCAGAGAACAGGACCAATGAGTATAATGCTCAAGAAAGTGCATCCATCCATCATAAATGCACTCCACATGGCTCCGGGGGGTTAATAAATAATATGTCTTCCGTATTCATCAGTTGCACTTTCTTCGTAAGTTGAATATGGAAGGCGGTCTGGCGGAAGCTAGATATTTTACTCTATAACATGTTAAATATGGATATTTTTCTTATACACAAACGCTTCGCTTCAGAAGGCCTTTATTAACCACCAGAGCCATGTGTGTGTGGAGTATGTTTATGATGGATGGAGGCACTTTCTTGAGCTTCATACTCGTTGATCCCATTCACTGCCATATATTTATTAATATAACTTGATTGTGTTCAGTGTATTTTACCACATCACCATTCACTGTATGGAAAGGAGCAGCATTAACATTCTGGTAAATGCCTACTTTTGTGTTCCGTGGAAGAAAGGAAGCCATACGGGTTTAAAACAACATGAGTGTGTGAGTAAATAATGACAGATGAATGACGCTGTGGCTTATTTGAACCTTTTCAGGGATTTGAAAACATTATACAACACAACGTCCTTCCTAAAAATGATTTCCAATAATATCTGCCATGATCCAGTTTGACATGAAATGACCAGGATTGGGAAGAAAGGGTTACAAAAAAAAATTATGTAACTTGTGCTCTGACCCTTTCCTCGTCAGAGATGTCTCCATGGTTACCCCCCTCCCAACTGGATGGCACAGCTTTGACAAGGAGAGCACGAAAGCAAGGGTGTGAGAAAACCCTCATTCCATAGCATCGAATAAGATAATAATATAATCGTCCATGTAGATGCACCAGCCATCTTTTTGGCTTCATTAATCAGCATTTTTATTAAGACGATTCTATCTGGGTTTAACACTTTAAACCCCAAACTACAGTGCCGGTTCACAGACGATCAAAGAAAGACTGCAGGTATGTGGAGACATGATGTAAAGCTGATGTTTTATAGCATGCTGTCCTTCATTTTTAGTGTATTCATCTTCATTGTACTTCATGTTGTACTGCAGAGTAAAATGGGAATTGTTACTGTTAGGTACTGTTAAGAATGAGTGACAACACAGTCATATTTCGATATGGATCATGGAATGTTTCATATACTGCAGTAAACATGTTTTCATTTTAATTCAGAGAATAAAAAAAACTGTCTTCATGTTTTCTCTCTTTCTATACTTTTGAGATAGCACAATGCCTTGGATGTTTCTAGACTGGTTCGTCCCCGTCTATCTGCTGGTCTCAGTCCTGGTCCTGGCCGGTTTCGGAGCGTGTCTGTATTTTCTGGAGCCTGGTCTTCAGGATGCCCACAAGTGGAGCAACAAGTCAATGAGACACCAGCCGCTGGCTCCCACAAGGCAAACACACTGCAGAGATGACGACAGCAACGCCTTGTTATGATGGGACATGTGTGGACGCAGCAATGAGACATTCGTGCCAAATCACCCACTGATGCCACTTTATCAAAATCACAGGGTTTTTTTAATTATATGCAATGATCTGCAATCAGATTACAGAGTAAAATGGTATAATAATCCTGCAGAACTCCATTAATTTATATTTACAATGATTGGTATTTGCATTAAACATTGTAATGGTAATTAAATTTGGGTCAATGGGTAACTGAACTCGGTATGCTGTTCAGAGTGTTAAGGTGGTAAAGTCAAAGTGATAAGTTAAACCAGTTGAATATAAGTTCTTCAGGAATGAGCCGCCTCTTGACATTGCAGTCAAAAGTAAAAATACATATTGCTATTCTAGCCTAATTTTTGGACAGGATGAAGTGTACGACTGACATGTTTACCTGTTGTAGCATATCCACGACACTGACGCAAAATGTGGCATCAGAAAAGCACTAAATAAAGATTTCGGCCCTGCAAAACAATTTGATCAAATCCAGAGATGGTTCCCAACAAACCTCCCACACAAGTCAATGTTAGAGTAAATTTAAGTGACATTTGGCCAAACTGGAGGAGCAACCGTGACATTTGTGTGAAGGGGGTATGGTATGAAAACACATTACATACAATGAACAAACAAAATGGAATGTTTCCAGATCATGACGGTCATGTTCCGGGTTGTGAACATGCCTGAAAAATCTGGAAAATCTGTCACAAGATACATATACTCAATATCAATATATACTGAACTACTCAAAATGCTATAATTGTCATTAGGCATCAAATAATGGTAGAAATATCTAAAACTGAGCAGTTACAAGCTGCTGATATAAAAATCTGCCATGTTTTAAAATTATATTCAAGACTTGTTCTTTTTAATAACACCATTTTAGTTGTATCATCTGTTGCAGATGTTTTAACTTTTGCAATGTCTTTAAGGGTACGTTACGACAATGATGTACTAAAAACGGAAATGTTTTTTTTTGCATACAGATGACAGCCTTGTCGAAACGATCCACGAAAACGTCTAAAAATGCTGTATTATTCACGCCAGGCCAGTAGTTGGCGATATCACTTTGTCTACGCGCAAACAGAATGAACATGTAGGCTAATACTTATGCGCATGACGTCATCGCTTTCACAAATTCGTGTTTTTGTAGTTTACACAGAGACAATTACTTTTTCAGGCCCCCAAAATGCTGTTGTCGTGTAAATGAATGGCCAAAATGCATAAAAAGTTTTCCGTTTTTAGTTGAAAACTGATGTCTAAACGGCCCTTAAAATGAAAAAAAAAACTTTGTTATTATAGTCTTTTTTGTGGGCTACTGTTTTTATCCGAGGCCTTGGAAGTGTTTTAATAGTTGTTTTTATGTGCCAATATTTTTGTGTCTCTTGCATTATTTTTAGTCAGTATAGCATCTGGATGCACACTGATTTTCATTAACAGAATGCAATGTTTCTTGGATTCAAACAATGTTAAATTGTTGGTTAATCATACTTTGGACAATCACACATAATAATGGCATTCATAATAAAGTGGATAATTGTATCATCAATTGGAGCCTGTTTTTTTCCCCTCTTGGAAATATTACTATATTAAACACAAACTGGTCAAGAAATAGTTCTCCTCTGCATGTTTCCACTTGATTTTGGAGTTTCACAAATTTTGCCATTTAGCGAGTATGATGTGAAGAGAGTGGGTGAATGAGACAGTGGAGCTTCAGATGAGAAGAATGGAGGGAATGTAAGTCTAGTACCCACCATTTCCTGACGCACTCTTCCCCCTTCATTCTCTCGCTCCTCTCTTCCAGTAAACAAGCCACAGGATCACAGGTCAGTAATATTACATATCACTTTCAGAATTTGATGTACTCACTATATGCCATAGTAGGATAATCCAACACCTTTTCTTTAGATTCAATGGACAAATTTACTTTGGAATCCTTTTTTGTTATGTTAGTCTTATTTTTTATTTAGTCAAGGTTCTTTTTTAGTTACAGTGACATTTGAAATCTCATAGGCTGTGTCTTATACTGCAATGAACCCAGGGGAGCAAGACCCAACTGGAAACACATTACCTACAGGATCTTCCTTCAACACATCCTCTCTGTTCTCAGCAAGACTCTCTCCATGTTTTGACCCTACTTCTCCTTCCCCTTCCAGTCTCTCGCCATGTCCAGTTATGTCAGCCTCCTCTCCCTCCCGTCTCTCACCTTTATCCTCTTCTCCTTCTCGTCTCAGTCCATCGTCCCACTTTATTTCATCTTACTCTCCTGTTCGTCTGTCTCCTTGTCCCACATGTGACCCATCTACCTCACCCACTAGAGTGTCCCCCTGTCCCATGCCTCTTTCCCCCTCGGTTGTCTTAAAAAAGCCCATCCACATTTCCTCCTTCAGTCAGACCGGCCAAAGCTTGGAACAAGAGAACCAGACGCACAGTTCTTCAACCAGGTATTTTTCTCTCAATACAGATGTTTTCAAACGTTTTTGATGCCAAGGACCCCCAAATTTGCATATGACTAACCGCCCTCCCTAAAATATAAAGACTCATTCATACTGTGTGAGAAACAATGTGATATCATTGCTGTTTGCAAAATTTAATACTTTTTTATTGTTACTGTACTGAAGCAAATTATTAAAGGGATTGTCCATCGAAAATTCTGTCATAATTTACTCACCCTCAAGTTGTTCCAAACCTGTATACATTTCTTTTTTCTTCTGAACATAAAAGAATACATTTTGAAGAATAGGGTAACCAAACAGTTGTAGGGACCCATTGACTCCCACAGAACACTAAAAATCATTACAAATTCTACGGATCCCCTGGAACCCTCTTGCGCCCCTTTAGGAGTCCTTGGACCCCCAGTTTGAAAACTCCTGTCTCAGTATACTACATTATCATTTGTCATTTCCAAACATTACATAATTGCTAATGTCTTTCATTTTACAACGTTTTACACTGTTGAAAAATTTGGACAAAAGTGTTATTTTGTTTCATTTATCAAACCTAACGCCTCTCATCCATTTTCCATTGTTCTTTGTTCTACAGCAACATCAATACAGTGGATACATCCCTGAATTCACCACAATTGAAGCCAGTAAAGACCATTTCTCAAATAGAGACAACAATTAGACAGTTACCAACTGACAAAGACAAACCATTACGTTCTGCTGATTTCCGTGGTAAAACATGGCCAATAAACAGCAAAATATCTAGATTTACACCCATTTCATCCACTGAGAGAAGCGTCAGATCAATCCCCATAACCAACGCGAGGGGTCACAAAAAGCAAACTGGCCTACAACAAGATCCATTCAGACCTCAACCGCAAGAGAAACTAAAACAAAATTCGAACATCTGCAACCAAGTTAGCAAGCCTTCAACGGTTGAAAGCTTAAGCCCTAAAAATCTCAGACATGTTGAAAAAAGTGAAAGCAGACCACAAAATTTAACCGGATATCAAAAGAAGCGCCAATCGCAGGACCCTACTTTAGTTCGAATCCGGCTTGGATTGATTAAAACAGGGAGGATTATAAACTCTGCTGCCCACTTGTCTAATCTGGAGAAGATCAAGGGAAGCAGTGAAGAGAACAACCTAAAAATTCAGAGCGATGGACATCCTGCTGTTTCAGAAAAGTTACAACAGCCCATTCATTCAAAGATAATGTTAGGGGCAGCCAAGCAGATAATAAGACCTACCATGATGTGTCAGAAACTTCAAAACCACCCACAAGCTTCAGCTGAAGGAAAGAGACAACTTTACAAACAATCAACACCTACAAATCCAGTCTCATTACCTAAAGCTACAACAAGCCAAAAGGATATTTTTCAAGAACTGAAAAATGGAAGTTCTCCAAAGGAATACGGTGAACTGGTTTCATCAAGCTCATCAACAAGGCAAAACAGAGCTTCAGAGGACTGTAACACCACGATTAACTCCTCCCAAAACAATCAAACCAGTGCCAATGACAACCAAGAGTCTAAACTAAAGATCAGGCCGCAGTCCACAGCTTCCGAGACAGAGACGTCCGTCATCACATCCCATTACAATAATGCATCAGATCAGTGCGGCCGAATGAGCTGCTTCCAGTTCCCTTTGAAGAGTCCCAGATCATTCACTGAATGTGGTCAGCTGAGCAGAATCTGTAGACCAGTGATCAAAAGAACATCTGACAGTAGACCTACATACTTCAAAACTCCTCAGGCATGGAGAAGATCTTCCTCCAACCAAACAGCAAACACAGGAAGGGATGTTAGAAATTCATCTCAAAATAGATGCAACCTTTCAGATTCAGATTCTTCTAAATCTTCTTCAAGCGAAGCGACCTTGCATGAAGATTACAGATTCGGAAGAAAATACAGAGGTGCACGGTTATACAAAAAGTGTGCTACTAGTTGTCCAGCTAAATTTGTTGGCAAGAAACATGATGCCACTGTTCACCCGGACCTCTCTGGCAGCCCAAGCACACACACTAACTCTGAAATACTGGAATGTTCCATTGCTGGATGCATGCTGCAGTGTCCATTCACTCTAGATCAACAACAAGAGTCCAAAAACACACTTCATACTACAGATTGTGACAGATTTAGAGAAGTAACCCACCCGTGGTTAAGAGAGCAAGAAGACCCCCCACCATTACAGCCATCTGTAGCCGCAGGCAAGAGGAGTGGAGCTGACGTACAGTCCTGCCCTGAAGAATGCGTGTCTACAGGTGAGTGCAAAGAAAAATTACTGGAATTGCATTAGAAGGATTGTATATAAAGACTCAAGACATCCCAAATATAGTATACATTTTGTATAAACAATCTTAGCATATAAAATATTACGTATCAGAGAGTAGTGCATGTTTGGGCGAGAATAACAGTTAGTACTTCTCATACTTAGGGTTAGGGATTTGAAACTCATTAAGCCTAAATATTTTACTTTGGTGCATAATATGTTACTTCAAATTGACACATCAATTCATGTGGCTAAGGAAAACAAGCAACCATCCAGAACACTGTAGCAACTGCATCAGCCTTTAAAAATTGCTCACTTTAGCACCTGAATTGCACTGACCTGGCAAAATGAACAAGCACCACTTGCATATTTGTCTGGAATCTGATACTGGCCTGCAACTCTAATATTTATGAATGTATACAATTATCACTAATTGTGAGTAAGTGGGAAAGATATCACAACCAGCATATGTATGTCATCAGGGCCTAAAATTAAAACTTGCTAAGTATGATATACTCGGCTAGTATATGAAATAGTGTCAATGGCCAGTTGTAACAACGCAAAATTGTGAGAACATGAATGTGAACAAATGTGAACGACGCTTGGGACAGTTGACGGGCCAGTGTTGTATCGTCACGAAAGTTTAAGCCTTTAAATATTCAAGCTCAAGAATACGCAAAAGGGAACACAATTTGTTACTCACATGCTGTGTGAAGTTTTTTGTGCGCAAACATCTGAAGCATGCGCCCAGAAATCCGCGTCTCAGACAGTGCGCGAATACTGAGTACTGAATCTCTTTCATGTCTTCTTCATGAGCCTGAACAGACATATTCAAACAAAATAATGTCAACAGTGTTGGGGAAAGTTACTTTTAAAAGTGATGCATTACAATACTGCAATCCCTAAAAAAGTAACTAATTGCATTACTTAGTTACTTTTTATGAAAACTAATGCGTTACATTACTTTTGCGTTACTTTTTCTCACCTGGGCTAGGCTTGCTTCTTTTTTAATAACAACAAAAAAAGTTCTATTTTTGGCAAATGTTAAGACCCTTTCACACCAAAAGTGAAATGAAAAAGCCTCAGGCTGAAGGAAATGCATATTTACACCTGTACAGTAGAGGGCGCTGCTCAATAAACCTTTCAGCTGTGCTGCCATTCTGGAATAAAGAAGAATAGCATACAGGAGAAGGACGTTTAACACTCATTTCAAAGTAGTTTTTGCTTATTAGTATGGTTGAATTTGATCATTGAAGGTCAGCAGCGAAGACACTGGTTAATAAAGTGAGATTATATATAAATTATATTTGTGTAATTTAATATAGTTAATTATTACAGGTTTGCATAAAATTCTGAGATTGCATTTCACAGTTTTTATTCATTTTGAGGAATACTGAATGTATTTATGCAAGTGAGATAAGTAAATTCATGTTCACATTTAGTCTAGAACTACAATAACCATCACGTTCACACAGCGATCACAACACCTCTGCACTTTATTTCTCTCAACATGAGGACAGGAGAGCTGTCAGTCAATAAATGTGAAAAAGTAACTTGCGTTACTTATTTGAAAAAGTAACAGATATTTTGTTGTAAAATGAAAAAGTAATGCAATACTTTACTAGTTACTTGGAAAAGTAATCTGATTATGTAACTCAAGTTACTTGTAATGCGTTACCCCCAAAAAACAAATGACAAAGAACAATCACTCATTGCTCTTGACTGAATAACTTTTGTCATTTTAATAAGGATTAATCTTCCGGTTTCTAACCTGGCTGGTAAAAAATATTTATGGCCGGTAAATTTTCTTAAGCCACCAGCCAAAAAAGTTAGATTAAGGCCCTGTATGTGACTGCTCTTTGGGATCATGTGACATAAACATTGGTGATTAGACTGTGATGTCACTGCCCAAAAGGGTAAATGCTCAAGAATCAATATATATGAACCAGAAGCCCAAATATTCATATAAAGTATTCGTTGAATGTAATCCACAATACAGATGACAAAGGACAAACTGTAAATGGTAGCATGCGCAATGGGCACTCTGCCTTATCATCAAGCACAGGCCTGTCTAAACACATTGAGATAACCCTGTTATGAGGTAAAAGCCACACTGACTCTCAACGGCACTTCAGTGGCGTCAGCATACGCCACAAACACTCTACATGTGAACAGAGCGCATGAGACAGGCAGGCACAGGACTACAAAGCCGTGAAATGTGAGTTTTGATGACACGAAAGGTGCAAATTAAAATTAAAGTTATGTGGTATTGTGAGTTTAGGATCATTTCAAACAGACTTTATTTCCATAATGTATTTCAGGATATTTAATGAGAACAAAATGTAGGATGAAGAGAGGAGAGTTGGAAAATAAGTATGAAGTAAATAATTATTATTTTGCTCCATAAACATTACATTTAGGGGAAATGTATCCTTTTGATAGTCATATATTTTGGAAACGGAAAAACGAGAGTCGCATTGTTTTACACTAGTCACCAGTCCTGTAATTAATCATAAGACACAGCCTATTTTTTCTGCTTGATACATGCAACAGTAAATACTTAAAGTGGCCTACATAAATAATTGTACAAACAAGCTAAAACAATCACAGACAGTTGTCGGAAAAATCACCCTACGACCCGAATCCCTAATTTCAGCTCGACCCGCGCACTGAGCATGCGCGCTGCATCCCCCAGTCTCCCGTTAGTTTCCTTGGTAACGAAAAAAAGGGTGGAGGAAGGAATGAGGTGCATCGAGCTGCGAATAGAAAGGCGAGAGACAGAGTGAAAGAAAAGAGGGAGAGAGGTACCTGAACACATGATCATTCCCTAACGCCTGTTCAACTACTGCCTTAGCCTACTTATACTTTAATAGACTGTAAAACAGCGGAGAGGGGCAGAAAAAAGGACGAATATAAAATACATCCAGCAATCGCTACAAAAACAAAAATTGGTAAGTGGGAAGATTACTCGTTATCACACGAATCCCTCTGAGGTAAATACACGAACAAACGGGGAGATTATGAGTGCATGTACCCACATATGCTTATGTTTTGGTTTCCACGTGATTTATAAACAGCTAGAAACGTTTAAAATGCGAGTAATATTATTATTATTCTCTACAAAAAGACGCACATCACGCAGTGTCGCTTGAAGGAAATGTCTCGTGTTGTGTGTACGTTGGTGTTCAAAGAGCGTCTTAGTGCGTGGGAAAGGTCGAGCCGTGGGTGATTAATCCGATAAAGAGATTTGTTGAGTGCTTCTGTAATAATTCATTATTTGTTGCTTATTTGGGTGGCATATGGTGTTAATATAGGCCGACAACTCAGTGGAGCATTTAAAGTGGACTAGGCTGGGAAATAGGAGCACTAAAACATAATAACATACACAGGTTTTTGTCTTTCTGAGCCAAATTATTCACTGTTGTCCACATATTGTACATGCAAAACAGAGTAGTAAAGAGTGGGGTAAGCTGTGCCACTGTACTTAAATTGTCCTTTAGGGAAGAAGAAATAGGACTTAAATTAGGTAAAATTATTATTTCAAGATTTCTGCTATACAGTGTAATTTGAAAATAGCATATGACATAGGGCCATATGGCTTCTCAAAAATATTAATATAGATATTAATGTAAACAACAATATAATCAGTCTTATTTTGCCTTTAAAAGTTTAATATTTAGAATATTTGAATGTAGTTATACCACTTGCATTTAAAATAATGTTATCAACTAATATTGTTATAAAAAAGAAAATTAAATTGTATTTTGCTGCATTTTTTTGCATTTAAAAGTTGTATTCAGAATATTTTATATATCGTTTCTATTTTAAATAAAAGTATTTTAAATAATTTCAAATAAATTATTATCACTAATATAATATTAATGTAAACAAAACTATTTTAGGTCATATTTTACTGTTTATTAATTGCATTTAAAAGTTTACTATTCAGAATATTTGAAGGTAGTTATATATTTTGTGGTAGGATTTGTAGTAGTACATTTGTCTGGCTTTATCTTTTAATAATTTATGATTAATCTTTAGCCAAATAATTTGCATGGTTGTATAAATAGGCAATTCCCCAACATTTTTTTCACAGGGATACATGCTTTTGACACAAAATTAATTGTACCTGCTATGTAGAATACTTTCACATGCAAAAATGTTTTTAGCATTAAAAAATGCTCATCAATTTTCTCATGTGCAGCACCTTAAATATGACCACCACATAACAAAAAACTATGCTCAGTTTGCTAGAGTCAAAGGTGGCACAGAATTTATAGTGTATTAACATCTAGCCTGATTAAATCTATTGAATGTTTATCATTCACTTTTTCACACAGACATGTCAGAAATTGTGCCCCCTGAAGTGAGACCTAAACCTGCCGTCCCAGCTAAGCCCTCTCATGTGGCACCGCCCTCTGGCACTCCCTTTTTGCCTTCACCCCAAGGAACGGCGGGTGAAGGTCAAGGGTCAGGTCGAGGATCTGCATTGCTTGGATACATCGGTATAGACACCATCATCGAGCAGATGCGGAAGAAGACCATGAAGACAGGATTTGACTTCAACATCATGGTGGTTGGTGGGTGGGAGAGTGATTAAGTTTCTGTTTTTATAGTTTTTCCCAATTAACTGTTGTTTCTTACAATTTCTCCTTGCTTTCTCTCTCCAGGTCAGAGTGGTCTTGGGAAGTCCACTTTAGTGAATACTCTCTTCAAGTCACAGGTGAGCAGGAGGAGCACAGGCTGGAGTCGTGATGAGAAGATTCCAAAGACTGTGGAGATTAAATCTGTCTCGCATGGTGAGAGCATATCGATCATGACTTCTAAACATGTAACAGCGTCTCAAAAAAAGTGAAAAACGCAATATGGTGGAATAGGTCTCGCAGTGGACCAAAGCACTGTTAGGCTAGGGAGGGGGGACTCATGTTTGCCTTGTTTTCGTTTATATTGTTTTCCTACTTGCACAATTATTTAAAGTATATATCATTATAGAGCTGCACGATTCTGGATAAAATGAGAATCATGATTTTTTTTGGTTTCAAATAGAGATCACGAATCTCCCACAATTCTGGATATACAACTAAGCAAAATTTTACTAGAGGTTCTGAGTTCTGGAAAATGTTTGAATTAATTATTTAAAAAATGGTTATGAATGAATTCAATGACTGACTAATAAATACTTGTTTCATTACTGAATGAATTAATATTTTTGAAAGAATCATTCAATGACAAATACATTTTTTAACGGTCACTTGTCGCCACCTAGTGGAATAAGATGTAATAGATACAACTGTTATTTAACACGCCAAGTAAGTTTCAAAAGTGGTTTGCTATATTTTGATCACTATCGTAGACATTTATATACTAACTTTAAACTTTTCTCTCAGTACTTCTGTAATAATTTGAATATTTGTAACACAGAAATAGCTACTGTGTGGTTCAAAACTGCTGTTGTTTCGGTATGATTTTGTCAAAGGTTTAAAAGACGCAGGCAAATCGTTGACATTAATAAAATAAGATTGCGTGGGTGCTTGAGTCGAGATTGTGATCTTTTTATGATTAATTGTGCAGCTCTATATCATTATATTATTTACAATACACAGCATGGATTTTAATGATATTGTTAAGGGGGGGAAATCCTTCACGATTTCCGCCTATGGCTGTACTTGCATGACTGACATAGCTGCCCGAGAGGAGTTTCAAAGATGGCCGCTGAGTGAAATTGTCACGGGCAGCTGCAGGCAAATAGTGTGGAAGAAGAAGATAATCCAAAACGTAGTTTATTTAGTGAACACACAGAAGAACGGGTAGCAACACTGACACCTTGACATTAACAATACCGGACAACGAACTGAACACAGGAAGGAACTAAAATACACAATGTAAATGATAAACAGCTGTGAGGGTGATTGGTGTCCATGGTGACTGATGAGTGGCGGGAACTTAGAACAAAGAAGTACATGACAACCAAAACAACTGGGACGAGACGATGACTGTGACAGCACATCCCCCTCCGGTAAGGCACGTCCTCGCGCCGTAAAGGGACATCTAAGGGAGGGCTGGAGGGGGTTCTGGAGGTGGATGGAGTGACGGTGATGGAGTGGTGAAGGGAGGACAACGATCCCCTGGCGGCGTTGGTGGTGGAAGGCCGATGGCACAGACCCAGAGCTCCCCAGAACCGACAGTCCATGGCAGAGTCGAGGAGCCCAGATGGTGTTGGGCGGTCTGACGGCATCTGGGGGATGACCAACGGAGACTCAGCAGATGGATCCAGGGGCGCAGACGGAAAGCTGGAGAACTCCCTCAACGTCGCAGGCTTAGGAGACCCTGGTGACGTCATGGCGACAATCAACGAAGGTGGAACTGGAGATCTCGAGGGCTGAGGTGACGCTGAGGGGAAAGAGGAAGCCCCTGTAGCTGTAGGGGTGGAGGGACAGAGTGGAACGGACGGCCTGCAAGTCCGTGGCAGAAGAGGTGGGACGAGTAACCAAGGGGGAGCCGGCCGGATGAGGGAGACCGGAGTCGGAGAGTCTCTGGTGGAACCAAAGGTGGGAGGAGCCTGGACGGAGCCGGCAGGTCGACAGGCCAAGATGGAGTGAAGAGGTCGATGGTGGGAGGTGAAGCCACAGGATCCTCTTGCCTGGGCGCTGCTGATGGATGTACGACCTGCGGCATGACGTCACAGGGATTCCCCGGAGATGGCGCAGGGCTGTGGCCATCCGGCAGCGATGGGACTGGAGGACTGGCTGAGCACTGCGGTGACGTCAGCATGGGCAGAGCAACGGTAAGGAAGACAGAGTTCATTGTGTAGTCTATAGAAAATACTATGGGTGGGAGTTGAATCCTCGCTGAAGTCAATCAGCCAGTCCTCCCTCTCCGTGGTCGTCTCTCCCTCATCCGCAGATGTCGTGGGCTCACACTCCTGGTCAGACGTTAGCTGAGAATCCTCCTCCGGGTCGAGGGTCACCTCTGTCCGCGTAGATTCGGGTTCAGGTTGACACGTCGCGGTTGGGGTTAACTCTCCATCTGTGTGGGGGGATATCACACGAGTACTCCGCGGTCCCTGGGGACGACAAGGGCTCTGGGTCTGGTGGTGCTCTGGAACGGGGATGTACACTGTCCAGACACTGGATGATGGCTTCTTTCCAGTTGAGTCCAGAGGTGTCTGGGAGGTCCATGGGATGATGATAGTTTGCCCCAATCCAGAACAACTACATCAGGGTCTTATCATCGTAGGGGCAGGTGAGGGCAAGATGAACAAAGTTCTGAGTGAACAAATAAAAATCGTGGCTCAAACTTATTTGTGTAATCCATTTTAGGTCTGGTATTCTATCACGGGCAGCTGCAGGCAAATAGACGAGGAAGAAGAAGATAATCTAAAACGTAGCTTATTTAGTGAACACACAGAAGAATGGGTAGCAACACTGACACCTTGACATTGACAATACTGGCGGACAACGAATTGAACACAGGAAGGAACTAAAATACACAATGGAAATGACAAACAGCTGTGAGGGTGATTGGTGTCCATGATGACTGATGAGTGGCGGGAATGGCGAAGCACATGACAATCAAAACAACCGGGACAAGACAGTTACTGTGACAGAAATGACTTGCCTTAAAGGGACTTTGGGTTTTATCCACTGTTTTCTATAGGACAGACGTTGATAGAAATAGACATTGTGGGATAATTAAGAAAGACTCAGTTATTGCCTGCTTGTGTAATCAGTACATCAGGGCCTGTAGCACAGTGGGGACCTATTGCACAGGTGCTTATGAGTAAGATGTGTCTAGACTGGCATATGTTGTGCCCAGGGCAAGTTAGGAGGCCAGCTGATGGTGAATCCCCTAGGTAAGTCAACATCTGGCAAACTAAATGATATGCATCCAAATGGAGTTCAGAAAAAATCACTAACAGGTTAGATATTAAATATATTTCAGGTTTTAACCTTGTGTCTACCCTGTGGGATATTGTTCTGAAAGTTGTAGGATGTGTAAATGGGTGTCTTTAGAATCTGATGGAAATATTTTATATCATCATTACATTGTGTTACATAAACATGTCTGAATTAAAGGTATAGTTCACCCAAAAAAGACAACTCTGTCATTTACTCACCTTCAGCGGGATATTTCGAGACTCAAACCTGTTAGTAAATGCGGTTGTCAATCCCAAAAAACTGACAGTATGTGAATGTGGACTAAGTTTTGGTTACCTGGACCTTCATTGTAGCTAGAGAAACCTCTTAGGTTACATTAATACATTTTTTTAATTATTTGTGTTTCGAAGATTAACCAAAGTCTTGTAGGTTTAGAATGACATGAGGGTGAGTAAATAATTACAGAGTTTAAATTTTTTTTGGTGAACTATACCTTTAAGAATGTTATCTTGTGACATTGGACCACTGTATCCTGTCTTATCCCGTCTGAGCCCATGTTATACTTTGGTATTTAAAGAGAAACAATCACTGTAATCTAACATGCTGCATTTGTAGCTGTGATAAATGTTGATTTTACAGTGATTGAGGAAGGAGGGGTGAAGATGAAGTTAACAGTCGTTGATACACCAGGCTTTGGAGACCAAATCAACAACGATAATTGGTGAGTATTGTGTGATTTCTGTTCAATCCAGAGGACTGATAGCTAGTTTCAATCAATTTAGTTTTTGCAAATTATCCAAAATGCATTCTGCATCACTGCATATGGGGAACAGAGGACATGAATTTATGTCAGCTGCTATTAAATGGCATCAAAAACACACTCAATTTGTGAGGGTCAGTGTTTTGACTTCCAGATTCGCACTTAATTTCCACAGACAAGAATCAGATTGTTGGTAGAGATGCCAAGTGAGTCTGGTTTGGCAGGTCGCCCTCAGCGATCACATCCAAGGGTCTCACTAAAGTGACAGTATTTTTCTGAGTCATACAAATGCCTCAGACAAAATGCTGCTGTGTTGGGTGTTGAATCTTCTGTTTTTGATTGAATCTTTTGTCTGCCATGAATAAACTAAGCTTACCTAAACTTTAACACTGTTCTTTTACTGCCTTCACAAAGAAAAATTCCAGTCTATTTTTTTTCTATTTGGTTTAATTTTGTTTCAAAGTTTCACGTACTCTAACATAACTCTCCACATGCCACAACGTTGATTTGTTCCTTTATGTTCTTAGCTGGGAGCCCATATCCAAATACATCAATGAACAATATGAGAAGTTTTTAAAGGAAGAAGTCAACATTGCTCGCAAGAAACGCATCCCTGATACCCGAGTGCACTGCTGCTTGTACTTCATATCCCCAACTGGACACTCGTGAGTTTACATATTTTACTTTATCACACATACCATGTAAAACAGCTCACATAGTGTGTATACTTTTAAAAAGAGTATTTATTAAAGAAATAATATACTTTAAAAGAATACTTGTGTTTGAACTGAATGTAATGTTTTCAGACACTCAACTGCATGTTATCTGTAATTAAATGAATATTATAGTTTACATTCATATCAAATACAATTAGTTGACCTTAAGAGTGCTTTTCTGACTTAAGTACATCTTTTATTTCATAATTACTTCTATTGTCTTTTTAATATGGTTAAAGCATATTGCAGACTGTACTGAAAAGCATTTTACTACATTTAAAATATTAAAGATGCCGTAGAATCAAAAATTGAATTTACCTTGGCAAGAGCTTGGGGGGGCAAGGAGCGAGAGATTTAAAGGGGCCGCGCGCTGAATCGGTGCATAGTTAATGATTCCCCAAAATAGGCAGTTAAAAAAAATTAATAAAAACAAATCTATGGGGTATTTTGAGCTGAAACTTCACAGACAAATTCACATCCTCAGGTTCTTCCAAACCTGTATGAGCTTCTTTCTTCTGCTGAACACAAAAGAAGATATTTTGAAGAATGTCAGAAACCAAACATTTGATAGTCCCCATTTACTTTCATAGTATTTTTTTGTCCATACTATGGAACTCAATGGGGTCTATCAACTGTTTAGTTACCCACATTCTTCAAAATATCTTATTTTGTGATTAGCAGAAGAGAGGAACTCATACAGGTTTGCAACAATATGAGGCTGAGTAAATGATGACACAATTTTCATTTTTGGGTGAACTATCCCTTTAACACTGTGTCTATGCTGTCTAGCGCCTGTTGCAAAGCATTTGTCCTTCTTGCCAGTATGTCATAAATAGAACGAAGCATCAGTTTACTGTCTGAGATTTGTCGTTCACGTCGCGCCACATCCACCGTAGACAACATCACTGATTATAATGTCTTTTGTCGTGTAGCATCGTGCCACCCGTGTCCGGTGTATACACAGTGTAAGTGTGTTAAGAAATATAGTAATGTTAGTGTACTGTAGACAGCAATAAGACATCTGGGTTTCTGTGTGCTTCTTCAGAGTATTCACATCTCTCAACATTCTTTTTATTATTTGTCAATAATCGAAAAATGCATGCAGTTGCAGATTTGTTAATTAAGTCAAGCCGCTGTGTTGATTTAAGACCATGTGCATGAGTGCTCCTCTTTCAGCCAGTAAAGTTCTGAATGCTTGAATGAGCTGCAGTAGTCAAACTGTGAACCTCAGGCAGATCAGTGTCCCTGTTATAAAATCTCATTATATCAGTCTATTAATCACACTTATTTCCCCTTCTCAGGCTTCGCCAATTGGATATTGAGTTCATGAAGCATCTGAGTCGTGTGGTCAACATTATTCCTGTCATTGCCAAATCGGACACGCTCACTCTTGAAGAGAAAACTGAATTTAAACAAAAGGTGAGAATGAAAGACTGATTCACAGGGTGATTTATTATCAAGCTACACTGATTAACTAGGGTTTGCCATAATCCCTTGCAGGTGAGGAAGGAGCTGGAAGTGTGTGGGATCGAGTGTTATCCACAGAAAGAGTTTGATGAAGACATGGAGGATAAGAGTGATAATGATAAGATCAGGGTAAGGTCTCACATCTTGCACGTATGCTGTTCCTTTTCTTATCTCTTCTTTCATCTCTCATCTGTTGGTCAATGTGTTTTCACATTATGTTTGTCCCATTAAATCTGTGCATTACAGGAGACAATGCCCTTTGCCGTGGTAGGAAGTGATAAAGAGTACCAGGTCAATGGCAAACGAGTTTTAGGGAGGAAGACAGCCTGGGGAATTGTGGAGGGTGAGTGGGCAGAATAATATTTATTTCAGTTCTATTAGATCAGGGATCGGCAACCTTTTTGTAATGAAGTGCCATTTTTAATTTTTCTAGTTAATCACTGTGCCATACCGACGCCCCCCTTTGAAACCTGATGATAAAACATTACTTGATCAATTACAAACTAGCTCATTTGATTAGTAACATAGAAATAGTGCAGAATCTCAAATAATTCTGAAGAATTTTTCCATAAAATATGTTTTAAATTTGTCAAAATCCTACAGGTTAGTTTGTTTCTGGGTTTAAATTAGACTTTGAATAACAGATTTCCAATTTAACCCTACTGAACCCCAATACGTGTGAACGGAGTTTGCACATCACCATTTTTTATTTATTTATTTTTATTTAACCTTTATTTAACCAGGAAAGACTCACTGAGATTAAAAATCTCTTTCACAGGAGTGACCTGGCCAATATGAGCAGCAAAACAATTAGTTTCAACACAGATTTACACCATTCACACACAGTTAAAAACAATTACATTTCATTGAATCATCTTCCATTGGCCGGATGACTACTTTAAATTGATCCAAAGACAGCAAATTGTTTAAGTTCAATTTCGATTGAAGGTGATTCCAATCAAACGGGGCTGCATACACAAAAGCTTTCTTGCCAAGTTCATCATTGTGATGTGTGTGAAATGCTAAAAAATATTTGGGTAATTTTCCATAATTTTTTCTGTCCCTGCAGAAAATCAGCTTATGTTGCATTCGAAACATGGACCGAAATTGCTTCCAAGAGGATTATGTTTTAGGTTTATACATTATATAGATTTGCACAAAATAATACACATATGTGAACACAAGGCATTTTAATCCCTTTTTCTATCAGATGACACATTTTACTGTGTCCCTACAGGTGCTATTTGTCACCTTTTGACTTTTTATAATTAATTAAATCTCAAAATGTTACAAAAGCAAACATGTTTTCTGTCTGTTCTTAGCACTGTTTTACCCTGTTAGTACTTAGGGCAGGACAGCATCTATTTCATAATAATCACATTTCAATGTAACTTCTTGAGGTACTTCATATAAAGAATGTAAACCTTGTGCATTTGTATTTGTCTACATGCAGTGGTTCTCAGAGTGTGGGGCGCGCCCCCCAGAGGGGGCTTACAGGTACTGCAGGGGGGGAGAAAACTGATTTCGTGAGGCGCTGTCAAAAGAGCTCACTTTTATTATCACCATCTGGGGCGTCATATTTTTTAAAGGTTTAAAGGGTGGCATGATGACCAAAATTTTTTTAGAACTGCTGGTGTACAGTATATTGTTGTGTTGTTGAATGTTTTCTGACAAAACAAGTTTTTTTCATCCCTGTAGTTGAAAACCCAAATCACTGCGAATTCTCCTTGCTTCGTGATTTCATGATTAGGTGATGTATACAACTTTATTTTTATAATGATCTTAATATTGTATTGTATTAACTACAATTCAAAAGTTTGTGGTCAATACGATTTTTTTAAAAGATATTAATATTCAGCAAGGATGCATTAAATCGATCAAAAGTGAGAGTAATGACATTAATAATGTTACAGAAGATTTCTTTTTCAAATAAATGCTGTTATTCTGAATTTTCTATTCATGAAAACATGTATCACAGTTCCCTCAAAAATATCAACTGTTTTTAACATTAATAATAAGAAGAAGGATCATGTGACACTGAAGACTGGAGTAATGATGCTGAAAATTCAGCTTTGCATCACAGGAATATATTTTTTAATATATTGTTCAAATTAATTTCGATCAAATAAAAGCAGCCTTGGTGAGCCTAAGAGATGACTTTTAAAAATCATATCAACCCCAAATTTTGAACAGTAGGCCTAGTGTATATAATATTATTTATTCAGTCATTTAGTGATGTGTGTGTGTATATATATATATATATATATATATATATATATATATATATATATATATATATATATATATATATATCAATGTTTATTAATAATTTTAAAAATGCATATTTGCAGTCTTTATGAAATATTTCCAAAAACACTCAACACTAATTACGATGTTTTCATATACTCAGATCTCACCTCCAGGACCTAAAGGAGGTCACTCATAACATCCACTACGAGACGTACCGTGCCAAGAGGCTTAACGCTAACGGAGGTCTGCATCCCATCTCCTCCTCTGGCCACGACACACAAGAAAGCAACCTGTGAAGAAAAAAAAAAAAAAAAAGCAGGATAGTAAGGATGCGAGAGGAGACAAAGATTCATCTTGTAATATTTCAACTGTGCATGTTCAGAAGATCTCATCGCTGTGGAGGTTTAGTCTTTATACTCCTTTTAACCCTTTGTGGAACTTGTCATCATCTCTTGTCGCACAACCTTTGAAAATTAGAAAAAGAGTTGCCCAGCTGCTCACTATGCTGTTTTTAGTGAGCTCGTGATAATTGTATCTTGTCCTCCGTCCTCTACTGCAACCTCTGTTAGACACATTTGAGCAGTTTAATATAGTTAGAAGGGGGATTGCACTGCCACTGCAATCTGCAGCTTACTCAACGGGCCTTATTTATTAAAATATTTAGCACACTTTTAGTACCTATGCCGATTGAACATACTCTAGTAAGCCTACTAACATGCAAAGTGTTTTAATAAGTGTCATCTCTTTGGCCCTATAAGGATTCAGCAGTGTTTCTCTAAGTACTTCTTACCTTTGCTGTGTAACTCTGCCAAAGCAAGTCTCAGAGGACTCTGAAGTGACCATTGAAGTATATTCCTACAGATCATTCCAAACAAGCGCAACAATTTAAACGAATACCTGCGTTTACATTGCTTTCCAGTGGCCAATTAATCTTCAGGAAGAATCTGAAAGAATGCTGATTAAAAATGATCAGTTCCTTTTACAAATCAAGAAGTTTTCCTTCAGCACATTTTGTATGAGTCTGTCTGTTTGTGTGAATGAGTACAAAAGTTGCGTTTAACAAAGCTTTCTCATCATTTTGCCTATGGTAATAGTTATTTCTGCCTTGTGATGTAATTTTCCTTTTAATATCCCATGTGTGCCAATATTTCAAATTGTGTGTAATTACTTTTACATTACATTTCATCTCACAATAGCATCTCTGCACAGATCAATACATTATGTAGGAATCTCTTACAGATTCATACTGATCATAAATCAGTTCACCATTCATCTTTTTCATATCACATTTAATTAATGCTGGTGTGGAATTATAAAACACCTTTGAACAA
Source organism: Chanodichthys erythropterus (assembly GCF_024489055.1). Taxonomy (NCBI): domain Eukaryota; kingdom Metazoa; phylum Chordata; class Actinopteri; order Cypriniformes; family Xenocyprididae; genus Chanodichthys; species Chanodichthys erythropterus. The sequence goes on along the minus strand of NC_090232.1, from coordinate 37,635,063 downwards.
TAATTATGAAGCATTATTTATATTGTATTTATGTTTTATTTATTACGATACTTATGTTTTAATTTAATAAACATGTTTGCCATGATTGCCTTGACTTTTTTTTCGCATCTAAGAACAGTTGCCAGTTGTCTTTTTCTTTTTTGACAGTTCAGCAGTTATTTGTTTCTCTTGATGTATAAAACAGAAACGGAAAGAAGACTGTCGTCTCGGAATTTGCCAGTAGGGTGAGCTGTATGACAAAAGACTAATTTGCTTCAGTATTCACAAAGTCCACTGGGTGGCGCGATACTGAATCGTAACAACACATCAGTTTACTCTATTCAGTTCACACAGCATTTTGCTAGTCCATCCGAATTCTTGTCTTATGACTCATGTCAAATTCTGCAACTAGGTTTTGACTTAATAAAAACCCTTTTATAAGTGTCTGTTTAGATGAATCTTTTAAACTTGTCCTCATATTATCATGTACCTCCTTTGAGCGTGTTCTTTACGTGTTCCGCCTCGCTTGGTGGCTCTTTAATAGGGGAGAGTGGGGACAGTTGCAACGTGTGGCAGTTGCAACATTGCTGATTTATCCAATTAGGAATGAGCTAGAGTCATGACATTCCTACTGCACATGCTCAGTATGCCCCTCCTTCTTTCTGGAAGTTAACAGCTACATGCTAAACCTCCTTATAGGAGAACTGAAATTCAAGGCAAAAAAGTAACTTTTTTTACTACTAGATTTTTTGTCATACTGTCTAAACTGTTTAAGTATTGTTTTTTATAGTTTTATAGTTTGAATGTGCATTTTCTTAGCTCTTAACAGACTTGGGTACAATGTGTTCAAGCTAATGTGTTAGGCTAGCATCACTAGTTTTAAGATGGCTGCCAGGGGGTGGGACAGTTGCAACGCATTGTTGCAACTGTCCCCACATGGTGTTGCAATTGTTCCTCATGACAATAATAATGACAATTAGATAAAAATTTATATAAAAGGCAATTCAGTGGTTTGATAAAGAACATATTTCAATAATCAGGTATCTCCTCTTTGTATTTCAGCAAATTGCTTTTTTAAAAGTCAAACTCTGCAGTGTATCCTACATTTTCTGTTCTGTTTTTTTCAGTATGGACAACTTTTTTTTTTTTTACAGGAAAAGGACAACAGAAAGGGGTGTCCCTCTACCTATTCTGTCCTTAGCTGCTGCTGTAGTAAGCAATGATGGCAGGACAGTGAGGTCACATAACGATAATTGATATGCTTAGCATTTGTTTGACTACGATATCAAACAGCAAATACTGTGTTGCTAATGTTACACAAAACATGTTCCCATTCACCATCTCAGAAAATCAATATCCTTAGAAATGCTTTGAACAACTTTTAAGATATTAAAGGCATACAGTTCATCATCAGAAAATGCGCATATATACTGCATATTAGAGAAATAGCACATATTGTAGCCAAGCTAGAGGTCTGTGCTTGGATATGTTGTGCATATTTTCTTAGTATTTCTTAGCATTTATTCATTTAGTCTCTTTGCTAAACCATGCATCGCTATTAATATGGCTCATGCATAGTGTCTGTGTTTAGAGCAAACCCCTAACTCACTCTAACTGCCTCAAATTATGCATCTTGTTGAGGAATTTATGCTGTCTCATTGCAAATGATCAGATATATGATATTCAGATTTATGATTTTCAAATTGGCTTTGAAGGAGGGACTAGTAAGTAACAACAACAAAAAATACTTTGCAAATGCATAGCAACACACTGGCAAACACCCACATCATGTGCTGGTGAGTTGTGCACATGCAAACAGCTTGCTCTAGTTTTCTTCTTCCGTCAGAACTGCATGAGTTGATGTTATTAGGCAGAAAATCACATTTGAGTTGGGCCTACATAAATCAGTTTGTGGGATTTTGACAAAGGTGTTACATGGTTGTGTACTTGGTTGTTTTTTACTTTAAAAAGTTAACTCAATGAACTCTGGTCTCAAATAAACTAAAAAAAAAGATTTGAAAAATGATGCAGAAGTATGAGTTTTATTACATCTAAATGACTGTTGCAACTGCCCCTCGGTACTGTTGCAACTGTCCCCATATATGGGGACAGTTGCAACATTTTTCAGGGTCCATTTAAGTACAAATTACTTTCATATTATCACATGTACACATGTTGCAACAGTATGGGCAGGTAGGTGACATATATGGGTTTAATATAAATATTTTTTGTCTTTCTAATACAAACAGTCGCTGAGAAACTGAAGGAATTGTAAAAAGTGTTGCAACCGCCCCCACTCTCCCCTAACCTCTGGCATTGAGTTAATTGATTTGAAGAGATATTCAATTTAACAGTGTTATTTATCGTGGCTTTTTATACGATACAGAAATACCGTCGTCTTTGTCTCTCCGAGTGTCGTTTCAGAGCTTTGTGCCTGGCTTGAAAAAGGAGGCGGAGCCAAATGTTCTTCCTACTCTATGATCTGAGAGAAGTAGGTTCTTTAGGTTAGTCAGTGTATTGTCAGATCACATTTTACCTCCTCTAACTTAATGAATTTAAGTTCTCAATCAAGTGGAGCCCAGCTGAAACTGTTCAGCACTTTAGGTGCAGAGGAAAACAAGGGGCTGTTAAATTTGTGAAATTAAAATATCACTTCTTTAATCATTTATTTGTAATGTTTAATTAAAATAAATGTGTATACAAATATAGACCCCGATCCAGTGAATCTTATCTAATATTAGTTACATAAAACGTCTCTCTTGTGAGCACCCCAACAGCTCGCAGGCGGTACTGCAGATAGTAGACATTTCAAACAGAAATCCTCGTGCTTCACATGCTGCAAGTAATGACAACAAAATGGCTGACCTTCACGAAAATAAAGCCTACTTGCTATATATAGTCATTGCGAACCGTTGAACGGCTCTGCTAAGGGTGTGTGAAAACTTGGTTGTTTTTAACCTTTCTTCTGTTTATTCAGGTTTGTTAAAAAGAGGCTATGTAAAAAATTGAGCCTGCATGTGCAGACAACACCTCCCACGGGTCACGCTCCCATCCCCCTCACCACAAGTCCCCCACCCCCACTTTCACGCCCTCCTTCCCTGTTAATATTTGAGTGACTGTTCGAGAAAATAAATAGAAGTAAAAACATGAAGAGCAAGAGCTGGTGGCTCTTAAACATAAAAGAAACAGTACAATGCACATTTGAGAACCGTCAGTAGAACTGTATTCTGATTCTGCAGCGGTTTCATCGCGGCATTAGTGCAGTTATTACGCTAAATGTTAACGCATAGCGGCGCCACAAGAAAACAGCGCGAAATAGTACGACCGGTAACGTTACTCCGATTCTAGAACGAATGACTCTTGAGTCGATTCTTTCTAGTGGATCGACAAATACAGCACAACCAGGGCTGCGTTTTCAAAAAAAAAAACGTTTTTGATCGTAGAGAACATTGGTGGCGTTCACGATCAATTTTGGGCTCACGATGATTTTGGGAAACGCAGCACCGAACGAATGACTCTTATGAGCCGGTTCCTCACTAAAATAACTCACACAAATTATGTTCATGTCCGAAAACCTTATACCGCGCAGCACTCGTCATAAATCAGTACTGAATGGCTGTTTATACGATAACTCGAATTTTAATGCACCATAATTTACAAATATTTAGAAAGCTGACTGAATACAGTTCAGAAAGGGTTTGAAACGAGGATTTGTGTACGACCAAAACTCGAGCTTGGTTGTTAAAAGGCGTTAACGGTAGGTAATGTCAATAAAATTCACTTACTAAAAAACACTATTTGTCGATCGTTTCGTAAATTTCTCATACTATTCACTACGAACCCCAACAAAATATTCATGGGTGGATGAGAACACGGTTGAACCAGTGAGAAACCGAGTTTGCCTGTAGGCTATTACCGTTATGGATTTTAAAATACCAACGGACATTTAGATTCAACATGCAAACAACACGCGTTTGAAAAAACGTTCGAGTGGAGGTAGGAGGAGCTTATATTCGATTCTCATGCTGTCCCGCGAAAAGCATGTCTCCTCCCCCTGTTGTTGTACCGTTGGAGGGGAGAAGACGAGAGCGCGAATCACCAACCAAACTACACTGTAGAGTTGCTGTCAGCCCGCTCTCACTGTAGCCTACAGTCAGTCACCTTGTGCTGCTGTCTGTGTGACTGTACGTGATTCCGTTGCGTGACGATAAAGACGTTACCAACTGAATCTGCGTTTGCTGATGTTTTGTTTTTAAACGTATACAATACGAAACATAGACCGTCGTGTTAACGAATTGTTGGAGGTACCGGTTGTAATCTCTCCGACTGATCAAAACACTGGGTGAGTTTTCACACTTGGTTTTGCAAAATGAATGTTTGTCCTACTTTTTTATAGAATAATCGTAACTTAATATACATTTATTTAGCTTAATGTATTGTTTAGGTAATATTTGTTATCTTGAATTTAGGCTATGTTTATATTTTAGCTGCAACGTGATTTTACCTGTCACATAATTGCAGGTGTTAACTCATTTAGAAACTCCGTTTACATAAAAATAAAACTCACAACACAATTTAGACTGTCTATGCTATTTATGTTTAATTTATATAAAGCGAAATTTAAGTAAGTATCTTTTTTTGTTTTGCAAAGTGATAGCTGCAATGTGATTTCCTCCAAACCTGGACAAATCACTTACAAATCCTAAAGATAAAAAGCTGCACATGTACATTTATGTAACATTTTAAAATTTTTATGTTGGCTGACTGATATTAGTGTGAATGTGTAGCATTGTTTGCAGAAGTTTTGTGTCACAGATATCATTGTAGAAATATACATATTATGTCAGCCATGATTAATTTATTCCCTAAGAAAAAGTGTCCAATATCAGGCACTTTGCTGAGATTAATAAGTAGTATGTTCATGTGATCTCAAGATATCGGCCCCCCTGAGGTGACCTCCTCCATGTAAAGTAAAACAGCTGCATTTAGGCTATGGAATACAACTAAAGTGTATGCTATTCTATGTGTATGCTTTTAAGCATACATTTCAATATATAAGTACTATTTATTTCTTTGAAAAAAAATGTTGAGACTGAGAAATACCTTAAAATTATAGAGAAAAATGACCCATAATTTCACTTTAACTTAGGTGTTTACTTAATTACCCATAATTTCACTCTAAAGGTGAAGTGTTTTTTTTTTTTTTGTGCCACAAGTATTGTCGCAAAACAAAAAAAGGATTAAAAAAAATTTTCAAACAGGTTTCCCTCAACACACCCTCATGTCTGCCATTGGTCAGAAAATAGATAGCCCCACCCAAAACTTCATGCTATGTAAGGCTGGTTGGCATTCTTAAAACAGCAATGTTTTTATAGTGCCACAATGCTTACCTACATCTTATTTTGCAATGTGGATGTAAGCTGTTTTCTGTGAATGTGCAAGACTTCCGATTCATTAGCAACTATAGGTAAATAACTAGAAGAATAACAAAGTGCAGTAAACGGTGGAACTATTTGTGCTAGAATGTTTAATGTGCACTTTTACCCCTTTTCCACCAAAGCAGTTTGAGTGCTAGTTCGGAGCCAGAGCCTAGTTTCAAGTCAGTTCTTTGTCTTTCGACACCCAAATCACCAGCTCCGAACCAGGAAAAGTGGTTCGTAAGGAGCAGCAAAACGTTGCTGGGCTAGAAGAAAGCACTGCTTGCATCAGGGGCTGGGGGCGGGGTTACGTGACCAACAAGAAACTTGTGACCGCCATTTTTGAAATAGCAGCTAATCGAGCTAATCGCAGCTTGATTGTAATCTCTGTCTATATACAAAATTATGGCAAACCTTGTTTGGATGCAGATGTAGGTTCGCAAAGCCATGAGCATTAATAGTAGCAATGCGTCCGCCATTGTTGATGGAAGGCTTGTTCGAGATGCATTGGAACAGAGCGGACCGATTCGGTGGGTGACATTGGAGTGCCGCAGGTCCGTGGGAGTGTTTGTAGAGCATACGACTCCTTGTGCTTTTGGATCATTCTCGCAGTGCTTTGATGTCATGCGCCGATCGCTCTGCGAGAAGCATCTCAAACAAGCTTGGTGTGTTTGTGTTTGGCGCTGCAGCACTAGCTTTGTTGTGAAATATGAGATGCATACAATGACGTGTGAACCTGGCTCTGTGCTGGCTCTCTAGTTCTCACTGGTTCTGGCTCACTGGTTCTTAGAAGGCTCGTCAGTTGAACCAACTCTGAACTGGCACTAGCACTAGCTCTGAACTAGCACCTGGTTCGTGCGGTGGAAAGGGGGTATTTGAGTGCTGGTTCTATAAAAATTACGGCGAGATGCTCGAATTCTTTGGATTGGCCATGTTTGGATGCCGATGTAGGTTTGCAAAGCCACGAGTAACAATAGTAATGCAACGTCTGCCATTGTTGATGGAAGGCTTGTTCAGGATGTATCGGAAAAGTGGTTCGTAAGTAGCACCAAAACATTGCTGGTCTTGAAGTAAGAATCGCTTGCGTCAGGGGCTGGGGGCGGGGTTACCTTGGCCAACAAGATGAGCCGAAACTTGTGACTGCCATTTTTTAAATAGCAGCTAGTCGAGCTAATAGCAGCTCGATTGTAATCTCCGTCTATACAAATTATGGGAGCTGCATGAATGCGTTGGATTGCCGATGTTTGGATGGCGATGTAGGTTTGCAAAGCCATGAACATCAACGTCCGCCATTGTTGATGGAAGGCTTGTTCGAGATGCATCAGTGCTGCATCTGCACTGGCTCTGAACTAGCACCTGGTTCATGTTGTGGAAAAGGGGTATTTGATTCAGTGGTTCTTTAAAAATCCTGATATGTCAACTTTGTTCGGTGGAATTGCCTTTTTGTTTAAACCGTGGAAGCCCGTTTGGAAATCAGCAATAATTTTTGCAATACCATTATGTGTTGTTTGCGGTGCAGAAATTACACACTTCACCTTTTAAAGGTCCAATCAATCATGCCTCCTACAGGGACTGTGAATTGTTAAGGATCCACTGGCAAATTGCAAGATCTGTTACTCAAAATAACATTTCAGTGGATCCTTAACAATCCACTGAAATGTTATTTTGAGTAATAGATCTTGCAATTTGTTAAGTACTGCACTTCATCATTATTTTATTTTGCTTGCAGTCATTAAGCCTAAATATAACATTACTAGGTTGCATGTTTCATATCACTATAGAAAAGCTTAAACAGAAGAGAATGATGCCAGCAATGCCAAGATCTTGGGTTCAAAGACCAGGGAATGCATGAACTGATAAAAAATGAATACCCTAAATGCAGTGCATCTCGCTCTGAGTAAAAGCATTTGCCAATTTAGGTCAGATGTCTTTAGATTACAAAATTGGTAATTGGGGGAATGTTTTATATCCAAAAAACGATAATGACAAAAGGTTTCTGTACAAAAAATACATTAAATATGATCAACAAATGGTGTCCCTTCTTTATTTTAAACACCCATAATTGTTTAATGAACATGACCTTTATAGATGCTGCTTTTGAAACCATAAATATCTAATAATGGGAGAATCACAAACCTTCCCCCTTAGATTTGTTTACTATAATGATTCAGATTGATCACTAACTACTGCTTTGATTCAGACTTACTGCATTTATAAGTAAAATTGGTCAATAACAATACAATTTTTTTTTTTTTCTATTTATAAAGCCCAAATTATCCTTCGTTTTTTCGTCATCAACTGTATGCACAGCCTGATTTTTCTAACCATGCATAGTCTGTTCGCCCAGGTCATGTTTTTTTGTCCACAAGTTGCCCATGACTGTTGTTTTACAGTTGAAAAATAAAGACTTCAGATGCAAAAGCCACTAAAAGCCACTAAAAGCCACCTCCGTCAAAAATGAGATAATGATATTGAGCGAATGCTAGTATACATTCATCAAATACTTTTGCTTCAAATCCGCTAAATCCCAGTGCCATCCCATTCACAAATACCGGTTCATTGGCAGAAAGTGCTAAATGCCACTTCTCTTTGTTAGCAAAAGCCTCTAAGTCCACATAAGAACCAATCAGAAGGCGCAAATCGAATTATATGATTCGATTTGAATCATATGAGCCAGCTTTCAATTGCTGAGCTGCAGGCTTTTATCATGTTTTTATCATGTAAATCATTAAGCCTTGTTTACACTGCACGTGTCTGCGGCACGTTACAGCTGCGACGCGGCTACCTGAGTTGATGTGCGGCCACTCTAGTCAATGCTTCTGTTTACACCAGCCATGCCGCGGCATGTTTCAGAAGCATCCCAGAAGCCACTTCGCTAAAGATAGGCGCTTATTTTTGATAAATACAAAATAAAATTAAGACTACAATTCTGTCAATTTCAAAATAAACACCCCATGCAGACTCATGTGGGATAGCAAAAACACAACAATAAGCAGAATTAAACTGGAAAAAACAAACATTTAACTTACCCATGTTAGAACAGAAAAAAAATCAAGAAAAACAACGTAGGACAGGCAAATCACGTGGTCTCGCGAATCCTGTCACTTCGCTCCTAAAATGCTCCTGGTGTGAGGACGCAACAAAACCTCGCCAGAGCCGTGACGTGCCGCAGACATGTACAGTGTAAACAAGGCTTTATAGTGGCAATGACAGGATTTCACGAGTAGCAAGTAAACAGACATTTTACTATGTCTTGTTGTACAAAGAGGTTGACTTAGAGTTTTTTGTAAAAAAAGCACACATGGACTTAGCTGGTTTTACTGCAAAAGACAGTCAAATATGTTAAATAACAATGAATTGACATTTTTGAAAATAAGGCATTACAATAACTGACTAATAACATTTTCATTTCCATTGAAGTGAAATTACTTAACCTAAACATAGGAGCCTGGTAAAAAATGCTCAATTTTTGCATCTGAAATCTTCAAATGTTCTTGTGTGAAAAGATTTTTTTGGAGAGAAATTTTACAGACAAGATTTCTAGTTAACTGCCTGTGTTCATGCATGCTATAAAATGGAGTATACTTTGAAAGGCAATGTGTTTTTTATGTGTAAAAGAGTCCTGGGCTGAAAACTAATTTATAATCGTATAGGAGATTTGGATCACTTGAATCAGTAATGCCAGTTCAACTGATTTATTACAAAGTTGATTTATTTAGATATTTAAGCCTATGCAGACAACCTTTAGCTAGCTTTCATAAAATGAAATCAACAATAATCAACAATAACACACTCTACAACCTCTGGATAGTGTAGAATTCTATGAGATTATAATGGGCATAATCCATGATATAAGTGAACTTGTTCGCTCACTCCATCTGAGGGCTCCACATCGGGCTCTTCTAATGCCATTGCTTCATGAAGAGATTTCTGTGAAGATCTGGCTGCCGTAAAGACAACTGACATGCTGTTGCCAGTTTTGGCATGTACATCTTTTTTGCATTGCTTAAGAACATGGTGCACTGTTGCCTTAAATTTCATTGAGGTTGATCACCGAAATAGTAGACTGTGGATTTTGGAATCAGGTGACTTTGTCCTAATATAACACTACATTACTGGGCTGGAAACGTGTGGACTAGAGGTCATCGATATTTGAAGACAGTAAAATGGTCTGATGAATCATGTTACCAGGGATTAGAGCTGACGGCAGTGAATCCATCTTGTCAGATTGGAACAGATCCATTATAAGAGATTTTAGGAAAGTCTTTGCTAACCATCAACAATTGTTGGTGTCTGTCATTCTCGTCCGTGTGCGGTACTCTTGCCCAATAACAAAGATGGTCCAGGCCTAGATGAAGGTGCATTCACTTGAGTTCAGAAACCTGTATATGAGCCCTGCGGAGCAACATTGAGATATAGTTGTGCAGTCAAGTCGAACTGTTGATCAACACCTACCAGAAAATAAGGGTGTTTTCACACCTGGCTCGTTGGAGTGTTTGTTTTGGAACCTTGTGCATTTTCTCCTTTAGTTCAGTTTATTTAGGCATATGATCCACACCAAAACAAATCGCTCCGAGATTGCCTGAACAAAGTGGTCTCGGCTCAATTGAAAATTAACTTTGGGGCAGTTCGATTGAAATGAGAAAGCAATCCGACATAATGGACCAACGAACCAAGATGCGTGTCACGATGGCTTCAGATAAAGCCAAAAAGCTCATGGAGCAAACTTGTCAGTCTGTCTTGATGGATGGCGCAGAGGGAACTGACCAATAAGAGGACAGTTTTTCTCACATGTAACTTACATAAGCACTTTTGGTACATTTTGAAAAGTTGCCTTGTAAAAGCGAACCGAATACAGAAGAAAAAATTCATTGTAACAAAATAAGTCCCTGTTTCAGAACAAAGAAAAGCATCTATAGATCTGAAAACACCCTAATGCTGGGTTCAAACTACACAACCCAATATCAACCCAATTTTGCCACAATCCATTTGACGTAGGATATTATGGTGATTCGTTAAAGACAATTGGTGTTGAGACGCAGGAATCAATCGTTTCAACTCGTATAGTGTGTCATAGTGAACATCTGTGACGCTTCACAAGAGAAAGACTAGCATGTTTCATTTTTTTTGGGTCCTCCAGGACAGGTCTCATCTGTGACATTGACCAATAGGAGCACAGAAGCTCTTCCATACACCGCTTTCAGACATGGCAAAGAGAGACAATGGTATTGATGCTGCTTAGGTGGAGTTATGCAATGGAGGAAAGGTTCGTGGAGCTATGGCAACAACTATATGATTCCTTGAGGGACTATGACACCAGAGTGAAAAAAAAAATGCTGGCGAACGACAGCAGAGGCAACCTAATTAGCATTAGTACAGGCTAGTATAACCATAGTTTGTTTACGCTGTTTTCAAGTCAGTCGCTAGTTCCACCTTCTCAATGACATCATGCATGTCGTTAAAGATGGCTAGCGATGACTGTTTGGGAAGCAACGTGTAGTGTGACATGTTTCTTGTCCGTGACACAACAAAGAATTTAGGAGTCAAAATTGCATAATCTGACACTGTGACTAGCATGTAGTCTGAACCCGCCATAAATGTCTTTGCACACCGAGTCCGAAATTCGCATCTGAAATTTCCGCACATTAAAAAATAAATATGACCTCACGTTATGTGAATCATGTTTACAAACTGCCTACGAAACTTTCGTCCGTCATAAAAAAATTCGAATCAGGTTCAATTTTCTGCGTTTTTCACAAAATCCAGAATGCCATCTGACAGGTTGATCCACGTCGTCTACAGCACAAAGCAGCAGCACTGCATGACAAACAAAGTGCGGAATACATAGAGACAGAATATAACGACAGATTGTGCCAGTATCACTAGCAAAGCATCAAACTGAGCCACTGACATCCTGAAGTAGACTTTGAAGCGCTCTGATAATCACTCAGCTCCTTGATGAGGTGGAACTCCTCCTTCCTCTCTCTCTCTACGAAATCTCGGGAGTGGATGGACCCAATATTTCCTCTTTTTAAGAAGAGGACAACTAAACTAAATGTTTTGCGATATTTATTTATTTATTTTTTTGCAACGGATTCATTAATACGCATCGGACTCAGTGTGCAAGGTCTCTGTGCATGACAAATTTTTAGGATCACGAATACGAAAAAAACACACACAAAATTTTGTGCAAAGACCTTTAGACTGCATCCAAAAACGCATACTCTACTCACATACTTTGCCACCTTTAAAAAAGTATGTTCTATGTAGTATGAATATGTGTAATCTGAATGTAATTCAAATTTTATATTGTTGTCATTGTCATGTGACCTACTAGCGTCAGTTGTGTCACTAAACTGCCATTCACAAATCCTCTCCTGTGGCTTCATGTGATAGTAAAGTGCCCATTGGATGCGCACTTCAGAAATCTCGGGGTACTTGACGCTTACTTAAGTTTTACGAATTCTGTGAATTCGGACATACTACTTGTTCACATACTGTCTTCCCCCTACTACATTGTAGGGAAGTATGCGATTTTGGATTCAAGTTGTTGATGGCCATTGAAAATATTCAGAATGCTTGATCATGTTTTCTGCATCTTGTGCACGTCATGTGCCACCAAGTAGCCATGGCTGAATTGTCCTACTTCCCTTGTCTGTCTACTCATTCCACAGCTTTAATGGCTGCTTTCATTTTATAATAGTAAAGCAATATATTATTTTTCTTTTTCTTCTCTGGGGAAATAATGTGTTCTTTTAATACATTAATAAACTACGAAAGTTTTTTTTTTTTCTGTTCCACCCCTAAAGATCTCTTAAATGGTACAGCCCTTTCTGCTAGTAATTTTCCACTCACCCGTTGACATTCACTGTGGGGGGAGGGGAACGACTGTGCTTGTCTTCACAGAGTAGCTGTGCTGTTGTGTTATGCGTTTCCTGGTATGTTTCCACTTCTATGTCATGTGATAGTCGTAGACAAATAGTTTGTTCACTGATATCAAAAGTTTACTTTATTAAAATGCAATTACAGATGCAAGATTTGCAGTGGCAAGTACAATGTGTTTCCATGAGTACATAGTTCAGTAACTTCAGTTCTCCCTTCCCTTTTAAGCTCTGTTAATTTTATTACAGGTCATGGTTGTGCTGTTCTTAAAACAAAACAAAAAAATCAGAAATTTTTCAAAATCTTTTCAAAACAAACTCAAAATTAGTAAAGAGAGAGCTTCTTGTATCCTGAGTGAAGAAAATAGGACAGAACTGTCTGAAACCAGGCTGATTTCATGTCGCTATCAGTGCCACTTGAATATTGTGTTATTTAATTATACATCAGTCAAACTACATTAACTATTTTACGCATAAAGCGATTAATCAAATTTTAAGAGGTTTCATGATTCTTAATACTGTTGTCGATTATTAATAGTTCGAAAAAGTTTTTAGTTTTCAGTTTGGTCTTTAATCTCCAAAAAATGTGTATCTTTTAAGACAGAAATGTTCCCATCAAAATAAATACTTTACAAAAAATAGAGTAAGGAATGGAAGGAGAAGAGGAGAGAGCTTCTCATATCCTTAGTGTAGAGAATAGGACAGAACTGGTTGAAACCGGTTGTGGTAGCACAGCTTTACTTCCTGAATGAACAGCGGCACTGTGAACAACAAGGTTTTTTAGGTCACTAGCTATTTGTGCCATATGGATAACGGGATGTAAAACAAATTTTAAACGATACAACTATTTTGTGTTCAACAGGTGATTTTACGATTTTTAATGCTGTCGTTTAGTGACTGATTAAGAAATGTTTTATATTTTAAGGTTAATAGAGGTTAACATACATTGAAATAACAGCATCCCAACAAAGCAAAGATACATTTTGAATTGGTGAAAATAAATCACCTGTTCTCATTTTTCTGTTCTCGAGGAAGCTGAAGAAGATTAATTTTACATTGATTGTTTTGCAGTACACCATAAGCCTATGTAAACAGAATAGCTTTCTTTGCTGTTGGTCTCATATGAAGATGGCATGATTTACTATTTTTATCTTTAACAGTATAGGCCTATCTTCCACTAATTGTATATAGAGTGACAGCATGATAATTGTGGTATATTGTGAAGTATGCATGCATGTTATAGATCAGGGTGAATTTAGCTTAAGAGTGGCCACACATTAGTGTCACATTTAGGAATTTAAATTTGTCATCATTTACTCACTCCTAAATTGTATCACAAGAGGTTATTTATTTAATTCCAATAATAATGTACTGCTCATACCATGTAGTAACCAGCCACGGGTATTTCAATATTAAATCGAGACCATACAAACAGACCGTAAGTAGACGGTTGAATATGCATGATAGATTTGAATCATGTAACACATTGGCCATTATTACATTAACGGAAATCAATTATTTGATTCTGTAATGATTCATAATTTAAAAATGAAATTTTAGGAGAGAAACTCTGTTGCGCTTAAAAAAGCGTCATGATGAAACTGTGCGAATGTTGGCGACAACATTACCAGTGGTTAGACGACACCTAAAATCCCCTGCAATGTACATGGTACAGCCTCGTCTCTGTCACCCCTCCCCCACACTCATATAGCACGTGTTGGCACATGATTGACTTCTCCTGGCTTCCTTAATTAAAATGGTATACATAAACATTGTTACAAGAGTAGTACATTTGTATTGGTCATGCTGCATAAAAATCAGGATTTAAAATGGTCAACAGGGCTTAGACAAAATTGGTTCAAAATGCAACAGCTTTTTGTTCTTCTCATTAACCATGACATGAGGTGTTAACACTCCCCTATGCACAAACACATAATGGTATAGTCCACCCTTTCCTCTGGTTTTTCCACTTCATCTTTTTTCTTTATTAGTGGTGCTGTTTACTATTCATACATTTAACAACCAATGAGGTTTTTGCAATTGTAAAATTAGTCGTACCTAAAGGTTTTGAGTGAGAACAGTTTTATTTCCTCTACCAAAAAAATTGTTATTTACAATGGGGTTTTATCTATTGTACCTGATCTTATCTGTGTGTAATCTGCTCCCACCATTTATTTATGGCTGCTGACCTAAATAGGCCCTGGTTTGATATTAATATATTTAAACATACTTAATGTTCCTCTACAGTATTGACAGAGTAATGACTTTGTACTTGAGCGCTGTGCCGTCGGTATTCAGCTGCTTTCCGATGCACATCTGCATATTTGCATTCCAGTGACCTTTGCATTGTTAGCGCCATGCTATGCTAGTTAAGCTACAGGAATTATGCAGTAGTGTCATATGTACATAGAGCTCTTCTGTCATTTATACTGGAAGTGTTTGTGGACCAAAGAGGTTTGGGTTTTGGCCATCTGTTTTCCCAACCAGACTATGTGTTAACAACCAATTTAAAAGCCCATTTACAATAATTTAAGGTAGCTAACAGACTTAGCAGCTTTTTATGGAAACCAGCAGCATACAATGAAAACATTAATGTTAATGTTTTGACATTTAAACTGATGCTTCCAAGAAATTTGGAATAGTGCTGTGAGGGGAATTATGTTTGCTCATCTGTGCTGCTGCACATCTGCAAGTATGTGTGCATTTGATGTAGTTTTTGTGAACCAACTACACACACATTATGGCACTGAACTAACAGCATGAATCCAGTACTGGCCCTGTTCGTCAAATTCGTCAACTGCGCCATGTATCTTTTTTTGGTTGTTGTTGTTTGTGTGTTTTTTTGGCGCCAGCAGTGGCACCAAATGAAATTGCAAAATAAAGACAAAACGGCTTTGCCAAACACTTTTATCACCCTTCCTGCCCTACTTCCTGTCATTATTTGTGCAAATAGGTAATCTTGCCCCTAACATGCCATATTTTTAGGTGACTGTATTTTTTACAGATGAAATTATGTGTGAAATATCAAAGTTTAAAACCTACGCCTTTGTCTCTTGAGTCCAGTTTTCAGCATGCACATTAATTGCATGCAATTTTTCTGTGCTTCGAAATTGGCACTAAACCTGTAACCATGATTTATTATTTTAAGTTTTTTTGCCTTTCCTGGTTATTAGTTTTGTTTTAATAATTAACATACTTGAATAGCTAAGCAGTTTCTAGAAAGTGGTTTCTTTTCTCTCGCATTCTGTTCCCTGAGAAAATATCAGATTCATGTTTCTTTGCCTACTTTCTGTCTTCATGCTAGGTATAAATTTGATCCTAGAGTAAAAATCAGCAGAACAAATCTACGAAATTTAGGGCTAAACTCTCATCTCTTCATGTTTCATTTCTTCATTCATTGATTAAACCCAGGACTTGATTATTTATTTTGCGACAGTGCAAACAGGATGCTTTCCAGATTTTCTCAACAATAGCATTTTTCATTTTCATGTGTTATCATACAACATTAAGTTACTCATTACATAAGCACTAAACAGACACAAACGTTCCTTACAATCTCTCTTCATAGTCATATCATTACTTGGCTATTGTCTGTTCTGCTGGAACTACAGCAGAAGGTTAGGGAGTAGATACTGTTTTTACCATTCCCAATCAATATAAACACCAGACTGTCATTTAATGCTGTTTCCTGCATCTGGCTTCCTCTGCCGATACAAGATAGTGTCTCCCCCTCTCAGTCCTTATAATGGTATGGTCCGTACTCTCCAGTAATTTTCCATTGCCTGCTGTACCGTGCTACTTGGTAGCATGAGGGTGGAGCTACACTGCAGTGTGACTGTGTCTCCAGAACTAGTTTCAGGTAGTTTGATATTTTGCGTAGACTAACTACGCTATTTGTGAACAGTTCTCTATTTAAACTTTTTTCAGAGCATGTTCATTTTAAAGTTAATGATATGAGAAAGAAGGGCTTTTTTAATTAGGCTAATTAAAAAAAAACATGTTTATCTCTTGGTGTTATGTGAAATTATACAAAGTACTGCTTATTTTTCATTTTCATGTATATAAGCCTCTTTGTTGAAGTATTAATCGTAATACCCCTGCAAAATTAATGGTACAATCTGATCCAAGCTCCTCCCCCGCCCTTCCCCCACACTAATTAGTTTGTGCTAGACTTTTGATTTAAGGCTAGTGCAGTCTTGCAAGTTTTGCCTCCTAGCAGAAGGTGGCCTTCATGTGAGGATAGCAGTGTAAGGTCCCAGCTCTCTGTGTCTGTTGTGTCTGTTGTGTCTGTTGTGTCTGTTGTGTCTGTTGTGTCTGTTGTGTCTGTTGTGTCTGTTGTGTCTGTTGTGTCTGTTGTGTCTGTTGTGTCTGTTGTGTCTGTTGTGTCTGTTGTGTCTGTTGTGTCTGTTGTGTCTGTTGTGTCTGTTGTGTCTGTTGTGTCTGTTGTGTCTGTTGTGTCTGTTGTGTCTGTTGTGTCTGTTGTGTCTGTTGTGTCTGTTGTGTCTGTTGTGTCATCATTAGAAACTTTAAGTGTGTGTGTGGTTTGATTCATTTTGTTGTATTAATTGTAATATTCTGCAGTGGGTGATGTTTGCGATTTGTTAGCAGTAGGGGTAAAGTCCTAGCTCTTTTTGAAAAGAACATTAATTTACCTATGTGTAATTATTGATTTTTTTATTTTTTTTTTTAATTTTTTTTTTTTTACCAGTTTATTTTGGCAGATGTATTGTGGTTCAGGTGTACTCGCTCCTGTTCTTGGACAACTTCCTTCAAGAAAAATTTAGGCCCTCGTTTAAAGGGTTCATGTTTAGAGGAATCAAATTTATGTTGATGTTTTTGCATAAGGGGTCATTTTACATATAGTTAAATTACACAACTCAACTTACTCCCAGTCCAAATAGAGTATTTAATTATTTCACCTTGTGGTAACGACTCGTTTTGAAAAGGCCACATTGTGAGGTCAGGACGTGGTGTTCATCTGAATCGCTCCACCTCTGCAACATGCGTAATTGCCTTGATGAAGAGAGCAGTTGAGGTACTCAGTCACTGAAAGGGTTACAGTTTTTACTGTGTTTTGCTTTTAAATGGTGAAAAATTAAAATGTTGGGTAAGGTCCCCAGACATTGCTATGTTCCTGGTTGTAGAAAAACTGCATATTTGCATGCATTTCTAAAGGATCCCCAAGTTCCCTAATGATGTGCCTGATTGTGTAAATGTGGGATTATTTGATTGTTTGGCATATTTTACCAATGATTTGTTTGTAAAACACTCACAATATGTAGCAGGATTTGCAAAGTTACTTTTATTGAAAGATGGAACAGTATAATGAATCTGACTGTGATGACGGTAAGTAAACAATTGAATTTTAATGTTTTGGTTTCTTAATATTTGTTTGAGAAGCATGGTGTAATACAATGCAAAGCATGTGTTATGTTTAATGCTTAGTTGCTTATCAAAATACATAAACTGATACCTTGGGACAGGTTTATAAACTCTTCACATCTGTAGCTTTTGTTAGTCTGGATTATGTTCAGTGTTGACCGCTTTTAGGTTGTAGATATTTTTTTTCTTTTGCAGACTTGGTGCCAATTTAGGAGTTTTCTGTACATAATCGAGGAGGAATTGATGCTTTCCTTTGCAAAAATTTTAGCCAATCACAATCATGGCTGTTTACATTTTATGCTGCCTTCACATGCTAACGGAAGTTTGACAATTCCAACTTCTGAAGTCGTGATTTAAGAGCTTATCGCATTCAACTTTCAAAATGGGAGGGCATTCATGTGCAGCTTTTACCTAGGAAATGTATTTACGATAATTCCAAGAGCATGTGAAGGCAGCATAATTACAAGTGGCCCAAAAAGGACCATGCAGTTGAAGGGTCAGAGTGGAAAGTGAACCCTTTGTTCTCTTTAAACTAGCTATGATTACATGGACCCCTTTTGTTTCAGTCGAAATTAAATCATTCAGAGTGATGAATTTGAACATGCATGGTGTTTACATGAATGCTAAATAAAGTGATCGGGATGATGTGCACGTTTCTCTCACAAGCTTCAAATCGGAATTGATATTTTGACTTGTGCACACTGCATGAATGATGTTACAGATGATGAGTGGAAAGAGATTTTTTTTTTTTTTTTTTTTGCTACTCTACTACGCTTCCATTGTTGCTGTATCATAACAGCATTAGCCTCAGAGGGAAGAATG
This sequence comes from Chanodichthys erythropterus, assembly GCF_024489055.1. NCBI lineage: Eukaryota > Metazoa > Chordata > Actinopteri > Cypriniformes > Xenocyprididae > Chanodichthys > Chanodichthys erythropterus. The sequence goes on along the minus strand of NC_090232.1, from coordinate 37,616,582 downwards.
GCCATAGTAGAGATTTCACTAATGTCTGCTTTAGTGCCCTCAGTGGCAGTACCGAGAATGCAATGGATACTTGCACAACAGCATTTTTGGTATGCAACAACTGGAAATGCAGTTTGCGTAGCAGCAAGTTGCACCTTCAGTCTTTTATGATCGTGTATATTTGCAATGTACTTCTGTTCTTATTTCGGTGATTTTCACATTGAATTGCTGTCAGAATGAGGCTTTGCATCACATGATGTAAAACAAGAGGCAGTTGTTGTCATGCTGTTTTCATTCTTAATCAGTACGTTCTTTAGAGGATGATGAAGCAAAAATGCACTAAATTAGACAACCAACTTTGTTTGTTTCTTCTCAATTTATAGAAATACTGCAATTGCAACTGTTTTCTTTGCCATCAGCTGAGCTGGTGGCCATTTTGTGTTATTGCAGTGCAGAGTATGAAATGGCAGAGTGGGGGAGGAGCTCTTCAAGAGACATTGCCTAAGTCTGGCTCTCAGTGGTAGCTTTAGTGTGCATGCTTCACTGGTGTGTGCCGTGCCTGTCATTCTAGAACAATTTTAAGCTGTAGTGCATGAAATGTGTTCCATTTAATGCACCTGTTTGACAATTTTGTGAGTTTTGAAAGTAATAACGCACAAGCGGCCCCAAAATGGAATGTTCATAGGGTCAGAAAAAGACTGAAAAGTTTATACCATTTTTGGTGGGGAAAAAATCTTAATGTTATTTATTTTTACTTACTTAGCAAGGTTCTATTCAAACTAGCTATGTTTACATGGACATGTTTCATGTTTCAATCAGAATGAAATCATCACAGATAATGGGTCTCATTCATGAAACATTCGTAAATATACGAGTAAATATGTGAGTGATTTGCGCGTAAAGACACCTTCCCGAAAACTCTGCTCCTGATTCACAAATACTTCGAAAACGTCAGAAGTGATAGTGAAATGTGTGTGTTAATGAATTCCAATCAGTCGTAAATGGGACGCGCGTGCACGCTCATTCTCAATTACCATAAATCCCGCCCATTAAATCCGACTGTATATGGGCATCATATTATGACACCAAACGAAGGATTTTGGCCATTTTTTAGGAAACAATTTCCATAACAATTAGGCCGTGTGTCCACCTAAGTGTTTTTTCCAGCTGCTAGCGTACTTTTTCAAATGTTTTCAATGGGAACGCCACGTTTTTTACCAGTCGCCTCGAGTTGAAGAATGTTCAACTTTGAGTAAAACGCTGCGCTCATCACTGTCACTTTTTAGCCAGCCGTCCAATCAGAGTGGAGGAGGGGCGGGACAAATACAACTCCGACCAACTGTCACGTTCTTGCTGTACAGCGACATCAACAAACAGAAACAAAATGGATGAGAAATTAATATTGCTGGTAGGGCTGGGCGATGTATCGAATGCTTTTGTCACGCGCATTTCTTCAGTAAAGCCGGTTCCCTGATTACCGCTAAATCGCCATCACCTGCTTTCAAATGAAGCGGCATTTAATAGACAGAGCCGTAGTTCACTGATAAGACACGCAATATCGCGTTCAATATCGATATGTATCGCCGTCGATATTGAACGCGATATTGCGTGTCTTATCAGTGTCTTAAAGATGCAAGGCCCAAGCGTAACGGTCATACAAGTCTGTCTAGCGCATGTTTACACAGAAAAACAATGGAAAATTGGAAACACACTCTGTGTGAATGCCCCCTACTCCTGTTCTTATTTCAGTGAGCTTCAGGTTGAATTGATGTCAGAATGAGGCTTTGCAGTACATAAAGGGAAATGAGAGGCAGCTGTTGAAACTGTCATGCTGTTTTCATTCTTAATTATTAAGCAAGAGTTCAGCTACAACAATCAGTACATTCTTCAGAGGATAAAGCAAAAAAAATAAAAAATAATAAAATATCAACAGATTCGGTTGTGGGATGAACCATCTTGAATGTTTGTTCATACTGTACCCCATCTTTAAGTTGTATCACCTTGATGATGGAACAGTATTAAAAGATAACAGTTAGGAAAAGGAAAAAAACAAGGCCATGGATGACCTTGACCTGAGTATGAAGAAACAGGCTAGATTATTCCTGTATGTAGACTAAATTAGACAACCTTTGAGATCAAGACACTGTTTGTTTCCCCTCACTTAATTTACAGAAATACTGCATTTACAACTGTTTTCTTTGCCATCAGCTAAGCTGGTGGCCATTTTGTGTTATTGCAGTGCAGAGTATGAAATGGCAGAGTGGGGGAGGAGCTCTTAAAGAGACCTCGCTGAAGTCTGGCTCTCAGTGGTAGCTGTAGTGTGCATGCTTCACTCCTGTTGTGCCGTGTTTGGTTCTGGTCATTCTAGAAGAATTTTAAGCTGTAGTGCATGAAAAATGTTCAATCAATCTGTTTGAAAATTGAGGGTTTTGAAAGTAAAAAGAATAATTAATTAATTCTACAATTTTGTAAAATTTGACTATTGAATTTTAATTTGGTAGATCAGATGGCTAATTTAAGTATCTTTTACCAGAATCCTTCAACTTCTGACAGATACATGAGAGTTCTGACAGTCAATAACTGAAGTAGTCTCAACTGGTTTCAGCCAGTTTCTGCCGGTTATATCTGTGAGTAGGTGGCTGAGCATATAATAGCATTGGAAAATGATAGCTGTTTTTAACCAACAACGCTCTCTGTTTTAATATATCTTGAATTTCATGTTTGTCATGGATTAGATCTTTCTGCTTCTGCTTCTCTGAAACTTAGAAAATGGTATATTCCACTTCCAGACATCTAAGCTTCTACTTGGTCATCTTCATTCTCAGTCAGGACTGGGGTGGGGTTTTGGTTGTGTTAGCAGCAGTGTGTTTTTGCAACTATGTCTCGAAGCCATTTTATGATTTACAGTTTAAGGAATCTAGTATTTTGGAAAACATTCAAGAGCATCATGAGCAAATCTGTTTTATTAGGCAGTAGCAAATATCAAAGCATTGGCATTTATATGGTTTCGTTTAACATACTTTTATTGAAAGCAACTTACAAAGAGTTAGGAGTAATGCCAATGATATTAGCAGTGCTGTACAACCAAATTTTAAAAATACACCAGGATTAGAGATGCACCGATCAACAGGAAAGGGACCGAAATGGGCCGATTTTCCGCATGATCGGCCCGGATCGGTGACCGGACGGTCAGTCTCGTGTCTTTCCGGTTCCAAAACCGATCTGTTTTGATATCAGCGGCACAGTCAATAATGTCAGATGCACATTCTTACTCTCCGCCCTCCCAAGCGGGAGAAGTGACACACACCTCCTCTCAGTCACTTGACTCATTCACTTCGGTTAAATAGTGCGCACAATTTTACTAATTCCTGCAGGTTTCGCACTCACACCAAAAGCACGCGCACCACTGAGTGGTGGCATAAGCCGCTTCTCAGTCTCAAACAGATTGTGAGTCGCGCAAGTACCACAATGAGTGGCTTACTGTGCTTAAACGGTCAAATACATTGTCAAAATTCCTGTCTTGGTATTCAGTTAAACACAGTCAGTTTTGGAACGTTACATCGTTGAGAAAGATAACGCAAGTTGTTGTATTTTGGGTCCGTGCGTATACTTAAAATGACAGCAGTCTAATATTCCTGATGCTGTCTGTCATGTTAATCAAAGAACAAAAGACAAAGAAAATCACTCTCTGCTCTTTGCTCTTGAGGTTTTATAACTTTAATTGTAAGCATTAATCTGTATTTAATTTTTTACAGTGAAGACTATCAAGTGTTTATTTTACATGATTACTTTAATTTATGTAGTATTTCTTAAGGCCTTTGCACATTGAGTCTGAAATTTTCGCATGCGTTTTTTCGTATTCGTAATCCTAAAAATTTGTGACGCACAGAGACCTTGCAAACTGAGTCCGATGAGTATTAATGAATGCGTTGCGAAAAAAATCGCAAAACAATACAAAATGAAGTTTTCAAGCAGTGAGCATGATTTAGTTGTCCTCTCTCTCTTTAAAAAGAGGAAATATTGGGTCCATCCAATTTTGAGATTGCATAGAGAGAAAAGAGAGTTTCACCTCATCAAGGAGCTGCGTGATTATCCCGAGCGTTTCAAAGTTTACTTCAGGATGTCAGTGACTCAGTTTGATGCTTTGCTACTGGCACAATTTGTCTTTGTATTCCGCACGTTGTTTGTCATTCAGTGCTGCTGTTTTGTGCTGTAGGCAACATGGATCAACTTGTCAGATGGGCATTCGGGATTTTTTCGTTCGCGTACGGTGGCCCTGAATTGTCAAAACGTCTCTCAAAATGCGTGCCACGGATGCGAAAACGCAGAAAATCGAACCTGATCCAAATATTTTTTTTGACGGACGAAAGTTTCAGAGGCAGTGTGCAAACGTGACTGACATAACGTGAGGTCGAATTTATTTTTTAACGTGCGAAAATTTCACGTGCGAATTTCGGATTCAGTGTGCAAAGACCTTTACCCTAATAATAACCTACTGTTAGACCCACCTGAGAGAACTTATTTCATAGCTCTCTCTATTCTATTGCATGTAATTATGCTCTTGTTTGCAATTTGTTTATTTGTTCTTATTTTATTACTGAATTTTTATGAAAATAAAACGGTGTTGAAGAAAAGTAGATTTTTGTTTGTATGCTGTCAATTCTAGTTTTTGAAAGAAAATCGGAATCGGCAAAAATCGTTATCGGTAGGTCACACTTGCACGCACGCGCGCACACACACAAAAAAATAAAAAATCTGTTAAGAAAATTGTAATCAGTGCATCTCTAACCAGGATATAGCCTATACCAGGGTAGTTTTAAAGATATGAAGCTAAAGCTAGTGCTGAGGAATAGAGGGCAACAAATAATGTACTATTTTTCTCCATAACCTTAAAAACTGCAGTGTGCTTATCATAAATCGTTATAGTTATCTTTATAATTATTCTTTGTGTGTATGAGCCTTAAGTCAGTTGTAGTTGTGTACGAATTCCTGCTTCTTTTAATTAACCTTAAATATATAGAAGTTATAGAATAACACCTTTTCATTGACATTTATTTAATCAACAATGTTTTGGTCATGCAGTTCAATGCACTTGCTAAAATGTAAAGTGAGGAATGTATCCATGTGTTTTATTTATTTATTTTATCTCATTCAATTTAGACTGCAAGCTCACAACTAGGCAAAATAAAAAGTCTGGTTGGTGTTTCTAATTAGCGGTGCAGAAAATTATATATTATTATATATTATTATTATTATATATTATTAGCATTTGGGAAGAGCTTGATTCAAAATTTCATATTTAACCTTCTTGGCCAGGGATGGTAAACTTCGGTCCTGGAGGGACATTGGTTGCAGAGTTTCGCTCCAACTCTAATCAAACTCACCTAGGGCCGGTGTAACTAGTCTTACAAGTTAGTCATAGTTTTTTTTTTTTTTTTTTTTTAAGTCCGTTACATAAAAACGTAGATTGGTCAGATTTGATACTGAGAAGTAAGACTGCTTACTAATTTAAAGATATTCAAAGTTGCACATTACTGTTCTTGGCATTTTTGCATAGTCTGACCTTCTATCAGTGTGATATTCAAGGCTTTGTAGCGGCCCGGGTGGTAATGGCGCAGATTTTAAGTAGCTTGTCGTGCTTCCTTTAATGGATCTCCACACCCCTTTTTAAATAATAGTATGATCCGTGCCGTGCCTGTCCTTTCGTCCGTTTTGACTCTGCACATTCTGCAGCAATGGGGGAGGGGTGAGTGTTCTCACTTCCATGAGTTTTACCCCCACTAATATTTAAGTACTTCTGTTTCTTGTCTTATTGATTTGTGTTTTCATTCTTGGAATGCTAGTTTGTTCAATCGTTTGTTCAGTCGTGACAAGGTCTTGCTAGCTATTCTGGCACAGAGAACAGTTTATTATTTCAGTCTGTTTTTGCAGGATTCAGTAGTGATCCAGAGGATGTTAATATTCTTTATTGGTCTAGAATGAACATGTATTAAAGGCACCACAGCAAATATAGTAGAGTACAAGCTATGCTTCCCTCCCCCTTCCATGTACTCTTTGTGTGCTCCTAAACATGCTTGAGTTCTCTCATGACTAATCCTGGGCTAAGCTTGAGAACCGTTGTATTACAGACTCATTTCCACAGTTAATTGTATTTTTAATTTAGATCAACACATTTTTGTGCGTCTATTTGTTCGCACTTTCGTAAAAGGGGCACTGATTAGAGGAGATTGTGACAAACGCAATGCTAATTTGCGGACCTCTGAGTAAGTGGACCTCAGAATGACAAGTATTTAATGTCTGTTTGGAACTCAGGCAGTTGTAACGTCCAAGTTAAGAGTGTCTCCCCCTCTCAGTCCTTCTAATGGTATGCTCTGTACTCTTCAGTAATTTTCCATTGTCTGCTCTGCCGTGTTACTTTGCAGCAAGAGGGTGGAGCTACAGCTCAGTGTGACTGTGCTCTAGAACTAATTTCAGCTAGTTTGATATGTTGAGACCTAATTTATGTTTTAACAGTTCTCGGTTTCAATTCTGTTTCACAGCACATCCACCTCAAAGTTAATTTAGTAAAGAAAATTGTAAAACCTGAATAAATTAATCAGTTAAGAGAACAATAGTTCCCCCCCACCCCCCTTGCAGTTATATTAGCACTCATTGTGGTGAGAAGTATTAAGTGTATTTACTGATTAGAAATTAGTTGAATTGAATGGTAGCACCCCTGTAAAGTCCATGGTACAGCCCTAGCCCTGCCCCTCCCCCACCTCTGTTCAGTTTTACTGCTAGGCTTTTGATCGCACGAAGGCTAGTCATGCTTGCACATTTTTCCTCCAAGCAGAAGGTGGCCTGCATTTGAGGATAGTACTGTAAGGTCACAGCTCTCTGTCTTCCTGCACTTATTTAATTGCATTTTCATTTGTATCTTTCAGTGAAAGTATGATTTATAGAACTATATAAAATATACTAATTGAACTAAATGTAATAACACAGTGAGTGGGGTGCTTGCGATTTACTTCGCAATAGCATGAAAGTGTTAGCCATTTTAGCTGTCACATCACGTATTGACTATGCTAATATACTAAAAGCAGTTGATTGTTTTTTTTAATCAGTTGATTTTGGCAAACACGTCTTTCAGGTGTACTCAATCCTGCTCCAGGAGATTTTTCTTTCAGCAGCGGTTAAGGCCAATCCTACCTTAGCGCACCTGCTGGTAATTTACAAGATCCTGAGGACCTTGATTAGATTCCTTGTGTGCTTGTTTAGGGGCTGAACTAAACTTTAGTTTATACAAAAGATTTGAGTGGGATTAAGCACACTTGTGTTACAGCTTGCATATGAAAGCTTTAAAGCGGCATGTCACTACAAAATGTTTGGCCCAATCAGATGTAAACTTGAAACTAGATTTTAATAACGTAACATGATGATAAAATAAAATAACCCCTTACAATAAAAATAACTGATATAAAATTTGACTTGAGCTATTTTTTAATTTACACATTGTTAGTATACTACAGACCATAAAAATCAATCCAGCTGGCTTAGAGAAAGGTTCAGAACTTAAGTTATTTAAATTTTAAAATTCAATTTATATAAAGGAATAAAATTGTATCAGTTGGACAGGGGAAAACGTGGCTGGAGTAGCTGTTGCGTGACATACATAAAAACGGGTGTTTGTCAACTGAAGGCATCAGGTGCTTCCAATGTAGACAGCTTTGATTAAAATGGGGCAGATTAAGTTTTGATGTGATGTGCCACTCGCATGCGTTTTAGACGTGTTAGTACGTGCTTTTGGCTTTTTCACTTAACCATATTTCTGATACTGCATGACCTGCATTTAGCTATAAAACAGTGCAGTTAATGTCCAGAGACATTGCTGCTATTCCATAACTGTCACTAAGGTGATGAAGATAAGGGATGTCTGCATGGATTGAAGAGAGATCCCTTTAAAGCTCTCCAATACTCCAGTGCACAAGTATGAAGCAATGCCCTAAGACTGAAGTATGATCAGATAACTCAGAAGAATCACAGGAGTAGCCCATACCTTATGCATTGTGGAAACATCTTTGTGATCAAGAAGACCACCTTTAGCACAAGATCACTGATGCGATGACGAGGCGTGAATAACTGAAGACTCTGTAGTATTTGTACGATCTTGTTGATGCAGCATTATTAAAAGCTGACAATTTTTAAAGCCAAAAAATCTGGACAAATATTGACGCAAGGAATGTCAGATGTGAAGAAACATGTTACGTGCAAGCTAGACACTACATCAGACAGTCCTGAAACAGGGGCACTTTATTTTAATTTGGTAATTTCTTCCATGTTTAATTGACATCATTTGTGCAACTGCAGTTGTTTGGCTTGCCAGCAGCTGAACTGGTGGCCATTTTGTGTTATTGCAGTGCAGAGCTACTAGTATGAAATGGCAGAGTGGAGGAGGGGCTCTTAAAGAGACTTCGCTGCAAGTCTGGCTCTCCATGGTAGCTGCAGTGTGTACACGTTTTACTGTTGTTGTGTCATATTTGGTTCCAGTCATTCTTGGAGGATTTAGGCTTTAATGCATGAAATGATTCATTTCATGCACTTGTATGATAATTTTGTTGGTTTTTGAAAGTAATTATTCATTACACAGATCAAGGATATTTAAGATCAGTTTTTTGTAAAATTAAATATGGTAGCTTGATCCGCTAGTTAGTTGGTGTATGTTACCAGGAACAGTTTAGACCGACACATGACACAGATCTGCTACAACTCACAGCTAAGCCAGTCTCAACTGGATTCAGCCGGTTTGTGCCGGTCATGTCTGTGATTAGCTGGCTGTGCTTACAGTAGCATTACAAGAGGAAAGCTGTTTTTTTTTTTGTTTTTTGTTTTTTGGGGGGGGCTAAAGGTAGTTATTGAATTACTAGTTTTTAAGTTGTATGCAGGTAGTGTTTATACCCATTTCAACACAAACCCTCTCTAACACTACTTTGCATTTTATTTTTTTGACATGGATGGATTAGCTTCTCTTAATGTGTGTACTGCCCTACAATTTAGAAAATGGTATATTCCATTTGGGCATCTACGGTTTTGCTTGGGTGTTTTCTCTTCCTTCTCAGTCAGAATTGGGGGAGGATCTTGGCATCTTGTTTTTCATGCTAGGAGCGAATAATTTTGCAAAGCTGTCATTTTGATTTGCAGTTTTATGAATCTGTTTTGAGAACATTTTTGTCTGTTTAAACTGTTTTTGTGCACTTGCAAATATCACAACATTTGCATTATACTTGCATTAATTAAAGTTTTTGTTGAATGCGACGCACAATTATAAATTATATAAACAAAAATGCTGAATGAAAGGAGCCAAGAAGAATAGCAGTCCCACAATACTGAATTACAAAAATAGATGAGAATAAAGCTATAAATTATATATTTGGTCTAAACCAATGCTAAATAATAGAGGCCAATAAATACCAAAATTCTCCATAACTTTAAAAATGTTATTGTTCTGGCACACTTTTTTTTTTTTTTTTTTTTTTTTTCTCAGAAACTTTAGCAAAAGCTTTAGGTCTTGTAAAGTGAGATTTTCTGATTTTATACTCTGATGGTATACAATTTTGTGTTCTTGTTGTTCAATGTTGAATTATATTTTGTCTCTTTTATATTTTATTTCTAATTATAACTGACCTGAATAGCTGTTGTGATAAAGTAGCTGCTGTTAAGCAGAAGGAATAGGCCTGAAAACTGCCATAGTTTGCTAATTTTTTGTTTATTTAATCAGAAATGGGTTTTGTGTTGTTAGATCAGCACAGTTTCTCAATTACTCTATCGGCGCAGTTAGCGCACTGTTTTTCAGGACAAAAATTATTCCATCAATATTGACGAATATCCATTAAAAATTAAACTTGATCTCTACTGGCTAATTTTTGAAAGCAAAGGTTTTGATATTTATGTTTTGCCTTAAAACATTGACTTAAATTGTCAATCACCTGACTAATGTACAATACTAGTGAGTGAGTTAGCTGGCATCTGCTTCAGTAACATTTATTAATACTGAGATCCCCACACAGAACCTGCAATTGTACGTCATCTCAAGTCTTAGTCAATGCCATGATTTTTTGTTCATCTTGAGTTGGACATGACTAAAATGACAGTAACTCTGACAGCGAGTCAGATGTTAATTCATTGAGTGAGTCATTAGACTGATTCAACCTGATAACTCAAGTCTGAAACAAAAATATGATTCATTACAAAGAACCGGCACATAGTTATTTGCTCACAAATTAGACAACAATGTTTTTCAGTGTCTTTGTTGTGTGCAGCCAGCGAGAACAATGCAATAAAAATGTTTATTTATACTATCCATATTCTGCGGTTCTTGGTCTTTCTCATCACGTTCACTTCACACTGTGAACTCACAAGTCACAACTCAGCTCAACTATAATTTCTCTTGCCGTGGTGCTGTAGATTCAGCAGCAGCAGCAGCAGCAGCGTGTCGTAGTCTCTGATTAGCGGTGCAGACAAATCTGTGGCTACTTATGAAGGGTAAAATAAGCATGTGGGCCTGCATCCAGGGAAATAAAACACCAAACCATTGGATACACTGAACTTGTATGAAGAATGAAAATGATATGAATTAGCATTTGGGCAGAACTTTTACTGAGATTTCAAATGAATACCTCTTGCCATTTGTGAATTCACACTACTAAAATGGATATATAGACTCAGAACTTGCTCCTAAAGCTGGCATTCTGATTGAAACTACTGAGGTGACCAATCTGACTAGCAGTTTGAGAGTGTGTACTCTGCATTGAAAGCCAGTGCTACACACGAATCGGAAAAAACTAAGCTGTTGAGATGAAGCTTGGCATAGCATAGGCCTCCGGTAATTATATAAGCTACTAGATCTGTAAATGCAGCAACACACTATAATAAAATTATGATTGTTATTTTAAGCAGATGTTCTTCTATGCAAAGGAATATGAATTTTCACACCCCTCTTTTTAGCAATGGTACATTCCCTGTCTATTCATTTCTACCGCTTTGACTACATGTTTTGCAGAAGTGGGGGAAGGGATAATGTTCTCACTATCATGATTTTATCCCCACTAAAATTTCATAGCTTTTCTTTTTTCATTATATGCTTCTTTCTTTTTTACATAATGCATAATTTAATGGAAAGCCTGCAGTTGTTTTGTAATAATTTGGCTTGGCTTGCTCAATCATGGCAAGGTCTTGCAAACTGTTCTGGTTGCTGAGGACAGTTGTTTCTTGCTGTCTTTCAAAGATGTAATAGTTAGGACCGGTTCAGTGTCATACTATTCTTCTAGTGTAGAAGTCAACATGTTTTAAAGACTACAGCAAACATGGAAGAGTCCAACATATGCTCCCCTCCCCCTTCCATGTACTCCTTTGTGTGCTCTTTGAGGTAATGTGACTAGACTTGCTTGCGCTGTCTCACGACTAATCATGGGCTACGTTTGAGAACCGCTATATTACGGAATCATAATATCCCAAATTATTTGAATATTTATATTGAAAAATATTTGGGTCTGCCTCTGTGCGCTCAATTGGCTCTTTTTGGAACACCTCAGTGCTGTTTGGCAGACATATCAGACCTCTCGATTAGTTGGACCTCAGATGGAAAAGACCTGTAATTAATGTCTGCTTGGAACTCGAACCGTTGTAACGTCCAAGTGAAGAGTGTCTCCCCCTCTCGGTTCTTATGATGGTGTGCTCTCAGTAATTTTCCATTGTCTGCTCTGCCGTGTTACTTAGCAGAAAGAGGGTGGAGCTACAGCTCACTGTGACTGTGCTCTAGAACTAATTTCAGCTAGTTTGATATGTTGTGAGTTAATGTGTGTTTAAACAGTTTCCAGTTTCAATTCTGTTTAACATTTTTAATTCGGTCCACATGTTATTAAATTTAGTAAGGAAAATCTGAAAGTATGACCGGAGTAAATCATTAATTATCACTTTCATCCCCTTTTTGGTTAAGTGGATGACATACATAGTACAGCTCATTTGTCAGTGTCAGATATTGTATATTAGTGTGTTTAATACTTATTGAAATGAATAATAGTAGCACCCCTGTGAAGTCCATGGTACAGCCCTAGCCCTGCCCCTCCCCCATCTCTGCTCAGTTTTAGTACTAGGCTTTTGATCGCACGAAGGCTAGTCACGCTTGCACATTTCTCCTCCAAGCAGAAGGTGGCCTGCATTTGAGGATAGCAGTGTAAGGTCACAGCTCTCTGTCTTCCTGTACTTTTGTAGTGTTGTTTCTTTTCTCAGAATCCTTCTGTGAATGTGTGGTTTATTTTACTAGATTGCACTAAATGTATTTACATGTGATTTATCGCAGTTAGACATGTTTGCGATTTTTGATTTTACCGTTAGTGGAAAATGCGGGCATTTTTTTTTTAAATGACAAGACATATTTTGCTACATAATGTGATATTGATGAGTGTCAAACATATGTGTTAAATGTATATTGGTTTTTAACCAGTTTATTTCAGCAGGAATAACTTGGTTCAGGGGTTCTCAGTCCTGAGATTTTCCTTTCATCTGAATTTAGGTTCAGCCCTCTTTTAACTCACCTGTGGTAATTTACAGGTGATCCTGAGGAGCATGATTAGCTGGTTCAGGTCCTTTTTTGGAACCAAACACAATCTTCAAAATCAAATCTGCACAAAGGTAAATCTCCAGTAGGATTGAGCACCCTTGTGGTAGAGCTAACACACTTAGGCCCTTTCTGTTAACAATGCTTGCTAAATGTAGGCTATTTAACTAAAATATGTAGATTAACTTAGCCATGCATGTCTAGAGATGTTACTGCTATTCTATAACTGTGACTCGTCAAGCACAAGGTGATGAAGATTCAACGGGATTGAAGAGTACCGATAACTGCGCAGAACACCAGGATGAAGCAAAACCAGAAGACTGATGATAATAAAGCTTGGAGGAGCGACAAGCACCTGACTCGTCAATTGAAACATCTTTACGCTGTCCAGAAGACAAAAAGCCACCTTTGTGCTATCATATAGCAGGTTATTTTGTGGGATCCAAAGGTGTGAATGATTGAAGACAGCTTTGAAGAATGATTGAAGAAGTTTCACAACCTTCAAGAGGAGGAATCAATAGGGCCTTCTTTGCGAATTGAGAATCAACTGCTGGAAGGACCTTCGACTTTAGGAACCAGAGAGAGTCAGATGCATGCTCCATGCAAGTTGGCTAAAATAAATTAGACAACTTGTGAAATCAAATCTATTCCGGTTTAAGTCACATGGATAGTGCAGTTGTTTGGCTTGCCGAGCTGGTGGCCATTTTGTGTTATTGCAGTGCAGAGCTATTAGTGTGAAATGGCAGAGTGGAGGAGGGGCTCTTTAAGAGACCTTGCTGTAATTCCAGCTCTCAGTGGTAGCTGCAGTGTGTGCACGGTTTACTGTTGTTGTGCCGCGTTTGATTCCTGTCATTCTAGAAGGAGTTTAAGCCCTAGTGCCTGAAATATTTTCTATTTCACGCACATTTACGACAGTTTTGTGGGGTTTTGAAAGTGTTATTGATCAGACTGTGAGCAAAGTTTAAATGGGAAACTGAAAATAAGTTAATTTATAAAATAGAATTGACAGAAACTAGTTAGTCTGATTGCTTTTCCAGAAACCTCCAAGTGTTTTTAGACACATGAGAGAGATCTATGAGATCATCTCAACTGGTTTCAGCCTGTTGATGCCTGTTGTGTCTGTTATTACTTATTAGCTGGCTGTGCATACAGTAGTTTCTAAAGGAAAGCTGTTTCTGTACAAACAGTTGTTGTGTTGGAGGGATTTAAAGCAGAACTAAGTAACTTGTTTTACCTTCATAAATAGTTTTCTAAGTCCTTACGATGGTTAATTGACTTTTAGTGGTGTGTTTGAGGCGAGCACTAACCCCCTCTGGCACGTCTACGCCAGAATACAGCACTTGCAACTTGAGCTGCACCGACCCCAAACAATCTCGTCTCATGTTCATTTTCACGCGAGAGTGACAAAATGCTTTACGGTAATTCAAAAACAATGTATATAATGTCTTTATACGACAATTTCGAAAATTACCCACCTCCATCGAGTGTACTGTATTTGCAAAACTACTGTGCTGGCGAGTGTTGTAGTCGTTGTAGTCCAGAGCTGCGCTTGGAGTATTTATGACAGTGTCATTCACTGAAGGAAACTGTAGGGGGAGCGTTGCGAATCTTGCTTAGTTCTGCTTTAAGATGGTTTCAAGTAGTTGTAATGTTCTTATTTGACCAGTGGCCCTAAATGTTGTAAGTAAAATATCCAGTGTGCTTGTACTTGCGCTACATTCTTTTGGGAATTCTCTACTTGTGAGTTAGGAGTTCGCAATAACTGATCTGGTTTCAAGTGATTTTGGTTGGAATAAAATCCTATTTTTTTTTCTTTCACACCAACAAAGAAGGGAGTTTATTTGGCACTAATGCAGTATAATAAAGAGCAAAGGATGAGGCCTGTAATGCTTTATCTTCTGCTGCCACGGAAAACGATGAAGTATAGTTTGGGCGCCCTGTAAAACGGCTGTCTCAAAGCGTAATCGTCAGTTTTCAGAATCGCTGTGGAGTGAATTTTTAAAAATCTTTTTTTAATTCCACAATTAAAAATATTACGGAAATGTATTCTGTTAATAAATTTAATTAGAATAAAATGGAAGCCAGTAATCATGTACCAAACACTATTAGCAGTGCCGTTATAAGACATTTCAGAAATAGACCAGAATAGTTATGGCGGTGTAAAATAAAGCTATAATAATATAATAATAAATAAATATAATAATTATTATAATAAAGCAATGTAGTGCTAAGCCATAGAGACCAATGAATACAACAGAGAGAATGAATCTCATTTTACACCCTGATGGCATACAGTTTCTTTATTGTTCTCATCATAGCTGCAGTAATATGCTCATTTTATATTTCATTCCCATGTGACCGTAATGAGAAGGCGCCACACTTCCTCTATATGAAAACAAAGAGCTTTACATTTATCAGATTAAAACCAAGCCGTTCAGCCTCCTTCAAGGCCTTCATCAGACATTAGGAACATCGTACACACAATATTATATGAATTTTTATTAGTGTTCCTTGTATTCAAAGTTCTGCATCTCCACACCCCTGTTTTTTTAGTTATCGTACAATCCCTGTCTTTTTTTTATTACCGTTTTGACTGCACATTCTTCAGCAGTGGGGGAGGAGTGAGTGTTCTCACCCCCACTATAAAGTAACTTCTTTCCCATTCCCATTTTACACCTTTTTTTTTTTTTTTTTTTTTGTAATTTCATGGAAAGTTTTTCCTTCTGGTCTTCTAAAGTAAAAAAAAAAAAAAAAACCCTGAAGGACTGGTGTTTCTGGCGTGAAAATCAATACATTTCGAAAACAACTGGGTATGCATTGTAGAGTTCTTGCAGAGAACTCTTTTCCTTCCATTCACACTTGGTGTGAGGTGGCTAGACGTACTCGATCATGAGACGCGCCTGAGATGTATTGGGTTCATTGTGTGTGTATCTATGCACGTTTATTGATTGTGGATGGCGCTGAATATGTTGGCAGCTCATTGCTGCTAGGCAGACATGTGTCTGAACCAGATGTGGTGCAACTAGATTTCAGTGGCAAGTGATCTTTCCGTCCACTCTGAAAGTCAAAATACTTTGCGACAAAATCACATCTAATCAGATTAGTATGTAGTTTTCTTGGTTTGCACATACTATGCAATGTTTTTGCACATTACTGCTGAAACTGCATCAATCTAGGAACACAAACCTTGTCTTTTCATGACTTCTATAATGTGTTTCCAGGCGGCACCATTTCTCTTCATATCCTTTTGGATATTGAGGTATTCGTCTGATGTTTCTGAAAATGGGTGAGGCTACCCGATGTTATGCACAAAAATGGAAACCGTGAGATGGGCAAAATGCAGTGTCGCTTGTCATGGCTAGGACAGGAGTGCAGATGAATGTGGAAGAGCGCGTTGGTCATGTCGCGTCTGGTTTGGATAGTGTCAGACCTAATATGAGAATGTGAAAACTCACCAGTATTTAATGTCTGCTGGGAACTCATAAATGACATTAGGCTTTTATGAGATCTGTAAAAGCCGTTGTGCTAATATATATAAGCACAACATATTTTACAGATCTCGTAAAAGCCAAATATATATATATATATTTTGTGAAAATTGACCGCAGACATATCAGCCATCTGAACTTAAATAGATTTGTTTAGATAAGGAAGGTCCTCTGCTTTGTTCTCATGTATTGAATGTAGGATTTTATGCCCTTTTTGTCACTTTTATTTATAGGCACAGTAGAGAAATGACAGGAAAGGATGGGGAGAAGAGGAGGGAATAAAATCGGAAAATGTCATGTAGCGGATTAGTACTTGTACTGCCGAATCAACACTTTAGTTAAATGTGTCAGAAGAACACATGCTATGCTATGCCTGTTAAAATGTAGCTGTTGAGTGATGTTTAGTCAGGATAGTTTTTCAAGTGACTCTTTACTAGGAAAGCAGTGAATAAAACATTAGGGGCTTGTTTCCCCTTGCCCTTGGGAATAACTCGCAAGAAAATATTCTTTTAAGTTCAATACGTTGTGTGTTTTCTTGTGAGTTATTAGATTTGATTTCGCATTGTCGTGAAAGATTTGCAAAACTGTGTGAAAATATGTTCATGAGCTGAGAATGATTCCATGTGACTAAGAGGGAATAGTCAAAAGTCATGAAACATGAATAAACTTAATTGTCTGGCATTATAGATTGAAAATGGTGACCATAGCTCATTATGTAGTCAATACAATCGCTTACATTTGTTTATGGCAGCAGTTTGACCTTTTACCTCGTTATAAACCTGCTTTTGTGCAATAGCAAAGCTACAGCCAAAAAGATGCTTGAGCTGTATTGGGATGCACGCTACTGAGTTTTATTGAAAAATAGGGACTTTGGAATAATGCATATAGGCAAATTGTTGTCACTTGGTATATTTTAAAAATGCAGAGCAGATTCAATTTTGCTGTGCTCCCTCTTGTGTTGACACATAGCGGTGCACATGAGACACCCCTCTTCTGTTGAAATGGTACGATCCACATCGCAGTAATTTTCCACCCTGTTTCTCTGTGCCTGCAGCAGTGGGGGAGGGGTGTTTTTTTTGCTTCACAGCATATGGCAGTTTTTCTTTCTTGCTGCTGCTGTTTTTTTGTTTTTGTTTTTTGTCCTTTTTATTCTTTTATTTTCCTCTTTTTCTAAAGGTTTTTGTATGAATGTCTTCTTTTTGAACACCTTTAATCGCAGGTTTTAGAAAACTGCTGGTTGATCAGTGAGATTTTTTTGAGGTGATGAATCATCTCACAGAATCATGAGACAAAAAGTGACCTTTTGTTTCATATAACGCTGTCCTGTTGGTTGTAACGCTACAATTGTGTGTAGCTACACTGTTTTTCTATTCTAGTTACAGCCAACACCTTACAAAGAATGTGCTCCGCCTCTCCACATGAGATCCCTTCCCCCTCCCGTTCTCTCTGTCTCTCTCTGTTCCTCTTTTCTGTGTTGTGTGCGCTTTGAGCTAGTTGGAAACTAGGCATGCTCCCGGTTTTGCGCTCACTACTAATGAAGGCCTACTCTTGAAGACTGAACCTCAAGGTTGTTTTTTTTTTTAGATGTTTTAGTTCTTGAGGACTTAAATTTTTTCGCATTCAGATTTATTGTTGTGTACTCGTAAGATTAATGGAAATTTTGGTGGATGTTTGTTTTATTTGTTTTAAGACAAATCGTTGGCTTTTTTTTTTTTCTTTTCGTATTATCGTAGGAACAGCCCTTTTTACGATTTTTTTTTATTATTTTTCTTTTTTTTTGTCTTTGTTTTGTCTGTTAGTGAGAATTGTGCAGTTTTAACATGATTGAGATCATCTATTTTACATTCAACTGGGATATTTTTATTTCATACTTGGTCTTTCGCATAAGGAGGTTTTGATTGCGTACAATTTGTAAACGAGCGAAATTCATTGCGATCTTTTGATATTTAATGCCTTTTAATGGAATATTAGTGATTTGCTTATTTTTAGATATAGCAAACATTTTGTTTTTGTTATGTTTTCAGCTTACCTTAGAAATTATTGCAGGTATTAGGCAGGTATCTACCTTGAAACTGTTTTCAGATCGAAATACAGTGTTCGGCTATTTTGCGAACAGTTCTTCATTAGCAGTCCACAAGAGGTTATATCGCTGAAATCAACTTGGATGGACTTGGATATTCAGGCCTGAGCCTCAGGAGGAGGAGTACTGTAGAACTGAGCCTGGCTTTACACCGCAGCTCTGGCGACCATTTTGCAATGAGCGGGAACCTCAGTGTCTATGTTTACAGTTGGGATGGGGGAGGGCCACAGTGAGGCAGTGCGCGGAGATCAACATTAGAACAAGCTTACCAGAAGCTAGCTCAGCCATTTTTTTTAAAATGAATGTATTTTTGTCTGTAGATATAAAACTGAGGACATGGAGGAATACAGAGATGCACTTTATTACTGTTTAGTTTTTGTCACACATTTGTGTTTTTTTTCCCCTTGGGTTATTGACATGAAAATATGAAAATGTTATTTGTTTTTTTTTTGTTCCTTGTGGGTTACTAATGGCTACCTATTGTCAGCTTGGTTGACACCCTCATTTGTGTCTTGTACAGCCTTGTTACCTGTCTTGCTCCTGATTCAGCAGTTTGTGGTGACACTTCAGTGTTTAGAAAGGAAAGTTAGTCGAAGCTAATGGAACTTAATTGTATTGAGTAGAAGTATTTTTCGTGGTTGTCATAGATACCAGAACTTGGGGGAATGGCTGCTGACAGGAAGTTCAAGGTTTTGGAAATGGTATGCAAGCCGCGTCATTCACACCTGCCAGGATGATGTTTGCTGATGTTTGCTAGTGCAGCAGCAATGCAGTGTCCTGTGGACCTTGTCAAGATATTTTTGGGAGGTGTAGTAAACAAAGAAAAAATGAGAATAATTAGAGTAGAGGAGAAGTACTGAGAATGATGTTGATGCTATAGGCATTTGAATGAAGGTAACTTTTTTTTTTTTTTTTTTTTTTTTTTTTTTTTTTGGATCCAGCAAGGTGCTTTGAAGCTAGTAGCAGGTTCATTTCATTGCTACCAACTTGATCAACTCTTATTCATGGGAATATTGGAACATACAGGAAATTGTTTGATATTTTGAGGTTTACTGTATTTGACTTTGACTTTAACTTTTCAAACTTGACAAGATTTTATTGTTTTGGAATCAGATCACGAGTTTTTAATTATGGTGGCTATTATTTGTGCACTATTTTAGAAATTTCTAGTCACTTAATAAGCACTAACAGAAAACAGAGTACCGTCATTTATTTTTTAAACCCATGTCCTCTTGTAAAATTCAGTCTTTTTGAATAGGAAATAGGTTTTAATATTACCTTGTCTTATCAGGATACCAATTTGCAGTGTACTTCTTTACCACATATTGTGTGATATACTTAATTTGTGATTAATCTGACTTCAATTAGTTTCTAAATTGTGTAGTATTGGGTAAACTTCTACTTTAATTATAGGATGTCACTAGCTTTGTTTCTTTAGCTGTTCTTTGTTTTTCTCTGTAGACGATATATGTTATTTGTGCACAGCTTGCAATGAGTTCACTGTATGTGGTCTTTGTCATAACATTTGGCTACAGATTCAGCACAGATTGTAATCCATATACATAGAACCAAGGAAGTATGTTGATTAGTTTACTAGATAATCAAGTAGAGAATATGCCAGCGCTCATATGTTATGTTAAAACTACAGGGTTATGATTGCGTAACATTTTGAGAACAACTTATTTATTAAACCATGAGGGAGCTGTACTAAAAAAGGAACTGAAGGATGTTTGGATCTGGTTATGAAGAATTAACTTTAGCATGAAATGAGTTAGAATATGTGCGAAACAATTTTTAACTTCATTTCAAACCTAATATTTCAATTCTTTTTCTTTTAGGATCCTCAAGCGACTGGCTGCCTAATCCATGAACAGGAAAGTACGAGACATTACAGAAGCCTGGTAAGACAAACTAATGTCTTTTTGTGATTTATTAACACTGAGACAGAAGTACGAGTCTAGTTTAAGTACGATGGTAGCTTTGAAAATCTGCATTATATAATGAACTCCTCTTGTCGCTAGCAGATTCTGTAGTGTGCAGCTCTTATTGGCTAAGAATTGCACCAATCAGGTTGAGGGGGAGGACACAAAGTCTGCTCTCCCTCTTAGTATTCTGAAATCAGATGCACTGCTGGCTGTTACGGCCCTACCAACTTGCTAGTTATGTCAATTGAACTGAGGAAGGTTATTGGTTTTCGTTAGGTAACACTTTTTCACAACAGATTTCTGGTGGTTTGTGAGAGAGAGGTGCTTCAGCTTAGACTGATTGTGTGGATAAACAGATCTAAACAGTTTAGTACTTTTACTTTGGATGAATTACAATCTAAAAAGAACTCCAGGGTTATGGTTACAGTTTTGTTACTGTTTTGTTACAGTTAAAAGAAGGTATTGTGATCGAGGTCAAGAGAAAATTCTAGAATAGCAGGAAATGGCTTTTAGATGAATGACAGTGACACCTTGTGGCCGTTCTTCAGTAAAGACACTTGTACTTGGTCAGATTAATCAGATGTGTTGAGTACTGCAAGGAGTTTTGCTAACTAGCCTGTTAAGGATATAAGACATTTGTTTGACCATATCTTCCTACTGTTTTATCGCAGGTGAAAATGGAAGTAGCTGTACCAGAGGAGCCTCAGAAGAAAATCTTCCGTGCACGCAAAACTATGAAGATGAGTGATCGGCAGCAACTGGAAGCTCTGCACAACACCCTGACAACCACCACCTCCAGCTCCGCCACTTACTCATCTTCCTCGCCGCAACCTCAGACACCACTGGTGAATGGCACCCACACCGAGAAGGAGAAGGAGAAAGAGAAAGTATTGGAGAAGGACTTGAATCATAAAGAGGCCGACTTGATGTCACCTGCCCCGGATTCAGCTCGCTGTTCCCCTTCTCCATCTGTCTCTCGATCCCCCTCTCCACCCAACGCACAGGCTACCTCACCTTCTATGGATTTGGACGACCCCCTTGTGGCCACAGATGAGAAAAAGGAGACAAGCAATAAAAGTTCCTCCTCTTCTCTCTCTGCTTCTCCATCTGGGTTAAACTGTGATCCAGAGGTTAAAGAAGGATTTCTGTGCTTGAGCGAAGAGGATGAAATCCAAGCAGACCGAGATGAAAATAAAGAAAGTAGTGAGGAGAACATGAACGTAGATGCTGAGAAAGAGGACCAAAAAGACGAAGAAGGCACTTCTGAGAATGCAGGAGGTGAGAATGTCTAGAAACTCAACCTGCCTGCAAACTACTGGTCAATCTCTAATTTCGGGGTGGTGAGATCTTTGTCATTCTTGCATTCCCACACAATTTATTTGCGGAGACTGTGAAAAGGCACTCCTGTGAATACTTAGAGTAAAATAGGAGCTTTCCTATTTTTATTTATTTATTTGGCTTAAATCCTGAGAATAACGAATTACTTTGCAATCTGATTAATGAAAGGGATAGTTTATCAAAAAAATGAAAATTGTCGCCATTTATTCACTCTTATGTCTTTACCAAACTCTTGAAATTTCTGTGCAACACAAATTTTGAGTTATCTGGTTTTTGCACGTACAATGAAAATCAAAGTGGTTCACAACAACATTTCACCATGTAAGGACAAAAAAGCTGCAATATTTTTCAACATCTTTTGTGTTTATAGTAGAAAAAGTGAAATCGGTTTGCAACAACATGTTTGGAACAACATTATACAATTTTCTTTTCTTTTTTTTTCTTAAACTTACTCAATTTGAGTCTCAAATGATAAACAATTTCGAGTTTCCTAGCTAAGTGTTGACATGATGTTTAGCCTTGGAGCTAATATTCGTTAAGCTAATAGCTCTGTTTTAATAGTTGAAGGCACTTTAAACCTAAACCCTTCCTCTGCCTCTACTTAATAGCAGACGTCAGCTCCCCTGCTGGTACAAAGAGATCATTGTCTGAGGAGAAAGATGAAGATGACGAAGAAATCAAGGCGGAGAGAGATGGAAAACGAGCGAGGCTGGAGGGTGAGGAGTTGGAGGCTCAGCTGGAGCTGAAAATCACAGCCAATGCAGGGAGCCGGCATAAACTGGAGAAGGTTTGTTATTTATTTGCCCAAATCCTAACATCTATAGCATGCAGTAACATACCATGGACAACATGCTTTCGTACAAACGAATGGGATACTGAGATGTGTGTTGCAGCACCTCTCTTTCCAGTCTGTCAGTAACACTCTTTACTTTCGATCTTAATGAAGCCTCTTACCATAACCACGAGTTTCAATACGCAACTCAACTAGGCCTCACTCCCTTTTTTTGTGCATGCCTTAGGCGGTAATTATTTAAATGAGGAATATTGTGTCCTGTACATTTCCGGAAAAGAACAAGACTACAGTCAAGGTGTTTCAAGAGTTCAGAAACAGTGCTTACTGATCTAGAGAAAAAACAATTGTCATTTTTGGTTGAACTTACCAAAATTCAACCGTTTTGGTTGAGTTTTGCGAGTAATCTGTGGAAAATGATACTCTTAGATAAAGTTCATGATAAACATAAGTCTTCCAAACGAGACTTTGACTGTCCAGACTATCAAACTGAATACATTTTAATTAGTTTTCTTGTCTCTATTCCTTTTTAGATGGTACAGCAGTTAGTCGAGGACCGGTTACGGGTGCTGCAGTTGACTGTATTTGACCGAAGCCTAAAAGAGCTGAAAGAGAGAGTGGAGAAGATTGACAATGCAACCAAACAACAGAATGCTTTGCAGCATATTAACACACTACAGGTGAGTTTGGAAGTTTTCACCAGAATTGATATTCGCCAGAATTATATAAGAATAATTGCTATCATGCATCAAATAGAAAATGGTTTGTCTCTCTTTGGATGCTTTTAATGACATTAAAATAGAGAGTGCAATATACATATGAATTCTTTGCTCAGTCTGATTTATATCATCAATAAAACTGTGTGATTTAACTTTAGGCTAAGATTTCCCGGCTAGCCAAAAAATTTGGTGCTGCTAATCAGGCCTCAGAGAACTCAAAGAGAACTCAAGAGGTAAGTGTGTGCATCACTGCTAAAATAGATTAGTTATTGTGTGAACTGTTATGGCAAAGTTTGTAGGCAAAGTGTGCTTTTGAATGTAAAGTTTAGTTCACTTAGGGTAAAATGCACTTTGTTTTCCATTAATCAGGTTCATGCTGCCTCTGCTGCTCAGGCCAGTACAAGCAACATGACTACACCGCAACGGTAAACACATCTGACACATCAATCTCTATTCACCTTCATAAGTTCATGCTCCTATTGCTTCATTTATAAGATATTTCAATCGTTACTTATTTTTTTTATCATTTAGCTTCTAAGTTTACGGCTCTTCCACCACTTTCAGTCCTTCTAAGGGGCCATTCACACAGAATGTGTTTTTGTGTAGAAAAACGCGAGTAGTGGGCAGTGGAATAGGAATAAATGCAATGCCTTATGTAATTTGTTATGCGCAAAAAACACGTGAGTACAACGGACAAAGACGTCCATCTTGCGCAAGTTTAGTGCAACGCAGTGGAATGCAAAAATACATTTTGTGTTAATGGCCCCTATTGCGGCAGGGCTTCTGCTAGCCAAGATCTAGAAATTTCACCATCCTTTTTCCACATTGGTTGAACAAACTCTCAGTACACTCTTAAAAGGGTATTTTTGTAATGATGCTATAGAAGAACCATTTTTGGTTCCCCAAAGAAGCTTTCAGTAAACAGTTCTTAAAATAACCATTATTTTTATTCAGTGTGAAGAACAATCTAAAGAAGAATTTTCAACTATAAAAATCCTTTGTTTATGGGACGGTCCTATGGATGTTAATGGATCTTCATAGAACCATAAATGCCAGTAAAAAAAAAAAAAAAACCTATTTATAAGAGTGTAACTGTCAGAAGAGCTAATTCTCTAGCCATACTATTGGTCACACACTAATTCAAATAGCTACAGTAAATAATATTTGAAATGCTTGTCCACAATTTATTTATTGCAATTTTTTTTTTTTTTTAATGTTTCCATACCATTTCTGTTCTTTTACAGTACTGTTAAAACCACAGTGGATCCAAAACTGTCCAGTCCACCCACTGGTTCTAGTTCAACTGGTGAGCTTTATAAAATGCTTACAACATTTTATTAATTCTAGTTCTTACATATAGTTAGTAACTGTTTCATTAAATATTTGTTTTTCTTCCCGCACCCCTCAGCAATCCCAGCTCAGCCCAAACCTTTGTCCACACCAACTACGCCAGCCTCCTCCGCTCTAGCTGCCCCTGCACCCATTCTACAGATCATCTCCACAACAACAAGCTCTACTCCCTCATCCACCTCTTTGCCTGGCCAGTCTCAGACAGGCACCCTACTACTAAAAACTGGTCCCGGTACAGGGGTCATGACTAACACCCCAGTAACATCAGGGGGTCAGTCAGTGTCTATTCAGCCTCTTTTAATTCAGCTGCCTTTAGCGATGGCAAATGGGCAAAGCGGGGCATTAGTGAATGCTGCCGGTGGTGTTGGTTTAATACCAGTGTCGTCATTATCTACGGTTAGTAGCATCAATAAGGCAAAGACGACTACACCTGCTACCACCTTCATCCTTCAAAAGCCAGCAGGCAGTGTTGTGTCATCTTCCTCCACATCGTCAGCTCCGGCGGTGTCATTAGCGAGAGCCGTGTATCCGGGTGGCACAGGGATTGTTAGTTCACCCAGCACAGGGATATCTGTGACAACTGCCCGCACACCTACGCAGTGTGCTGCTGTTGTGGGAGTGTCTACAGCGGCCTCTTCTCCAGGAACCACGGGACCTGCAGCGACAGGGTCAGCAGCAGCTGCAGCTGGTCCGCCATCAGCTTCCGCATTGGCCTCAAAGACCGGTATGAGACAATGTCTTTATGTAATATACATTTGAACTGTTATCAATTCATATT
Source organism: Chanodichthys erythropterus (assembly GCF_024489055.1). Taxonomy (NCBI): domain Eukaryota; kingdom Metazoa; phylum Chordata; class Actinopteri; order Cypriniformes; family Xenocyprididae; genus Chanodichthys; species Chanodichthys erythropterus. Next base: position 37,591,543 of record NC_090232.1, on the reverse strand, counting down.
TTTCATAATGTAATCATTTTAATCTCTCATTTTAACAGATAATCAGGCCTCCACACCGAAAACACCCTCTCAGGTAAGCAAGGTTTAAAGTGTCTTTGCAAATACCGCTTTTGTGCAGTAAAATTATGGTATACTAAATTTGACTCCTCTCTCGACAGCCTGGGCGTCCCAAAGGTTCTGTGATAGATCTAACTGAAGATGATGATGATGTTCAGGGTAAAATACATTTGCTCTTTATTCCTCAATCTTAAAGGTGCGGTCACATTAGCAAATTTTTGTGGGCAAAAAAAGGTCCATTGTCTTTTGTCAGTAGTGTAGTGACGTATGAAGCACAGCTCACACAAAAGTCACTTTCAAACCAAGCCGCTTCCTGTTTGTCAGCGAGGCAAATTTGCATGACCAACTTAAATATAACTTAAATCTGAGTGGGGAACATTTTCGCTTTCATGCAATTGTGTAGATCCCTACTGAAGTGACTAGATTTCACCTGCAAATTTAGATGAAGAATAGTAATTGTAAATGTTAACCGCACCTTTACTAACTCGCATTGCTTAATTTCCTCATCCGAGTTGAGGTTTTTCTCTCTTGAGCTTTTTAACCTACCTTTTTTAAGTTGCGTTTTCTAAAATTTCTCTTTTTGTGGGTGCTGTGCAGTGACAGGAGTCCAGAAGGCCACTGTTCCCCCCATCACTACCCAGCGTACATCTGGGCCGCCTCCTTTAGTCAGCTCTACCACTAATGCTGGTGAGTGACTCTATTTTGTTTTTCTGTTTTCTTCTTTTTCCCTTTTCTTCTGCTTTTTTGCTTTTTTTTTTTTTTTGCCTTGCTATTGCTGCTCTATATTATATAGCTTTCTATATCACTTATATGACTATTTAAATGCATCAATTCAGAGTTGTATACTAATGTTTTAATTTTTTTTCTCATCAGGTTCAGGAGTTCGAACTGCACAGCGTTCCTCTGTGGTGAGTGTGTTGCTAAAAAATTTAAAGACAAAACAAAAACCATAATTTTACTTTTTCTCTTTATGATTTATATTTTTAATAATTTATAGTGCTGTCATTCGATAAAAAAAAAAAAAACGAATAATCGCTAATTTTTCTGTAATTGCAATTAACTGCACATTTAAATGTGAAATAATTACAATATAAATATATATTAAACACTTTTATTTCCAAATTAATGTAGAAACAACAGAGTATATATTAAATATTTGATCTAGCATGTAGGAAATATCCAGAATCAAACTTCAGTCTTCACTGCATTATATACAGTATCTCACAGAAGTGAGTACACCCCTCACATTTTTGTAAATATGTTATTATATCTTTTTATGTGACAACACTGAAGAAATGACACTTTGCTACAATGTAAAGTAGTGAGTGTACAGCTTGTATAACAGTGTAAATTTGCTGTCCCCTCAAATGTACTTAACACACAGCCATTGATGTCTAAACCACTGGCAACAAAAGTGAGTACACCCCTTAGTGTAAATGTCCAAATTGGGCCCAAAATGTCAATATTTTGTGTGGCCACCATTATTTTCCAGCACTGCCTTAACCCTCTTGGGCATGGAGTTCACCAGAGCTTCACAGGTTGCCACTGGAGTCCTCTTCCACTCCTCCATGACAACATCACGGAGCTGGTGGATGTTAGAGAACTTGTGCTCCTCCACCTTCCGTCTGAGGATGTCCCACAGATGCTCAATAGGGTTTAGGTCTGGAGACATTATTTAGCAGGGCAGTGGTTGTCTTGGAGGTGTGTTTGGGGTCGTTATCATGTTGGAGTAGTGCCCTGCAGCCCAGTCTCCAAAGGGAGGAGATCATGCTCTGCTTCATGTCATGTTACATGTTGGTATTCATGGTTCCCTCAATGAACTGTAGCTCCCCAGTGCCGGCAGCACTCATGCAGCCCCAGACCATGACACTCCCACCACCATGCTTGACTGTAGGCAAGACACAGTTGTCTTTGTACTCCTCACCTGGTTGCCGCCACACACGCTTGACACCATCTGAACCAAATAAGTTTATCTTGGTCTCATCAGACCACAGGACATGGTTCCAGTAATCCGTGTTCTTAGTTTGCTTGTCTTCAGCAAACTGTTTGCAGGCTTTCTTGTGCATCATCTTTAGAAGAGGCTTCCTACTGGGACGACAGCCATGCAGACCAAGCACTGACCCCCCCACCCCCCTTCAACCTCTGCAGCAATGCTGACAGCACTCATACGTCTTTCCCACACACAGCCTCTGGATATGACGCCGAGCATGTGCACTCAACTTCTTTGGTCGACCATGGCGAGGTCTGTTCTGAGTGGAACATGTCCTGTTAAAGAGCTGTATGATCTTGGCCACCATGCTGCAGCTCAGTTTCAGGGTCTTGGCAATCTTCTTATAACCTACGCCATCTTTATGTAGAGCAAAAACTCCCCAGAGAGTTCTTTGCCATGAGGTTCCATGTTGAACTTCCAGTGACCAGTATGAGAGAGTGAGAGCTATAACACCAAATTTAACACACCTGCTTCCCATTCACACCTGTGACCTTGTAATACTGAGTCACATGACACCAGGGAGAGAAAATGGCTAATTGGGCCCAATTTATACTCACTTTTGTGGCCAGTGGTTTAGACATTAATGGCTTTGTGTTGAGTTATTTTGAGGGGACAGCAATTCCACACGTTAATTTTGACATCACTACTTTTTTTTTCTTTTTTTTTTTTTTTTTTTTACACATGAAGTACCTATAATAATCTTTCTTACATTCCCTCTTTGTTCTCTCTCAGGATTCTCCATCTCTTTCCCGTCCAAGCTCTTCTTCCTCCACCTCTCTTCCTCCACTACCACTGGCACCATCGCCACCGGCACGTCTCCCACCCGAGGCTGCCCATACGTCACCACCGCAGCAGCCCCAGCTCAAACTGGCCCGTGTGCAGAGCCAAAATGGGATCGTCCTCTCTTGGTGTGTTGCGGAAACAGACCGCAACTGCGCCGCTGTAGATACCTATCACCTGTACGCCTATCATCAGGACAACCAGGGGACAGCATCTGGTGCTTCAGCTCAGTCACTGTGGAAGAAGATCGGGGAGGTGAAGGCACTGCCACTGCCCATGGCGTGCACCTTGACCCAGTTTGTGTCAGGGTCGACATATTATTTTGCTGTGAGGGCGAAAGATGTGTATGGTCGCTTCGGTCCTTTCTGTGAACCACAGTGCACTGACGTCATTAATCCAGCATCCTCTGCATCATCCTAAAATAATTCCAAATGGATGGTACAAAAGGATGTGGCCTAGGCCGAAGGAAGTATGATGGGAGATTTGTAATTTGTTACAAAATTGTTAACTATGCGCAGACCACTGGTTTAGTCTTGCCCTTCGTGTTAGGAATTGTAGGGAATTCAAATAGGTTGTTTAATGCAAATGGAAAAACAAATACTCATCACTGCATACAGACACACACTATTTGTTTCTTTATTTTACAATGAGGAGGGAACTATCAAACTTGCATTGTGCTTAAATTTGTATTTTCCTTGTGCAGAATGTTCAGAGTTAAGTATTGTTTTCAGAATTCTCTCTCTCTCTCTTTTTTTTTTTTAAGGTGACCTTTTTTTAATAAAATAATATTCAATACATTGCACAGATGTTCCAATATAGGTCCCGGTCATTAGCTACAGGACAGGAAAGCAGAGGTGTTTAAAGGTTTTCTAATGTTTTTTGTCTGGTACCCAGACACTCCAAAATGACACTCAATAAAAGTATTGATATATTTAAAAAGGTATCTCTTTATTATTTGTCAAAACTACAGTGTGAATTATTGAATGACATATACAAGTCCTGTTACAATTATTTCAAACTGTTCAACTATACGTAGCATGGAGAGCCATGGAGGAAGCATTTATTGAGCAGGTACTTAATTGCTTTGCGACTGTTAAATTATGTTCTATATATTATTAATGTGTGTAGTATGTATGTAATCCGGACATACTATTGTCATGTTGCCATTGACATGTGACCTGTTGTCATTTCACTGCCATTCACAACTCCTCTCCCATGGCCTCATGGGATAGTAAAGTGCCCACTGGATTATAGTTATACTCTTTCACATACGTCTATACAGTACACTACAAAACAGTATGTGATTTCAGAAGCAGCCAGTGTTGCCAGTTACTTTCAAGCACTTGAAGGTCAGCATACATTTAGCAAACCCAGAATATAAGATTAATTGGAGGTATTTGTGTGGCACTCTGAATAGATTAACAAAGGAACCAAAATTTGATGAAATGTCTACTACCATAGTAGCAATGATTTTACGTATTCTGAAAAAATAACAATAGGAATATTAGAAAGAAAATTGGAAATGTGCAGTCAGCTTCCTCATCTCAGAAAACTTCCAGGAGCAGCTTCATATCATTTACTGTTACAGGGCAGAATTAATTCACAAAACTCTTTCCAGTTTCAAAATTTGATGGTCTGTTCGTGTCTAAGCGGGAGGTTCAAAGATTCACTGTGGAACAGACTTCATTCTATTAGTCAAAAGTCTATATATTTTTAATAACCACCTCAAAAATATTAAAAATGCTGCTGAACATTCTCTTTGTGATGCAGGAAAGTTAGTTAATCTCTCCATAACCTTACAACTTGCTTATTGTAATGTGCTATTGGCTGGATGTCAGGCTGTCTCCATGAACACAGTACAGTTAGTCCAGTTCAACCAGATCCAAAAAAGATCAGGATGCACATTTGCAGAACTAATCAGTGTATTTAATTCACCAACAAATTAATATTAAATTAAAATGTTTTATTTTTGAAAAAAAAAGAAAAAAAAAATTCAAGGTTAAGCGTAAAAAGCCTATAATAAACTGAGCTAAGTCATTAAAACATTAAGGCCTGGTTTCACAGGCAGGGCTTACCCTAAGCCAGGATTAGGCCTTAGTTCAGTTAGGATATTTAAGTAGCTCTTATAAACCTACACCAGAAAAATCATTAGTGGTGTGCATCTTGAGACAAAACATTGGCAGTGACTTATTTTAAGATATGTCATTGCATGTTGCTTTTAGTTAAAACAGCTCAAACATGCATTTTAGTCTAGGACTAGCTTAACGTTTCTCCGTGAAACCGGGGGTTGATCAACGTGTTCCGGCCTGACAGCCTTATTCAGGATGCATATCCATTGTTCACAAGCATTCTTTAATCTATTAGCAATCAGTGGATCGTCACAAAACGGCTTGTTAACCAGTGGGAGTGGCTATAACCAGCCAACTCACTGTATATACACACACACACATATACATATTTGTTTATACAAAACATTGTAGTAACTGTCAGGCGAAAGAACACAAGATCCAGTTGCGAATGCAATAGACCATTTATTAATAATAAACAGGTGAAATAAGCAAGGCAGGATGGTCAGACGCAATAGTGCAGGGATGGGAACAGGCCTTGGCAGTGAGGAAAATACAATGGGCTGGGAATCTGCTGATCAGTGAAGACAATCAGGCGGTAAATAATCCAGGCACGAGCAGGAATGAAACACACATGAACTGAAGACTTGAGAAATACTGACTGGAACAAAGTGGCAAGGTATGAACACCACAATGATCTGACAATGAACACAGCAAACACAATACTATGTATAAGGAAAGATAATCAGCTGCAAGTATGGCTTGTCAGTGCAGTTGGTAGCTAGGCAACACTGATAGGCAATCAGACCAATTACAGCACACAACAAAACAGAATGAACAGGCAAAACAGCGAACTGTGACATTACCCCACCCCTAATCGTCTATAAGGGAGTGATCCAATAAGTCTGTTGCAGGAACCCAACTCCTCTCCTCTGGGCCGTAACCCTCCCAGTACACCAAATACTGGAATCCGCGTCCCCTCCAGAATACGATACTATGATTCATGGCGGTGGGGGAACCGGGGCAGGCGGATTAATGGCAGAATGAAAAACGGGTTGATGACAGTAAACAGGCCAATTAATTTGGGAGCAAATTTCATACAAACAGAGCGGAAAGGAATATCAGTAGATGAAATCCACACTTTTTGACCAACTATGTAGATGGGAGGCTTTGACCGGTGATGATCGGCCTGGGCCTTGGTGCGCAAGCCCACCCAGAGGACGGTCTGTCTGGCCTTCCTCCAGGTGTGTTGACACCTCTGAACAAAGGCGTTGGCAGAAGGAACTGCAACTTTGGATTCCAGACTCTGAAAAATTGGTGGCTGATAACTTAAATGGCACTGGTAACAAGTGTATTCAAACCATGAGATATGCTGACCCCAAGATTCTGAGACACACAACACCCTTTCCAAATCTTGGTTGACCCTCTCTGTTTGACCATTGCTCATAGGATGTAACCCTGAGGAAAGACTAACATTCGCTCCCATTAAATGACAAAACTCACTCCAAAATTGGGATACAAACTGAGGTCGTCTGTCAGAGACCACGTCCGTTGGGAGGCCATCGTGGTCTATGACAGCAACCGCTGTCTCTCTGGCAGAGGGTAATTTGGGCAGAAGAATGAAATGAGTAGCCTTCGAAAACCTGTCCATGGTTAAAACCACTGTGTTGCCCTGCGAGGGAGGAAGGGCCGTGACGAAATGTAGCACAATATGGGACCAGGGTCTCGAAGGAATTGACAACGGTTATAGGAGTCCAGCAAGGGGTCGACTGGAAGTCTTACAACTGGCACAGACCAAGCAGGCCAGTACATAATGATGTGTTGTGAGCCACATGTTCTTGATGTTCTTGGACCATGAAGAACAGGAGATGGAAAAAAAGTTGCCCACCAAGCTTGCCAAGAGTTTAGTCATTTAGCGGATCTGATGTACTCAAGGTTCTTATGATTGGTTCAGAAGTTGAGGGGTACCCCCCAACCCTCCAACCAATGATGCCACTCCTCCAAGGTGAGCTTGACTACCAGCAAGTCTCTATTACCAATGTCGTAATTGCGTTCAGCAGATGACAAATGATGAGGAAAAATACATGCACGGATACATCTTGCCATCCGCAGAAGAGTGCTGGGAGAGAACCACGCCAACCCCCATCTCTGATGTGTCGACCTCCACCACAAAGACGAGATGGATCAGGGGCGACATGAATGGGAGCTGAAATTATGCAGCTTTTGACTTTGGAAAATGCAGTCTCTGCTGTACTGGAGCATCTGAACTCCGTTTTGGTGGGGGTCAAGGCGGACAAAGGGGCGGCTAGCTGGCTGAAATTGCGAAGTAAAAATTGGCAAAGCCCAGAAACCTCTGCAGAGCTTTGCAAGAATATGGAGCTGGCAAATCAACCACAACCTGAACCTTGTTGGGATCCATGCGCACTCCCTCAGACGACACAATGTACCTCAAGAAGAAAACAGACTGTGCATGAAAAAGCATTTCTCTGACTTGACATAAAGCCCATTCTCTCTTAAGCACTCATCTGATGTGCTGAACATGTTCCTGGAAAGATGGAGAAAATATCAAAATGTCATCCAGGTAGACATAAATGAACTGATCAACCATATCTCTCAGCATGTGAGCATTGACGAGTGCCTGGAAAACCACGGGGGAGTTGGGCAGCCTGAAAGGCATAACAAGATATTCAAAGTGCCCCCTGGGGGTGTTAAAGACGGTCTTCCACTCATCCCCCTCCCTAATACAGACCAAATGATAGGTGCTGCAAAGGTCCAGCTTTGTGAAAAAGGAAGCACCCTGCAGTCTCTCGAAAGCTGAAGACATCAACAGCAAATAATAGGTATCCTTTACCGTGATGCCTGTCAGTCTTCAATAATCAATACAAGGACACAGGGAACTGTCTTTCTTTCCCACAAAGAAGAACCCCACACCTGCAGGAGAGGAGGAATGGTGGATGAGTTTGCCTGCTAGAGAATCAGAAATATATTTCTCCATGGCCTCAGAACGAGTATAATCTGCCCTTATTTGGAGAAATACCTGGCAATAAGTCTATAGAACTGCCATAAAGATGATGCAAAGGAAGAGAAGCAGCTCAAGACTTATTGAACACTTCCTTCAGGTCAAGGTATTTGCTGGGCATGTTAGACAGGTCCGGCTGTTCATCCTGATACACAGAACAAGACACAGACACCATACAAACAAGCATTACAATCCTCGCTCCAAGACATGATAGCGTTGTGACGGCAGTTTAAATGGGATTATGAAGTGTGAGCCAGGGATCTCCCATAACAAAATAATGAATCTTCTCAGTGTGGTTGTCTGATGTGAAGAGACTCACCGGCCCGGTAGAATGATGGGTGATAGATGACAGAGGTTGTCCACCCAGGGCGTTGACAGAAATCGGATGAGTAAGAACCACAGGAATCTTGTGTTTGTGAGTCAGGTTGATGTCCATAACATTTCCCTCCATTTCAGAGTACACTAAGGCTTCACAGAGATGATGTGTTGGAGCCCATTACAGTCTGACTGGGAGGAGAGTGACAGCCAGAGAGGATTTTTCCAAGGCAGTGGAAACCTCTTGCCTACTGACAGGCCTTGACTTTTACGAGACACTTAGCTGCAATTTGTCTTGCAGCTCCACAAAAGAGACACAGTCCCTGAGTCCTACGTCGCTCCTTCTCTTCCCGGGAAAGACGAGCTCTGCCCACCTGCTTGGGTTTAGGATTAAATGAGGGACCGACTGTATTGATGGAGGTGATGGTAGAAAGATCCTCAATAGCTGGAACCAGGCTTTTCTGAGTGCGATGATCTCAACGCTGCAGCCACACTTCCAATTGGATAGCCAGATCAATCAAGCCTTCTAATGCAGTGGGTAATTCCAACACGCAGATCTAATTTTGAATACGGTTGGCCAATCCATGCAGAAACATGTCCCACTGTGCCTCAATGTTCCAATTACACTCTGCAGCCAGCACGTGGAACTCAATGGAATAATCAGTAACAGTCTTGTTACTTTGGTACAGGTCCACCAACACTCAGGCTGCCTCTCTGCCTAAGACTGCCCCATCAAACACCATTTTGAAATTGTCGTTGAAGGACTGAAATGATGAGCAACACTGATGTCCTTGCTTGTTCCCACACAGCACTGCTCGTCCAGATAACAGTGTAATCACAAAAGCCACTTGGACTCATCAGTAGGAAAGGATGAAGGCTGGAGAGCAAAAAAAACTATGAACATTTGGCCAGAAAATAAGCTGCATAATTGAGGCTCACCAGAATAGGCAGCTGGCGGTGGCAGTCGAGGTTCAGTGAAGCAAGCAGAGTGGTCTGTAGGTGGAACAGCAGGTGGTGGGTTGGGCACAGTGGGCGCATGGGCAGAGTCCGTCTTTACCTGTTGGAACTGGTTGGTAAAGTCCGAAACCTGTGCTACCAAGGCCTGAACCACATGACCTGTAGCCATGATTTGCTCTTCCTGATGTTTCAAGCGAGTGTTGTTACTTGACAAGATATCTCTCAGTTCAGCAGTACTCGCTGGATCCATGATGGTCAGATCGTTATATCAGGTGAAAGAACACAAGATTCAGTTCCAAATACAATAGACAGTTTATTAATAATAAACAGGAGAAATAAGCAAGGCAGGATGGTCAGACGCAATAGTGCAGGGATGGTAGCAGACCTTGGCAGTGAGAAGACTGCAATGGGCTTGGAATCTGCTGATCAACGAAAAGATGATAATCCAGAAACAATCAGACAGTGAATTATCCAGGCACTAGCAGGAATCAAAGACACAGGAACTGGAGACTTGAGAAATAAACTAAAGAACCACCAAAGAACCAAGCCATGTTTTATTTTCAGGGGCAGGAAGATGGCTACACACTACCTTTTTTAGTAGGCGCATGTCTACAAATAACCATTGGCATTTCTGGAAAAAAAGCCCTAAATGTGCTGTCACTTTCAGTATGTCCCAGTTGGAATTTACAATACGTTTAATTTGTGTTGCCTCTCGGCTTTAAGTCATTGAAAAGAAAACACGATTGGAGTTATTTGAAGCACTTTGTTGTGCTCTTTTTCTTCTTCTTATGCAATAATTGCTTTCTGTCAATAGATTTAATAATATTTTCGAATTATACTCCCTCTGTCGAAATCTTTTAGTCATATCCTGCAACTGAATTTCATAGTCCTTTTCTGAATCACAGGATATTCATATCCTGCAACTGAATTTCATAGTCCTTTTCTGAATCACAAATACATTTCAATCTTTGAAACTGACCATGAGGAATATTTTTGATAAACTAAGGTGGATGAAAATTATTAGCTCTAAGAATGGCATTATGATAGGAGTTGGCTGGTAATAGCTACTCCCACTGGTTAACCAGTTGTTTTGATGATCCACTGAATTCTTTTTGAATAGGGAAACATCAAATTCTCCAAAGCTGTTTACCAAGCTTACGATTAAATTTTCAATTCAATTCACATTTATTTGTATAGTGCTTTTCAAAATACATATAATTTCAAAGCTGCGTTACAGAAAATGCATGTTAACATTACATTTTAAAATAATCTGTTATCAGAGGACACTGTTCAAATTATGTAATTTCAGAAATGAACATATATAAATAACACAGTTAGCTAACAATGTATTCATTTAAGCAGTGTATTAATTTAAGGTAGAAACAATGAACTCATGAATACATGTTAACAATTATTAGGATATATAGAAAAATTTGGAATGGAGCAGGTTGATCCAGAGTTTGCATCATCTGAAGTCCTTGCAGGGGTTGGGGTCATCTCTTCACAGGTGTTGAGGCATCTGAAGACTTCATTGGAGGATGGATCCAAACTGAAGCTGACATACTCTCTAGTCACCTCGGGACGGGCATCCCAGGATAAAACAGAAAGGCAAATGGAGAATAATTAGCGTAGCTGCTGTTCAAAACATTACATTGATCTGATATAACTGGAGTACAAGATTATGAGATGCATTATGGAAAACATTTGGAAAACATTCCAGGATTTTTCTCCATATAGTGGACTTCTATGGCCTCCAGATGGTTGAAGGTCAAAATTACAGTTTCAGTGCAGCTTCAAAGGGTTTTAAATGATATTGAATTATCCGTAGCAGATCTATACAGGTGGAGCTGGGTAAGGTGGAGGGTTTCTGAAAGCGTGCTGCACTGCTAAGGCAAATGCTACTCATGTATTTGAAGAATGAGCATGCAAGCTCATTGGCTATTAATACAGCAGGAACCAATCATCTGTGTGCTATAGATAATGACGTGATTACAAGCAGTTGAGTTAAGGACCTATTAGTCTGCCCATTTAGAGTGTCATGACAGAACTTTGTATTTTTCTTTCATTGCATTGCTTTTGTGTCGTTATTTTGGTGGTCAAAAGAATATCAGTTTTATTTGCATTTTTGACCCGTTTTTTGACGTCAATTTGATGTAAAAAAAAGACGTCAATTTGATTTCAAAATATTGACGCCAATTTGATGCCAAAAACTGACATCAATTTGATGTCAAAAAATTGACGTCAACTAGATGTAAAAAAAATGACGTCGATTTTATGTAAAAAAACTGATGTCAATTTGATGTAAAAAAAAAGACGTCAATTTGATTTCAAAATATTGACGTCAGTTTGATGCCAAAAACTGACGTCAATTTGATGTCAAAAAAATTACGTAAATTTTGTCAAAAAAACTGACTTAAAAAAACTTTGACATCAAAGTTGACATCAAATTGACATCAATTTGATGTAAAAAAAAAAAAGACGTCAATTTGATGTAAAAAAAGACGTCAATTTGATGTCAAAAAAAGACGGTAACTTGATGTAAAAAAAATGACGTCAATTTGATGTCAAAAACTGACGTCAATTTGATGTCCAAATATTGAAAATTTACGGGTGTGAGTTCGGTTATAAAATGCAGTTGTCACACCCATAAATAACCGTACTGTGTGTTAATGTAACCATATTAAGGACTCAAATACAGGACTGACAACTGTATTCTGCTGCTGTGTGAACATAGCCTAAATTAGTGGAGCGAACAAGCCACACTGTCTCAAACAGAGACAGAAGTCAAACAGAGTCACACAAGTACCAAAATGAGTGACTTACTGCACTAAAAAGGTCAAATACATACAAAATTATGTCAAAATGCCCGTCTTGGCAATTATTCGGATAAACACAGTCAGTTTTGGATCGTTAAATAGCTAAGAAAGAGAACATATACTGTGTAACAGTACTGGGTCCGTTCATAAACTCTTAAAGGGACAGCAGTCTAATATTCCTACTGCTGTCTGTCATGTTATTTAAAGAATAAAAGACAAAGAAAATCACTTTCTGCTCTTGACACTTAACTTTATGGTAAGAATAAATCTGTATTTAATATTTACAATAAAGAATACAGAAATTAAGGTAACCAATGTAATAACACTGGATGTGTTATTTTATATTTGATTACTTCATTTCTGTAGTATGTCTTACCTGAATAAAAAACCTACTTTACATGAAAAACTTAGTTTCATAGGTCTCTATTCTATTGCATTTATTTATGCTGTTTGCCATTTTTTTTTATTTGTTCTTATTTTATTTCTGAGTTTTATTTTTTTTTTTATGAAAATAAAACCTTTGCATTGAAGAAAAGTAGATTTTTGTTTTTATATGCTGTCAATTATAGTTCTAAGAAAATTGGAAACGCGCAAAAATAGGTATCAGCAGATCACACTATCAAAAAATCGGAAATCGGCACATCCAACGAAAGCCACAGCAGAACTGCGACTCATATCGATGTTTTGTGAATGACTCTGCGGCTGTGAAAAAACATGAGAGTCAATTATTGAATTAACCTTTCAAAAATACTGCCACTTGCTTCATTACTGAATGAATGAATGACTGGATGACTAACTCATTAAGACAGTGAATTACCGCCACCTACTGGTGGTTTTAGTTTAATATTTAAAAGTATCACTCGTTTTATCACATCATTGCTTATTTCTCTTTTGGACATTTTTAATTTAAAATATTATTTAAATATATTTAATTATTTAATTATTAGTTAATTTATATTATTTATTTTATAAAGGTATATATAAAGGTAAATAAAAAGCACTTTAATGCACAGTCAGTTTAAGGGGGAAAATATTGTCCCTTAATGGAAAAGGTGTGACTGAAGCAGTGGAAGAGAGGGGGTATGCAGAAGAATGTTAAATATCTCAGGGGGTACGCGACTGTAAAATGTTTAGGAACAACAGCTGAAGTGAATTTAAAAACAAGTAGGCAGGTAATATGCACACTTAATTATTAGTTTATTTAACGCAAGTCATCATCATTGCAAAAAAAAACCCCACTGGTTTATTGTTTTAGTTACTTTGTAGGCCTACTATGGATTCTTTAGGACAAGTAATAAGTTCAAGAATGGGAACATGTCTTTTTTTTTTAGTGACACCTGTGTTGCTTGTTATTTTTTTTACATTTTCCATATAGCCCAAAATGTGATTGTTACACTATAATAAAAAGACTGAAATGTGAAGTTGCACTTCAGCTTTGTGTGACTTAGTGAAATTGCTATACCTAAAGTAAATAAAATTGACTTATTTGATCCTACAGTGTTGCTACTCTGAACATGATTTGCCTTGTACAACATCAGGAAGATTAGACCCTTCCTATCGGAGCATTCCACACAAATTCTTGTCCAAGCTCTTGTTCTATCCAGACTGGAATATTGTAATGCTCTCTTCGCTGGCCTTCCAGCATGCACTGTCAAGCCTCTACAACTGATCCAGAATGCTGCAGCAAGACTGGTCTTCAACGAACCGAAGAGAGCGCACATCACTCCTCTCTTCATCAGTCTGCATTGGTTGCCAGTAGCTGCTTGCATCCAATTCAAGGCTCTGATGTTTGCCTACAGAACGACCGCTGGCTCTGCACCACTATAGTTTAACTCACTACTTCAGACTTATGCGCCCTCCAGAAACTTGCGTTCTGCAAGTGAACGGTGCCTTGTGGTGCCATCACAAAGGGCACAAAATCACTCTCGCGGACCTTCTCCGGGTCTGTTCTTGGCTGGTGGAATGACCTGCCATGCTCTATCTGAGCATCATTTTCAAAATATGATAAAGACGTTTCTTTTTCGTCAGCACTTGACCCAGTAATAGTAGCGCTTACCTTGATTTCTATTCTTCTTCCATCTATTTTGCTACGAGCACGTTACTGTCATAACTGTGACTTCACACAGCACAGCACTTCACACGTACTGTTGATTTGATTGATTATACTATTCTCATTTGTAAGTCACTAAAGTCTGCTAAATGACTAAATGTAAATGTAACATGCTTTTTGATCATTACAAATAATAATGCAAAATGATTAGAATAGAAGATGTACGTAGTCTTGAAGGGGATTCTTTTTTTTCTGTCTCTGTCTTGACTGTCTCATTTGGACTCGAACCTCTTTGGACTTGGACTTGACTTGGACTCGAACCTCTTTGGACTAGGTCTTGACTCTGTCTCGACTAGTCCTGGACTTGGACTTGTCTTGGACTCGACAAAGGTGGACTTGACTACAGCCCTACTTGCAACAGACCTGCAGTTTTTTGGGAGTTTGTTCCAGCTATATGGTACATAAAGACTGAATGCTGCTTCACCATATTTTTGACTCTATGGATAGAAAGCAGACCTGTCCCAGATGACCTGAGTGGTCTGGATGGTTCATAACGTAGCAAAAGATCAGAAATGTACTTTCATTTGGTCACAATGCAAATCAGAAATTTAAAAAAAATTCCTTTACCAGTCATTTTTTAAATGTCTGTTGATTTTTAAATGACTGTTAACCACCTTAAATTGTATTATATTTTAGGGATTAAAAAAATTCCTTCATGTCAAAATGCAGTATGAAAGGGGGTGGTCTGCTGCAGAAGGAGGCTTTTGAGAACACTCCATTGTTTTCGGTCATTAGAGGTATTTTTCAAATCAATACTGCTTTGAAAAATATATCCATATACAGTGGGTATACTGAAAGTATTCAGACCCCCTTAAATTTTTCACTCTTCGTTATATTGCAGCCATTTGGTAAAATCATTTAAGTTAATTTTTTTTCCTCATTAATGTACACACAGCACCCCATATTGTCATAAAAACACAGAATTGTTGACTTTTTTGCAGATTTATTAAAAAAGAAAAACTGAAATATCACATGGTCCCAAGTATTCAGACCCTTTGCTCAGTATTTAGTAGAAGCACCCTTTTGATCTAATACAGCCATGAGTCTTTTTGGGAAAGATGCAACAAGTTTTTCACACCTGGATTTGGGGATCCTCTGCCATTCTTCCTTGCAGATCCTCTCCAGTTCTGTCAGGTTGGATGTAAACGTTGGTAGACAGCCACTCCTTCGTTATTTTAGCTGTGTGTTTAGGGTCATTATCTTGTTGGAAGGTAAACCTTCGGTCCAGCCTGAGGTCCTGAGCAATCTGGAGAAAGTTTTCGTCCGATATATCTCTGTACTTGGCTGCATTCATCTTTTCCTTGATTGCAATCAGTCATCCTGTCCCCACAGCATGATGCTGCCACCACCATGCTTCACTGTTGGGACTGTATTGGACAGGTGATGAGCAGTGCCTGGTTTTCTCCACACATACCGCTTAGAATTAAGGCCAAAAAGTTCTATCTCGGTCTCATCAGACCAGAGAATCTTATTTTCTCACCATCTTGGAGTCCTTCAGGTGTTTTTTAGCAAACTCCATGCGGGCTTTCATGTGTCTTGCACTGAGGAGAGGCTTCCATCGGGCCATTCTGCCATAAAGCCCTGACTGGTGGAGGGCTGCAGTGATGGTTGACTTTCTACAACTTTCTCCCATCTCCTGACTGCATCTCTGGAGCTCAGCCACAGTGATCTTTGGGTTCTTGTTTACCTCTCTCACCAAGGCTCTTCTCCCCCGATAGCTCAGTTTGGCCGGACGACCAGCTCTAGGAAGGGTTCTAGTCATCCCAAATGTCTTCCATTTAAGGATTATGGAGGCCACTGTGCTCTTAGGAACCTTAAGTGCAGCAGATATTTTTTTGTAACCTTGGCCAGATCTTTTTCCAGCGTCAACAGAGTTTGAGTTAAAGAATGCTATGGAAAAAACATTGTTAACCTTTTTTTTGACATTTTTTGTAAATATTGTTTTATTATATATAATTATGATTTTCAATTTCCCATTTTGCCTATGTGGTGGTGGTGGTAATTTTCTTACTCTCTAGTATTGGCTGTCTCAATGTGTGTGTGTATGCCAGTTAACCTTATTTGCGTGTGGACCATATATGGCACTAAATACATTTTTCCAGTAAAGCATAATGATTAAGGGGGGGCCCTCACACAAAGAGCAGCCTAGGGGGCCCCTGACCACCTTAATCCACCCCTTAATCCATACTTTATAACTGATATGGAACTTGATAGGTAACCAGTGTAGAGATGATAAATCGTACTCGGTTATTAACGTAACCTCGGTTCCCTGAGATACGGAACGAGTACTGCGTATGGGGAAAGGTCTCCTTTTTCCCTGTTACTGAAGCCTTTTTCAATAACGCAGTGTAACTGCATCGTCATTGGTTCACTCATAGACAAGTTGTTGAACCAATGATGGCGCGGCATAGCTGCGCGGCCTATGGTGACAAAGCCCGCGAATATTCCCGCCGAAATGGGCGGGGTAGCTATATAAGCAGGCGCTTCGTCATAGGATTTCAGGTCATTCGACTGAAGCGACGACACTGAAGCCGTAGCCTCGTGGCATGGCATGTAACGCAGTACTCGTTCCGTATCTCAGGGAACCGAGGTTACGTTAGTAACCGAGTACGTTCCCTTTCGATACTTCACTCATACTGCGTATGGGGAACGAATTCAACCGCGCCGTGCCACGGCAGGGAACAACTGGACTTGTCTTGGACACCGCGCGGGAACCAGAGGAGAAGTGAGAAGGCCGGAGCCGTCGAACCCTCGTTACACTACCAAAAGGGGAGTAACTCCCAGAGTGGCATGAAGCGGAGCTCGATAGAGGCCGCTAGATTATACCGAGAGGACCCGATCTTTTAAGGTCGGGATGTCCAAATAAAATCTGACAAAAGTGGGCGGCGAGGACCAGCCGGCCGCCTCACAGATGTCTTTAATTGAAACTCCACTAGACCTAACTCCTATGGGGCAGTTGAGGCCCACGAGGGAGTAACAAGAGTAATAGCGTTGACTATCTGACACGCAAGACATTGCTTTGAGACCAAAGACCCTTTGGTGCGGTCTCTAAAGCAGATAAAGAGCTGATCGGATTGCCGGTAAGGCTGTGACCGCTCAACGTAGGTCCTTAATGCCCTGACGGGGAAGCGCAATTCCAGCTCTCGCTCGTCCGGCGAGAGAGGAAGCACTGAGAGGGAAATGACCTGTGTTCTGAATGGAGTCGAGAGCACCTTAGGGACGTAGCCATGCCTAGGTTTCAAAACGACCTTGGAGTCATTGGGCCCGAACTCAAGGCATGCAGGGCTCACGGAGAGGACCTGCAAGTCACCAACATGCTTAACCGATGCTAGAGCAAGTAGCAGAGTGGTTTTGAGCATCAGGGGTCTGAGGTCAGCTGAACACAGTGGCTCAAAGGGAGGCCCTTTGAGAGCTCTGAGGACCAAAGAAAGATCCCAGGTGGGAACGGTGAGAGGATGAGGTGGATTCAATCGCCTAGAACCTCTCAAGAAACACACCACAAGGTTGTTTCGTCCCACTGACTGGCCAGCGATAGGAGCGTGAAACGCTGCGATGGCTGCTACGTAAACTTTGAGAGTTGAAGGGGTGCGACCCAGTTCTAGACGCTCCTGGAGGAAAGACAGTATCGGAGATACATCACACTCCACTGGGTCTATGTTGCGTGTAGAACACCAACTAACAAAGACCGACCATTTCTGGGCGTAGAGGCGTCTCGTGGACGGAGCTCTCGCCTGAGAGATGGTATTTAGCACGTCCCCGGGGAGGTTAGCAGGCTCCCATCGAGGGACCAGAAGTGCAGAGCCCAGAGTTCTGGCTGGGGATGGCAAATTGACCTGTTCGCCTGAGAGAGGAGGTCCCGTCTCAGGGAGATCGGCCACGGAGCTTTCGTGGAAACCCTGAACAGCTCTGAGGACCAACTTGGCTCCTCTAGAGCAGGACCACCAGGAGGACTCTGTGCTTGTCTTCCCTGATTCGTCTGATGATCTGCGAGATCAGAGCAATCGGGGGAAAAGCGTAAAGGAGGGTGCTGGGCCAGACGTGAGCCAGCGCATCGTCCTCCTTTGAGAAATAAATTGGGCAGTGAGAGTTGTCTTCTGAGGCGAAGAGGTCTACCTCTGCCTTCCCGAAGGACTCCCAGATTGTGAGAACCGTCTGGGGGTGGAGCATCCACTTGTCTGAGGGGACATTGCTCCGAGATAGCATATCTGCTCCCAAGTTTGTTCTCCCGGGTATGTGAGTCACTCTGAGTGACTGAAACCTCGGTAATGCCCATTCCAGAATCACGCCCCGGTGATTTATGTATGACAGCACTGTCATGCTGTCTGACTGGACTTAAGATGTGGCATCCCGTCAGGTGTACCTAAACGCATGAAGGGCTCGAATCATTGCCAACATCTCGAGGCAGTTGATGTGCAGATGGCTTTCTTCATGAGACCACGAGCCGAAGGCCGGTCTGCCCTTTCAAAGAGCACCCCGACCTGTGTTGGATTCATCTGATGAGAGCACCGTCCTTCTGGACACCGCCTGTAGGGGTACACCTTGACTGAACCATACAGGGTTCATCCAGGGTTTCAGAGCTGTCAAACAGGCCTGATTGACCCCGAGACACAGGCGCCCGTGCCGCCAGGCATGAGGAGGGACCCGGAACTTCAACCAGTATTGCAGAGGCCGCATCCGAAGAAGGCTGAGCTGCAGAACCGGGAAGGTGGAAGCCATCAGCCCTAGCATCCTCTGGAAGTACTTCAGAGGAAGATAGGCTCTGTTCCTGACCAATGCCACGAGCTGCTGAATGGCCAGAGCGCGCTCTGGAGATACTACAGCCGTCATACGGGCTGAGTCAAAGACTACACCCAGGAACATTACACGTTGGCTGGGGAGCAGTGAGCTCTTGGCAAAGTTGACCCTGAGACCCAGGCACTCCATGTGGCCGAGTAGCACAGATCTGTGATGCTCCAGCTCGGCTCGTTACTGGGCTGGGATGAGCCAGTCGTCGAGATACTTGAGAACCCGGATTCCCAACTGTCTCAGTGGGGAAAGCGCCTGTCACGGTTCGCAGATGCATTGTTTCCTTCTTGTCGCGTGCTCTGTGTTATGACAGCAGTGGGTGTGTTTGTGTTTGTGTGCGAGTGTGTTTGTGGGTGTGCCCAGGCCACGTGGGTGATTAGTGGACCCAGCTGCCACTCATCACTCTCCCCACCTGCTGCTCATTTCCTCAGTCATTAAATACTCACCTCATTCATCTCTCCATTGTCAGATCGTTGTTTGGTGTCCTGTTCGTGGTTGTCTTGTCTGTTCCTGACCGGAGTCCCAGTTGTTCGTCGTCTATCTGTGGATTACTGTCTTTGTGCCTTGTCTACTGTCTGGAACCTGGAATCATCTCACCGCCACTCTTCTGTCACCACGTCACGTCACCAGCCGACCATCTCAGTCCCTGCGCCACCTGAAGCCTGTCCGTTTTCATTGACTGTGCTTATGTTACTGCTTGTTGTTGAATAAACGACGTCACTTGCATTTGCTTCCTGTAGTCAATCATGACAGAACGATCTGACCATGGAGCGGAAGCAGCAAGCACTCAGCAGTCTTCACTGGAGGATTTCGTCAACAGCAGCATTCGTCGAATGGAGTCACAGGAGAGAAATCTTAACGAGACGGGAAGAGCCGTGCAGGCTCTCGTGGCGCAGGTATCCGAGCTCACCCAGCAAGTCCAGCTGCTTCGTGTTCCCGCTGCGCCGCCCACACCGGCCGTTTCCCCACCCACACCAGCGAGCGTCGCCGCTTCGGAGCCTCGTCTTCCAGTACCCGAAGCTTATTCAGGTGAACCAGGATTTTGTAGAGCTTTTCTGACACATTGTACCATGCACTTTGCTCTGCAGCCCCGCACTTTCAGCACCGAACTAAGCAGAGTGGCTTTCGTACTGACACTTCTGACGGGGAAGGCATCGCTCTGGGGAACGGCGGTGTGGGAGAACCAAGACCCCTGCTGTACCTCGTTCCAGTCACTCTCCGCAGAAATGAAGAGAGTGTTCGACCGCTCAGTCGCGGGGAGAGAAGCCGCCAGACAGTTGGCGGAACTACGCCAAGGAGAGAAGTCGGTGTCGGATTATTCCATCGAATTTCGTACTTTGGCGGCAGAGTGTCACTGGAACGAGGAGGCGCAGTGGGACATGTTCCTGCATGGGTTGGCTGATCGTGTTCAAAGGGAGATCTACGCGCTGGACCTCCCCACCACGTTTAATGGTCTCGTTGACCTGGCGCTCCGGGTGGATGCTCGGCTGACCAGGGCCGAGCGGAGAAGTCCAGCCCACAGGAGTGAGGAAGTCCGGAGGTCCAGCGGCGGGGACACGATCAGTCCCATTCAAGATCATGAGCCCATGCAGGTAGGTCGAGCTCGGCTTTCCCGGGAGGAGCGGGAGAGGCGGAGGTCCCAAGGACTTTGTTTATATTGTGGCAAGGCGGGACATTTTGTTTACAACTGCCCGTTAAAAGGGGCAAGCCCGGCAGTAAGTTTGAGGCTACTGTCGGGTGGGATCTCCGCTGGAAAGTCCTCAACCACATCCACCCTCCTCCCGGTGAGATTGGGATGGTCACATCACCTTCACAACTGCAACGCACTTCTGGATTCCGGGGCAGAAGGTAACTTCATGGACCAATCTTTCGCCACCAAGTTCCACATCCCTTTCAGACCACTCACCGACAGAATCGCTGTTCACGCACTCAATGGACAGAGTCTTCCCACCATTTCTCACATTACTGAAGATATCACCCTGATCACCGCTGGCAACCATTCTGAACGGATTAAATTTTTTATTTTTGATTCCCCTCACACCCCCGTCGTCCTTGGTCATCCTTGGTTCACCAGACACAACCCCCGGGTAGACTGGGTCCAGAACTGCATCGTGGCCTGGAGTGAGGAGTGTCATAAGTCTTGTCTTGTCTCTGCTTGTTCGTCTGTTTCTGTTTCTGTCTTACAGGAGGAAGCAGTGGATCTGTCTACCGTGCCCGTTGAGTACCAGGACCTGAAGGAGGTGTTCAGTAAGTCCAGGGCTGCTTCTCTTCCTCCGCATCGTCCCTACGACTGTGCCATAGATCTAGTACCAGGGAAGTCTCCGCCTAAAGGCAAGTTATATTCACTTTCGGTTTCCGAAAGAGAGGCTATGGAGAAATATATTTCTGATTCACTAGCAGCCGGGTTCATTCGCCATTCCTCTTCTCCAGCGGGGGCGGGGTTCTTTTTTGTGGGGAAGAAGGATGGTTCCCTGCGACCTTGCATTGATTACCGGGGGTTGAACAACATTACGGTAAAGAATACCTATCCTTTGCCGTTAATGTCTTCAGCCTTCGAGAGGTTGCAGGGAGCATCCGTCTTCACGAAATTGGATTTAAGAAATGCTTATCATTTGGTCCGCATCAGGGAGGGTGATGAATGGAAGACCGCCTTTAACACCCCTAGGGGGCACTTTGAATATTTGGTCATGCCGTTCGGGCTTTCCAACTCCCCAGCGGTCTTCCAGGCACTCGTCAATGACGTGCTGAGAGATATGGTCGATCAGTTCTTATATGTCTACCTGGACGACATATTGATTTTTTCCTCATCTCTCCAGGAACACGTACAGCACGTTCGACGAGTGCTTCAGAGGTTGCTAGTGAATGGGCTTTATGTCAAGGCGGAGAAATGCGTTTTTCATGCACAGTCTGTTCCTTTCCTAGGATACATCGTGTCGACTGAGGGAGTACGCATGGACCCTGAGAAGGTTAAGGCTGTGGTAGATTGGCCAAATCCAGATTCCCGTAAGGCCCTACAGAGGTTTCTGGGGTTCGCCAATTTTTACCGGCGTTTCATTCGCAACTTCAGCCAACTAGCCTCACCTCTGATCGCCTTGACCTCCCCCAAGACTACGTTCAGGTGGTCAGACGCAGCGGAAGCTGCGTTTGCCAAACTGAAGGCTCGCTTTGTTTCAGCCCCTATTCTCGTTGCCCCTGATCCATCACGGCAGTTTGTGGTGGAGGTCGACGCATCAGAGGTGGGGGTAGGTGCAGTGTTGTCCCAGCGTTCTTCCGCAGACGATAAGATGCATCCGTGCGCGTTTTTTTCACATCGCTTATCTCCCGCCGAAAGTAACTACGACATTGGTAATCGGGAGTTGCTGGCAGTCAAGTTAGCATTGGAAGAATGGCGCCACTGGTTAGAGGGCTCTGGGGTACCCTTTATCGTCTGGACCGATCATAAGAACCTAGAATACATCAGAACTGCCAAAAGATTGAACTCCAGGCAGGCTCGGTGGGCACTTTTTTTCGGACGTTTTGATTTCACTCTCTCGTACCGCCCGGGTTCCAAGAACATCAAACCCGACTCTTTGTCTCGTATTTTTGACCGTTCCAAATGCCCGTCTACTCCCGAGTGCATTTTTCCCGAGAAATTAGTTATCTCCACACTCACATGGGAGGTCGAATCGAGAGTCAAGTCGGCTCTAGAAGGGGTAACGCCTCCGCCCGAGTGCCCACCAAACCGATTATTTGTGCCGGAGGGATTACGGTCCATGGTCATTCAGTGGGGTCATTGTTCCAACGTGGCATGTCATCCAGGAGTCAGTCGAACTAAGTTTTTGGTTAAGCAACGATTCTGGTGGCCTCTCATGGCTCGTGACGTTCGCGATTTTGTCTTGGCTTGCTCAGTCTGCGCCGTTGGTAAGACTTCCAATCGTGCCCCAGAGGGGTTACTTCAACCGCTGTCAGTCCCTTCGAGACCCTGGTCCCATATCTCGCTAGATTTTGTGACCGCCCTCCCACCCTCCCAAGGGAACACGGTTGTTTTAACCGTAGTGGACCGGTTCTCGAAGGCGGCTCATTTTATTCCCTTGCCCAAATTACCCTCAGCCAAGGAGACAGCGGTTACGGTCATTGATCACGTCTTTCGGATTCATGGCCTCCCGGTAGACGTGGTCTCTGACAGGGGTCCCCAATTCGTTTCCAAATTTTGGCAGGAATTCTGTAGATTGCTGGGGGCGACTGTTAGTCTGTCATCTGGGTTTCACCCCCAGAGCAATGGTCAGACTGAGAGAGCCAATCAGGATTTGGAGCGAACGTTGTGATGTATGGTCTCCAAGAATCCTTCCTCTTGGAGTCAGCAAGTCTCAATGGTGGAGTACGCACACAATACTTTACCAGTGTCGTCCACGGGCCTATCTCCGTTTGAATGCAGTGTAGGTTACCAGCCACCTATTTTTCCCAGTCTGGAATCCGAGGTCGCGGTCCCCTCTGCCCACGCCTTTGTCCAGAGGTGCCACCGAACTTGGACGAGAGCCCGAGAGACTCTCCTCCAAGTGAGGGAACGCACCAAGGCCAAGGCCGATCGCCACCGGTCAAGGCCTCCGGTTTACGTCGTCGGTCAAAAAGTGTGGCTTTCTACCAAGGACATTCCTCTCCGATCCGTTTCTAAGAAGCTTGCTCCTAAATTTATTGGCCCGTTCACTGTCACCAAGATCATTAGTCCGGTGGCAGTCCGCCTTAAACTTCCTCCAGTGTACAGGAGGATTCATTCCGTCTTCCATGTCTCCAAAATTAAACCTGTTTTTCATTCTGAGATTAACCCGCCAGCCCCGGTTCCCCCACCGCCGCGTCTCGTAGATGGGGAGCCAGCTTATTCGGTAACTCGTATTCTGGACTCTAGGCGGAGGGGACGCGGATTTCAGTACTTGGTGGACTGGGAAGGTTACGGTCCGGAGGAGAGGAGTTGGGTTCCTGCCAGGGACATTCTGGATCACACCCTTATCGAGGATTACAATCGACAGGTAAGGGAGTCGGGGAATGCCAGGAGGCATTCCTAGGAGGAGGGGTACTGTCACGGTTCGCAGATGCATTGTTTCCTTCTTGTCGCGTGCTCTGTGTTATGACAGCAGTGGGTGTGTTTGTGTGCGAGTGTGTTTGTGGGTGTGCCCAGGCCACGTGGGTGATTAGTGGACCCAGCTGCCACTCATCACTCTCCCCACCTGCTGCTCATTTCCTCAGTCATTAAATACTCACCTCATTCATCTCTCCATTGTCAGATCGTTGTTTGGTGTCCTGTTCGTGGTTGTCTTGTCTGTTCCTGACCGGAGTCCCAGTTGTTCGTCGTCTATCTGTGGATTACTGTCTTTGTGCCTTGTCTACTGTCTGGAACCTGGAATCATCTCACCGCCACTCTTCTGTCACCACGTCACGTCACCAGCCGACCATCTCAGTCCCTGCGCCACCTGAAGCCTGTCCGTTTTCATTGACTGTGCTTATGTTACTGCTTGTTGTTGAATAAACGACGTCACTTGCATTTGCTTCCTGTAGTCAATCATGACAGAACGATCTGACCATGGAGCGGAAGCAGCAAGCACTCAGCAGTCTTCACTGGAGGATTTCGTCAACAGCAGCATTCGTCGAATGGAGTCACAGGAGAGAAATCTTAACGAGACGGGAAGAGCCGTGCAGGCTCTCGTGGCGCAGGTATCCGAGCTCACCCAGCAAGTCCAGCTGCTTCGTGTTCCCGCTGCGCCGCCCACACCGGCCGTTTCCCCACCCACACCAGCGAGCGTCGCCGCTTCGGAGCCTCGTCTTCCAGTACCCGAAGCTTATTCAGGTGAACCAGGATTTTGTAGAGCTTTTCTGACACATTGTACCATGCACTTTGCTCTGCAGCCCCGCACTTTCAGCACCGAACTAAGCAGAGTGGCTTTCGTACTGACACTTCTGACGGGGAAGGCATCGCTCTGGGGAACGGCGGTGTGGGAGAACCAAGACCCCTGCTGTACCTCGTTCCAGTCACTCTCCGCAGAAATGAAGAGAGTGTTCGACCGCTCAGTCGCGGGGAGAGAAGCCGCCAGACAGTTGGCGGAACTACGCCAAGGAGAGAAGTCGGTGTCGGATTATTCCATCGAATTTCGTACTTTGGCGGCAGAGTGTCACTGGAACGAGGAGGCGCAGTGGGACATGTTCCTGCATGGGTTGGCTGATCGTGTTCAAAGGGAGATCTACGCGCTGGACCTCCCCACCACGTTTAATGGTCTCGTTGACCTGGCGCTCCGGGTGGATGCTCGGCTGACCAGGGCCGAGCGGAGAAGTCCAGCCCACAGGAGTGAGGAAGTCCGGAGGTCCAGCGGCGGGGACACGATCAGTCCCATTCAAGATCATGAGCCCATGCAGGTAGGTCGAGCTCGGCTTTCCCGGGAGGAGCGGGAGAGGCGGAGGTCCCAAGGACTTTGTTTATATTGTGGCAAGGCGGGACATTTTGTTTACAACTGCCCGTTAAAAGGGGCAAGCCCGGCAGTAAGTTTGAGGCTACTGTCGGGTGGGATCTCCGCTGGAAAGTCCTCAACCACATCCACCCTCCTCCCGGTGAGATTGGGATGGTCACATCACCTTCACAACTGCAACGCACTTCTGGATTCCGGGGCAGAAGGTAACTTCATGGACCAATCTTTCGCCACCAAGTTCCACATCCCTTTCAGACCACTCACCGACAGAATCGCTGTTCACGCACTCAATGGACAGAGTCTTCCCACCATTTCTCACATTACTGAAGATATCACCCTGATCACCGCTGGCAACCATTCTGAACGGATTAAATTTTTTATTTTTGATTCCCCTCACACCCCCGTCGTCCTTGGTCATCCTTGGTTCACCAGACACAACCCCCGGGTAGACTGGGTCCAGAACTGCATCGTGGCCTGGAGTGAGGAGTGTCATAAGTCTTGTCTTGTCTCTGCTTGTTCGTCTGTTTCTGTTTCTGTCTTACAGGAGGAAGCAGTGGATCTGTCTACCGTGCCCGTTGAGTACCAGGACCTGAAGGAGGTGTTCAGTAAGTCCAGGGCTGCTTCTCTTCCTCCGCATCGTCCCTACGACTGTGCCATAGATCTAGTACCAGGGAAGTCTCCGCCTAAAGGCAAGTTATATTCACTTTCGGTTTCCGAAAGAGAGGCTATGGAGAAATATATTTCTGATTCACTAGCAGCCGGGTTCATTCGCCATTCCTCTTCTCCAGCGGGGGCGGGGTTCTTTTTTGTGGGGAAGAAGGATGGTTCCCTGCGACCTTGCATTGATTACCGGGGGTTGAACAACATTACGGTAAAGAATACCTATCCTTTGCCGTTAATGTCTTCAGCCTTCGAGAGGTTGCAGGGAGCATCCGTCTTCACGAAATTGGATTTAAGAAATGCTTATCATTTGGTCCGCATCAGGGAGGGTGATGAATGGAAGACCGCCTTTAACACCCCTAGGGGGCACTTTGAATATTTGGTCATGCCGTTCGGGCTTTCCAACTCCCCAGCGGTCTTCCAGGCACTCGTCAATGACGTGCTGAGAGATATGGTCGATCAGTTCTTATATGTCTACCTGGACGACATATTGATTTTTTCCTCATCTCTCCAGGAACACGTACAGCACGTTCGACGAGTGCTTCAGAGGTTGCTAGTGAATGGGCTTTATGTCAAGGCGGAGAAATGCGTTTTTCATGCACAGTCTGTTCCTTTCCTAGGATACATCGTGTCGACTGAGGGAGTACGCATGGACCCTGAGAAGGTTAAGGCTGTGGTAGATTGGCCAAATCCAGATTCCCGTAAGGCCCTACAGAGGTTTCTGGGGTTCGCCAATTTTTACCGGCGTTTCATTCGCAACTTCAGCCAACTAGCCTCACCTCTGATCGCCTTGACCTCCCCCAAGACTACGTTCAGGTGGTCAGACGCAGCGGAAGCTGCGTTTGCCAAACTGAAGGCTCGCTTTGTTTCAGCCCCTATTCTCGTTGCCCCTGATCCATCACGGCAGTTTGTGGTGGAGGTCGACGCATCAGAGGTGGGGGTAGGTGCAGTGTTGTCCCAGCGTTCTTCCGCAGACGATAAGATGCATCCGTGCGCGTTTTTCACATTGCTTATCTCCCGCCGAAAGTAACTACGACATTGGTAATCGGGAGTTGCTGGCAGTCAAGTTAGCATTGGAAGAATGGCGCCACTGGTTAGAGGGCTCTGGGGTACCCTTTATCGTCTGGACCGATCATAAGAACCTAGAATACATCAGAACTGCCAAAAGATTGAACTCCAGGCAGGCTCGGTGGGCACTTTTTTTCGGACGTTTTGATTTCACTCTCTCGTACCGCCCGGGTTCCAAGAACATCAAACCCGACTCTTTGTCTCGTATTTTTGACCGTTCCAAATGCCCGTCTACTCCCGAGTGCATTTTTCCCGAGAAATTAGTTATCTCCACACTCACATGGGAGGTCGAATCGAGAGTCAAGTCGGCTCTAGAAGGGGTAACGCCTCCGCCCGAGTGCCCACCAAACCGATTATTTGTGCCGGAGGGATTACGGTCCATGGTCATTCAGTGGGGTCATTGTTCCAACGTGGCATGTCATCCAGGAGTCAGTCGAACTAAGTTTTTGGTTAAGCAACGATTCTGGTGGCCTCTCATGGCTCGTGACGTTCGCGATTTTGTCTTGGCTTGCTCAGTCTGCGCCGTTGGTAAGACTTCCAATCGTGCCCCAGAGGGGTTACTTCAACCGCTGTCAGTCCCTTCGAGACCCTGGTCCCATATCTCGCTAGATTTTGTGACCGCCCTCCCACCCTCCCAAGGGAACACGGTTGTTTTAACCGTAGTGGACCGGTTCTCGAAGGCGGCTCATTTTATTCCCTTGCCCAAATTACCCTCAGCCAAGGAGACAGCGGTTACGGTCATTGATCACGTCTTTCGGATTCATGGCCTCCCGGTAGACGTGGTCTCTGACAGGGGTCCCCAATTCGTTTCCAAATTTTGGCAGGAATTCTGTAGATTGCTGGGGGCGACTGTTAGTCTGTCATCTGGGTTTCACCCCCAGAGCAATGGTCAGACTGAGAGAGCCAATCAGGATTTGGAGCGAACGTTGTGATGTATGGTCTCCAAGAATCCTTCCTCTTGGAGTCAGCAAGTCTCAATGGTGGAGTACGCACACAATACTTTACCAGTGTCGTCCACGGGCCTATCTCCGTTTGAATGCAGTGTAGGTTACCAGCCACCTATTTTTCCCAGTCTGGAATCCGAGGTCGCGGTCCCCTCTGCCCACGCCTTTGTCCAGAGGTGCCACCGAACTTGGACGAGAGCCCGAGAGACTCTCCTCCAAGTGAGGGAACGCACCAAGGCCAAGGCCGATCGCCACCGGTCAAGGCCTCCGGTTTACGTCGTCGGTCAAAAAGTGTGGCTTTCTACCAAGGACATTCCTCTCCGATCCGTTTCTAAGAAGCTTGCTCCTAAATTTATTGGCCCGTTCACTGTCACCAAGATCATTAGTCCGGTGGCAGTCCGCCTTAAACTTCCTCCAGTGTACAGGAGGATTCATTCCGTCTTCCATGTCTCCAAAATTAAACCTGTTTTTCATTCTGAGATTAACCCGCCAGCCCCGGTTCCCCCACCGCCGCGTCTCGTAGATGGGGAGCCAGCTTATTCGGTAACTCGTATTCTGGACTCTAGGCGGAGGGGACGCGGATTTCAGTACTTGGTGGACTGGGAAGGTTACGGTCCGGAGGAGAGGAGTTGGGTTCCTGCCAGGGACATTCTGGATCACACCCTTATCGAGGATTACAATCGACAGGTAAGGGAGTCGGGGAATGCCAGGAGGCATTCCTAGGAGGAGGGGTACTGTCACGGTTCGCAGATGCATTGTTTCCTTCTTGTCGCGTGCTCTGTGTTATGACAGCAGTGGGTGTGTTTGTGTGCGAGTGTGTTTGTGGGTGTGCCCAGGCCACGTGGGTGATTAGTGGACCCAGCTGCCACTCATCACTCTCCCCACCTGCTGCTCATTTCCTCAGTCATTAAATACTCACCTCATTCATCTCTCCATTGTCAGATCGTTGTTTGGTGTCCTGTTCGTGGTTGTCTTGTCTGTTCCTGACCGGAGTCCCAGTTGTTCGTCGTCTATCTGTGGATTACTGTCTTCGTGCCTTGTCTACTGTCTGGAACCTGGAATCATCTCACCGCCACTCTTCTGTCACCACGTCACGTCATCAGCCGACCATCTCAGTCCCTGCGCCACCTGAAGCCTGTCCGTTTTCATTGACTGTGCTTATGTTACTGCTTGTTGTTGAATAAACGACGTCACTTGCATTTGCTTCCTGTAGTCAATCATGACAGCGCCGTGTTCATGCACTTGATAAAAGTGCAAGGAGCTAGGGACAGCCCAAATGGAAGGACCGTATATCAAGAATCACCTGTGATGGAGGGCTATCTGGATGTGAAAGTATGCATCTTTCAGGTCCAGCAAGCAGAACCAGTCCCCGGGGCAAACCTGCACGAGGATCTGCTTCAGCGTTAACACCTTGAACTTCCGTCGCATGAGGGAAAGGTTCAGGAGTCTGAGGTCTAAGATGGGTCTGAGACCGCCATCACTCTAGGGAATGAGGAAGTAATGGCTGTAATCGCTCTTTGAGGGAGAGACCATTTCTATAGGCCCCTTCTCTAACAGAGATATCACTTCGGCTTGGAGGACGTGAGCGTCGTCCGTGTTTACTGAAGTGGGAAGCACCCTGCCAAAACGCGGGGGTCTGCGAGCAAACTGGAGCGAGTAGCCTGAGATATTATCCCCAGAACCCACTTGATACTCCGCGTGACAAGGGGTTGAATGGCGCCGGGTGGTGGGCCGCTGGGATGGGGCCTGCACACCGGCCAGTTTTTAGAAATGCTGACACATCCTCATAAACGTGGTTTGCAGGGTGAAACCGGCAAACGACACGCTGAGAAACTCACCAAACAGATATATGCTTCTTGGAAAAAAAAAAAAATACATCATGTGTCCCACCTGAGTCAAGGGAGAGCATCAAGATATATTCAGCCGAGCGGTGTCGGAAGTGAGACCGCTCTTCCTCAATGAACATGGCTTGCAGGGCAGAGCCAGCAAGTCACATGAACAGAGGTCCAGCATAATGAGCATGTTAGTTCCACCAAGCATAAATGAGCATTGAGCTCGCTTTCAGTGAGCGCATACATCCTCATGAACGTGGCTTGCAGGGGCAGGGCCGGCAAACGACACGCAGAGAGACTGGAATAAATATGCTACATCGACTGATATACTGAATATATAAACAACATAGGTCTCACCTGAGATGGGTGAGAGTGTCGTTATATTTCTCAAAGAACACGGTTTGCAGGGCAGAACCGGCAAGCAACGCACTGAGAAATTCAGCAAACTCGGCAGAAATACACTATCAACTGAAATATATAACATATGTCTCGCCCGAGACAGGGGGAGAGCGACATGTTATATTTCTCAATGAATGCGGCTTGCGGGGCGGAACCGGCAAGCAACGCATAGAGAAACTCAGCGCAAACAGCAAAATCAGCTCCATTAATAGAGTATAAAAACATGTTTCTCGCCCGAGTCGGGGGAGAAACGTCACGTCATATTTCTCAATCGACACGGCTTGCGGGGCAGAACCGGCGAGCAATGCGCATAGAGATAAGGAAAAATACACTCACACAAATAGAAAATGTATCATAAGTCTCGCCTAAGTCAGGGGAGAGCATCATATCAAATTCAGCTGAGAGATTCAGATAACTTCTGTAAAAATCTGCTATATAAACTGAATGAATATAACATGGGTGTCACCCAAGAGGGGGGAGAGCGACAGGTTATATTTCTCAATAAACGCGGCTCGCGGGCAGAACCGGCGAACAACGCGTAGAGAAGACTCAGTGCAAACAGCAGAAATATACTCCATTAAATTAAGCATATAAACATGTTTCTCACTCAAGCTAGGGAAGAAAGTCATGTCATATTTGGGGACGAGCTGAAAGCTCTCAGATGCTGAAGGCGGCACGAGGGTCGGCACGGTGAACAGTTGCTAGGGAGCAAAGATGCATGTGCCACAGCTGTGGCGCAGCATTGAGGCAGCGCCGCCGCCGCGAAAACGGCGATTGTAGCTCTTTTAGAGCGGCGAGAGCTGCTGGGAAAGCTCTTTTAGAAAGCAGCGTTAAGCCGCGGGAAAAGCTCTTTAAACGGCGCCGGATAGCGGCAGGAGACGCGCTGAGAGATGGCCGGAAGCGGGCGGCTTGAGAGCGGCGCTCGAGGCGGCAGTCTGCGAGGGCGCCGGCGCTGTCTTCGTTCGGCGGTCTCAGCTCAGTCCGCTGTTAGTGCCTCTTTGACGGCGGCGAGAACTTCTCCCAGGCGAGCTTCTTCCAGGCGGCGAAGGCTTCAGCCGGAGATCAGCGAAGAGCGATATGAAGTCGTCGCTGAAGGAGAGAGAACTGAAATCCTATGGCGAAGCGCCTGCTTATATAGCTACCCCGCCCATTTCGGCGGGAATATTCGTGGGCTTTGTCGCCATAGGCTGCGCAGCTATGCCGCGCCGTCATTGGTTCAACAACTTGTCTATGAGTGAACCAATGACGATGCAGTTACACTGCGTTATTGAAAAAGGCTTCAGTAACAGGGAAAAAGGAGACCTTTCCCAATACGCAGTACGAGTGAAGTATCGAAAGGGAACTGGTGTTATATGATCATAATTTTTTTTTTGACCTAGTAAGAACTCTAGCAGCTGCATTTTGTACTAATTGTAGCTTATTTATTGAGGAAGCAGGACAACCAACTAATGCATTACAGTAATCTAGTCTAGACATGAATGCATAAAATAACATTTCTGCATCAGAAACAGATAAAATGTTCTGTAGCTTAGTGATGTTTCTGAGGTGGTAGAAGGCAGTTTTTGTAACATATGAAATATGATTTTCAACGGACAAGTTGCTGTCTAATATAACTGTGGCGACCAGGGCGGGCGAGAGCCATGAGGGAACGGCGCAAGGCCAGTGGTGCGAGAGTTAACGAACTTCACCTGGGAGGCGCACCGGCCTTGAGTCTCTCACGGAGGAGCTCCAGGAGCATAAAAGGAGGAGCGACGACAGTGAAGGACGAGAGAGGACCAGGCCTGGATATTATTTTATGTTTTATTATGTTTGTGTGGCCAGCAGACGTCTGCGAGGGTCTGCCGGCGTTACCTTAGTTTTGTATTTGTTTATTTTTTTTATTAAAGTTTTGTTGAATGTTCGCCGGTTCCTGCCTCCTTCTTCCCGTATATAAGAACTGCGTTACATTGGTGCCAAAACCCAGGAGGAAGGAGGGACATGCTGTCGGAGAGCCCTCGCTGCTGAGGGGGATCGTGGTGCTGCGAAGTTCGGTCAGTGTGGGAGTGAAGACCGCGAAAGGCTGCCTGAGGCGGTGGTGCTGGAGCCTTGTGAAAGGTGGGACGGAGACCCGGATGCCATGCTCCTGGGACGAGGTGGGGTGGCTGCCGTCCTGGAGGGAGCAGATGGGTGCCGTCGTCCGCCGTGGGCCGGAGCCTGCTACCGTCCGGCATGAAGGGGAGGAGCAGGGGACGGCGGTCTCGCTGCCGGCTGCCCTCAACCGGAGGAGCCATCACCAGCCGCAAGGAGGTGGTCGAGGATCGGGCCGTCCACTGAGCGTCCAGTGGCACCGCGAGGAAGAGCCTCTTGGCAGGCTGAGGACCGAGCGGCAGTGTGTCGGGGAGCCGGACCCAGAACTTTTTTTTTCTCTTTTTCCTCTCTCCCCTCTTTCGTCCTGTCACTCCCCTTGTTTCCGTCTCCTTTCTCTCATCTCGTCTATCCTTGCCCACAGGTGCTGCGGCCACCGAGACAGTCCCCGTGGAGGAGTAAGCGCAGTCACGGGAGTACCCCCGGCCTGCAAGAGGCAATGGGGGTATGTGGCAACCAGGGTAGGCGAGAGCCATGAGGGAACGGCGCAAGGCCGGTGGCGCAAGAGTTAACGAACTTCACCTGGGAGGCGCACCGGCCTTGAGTCTCTCACGGAGGAGCTCCGGGAGCATAAAAGTAGGAGCGACGACAGTGAAGGAAAAGAGAGGACCAGGCCTAGATATTATTTTATGTTTTATTATGTTTGTGTGGCTGGCAGACGTCCGCTAGGGTCTGCCGGAGTTACTTTCATTTTGTATTTGTTTATTTTTTTATTAAAGTTTTGTTGAATGTTCGCCGGTTCCCGCCTCCTTCTTCCTGTATATACGAACTGCATTACAATAACATCCAGGTCTTTAACTGCAGAGGATGAAGTAACAGTACATCCTTCTAAATGCATAATGTAGAGTTGATTTGCATTCAGAAGGATGGTCAAATAAGTAACCTCAGTCTTTTTTTAATTTAATAGAAGAAAATTACTATATGTTTTGTATCTTTAACACACTCTGTCAATTTGAATAATTTAGAGATTTCATATGGTTATGATGAAATATAGTATAACTGAGTATCATTGGCATAGCAGTGGAAACTAACATCATGTTTTCTTATATTACCAAGTGACAGCATATATGTTGAAAATAGCAGAGGGCCTAAAACAGATCTTTGTGGCACTCCATAATTTACTGATGTGATCTTAGATTTTTCCCCCTTTAAATATACAAAATGGTAATGGTCTGATAAGTATGATTTAATGCCTGTCCCTGAATACCAATATAATATTGTAGTTGATCTAAGAGTAGTTTATGACTCTATAGTGTCAAATGCAGCACTGAGACTAGTAGATACACCTTTGGTCAGAAGCTAGCCTAGAAGTAAGTAATTTGCAATTTTAATTAGCACAGTTTCTGGGCTATGATCAGGCCTGAATTCTGACTGATTTTTTTACTGAAAAATTTCATATTTAAAATCACCAATGAAATCTGACAACAGTTGTCTCATAAATGTGGTTTCTAAAAAGCTTATTTTTTAGGCTGAACCAGCCAACACACAAGTGCACTTGCGTGTCTCAGAACATAGACTGTTTCTATAGCAATCGGAGCATCTAGCTGCAGCTGCAGTGACACGTGACTCTATCAGTCAGGGATTGGCTCTTTTATTTATAAGGCTTAAATGTATTGTAAATCCCAAGAAAGCTTATTCCAGAGATTGAATATTAAAGGGAGATGAGAGGGTCTGTATCTCATACCATTGGAGAAAGCATAACGGCTAACTTAATCACGTGCGGCACCTCTCAGCCTAATGTGTAATGGTCTCCATCCCTGCATACCGCCACAGCCAGAGCATTAGCATTAGCTGTTACGCTTTTTTGGCTAAAGGTTGCAGGCTTGCCCAGTGGCTTTGCTTATTCAGTTGCACTTTTTCCTATTCATAGTAATTAGTGCACCGTATTCTATATGCGAACAATGGATGTGCATCCTGAAGAAGTGCATCTCATCAGGAGTGTCGAAAACAGTGCCATCTTGTGGCAGGTAAAATTTACAGCAGCCATAAACCTGATTTAATTGTAGTCAGTCAATCTATCAGGTCGAAGTGAAAAATCTGTGTCGGCTGAACAAGAAAAAAAAAAGAAAAAAAAAAACCTATACGCATTCGCAAAATGGACTAAGGAAAAACGTTAGTAGGCTATGGAGAATTAAAATGCAGATATGCGGGTTAGCGAGCAGAGCCAATCCTGAAACAAACGTTCCCAATAGAATACAGTGCTTTATGAAACCGGGCACAGATACACATGTTTCAAGACGTTATGAGTATTGAGCACTTAAATTATTCTCCAAAGTTTTGCTTTAGGAACCGGTATAAAGTGAAAAAGACATTTTCACGAATTAGAATCACGAGTTCATGATTGTGTTTTCCCGGTTACAACAGACCCTTTTTACAGACTGTGATGACGCGTTTCAACGGTCACCAATATCGTAAATCCTGCAAAGTTTTTTTATATTTTCATTTTTTTTTAAAGTATGTACATTTATAACACTATTAGTAGGCCTATTATATTACCGTTTCATCACATCTAAATCAAAGTTAACGCCTGCTGTGAGGGTGTTTATAGGAGTGACAGTGAAAATGACATCTTTCTCTCTGACTGCCATTATCAATCGCTCTCTATTTTTTCCCTCCTTTTGAAAGTTGTGAAAACACCTTTGTGGATTTTTTCTTTTGCTATTTGTGCAAATGGAAACGCAATTATTTATTTATGTAGTTATTTATTTTTAACAAAGTATGCACGTGACGTCACAGTCGACCGAGGACTGCCGTCACGCCCGCTAAGTGCCAAAAGACTGAGCGTCAGCATTGGTTTTCAGCGTGAATGAATGCCGCGAAAAACACACAAAAACACATCCAAAACGGGAAAGAGCTTTGTGACTGACTGTACAAATAGCTTTGACACAAAACCTGAGGTATATATTTAAAAACTGCAGAAAGCAACAGGAAAAACAAAACAAAACAAATGGATCACTGCAATTCAGAAACAGCTGGATTTGCAGTTATCATTTTGTTGGATTTTGAGGTAAAATCATACCGTATATATTGTATTGTTATATATTATTTTGACAACTCATCAATTAAATATTTCCATATTCTGCATAATGTTTTTCAATAAACAACACTACAAAAACTAAAACTATGTTTTAGGGCTGGACAATATGAAAATATAACATTGATATAAGTGATTATGCGGATTTAAACCTACATATATTGTAGTTATATAAAATATTAACAGAACGAATTTGCTTTAAATGTATTTCCCCGCCGTCGAAATCAGGCACATATAAATGTCAGGAAACGCGACTCCTGGCTGCATGTCAATATCCATGGATTAGGTTTATTTGACAAGTTGTCATGCATTTCCAACCTTTAGTGTAATTCGTTAGTTTTACTCGCGTTTTTGCAATTTCCCCTGTTAAATTCAGTCACGCAGCAGCTTCTTTTGCCACTCAGTCCAGCTGAGGGAGCGCGTTTTCGGCGGGAAAGTGACGTCGATGCATACCCTCTATAATATTTTACCCAACTCTGACGACTACCGCTTCTGAGAAACCCGAAAATGTGAAAAGGGACTATGATGGTAGCCAATAGAGTGCCTCAGGGATGACGCATTTTTGTAGGCAAAACCAGGAAGCGAGTTAGCATTTTAGGACTTCCGGTTCCAACGCCGTAAAGTCTATGGGTTTTTTGAATGGGTTTTTGCTAAATCACCTGAAATAAGGTCTGTGGTTAACAAAGCCTCTAAATACTTTCACGTTTTGATCTATGACATAAAACAGTTATAACCCACTTGTGATTTTTTAAACAATTAATGTGTCTTAAAATGGGCGGTTGCTAACAAATTGCTAAAAGGGACTACTTCCTTTGGCGGGGACTTTAGACGTCATTATTAAAAACGGGACATTTGGACAGCATTTCTCATGAAAAAGTGGATAAGTATTCACAGCGCAGATCATAATCAGCGAGCATGTTTTTAAATAAAGTTTGAGGACGCTTGGTGGTGACGTTGATCCGCGACCATGGTGTGCTGTAGTCCGTTTATAGCCTACTGTAAGCCTTTTATATCTGACGATTTTATTTAGGCTTCACAATCTATAAATGTTGTGTTAACTTGTAAAGATTATCTTGATAGACAAAACGTGTAAGTGTCATAACCCTTTGTTAAACACAGAGCTTATTTTCTGCGATTTTCCAAAAGTCTATGGGAAAAATGAATAGGCTTTCAGTCGAGGGAACCCGTGCGCCGCTAACTTCCAGGTTGGCCTACAAAAACGCGTCATCCCTGGGGCACTCAATAGTTTTATTTTCCTCATGTCATATTTCTAAAATAATGTTAGATCAACTTTTAAGATGTAATTTGTGTGATATTTGTGCCATGCAACCTCTGAACACATCGTATTGCCTTTTCATATAAAACATGTCATGCTGGAGATTTTTTATTCATCCATTTAAAGGGATAGTTCACCCAAAAATGAAAATTCTGTCATTATGTAGGCTACTCACCCTCAAGTTATTTCAAACCTGTATGAGTTTCTTTCTTCTGCTGAACACAAAGGAAGATATTTGGAAGAAAGTTTGTAACCAGGTTGCTTTGGGGCAACTTCCATAGTAGGAAAAAATACTATGGAAGTCAATGGTGCCCCAGAACTGTTCAGTTTCCCCTAATCTTCAAAATATCTTCCTTTATGTTCATCAGAAGAAAGAAATGTATACAGGTTTGGAATAACTTGAGGGTGAGAAAATAATGACAGAATTTTCATTTATGGGTGAACTATCCCTTTAAGCAGTCCTGAAAGCTGGATATTACATACCATGAAATAAACGATAAAGCAAAATCTACATAGACTAAAGTCTCATCCTCATTAAATAACTATGTTCTGTCACTTGCCAATCATAAAGGGGAACTTTGTCATTAATATTCCTTTTTTATTTGCAGGTTTTTAACCTACTCATTTCCGCTTTTGAAAGTTTTCCTCACATCAAGACATCCTGTTATGCAGAAAACCTCTAGAATATTCAGGGTTTTTCCTTATTTAAAATAATCAATTTTCACCAAATATCCTGTGTTGGAATTTATTTGTTAATAAAGCGATGCGATAAAATGTCAACCCTGTTGTCTGCTCTGTATTTTGCTTATGTATTTATGTTTCAAACTTTTTTTTCTTTTGAGACAGTGAGAAATAAACAATTGATATAGCCTATTTAATTGGACCAACAACACAGTTTTGTAAACTATATTTTTCCATTGGCTCAGCATATTAGGCCTATTTCTTATTGAGCCAATGTTAAGAGACTGTTGCCACAATTGATAAGATTCAATTCACAGAAATTCAATTAGGCCAAATGAAAAATTGAGATGAGACCAGCACTAGAAAATTGAGTTGGAGAGATCTGAAATTGTTTGTTGTTTGTGATTTACATTCTTAGTACATATTGCCACCTATTGGGCGGTTTTTGCAATTTTTTAAAAATCTTTTAATCCTTCTTTAATAATTTTTTTTTTTTAACAGTGAACAATTATATTGTTTGTTTGATGCTAAATATACAAATTAAAAAAAAGAAGAGATGAATTGACAAAAAAAACAAAAAAAAACAACAACCTGTGCTTTCATAATATGGCTGTATATGTGTATTTGTTTGGCCATTTTACACATTGAGATGCATCACATATGCATTTTATTATAGAAACAGAAAAACATTATAGAAAATGTCCCAATTTTATTCAAAACCCCCTTGCACATCTACTAGGCTATGTGTGAGAACAGAATAAAATAAATAAATCATAGTTAAAAAAAAAAAAATGCTTTATGCTATGTAAGCTTATACTAGATAACTACATAATGTACTATTGTGTGAAATCTGTTATGCTTACTGGAGTCTCTGAAACGAACGCTGGAATAGAGCTGCTCAGGTTGCTATGGCTACTTACAAACCCTGAAAGTAGCCTCCATTTTTGGAACTAGGAGGGACTGTTGTTCACACGACACCGTTTTCAACTAAAAAGGAAAATAATAATAATAATAATGCTTTTTGGCCGTTCATTTATACGATAACGGCGTTTTGGTTGCCTGAAAACACAAACTTTTGAAAACCGGTTTCAAAATGCACGTTTTTGAAAGCGATTTTCAACGGTTATCGCAAATCCACCGTATTTTTCAACGCGAATGTGTTTTCTGTGAATGTGTGAGGCTTCATATTTATTAGCCGCTATAGGGAGTTAACGAGAACAATATCAAAGTGCAGTAAACTGTAAAAATGGGCATGATTATACGGATCAGCATTTGGCGTGAATGCTCTGTAAAAGAAAGCGTATGCGCATGCGCGCGTAACGTTAGTTGATTTCACAAAGTGTCTTCGCCAACTACTTGTCTGGCATGCATAATGCAGCCTTTTTAATATTTTTTGCGGATCCGTGTGAACGGGGATAGTTAATCTGTACAGAAAAAATATTTTTCCGTTTTTAGTAGGCCTACATTGTTGTCGTGTAAGTGTACCCTGGGGTTATCAGTTTACTCTCTGAATAAACTTATCCGCATAACCTGCTTTCTGGAAATCTCCCCTGATATTTGATATTTTGATTTCTGTGCTTGTTTCCCTCTGTTCTGTGCCAGTGTGTTTTGTGTTTCCAGCCTCTTTTGTCATTTGAGGTCCTTTCTAGTTTACTTTTTTTTCTTGTTTTTTCTTTTCTGCCCAGTTGTGTTGCCTGTTTGCCCCCCAGAACTCACCTGTCTTTGGACAGCACTCATTTTTTTAACTATCTGTTCTGGTTTTGGAGTCTGGATTCTCCCTCTCTACTTGGACTGCTGTTCTGACTATCAGCCTGCTCTTGACAGTGAGCTTGATTCCTCTGATACTCTCTGGCCCCTGTGTGATCTTTCTCTGTGTTCATCTGACCTCGATTCTCGCCTCACGACTGGATATTATTTGCTGATGGACTGGTCTGGATTTCGACCCCAACCTGTTTGACTTTTCCTCTGCCTGTTGCCCGGTTCGGTGCACAGAGGCTCACGCGGTTTGTTGTTTTCTGCTTTTTGGGTCCTTTCAGCATAACAATATACATCTCATGTATCCAACGACCACCAGTGGCTATGTATACCCCTGTGGGTTTAGCCAGTTGATTTATTTTGGAAACCTTTTTATTTGCCAACCAGAAGAGGCTGCTGCTGTCTGCTGAGTTAGATACTCAGGTATTCCTCATCTAATGCACTGTTCTGGGTAAAGCACCCTTAGAATATAAAATCTTAAAAGTGCTATACAAATAGAATTAAACTGAATGGAAATTAAATTGTACGAGTCTGTATTCACTGAACAACATGTGACGTTAGATCCTGCCATGTGCACTGCAGATTTTACGCATGTTTTTTTCCTATATTGGCCACAAGGGGGCAGTCAAAGATGAACAAATTCTGTAGATCACGCAGCGCAGGTTTCAGATGCATTCATGTCACGCTAACAGCAAAATTGTATTCTCACTTTAACTGACAAACATTTAAACCCCTTATATTATAAGGGATTTTGTAAGCATGCTAAAAGGGTCATGAGACAATAATTTTTGTACTTTATGGTGAAAGTGTTTGTGTTTTCAATGTTTTGAACTATTTTGTTGAAGCAACGATTTTAGTTGAAGCTGAAACAGCCTCAGAATGTGTGACGTGTTGGCGTTAAATCCAAGTCTTAACTGTGATTAGTAAGAAGAACAGAAATACTCTGTGCAGAAATCCACATTATTAATAAGACTGCTTTCATCTAATCTCTGCCATGCATGATACGACACGAGAGCGTTTTCTGGGCAAAACACAGCGGTAAGTTCAAAATCACTTTTAGACCGCAGACAGTTATATAGACTACGGGCTGGCGAGAATTACAATGTTTTTCTGTCCATATTCCAGCTATTCCAAACGTGTATTGATCATGGGGCGGTTTCCTGGACAGTTTAAATTAAACCAGGATAGGCCTTAATCCAGTATAGTTAATCGTGGCTTAAAAATGGCTTTCTGAAACACACATTAAGTACAGATTACTAAAACCTGGACTATGGAGTCCTGAAATAAAATAAACTAGATTAATTTAAAACCAACTGTGCTAATCTGAATTAGCATGAGAGAAGTTGCCTAGAAAACATGGAATGAACCAAGAAAAGCTTAAAATTGCATGGAACTCAGAAGCAAATCCAAGGAAAACAATGGCAGCAGAAGAAGACTGCAATAATATTAAAAAACTTTACTAAACAAGATAGTTCTTTTAAAGCAAGCAAAATACATCAGCTGGAGAAATGCCTGGAAATCTGTTTGCAATGAATTCTATTTAAATAGATGAATTCTATATATATATAATAATCCTATAATTATTAATGCTTTTGTATTGCCTTTTTGTATTGTCCTTTACATAGCAACAAAGTTAACATAACTATTTACACATGTGATAATCGTTGTTGGCAGTCTAGAAATGGTTTGGTTTGATAGAAATGGGCTGGTTTGATCCAAAGCACTATTATAGTGATCGCTTCACTACATAAAAAAGGCAATTTTTGTTAGCAGGTCCTCAACCCAAGCACAAGCTCAACATTTCACCACAATGTTCTCCAAAAAACACTAACATAAAAACTTTTACATAATAGAACATTAAACAGTAAGAAGTCTCTCCATATTCTCATGTTTCTAAAAAATGCATAAAATAACACTTTTTCAACATTTACTCTCCTAATTCAGCCTGGTGCAAAGCATGATGGGAAGTGAAAGTCCTGTTTGATTGGGTTACTTGACTGAAACATGTTATTTCAAAATGAAAACATCAAGTGAGTTCTAGTCAATTTAACAAATATATCTATACAGTACAGTCCAAAAGTTTGGAACCACTAAGATTTTTAATGTTTTTAAAAGAAATTTCGTCTGCTCACCAAGGCTACATTTATTTAATTAAAAATACAGTAAAAACAGTAATATTGTGAAATATTATTACAATTTAAAATAACTGTTTTCTATTTGAATATATTTGACAAAGTAATTTATTCCTGTGATGGCAAAGCTGAATTTTCAGCATCCAGTCTTTCAGTGCCACATGATCCTTCAGAAATCATTCTAATATGCTGATCTGCTGATTTCTGTTAATCTGGTTTAAAGGGCCATTTTATTCTAGGATAGGCTTAATCTCTGTCCAGGAAACCGCCCCCATATTATTTAAATTATTCCTGTTACATGTAAAAACCTTGATGTGAAATTGTGAAATAATTTGAACCAATCAAAGACAGAAGGGTCCGTGTACATTGAAATCTGTCCTATCTCTATCACACCAAATTTGTTACACTGACAATGTAAAATCCTGTGTACAGTGACACATTTCTCTCTGGGTCATTCTCAGCATGATCACCAGATTTTACACAACCTAGTGGAGTTCATGCAGCTAAAGGCTGCAAAAAGGACACAAAATATAGGCTTCTAAGAATTTCTCAAATGAACAAAATTCT
The DNA here is from genome assembly GCF_024489055.1 of Chanodichthys erythropterus. Lineage (NCBI taxonomy): Eukaryota > Metazoa > Chordata > Actinopteri > Cypriniformes > Xenocyprididae > Chanodichthys > Chanodichthys erythropterus. Next base: position 37,549,745 of record NC_090232.1, on the reverse strand, counting down.
GATCAATCTATAACTCAAAAATATATTTTCCTATTGTTTTTATGAAAAGAAAAATGCATTAAAGGTACACTATGTAACATTTTCCATGCTCTGATGTATTTCTGTAATAAAAACATGTGAAATATCTTGCCTTTCAAGCAATGTGGAACAAAGACACAAGTAAGACAACATATTCAGAAGCCTATTTGTTCCTACTCCCCTCTTAGTACAGAGAAACAAGCATATTTTCTCTTTTGGGATGGACTTAAAACAAAAGTAGTGGGATATGGAAATATAACAGTTTCTTGACTCTACTGTACTGTTTTGAATAAGCACTTTGTTAGTTCAGCTAAGTTAGCAGCTGCATAATGTATGAGGATTATAGCAAAGTTGGCGCATATAGTCACCATCTTGCCAAACAGATGGGGAAGAGAGAGAGATGACCATTAATTCAATGGGTTATTGGACATTGAGTGATGGGAGTGATAAGAAGTTGATGGCTGTTGCTTACCAATGGGACTTGTGCAATTCCCATGAGAAGAAGGGTGATGTGAGAGAACAGGACCACCAGTTCTAGCTCCAGCTCTTGTGAACAATGTGCTGTGCGATATGATGATAATAGCCAGCTATAGCCTTGAAAGTGGTAATAACATTGCAGTCTATCCAAAAAGCCAAAAAGCTCACGGATTTTGATTTCATCAAAATATCTTAATTTGTGTTCTGAAGATGAACGAAGGTCTTACGAGTTTGGAATAACATGAGGGTGAGGAATTAATTACAGAATTTTCATTTTTAGATAAACTAACCCTTTAGTTTATCGCTGTTATCACTGATGCAAATGGCGTGGATGAAATGACAAAAAGTGGTGGGGACATGTCCCTGCTGTCCCAATGTTGATGCCAATGATACTGCCAGTATTGATTCAGTTATCTATTCAAATTGTATGTAGGCTACATGACTTCCAATCAGGGTTGATGTAGCTTTTTATGTAGTGCTTTATGGCTAGTATTTATGTTTGGTGGTTTGTATTTGTGACCATTTAGAGGGGTCATATAATTCCACTCTTGCAAGTTGTAAAATAAGTCTCTGATGTCCCCAGAGTGTGTATGTGAAGTTTTAGCTCAAAATACCCTACAGATAATTTTTATAGCATGTTAAATTTGTCACTTTTTGAGGGTGAGCAAAAACGCTGTTTATGTGTGTGTCCCTTTAAATGCAAATGAGCTGCTGCTCTCAAGAAGAGGGCGGAGTTTCAGGAGCTCATGTTAGCACTAAGCAGCACCAACTGGCTCACTGAAAATGTCAGAAACTGTTCAGCCTTTTATGCTAAAAATAGAGTTGGACAATGATGGAGAGACTCAAGAAGAAGTGACAACATGTAGAATGCAACAGGATGCTTCTGAATGGTTAGTTGATGAATTTATGTAGCTGATGTGGAGTTAACTATCTTAAAGTCATTGATTAGCATATTCTGTGATGATAATCTATAAATCACTCTGTTGTAAGATACCTACAGAGCCAGAGAATATATGCTGCATGAAGTTAGAACAGGTATGGTTTAGGTTAATTATGGTTATAACGTGTCATTTTGTCTTCTTGCTTCTATGCATGCTATTGCATTTGTTTTATACTGTAATGCAATAACATGGCCTCACCCCTTTGTTGCATGTTCTCAGGGGTGGGGTTTATGTAAATTCTAGGGTTAGTGATGTCACCAACCCAGGAAGAAACTTGTTGTAGTCCCTACCAGCTGTTTGTTGTAGTCCTTAAACAGAGAAATCTTTAGAAGACAATATCTCTGTTTGCATTGAACTTTCAGCGCTGTAACTTTGCAGATACTGTTTATTCTCAAGCAGCAACATTACACACTAACAAAAGTTAAAAAAAAAGCAATGAAAGTAAGAAATCGTAATGAAGAATCTTTCATTGATGTGCACCCCAGATAGTGCTACAATATTTATTTATCTCAGTGACAACTCTAATATTTTTCAAATTAAATTATATATATAAAAAAAAAATGTAAGGCACAAATTGTGCCATTTCCATGGCCTTTCTTTAAATTTCCTTTTAATTTTGTCTATTTCAAAATGATCAACAGAGGGAGAGAGCAACAGGCAGACAGACTGCGAGTTTTAAAAAGGAGTGGAAGACAGGTGCCAAGAAACTGAGGATCAAAAGCACAGTGATCAGTAGCTCAAGCCAAGAAACCAGAGAAAGAGAGAGTGAGCCCTTGAGAGAGCAGACATCTGAGAAGCAGACATTCACATGTACAGAGAAAAATCAGACCGATGACAGATGGAGTGGTAGTGCACCGGTACAGAATCAGTGCCTATAAGCAGGACTGGGCAATATCCAGAATGATGAATTGGCTCAAGATGGAATTTTAATTGAATTACTCACATACCACAGGATGTTAAAGAGGAATTTTATTGAATTGCAATTCAAGTCACGCAGCAAAGAGATTTCATTTCTTTTTGGAACAAAACATAATTACGTTTGACTAATTTTAGCTTATTTCGTAAGCAAAGAATACATGTAATTTGTTCTGATGAAGATTTCGGTGAAGATCTGAACTATTCCACCTAGGTCCAACCGAACAAAAATGAATTTAATGTACTAAAAAATGTATCATTGTTTCAACAAAAGTATTAAGCAGCACAACTGTTTTCATTATAATTATGATTATCAGTATCATCTAATGGCATGCTTTGCAAAATGACCCATGATAACATTTTTGCTTATTTATACTGAATAATTTTAATACTAATTTGTATTACTTTGATCTGGAGCTGAGAAGACATTCTTAGCTTTTCCTCTTTTTCTCACTCTCTCTCAGTTGTGCAGTAATCCTGTAGAGGGACCCCTTTCATTCTCCTTCCGCTAACCTCACTCCTACTCAACAGTGCTCTGTCCATAAGGGAGGGATGAGAGAGAGAGAGAGAGAGAGCACAGTCTCGTTGTGTGGAATTCTTGGGCAGACATCGCAACCGTTACACCTCTTCCTACTGTTCTGCCTCAGTCACTGTCTGTGGAAAAGGGCTATTACTTACTGCAAACGGAGGACTCCTTCACAAGCCAAAAGAAAGGGAGCGAAAGAGAGGAAAAAAGAGTGAATGAGAAAGAAAGAGAAGAACTAAAGCAACAACTGGACAGAAGGAACAAACTGACTGCCTTTCCTGTTTAAAAGAAAAGAAGGAAAACGGAAGGCACTGGAGTATTTGTTTTTTTCTTTCGTTTTGTTTTTTTCTTCTTTCTCATCGTTGTGCTGGGAGGCACATCATCTTTTCATTTGTTCGCTCTCTCCATCATTTGCCTCCTGATCTATTTCTCCATCTATATGGTGTATAATTTTGTCTATTTATGACGAGACAGGAGAGAAGAGAAAGAAGGGGCAAGTTTTTTTTTTTTACTCTTTCATTCATTTTTGACTATTTATGTCCCCCTTCATTCCTTCACCTGTCCCTCCTTTCCATCATCCCCTCTTCCTTCCATCCTTCCCTCCCTCCCTTCATCTCAAAAGTGTGATGCTCCCTGAATGAAAGTTGGTTAGAATTGTGAAAGAGACTCAAAAACCATCTCCACATCTCCTTATCAGTTTTTTAATTCTTCTTTTTCTTTCTCTCTTTTTTAAACAGTTCTTTTAGTCCTCCACCATCTACCCTCACGTATCACTCTTTTTTTCCCTGGATGCTTTAATATTCTTCTAGGTAGGTTTAACTGCTCGTTTAGTGTCTGTCCGGTCTGTTTGTCTGTGTGTGTGTACTTGTGTGTTCTTTTTTTACATATACATAAAACACACATCGACACACACATACACACATGCATTAAACGAATGGACAGCCAGGTGTCAAGAGTTAAATATCACTTCTCCATGCTCATTTTTACTCTTCTTCAACTCTGTCCATCTTCCACTCTCACTTATGAACAGAAAGCCATTTGTTTCCTGCCATTCTTTCTTTTGTAACACACACACTCACACAAACACACACTTAAAACACTCAAACACATCTGGTCTTGGGCTGCCCGGTCTGAAACATCCTTCATTCATCTCCAGTGTCCAGTGCAAGCATCAGTGTCTTCTGTTTTATTTGAGAAATCATTGCAGACACATTTCTGAGATGAGGTTCTGCTTCCATTCTTTGACAGAGATGGGTGAGGTTGGAGTGCCTGCTTAATTTGTGGTTCTTGGACACATTTTGAACTTGTGATTTGTGTTGTCTGCAGCCTCCTTTGAGCTGTTGAAACATGAAACCTGAATTGTGAACAATAAACTGGTATTTGCTCAAAATATTGATTAGGGTTCAGTGCAGCAGTCGTTTTTTTTTTTTTTTTTTTCCCTCATTTCACCTGCTGGTGAGATCGAGTCCATTTGCGCTGTTATGGTCACCTCTTTCGTTTTATTGAGTGTTTAATTTTCTGCTGTCAGTCGCCATCTTTTTCTCTCATTTTATCCGTTCATCTAACACCTTTCGGACAGGCCGTCACCTCCACTTCTTAAGCCCACTTCTTGATTTTCTCTTTACTCATTTAAGGTCAATGTTTTTAGGTGTCGTGCATGACCATTGTATGATTGTAATCTCAATAGAGAATTAAACTTTTCACTCCCCATTGTACGTTATTTAAACCCCATCAATTATCCTCCTTGAATGATCCTTTTGCACTTCATTTTATATTTACAAATATTTTTGTTGTATGTAAGATATAATCACCGCTAAATATTATAGAGTCAAAAAGGAGTGTTTTTATTTTTCCTTGGTTTTTATTTCATTTCAAACTAATCTAAGAAAGGGATGGTGATCCGAGAAGTGACGTTGTGTCACAACTTAAGATGGAAGGAAATCTGAACATCTCCTTTTTTCATTCATGTTGATTTTATTTTCTATGCATCATTATTTAGTTTATGTGCTTAAGCTTCCCTCTTGATTGGTGATCTCAAATAAACCTCAAATAAAATTCAGTTTCGGCTAAAACTTTAAGTTTCCTTTAAACATCCCAAATTCATCATATCCCTCACATTTTTTCTTATATATGGACTGTTTGAAAAACAAACAATCAAAAAGAAAAAAAGCATCTCACTTGCCAATTATTGGGCGAAAAGGACATATCAGTGGAAGGCGGCCATCTTGTCTAACGTTTTTGAATGCTTGCACTCGCCCGCTGTCTTGTGTATCACATTTTTGTAAACATTACCCAAATAATAATGATGAAATGCCACAGGACAATTAGACTGGTAAGTAACATGGTAAAAATATCACACACAAGTATTTGTATGTGTGTTACTGTGTGTGTATGTGAAACATTTTTGTCCTTTCTATGGCTAAAATAGACTAAAGTGCATCTATGTACATATCATTTAAGTAACAAGTATTGAAGACTGTGTATTATATCAACTGAAAGAAAAAAAAAAGGGAAAAAAAGAAAAATCTCACTCAGTTTTCCAAAATCATCATCAAGTCTGATTTTTATTCAACATAATTAGCCAGAAAACCTGCTTAAGATACTGTTCTCTTCTTTTCTCTTCCAATAGTGTCATGAGAAGGACTCAACGAAGGACGTTCATGGATATTTGAACCAATGACAATTTAAGACCAGACGTCGCTTCTCCAGCTCTCTCACTACTGGACTCTGCCGGGTGCCAGAGTTTGTGGACTTGTTCACAGATGAAAATGAACTTTTAGAAACATTTTATCTTCTTCTTTTCACCTTTTTCGTTTTATATATCATTTTGTAGCCGATGTAGGCCTGACATTGTCCTGGTTCATTTTAAATTTTACATACATTTCTTAGGTTTGATATAAGACTTTTTCTGAGTGACTGAACATCATTCACATAGCTTTTACTTGTCTTTTATTTTGTCTTCATTTGTGAGCCAGGCATCTTTCTTACTTTTCTTGACTGACTTTTCTTAATAGTTTTGATTTGATATACAATTGCCTGTGCTCGGTCATCCAGCCTGGATTTACAGTAGGGACCAACGCTTTCATCCAGGGTCTCTACACCAGTCCTGCTTTTTCTTACCAATCCCTCAAACTACTTCAACGGTCAGTCACTCCTCCATCCAGGGCTATGAGAGGAAGAGACAAGACCCAGCTCACATCATCATGCAGGAGTTGAGGAGAGAGAATGGGAGTTGGGCTGGCAATGTTCAAGGTAAGAGAAGAACTTTGCTTTCCTTTCTTCTGTATTGTTTATCCTCGCTATCTCTGGCTGTTTGTAATGGAATACTAGCTAACTACCAATGCTGAGTAGATTACTTTCAAATTGTAGTCGGTTACTGATTCCAAATTACATGAGAAAAAAAATGTAGTTAGTAGCATAATCCATTACATTACACATTTAAGGTAATGTACCGGTAATCGGACTACTTTTAGATTACTTTTGACCTAACTCGTTTATCACATCGATTTGAATAATCTACCATGTTGATATAAAAATACAAAGAGAAAAAAAATCTATTCTATTCTTTGTAATCAACAACATTAAGTGCATTAAATATTGCATTACGTCAAGGTTTCCCAGACTGGGGTTCATGACTCAACTGCAGAGGGTCTGTTACGTGAGTGTATCAAAATAAAACACTTGCTAAAAAAGATGAAATATTTTATTTGTTTAACTACATGCCATTTGAACACTAACTGACATCAGAGAAGCATGAACTTAATTTTATAATATATGTTTTTATTGACTTAATTTTATTATTGAACTAACTTTTAAACTTAAAATCTCAGGGAGTTTTTGAAGTAAATATATTACATCAAAGAGGTTCAGCTGACAAAAAAAAAAAATTGTGAAATGATGTGAATTTGTACACTTTAATTGTGTTTTGAAAGACTCACTGAGTGATAATTCAAATAATAATGAATGTGTTTGCCAGGAGTTGATTACGATGTTGCAATGTTGAGAAAACACTTCTTAAAGGTGAAATGATTTCTGTAAATCCAGAGATCAAATGCTGTGGGTCTCAGTTTTTAGTGTCACATGACTAGTGGCTGGTCTGTGTGTGAAATTCCACAAACCTTGAAGAGCTTCTGAAAAAAAGGAGAAGGAGGTCTCTGCAGAACAAAAAGGGGCGGTTCCCAACTTTGGGGTGTTGTCACACGGAAATAGGTGTTTTTCAACCTCTTTACCTGATTTGCTCAAATCGAGTGGGCTATTTCCGCAAAAACAATAAGAGATATGTATTGTATATGAATGTAAGTGTATTGTTTAAGTTGTTTAACAGTTGTTTAATGTTTCTTTTGTGTGAATATGTTTGCTAGCTCGTTGTAAAAAGCTCCAAGCAATCTTCCACTCACTTCTAGCGATAACCATTCTTAGCTAACATTCGCTATTCTATTTGATGTATCTGTTAGTCACTTGATTTAGTTTTGCCATTAGGTTGTGGCTACAGTCTGTGGTCAATAAAATGATTATAAAGTTTAAAGTCTTCAGAATCATAATTTCAGGTTAACACTTTTCTTTTTTTTTCTTTTTAATTTACACAAGGTCAGTAAGTCAGTAGTCTTAATGCATATAAAGCTTATACACGCTGAGGCAGTCATGTGTTTCTGTGGTTGATAGCCTATAAAAAACAAACACTGTCTACGTATTCTCTCTGCTTGTCTGTTGATATAGTTCAGTGGTTATGTCATTTTAATATTATATATAATATATATATAATACTATATAGCTTTTATGACGAAGGTATTATGCACGTGAAATTTGGCATGCGAGAGATTAAATAAAATAGGCTGTTTATCGCGTGCCTGCTCTTCTGTGTTATTCATATTGAAGAGCATCAATTATTAAACAAGACTTGTAGCACAAGAAGGATCTAGCCTTAAGAAACTTTTTGAGGTGAAAAAGGTGAGGTGAAAAAATACTATTTGTCTATGTAAAATATATAGCCATTGTGACAAAATTACATCCCGTGTCATTATAATTCGTAGGCTAGTTTATGCAAAATAATAATAATAAAATAAATAAATAACTAGCACTAAAAAAAACGGAGTAGGCTAATAAAACTTGCATAAATCATATATATTTCGCCCTCTCGAGCTATAAGCTACAGGTCCTGTAAAATAGTTCATACTCTTCAAAATAAATGAATGTATTATAGTAAAATGTTTCCATATATCTAGGCAGGCACTCGGGAAAAACGCATAGTTTCCCTGTTACGGAAGTCAAGCATGCAGCAATATTTTATTTATTTTTCATTATCTCGACATAATTGTTTCTCGGGATCTAAACATTAAAAAAGTAGGCTAGTTGTAATCATAAGAAAACAAGAAAAAAAAAAAAAAGAAATCATGAATGGCCTTTCGTACTTTAAAAAAAACGCATATCCCGGCTTCCGTACTTTTTTGGTTGGATCGTTATAAACACCTCTCTCAGTTAGAAAACACCCCAAAATTGGGAGACGCCCCTCTTTTGTTCCGCAGAGACCTATACTTGAAAAAAAGTAGTAGGCCTTTTTTTTTTTTTTTTTTTTAAGAGTTTTCTTCAAAAAATATTTATTTTGGGGAGAAGGTAGGCCTAATACTTTTATTCAGCAAGAATTCTTTATAGGCTACTGCCTTCACTTGCTCTCGGGATTATCGTAAATACGAGTTTCCAAGGTAAAAAATGCACATGAACGTCCCCCCATTTAGAAACTTGAATGTGATGAGCTCGTAAACCCGAGTTCAGAAGTGGGAATTATCAAATTTCCAATAGCTTGTGAAGGCAGCATAAATCCCAAGAATGGATGTTGCCTGTTGTTTTCAGTTGATTGACTGTAGCGCGTCTCCCATTTAATAAATCGCAATAAGCTTTGAGCTTTGTTACTTTTATATGAAACAAAGTCTTAGCTTTAAAATGGTCAGTTTTATTACGAAATTTAATCAATACGACCGTTTTGGCGTGTCAGATCGCTAGTGCCTCAGTTGAAGATAAGCGTCAACGCGGAGCGCACGTTAACCGATAATCTCTTCCGCGTTACTGCTAGTTAACACGACATTAACATGAACAAACATCAGAAGGTATGTTCATATATACTGTACAACTTATCGAAATCCGTATCATGTCGTATTTAATCGCTCACTCAGTGTTTCGACCGAGAAAATACGTCAATAAAACAGCTTGTAAACTATGTATGCTACATTCAGTGCACATATGCAACATTTTGCTAAATATTTGCACTAAATTTCTTATTCATTATATTTTTACTCAACATGTTCATCAATATTTCATGTATGTTTGAATAAATCTGGAAAAGTGAAACCAGAAAAGCGTAGCGCCAGATCACAGTCCAAACAAATACTCATACATACAGTTTCTGGTGGTGCATAGATCCAAAGATAACTCCAAAATAAAATAAAAAAAATATCGGCACACAAAAATAAAGCCAAAAAAATCTCAAACGAATTTATTATCCAGAGGCCACAAAAAGTGCAAAAGTACAAAAAGTGCAAGTGCAATGTGCAAAAGGTTTTCTGGATCGACCCTTCATCAGTGTCATGGCAGTATATTTTCATGTTATTTGTATAAATAAATCTGTCATGAAAATAGACACCATTTAAAGGGATAGTTCACCCAAAAATGAAAATTTGATGTTTATCTGCTTACCCCCAGCGCATCCGAGATGTAGGTGACTATGTATGTGACTTGATGATTTTTAACTCCAACCGTTGCCGTCTGTCAGTCATATAATGCGAGTGGATGGGAACTCAATAAATAGGAGTAAATAAAACTTGCATAGACAAGTCCAAATTAAACCCTGTGGATTGTGACGACACATTGATGTCCTAAGACACAAAACGATCGGTTTGTGACATCACTGCCGCTGTCAGAGCGCGATCAGACCTCACTGAGCGAATGCTGAATTCAGTTGGACATAGTGGTGTATTAGAGTTAAAAAATTATATAAATACTGTTCGGTTTCTCGCACAAACCGATCGTTTCGTGTCTTAGGACATCAATGTGTCGTCACGAGACGCAGGGTTTAATTTGGACTTGTTTATGCAAGTTTTATTTACTCTTATAGTAAAAGTTCCCATCCACTAGCATTATTTGACTGACAGACGGCAACGGTTGTAGTTAGAAATCATCATTTGTGTTCTGACAAAGTCACCTACATCTTGGATGCGCTGGGGGTCAGCAGATAAACATCAAATTTTCATTTTTGGGTGAACTATCCCTTTAAATGTTTTTTTTGATTGACTGACAGGGTTCTCTGTATAGTTTACAGCATTTGAAAGACATTTTTTACCTTGAGAAAAGTTGACATGTAGGCCTGCTGTTACTGTACCTGATACAAATGAATTGATATTGAATCAAATCAAAATCAGAATTGAATCGATTCGCAAGCTTGTGAATCGAATCGAATTGAATTGTAAAATTTGTGTCAATGCCCAGCCCAAATATTCTACATACTATGTTGCAACAATAATAAAAGTAGTATGGTTATAGTATTCTGACCATAACATTCTGGATCTTTGATATGCTGTCTTAAGCACGCACATTTGCTTTCTCTTTCATCGCCATCTTACATTCTCTCGCTTACTCGAAGGCCTTAACGACATGTCTGTTTTTTCTTTCAGGGCTCTAATTTCCTGTTGTCTTAATGAATGTGTGCGTTTCTGATACTCAGCGTGCCATTGTCTTCTTTTCATGCAGGCATTTGCCCAAATTGCACTTGGTCGTGCTGCCTTCTATCCAGTTTGAGTAATGTGCCTGTGGTCTGGGTCAGACATTGCAGCTAAGTGGGTTAATGAAAGAGAGAGTAAGAGCGATAAATACTGAGAAAGAGAGAGAGGATAAGGAAATAGGGTGAGAAGCAGACGGAGAGGTCGAGCTGCCTTTTACTCTCTTGCTCTCGTTTCTCAAGCTGCTCTAGAAGCGCTCCTGATAGCCGTTAGTCTCATTCCTGGGAAAACAGGAAAGTCGTTAGTCGATCTGAAAACATCTGATGATGTATCGCCCTCATAAGATGCGCCGCTGCTGATTAACGTGAGGTGACAGCGTTTTTTACCCACGTCAGTGGGGTCGAAACAGCTGTCAATCAAGCTTGACATTGATTGACAGGGACCAGAGGGATGAGGACAGTGTGGAATGTCAGAGAGAAGCATCACTCAGAGATTCTGTTGGTGTGGTAACGGAGCCTCTGTTGGCATGGCAACGGAACATAGGGACACGAGGGCATTCTAGACTTTCAATGATATAACTGCTACACAGAGATGGTGCAAATCTGATTTTGTGTCAGGCGTTGTTTCAGAAATAATGATACTTACGTTGTAGACACCTTGCTTGTGTACACAAATTGTCTGACAATGTACTGCTCTACATTGAACTAGTGTCTGTGTGCCGACTGAGCAAACAACAAGCTTTAATGTATCATCCTGAAAACTGGGGAATTTTGACTTATAAATGTTAGTTTTCAAACAAAAAAGATGATAGTTAATAAAGCCTCTCAGAGATGGGTGATGAAACATGTTAGTGAAATGTGTAGTGTGGGTTTGTTAGTGCTCATTTGTTTTGTAGCTTTGTTGTGAAGGAGTGGATATAGAGATTTAGAATGTTGTGTGCTTTCCAGTCAGAGAAACAAGACAGTGTGTTATAAAGCACAGTGGTGTTCTTTCCATTAAAACACAACAATTTACTTACTTACTTTTATTAATAAATGTATTATTTTATTATGTATATAATGTATTTTTTAATAGAAAAATCCTAATCAATTTAAGAATTTCTACAATAATTTGAAAGGATCCTATAATATAATATGATATAATATAATATAATATATTCTTTATTAATGCATTTATTATTTAATTATGTATATTATGTATTTTTTTAATTTAAAAAAGTCTTAAATTTAATTTAGGAATTTCTACAATAATTTGAAAGGATCCTATAATTAATATAATATAATATAATATAATATAATATAATATAATATAATATAATATAATATAATATAATATAATATAATATAATATAATATAATATAATATAACATATTCTTTATTAATGCATTTATTATTTAATTATGTATATTATGTATTTTTTTTAATTTAAAAAAGTCCTAAATTTAATTTAAGAATTTCTACAATAATTTGAAAGGATCATATCATATAATATAATATAATATAATATAATATAATATAATATAATATAATATAATATAACGTATTATTTATTACTGCATTTATTATTTAATTATGTATATTATGTATTTTTTTTATTTAAAAAAGTCCTAAATTTAATTTAGGAAATTCTACAACAATTTGAAAGGATTAATATAATATAATATAATATAATATAATATAATATAATATAATATAATATAATATAATATAATATAATATAATATAATATAATATAATATAATATATTTTTTTTATTAATTCATAAATCCAATTTAAGAATTTCTACAATAATTTGAAAGGATCCTATTTATAATATAATATAATATAATATAATATAATATAATATAATATAATATAATATAATATAATATAATATAATATAATATAATATAATATACTGTATAATATAATATATTTTATTATTAATTAATAAATAAATCCAATTTAAGCATTTCTACAATAATTTGGAAGGATCCCAATAATATAATATAATAATTTTTATTAATACATTTATTATTTTATTATGTATATTATGTATTTTTAATAAAAAATTCTTAAATTCAATTTAAGAATTTCAACAATTATTTGGAAGGATCCTAATAATATAATATAATATTTTTTCTTATAAATAATACTTTTATTAATACATTTATTATTTTATTATGTATATTATATATTTTTTTAGTAAGTAGATTCTAATTGGAAAATGTCCAATATGATTCCACTTATCTTAATAGGATTTACCAATACGATAAATTATATTCAGTTGGATTATTTTTTTTTTTTGTTTTTACAGGATTCTTATTTCATTTATGTTTGTTTCAAATAGTCAATAATTATTAAATATAAATAATATATTTTTTAACTTGGACAAACTTTGCAAAGAAAGTAGGTGTAATAGGTATATGCACGAAACAACCAATAAAAGTAAGAAAAAAAAACAGTCATATTAAGAAAAGGAGCTCTTAACTCGCAGCTAAACTGAATAAAATTGAAAGTGGGTTTTCATTAGTTTAGTTTTCGCTTGTGTACAGCAGTATACTGTCAGATAAAACTGAAAAGTGAACGCAGGTTACAGAGTTTGAACTGTTGTCTGTTGAAGTGCACAAACGTGTGTGTTTGAAAGTGTTTGTGGCACAGGAGAGATGGATTGACATGACATGGAGATCATTATCCTGCACTGGTCTTTTCTCATCGGCCTTAACTGTATTGACTAACAAATGAAGGGGATTTGGTTCCAGTGTGTGTTCATCTGTGTAATCAGGTCAAAAGGAATACCTTATGGCACAGGTCAGTTTGCAAACAGGCAAGATATGGGTGTGCGTGCATGTGTGTATTGATCCCCCCCATGGTGATGATTTACCAGTTTATTAATGTGCACCTGTTGTAATTCACACCTCCATCACCATAGGAATGATTTTGGCTCTCATCCCTTGTTCACTAAGATGGTTGAAGCTTAGCCTTAATCACAGCACATGACTTCATTACGGATAGAGTTACAGTGACTTAATGAGCTCTTGTCCAGTCATGCACAGTGTCATAAGTCTCTGAGATGAGTGATATGCATATTTAATGGTGTAATTTCATTAAATGACATAATGAATGACATAATGACATTCTGCTTCTTTGGAATGGAGGATATGGACGAGAAAGTTGCGAGTAAGCGTATATATACTGCAGACAACAGTCAAAATATCATTATACCAAACACTGCAGTTCAATACCATATTTTGCTTTGCTGTTATTTTTTGTGAAGTGTGAAATACTGGAGATATCAGATTAGCTGTCACCTAAAAAACGTTTGGTCTGCATTTTCTAGCTGTCTGCTTTTACTGCAGGGATGTTCAATCCTATTCCTGGAGATTTACCGTCCTCTAGAGTTTAATATAAAACTCAATCAAACACATAATAATAGCTAATAATGATCTTTAGCCAAGGGGGCAAGATTTGGCTGGTTAATATGGTCCAGTTAACTGTAGATGCTGTAACTATGCCATCTTGGGGAACACACTGACAGCCATTCAAAAGTAGACATGCATTGTAAATGATTTTTTTCAAGTGTCCATCGCATTTTAAAGGTCTTTGCCAGTGGAGGACTTTTAAAAGTGTGAAATGGGACTTATTTTTCCCTGTCTTCTGCCATTCATGTCACATCTCAGGATAGTCACTCAGGATATAGGGAAGATCTGGAAAGATTGCAAACTCACATTATAGAAATGTAACAAAAGTATACTTTCATATATTTTGTTGAGGAGATTGTGAGCAGGTGATATTTGTATCGTATACACACAGTCAAACCAAAATTTATTCAGACACCTTGAACATTTCATTCATTATTACAGTATAAAAATGGTAATAAAATATGACAAGATCTCAGAGTTAAACTGTGTCAGAAAAAATGAATCTTAACTATGTCAGATAACACTTAAGCAATAATCATAATTTATCATAATTTTTGGTCCCAAATTGTTGTCACTTTTACTGGTAGTCCACTGTATGAAAAATGTTTGGGTATAATATGTCACAGTTTACTTTATTTTGCTATCCTCACTTACATATAGTGTCCTGCACCCACTAGTAAAAATAAATAAATAAATAAATATATATGATCGCGTAAACGATGATGTTTATAAGGCCCTACCTCGTGCACAGATGATGTATATTAATATGATTCCTTTCAGTGCACCTAATAAATAGTCTTTTATAAGTTAGTAAAGACAGTTTCAAGTAATATTGCAAAAATGTATAAAACAAAACATCCTCTGTAGCACCTTTAACTAATATTAACAGATAAACCTTTTTGAAAAGTGTCACAACTCAACACAAATAAGATGCTTGAACAAACATGTAAGATCCAAACAGGTGAAACTGAATATTTTTGTAAGCGGGATTCATAAAGGCTTCACTTGTTTCTGAAAGAATGATTCAGTTTGATACATTTTTAACAGTAATTTGTTGCCACCTAGTGGCGTGCATTCGATACAATCATTATTTGAAGCACACAGTTACTTTCAAAAGGTGATTTATTCTATTTTGAAAAGGAAACATCAGCGTTTCTATCTGAGTAATAAACTTTTGTATACTTCTGTGATAATTTGAATATTTATAACACAGAAATAATGATACTGTGTGATTGAAAAGATTGTTTGTGAAGTTGTTTTTATCTACACGACAACTCTCTTTAGATCAACAGCAGTGCGAACGCAGATTTGAATGTCACGATTTTATTTCAATGGTCAATGGTTTAGTATACACGGGTGAATCATTGTCATTTAGGAATTAGATCATGTGGGTGATGAAATCGAGAATTTCGATCTTTTAAAGATTAATCGTGCAGCTTTGTGCACCTCTCTCTCTCTCTCTGTTTCTGCATTGATATCTGACGTATGAGTATATGAGTAACGCAAGGGCTTTTCAGTGCATTTATTGCTATAATATTCATGAGGTGAGACGTCTATCCAATTTTATTTAGCGTTTATATGCTTCCGCTTGGGCAGATCATCAGGAAATATGGTCTTGGGTATCACTGCTATGCGGATGATACGCAGATTTACATCACCACTAGTCCTGATGTCCATTGCTCATTAATAGCTTTGCGTGGTTGTTTAGCAGAGATCAGTATCTGGATGCAGAATAACTTCCTGAAGCTAAATGGCTCCAAAACTGAATTGATGCAGACTGGTACAGTGGCGACTACTCGTAAGACCGAGCAGATCAGTTTGATTGTTGATTCCAGCACGATAATCCCCACTTCACAGGTGCGAAATCTTTGTGTCAGTTTTGATCCACAATTAACATTTGAAGCACACATAAAACACATCTCTAAAACTGCATTTTTCCACCTGAGAAACATAGCTCGACTTCTCTCTTTTGCAGACACAGAAAGGCTTATACATGCCTTCATAACAACTAGGTTAGATTACTGTAATGCCTTTATTTATCAAGGCATTTATTTATTTATCAGTATATACAAAATTCTGCCGCTCGTGTGCTCACTCCTACTTCCCCTCGTGAACACATTACACCGGTTCTTTCACAATTACACTGGCTTCCCATAAATGTGAGAATTGATTTTAAAATTCTTATTTTAACATACAAGGCACTTCATTGGACTGCACCCGAGTAGTGATCTCATCAGTCCTTATACTCCATCACGCTCTCTTCGCTCTGCTAACTCTCTTTCACTTCACCAGCCTTCATGTAAGCTAAAGACCACGGGGGAAAGAGCCTTTTCATATAAAGCCCTAAGCTATGGAATGTGCTTCTTCTGCACGTTAGAAATGCACCAACGTTGGGTCATTTTAAAAAGTTGATTAAGACACATTTATTTAAGACTGTCTTTCTCTAATGAATTGTTGCATTGCTTTTGTTGTTTTTGCTTTATTTTATTACTGTAGCCCTTTGGGTTCAAGAAAAGCGCATTAAAAATAAAATGTATTATTATTATTATTATTAAAGGATATGCTCCTTGCGCTTCCATCACACCAGAACCGTTTTCAGAACCGGGCTGAAAAAAACCTACACTTTTTGCCTGGAAGATGTATCGTTTCATACAGTCATGTGACCATGATAATATCGAGACAATTTTGCCATCGTGATACCACGAAATTGATAATACCGTTACATCTCTATCGAGCATTTATGGAAGAGGATTAGGGCCAAGCAATAATAAAAAAATAAAACCATCTCGAGATTAAATTTTTTAAATTTCGAGAAAAAACCCGTTACATTTCGAAAAAAAAGTCTAAAAATGTTGAGAATAAACTCATTAAATTATGAGAAAAAACTCGTTCAATTTCCAGAAAAAAGTCAAGATAAAATGTTGAGAATAAAGTCATTAAATTACGAGAAAAAAGTTGTTAAATTACGAGAACAAATTCGTTAAATTACGAGAATAAATTCGTTAATTTAATGACTTTATTCTCAACATTTTATCTCGACTTTTTTTCTCGAAATGTAACGTCATTTTTCTCATAATTTAACAAATTTGTTCTCGTAATTTAAAGACTTTTATCTCGTAGTTTAATGACTTTATTCTCAACATTTTATCTCGACTTTTTTCTCGAAATTTAACAATTTTTTTCTCAATTTAACAACTTTAATCTCGAGATGGTTTTATTTTTTTATTATTGCTTGGCCCTAATCCTCTTCCGTAAGCATTGATTAGAGTGGAATCGTCCTAGGCCAACTCAACAAACTGTTAATGACACCAGAAAATGTTGATTGACCATCTGTGGCCTGAATATATTTGAACTTTGCAAATGATCTTTTTGACTAGGAATAAGTGACCTGCTCATAGTGGTTGAATACCAGTAGTGGAAGTCCACGTGATTTAAAACACAATCTGTGCCCTAGTAAAGGATGTACACCACATCAAAGCTCATATCCATATCTCAAACTACTTCCACGTCCCATTGGTGTCCATTAGCGAACGCTATATGGTGTGTTACAAAGCACCGAGGAGTGGACGATTGAGTGATTTGGGATGGGGCTCATTGTTTCATGGTTACCATGTGCTGATATTCATTTGGCCTAAACAAGGAACAGCTTGGTAATTAATTACCCATGACCAATGGGCAGGGGGGGTGAGCCAATGCTCGCGTATGATTGGTCAAAACAGAAGCAGGCCATCACCAAGCCCTCAGGGGAGGAAGTGATCCCTCACCCGAAAACCTGCTCATCACTGCACTCATGTCTGTCAGAGTGTCTACGGTCTGATACAGATGTTATGGTTGTAGCCATTCATAACATGTACAGTATTTGGTGTATATTGGTAGTGCTGCTTTTCCTCTGCATCTGCTGGCCAAAAAAACGTAGAATCTCACATTTCCTGTGTGTTTGTATAGGTGTGTGAAATTGTAGGTAACATAAGTTCAGTTTGTGGGCCCATATGGATTTGCATATGTTTAGGGCTGAGTCGTGTTTGTGGATTATATGTATGTGTCACATGCTTGTGTGAACATATGTCTGTTAATTTGGGTGTTTTTGTGTGTCTCTGTGTGCATCTGCTAGTAGCATTGTGTTTGTAAGTGCTGCACGTTTTCACGACATAGGGGAGAACACTTTGTAACTCAAACATATCTCATATATACCTGCATTTATCAGCTATAATGTAAAGCTGTTTTGAAATCTACAACTGTGTAATTTCATAACTGGTGTGAAATAGTATGTGGAGTGGATTGTAACACCATTACAAAACAGACATCTGTTTAGATTTTGAGCATTGTTTTATTTAATTTTAGGCATTTAAATTTAAAAAGATTAAAACATTATTGAACATATATAAAATTGGACTATTTTCTAGGTTTTGTAATATTTAGGTCAAAGTAAATGTTATAGACTATTGTAAGATCGTAAGATTTTTATGTCTCTTAGGTTTACCAAGGCAATTTTATTTGATCAAAAATAAGGTAATAACACAGTAAAATGTGAAATATTATTTATATTAAAGAAAAAATGTTTTTTTATTTTACAATATTTGTAAAAGTAACTTATACCTGTGATTAGGGGTGTGCGATATCACGATTTTAGATTGTGAACGAAAAATCGTAATATTGTGCTACAGTGCATGTTCAACGCGAAGTATATATACATAACATTTTTAGCAAGCAGTAGGATACATGACATTGCAGTTCTGTGCAATCACGAAAGTATATTATTTGCATCCGTTTTAAAGCCTTACCTTTCTAAAGTACATACACTTGTAGTGCACGTACACCAAAATCCTGTCACAGAGCGTGAATAAAATAGTTCTCTTTTGTGTCTTATTGCACTTAAACTGTCAAATACATGGGTCATTAATGAATAAGGTTTTTAAAAGTGTAAAAAAACTGTTTTATTAAGTGTTAACAATGAGATTATGTGGTTTTTATAATCAATTAACACTGCTTTTGTCATGTTTTACAAGATTTACACAATTTGTCATTTGGTTTACCACAATTTCGGTTTTACGAATGACAATATTTTTGAACAGTGCTAACAGGCTGATATCTAGCTAGCTAACAAGCAAAATGACAATTAAACATTTTATATTTAGTACAAGTTTTTAAAATATTACAACATTTTCTTTGTTTTATAGTTGTACCGAATGACTTGATGTTTCAGTGAAAACATGAATTTTTCAAATAGTTAAAAGAGAGTTAGTTACTTTGCTTCATGACCATGTGGTCCTTTGCAGGTGTCTGAATGATGTCACATCCTGTCACATGATACTGACCGCATGATTTGATCCAAAATGGTCCTTTTATATTGGTTACTCCAAATGACTTCAATGAAAGTCATTTTTTCGGACATTCGTTCTCATAACAAAGCTACGACTTCTTCTCATAATTTTATTACCATTTTGCGCTATGTTCATATATGATGTTATAAAATCATGCCAGAATAAAAAATATATACATTTATTACATTTTAAGATATTTTGATCACAAATTAAATGGCTGTATTGGCCTTTTTATGGTTAAACCGAAATACCTTTTGACACTTCAAAATCTTTAAAATACCTTTATATGTAGCAAAATATAATTAAAACCTTTTGGATTCAATAAAAGAGATCTAGTTGTACTGCGTTACATATTTTGAATGTCATATCTTTGCTTTTTATTTTTATATTTATATAAGATTTTGATCTGTCATTCTTTTTCTTTCTTTTTTTTTAAATTTTGTTATCTTGTATTGCTAATTTTTTAAAATATGGAAATTAGTTTGGCTGTGGATGACTTAAAAACCAACATGAAAAAGAATTGTGATAAAATTGGTGATCGTGATCCTGTCTGACAAAAAACTTGATATGATATTTTTGCCATATTGCTTACTATACCTGTGATGGCAAAGCTGAATTTTCATTTTCTGATGAATTTTCATTTTCTGATGATTTTTTGATGAATAGAAATTTTGAAAGAACAGCATTTATATGAACTTAAATAGTATTTTATAACCATTTACAAGCCTTTACTTTTGATAAATTTAATGCGTCCTTCCTGAATAAAAGTATCAATTTCTTTAAAAAAAAAAATACTGACCCCAAACTTTTGAATGGCAATGCAAATTAAGCTGCTGTTTCAGATGACACCAGTAGTCACATAATATTCATTAACCTGATTGCAAATCAAATTATAATATAAGTGAATGTAATTTTCTCTTTTTTTATTTTGAAAAACCTTTATATTTGTACACCGAGATTAGAGGTTGTACTGCCACCTATATAGTAGATGGTCATGTATGACTGGGATTTTACTGCTGTAGTGTGTATAAACGTACCTCGAGATATTCTCGGTAAACAAAATGATAATCGGAAAATTATCCCAAAAACCTGATTTAATACGGGGAAGCACAGATGCCAAAATCAGAGCAAACCGCTGCTGGCTGTTATTTAAGCGTCATTGTGAGGAGAGAGGACTTCAGTAAAGGTTACAGCTCAGAGGCAGGAGTTCATAAACACTGCTTAATGGAAGCGCACTCACTGTGCTATGACAGATATACCTTAGAGACTGGAGTGTGTGTGAGGTGTGTATTTGGGAACGTATGCTTGCACAGACATTTAGCCAGCATTTCTGTCTTAGCTTTTAAGTATGAAAATGAGCTTAGTTAGCGGTAAATACCAAGTCGTTTCCCTCTGATAGTGTAATTTGCATGGGTTGGTGTGTGTGCGCGTTACATGTACCCAGAGATTATTTGACGTAAAAAGGCAGACCTCCATAGTGTTGCACTGGATTACTAGACAGCCTAATCTCTCACTTTAAGTGTGGTCTGTGTGTGAGTGAGTGAGTGCATGCGTGTGTATGGTTCTTCTGTTACACGATATGTTACAAACCCCGTCATCTCTTTATGCTGAATTAAATAATGTTTTTGTGTGCTTCGGAATTGAATCAACTGTCTCGGGTTTATCGGAATTCATTCTGTATAACTGCATCAATGCATGTTAATTCAGTTTCTGGTTGTTATCAAAGCTTTCCCTCCCGCTCTGAAACAGAGCTCGTTTGAGATGGGAGGGAGTCTGTAAAGGGGCTTTTGTACAAACATTTTGTTGAATACATAATTTATTACTTCGCCAGGAAGAACTGAGATGGAGGATTGCATAGAAAAATGCCTTATCTGTGTTTCCCAAAGCAATGAAAGAAACAGAGATGTATTACAGTGCTCAAATGTACACACTTGTATTTATTCATTTCACATCCTCTCTCGCCCTCTAAAACGTGCACAATGTCAGAATACCTTTGAATCACCTGCCACACACGTTGTAGTCTACCCTTCCCTGTGTGCGCTCAGTTTAACTGTGTCAGTTTTACTAGTAAGTCTTGTTTGGTTTGTTCTGGATTGCAGTAATCATGTTGGTTTGGTTCTAGTTATGATCATCGACTGCTTGTAAGATCAATAAGTCATCCTAAAAGGCATTTTAGCTGACACCAACACACTTGACCAGGCTTGTTTGAAGCTTTCTGACCATTGTAGCCAATCTGAGACCCTTGGGGACCATTCTTTCGTCTTAAGCCAATTGTCAATCAGGCCGTAGGCTGTGCACAACTGTCTCACAGAAAATCAAGAGAGAGCAATCTATCGGAGCAGGCAGAAGCATGGATATTATACGGCACCACGGGGAATGTGCGTATATATGTAACATTTTTTGTCGTCTTTGTCAGTTAAACTTAAGCTTTAGTGGTAGCCATCCAGCAAATGTTGAGCGACACTGAAATTCTTCACAACAAACAGAGACAACAGACAACAGACATAGATAGATGCAGTTTGGGTGTGCAAGCATGTATGAAAGTATGTCTAGAAACATTTTCTTTTGAGAGGCAAACACAAAAATAAGACAAAACATATATTACAGTAGATGTATTTATGATGTAATATACAACAACTGAAATCATGTGTAAATAACACATTTTTCACCATCCAACAGCTACACCAGTCAACCGTGCACTTTTATAAAGAACTTGCAATAACGTGATCTACGAGTGAGCTTAATAGTTAGTTGTTTTTAGTTATTATTATTTACACTATATATAATTAATTAGTTAAGAAAAAAATAACATGTTAAAACGATTTAACGCATTTAATGCACCTGTCCCAGACCTACGTAGGTAATCTTACATTTCATACAGTTGATTGGTGATGAACATTAAAGGGTTAGTTCAACCGAAAATGAAAATTCTGTCATTAATTACTCACCCTCATGTCGTTCTATAACCGTAAGACCTTCATTCATCTTTGGAACACAAATGAAGATATTTTTGATGAAATCCAAGGTTTTTTTTATCCTTCATAGAAAGCAACATAATTACTGTCATTAAAGGTCCAGAAAGGTATTAAAGACAACAGTGGTTTAACCTTAATGTTATGAAGTGACGAGAATACTTTCTGTGCGCTATTTCACGTTGACTATTTTAACGATGTTTTACTACTTTTCTGGACCTTGGATGTGGTAATTTCGTTGCTTTCTATTGAGGATTAAAAAACTTCTTGGATTTTATCAAAAATATCTTAATTTGTGTTCCGAAGATGAACAAAGGTCTTATGGGTTTGGAACGACATGAGGGTAATTAATGAGTAATTAATGACAGAATTTAAATTTTTTGGCGAACTAACCCTTGAAGCAGGGCAACAACTCACTGCGTGATGTAGCCTATAGAATGCAGGTAGAATGCCCCTAAAATTTAAAATATTGGGTAAAAAATACAGCCTGTATGAGTTATTGTCTCATATTTATTTATATCATATATGATATAGTTAAGCAATATCACACGAACAACGACTGCAATATCTCATGAGTGCTGTTTTTGTCCCAAATAGCACGAGTGCAAATGTGATATTGATTTTATAATTTTTTTGTCTTGCTTCCAGTCCAAATATCTAAATATTCTTAAATCAAGAAGCGTTTTAATGAAGTGAAAAAATTATTGTCTTGTTTTCAGAAAAAATGAGTCCAAATTAAGTGTTTTTCCTTAAAACAAGCAAAATAATCTGCCAATGGTGTAAGCAAATTAATCTTGTTTTCGGTTTGAAATACAAAAACTATTATTTTTTTCTGAAAAGAAGACAATTATTTTTTACTTGTCTAGAAAATGCTTCTTCATTTAAGAATTTTTAGATATTTGGACTAGAAACAAGACAAAAACTCTAATTAAGAAAAGCATGTTTTGCAGTATACATCAGTTCAATAAATAAGAAGTTAAAACTGTGTTATATTTTAGACACAATATTGTCTGTTTTGCCAACAAAAATAAAAATTTTGTTTCTAAATAAATCCGTATTTTGAGCAAATCAATCGGGTGAACCAATGATTCAGTGGCGTATTCATGAATGGAGCCCTTTAATTTGTTCCTGAATGAATCAGCGTGTTGAATGAATTGAATGAATGACTCATTGATTTACTCATTAAAATATTTTCTGCCACCTACTGGCAGTTTTAATTTCTTATTTAGAGTATCACTTTGTTAAAAAATAATTTTATATTTCCGTATTAATAAAAAACATTTAAATCCTATTCATCTCATTGCATTATTGTCATGATCACCGTCTGTTCCTGTCACTGTTCCTGGACTACATCTCCCATCATCCTCTCTGTCACTCACCTGCACACACTTCACACTAATCACTGATCACCACACCCAGCTGCAGCTCATTACCTGGACTATAAAGGACTTCCACACACACCACCTCACCGCGAAGTATTGTTTCCCCAGTGTACAATTCCGAGCGTTTATTCCCTGTTTGCCTGTCTGTTCTCGACCTTGTCTGTTCCTGTTTTTGAGCCGTTGCTGCCTGTCCTGATCCTTGCTTTGCATACCGACCTGTGAGTGATATCTGCCTGTCCTGATCTTTGCTTGTTCCTTGACCACGATTCTGCCTGTCCCTTGCTGTTCCTGTTTGCTCCTGTTTGACCCTGCCTGTACGACCACTCTCACTTTAAATAAAGCTGCAAATGGATCTCTGCCTCAGTCCCGCTTCGTTACAATTATTTATGCAATTGTAATTGCAACGCAAATGCATTCATGCCACCTCTGAGCTGCAATAAACGGATTGTAAATATAAATACCAATTCAGATTTTCAGCGTATGAAAATAAAATAATGGCCGTTGTATAGCCTAAATGTTGAATCAAATAAAATATTTCTTTCTAAAGCTATTTTTGAAATATCTGTTTGATGGTTTTCTCATTTAACACAATAATGACTTTAATATATATTTTGGGGGTAATCTCTCAGCCAAAACTGATGTGGGATCATTTTGTAAAGAATTAGATTAAAGATTTTATATATATATAGTTTTCATTTACATTTAAAAACATAATTTCACCTTTTATGTGACACTGTTAAAAATAGTAATATATAAGTTTGCAGAAACATTGCAGTATTAGTTTCTTGATCATACTTTAAGGCAACTTATGTTCCTTATGCCTTTAACCCAGAAACTGTGTAAGCATCAAATGAAACTGGAACATGAATTTACCCTGGACTAAAGCCACCTAAACACACTTTTCCTTTTCATTTCAGAAGTCTGCTATATCATTGATGCATATTTTACATGTGTATATGAAATCCCAGCTATAAATCCGCACGAGCATTTCAGACGGTTCTGTAACATGCAGTTTGAAAAAACATTTGTGGAGCTGACATTGAGCCTTTAGCTCCTTAGGAGAAAATGTGTGGGAGGTGTGTGTGTGTTTTATTTCATTTATTTATGTGTCATTCTTCTTATGATTATTAGAAGAGATGGTGGTTTCATGTATGTCCACAATGTATATCAAAATGCCTTTTTCAGTAGGCTGTGAATAGGTGTTACTATGGACTTTCAGACCACAAAATCTATATAACTGTGTCTGTATATAGCAGTCTCTGTTTGTGTGTGTGTGTGTGTGGAGGAAGGTTCATTTGAATAGTTGCTATGGAAACCAAGTGCTGTTAAAATGAGAGGCAGAGCCAAATAGAGCATCTTAGTCTCTCCTCCCTCTCTTGTTCACCCAGCTGCTGTTCTCCTAGTCTTCTATCTGCCTATCTAGTGCTTATCCTTCCGATCTGTGTGCTTCTCTTTGCTTACCTCCTCTTAATGAGCTGATTATTAGAACGCTTTCTCTTTTTCGTCATTGCTCTCGTTCTGTCTCTGCTTCATTCGTTTAGTCTTTTCCGTTTTTTCATTTTCTTTTTGCAGTTCATCTCCATACTTTTCCATTCCCCCTCAACTGATTTCTCTCTTACTTTCTTTCTTTCTTCCTCCCACACTTTGTCCTCCTCCGTCTCTTCTCTCGTCTGCAGCAGAGAGAGCTAATTCACAATTAGCATGTGTACCTGCAATTAGCACTGACAAACCTCCAATAATTAGCCTTGTAAAAGCAGTCTTCCTTTTTCAAGCGTGTTTGCTTTCTTTCCGAGCAATGCCTCACTTATGTTGTCCTTTCATCTTTTTGTCCTCCTCTTCACCCACAATGTTTTTCTTTTCCTGTTGTTTCTCTACCTGTTCTTTAAAGACCCCTTGAAGTGAGTTTTGTGGCTGTTAGCTGGCATGTCGTTTAGTCTGTTGCCCTCCAAATATTGGCTGCTACTGGTAAAATATTGACTAATATAAGGAAAGAAATACATGATTTAAATGTTGCTTGCCACGAAAAAAGTAGTCAAAAGATGCTTTCTGCACGGAAAATGGAAGTCTCTGCTCACCAAGACTGCATTTTATTTAATCAAAAATGCAGTAAATCAGTAATATTGTGAATCATTATTACAATTCAAAATAAGTGTTTGCTATTTTAATATATTTTAAATTGTAATTTACTTCTGTGATGGTAAAACTGAATTTTCAGCATCATTACTCCAGTCTTCAGTGTCACATGATCCTTCAGAAAGCATTCTTATATGATGATTTGCTGCTTAAGAAACATTTCTTATTATTATCAATGTTCAAAACAGTTGTTTTACATAATAGTTTTTGGGGAAATCGTGATTATTTTTTTCAGGATAAAAGTTCAAACAAACATTTATTTGAAATAGAAATCTTTTTAGAGATGTCAAAAGTACCGTCTTCGGTACACTGTAAACCCTAATGCTCAAAATACTTAATTGGTTTGAGTAGGAAAAACTTAAATTGAACAAATTAGTTCAGTTAAATTAACTGCTATGAGTATTTAGATCTTTCTTTTTCTTTCGAGTTCACAGCACTGACATATTTCAAGTAAACTGTTTTGAGTTGTATGAACTAATTTCTTTTAATTTAGACTAACTTAAGTTTAACTGAAACTGGACTGGGATTTCTATTTCCCAGCATGCTTTGCCCGTGGCACTCGAAAGGGAGAGTAAATGCTGAAATTAAGTGTTATATAATGTTTTTTTGTCCAAGATTAATGGCAAGGTAGAGTTTCTGTTAATGTGGGTTTTTGGAGAGTTACCGTTGGTTTGTAAGTTACATGTTTAAGTTGCTGTACTCATTCAGCAAGTGCTATACAGTACCATGCCATTGTTAATATGTTAGCAAATTAGTTGGCATTTTTTTTATTTTCTTAGGGTTTTTTATAGTGAAATAAATAACTCATTTGATTTGCAATAAATAACTCATTTGATTTGCATGAACTCAAAATAAAAAAGTTAATTAACTAAATCTTTTTGTTAATTGCTATCAAAATGTATGAGTTAGCTAACTCATTATTTCAAGTTAGAAGCAATTAACATGCATGAATACTACAAACTCAAAACTTGATAGTTCTGCTTACTTAAAATTGGGAACATCTCATGTAAATGATTACCTCAATTTTTTTGAATTAGCCCAGCTTATTCGGGTTTACAGTGTACCAAGTCGGTACTAAAATTTAAAAAATGTGATGCTTTGAGCACTGTTGATCAGATTTATAAACACCTCTGATAGGCCATTGTGTTCACGCACTCGCTCAAGGCCCGGGTATACTTAGTTTTCCGTGTTCCGCTCCATCTCACGCACAGTTGAGCGCACTAGCCTTTCAAAGTATCCTCCTTTGGCTGTGTTTGCAGAAAGACGCATTCGGTGCATGTGCACTATCTAGTGAATTTTGTTTCCAAGTGCTCGAGTCACTCACACATGCGCTGTTGTACACGCACCATCCGCGCGGTCTCAAAAATTGCGTTGCACACGGACGTCCGTGGAACCTTCTGATGATGAAAATGATGTCATGCGGACGGCAGAAGTATACTTTGTGCTTTATTGCATCTTTAACAAACAGACACAAACTTATTCACTAATGACTAACTTGTTCCACACCTCTGCTAATGAAAATTGCTCTAAATAACAATAATTGTTTCTCAAAAACATCACAGAAAGATAATTGGCCAATGTCAGTCACTGTGTGTGTATTTGTGTGTGTGTGTGTGAGAGAGTATATGTTGTTTGCTGATAAATCAACTTGTATCTTATTCATCTAATTGCATTTGGTATTCATTGTGCACACACTACTCTCTCTCTCTCTCTCTCTCTCTCTCTCTCTCTCTCACTGTGTTTCACAATCCAGGTTATTTGAACTCTTTGAGCTCATCTTTGAAGTGAATGAATGTGTGGGCCAGGCTTTGTCTACACTGTAGGAACCAAATGTCCTCATAAGGGACAGAAAATAGCATTGCATCAGTATAAAAACAGCTGATGTCAATGGCAAATCCCCAGCATAAAAAGTGTGCAATCATTTGGGGACAAAATTGTCCTCAGATCTGACAAAACGTCCCATTTGGGATGTCATTAAAGGTAAAAATAAAAACTATAAAACTATATTTTTATCAATTTAAAAATGCAAAAGGTTTCTCTTTAGAAGTAGATTTACTCATAAAAAGTTATAGCATAAAACTATAAGTTACTTGGGAAGGAAGTTTTGGTAATTATATGGGTCGTCTCTGCTATTCAGCGTAGATTAATCTGATTACTTTCAGGCGCACCGCTATTGTTACATGTAATTGTGTTATCAGTGCGAATATCAGTAATAAATACTTTCTCAATAACGAAAGTAGGACATTAAAATAAATGTCATATTAGCAGGTAAGTACGTTGCTGTTTGTTTAACTTACAAAAACAATTTTTAAATGTAACGTTACAAAAGTCAGCGCTGACATTAGACATAACAATTGCTATTCATATCAGATAATGTAAAATGTTGGAAACTATTAATTTGCCTAACTTTTTAGGCTAATAGACCAAAGAAGTAACTGATTGGCATTGCGACCCACATAAACATTGTTTTGTGAACCTAGTCAAAACACAGCAAAAGAGATGCTTCGCAAAATATGCTGATTTGTGTTTTATTGCAGCCATTGTAGTTTTCGCTTTTTGCTTGCAAACTTAGATTTTCATTTGTTTTAGCTTAAAGTTACTATGACACCCTCCACTGCTTATAGTAGTAGCCTGACCATCTTTCCTTTATTTTTGAATATGACGTAAACCAGCATGAATGAAGCACAGTCACAGAAGTATGCAGTTTGACTTCCTGACTTCTCTAAAATATAAATAATTATAGGCTTACCGTATTGATGTATTTAAATTAATTTTGAAGAAAAAAGTTACATAGGGTAGCTTTAATTGTAATTTGCTGTATGTAAAAACCTTAGAAGTCTTTTGCATGTCCTCAATTAGATAAACGTAAGTGTGTTTACTGCAGCAAATGACCTAATTTCCCAAGACTGCCTGTTTCTGTGATTTCTGTCCAACATATGTCAATAATGAAGAGGACAGACACTTGAAATGAGGACACATGCTCTTTTTAAAATGACAGGTCTCTCGTCAGTTTTACTTGCATACAGCAAATTAAACTTTCACCAGCCAGAGTCGAGTTCAAATCATGTAGATTTGATGTGAATTCATCTCCCAAACTAAAGTTGTCTCCATCTGTCTTTTCCTCTGTCTGCAGGGACTGTATCTTCACTCCTTCGCCATGCTTGTCAGCCTCCACCTCTCCTCTTCCCCTTTCTCCGACCGTCGCGTCCTGTCTTTCATCTCCCTTGCTTCCTCTTCCAAACCGGCCCTCTCCCTCTCGCTGCTTCTCCTCTCTCTCTTCTTCTTCCCCACCTGCGAGTGTCGCCGTGGAGGCGGGATCGGGACGCCCGTCGGGGGCATGAGCGGCGGCGAGCGAGGCCAATCGATCATCAGCCCTCCTCATTATCCTCCACCAGGAGTCAATCCAGTGGGTCCTCCCTTGCCACCAAAGTTTTCTCAAGGCCTTAGCATTGCAGTGATCCTTGTGGGAAACTCCAGCGAGGTGTCTCTCTCTGAAGGTCTGGAGAAAGAGGACTTCCTACATGTGCCTCTCCCTCCTAAAGTCGAGCTGGTCACAATGAACGAAACCGACCCCAAGAGTATCATAAACCGCATCTGTGCTCTAATGTCACGGAACTGGCTCCAGGGTGTGGTGTTTGGGGACGATACCGATCAGGAGGCCATCGCCCAGATATTGGACTTCATCTCGGCTCAGACGCACATCCCCATCCTGGGTATCCGCGGAGGCTCTTCCATGATCATGGCCGCCAAGGTATGACAGACGCAACTTCTACCTAGATATTTTATGTACAAAGGTTGTTCAGATGAGGAGAAATTTTGCTGCCTTTATAAGAAATTTTGGGCAGATTATAAAACACATCAAATGCGTTTTTAGTGCATAAAGCAATCCCAGAATGCATTGTGATTAGCTAAGTGAAGCTTTTTTCAAGATGGTTTATTGTGTTGAAAGACATGCAGATTATATGTCATAATATCATTTTATATTTCTTAATATTAGTACATTTACATTAGTTAACATGAGCTCACTATGAACAGTACTTCTACAGCATTTATTAATCTTAGGTGTCTTAAATTGCAACCTTTACTAATATTTAAAATCAGAAATTAGATCTGTTAACATTAGTGTTTGCACAGGGAACTAACATGAACAAACAATGAACAGTTGTATTTTATTTACTAACATTAACAAAGATTAATACATGCTATTATTTTTTGATACTTCTTAGTCCATGAATTAACTAATGTTATCAAATGAGTCCTTATTGTAATGTGTTACTATTTATTCTAATATAACCTTTATATTATATACACCTTATTTTGCAAAGTGGAAGTAAGCTATTTTCCATGAATGTGCGAGACTTTGGATCCATTAACCGCTACAGGGAATTAACTAGAATAACAAAGTGTAGTAAATGGTAAAACTATTTGCATTACAAACAAGTTTGTTTATGATGATAGTAATTAATTAAAATAGTATGATAACAAATACCAGTTTGCAGTACCAAACAGCATAATGGAGCTAAAATAAGTAGAAGTGAATGACACCAGAAGCCTCGCACAACAAAGTTGCAAATGGCTGCACCCATTCTTACGTCAAGAATAATGTCGATAGTAGTGTGTTTTTAGCATAGCAATATGTGGTAACGCCACTCTCTATTGCAATCTTTTGGAGTCTCATAGACAGTATTCATGTTATTTTGCAACATGGAAGTAAGCTGTTTTCTGTGAAGGTGCAAGACTTCTGATTCATTAGCCGCTAAAGTAAATAACTAGAAGAATAAAGTGCAGTAAATGGTAAAACTATTTGTGCTGCAAACCACTGTGTTTATAACAATTACCAGTTTGCAGCAAGCAGCATAAGTGACTGTTTTTGTACAGCTAAAATAACTGGAAGCGAATGACACTGGTAGCCTCAAACATTCAAGTTACAAATGGCTGTGCCCACTCTTATGTTACAGGTAAATATGAAATTTGAAATATAAATGGAAAGTCTGTAGTCTCTGGGCTCTTATGCATTAACAGGACCAGCCTGTTATTTAATACTGCTTGATTTTGAGCAAACACCTTAAAGGTGATGATACCATTGTTGTTGTTTAGTGCTGATTTGAAAAATGTAATTGAAATATATTTTTGACAAACAGTTTTGAATTTAAGCCTTTCTCCATTTATGTTGATAGGAACTGTACTTGTTTAAAGTCACCATGAAACAGAAGTTGAGTCTTTTCTTCAATATTAGAGTGAAACAGCTTCTCAAACGAGAAAAAAAGTAGGATGGGACTTGATTTTGTCAATTGCAATTGACTGGATTGTTGTGGTTTTGCTATTGCTGTGACCTCATAACAGTGACAGGTTGTCCCATTCTTGTGCCAAAAAACACATCATCAGAGAAGAGAAGACCTAGCTAAAAGGGAACATTCTCAGAACTTTGGCTAACGTCCTGGCAAGGTTCTCTCAAAGTAATAAACAAATGTTCTTTTAGTAATGTTAATTAAAAGGTTAGTTCACCAAAAAATTAAAATTCTGTAATTTATTACTCACCCTAGTGTCATTCCAACTCGTATTTTGATGAAATCCATTTTTTATCCCCCATAGAAAGCAACGCAATTACTGCCATTAAAGGTCCAGAAAAGTAGTAAAGACATTGTTAATTGTCAACGTGAATACAGTGGTTCAGAATACTTTTTCAATACAGAGTCTGTTCAGACATAAACACAGAAGCACTGCACTGTGCATACTATGTCAAGGAGAATGACAGGGAGAGATGAAATTTGTTTAATAAATCAATACACAAAAAGTATTCTTGTCGCTTTATAACAATAAGGTTGAACCGTTTGTAGTCACAAGTCTATTTTAACAACGTCTTTACTACTTTTCTGAACCTTTAATCATGGTAATTAAATTGCTTCCTATAGAGGATAAAAAAAACCCTCTTGGATTTCATCAAAAATATCTTAATTTGTGTTCTGAAGATGAATGAAGGTCTTACAGGTGTGGAATTACATGTGGCAGAAATTTCATTTTTGTGTGAACTAACCCAAGTTGTTCCGAGTTATTTATACATCGTTCATGTATTCTAAAACCTTTTAGTTGGATGTTCGTCTAACATATTTTAAATGTTACTTCTTGTTCAATGTCCCCTTAACGTTAGCATAACCAAGAATTTTTTTAAAAAATTTAATTCAGAAATAACATTTTCATAACTTAATGGGAACATTAGCAAAATGTTCCTAGAATATATTTGACTTAGCTGGGGAGATGTGCTGCAAGTGAGGGGAAGGTATCTTGATAAAAGATTACAAGGGCACATGAATTTTTAAAAAAATATTGGTGTGCGTGGATAAATAATTTATAATAATTCCTGCAATATTCCATAGAAAAAACAAGAATGGCCAAATTTGATTTCATGGTGACTTTAACCATGGTGTTTGGATAACTAACCTTAATGACACTTCACGTAAAGCTTGCACTTGTTACACAGATGAGTGGCAGTAAGTTGTGTATGTAGATCATTCCAGAGTATTCTTGATTAGGATTCTTGGAGAGTAGCAGCCTGTGTAGACAGCAGACTCACTCAGGTTTGGAAAAGAGCCACACTGTCTATTCTTTTCCCCCCTTAATATCTTCGACCCCTCTCATGCATGTTTATCCTCATACATCCACATGTTCCTCTCTTTCTCTTTCTTTCCTGCCAAGGTCAGAGTTGTGTAGCAGGTGTAGCAGACTTGTGCCCGCTGTTAAGTCAGTGGAGGTCTGAAGCACTGGAAAGAGATGTGATGGAACGCATAGTGCTGTGTACTGTCCGTGCTGTCGTTAACTAACTGCAATGTGCTTAATTAAGATGACTGTGTTCGAAAGAGACAGAAGAAAGGGAGAGAAAATTAGAGGGAAAATAAAGGCTATGCAGATTTGTTTTTTCAAAAGACATGTTTTTTTCTGGCCAATAAGTAAGAAGGAAATAAAAAAAGGTGAGACTGAGGGAGAAAAGTGCAGAAAGAGAAGGAAATGTCAGAGGGACTTTTTGTAAATGCCACACAGTAAAAAACAGGGAGTCAAGTACATTTATTTTGTCATCTTGGAGAAAAGGAAAAACAGATGAGGACAATAACTGCAGACACTTGCGGTGTTAAATACACCATGCAAACAAATATTACCTAGACTTTAACACAACATTCTCAAACTTTATGCAGCTGAATGCATAATCATAGCTATCCCAAGGAGAATTATTTTAAAGAGTTTTTCGGAAGCTCGGTACATTTGGTTCTCGGGGTGTTTAAAGGGGCAGCCATTACTGCTGAAACTTGGTGGTAAATCAGTGACCCCCATCCTGAACAGCCTTTGCTTTAATGGAACAGGTTCTATTATATTTATCAAGAGGGACACTATTCATTCAAGCTCAGACTGCAGTTCATTTCCAAGAAGAAGTTCACTGAACATGCAGCTCAGGTCAGTCTTCCTGATTGGTGCTTCTTTGATATTTATGGCTACAGATGGTTGATGTGTCAAGATCTTATTACAGAGAATCATGCTTGATATGAACTGAAAATTGAAAAAAGTGAACAGTGACATGAGGAATTTTAGGGACTGACTGAGAATATTAAATATATTGTCATGCTTGAGACTAAAAATAACAAATCACTTGTAAAACAATGTAAACAAATGAATGATTCACAATTAATCATATATATCAATATGAAGAAAATGCATAGAGACTACTTTGTTGTGGCAAGTGAAAGCACTAAATGATAAACAAAAGTGGCTTTAGAGGTTGAAAATATTGTTTGTTTTATTTCATATCATTAAATATACTCATCACAGGTCTACAGTGTTGTTATTGTTAACTAAAACTAAAATGATTAAACAAGCATTTTCGTTAATTGAAATAAAGCTGAATTAAATTATAAATGATGGATGTAAAACTTATGCTTAATATATATATATATATATATATATATATATATATATATATATATATATATATATATATATATATATATATATATATATATATATATAAGCATAATGCACCTTAAATTAATTATATAATATATATATATATATATATATATATATATATATATATATATATATATATATATATATATATATATATATATATATACTTGTATTACTATTTTGCACTTCTGGTTAGATGCTTCTGTATTTTATTGGTTTTGTACTGTACTCTATGCAGTGACAAGTAGTTGCATTTGAATGTAATCTTTAAAAAATAATAATAAAAAGTAACTGAAGCTAAATATAAAAAAACATTTAAAATGACAAAAGCAAATAACAAAATTACTAGATTAAACCGAACAAAATTAAACAAAAATTTTAAAATGTCCATATAAAAATAAAATGCTATTCAAAATATTAATAAGTACTATAATAGTATATAAAAATATGAAAATAACACTGCTACAGTCAACAATCTGTTTTGCAGTTGAGTTTGTCAGTCTGTCCGAGGTAGACTAAAGAGTCGTTCACACTGGACACGTTCTTGTATTTTTATTATGATTTTTTAAATTATGTTAGGTTATTTAATTGCATCGTGATTATGATCCAAAAAACTGGAATAAATCAACCAGAGACAGATTCAGAATGAATTGCCAAAAAATTCTTAATGTCCCCCAGAACGCCGTAGGTCATGGATGCTAAAGTAGACATCAACTTCATGGTTAAAGGGTTAGTTCACCCAAAAATGAAATTTCTATCATTAATTACTCGGCCTCATGTCGTTCCAAACCTGTAAGACCGTCGTTCATCTTCGGAACAAAAAATAAGATATTTTTGATGAAATCCGAGGGTATCTGATCCACACATAGGCAGCAACGTCATTGCACCTTTTGACGTCCAGAAAGGTAGTTTGACTACAGTGGTTCAACCTTAATGTTATGAAGCAACGAGAATACTTTTTGTGCGCAAAACCAAAAGAAATATAATGACTTTATTCAACAATTTGAACTGTTGTCATGTAGTGAACTCAGTGCAGGCTTCCTTGTTTATGTCCGAATGCCGTCTCATTCTCGTCGCTTTATAACATTAAGGTTGAACCACTGTAGTCATGCTGACCATTTTAACCATGTTTTCATGTACCTTTCTGAACATCAAATGTTGCAATGATGTGTGGATCAGATAAAAAAAATCATCAAAAATATCTTAATTTGTCTTCCGAAGATGAACGAAGGTCTTACAAGTGTGGAACGACATGAGGGTGAGTAATTAATGATATAAAATTACATTTTTGGGTGAACTAACCCTTTAAGACTTGACTTAACCAGAATACAATAACTTACTTTTTTAATTGTGTAATTTTTATGTCTCCCATTAATTTTAGATGTACATAGATCCGGTTTAAGCACATTGGGAATGTTCAACTCGTCTGTCAGCAATCTCTTTGTTCTAGGTCTATTTTTTGCCATATCTGCAGGCTGTTACAAGGAGAGGAGCTCTTTTTAGTGTTGGTGTAGGATTGTTAAAACATGCCACATCCTCTCGTAAGCCACTGAGGAGCTCGATAAGGGGCTAATTGAATTAGCGGAAACATTTTACCATGCTTGATGCCTTTCCATCCAACCACACATACATAAACGCACTGTTATCTTCCTTTTATGACTCTTCTTTGTTCCCAAGAGCAGTGGAGTTGATGGAGATATATAGATTTATATTATATACAGGCGGAAATGACAAAAGAGAAATCATCTATTATATGTACGTAAGCCCTTATAAGGAATATTAAGACCTCTTGATGCCATAATCAGTTGGACTCCGTCCATCATACTAACTCCAGGCAAGCATTGTGCTGGCATATCCATTCTGTGTGCTTTACCTAGTGTTAATGGGGAGTCATAGGAGCGCTGGGATACTTAACAAGCACATTCGTACTGCTAATTTCATGCTTAATGGGAATACATGCAAAATCAGCCTCTCTCACTGGCACACGGAAACATTAGATGTGCATGTTGCGAATAGCTGGAAGAGTTTAGAGACTGAGTGTGTTGTCAAACCGCTCATCAGATGCACCTGCCTGGCCGGTTCATGCAACACATTCGCTCATGTGTACTTTCGGAAACACACACACACTGTGTGAGAGATCACAGTGCTTTCTCTTCTGCATTTGCATTTTCAGTCATTTGTGCCTGCTATGTTTTAGTATGCCACATCTGTCCATTTCTTTTTTCAAATGTTTTATTTAATCAGTTGAAACTGTTGTGAATCCGCATGAATGCATTTGTGATAACTTTAGAGTCTGTTATTCTGCAACGCTGATTCACAACACAGCAGGCTTCAGAATTTCACATTGAGAAACTGGGATACAATCTAACCTAATAAATGAAATGTGATCCTGAAAATAAATGGAAATATATAAAAATTCATGACATTGGCTTGTGAATTTCTCTAGAGTGCTGCTGTCATTAAAGCTAAATGGGGACAAACCAAATAACAAAAGCCTGTTCATGGCAAGAACTTTAACCATACACTGTAAAAAAAATCCCAGTAAAATTTACGGTAAAAAACTGGCAGCTGTGGTTGCCAGAAAAATACAGTAGCAACGTAAAAAAAATCTGTTAAATTTATGGTAAAATAACATATTTCATTAACTGATATACACTGTAAAATGTTTGTCAAATTAACAGTAACTTACTGGCAACAATTATCCAGTAGTTGCTGTATTTAATACAACAGTAAAATTACCGCAAAAATAACCACAGTAGGTGTAATCATACTGTAAAATAAAGAACATCATTATGCTGTACTTTATTTTAATTTTTTAATTTTTATTTATTTTAAGTTAACTGTTATATATTCAATAACACAAATTATTGCTTCAGATCAACTTTATTTAGGTTTCATCTTTTACATTTCTGAACTTCAATACAGAAATTTACCAGCATATTAATTTCATCAATTAACAAAATACAATTAAATTCATACCACTAAAATCACATTAACACATTGTGCCAGTGGAAAATAAATGTTGGAAATATAAAAATAAAGTTTGAAGAGTTAAAGTACTTAATTAATACCAGTATACAACAATAACTGTGAATACATATCATCTTACATCTTAAAACCACATGCCATAAAGAAAATGGTCTTCTTTATTGCACCGACTCTCCCTCCGTCTCACGATGGTTCAGCCCGTCTGCCAGCGCCGCTGCAGGAAAAAAATGCTGTCAGCATGGCTTAACTGGGAAATGAGTGCCAGCACCAAAAGTATTTATACCTTGAAGTTGCAAACAACATTTGTACAAAACAAAAAAAGGGATTACATGCGTTTTAAAGTTGACCTACCATTTTCACAAATGCTTTTCGTCTTCACAACGACTCTTCCCGCCTGTCTCACGTTAGTTCAGCCGGTCTCTGTCAGCGCCGCTGCGGGAGGAAAGAGCTACTTAGTGCGGCTTGACAGGGAAATGAGCACCCGATGAAATGAGCTTCGATGTTCTTACGGATATTTATAAACTAAATCATATTTATACCTTGCAAACAATATTAGTACAAAACAAAAAAGGCGATTACTTGCGTTTCAAAAATGACCTACCAATTTCAGGTAGTAGGCTTTTTGTCTTCACAACGGCTCTTCCCGCCTGTCTTGCGATGGTCGAGCCGGTCTGCCAGCGCCACTGTGGGAGGAAAATTCTAGTTAGTGCCGCTTACATGGGAAATGCGCACCCGGTCCGATGTTCATACATATATTTATTAACTCAAACGTATTTATACTTTGCAAATAACATTTGTATAAAACAGATAAGGCAATTACATGTTTTTTAAAGTATACCCACCTACCAATTTCACGTAGGCTACTCCGTCCTCGGACTTTAATCTTCACCATGCTGCAGGAGGAAAATGCCAGAAAATTAACACTTACTCATGTATTTTTATGGAAATGTATTAACTAAAACGTAGCTTTATATCTCACATCAGAATAAAACATAGAGTGAAAAAAGAGAAAAGTTAACCTACCATACTGTTGTGGGCTTTCATCATGATGAGTCTGTCATGCGTGAGGATGTGTGTGGTTGTTTTTCGAGGTCATTTAGTAGGCCACTGTATTTAGATATACAGTAGGCTAATATTTTCCCCAGAATGCATTGAAAATCTACAGTAAAATACTGTACACAGCTTATACAGTTGGAAACTGTTAAGAATACAGTAACAAGCTGTGAAAACGACAAAATCTACAGTAATATGCTGTACTCAGAGTCTACAGTAGAGAACTGTTGAGAACACAGTATAATACTGTGAACAACAGAAATCGTTTACAGTGTAATGTTAATTTACCAACCTAATGAAGTACTAATATCTGTTTTGTATCTTTATAATACACTGACAGTCACCAAACACAGCGGTGATAAGAGTCACATGATGAATCAAAGTTCATTACAAG
Source organism: Chanodichthys erythropterus (assembly GCF_024489055.1). Classification (NCBI taxonomy): domain Eukaryota; kingdom Metazoa; phylum Chordata; class Actinopteri; order Cypriniformes; family Xenocyprididae; genus Chanodichthys; species Chanodichthys erythropterus. The sequence continues at coordinate 37,511,565 of NC_090232.1, read as the reverse complement.
CAGATTTTCCACAAGCTGAGGAGGACAACACTAACATATAGAAGGAGCACACAGTGTCATTCACACACACACTAAACACCATCATGGTAACATGCATGACATTTTAAAAATGCAATAAACATTAATTTAACAACATTAGATGTAACATAAAACCCTAATGTACATAACTGATTAGAAAAAAATGAGAAAAACTAAGAAGAAACAGAGTTATTTCAACGAAAATATATCAAATGTGAAGTGTCACGCAGGGAATGTCAATATACGGTTTTTCACTGTAAATTTTAAATGAATTGTTATTTTTCACTTCCAAAAACTGTGAATTTAACAGTATTTTACCGTAAAATTACATTAAATGTACCGTTAGATCTATTACAGTTATTCACCGTATATAGTATGTAAACCAATTGACAGTTTTTCACCGCATCATTTTTACAGTCTTTTACTGTTAAAATCACGGTAATTTTTTACAGTGTATGTATATTAGTGTCCACACCGGTGGATGATATCATTCTGGGCTGGATTTCCGGAAACCTTCTTAACTCTACGTCCTTCTTAATTTATACCTTATGCTTGTCCTTAACGTTAATATGTGCTTCCCAAAACGCTCTTAGTTAAGGTTGGTCTGGACCACTCTTAGCTATACCTTATCACTGTTGACAATCTATACGAATATAATTCTGAAGTTGTAATACACCCAGTGTTCAATTTGGATAAATGGCAAAGAATAAAATGCAAAGATTCACTGCTAAATTCAAATGTGCTTTAGCGCTGAGCTACAGACAGACACGCTCATTGCTTGTCATATATCACAACTATTCAGTGTTTTCAACCACATCAGGTTTATTGTAGGTTTCAGATATTTAAATACACATATGAATGAAGTACTAGGCTATATAAAAAAGACATTTATAGTTTGTTAAAAATCAAATTCCATGCACTGATGTCTACGGAAGCTGTAATAATAACCATTTCAGTTATATAATTTGACGAAAGTGTTTTATTCATATCAGATACACATTGTGTATGAAACAATAAAGTTTACTCTATTCTTCTCCCAGTTCACCAGCTACATACTTCTATGTATTTTGGGGAAAATTTTGTAAATCCGACATCTCTTAATTGCGGTGCCAAATTGCTTGCAGTTTTGTCGTCTGTCATTTTAAATGCTCGAGCTCTTTAAAGCAGGGTGGATTCTGATTGGCTGTCAATGTTTTTATAGTTCCTCAGCTGGAAAAAAATTGTTCTGAAAGTGATTCCAATTATATTGTTTCTGTGTGCCATCATCATTACAGTTGTGTTCATGTGACTACAGTGGTTTCAAATCATTGGTTCGGAGTGCCAAAGTCACGTGATTTCAGTAAACGAAGCTTCGTTACGTCGCTAGCGTTTCGAAATTTCAATGGTTCACGTGACTTTTGCAGTTTGATACATGCTCTGAACCACTGAATCGAAACAAAAGATTTGTAAAGCTTCAAAGCTTCATGAAGCAGTGTTTTGAAATCGCCCATCACTAGATATTGTTGAATAAAGTCTTAGAATCACAAAAAGTATTCTCATTGCTTGAACTGTTTTAAATATGTCTTTAGTACCTTTCTGGTAGTTTGAAAGTCTAAATGAACTTACTCTCAATGCAGGCAACACTGAGCCATCAAATTTTATCAAAAATATCTTAATTTGTGTTCTGAAGATGAACGAAGGTCTTATGGGTGTGGAACGACATGAGGGAGAGTAAATGATGACATTGTTTTTCATTTAAGACATTTTGAAATTAATTTCACTTGTTATGCTGATGAAAAAATTCTGATGAAAACACTATTCAATATCAAAATGCCTATGGAAGTATTTTCACTGGTAACCTCACTAATGGATAGTGTTTTTAAAGCTGACGCTATCAATGTCAGGCTGATACTATCAGTGTCTTGTTTCAAATGATCCTCCAGTCCACCTCTCCATAGACACACTGCTGTAAAAAATCCTTGTTCCACACAAACACTTCAGAAGCTTTTTTGATTGAAAGCCAGTTGCTGTCAGCATCGCAGGGGAAGCCATGCAACAGTTTCGCATTTGCACCTTGCAAGATAACACTTGTGACCCATGTTTCACTGGTGTCACACAGTCTCATGAATACAGTAGTTATGACACACTGCTAATATAGAAAAGCACTATATTACATATCTACATCTATATCTACATCACATCCGGTGACACTGACTCATCGTTCAAATCTGGAAGAAGAAAAAATGATCTAAATTGATTACACTTTAACATTATAACTAATTACAAACAAAAAAACCTTAATAGATAAAATAATTATACATGGCTATATTTATGTATTATATTAATCATAAATACACTACCATTGAAATGTGAGATAAAAAAATAAAAGCAAAAAGAAGTCTCTTATCCTCACTAAGGCTGAATTTATTTAAGACAAATAAAACAGTAATATTTTGAAATATTTAAAATGTAATTTAGTCTTGTGATGTCAAAGCTGAATTTTCAGCATCATTACTCCAGTCTTCAGTGTCACATGATTCTTCAGAAATCATTTTAATATGCTGATTTGCTGCTCGAGAAACATTTATTATTATCATCAATACTGAAAACATTTTGTGCTGCTTAAAATTTTTGTGGAAATGTTTTGCTCAAAACTGTGATACTTTTTTTTTTTCAGGATTATTATTTGAATAGAAAGTTCAAAAGAACAGTATTTATGTGAAATAAATTTTGTAACCATGTGAAATCTTTACTGTCAATTTTGATATATTAAACACATCCTTGCTGAAAAAAACTCTTTTTTAATGCAAATTAAAATGACATTATTGTTATGGCAATTTGAGTGAAAATGTGAACTGAAAATTAGTATGAATTTAAATTTTTTTTCTTAGTATTTTTTGTCTCGTTTTTATTTTAATGACAGCAGCACTCACTAAAATTTATTCCACAATTTTGAGCCGGATGATCATGTATTTCAGCACGATTTGAGAATGATCCAAAGAACGTTTGACCATTCAGATTCTCAGTTCTTCTTTATTGTGCGTCTTTATGTTTCATTGGTTTACATAAACCTTTCCATTTATTTCATTGAATCCCAGATTTTCAATGTTGTCTCCCACAAATTTCAAGCCCCTTTAGTTAAAGCGGTTCTTTAGATCATTTCTAAGTCTGAATGCAAAAAATCATACCGATCAAACTGCTAAAGAGTGAATGCTGCTCCGAAAAAAAATGCAAGAATGGATTGAGAGAAGGAAGGGTGAATATGACAGCTGGAGAGGGAGGTAGAAAAAGACTAGGGTGGGAGAGAGATAGAGGAAAGGAAGAGGGGACTGTTTTAAAATGAAACACGTGGGTGTGAAACAGAGGAAGAGGAAGGCACTCGACATGCAGTTACAACACGCTTACATCTAAATGGAAGCATTCAAAAACATGAAAAACAGATTGAAAGAGAAGAAACGTGACTTTTGGAGAGATTTAGCATTAAGGGATGATCACCGAAGGGCAAAAAAGATGTGTATAGGACAAACCGACGGAGAAAGAGAGAATATAAAAGAGCTACTGCGATTCCCAAGCACGGATGGGGGAGTGAATGCATGCATGTGAACGGACGAGAGAGAGATGTGTGACATGCCACAGGAGGTGGTGGTTAAATAGAGGGGATTGAAGAGTGTTTTCAACCCTGTCTTTTTCTTAATAATTACTTTTACACCCTCTCTCTCTTTCTGTCTTTCTCTACCCCACCCCAAACACACTCTGTGGGCTGCATTGGTTGGCATGGCAACCGCTGCTACATACATTTCTATATATATGTAGAAGGAACGCGAGAGAGAAAGACAACGAGGGAGTCAGGAAAAGGCAGAAGAGGAGATTTAGAACGTTTCAATTGCTCTGCATATAAATGTAGTCGCTATAGGGAACAAGTGTGCATCGATATATCATATCATTGGGAGTGGGCAGGGAAATTCACCCACCGTCCATTGTGTGCTACATGAAGTTTGGGCAGCGACACAAAGTGAAATAGTTTTTATTCACCAATCATTTAAAACTGAATTTAGGGATTTGAGTATGACAAATTAAACTGATTAAAAAAAGTTTGGGGTTGGTTACACCTTTGTACCTAAAAATGCATATTAATACCTCAGTTAGTACCTAAATGGTAACCTTTTTAAAGGGTATTGTCCCAGTGACAAATTTTGTACCTTTTTCTTCTGAAAGTGTAGATGTTTTTAAAAGAAATCTTTTCTGCTCACCAAGGCTGAATTCACTTGATCAAACATGCAGTTAAAAACTGCAAGATTATTATTAAATATTCCTACAATTTTCTCTTTTAATATATTTTAAAATGTAATTTATTCCTGGCAAAGCTGAGTTTTTTTCAGAAGTGTCAGATGATCCTTCAGAAATCATTCTGATATGCTGATTTGATGCTCAAGACATTTATTATTATCAATGTTGAAACATCGATGCAGGATTTTTGGAAGAATAAAAGCTCAAAAGAGCAGCATTTATTTGAAATAGAAATATTTTGTAACATTATACATGTCTTTACTGTCACTTTTGATCAATTTAATGTATCCATTCTGAAAAATATTCCTTTTTCTTTCTTTCTTTTTTTTTTTTTTACGTAATACTGACCTTAAAGGGATAGCTCACCCAAAAATGAAAATGATCCCATAATCTACTCCCCCTTAAGCCATCCTAGATGCATATAATTATCTTTTTTCAGATGAATACAATCGGAGATATATTTAAAAATATCCTTAGTCCTCCAAGGTTTATAATGGTTGTGAATGGTTGCCCAAATTCTGAAGACAAAAAAAAAAAATGCATCCATCCATAAATTTAATTGATGCGTTTGTGTAAGAAGTATCCTTATTTAAAAATTTCTGAAGTAAAATAACAAGCTTAAAATAACGCATTCGACATACGTCCAAAAAGCGTTCCGCGACGTAGTACACAATGCCATGATGGAAGTTTACGCTTTTTGGACGTATGTCGAATGCATATGGCTGTTGCACCGAAAGCTCATTATTTTACTTTTAAAATAAGGATACTTGTCTCACACAAATGCATTGATTCACTTCAAAAGGCCTTTATTAACACCCTGGAGTCGAATGAATAAATGTTTTTGGGATGGATGCATTTTTTTTGTCTTCAGAATTTGGGCTACCATTCACTACCATTATGAACCTTGGAGGACTAAGGATATTTTTAAATATATCTCCGATTGTGTTCATCTGAAAGAAGATAGCCATATACACCTAGGATGGCTTGAGGGTGAGTAAAGCTTGGGCTAATTTTCATTTTTTGGGTTAACTATCCCTTTAAACTTTTGAATGGTAGTGTATATAATTATACATATTTTATATATACATAAGAACATAATATATGTATATATGTTATATTAATTTAAACATGTCTTTTTATGTATACACATGGAGGTATTATATGTATACATATGAAAGTATGACCGTTAATCTGTATTATATTTATTTACATGAGTTTATGTCATGCATAAAACCTTTAACCTGTGCATGATCCCAGCGTTTGCTGCGTTCCAGGTTATGCCAAATGAGCCGTTTTTCTTTTGAATGAAGTGAACTGCTCAGTGTGTAGGGAGCAGTAAGCACTGCATAGGGACCCTGTGAATTGGAACACAGGTTGTGTGAGTTATTGAAAGGCCAAAGCAAGCGTCAGAGGTTGCGGTCAGGCTAAGAGACCATTAAACACACACTCTTCAGAGTTCTCCACTCGGATGGGAGGGCAGACATGGGAGAAGTGGAGGAAATTGTACACTGTGGTACATAACAAAAGTCAAATATTATTTTTAAGCCTCAATCTGGCCACAACCACCCTTAAAGGAGTGTTCGTGGTTGAAAACAAGTACAAGACAGAACAAAAAACATTATTAAATAAAAATAAATAAACAATTGTGTTTACAGTGCATACAATATACGTAATCTGGAGGGTTAAAAATGTGAAGGCACCTACATGTAATATTAGGTAAAGGCCTGTTAATTATTTGAGCTATAGAAATTTCAAATCATCATTAGATATCTAAAGATGTCTAGGTGGATAAACTATGGTTATGCATTATGGATATCATTTGGAGTTTGTTCCATGTAAACAGTGCATTACAGATTATGTCACCTATCTGGTAACCTTGAGATTATTGTGCAAAAATGATTATATTTATCTGCTTTACCATCATGACAACAACGTTAAAATGTTGGATATTACACAAACTAAAATAAAATATAAAAAAATATTACAACAAGACCTTACACACACATACTTTTGAAACTGTGCCTTGTTTCCTATACGTCCACAGTAATTTCCTTACTGTAACCTTAATTTTTGCTTGTTTCGAGGTGCGAGTCAAAATGATTTTCTGTCGTTATTGACATATGCCACAAATACTGTGAATACAGCTTAACTTTAGCCCAAAACATTAGAATTTAGAAGTTGGAATTGTTCCTCTGCAATGCCTCTTCATAGAGACAATTTAAATTGCATACACAAATACTTTTGTCATGTCTCCAACACAGGCTAATAAAGTCACTTTTCTGCACTGTGCAGCCGGTGAAATGCATTGTCTTTCGGCCCGAATACACATTCTGCTTTGGGGAGATAGAGACGGCGCTATTGTTCTCTGTGATTAGGCTGTTGATTAGATCCTGTCCATAAGCCCCTGGTATTAAACCATCATCATTGTTTCCCAGCTGTTGCATTGGGGAGCAATAAGGCGCTTGTGAGTGCTGAGAGGTGAAGGCCAAAATGGATGAACGGGTTATTTATTCATCCCTTCATTCTCGCCCCGTGGAGTCAGCTGTATTAGCGGCGAGTGTCGATGTGCACGTTCGGACCGTTGCTAGGGAGCTTGGGTCTAATCCTCAGACGGGCTGGTGGTGTTAGACTTGTGCAGGCTGTAAGCGAGAGTGCACGGGTACACAGATACACAGACAAACAAGCACACACTCTGGGGTTTGCTAGGCTATAGTGTTCTGCTGATCAGTTTTATGGAGATAAAGCCTGGAACTCTTACAAAAACCCTGTGCAGCACTGAGCTCATGCAGTCTGTCTCTGCATTTCTGAACGATTGTCTATTTCTTAATTCATCTCTTTTTCTCCTTCTGTGGCTCTTGTCGCAGCATTTATGAATGACTTGAGGAACAAAAACCTTTCACAAAGACAGAGAAGGTAGAAGGACAAAAGAAATTCAGAACTATTCAGCCACTTTTGTATTGAATTGTTCTCTGACTTGTCTCTTCTTATCTCGCTTCTAGTCTCACTTAGTCTAGTCTTCTCTGCTCATCTCTTGTCTCATCTCTTTGCTCCACTTCTCAATCTCATCTCTTGGTTTTTAAAAATTCAAAATTCACCTTATCTCTTCTGTTTCCTTCTTTGCTTGCCTCAACACATCTCATCTTTTACCTCTCTTCTCGTATCAATATGACTCTTCTCTCATTGTCTCACCTTGTCTCTTCTGTTCTCTTCTTTGCTTGCCTCAACACATTTCATCTTTTACCTCTCTTCTCGTATCGATATAACTCTTTTTGTCTCACCTTGTCTCTTCTTTTCTCTTCTTTGCTTGCCTCAACACATCTCATCTTTTACCTCTCTTGTCGTATCGATGACTCTTCTCTCATTGTCTCACCTCGTCTCTTCTGTTCTCTTCTTCCCTTGCCTCAACACATCTCATCTTTTACCTCTCTTCTCGTATCGATATAACTCTTTTTGTCTCACCTTGTCTCTTCTGTCTCTTCTTCCCTTGCCTCAACACATCTCATCTTTTACCTCTCTTCTCGTATCAATATGACTCTTCTCTCATTGTCTCACCTTGTCTCTTCTGTTCTCTTCTTCCCTTGCCTCAACACATCTCATCTTTTACCTCTCTTCTCATATCGTTATAACTCTTTTTGTCTCACCTTGTCTCTTCTGTCTCTTCTTCCCTTGCCTCAACAGGTCATCTTTTACCTCTCTTGTCGTATCGATGACTCTTCTCTCATTGTCTCACCTCGTCTCTTCTGTTCTCTTCTTCCCTTGCCTCAACACATCTCATCTTTTACCTCTCTTCTCATATCGATATAACTCTTTTTGTCTCACCTTGTCTCTTCTGTCTCTTCTTCCCTTGCCTCAACACATCTCATCTTTTACCTCTCTTCTCGTATCAATATGACTCTTCTCTCATTGTCTCACCTTGTCTCTTCTGTCTCTTCTTCCCTTGCCTCAACACATTTCATCTTTTACCTTTCTTCTTGTATCGATATAACTCTTTTTGTCTCACCTTGTCTCTTCTTTTCTCTTCTTTGCTTGCCTCAACACATCTCATCTTTTACCTCTCTTCTCATATCGATATAACTCTTTTTGTCTCACCTTGTCTCTTCTGTTCTCTTCTTTGCTTGCCTCAACACATGTCATCTTTTACCTCTCTTCTCGTATCGATATGACTCTTCTCTCATTGTTTCACCTCGTCTCTTCTGTTCTCTTCTTCCCTTGCCTCAACACATCTCATCTTTTACCTCTCTTCTCGTATCGATATGACTCTTCTCTCATTGTCTCACCTTGTCTCTTCTATTCTCTTCTTCCCTTGCCTCAACACATCTCATCTTTTACCTCTCTTCTCGTATCAATATGACTCTTCTCTCATTGTCTCACCTTGTCTCTTCTGTTCTCTTCTTCCCTTGCCTCAACACATTTCATCTTTTACCTTTCTTCTTGTATCGATATAACTCTTTTTGTCTCACCTTGTCTCTTCTGTTCTCTTCTTTGCTTGCCTCAACACATGTCATCTTTTACCTCTCTTCTCGTATCGATATGACTCTTCTCTCATTGTTTCACCTTGTCTCTTCTATTCTCTTCTTCCCTTGCCTCAACACATGTCATCTTTTACCTCTCTTCTCGTATCGATATGACTCTTCTCTCATTGTTTCACCTCGTCTCTTCTGTTCTCTTCTTCCCTTGCCTCAACACATCTCATCTTTTACCTCTCTTCTCGTATCGATATGACTCTTCTCTCATTGTCTCACCTTGTCTCTTCTATTCTCTTCTTCCCTTGCCTCAACACATCTCATCTTTTACCTCTCTTCTCGTATCAATATGACTCTTCTCTCATTGTCTCACCTTGTCTCTTCTGTTCTCTTCTTCCCTTGCCTCAACACATTTCATCTTTTACCTTTCTTCTTGTATCGATATAACTCTTTTTGTCTCACCTTGTCTCTTCTTTTCTCTTCTTCCCTTGCCTCAACACATCTCATCTTTTACCTCTCTTCTTGTATCGATATAACTCTTTTTGTCTTACCTTGTCTCTTCTGTTCTCTTCTTTGCTTGCCTCAACATGTCATCTTTTACCTCTCTTCTCGTATCGATATGACTCTTCTCTCATTGTCTCACCTCGTCTCTTCTGTTCTCTTCTTCCCTTGCCTCAACACATTTCATCTTTTACCTTTCTTCTTGTATCGATATAACTCTTTTTGTCTCACCTTGTCTCTTCTGTTCTCTTCTTTGCTTGCCTCAACATGTCATCTTTTACCTCTCTTCTCGTATCAATATGACTCTTCTCTCATTGTTTCACCTCGTCTCTTCTATTCTCTTCTTTGCTTGCCTCAACACATCTCATCTTTTACCTCTCTTCTCATATCGATATAACTCTTTTTGTCTCACCTTTTCTCTTCTGTCTCTTCTTCCCTTGCCTCAACACATCTCATCTTTTACCTCTCTTCTTGTATCGATATAACTCTTTTTGTCTTACCTTGTCTCTTCTGTTCTCTTCTTTGCTTGCCTCAACATGTCATCTTTTACCTCTCTTCTCGTATCAATATGACTCTTCTCTCATTGTTTCACCTCGTCTCTTCTATTCTCTTCTTTGCTTGCCTCAACACATCTCATCTTTTACCTCTCTTCTCATATCGATATAACTCTTTTTGTCTCACCTTTTCTCTTCTGTCTCTTCTTCCCTTGCCTCAACACATCTCATCTTTTACCTCTCTTCTCGTATCAATATGACTCTTCTCTCATTGTCTCACCTTGTCTCTTATGTTCTCTTCTTCCCTTGCCTCAACACATTTCATCTTTTACCTTTCTTCTTGTATCGATATAACTCTTTTTGTCTCACCTTGTCTCTTCTTTTCTCTTCTTTGCTTGCCTCGACACATCTCATCTTTTACCTCTCTTGTCGTATCGATGACTCTTCTCTCATTGTCTCACCTCGTCTCTTCTGTTCTCTTCTTCCCTTGCCTCAACACATCTCATCTTTTACCTCTCTTCTCATATCGATATAACTCTTTTTGTCTCACCTTGTCTCTTCTGTTCTCTTCTTCGCTTGCCTCAACATGTCATCTTTTACCTCTCTTCTCGTATCGATATGACTCTTCTCTCATTGTCCCACCTTGTCTCTTCTGTTCTCTTCTTTGCTTGCCTCAACATGTCATCTTTTACCTCTCTTCTCGTATCGATATGACTCTTCTCTCATTGTCCCACCTTGTCTCTTCTGTTCTCTTCTTTGCTTGCCTCAACACATCTCATCTTTTACCTCTCTTCTTGTATCGATATAACTCTTTTTGTCTCACCTTGTCTCTTCTTTTCTCTTCTTTGCCTGCCTCAACACATCTCATCTTTTACCTCTCTTGTCGTATCGATATGACTCTTTTTATCTCACCTCGTCTCTTCTGTCTCTTCTTCCCTTGCCTCAACACATCTCATCTTTTACCTCTCTTCTTGTATCGATATAACTCTTTTTGTCTCACCTTGTCTCTTCTGTTCTCTTCTTTGCTTGCCTCAACACATCTCATCTTTTACCTCTCTTCTCGTATCGATATGACTCTTCTCTCATTGTCTCACCTCGTCTCTTCTGTTCTCTTCTTCCCTTGCCTCAACACATCTCATCTTTTACCTCTCTTCTCATATCGATATAACTCTTTTTGTCTCACCTTGTCTCTTCTGTTCTCTTCTTCGCTTGCCTCAACATGTCATCTTTTACCTCTCTTCTCGTATCGATATGACTCTTCTCTCATTGTCCCACCTTGTCTCTTCTGTTCTCTTCTTTGCTTGCCTCAACATGTCATCTTTTACCTCTCTTCTCGTATCGATATGACTCTTCTCTCATTGTCCCACCTTGTCTCTTCTGTTCTCTTCTTTGCTTGCCTCAACACATCTCATCTTTTACCTCTCTTCTTGTATCGATATAACTCTTTTTGTCTCACCTTGTCTCTTCTTTTCTCTTCTTTGCCTGCCTCAACACATCTCATCTTTTACCTCTCTTGTCGTATCGATATGACTCTTTTTATCTCACCTCGTCTCTTCTGTCTCTTCTTCCCTTGCCTCAACACATCTCATCTTTTACCTCTCTTCTTGTATCGATATAACTCTTTTTGTCTCACCTTGTCTCTTCTGTTCTCTTCTTTGCTTGCCTCAACACATCTCATCTTTTACCTCTCTTCTTGTATCGATATAACTCTTTTTGTCTCACCTTGTCTCTTCTGTTCTCTTCTTTGCTTGCCTCGACACATCTCATCTTTTACCTCTCTTGTCGTATCGATATGACTCTTCTCTCATTGTTTCACCTCGTCTCTTCTGTTCTCTTCTTCCCTTACCTCAACACATCTCATCTTTTACCTCTCTTCTTGTATCGATATAACTCTTTTTGTCTCACCTCGTCTCTTCTGTTCTCTTCTTTGCTTGCCTCAACACATCTCATCTTTTACCTCTCTTCTCGTATCGATATAACTCTTTTTGTCCCACCTTGTCTCTTCTGTTCTCTTCTTTGCTTGCCTCAACACATCTCATCTTTTACCTCTCTTCTCGTATCGATATGACTCTTCTCTCATTGTCTCACCTTGTCTCTTCTATTCTCTTCTTCCCTTGCCTCAACACATCTCATCTTTTACCTCTCTTCTCGTATCGATATAACTCTTTTTGTCCCACCTTGTCTCTTCTGTTCTCTTCTTTGCTTGCCTCAACACATCTCATCTTTTACCTCTCTTCTCGTATCGATATGACTCTTCTCTCATTGTCTCACCTTGTCTCTTCTATTCTCTTCTTCCCTTGCCTCAACACATCTCATCTTTTACCTCTCTTCTCGTATCGATATAACTCTTTTTGTCCCACCTTGTCTCTTCTGTTCTCTTCTTTGCTTGCCTCGACACATCTCATCTTTTACCTCTCTTCTCGTATCAATATGACTCTTCTCTCATTGTTTCACCTCGTCTCTTCTGTTCTCTTCTTCCCTTGCCTCAACACATCTCATCTTTTACCTCTTTTCTTGTATCGATATAACTCTTTTTGTCTCACCTCGTCTCTTCTGTTCTCTTCTTTGCTTGCCTCAACACATGTCATCTTTTACCTCTCTTCTCGTATCAATATGACTCTTCTCTCATTGTCTCACCTTGTCTCTTCTGTTCTCTTCTTTGCTTGCCTCAACACATGTCATCTTTTACCTCTCTTCTCGTATCGATATGACTCTTTTTGTCTCACCTTGTCTCTTCTGTTCTCTTCTTTGCTTGCCTCAACACATCTCATCTTTTACCTCTCTTCTTGTATCGATATAACTCTTTTTGTCTCACCTTGTCTCTTCTATTCTCTTCTTTGCTTGCCTCAACACATGTCATCTTTTACCTCTCTTCTCGTATCGATATAACTCTTTTTGTCTCACCTTGTCTCTTCTGTTCTCTTCTTTGCTTGCCTCAACACATCTCATCTTTTACCTCTCTTCTTGTATCGATATAACTCTTTTTGTCTCACCTTGTCTCTTCTGTTCTCTTCTTTGCTTGCCTCAACACATCTCATCTTTTACCTCTCTTCTTGTATCGATATAACTTTTTGTCTCACCTTGTCTCTTCTGTTCTCTTCTTTGCTTGCCTCAACACATCTCATCTTTTACCTCTCTTCTTGTATCGATATAACTTTTTGTCTCACCTTGTCTCTTCTGTTCTCTTCTTTGCTTGCCTCAACACATCTCATCTTTTACCTCTCTTCTTGTATCGATATAACTCTTTTTGTCTCACCTTGTCTCTTCTGTTCTCTTCTTTGCTTGCCTCAACACATCTCATCTTTTACCTCTCTTGTCGTATCGATATGACTCTTCTCAAATTGTCTCACCTTGTCTCTTCTCTTTCTCTTTTTCTCTCTTCAGTTCTCTTCTCTGCATATTGTCTTCGCCACTCTTCTTATCTTGTTTTGTCTCAACTTCTCTCTTCTAGTCTAGTCTTGCCTGTCTCAGTTGTTCTTCTCATCTCATCATGTCTTTTCTCCACTCGTCTCATTTCATCTCATTACGACTCTTATCTTTGCTTCTCTTCTCATTTCGTCTCATCTAGCCTACTCTTTTCTCTTCTCTACTCGCCTTGTCTCTTTTCTGCGTTTCTTATTTTGTCTCATTTTGACTCTTTGCCTCTCATTATTTCTTCTCCCTTTGCCTCATCTATTCTCCATTTTTTTGTTTCAGATCTTCTCTTCATTTGTCTCTTCTCATCTTGTCTCGTCTCTTGTGTCTTCTCATCGTGTCTCAATTTTCCTCTTGTCATGTCTCATTTCTCTTCTTGTTGCTCTTCGCGTCTTGTCTCATTCCTTGTCTCTTCTCTTCTTGTTTCTCTTCTCATCTCATCTCTCATTTTTTCTTATTGTGTCTCTTCTTGGCTCTTCTTGTTTCTTTTCGTCACATCTTTTTTCTAGTCTTCTCTTCTTGTTTCTCTTTGTCTCGCATTGTCTCTTCTCCACTTTTCTTGTATTGTCTCAGCTTGACACTTCACTTTGTTTCTCATTACATTTTGTCTCTTCATTCTGCTTTTTTTCCTCTTTTCGTCTCTCCTCTGGTCCTTTGTAGTTGACAGGCTCCTGGAATTCTTTATTCACCCTTATTATACAAATGCACCATGGATGCATAGATAATGCAGAACCTCTCTCTCTTTCTTGGTCCCTAACTCTTTCTCTTTTTCATCATTTGGTGCTTCTTGATGTCACTTGGAAGTGCTACAGTGCCGTCCTTTGTGCATGTGTGTGTGTAAGGCTCTCCTCAGAGATCACAGGAGTCCAAGTGTGAGAGTGTCTGAGAGATCAAAGGGGGAAAATATGAAGACACCAGGCATGCCAAAGATCACAAGGTCTGTGTGTGCATGTGTGTGTGTGTGTTTTACCTTTCTGCGATATAAAGATCATATCAGGTTGCGAGCGTGATTTATGTCATTGTGACGATCATACTAGATACTTTACACAAATCTAGATGTATGTGTATGGTATTGTGTTTGGGTGAGTTTGGTTTTGAAAGGTCCTGTCAGTGTCTGACTCTGTTTGTTTGTGTTTGTTAGGGCACCGTAAGATCAAAGTGCTTCTGTCAAAGTGTGTGTGTGTGTCACCATTTAGCTCCATGCTCTTTTGTTCAGGGTGAGAGAGAGGCAGCTGCTTAATTGGACAGACAGTTCTCTCATCTTACACACACACACACACACACATGCTCATGCAGTCTGGCACTGACAGAATAACACTTCACTTTCACCACCAGAGACTAACATTCACACACACACACACACACAAATCCACACTGACCACAGTGTTTAGAACGTACAATTCAGAGCAGCCAAAACAGCAATAAACCACACTTAACAGCAATAAACCACACTCTTGTTCATCACACACACAAATGCAAAGAGCTGGTGTATAATAAAGCAAAAATCCATGAGATGCTGTACATTACAGTGATTTTTACCACAGTTAAAAGCTGTTGTTAGGCACAACCTGAAGAAGTTTGCTTGTATAAAATTGCATCAGCAATATGATGATAGCATACTGTTCATTTCAGTTCAAATTCGGTAATTCAAGTTATGATATATTACATTTTAGACATTTTTATTTATATACACTACTGTTCAAAAGTTTTGGGTCATTAAGATTTTTTTTTTTTCTAAAAGAAAGTAATACTTTTATTCAGGATGGGTGCATTAAATTGATCAAAAGTGACAGTAAAGACATTTATAATATTACAGAAGATCTCTATTTTGAAGAAATGCTGTCTTTTTGAACTTTATATTCATCAAAGAATCTTGAAAAATTGTTTTCCACTGTTTTCAACATTATGGGCCAGATTTACTAACAGCTCACCACCGCAAACCCTATTTTGGTGTTAAAAAACTACTGTCGGGATTTACTAAAGACACACAGTGCAAAATTAGCGCTGAAAAGGCATGGACTGAGTTGTGTTTGGCTGACCTTATTGCATATGCATTTGTACGAGTTTCCCTTCCAGGTGCAAAATTTATGGGAGGAGAGTATTTAAATGAATCACGCAACGCGATTTACTAATGTTTGTGCTATTCAATTTACTGGTATTTGCACCATTATTTAACAGCCCAAAAAGCATGTCTTAACCCATTTTGCGACATGGCTGCAATTGTTGCTGCTAAGAGGAGACACCGCAGAGAACAGAGAGCACGTGGTAGAAGGGAGAAAATATTTTCCACTTGTATTAATTTCTTTGGACGTTATCCGTATATTATGTAACAAGTTGTGCCTGTGTCTACCCGGACCTGATGATTATTAGCTCTGCTTATATGCACTGCTCTTGGTAGATTGCATTGGTCATTATGTAAATGATTTGACTGTGTCTGTTTTCTTTAATTTGTGCGTCAGCAGTAGATCACGCACAAAACATGCCACTCCCATCTGCACATTTCTGGAATTGTGCTCTAACGCTAATTTGCCCCATTTAGTAAATGTGGCCCTGATAGTAATAATACATTTTTATTGAGCACCAAATCATCATATCAGAATGATTTCTGAATGATCATGTGAGAATGAAGACTGGAGTAATGATGCTGAAAATTCAGCTTTGACATCACAGGAATAAATTACAATATAATCTGGAATAAGGAAAACATTTTAAAATATATTAAACTAGAAAACTGTTTTTTTATATTTGCATTGACAGGTATTGGCTATTTTAGAAAGTTGGCTCATGCAATCAGATTTCAAAGTCATAATTATCAACCTTTTTCAAGCCAAGATCTATTGTAATTTACCCCCATTTTGTTTATTAATCTACAACCTGCACTGTAAGCACATGGGGTTGTTGAACTGTGATTGACAGTGCAGTTGTAAAGACCCATCACGAAGACTCACACGCATAAGGATGTTAGGCGAGGGATCTTGGCGGTGTGTTGTTGGCTGAGGGACAGTGGCATGACAAGTGACATAACCGTATCTCAGCTGTTGTTTTCATACGAGCGCTGTTCCTTCTGAATCATATTCATATATGCATAAAAACACAAAATGAATGCATAAAATGCATTGCTGTGGTCAACCTAATGCTAAGGTCATGCATACAGTTATACCAGTACAGCATCTTTAACATCTTTAAATATCTAATATCTATACTGTTGTCAGCAACACATGTGCAAAATATATGTAATCTGATATGAACAGTCCATAAAATCAGTCCAAAAAACATCAAACCCCAAAAACGTTTTTCAAAAAAATCAAAGGAATTAAAATGCATACAGGTTTGGAGAAATCATAACAGAATTCTCATTTTTAAGCAAATGATCTTTTGTGTTACATTTTAATCTAAACTTACTTAGAAAAAGTATCTAGCAACCAGAATATCATTTGGCTTGTATAACTTGGGCCAGTAAGCAACCATCCTGAACACTAGAAATCCCATAGCAATGTTCTGGCAACAACCCATAACACCCTGGCATTGTGGCGCTGAGATTTGCATTGGCAAGAACCACCATTTTCTTCAAAAATGTACAGTTTTGAATTGCTCCATGTTTTTTTCTGTAGGGTTTGTATGTGTATTTGTCTGTTAACATTTGAATGTGCATATATATATTTCAGATTATGTTTGTATCTGTGAGTGTGTGGGGAGTATTTTTTCACTCTAATGGCATCTTTAGCTAGAACGTAACGATGGAAACCACGTTGCCACGGAAACACTGCATGTCTCTTTGAATTAGAAATCTCTCCATATACACACCCTTCCTTTTCCCTCCCTCTCTCTCTCTCTCTCTCTCTCTCTCTCTCTCTCTCCTGTTACTGTTACTGACAGTGCAGCTGTCCCTAGTCAGGAAGTGTCAGAGCAGAAAGATATTCAAATTCAAGCAAAAATATAGTGCAGTGAGATAAATGGAGAGAGTGAGGAAGGATGGAGATGGACTTCCTTTAAGGGAAAGTTAAAGAAATAATTATCTCCCTCAAAAAAAAGAAAAGAAAGAAACTGAAGTGCCGAGATAAGGAGAGTAGCAGAGGATAACAGCTGTAAGAAGAGGGTTAGTGAAAGAGGGAGAGAGATTGGTTATGCTGTGGTAAATGCTGCAGGCATTAAGTAACTCTGTGCAGCTAAGACAGTTTTGCTTAAATCTGAATTAACACCATACTTCTACTACTGGTATAATAATAATAATTGCTTTTTATATCAAAATTAAGTAAGAAAGTGATTGCGGTAAAAGAAAGCAGAAGTGTTAAATTAGTAAAACTGGAATAGGAAATTAGGGAGAATAAATTAAATATATATAAGTATATATATATATATAATATACTCTTCATTTTATTAGTCTAAGTCCCTGTTTACACCTGGTATTAAGATGCGTTTTGGTCGATCGGACGAGGGAGGAAGACACATTCCTGTTTACACCTGGTGTTTTAATCCCTCTCTTTTGTCCACTTTTAACCACTTCTATCCTGATTTTTTTGAGGGGAGGGTTTATGGGAGGGTAAATGTATGGGCTTCTTCAGATCTTTTAATCTAGCTTGCGCAATTTACATATGAGCGCGCTCGGAGATGACGGAAAAACACACAAAGAACGTGTTTTCGTTTCTGCTCTAATAGCCGCAAGACCACGCTGAACACTGTAAATGTGTGTTAGAAATGAGTGTTAGAAATCAGGTACAAATTGGTACATTTTTTTGTCTTCAAACCAACCTTGGGTCTTCAGCAGACAAAATTCTGTCTGTTAATAATGTTAATGTGTTAGGTCAGTAGGCGGAGAGAAGGTGGTCTTTTGTGGCTGTTCGAACACATTCGACCACATGAGCACTACAAAAGCAAACCGGTCAAATGCGTTTTTGATTACCTCTAGTGGTAGGAAGTGGACAAGCTCAAAACATTTTAGACCCCGTTTTCTCCTGTATTTTGTTGTCAAAAGTACCGACCACGATATCAAGTCGGTGCTTAAATTTTAAAAATGTGACACTTTGAGCGCTGTTGAGCGGATTCATAAACGCCTCTGATTGGCCATTGTGTTCGCACGCTCATCAGATATGTCTGTGATTGGCTACAATGATCAACGCTTCAAAAACATGTTGTAAATTGACATCAATGATGCTGTTCATGAGCACTTACACAGATACACACGGGAGCATTTGACCGGTTTGCCAATAGAAGTTTACCTCGGCATAGTTGAATAACAAGAGTTCAGAACATGGAAAAGACAAACACTGAGTTTCAAACTCCATCGTTTCCTCCTTCTTATATAAATCTCATTTGTTTAAAAGACCTCTGAAGAACAGGCGAATCTCAACATAACACAGACTGTTACGTAACAGTCAGACTCATTAATATGTACGCCCCCAATATTTGCAGCCCATGTTCCCAACATTATGAAAGGCATTACACAAGGGCAGCCAGTAACGTCTGGATCTGTGCACAGCTGAATCAACAGACTTAGGTAAGCAAGCAATAACAACAGCGAAAAATGGCAGATGGAGCAATAATAACTGACATTAGGGCTGTAACGATATGCGATATGAAACCGAAATCGCGATACGCATGTCCACGAACCTGTATCGCGATGTGAGAAGGCAGAATCGCGACACACCCCTTCCAACTCCCAGAGTTATCCTTCCTGTCCAGATCCAATGCTACCACATTTTTAAATTACTATAAGTATTAGGGGTGTAACGATTTATCGTAGATGGTGTGTCTCAATCAGCTCTCTAGTTCAGTAAGTGTTTCGGGCACACATTGAATCTTGCAAGCAGGTTTAAACGCTTCTCATGTCAGTCTCTTGCATGGTCGCGTGAGAAAAGTCGTGGCTTTCTTTCACCGCAGTGCACAGCAACAGCTGTGCTCACAGAAAAGCAAAAGATGCTTGCGATGCTTTGCTTTAAGAAGTTCTGTGGCGCCGTTCACATATTGCGTCTTTTGCGCGTGCAAGTCAGTTATTATTTTCAAATGTAGCCACGCGGCAGGCGCGCTCATAAACACTTGCAGTCTGTATAATTCATAAACACAACTTCATTCTTTATAAATCTCTCCAACAGTGTGTAATGTTAGCTTTAGCCACGGAGCACTATCAAACTCATTCAGAATCAAATGTAAACATCCAAATAAATACTTTACTCACATGATCCGACGCATACATGCAGTATGCATGACGAACATCTTGTAAAGATCCATTTGAGGGTTATATTAGCTGTGTGAACTTTGTAAATGCACTGTATTAAAGAGTGGTGAGATCGATGGGCAGGGAGCATGAGATTTAAAGGGCCAGCAGCCCCTGAATCGGTGCATAGTTATTGATGCCACAAAATAGGCAGTTAAAAAATTAATAAAAAAAAAATCTATGGGGTATTTTGAGCTGATACTTCACAGACACATTCAGGGGACACCTTAGACTTATATTACATCTTGTAAAAAAAGTTCAATGGCACCTTTAAGACCAGGTGTAAGCAGGGCCTAACAACTATAGCCTACCCCCTAAATAAATAAAACTCCTTACCGGGCAGGCATTAGGACCCAGGGGAGGTTGTTGCTGTTGCTACACGGCACGCGCTAGTGACTGTATTGCACACCGAACCATTCTGTAGTCGCATTCTCACTTTCAGCGTGGTGGTCCAAAAGCAGCAAATCTAATTACCATTCAGGCAAAAGTTCGCATCAAGAATGACCACACTGCAGACGTGATCATATTGCTACGTTTATATGCTATGATGCCGATGTTTACTATTTAAGCCTTTATCGGCCATGCCTTTATTCCGATGATGTGCCAATAATATTGTGCATCCCTACTGTAAATTGTTTTTTTTTTTGCTGATGTAAAAAAAAAAAAAAAAGTATTTTTACTTAAAAATTTCACATTTAATTCAGTGTTACTTAATTATTTATTACATTTATTTACTAGCAGTTTCTGAGGGAAATTGTTTCTTAACATTTTAAAGTAAATCCTACACCATTTTGTTTTCAGTGTATTGAATTAAACATAGAAATAGGAGAACAATAAAGCTGTCATATTAATAATAAAGGGCGAGTCAGGGAGAATAAATAATAATGAGAAGGACAATAAAAAGACAAATGTAACATTTTTTTTTCCATTTTTATTTTTAAGTAATAGAAATATAAATGCTTAGTCTGTCTTATTTCCATTGGTAGACATTTCCAGATCTGCAATGCTTCTCCTGATGATCTCTAGTTTACAGAGAGTAACAGTATTCCTGAAAAATAATCATTCTTTTTTTAAAGAAGGATTTTTTTTTAACAAAAGTCTGAATTGCATCAGGGTGCCAAATAATTCAGTGCTTTAAAACCAACCTTACAATCAAACTGTATTTCTGTATTTAATGAGTAGCCAGTACAAATGAGCTAAAACTGGTTTAATGTTGTAGCTAATGTGTACTACAGTGTGTGAGAGAGAGATTTAGAGAGGAAATTTGCATGTAAGAGGGTGGAGTGAGAAAGGTGGAGAATGAGGGGGAGGAATAACGAGTAAGTAACAGGGAAGGGAATGACAGAAGCGAGATGAATTGAGGAGGAGAACTTGGGAGGTGGAGGAAAATTTGTGTGAAATACTAAGTGCAGGGCTGCCAGAGATGGAGAGACGGAGAACGACAGACAGAGAAAGCGAGTCATGAAAGAGGCGATGGAAGAGAAAAAGTATATGGTGAAGAAGGAGGGATGGGCTGGCAGATGAATAAATGGGAAGAGGAAGAAGAGATGAGGATACTTGAGATGAAAGAAAAGAAAGGGAGAGATAAGGGAGAGACTGGGAATATAAAACAGTCCACAAATACAGTGGCAGGGTTATGAACTGAATGGCGTTCATTTTACACGGTACTTGACTCTCACTGGGCACACACACACACATACACACAAACACACACACAGACTCCCTCATGTAACACACTCATTATAGAAAGAAACATTCTGACTCACACACTCTCCTCATAAATTGGAGGCATTTTTCCATATTCAGGCACAGCGCTCTATAAAGCTTGTATTCATTACTCTAATGAACCTTAATGAAAGCATCGCCTTCACTAGCAAACACCAAAAATCACAAAAGAACAACCTGTTTTTTTAGAGCTGTCCTTCATGTTTGTGTGCCTATCACAACACCTCGGTAAATACAATTTGTGGGTTCACGTGGATGTCTTCGCAAAAACAGCGTACTCGGAACTGTATAAAAAAGCTTACGATGTGAACAATGAAGATCCTGTTTTTAGCTGAAGAAACCGTTTGATCTGATCTTAAAAATTGAATAATTGGTGTAAACCAATGTAGTAAGTTTCAGTTATGTTAAATAGCAAATAATAAATAAAAAATAATCTAAAAATTTGTCAGTAATTATGCACGTGAAAGTCTAAAGGGGAACCATGTGCATTTAAGTTATGTTGCTGTTGTTCATGTTTTGACAAAAATAAGGTACACTACCATTGAAAATTTTAGGGTCAGTAAGATTTTTTGATAGAAATTAATACTTTTATTCAGCAAGGATTAATTAATGAATAATGTTACAGGAGATTTTTATTTCAGATTTTTTTATTTTTATTTTTATTTTTTTTATTTCAAACTTCTTTTGAAGTTTTTATTCATCAAAAATACTGAAAAAATAAAAGTTCCACAAAAATAAAAGTTAAATGTATCAAGATAAGTGTGAAATATGTTGTGTGCATAACCAAACAAATTAAAAAAGTGACAATATGTGGTAACTTATAAACAAACAGGATAAGTCAAAAATATGATTTAGTATCACTCAATCAACCTTAGTACTTAGGTTACTCAAACTCATTTTAAGGGGTTTGACCATGTAGAAATGGCCTTTTATCACTATTTGCAGTGTAGAAAGGAAGAAAATGG
The DNA here is from genome assembly GCF_024489055.1 of Chanodichthys erythropterus. Lineage (NCBI taxonomy): Eukaryota > Metazoa > Chordata > Actinopteri > Cypriniformes > Xenocyprididae > Chanodichthys > Chanodichthys erythropterus. Next base: position 37,489,508 of record NC_090232.1, on the reverse strand, counting down.
TACAGAACAGAAGTGACAGATTTCTGTGTGCATATTGATCTGTCATTGGCCAGATAAATGGGTAGTTGTGCTACAGAGTCGAGCCATTGGTTGAGCCAAAATTGCAATGGCTGTGTGGTTGGAAAGATCATCACCGTGTTTACACTTTTTGGGGGAATCAATTTACAAATTGTGCATAGTTGGGGTTTTTTGGGATTGGGATTAAATTGGTTTAATTACAATCTAAAACAAATTTATTGGTATTAATGCAGATAAAAAAAAATACATAATATATTCCTAATTATTTTGGATGGCCATGAAAAGTTATTGTTGAAAACTGAAATCCTTGAATAAATCTCAGTACTCGTCAATAAGTAAGACATTTCCCATATGTGTAAAATAGTTTACACACCTCAGTATGCACTTACCTTTACCTTACCACTTAAGTACAAGTTTTCTGTATTTTTCCTCTATTTTGCTTTTATACCCTTTCCAATTTTCTCTTCTCTTTATCGCTTCCCTCACTACCTTGAGATTATTTAGGCAGTTTAAAGACCCTCGATACATACTAATGCAGCTTGCACTCATGCACACTCCACACCCTGGTGCTTTTGATAAAGATCAAGCGTTGAGCTTTCAACAGAGAATTCATGGTGCATGTGTGTGTGTATTTTGGCACTTTCACAGGGCTTACATGTGTCAATAAGTGACTAATTGCCTTTATCCTCTGTGTTACTAATGAGCTCTATTAACTGAAAAGAGCTGAGAATTTGATTACCATACGGGGTTGAAGGGTATGAAAAATATCAACTCTGCCTCCATACTGTCCCCCTTTCCTTTCCTTTTTTGTATGTTTTCTCTTTCACTTACTCTATCCATCCTTTTCCTACTGTCTCCATCATTTGCGGTTTATGTGTTCAGCTACAATTGAGGAGCTTGACATATTGATGCAGACAAACAGCATGCATTTTAAAGAGACGATCATCTATCATTACCCTGCCACCTTTTTCTTCCACCTTTCTCTCCAGGTTTAAAGTCAACATAAAATCAAAAATGTCCCTATTTACATTCTTAAAGGAACATTAAGTTAAGCACAGTTGACAGCGTTTGGGCCATAATGTTGATTATCAAAAAATAGTTCTTCTCCCTATATATATAAAAAAAAAAAAAAAAAAAAAAATTTTTATATATATATATATATATATATATATATATATATATTTTTTTTTTTTACATTCTCCCCATTTACTTGCATTTCAGTGCATCTTGATTTTTGCTTTACACACACACAGACACACACACATATATATATATATATATATATATATATATATATATATATATATATATATATATATATATATATATATATATATATATACACACACACACACTAGGGTCAACTAGGGTGAAGCTTATAATTTTATAAAAGCATTTACATTACAATTCTTCTCTTAAAACTTGTGTATTATTTGTGCTGTAAAGCTATTCTCATTTTTACAGTTATTTTAGGGTTTTAGGCATTAGGTTGTCATGGCAACAATCTGGATATAATTTTACACAAAAAGGTGAGTATGCAATTTGTTTCACACTTATTGTGGCTATACTTTTTAAACAGTGAGTATTTGAACATTTACAGATTGGTCTCATTCAGTTCCAGTGTAAGTGTCTCACTGTAACCCAGATTTTTGTTTTTATTTAAAGAAAAAGAAGGGCAAGTTTGTGGTAATCAACATTATTCCACAAATGCTGTGTTGAGTCAAATGCTGTGTTGAGTCAAAATGAACCACTCTTATTTTTGCATATATATTGCAGTGTTTGTTTTAAATTATTTATTCATGCAGATTATTATTATTTTAATTCATGGCCCTCATGATCTTCTGGTGCGAGGGCGGGACAACCCATCACTCACATGAGAGATCACAGCAGTAGCAAACCACAACCACCCAATTATCCAATCAATTCCCAATGGACAAAATCAAGACCCTACATTTCTTCTTGTTCGAGAAGCCATTTCACTTGAATATACATCACAAAAGGGAAGAAAAGACACAACTCACAACTTCTGTTTCATTAATCACTTAGGCCACATTGGCTATTGGCGATTAATGTTAATAATAGCAAAATTAGCCCTTAAATGCACGACTGTTTCACCAATCGTTCTTACATATTCGGGTCTTTATCTACCCGCATCTATATCTAACAAGGAAGGATCTCTACCTGTCGCGATAATATAAAACTCCTCTGATATTAGAGTAACAATTACAGAAGAATAAAATAAATCGTATTTTGTTACCTTTTGGAGCTTGAAATGATGTTTTATGCCATCATCACTGTCCTCATCAGAGCTCATTTCCCAGTGAATTCAGCAAATAATAGGCTAGTTTTATGTTTGAGTTCATGAATATGAGCCCATTCACCATCTCAAATGTATTCTCAAAACTATATAATTTTCAACATCTTCAAAATCAATATTTCGATCGCTAACAGCTTCACCAGATCCATCCAGTAACAGTAACAGTCATATATGATTGCGTACAATACTTGCTCTGCAGTAAATCGCTGAGCCATTTCATGTTTTTCTTATTATTTCATTTTTTGTCTGAATGAGTTGTTACTTCAGCATTGTGCATCAGACATTGCCACCTTGTGGAATAAAGGTGAATTGCACTTATTCCGTCATCTAAGATTCAATTATTGTTGTGAAGAATAAATATACGTACATTCATACACAGCTCGACAGCGACCCTATACAATTTTTACAAAAAATTAATACAAAAATAGGCATTCTTTTATAATTTTATGATTTTTTTTCTTAATGAATTGATTGAGGAATACCAAGAAGGATGATGTCTAACTTTAAAAAATTAATGAGGAGGAGGGTAATGAATGACGTCCCGGGTCACTAAAGACCCAAGGTATGGATTTAAGGGTTAAGGGTAATACTTTATTTCGATGGTGATGCGTGTTAGAAATCAGGAATGGTGAGAGAATATTGTGCTTGGTACTTTTTTCATTTTCAAACCAAACTTGGGTCTTCAGGCAACAAAGTTTAAATCCCGTCTGGCTAGTGCGCTTCCCGTAATGTTTACGCATTAGATCAGGATAGTACGTGGTCTTTTGTGGCTGTTCAAACTCATTCGACTGAGCGTTTACACTACAAAAGCAATCTGGTTTGCTTTTTCGACTACCTCTAGAAATGGTCGAATGTGGACAATCTCAAAACGTTTTACACCCCATTTACACCTGTATTTAGCGTTGTCCACTTGTGATCCGATCGACCAAAACGTATGTTAATACCAGGTGGAAACAGGGCTGTAGTTGCAAATTTATGAGTTAGTTGACATGTAGTTACTTATAGTTAGTAGAATGCCAAAAGGTGACTATCAAAATAAAGAATACTGTACCTGCATTTGGTCTGGCTCCATTTTGGCATTTCCACTTTTTAAGAACTAATCAATTTCAGTAAGTTTTACTCGAAAATGCATCACATTACAGAAGTAAAACAGGCTTTGAATTCTAATTCGTGCTGGCTTTAAAAAAAAAAAAAACAAGTGAGAACATTGATTTGAGCAGCTTGAGTATGCTGGAGATGTGTAAAGAGCTCTTTGTGATTAGAATATGCATTAAGCCTAATTTTAGAGAGCAAGGATTGATCTGTTTTGATTACGAATTCATTGGAGGAAAAAAAGATAAAAGATAAAAAGAGAGAACATAAAAGAAACAGTAGTGAATTGAAGAAAGGAAAAAAAAGGAATGTGAAATTGTGACTTTTTTCCTTACCCTTTCATTCCTTTAAACTTGGCTGTTAAAAACTGGTAGTATCACACACTGATTATGGTGTTTAAAGCTCAGACCGCACGCACATGCATGTGACATTCGTTATCCGTAGCGTTCAGATGTTAAGCAGTGTCGACCATTTCTTCGGAAGATAAAGTGTTTTTTGCCACTGTCGTGTGAGTTTGCGTATTTCCGCGGGTCTTTTTAATATGAAATGTTCAGAGCATGTGGTGTGTGTCTTAAGATGATGAAGTGTTTAGGGTTGGAGTGTGTGTTTGTGCGTGTCTTTGGAAGATGAAGTGTTTTTAGTCCCCCCTGTTATTACAGTCTATTTCAGTCTGACTGAGCCTCATACATCTATGTCACAGTAAGGGAGCACAACTTTGTGTGTGTGTGTGCGTGTTTGCATGTGTATGGGGTGAGTGTTTCTCTGATGAGGTGAGTCATGTCTGTTTTCATTTTTATTGTGTGTGTGTGAGTTTTTTCCTTCCGGTTACGAATGTCTTTGTGTTAGTGTGTCTACAAGTGACTGTAGGTTTCTGTGCTGTTAGTGTATCTAAAATGACACTCTGCATATATATTTATATGTCTAGGAAGCTGTGCTGTGTAGAATATAGGTATGAATGCACTTCTTAAATGTGTTTATTTGTGCATCCCTAATGTTTTTGTAATGTTTGGCTGCTTTATGCAAATGTATCATGCATCTTGTGTGAGGACGTGGCGCAGAACGTGGCTGAGACACGCTTTGCTTGTGGTTGAGCTTGAATAACCGTAGCGATTTGCATAAGCACGCTCGCATGTGTTCAAAGGCAGAGGTCAGGAACACTAGCCTAAGGGTTGTTTTAGTGTGGGAACGTGCGCTTAGACTCTGTGTAAGCTGGTGATAACAGATCCTCATGGCCATTGTGCATGTTTTGTTCTGTTTTCACAGATGAAACGATCTTATATAGCAAAGAAATACAATGCTTTGATTAAATCAGTCATCAACTGAGGATAAAACCAGAATGGGAATTCACTTTATACAAACCGTCAAATAATTTTTGGTTCACAACCAACCCGTTGCTTCCAAACCGGATGTCTCTGCAAAAAAAGCATACAAATCAGTAATAGAGTATTTGAACCGGGCAGTGTGGGATTTGTCCGTATATTAGTGTTACCGACATGAATGAAGAGATTTGGCTTTCAATTATTCATACTTCATTTCCTGCTGCCCACATTAATAGTGAAACTCAGGGCCTGAAAAGGCTTTGGCATATTAGAATTGTTAGTTGCGCAAATATTGGGAGTTCATTATCACGCTTGAGTTATTAGTGCGACCGATAATTATAACGGACAACAAAGACTTGGGTTTTAATTCGGAAATAAATGGGTGGTAATTTAGGAATATTACACATAAATTTAGAATAAAAGATTAAATAGTTGAAAATTGGCCATGGGGAGAGAGAATTAAAGAGATAGCGATTTTTTTATTTATTTATTTTTTAATGAAGGAAAGGCGATGTATTCTCTTTTTGCGCCATGCCAAGCCTACTTAGTGAGCCAAGAGAAGCATAACTGCTGCCTCTTTATGAGATGCAAGAAGTCTCATTAAATTCAGCAGGAGTGACTCCTCTTGGTCCGCTGTAGATGCTCTCAGCAAACGGGGCTGAGACCTTACACTTCATCTAGACACGGAGGGCAGCCGGCTTTTAAAACTATAGATGTTAAACTCTATAAAAGTCACAATGGTATTTTGGGAGGTACAATTAAAGTGAGGGGTACAAAACGTTTTCTCTCATGTCTTGTCTTTGTGCTAACTTTATTTGTGGCATACTAGTTTTGTCTTAGGACAGGGTCATGTTCTTTTTGAACTAGAATCAACAAAACAAAAAGGGGCACATAAAAATGTGTTAATATCTTTTACCAAAAGCCTTTGCCAAATTACATATACAATTCCAGTCAACAGTTTGCGGTTGGTATGATTTTGTAATGTTTTTAAAAGCGTCTCTTAAGCTAAGGCTGCATTTATTTGATAAAAAAATAACTGTTTTTATATATTTTAAAATGTCATTTATTAATGTGATCAAAGCTGAATTTTCAGCATCATTACTCCAGTCTTCAGTGTCACATGATCCTTCAGAAATCATTCTAATATGCTGATTTGCTGCTCAAAAACATTTGTTATTTATATAAATGTTGAAAACAAAATGCTTAACATTTTTATAGAAACTGTGATACATTTTTCTTCAGGATTCTTTGATGAATAGAAAGTTCAAAATAACAGCATTTGACCAATTAAATGCATCCATATTTACATATTTAATAAACTAATCACTGGCTTCCATATAGGGCTGCTCAACGATAACCGTGGTTATCGTGTACAAAATAAGAGTCTGTGTTTACATAATATATGTGTGTTTGTTTTGTGTATAATTATTATGTATATATAAATACACACACACACATACATGTATATATTTAAGAAATATAAGCATGTATGTATAAATATATAATTTTAAATTTATATTTTTATATATTTAAATTATATATAAATGTAAATATTGGTATAGAAATATAAGATATTTTTCTTAAATATATTTACGTAAACACAGACTCTCATTTTGTACACGATAACCACGGTTATCGTTGAACAGCTCTACTTCCATACAAGAGTCGATTCCAGCGGAAGAGTGAACTTTGACCTGACGCATGATGTATTGACGAATGCGGAAGCGCAGAGGATAGAGCGAAACAAATCACAGGCCACAAATTAGAAGCATCGCTTCTCTTCAGAAGGCCTTTAATAACCCCCTGTAGCCGTATGGATTACTTCTATGATGGATGGATGTGCTTTTTGGGGCTTCAAAATCGCGGTTGCTATTCACTGCCATTATAAAGCTTGGAAGAGACAAAATATTTTTAATATAACTCAGATTGTGTTTGACTGAAAAAAGACCTAGGATGGCTTGAGAGTAAGAAATTTATCGGATAATTTTCATTATTGAGTGAACTAACCCTTTAAAAAAATCTTACTGACCTCAAATGTTTGAACGAGAGTGTACGTAAAATTAGCAAATTAAAGAAAATTAATTCAAAGGATCAAAAATGTATACTTCAACTAAAGTAAAAATAAAAGATGGTGACTTTTGGCCACAATTGACAACATTATATAAGAAATGTCTTAATGTTTTATCAATTGCAAAAAGATTTTCCAGAGTTATTTAGTAACTGTGGTTACAGGCAAACATACAAAAAGGGACTGACTTTGGGTAACTGTTCATATAGGCATTATTTGTGAGATATTGCATGAACAGGTCAATATGAGAGTTATACTTGCTTGCAAATATGTTAATGTCAGTCTCAAACACTGACTGTGAGACGTATCCAATGTTTCATCATTTTCACTGTGATAATTAATACCATCATCATTATCATCATTAATATAATTACCCACATCCTGATATTTGTCTTCATCATAGCTACCTGCACAAAAATCAGCATTAACTCTGACGTCACAAACTCTAATACACAATAACCTGCAAAATAGCATCTGAGAAACATGTATTCATAGGGAATTTGATTTGATATAGTAGTGTTTCTTTAATCTCTTTAAAGTCAGTTTCAACCAAAAATACATGGCATAATAAATAATTACGTATGTGTATGTGGGCGCGGGAGTTGTAGGACACATGGTAGCTGGTGTAAATGGCAGTGTTTGCATCATTCTTGGAACCGGCTTCAAATTTTCCCTTCCTTCCTCTCAGACACAGAGAGGAGGGAAATCGCTTAGTTGTCCCTCCAGAACAATTTGTCTTGTTCGGGGAGAGCTAGAAATGATGAGGGGTTTGGAATAAGGTATAGATGTGAGGGAGGAACATGTGTTATTGACTTTCCTGAAGAAAGAGACATACAGGAGTAAAGCAAAGGAGAGAAAAGAGAAGATAAAGTCCAGGTTAAAAGACAGACGGAAGAGGTAATAGACAACAGAGAGACAAGCTGACAGCCCTGGTGACAAGACGAATAAGACACGATGCAGCCAAGACTGATAATGGAAGAGAAACTTTCAACAATTAATGAGCCTGGTAGCACATCTCATTTTCTCTGGAAGAAAAACAGCAAGAATGAGGGATCAGAGAAGTGACGAGGGGGTGAAAGTCTTTGCTCTCATTTCCCTTAGAGGGGCCTTGAGGCAGGAACAACTTGAAAAAGAGCAAAAAGGGGAAAGAAAATGAGGTCATTGTGTTTCTGACATAGAAACTTAGGCCATTGCCTATGGCTAATACATGTGCGTTATCTTACTAAGTTATTAACTAGACAACAGTTTGCATGCTTAAGTTGCGTTTATGTTATTATGCTGACACAAAGACCTGTGTTAACAAATACAAAGTTTGAATATATTCCGTATAGTTCTGCAACTAAATCATTAATCTGTCAATTATTTCTTATTCAGTTTATATATATATATATATATAGAGAGAGAGAGAGATGCACGATTAATCATTAAAAAAATCACGATCTCGATTCAAACACCTACTCAATCTTATTCCTAAATGACAACCATTTGGCAAGACCTTTGACAAGTATGATCACAGCAGAACATTCAAATCTGAGTTGGCACTGCCGCTGATCCAGAGGGAGCAGTTGTCATGTTTAGAAATGAAACAGCTTCACAAACAGTCTTTTCAACCACACAACATTATTTTGGTTACAATAATTCAAATTATCACAGAAGTACTTGGATAAAAGTTTATAGTTCAGATATAAACAGTGATTTCTTCGGTAGCATTCCAAATAAAGTAACACTTTTACACTTCAAATAACGATAGTCTCATTTACATTGTTACACCAGTAGGTGGCAACAAGTGACTGTTAAAAAAATGTATTTGTCATTGAATCATTCATTCAGGAGACTTGTTAAAAAATGCTGATTCATCCAGTAATGAAACAAATTAAGTCTTTATGAGTGAGTCATTGAATCATTCATTCAACCCTATTTTTTAATAAAAAGAATTCATTAAAATAAAATTACATATTTTAAAATAATTTTTTTTAAATAGATGGCAGCAATTAACATTTTGTCAAAATCTCTAGTAAATTACGCTGTTTTCTTTAGTCTGTAAAAAAATAAAAAATTGTGATTCTCAATTTATCCAGAATCGTGCAGCTCTATATACATATTTACATTAATATGAATATTAACATATTTACATTAATATGAATAATATGAATATCACATTACATAGAAAAAAAAATATATATATATATATATATATATTACAATTAATCTATAATTTTATACTATTTTATATATAAATGATTATAAATAAAACACAAATTTAAATTCAATTGTTTTAAATGTATGAATTAAGTGAGTTTAGGCTGTTTGAATAATGTTCAGGATAAAACATGTATATTCAATTTGATTTTGTAAACGCTGTAAAAATATTTTCATGATTTGTTATCACAACATCTTATGTCAAATCAATTTAGATAATTAACGTGGTTCAGATAACATAATATTTTGAGTTTCTGTTGATTAAATCAATCGCCTTCATTGTATTAACTCAAATTTTTAATTTCAGTGAACTCTTATTTATTTTATAGTGAAGGTTACATTTAACATTGTTATTAAATTATTAGTCATTTTATTGATTAAGTTTAAGTGAGTTTTACATGATGGCAAAGGTAATCTAAATGCAAAAATAGAGTAAATGATCATGCATATATCCAATGTTGACGGATATCCATGAATATAAAAACAATGCTAGCCAGCCTTATAATCATTCATAGCAAGACATTAGTATCATCGAGATGCTATTATAGGTGTCAATATATCATACACTGCCTATGTTTTCCACTGTACCATAGAAATAGTTTATTACTGCAAAGTGATGTCACTGAACGAGGTTCTCTGTGAACTCTGTGGAAGTATTGATTTCACCAATAAGTTGTTTCAGCCCTAGTTCCTTACATATCAGTACGTACGTGACTAGCTTTTTAAACCGCTATTTAATCTTTGTGGCTTTGACAGAGCGTAATCTCCATCAAAATGCTTTACATTCAACAGCTTACACAATGATTCGCCTTGTATGTGGGCTACAGTACTCTGCTCAGGAGAGAAGTGGCGGCATTCTGCCACATGCATTAGTGCATTATCAATATCCACTCTAGGTGTAATAGAACTGAATGTGAGGGGAGTTTTAGTGCTTTTTACGGTACTGTTTAGCTCCATGATGTTGATTAACGCAGATGCACCGTGGGCTCACGGCACTATTGAGACAAGGTGTCTAGACGTCACTCACACCTATGGTTGAATCTGTTCTCGCTTTATCCTCGAAATTCGAGGCCACAGGAAGAAAGAAGAGAGTAAAAGAAAAAGGGAGAGGAGATGCACAGGGAGAAAAATAGGAATTATCTCTGCTGGACGGAAATAGCCCTGTGTTTCAATCAAAGACAGGCTTTTTAAAAAAATTAGATTTAAGAGTGCCGAAGGGAGGGAGCCGTATAATGGGAATTAAGGTTGTTTCACGTTAATTATGCGTCATATGTGACATGTAATTAATTCAGTGTGTGTTTGATTAGAGATTGAGGGAGGGAGGCCCTTAAAAGAGATATGATGATCAAGCACAATGTGTTGATGGTCCAAAATAACATATTCTCTATATTCTATATTATTGTTATAATAACAATAATTATTTCTGTGAAGATTAGAGGAGAAACAGAGCAGCAGCATAATAAAGCATGAGTGAATTTGGTAATTCTGTAAAACTGGTGCCGTTTTGCTTACGAAAAAGGGATTTTAATGTTAACATTCCTTTTTAATGTTAAATTAAAAAAAAAAAAAAAGATTTCAAGGGATTGTTCACCCAAAAATGAAAATTTTGTCATCATTTACGCCCCCTCAAGTTGTTCCAAACTTGTATACATTTCTTTGTTCTGCTAAACACAAAGGAAGATATTTGGAGAGTGTTTGTAATCAAGCAGATCTCGCCCCCCATTGACTACCATAGTATTTTTTTCCTACTATGGTAATGGGGGGCGAGATCTACTTGGTTACAAACATTCTTCCAAATATCTTCCAAATTTTAGGTTTGTAACAACATGAGAGGGAGTAAATGATGACAGAATTTTGAACTATCCTTTTAAGTGTTAACACACTATTCTGTCATTTCATGCTAAATAAAATTTTTATTATTGGACAATATTGACAGTATACCTTCAAAAAGGTAACCGTTACGAATGTTGTGATCAAGGTTGTGATACTTGCAGCCAAAGTAGTTTCGAAGGATCACATATTGTATATTGGTCTTTCTTCAAAAACGTGTTCAAAGATTTTCTTGTCATGAAAAATATGCATATTTACTTTTACAGATAGGACAATTTGGAAACTTAGAACACATCCCCATGAAGACAGAAAATAAATATGTTTGTTTTTGTTTTGTTTTTTGTTGTTAATTTTTAGAAAAATATCTAAAAAATTAAAGGGTAAGTTCACACAAAAATTAAAATTCTGTCATTAATTACTCACCCTCATGTGTTTCTACACCCGTAAGACCTTCGTTCATCTTCGAAACATAAATGAAGATATTTTTGATAAAATCCGATGGCTCAGTGAGGCCTCCCTTGACAGCAAGATAATTAACACTTTCAAATGCCCAGAAAGCTACTAAAGACATATTTAAAACAGCTCATGTGACAACAGTGGTTCAGCATTAATGTTATGAAGCGATGAGAATGATTTTTGTGCAGCAAAAAAGAAAATAACAACTTTATTCAACAATATCTAGTGATGGGTGATTTCAAAACACTGCTTCATGAAGCTTCGAAGGTTTACGAAAAGCAGAATGACCCAGGTAGAGAGATGTTATTGGCTATGGGTGTTAATATGGGATACAGGATCATAATACAGTGCCAGT